>NC_134520.1:432500-1923333 GCF_027942865.1 Odontesthes bonariensis
AGGAACATGTTGATATCAGCACGCAGTGGTTGTTCAGAAACACAACACACTTTTCTCCATCTTATTCAAGGTAAACACAAGAAACTTGTGTTAAAGAAAAAATGGACCAGACTCAGTGAATAATTCCCTATAAGCCCTATAATATAGACCAGTGATCGGTGCTGACCAACATATCATTGGGGTCATCAGGTGGGAACCTCCTTTCATCAGTGTTTCGTCTAGTTGGGCCCACGACACCTCCAGGAGGCTAGACAATGACCACTGGTGTCCCAGAGTCACCCCCCTTATGCCAGCCAACACTGCCCCTCACACCACAACAATCATCTTTTACAGCCACAAGCTACCTCAGCCTCTCACCAACTGCACACCAGTCACAGCCGGGTGGGGATACAAACCCTGGTTTGGGTAGGGGGTAATGAAAATATAGAGGGTGGCAGAGGTGGAGGCAGGACGAGACACCCCAGCAGAAATTGAGCCATTACTACTATAACTGTGTAGTTGTTATTAATTGGAGAAAAACTGGGATGGGAAGCTGCAGCGCCACAAAACCAAAAAATTCATATCAAGCCAACAAACGCACAACGTGTTCAGCAAAAATATGTGATGAATGGGAATAAACAATCAGACGTAGAAGAGAAGCTCAGTTTTCTCAGTTTTGTCTCATTCATGTGGCTCACAGGCCCAGAGGAAATGACTCGGTGCTGCACAGGTTAAACATTGTGCTCCAAAGGTTGCAGAAAGCAGCAGGGGGCACAGCACGTTGAGTTCTTCATAGGAAGGTCTGAAAGGTGCTTGTGATGTGTGATGTTTCCATCAGGAGATGCAGCATGACCTGGACAGGGAGACGAACAGCCTGCAGGAGCTGGAGGCTCAGAAACAGGATGCCCAGGAGCGCCTGGAGGAGATGGACCAGCAGAGGCACAAGCTGGAGGACATGCTGAACGAAGTGCGGGTGAAGTGCCAGGAAGAGTCTCAGATGGTGAGGATGGAGGGAAACTCTCAGGGATTTCATCACATAGGTTGGTAGATTATGCTGAGGAAAAGAAACTCTGAAGAAGAACTCCAGTTATTTGGAATAATTCATTTTCAATATTTCTTTGCAGAACTATTCCAACCTCTCGTAATAATGATTCACGATTTGTTTCCCACAGGAAGGCAACAGGTGACTTAGAGGCTGAAACACAATTCTTAAATGTGTGACAGATGCATCAGGTGTTGCCAAAGAGTTCAGAGTTCTGTTCCCTCAGAGTTCTGTTCCCTCAGAGTTCTGTTCCCTCAGAGTTCTGTTCCCTCATAGCTCTGATCCCTCAGAGTTCTGTTCCCTCAGAGTAGAGTTCTGTTCCCTCAGAGTTCTGTTCCCTCAGAGTTCTGTTCCCTCAGAGTTCTGTTCCCTCATAGCTCTGATCCCTCAGAGTTCTGTTCCCTCAGAGTAGAGTTCTGTTCCCTCAGAGTTCTGTTCCCTCAGAGTTCTGATCCCTCAGAGTTCTGTTCCCTCAGAGTTCTGTTCCCTCAGAGTTCTGTTCCCTCAGAGTTCTGATCCCTCAGAGTTCTGTTCCCTCAGAGTTCTGTTCCCTCAGAGTTCTGATCCCTCAGAGTTCTGTTCCCTCAGAGTTCTGTTCCCTCATAGCTCTGATCCCTCAGAGTTCTGTTCCCTCAGAGTAGAGTTCTGTTCCCTCAGAGTTCTGTTCCCTCAGAGTTCTGATCCCTCAGAGTTCTGTTCCCTCAGAGTAGAGTTCTGTTCCGTTAGAGTTCTGATCCCTCAGAGTTCTGATCCCTCAGAGTAGAGTTCTGTTCCCTCAGAGTTCTGATCCCTCAAAGTTCTGATCCCTCAGAGTTCTGTTCCCTCAGAGTAGAGTTCTGATCCCTCAGAGTTCTGTCCCCTCAGAGTTCTGTTCCCTCAGAGTTCTGATCCCTCAGAGTTCTGTTCCCTCAGAGTAGAGTTCTGTTCCGTTAGAGTTCTGATCCCTCAGAGTTCTGTTCCCTCAGAGTTCTGATCCCTCAAAGTTCTGTTCCCTCAGAGTTCTGTCCCCTCAGAGTTCTGTTCCCTCAGAGTAGAGTTCTGTTCCCTCAGAGTTCTGTTCCCTCAGAGTTCTGTTCCCTCAGAGTTCTGTTCCCTCAGAGTTCTGATCCCTCAGAGTAGAGTTCTGTTCCCTCAGAGTTCTGTTCCCTCAGAGTTCTGATCCCTCAGAGTTCTGTTCCCTCAGAGTTCTGTTCCCTCAGAGTTCTGTTCCCTCAGAGTAGAGTTCTGTTCCCTCAGAGTTCTGATCCCTCAGAGTTCTGTCCCCTCAGAGTTCTGATCCCTCAGAGTTCTGTCCCCTCAGAGTTCTGTTCCCTCAGAGTAGAGTTCTGTTCCCTCAGAGTTCTGATCCCTCAGAGTTCTGTTCCCTCAGAGTTCTGTTCCCTCAGAGTTCTGATCCCTCAGAGTTCTGTTCCCTCAGAGTTCTGATCCCTCAGAGTTCTGATCCCTCAGAGTAGAGTTCTGTTCCCTCAGAGTTCTGTTCCCTCAGAGTTCTGATCCCTCAGAGTTCTGATCCCTCAGAGTAGAGTTCTGTTCCCTCAGAGTTCTGATCCCTCAGAGTAGAGTTCTGTTCCCTCAGAGTTCTGTTCCCTCAGAGTTCTGTTCCCTCAGAGTTCTGATCCCTCAGAGTTCTGTTCCCTCAGAGTAGAGTTCTGTTCCGTTAGAGTTCTGATCCCTCAGAGTTCTGTTCCCTCAGAGTTCTGATCCCTCAAAGTTCTGTTCCCTCAGAGTTCTGTCCCCTCAGAGTTCTGTTCCCTCAGAGTAGAGTTCTGTTCCCTCAGAGTTCTGTTCCCTCAGAGTTCTGATCCCTCAGAGTTCTGTTCCCTCGGAGTTCTGTTCCCTCAGAGTTCTGATCCCTCAGAGTAGAGTTCTGTTCCCTCAGAGTTCTGTTCCCTCAGAGTTCTGATCCCTCAGAGTTCTGTTCCCTCAGAGTTCTGTTCCCTCAGAGTTCTGTTCCCTCAGAGTAGAGTTCTGTTCCCTCAGAGTTCTGATCCCTCAGAGTTCTGTCCCCTCAGAGTTCTGATCCCTCAGAGTTCTGTCCCCTCAGAGTTCTGTTCCCTCAGAGTAGAGTTCTGTTCCCTCAGAGTTCTGATCCCTCAGAGTTCTGTTCCCTCAGAGTTCTGTTCCCTCAGAGTTCTGATCCCTCAGAGTTCTGTTCCCTCAGAGTTCTGATCCCTCAGAGTTCTGATCCCTCAGAGTAGAGTTCTGTTCCCTCAGAGTTCTGATCCCTCAGAGTTCTGTTCCCTCAGAGTTCTGATCCCTCAGAGTTCTGATCCCTCAGAGTAGAGTTCTGTTCCCTCAGAGTTCTGATCCCTCAGAGTAGAGTTCTGTTCCCTCAGAGTTCTGTTCCCTCAGAGTTCTGATCCCTCAGAGTTCTGTTCCCTCAGAGTTCTGTTCCCTCAGAGTAGAGCTCTGATCCCTCAGAGTAGAGTTCTGATCCCTCAGAGTTCTGATCCCTCAGAGTAGAGTTCTGTTCCCTCAGAGTAGAGTTCTGATCCCTCAGAGTTCTGTTCCCTCAGAGTTCTGTTCCCTCAGAGTTCTGATCCCTCAGAGTTCTGTTCCCTCAGAGTTCTGATCCCTCAGAGTTCTGTTCCCTCAGAGTAGAGTTCTGATCCCTCAGAGTTCTGATCCCTCAGAGTTCTGTTCCCTCAGAGTTCTGTTCCCTCAGAGTAGAGCTCTGATCCCTCAGAGTAGAGTTCTGATCCCTCAGAGTTCTGATCCCTCAGAGTAGAGTTCTGATCCCTCAGAGTTCTGATCCCTCAGAGTAGAGTTCTGTTCCCTCAGAGTAGAGTTCTGATCCCTCAGAGTTCTGTTCCCTCAGAGTTCTGATCCCTCAGAGTAGAGTTCTGATCCCTCAGAGTTCTGATCCCTCAGAGTTCTGTTCCCTCAGAGTTCTGTTCCCTCAGAGTAGAGTTCTGTTCCCTCAGAGTTCTGTTCCCTCAGAGTAGAGTTCTGTTCCCTCAGAGTTCTGATCCCTCAGAGTTCTGTTCCCTCAGAGTTCTGTTCCCTCAGAGTTCTGATCCCTCAGAGTAGAGTTCTGTTCCCTCAGAGTTCTGTTCCCTCAGAGTTCTGTTCCCTCAGAGTTCTGATCCCTCAGAGTTCTGTTCCCTCAGAGTAGAGTTCTGATCCCTCAGAGTAGAGTTCTGATCCCTCAGAGTTCTGTTCCCTCAGAGTAGAGTTCTGATCCCTCAGAGTAGAGTTCTGATCCCTCAGAGTAGAGCTCTGATCCCTCAGAGTTCTGTTCCCTCAGAGTAGAGTTCTGATCCCTCAGAGTAGAGTTCTGATCCCTCAGAGTTCTGTTCCCTCAGAGTTCTGTTCCCTCAGAGTTCTGTTCCCTCAGAGTTCTGTTCCCTCAGAGTAGAGTTCTGTTCCCTCAGAGTTCTGATCCCTCAGAGTTCTGTCCCCTCAGAGTTCTGATCCCTCAGAGTTCTGTCCCCTCAGAGTTCTGTTCCCTCAGAGTAGAGTTCTGTTCCCTCAGAGTTCTGATCCCTCAGAGTTCTGTTCCCTCAGAGTTCTGTTCCCTCAGAGTTCTGATCCCTCAGAGTTCTGTTCCCTCAGAGTTCTGATCCCTCAGAGTTCTGATCCCTCAGAGTAGAGTTCTGTTCCCTCAGAGTTCTGATCCCTCAGAGTTCTGTTCCCTCAGAGTAGAGTTCTGTTCCCTCAGAGTTCTGATCCCTCAGAGTTCTGTTCCCTCAGAGTTCTGTTCCCTCAGAGTTCTGTTCCCTCAGAGTTCTGTTCCCTCAGAGTAGAGTTCTGTTCCCTCAGAGTTCTGATCCCTCAGAGTTCTGTCCCCTCAGAGTTCTGATCCCTCAGAGTTCTGTCCCCTCAGAGTTCTGTTCCCTCAGAGTAGAGTTCTGTTCCCTCAGAGTTCTGATCCCTCAGAGTTCTGTTCCCTCAGAGTTCTGTTCCCTCAGAGTTCTGATCCCTCAGAGTTCTGTTCCCTCAGAGTTCTGATCCCTCAGAGTTCTGATCCCTCAGAGTAGAGTTCTGTTCCCTCAGAGTTCTGATCCCTCAGAGTTCTGTTCCCTCAGAGTAGAGTTCTGTCCCCTCAGAGTTCTGATCCCTCAGAGTTCTGATCCCTCAGAGTAGAGTTCTGATCCCTCAGAGTAGAGTTCTGTTCCCTCAGAGTTCTGATCCCTCAGAGTAGAGTTCTGTTCCCTCAGAGTTCTGTTCCCTCAGAGCTCTGATCCCTCAGAGTAGAGTTCTGATCCCTCAGAGTTCTGATCCCTCAGAGTAGAGTTCTGTTCCCTCAGAGTAGAGTTCTGATCCCTCAGAGTTCTGATCCCTCAGAGTTCTGTTCCCTCAGAGTTCTGTTCCCTCAGAGTTCTGATCCCTCAGAGTTCTGTTCCCTCAGAGTTCTGATCCCTCAGAGTAGAGTTCTGATCCCTCAGAGTTCTGATCCCTCAGAGTTCTGTTCCCTCAGAGTAGAGTTCTGATCCCTCAGAGTTCTGTTCCCTCAGAGTTCTGTTCCCTCAGAGTAGAGCTCTGATCCCTCAGAGTAGAGTTCTGATCCCTCAGAGTTCTGATCCCTCAGAGTAGAGTTCTGATCCCTCAGAGTAGAGTTCTGATCCCTCAGAGTTCTGATCCCTCAGAGTAGAGTTCTGTTCCCTCAGAGTAGAGTTCTGATCCCTCAGAGTTCTGTTCCCTCAGAGTTCTGATCCCTCAGAGTAGAGTTCTGATCCCTCAGAGTTCTGATCCCTCAGAGTTCTGTTCCCTCAGAGTTCTGTTCCCTCAGAGTTCTGATCCCTCAGAGTAGAGTTCTGTTCCCTCAGAGTTCTGATCCCTCAGAGTAGAGTTCTGATCCCTCAGAGTTCTGTTCCCTCAGAGTTCTGATCCCTCAGAGTTCTGATCCCTCAGAGTAGAGTTCTGTTCCCTCAGAGTTCTGTTCCCTCAGAGTTCTGTTCCCTCAGAGTTCTGATCCCTCAGAGTTCTGTTCCCTCAGAGTTCTGTTCCCTCAGAGTAGAGCTCTGATCCCTCAGAGTTCTGTTCCCTCAGAGTAGAGTTCTGATCCCTCAGAGTTCTGATCCCTCAGAGTTCTGTTCCCTCAGAGTTCTGTTCCCTCAGAGTTCTGATCCCTCAGAGTTCTGTTCCCTCAGAGTAGAGTTCTGTTCCCTCAGAGTTCTGATCCCTCAGAGTTCTGTTCCCTCAGAGTTCTGATCCCTCAGAGTAGAGTTCTGATCCCTCAGAGTTCTGATCCCTCAGAGTAGAGTTCTGTTCCCTCAGAGTTCTGTTCCCTCAGAGTTCTGTTCCCTCAGAGTTCTGATCCCTCAGAGTTCTGTTCCCTCAGAGTTCTGTTCCCTCAGAGTAGAGCTCTGATCCCTCAGAGTTCTGATCCCTCAGAGTTCTGATCCCTCAGAGTAGAGCTCTGATCCCTCAGAGTTCTGATCCCTCAGAGTTCTGTTCCCTCAGAGTTCTGTTCCCTCAGAGTAGAGCTCTGATCCCTCAGAGTTCTGTTCCCTCAGAGTAGAGCTCTGATCCCTCAGAGTTCTGATCCCTCAGAGTTCTGTTCCCTCAGAGTTCTGATCCCTCAGAGTAGAGTTCTGATCCCTCAGAGTAGAGTTCTGTTCCCTCAGAGCATCCTGAAAGTATCCACAGCTCCACTTTTTCCACAACATACAGCCTTTTTCCCAAATAGATTCAATTCTACACACAATGCCCCATCATGAGTGGAACAAGTTTGTTTGAATCTTTTGCAAATTTATTCAAAATAAAAACAAAAAACCATTGACATTAGTCTTCACTGAAGCTCCTTTGGCAGCAATTCAAGCTTCAGGTCCTTCTGAGCGTGATGCTCCAAGCTTGGCACCTACTTTTGGGCAGTTCCCCACCTGCTCTGCAGAACCTCTCAGGCTCCATCGGGTTGGATGCACAGCCATTTTCAGCTCCCTTTGCTTTGGTCTGAACACAAGGCTGTCGGGGGTGGGGTTGGGGGTGGGTGGGGGTGGGGGGGGTTGGTCTGCAAAATGTTTCGCTCGGTGTCAGAGGAAAAGCCAGAGAGTCCCAGCAGAACATCGCTTTGGATCAAGATGAGAAGCGTTACTCACTTTACCTGTCAGTGGTCATAATGTTATGGCTGACAGGTGCATCTTCATGTGAAGGTAGGAGGTAGGGCACAAAAGATTTTAAAGGCCAACTCTTGTTTTATTCTCTTCTCTCTGAAGATCTCAAGCCTCCAAAGCCAGATCCACTGCCAAGAGTCAGACCTGCAGAGCCAGGAGGAAGAGCTGAGCCGGGCCAAGGCCGACCTGGGTCGCCTGCAGCAGGACGAGAACCAGCTGGAGCAGAGTCTGGCTGCTGGCAAGATCCAGCTGGAGACCATCATCAAGTCTCTGAAGTCCACCCAGGATGAGATCAACCAGGTGGGACACATTTCTGCTTTCTGCACACTGCACACACTGTACACACTGCACACACTTCACACACTGTACACTGTGCACACTGTACACACTGCACACACTGCACACACTGTACACACTGCACACACTGCGCACACTCTACACTGCACACACTGTACACACTACACACACTGCACACACTGTACACACTGTACACTGCACACACTGTGTACACTGCACACACTGTACACACTGCACACACTGTACACTATACACACTGTAACCCTAACCACTGCACACACTACACACACTGTACACACTGTAACCCTAACTACTGCACACACTGTACACACTGTAACCCTAACCACTGCACACACAATGCACACACTGCACACACTGCACACACTGCACACACTGCACTTTATCCCCACTGGGTCTGATAACGACATTTCCTACCAGGCACTCCTCACACACACACACACACACACACACACACACACACACACACGCCTGCACACACACGCACGCATGTTGAGCCCTGAGGGTAGATTGTACTGAGCACCAAAGCCCTTAAAGAGAAGTGTGTTCATCTCTCCTGAAGACCTCAGCTGATGAGTCTCATGATGCCACATGTGTTATTTTCTTGTTTGGGTATTAGTGAGGACACTTTGTAAAATTGAAGGGATTTGCAAATCTTCCAAAGCAATATTTTATGCACAGTAGAACATAGAAAATATCAAATGTTGAAAGTGAGACATTTCATCATTTGAGAATTGAGAATTTGAGATGGGCCAATGGGAGGCAGGGATGCTCCGTATGGAGCCGTCCCAACGTTTTCCATATTTGCTCATGAAATAGTCAAATGTCTCACTTTCAACATTTGATATGTTTTCTGTGTTCTACTGTGAACACAATGTTGGTTTCTGAGTTTTGCAGATCATTTCATAGATTCTTTTCTTTTTTTTTCAACTTTACACAACATCCCAACTTTGTGGGAATTGGAGTGTTAGAGCATGGTTAAAATCATTTGTACTGAGGTTGGACACAAAAGTTTCAAAAGATTAAAAACGCCATAAAAGGTTGGACTTATCATCCATTTCCCTAACATTTAGAAATATGCTGGATTGACAGTTTTCACGTTATTGTGGTCTGACCACTTTGTGTGTGGAGTCAAGTTGATCATTAATGCCATTTTTAGCAGTCTTATTTTTCTTTTAAATGTCGAATATCTTCTTCTTACACAGCTGTGTAAGTTTCCCTGTGGCTGCCGGAATGAAAGCCAACTTCAGTGTCATGTTTACCTGTTCTTTTTGCATTTTTACAATCCTGCTAATTCTTACTGTAAATTGGCCTACTTAGGCGCCTAACTTTAGCAACTTAGGAGCCTTTAAGTTGCCTAAAATGTTTGCAAAGAGGAAATAGTAAAGGAGAGCTGCTGAACTTTACCAAGCCTTTTAGTTGTTGACTTGTGTGTGTCTGTGTGCTGTAGGCCCGCAGCAAGCTGTCCCAGATTCAGGACAGTCAACAGGAAGTGTCCAAAAGCATTGAGCAGTACAACAGCACCTTGAATGGAACCCATGGGGGCAGCATGACCAACCTGGCTGACATGAGCGAGGGCTTCAGCGACAGGGACAACGGAGGATTTTCAGTCCTGGGGAGGGCAGTACAGGTCAGAAGAAGAGTTCCTTATTTACTTTGTTTTCAACAGGCAGTACCGCTCATGAAATATTTGATTGCAAAATCTCTCTCCTTTTCTCCGGTTCATACTCCCTTTCCCTCCTGTTTGCCCAGGTCTTTTTCCACTTGGATACTATCAGCACTTTGCAAACTTTAATTTCCGTCACTGTGTCTGTCTTTTACTAAAACCCTGGTTCTTCTTCCCCGGTCGTCTCCCTGATGGTCCCAGTCAGAAACACAGTTTCCCTTTTTTAAAATGTTGTCTTTAATCAAATCCAGATTTGATTGAACACCAATTACTTTAACCATTGAATAGAATTGAATGGAATGGAGTAATTTGGTAATACCAAATGTTTGATGATCTCATCAGTGATCCTCGCCAATGTTCAGTCCCTCAGAAATATATCGATCGATGAGCTTCAGGCGAATGTTGGACCCCGAAGTGAAATACAGGAATGCCTGTATTATGGCCTTTACTGAAACATGGCTTACACCCACAGACATACATAGTTAGCTTCAACGGACCTGTCAGACTTATCCCAATCAGAAGAGGCTGGAGTCTGATTTTACATCAACAAGTGCAAGAGCTTATCAGAGAGGCAATATGATGACATCAAACTGATGTTGAACTGTTGACTGTGTCTTCATCCCTTTTCCCTAGCAAGGCGATTTCCTCTGCTCTTTGGGACTGTGGCCGCTGTAAACACGCACCCCAAATTGCACAATAGCAAAGGACAGAATTTCAAAGATTCAAAGGCTTCACTCACTCTCCCCTGATACACCCTGCTGCATGATGGGAAATTTTAAGCTGTAAGCTGAAAAAGTGTTTCAATTTGCATCACTATGTAACTAGTCCAACTTGAAAAATAAGACCTTGGACCTGTGTTTTTGCTTTATCAAAGAGCATATCAAATCTAAAAATAGGCTTGAGGAAAAATTGAGCAGCAGTAATCTTAAAGCAACATGGGATGGGATGCAAGAGTTGTTTGGTTTGGCTAAAACTGAATATAAGCCAACTGCGATCAAAGATTTTTACATAAACAAGAATTCAATTCAATTCAGTTTTATTTATATAGCACCAAATGTCATCTCAAGGCACTTCAAAGATACAATCCAAATAAGGCCAATTAGAATCCAATTCTTTGTAATCCAATCATAATCCAATCAAATCCAGTTCATTAAATTCCAAATTAGTCCAATTCATATAGAGCCAATTCAAAGAAGGTAGCCTAGCTAAGGAAACCAACAGATTGCACCGAAACTTGCTTCAGTCCAATCTCCCGTCCTGAGCGTGCCTGAGGCGACTGTGGAGAGGAACAACTCCCTTTTAACAGGAAGAAACCTCTGGCAGAACCAGAACCAGGAAGAGTGGACATCCGCCTCCACCAGCTGGGGTTTGAGAGGACAGAAAAGAGGGGACAACAAACACTGTAACACCATTCAAAGGATATCTGTTGGAACAGGGAAACACGAGTTAATGACCACAATAATGTCACATGTAGCAGAGGGACGAAAGGTGCATCATGGGAGCTCCCCCAGCAGTCTGGGCCTATAGCAGCTTAACTATGGGATGTTTCAGGATCACCTGAGCCATCCCTAACTATAAGCTTTATCAGAAAGGAAAGTTTTAAGCCTGGTCTTAAAAGTGGAAAGGGTGTCTGCTTCCCGGACATTTACTGGCAGCTTATTCCACAAGAGAGGGGCCTGATAACTGAAGGCTCTGCCTCCCAAACTGGCAGCTGGTTCTACAGAGAGGGGCCTGATAACTGAAGGCTCTGCCTCCCTAACTGGCAGCTGGTTCCACAGAGAGGGGCCTGATAACTGAAGGCTCTGCCTCCCAAACTGGCAGCTGGTTCCACAGAGAGGGGCCTGATAACTGAAGGCTCTGCCTCTCAAACTGGCAGCTGGTTCCACAGAGAGGGGCCTGATAACTGAAGGCTCTGCCTCCCAAACTGGCAGCTGGTTCCATAGAGAGGGGCCTGATAACTGAAGGCTCTGCCTCCCAAACTGGCAGCTGGTTCCACAGAGAGGGGCCTGATAACAGAAGGCTCTGCCTCCCAAGCTGGCAGCTGGTTCCACAGAGAGGGGCCTGATAACTGAAGGCTCTGCCTCCCATACTGGCAGCTGGTTCAACAGAGAGGGGCCTGATAACTGAAGGCTCTGCCTCCCAAACTGGCAGCTGGTTCCACAGAGAGGGGCCTGATAACTGAAGGCTCTGCCTCCCATTCTACTTTTAGAAACTCTGGGAACCTCAAGTAAACCTGCAGTTTGGGAACGAAGTGCTCTGTTAGGAAAATATCTTATAATGAGATCTTTAAGATATGATGGAGCTCGGTCATTAAGAGCTTTATATGTAAGGAGAAGAATCTTAAATTCTATTCTGAATTTAACAGGGAGCCAATGAAGAGAAGCTAAAACTGGAGAAATATGATCTCTGCTGTTAGTTCTCATCAGAACTCTGGCTGCAGCATTTTGGATCAACTGAAGGCTTTTCAGAGAATATGAATATGGGTGTTTCTGGTAGGCAAACTGGAGGGGGTCAAGAGCCTCAGCAACCTGCAATCTCATGCGACGAACAAGAAGTCTCTCCAAGGTCTTCATGATATGAGATGTCAGAGCCACCGGTCTGTAGTCATTCAGCTCCACCGGTTGCCCTAATTTGGGCACTGGTATGAGACAAGAAGTTTTCCAAAGCACCGGGACTTTTTCCATCTGAATGCTCATATTAAAGAGCCTCTGAAGAGGGACTGCTAGTTGACCAGCACAGTCGACCAGCACAGTCCCTCAGAAGCCTTGGACAGACTCCATCTGGGCCTGAAGCCCTCCCTGACTTAAGTCTCCTGAGCTCAGCTCCAACCTCCTCTATAGTTAGACACAGAGGTTGTAGCGGAGGGATGGCGACAGGAGTGATGTTGCTATCAACCATAGAGATGGGGGTGGGGGTGCAGCTGGACAGAGGAGGCCAGGCGGTGGAAGCTGCCGCAGAGGTGGATGTGCAGCTGGGTTCAGAAGGCCTGGCAGTGGAAGCTGCCGCAGAGGGGGAGGTGCAGCTGGGCTCTGGATGCCTGGTGGTGGGAGCTGCCGCAGAGGTGGAGGTGCAGCTGGGTTCAGAAGGCCTGGCAGTGAAAGCTGCCGCAGAGGTGGAGGTGCAGCTGGGCTGATGAGGCCAGGCGGTGGGAGCTGCCGCACAGATGGAGGTGTGGCTTGGCTCAGGAGACCAGGCGGTGGAAGTTGCTGCAGAGGTGGAGGTGTAGCTGGACAGAAGAAGCTTGTTGGTGACAGCAGAGGTAGAGGTGCAGTCAGGCGGAGGAGGAGGCTTGGCGATGCAGGTTGCCATTGAGGTGGAAGTACAGCAGGGCAGTGGAAGCAGTATAGAGGAAGCAGCTGTAGTGGTGGGGGTGGAGGGAGCAGCAGCAGAGGAGGGAAAAGCCACACTGTCAAACCTGTTGTAATAATGGTTGAAAGTATTGGCTCTGTCCACATCACCTTCTACAGACTGAGAGTTCTTCAGTCTGTATCCAGTGATGGTCCTCATGCCCCTCCACACCTCCTTGGTGTTATTGTTCTCCAGCTGTCTCTCCACCTTTTTCTTGTACTCCACCTTAGCTCGACGTAATGTCTTTTTAAGCTCCTGTTGTACACTCCTCCGCCTTTCTCTATCCCCATTCTGGAACGCCCTCTTTTTCTGGTTCAGGAGGTCTTTGATGTCACTGGTGATCCATGGTTTATTATTTGGATAGCACCTTACAGTCCTGACTGGAATCACAGTGTCCCTACAGAAGTTAATGTAGTCTGTGATGGTGCTGACCCTCCTGTCCATGTCAATGTCCATGTCAATGTCCATTTCATCTTCCTTCAGCAGTACAGCCCAGTCTGTGACATCAAAGCAGTCTCTCAATGCATCACTTGCCTCTGGTGACCACTTCCTGAAAGATCTGGTAGTAACAGGAAGTCTTTGTACACACGGTGTGTATGTGGGTTGTAGATAGGCCATGCTGTGATCAGATCTACCCGGTGGTGGAAGAGACACTGTCCTGTAAGCCTCCTTCACGTTAGCATAGAACAGATCTAATGTCCTTTCTCCACGTGTTGGACAGTCCACATACTGTACAAAGCCAGTCAGGCAGGAGGATAGAGAGACGTGGTTGAAATCTCCTGTGATTGCAATGAATGCCTCAGGATGCTGGGTCTGTATCCTAGCAACAGCGTCATGGATGACGTCACATGCCGTTACAGGTGCCGCCCTCGGTGGAATGTAAACAACGATCACGACTGTGTATGGGAACTCTCTGGGCGCATAGAATGCATGGAAACCAACTGACAGCAGTTCGATGTCTGGACAACAAACCCTCTCCTTAACGGTCACATTGCGGGGGTTTACCCATCTCTGATTAAAGAACAGTTTAACACCCCCGCCTTTCCGCTTACCGCCGCTCGTACTCGGGTCACGATCCGCTCGTACGGCTGTGAAGCCGGGTATGTCCACACATGAGTCTGGTGTGTTGTGGTTCAGCCAGGACTCAGACAGACAGATCAAACTGATTTCTTTATACAGCCTTTGGTTCCGCACAAGCGCCTCTAACTCATCACACTTGTTAGGCAGTGAGTTAGTGTTTCCCATGATCACCGAGGGCAGAAAAGGTTTGTACCTCCACCTCCTGTTGTGCCTCTTTGCCTTTAGTTTCGCTCCAGCTCTGCATCCACGGTACAGCTTTTTAAGCTCGGTCGGAATTGGATGTTTAATTCCGCGTCCAATCCTTGACAGTGCCAACAGTTCTTCTCTTGTGTACACTGCTTTAGTAGTAGTGCACATTGTCAAAAAAAATTAATTAAAACAAAAAAGCAGATCAATAAAAATAACTAAAAATGTTTAGATAGAAACAAAAAATGACAAATGACAAATAATCATATAAACGATGAGAAAAATTGAGAGCTACACAGACTTGCTGCCGATAAGGTCGGCGCATAGCTGGGTGCATCTATACCTGATGTGTTGTACAGGAAGGGAAATATTCTGTTCGTGTTTGTGTGGAAGAGTACTCCCCAGAGTCATCCAGTTAATAACAAAGTGTCCATTTCACAGGAAGATCCATTCAAATTGAAGCCATCTGTGTTCAACAGCCAGCCTCAGGAGCTTCACACGGACCCTTTCCACTCGGAAGACCCTTTCAAATCAGACCCGTTTAAAGGTTGTAACCCTGTTTACCTTCTCTGTGTGTCACCCCCAGTCTGTCCTGTCACTCCACTCCTCTCTCTGGAGCTTTTCTTTTCTTTGCTTCCAAGCAGCTTCAATCTTTTCTTTGCTTAAGTTCTTCCCTGATGCCCCCCCCCCCCCCCCTCTTGCATGAGTCCTCTCTTATAGGAGACCCATTTCAAAATGGCCCCTTTGCTAAGCAGCCATCAACATCCGTTGATCATAAACAGGTTTTATGATGAGGAACATGTTGTCGGAGGTGTCAGATCCCACAGTAACCTTTGTTAGTGATGGCAGCTTTGACACATGTGTGAACTGTGACACATGTGTGAAATCATCAACTGATACACTGTCTGCGTCCTGTTGGTCCTGTTGGTCCTGTTGGTCCTGTTGGTCCTGCTGGTCCTGCTGGTCCTGCTGGTCCTGTTGGTCCTGTCGGTCCTGCTGGTCCTGTTGGTCCTGCCGGTCCCGTTGGTCCTGCCGGTCCTGTTGGTCCTGCTGGTCCTGCTGGTCCTGTCGGTCCTGCTGGTCCTGGCCCTGTTGGTCCTGCTGGTCCTGCTGGTCCTGCTGTTAGTGTTGGTCCTGCTGGTCCTGTTGGTCCTACTGGTCCTGTTGGTCCTTTTGGTCCTGGTCCTGTTGGTCCTGGCCCTGTTGGTCCTGTTGGTCCTTTTGGTCCTGCTGGTCCTGTTGGTCCTGCTGGTCCTGCTGGTCCTGCTGTTAGTGTTGGTCCTGCTGGTCCTGTTGGTCCTGTTGGTCCTGGTCCTGCTGGTCCTGCTGGTCCTGTTGGTCCTGTTGGTCCTGTTGGTCCTGTTGGTCCTGTTGGTCCTGGTCCTGTTCGTCCTGGTCCTGCTGGTCCTGCTGGTCCTGTTGGTCCTGTTGGTCCTCGTCCTTTTGGTCCTGGTCCTGTTGGTCCTGTTGGTCCTGATGGTCCTGTTGGTCCTGGTCCTTTTGGTCCTGGTCCTGTTGGTCCTGCTGGTCCTGTTGGTCCTCGTACTTTTGGTCCTGGTCCTGTTGGTCCTGGTCCTGCTGGTCCTGCTGGTCCTGTTGGTCCTGATGGTCCTGTTGGTCCTGGTCCTTTTGGTCCTGGTCCTGTTGGTCCTGCTGGTCCTCTTCGTCCTGTTGGTCCTGGTCCTGTTGGTCCTGTTGGTCCTGGTCCTTTTGGTCCTGGTCCTGTTGGTCCTGCTGGTCCTGCTGGTCCTGTTGGTCCTGTTGGTCCTGGTCCTTTTGGTCCTGTTGGTCCTGTTGGTCCTGGTCCTGTTGGTCCTAATGGTCCTGCTGGTCCTGTTGGTCCTGTTGGTCCTGCTGGTCCTGTTCCTGTTGGTCCTGTTGGTCCTGGTCCTTTTGGTCCTGGTCCTGTTGGTCCTGTTGGTCCTGTCGGTCCTAATTGTCCTGTTGGTCCTCGTCCTTTTGGTCCTGGTCCTGTTGGTCCTGTTGGTCCTAATGGTCCTGCTGGTCCTGTTGGTCCTGTTGGTCCTGTTGGTCCTGGTGGTCCTAATGGTCCTGCTGGTCCTGTTGGTCCTGTTGGTCCTGGTCCTGCTGGTCCTGCTGGTCCTGTTGGTCCTGTTGGTCCTGCTGGTCCTGTTGGTCCTGTTGGTCCTGATGGTCCTGTTGGTCCTGCTGGTCCTGTTGGTCCTGGCCCTGTTGGTCCTGCTGGTCCGGTTGGTCCTGTTGGTCCTGCTGGTCCAGTTGGTCCTGTTGGTCCTGTTGGTCCTGCTGGTCCTGTTGCTCCTGCTGGTCCTGCTGGTCCTACTGGTCCTGTTGGTCCTACTGGTCCTGCTGGTCCTGCTGGTCCTGCTGGTAGTGTTGGTCCTGCTGGTCCTGCTGGTCCTGCTGGTCCTGTTGGTCCTGTTGGTCCTCGTCCTTTTGGTCCTGGTCCTGTTGGTCCTGGTCCTGCTGGTCCTGCTGGTCCTGCTGGTCCTGCTGGTCCTGTTGGTCCTGGTCCTGTTGGTCCTGCTGGTCCTGTTGGTCCTGTTGGTCCTGGTCCTTTTGGTCCTGGTCCTGTTGGTCCTGTTGGTCCTGGTCCTGCTGGTCCTGCTGGTCCTGCTGGTCCTGTTGGTCCTGTTGGACCTGTTGGTCCTGGTCCTGCTGGTCCTGTTGGTCCTGTTGGTCCTGATGGTCCTGTTGGTCCTGCTGGTCCTGTTGGTCCTGGCCCTGTTGGTCCTGCTGGTCCTGTTGGTCCTGTTGGTCCAGTTGGTCCTGTTGGTCCTGTTGGTCCTGCTGGTCCTGTTGCTCCTGCTGGTCCTGTTGGTCCTGCTGGTCCTGTTGCTCCTGCTGGTCCTGTTGGTCCTGTTGGTCCTGCTGGTCCTGCTGGTCCTGCTGGTGCTGCTGGTAGTGTTGGTCCTGCTGGTCCTGGTCCTGTTGGTCCTGGTCCTGTTGGTCCTTTTGGTCCTGGTCCTGTTCGTCCTGTTGGTCCTGCTGGTCCTGTTGGTCCTGGCCCTGTTGGTCCTGCTGGTCCTGTTGGTCCTTTTGGTCCTGTTGCTCCTGCTGGTTCTGCTGGTCCTGTTGATCCTGCTGGTCCTGCTGGTCCTGTTGGTCCTGCTGGTCCTGCTGGTCCTGTTGGTCCTGATGGTCCTGTTGGTCCTGGTCCTTTTGGTCCTGGTCCTGTTGGTCCTGCTGGTCCTCTTCGTCCTGTTGGTCCTGGTCCTGTTGGTCCTGTTGGTCCTGGTCCTTTTGGTCCTGGTCCTGTTGGTCCTGCTGGTCCTGCTGGTCCTGTTGGTCCTGTTGGTCCTGGTCCTTTTGGTCCTGTTGGTCCTGTTGGTCCTGGTCCTGTTGGTCCTAATGGTCCTGCTGGTCCTGTTGGTCCTGTTGGTCCTGCTGGTCCTGTTCCTGTTGGTCCTGTTGGTCCTGGTCCTTTTGGTCCTGGTCCTGTTGGTCCTGTTGGTCCTGTCGGTCCTAATTGTCCTGTTGGTCCTCGTCCTTTTGGTCCTGGTCCTGTTGGTCCTGTTGGTCCTAATGGTCCTGCTGGTCCTGTTGGTCCTGTTGGTCCTGTTGGTCCTGTTGGTCCTGGTGGTCCTAATGGTCCTGCTGGTCCTGCTGGTCCTGCTGGTCCTGTTGGTCCTGCTGGTCCTGTTGGTCCTGTTGGTCCTGCTGGTCCTGTTGGTCCTGTTGGTCCTGATGGTCCTGTTGGTCCTGCTGGTCCTGTTGGTCCTGGCCCTGTTGGTCCTGCTGGTCCGGTTGGTCCTGTTGGTCCTGCTGGTCCAGTTGGTCCTGTTGGTCCTGTTGGTCCTGCTGGTCCTGTTGCTCCTGCTGGTCCTGCTGGTCCTACTGGTCCTGTTGGTCCTACTGGTCCTGCTGGTCCTGCTGGTCCTGCTGGTCCTGCTGGTAGTGTTGGTCCTGCTGGTCCTGCTGGTCCTGCTGGTCCTGTTGGTCCTGTTGGTCCTCGTCCTTTTGGTCCTGGTCCTGTTGGTCCTGGTCCTGCTGGTCCTGCTGGTCCTGCTGGTCCTGCTGGTCCTGTTGGTCCTGGTCCTGTTGGTCCTGCTGGTCCTGTTGGTCCTGTTGGTCCTGGTCCTTTTGGTCCTGGTCCTGTTGGTCCTGTTGGTCCTGGTCCTGCTGGTCCTGCTGGTCCTGCTGGTCCTGTTGGTCCTGTTGGACCTGTTGGTCCTGGTCCTGCTGGTCCTGTTGGTCCTGTTGGTCCTGATGGTCCTGTTGGTCCTGCTGGTCCTGTTGGTCCTGGCCCTGTTGGTCCTGCTGGTCCTGTTGGTCCTGTTGGTCCAGTTGGTCCTGTTGGTCCTGTTGGTCCTGCTGGTCCTGTTGCTCCTGCTGGTCCTGTTGGTCCTGTTGGTCCTGCTGGTCCTGCTGGTCCTGCTGGTGCTGCTGGTAGTGTTGGTCCTGCTGGTCCTGGTCCTGTTGGTCCTGGTCCTGTTGGTCCTTTTGGTCCTGGTCCTGTTCGTCCTGTTGGTCCTGCTGGTCCTGTTGGTCCTGGCCCTGTTGGTCCTGCTGGTCCTGTTGGTCCTTTTGGTCCTGTTGCTCCTGCTGGTTCTGCTGGTCCTGTTGATCCTGCTGGTCCTGCTGGTCCTGTTGGTCCTGCCGGTCCTGTTGGTCCCGTTGGTCCTGCTGGTCCTGTTGGTCCTGCTGCTCCTGTTGGTCCTGTTGGTCCTGCAGGTCCTGTTGTTCCTGGCCCTGTTGGTCCTGCTGGTCCAGCTGGTCCTGTTGGTCCTGTTGGTCCTGCTGGTCCTGCTGGTCCTGTTGGTCCTGCTGGTCCTGTTGTTCCTGCTGGTCCTGCTGGTCCTGCTGGTCCTGTTGGTCCTGCTGGTCCTGCTGGTCCTGCTGGTCCTGTTGGTCCTGTTGGTCCTGCTGGTCCTGTTGGTCCTGTTGGTCCTGGTCCTGTTGGTCCTGTTGGTCCTGGTCCTGTTGGTCCTATTGGTCCTGCTGTTAGTGTTGGTCCTGCTGTTAGTGTTGGTCCTGTTGGTCCTGTTGGTCCTGGTCCTGCTGGTCCTGCTGGTCCTGTTGGTCCTGTTGGTCCTGTTGCTCCTGGTCCTACTGGTCCTGTTGGTCCTGTTGGTCCTGTTGGTCCTGATGGTCCTGCTGTTAGTGTTGGTCCTGTTGGTCCTGGTCCTGCTGGTCCTGTTGGTCCTACTGGTCCTTTTGGTCCTGTTGGTCCTGCTCGTCCTGGTCCTGCTGGTCCTGATGGTCCTGTTGGTCCTGGTGGTCCTGTTGGTCCTGGTCCTTTTGGTCCTGGTCCTGTTGGTCCTGTTGGTCCTGATGGTCCTGGTCCCGCTGGTCCTTTTGGTCCTGTTGGTCCTAATGGTCCTGCTGGTCCTGTTCGTCCTGTTTGTCCTGGTCCTGTTGGTCCTGATGGTCCTGCTGGTCCTGTTGGTCCTGTTGGTCCTGGTCCTGTTGGTCCTGGTCCTGCTGCTCCTGCTGCTCCTGCTGATCCTGTTGGTCCTGTTGGTCCTGTTGGTCCTGCTGGTCCTGCTGTTAGTGTTGGTCCTGTTGGTCCTGTTGGTCCTGGTCCTGCTGGTCCTGCTGGTCCTGTTGGTCCTGTTGGTCCTGTTGGTCCTGTTGCTCCTGGTCCTGCTGGTCCTGTTGGTCCTGTTGGTCCTGATGGTCCTGCTGTTAGTGTTGGTCCTGTTGGTCCTGGTCCTGCTGGTCCTGTTGGTCCTTTTGGTCCTGTTGGTCCTGCTCGTCCTGGTCCTGGTGGTCCTGTTGGTCCTGTTGGTCCTGGTCCTTTTGGTCCTGTTGGTCCTGATGGTCCTGTTGGTCCTGATGGTCCTGGTCCCGCTGGTCCTGCTGGTCCTGTTGGTCCTAATGGTCCTGCTGGTCCTGTTCGTCCTGTTTGTCCTGGTCCTGTTGGTCCTGATGGTCCTGCTGGTCCTGTTGGTCCTGTTGGTCCTGGTCCTGTTGGTCCTGGTCCTGCTGCTCCTGCTGCTCCTGCTGATCCTGTTGGTCCTGTTGGTCCTGTTGGTCCTGTTGGTCCTGGTCCTTTTGGTCCTGGTCCTGCTGGTCCTGTTGGTCCTGTTGGTCCTGGTCCTTTTGGTCCTGGTCCTGTTGGTCCTAATGGTACTGCTGGTCCTGTTGGTCCTGTTGGTCCTGGTCCTGTTCGTCCTGTGTGTCCTGGTCCTTTTGGTCCTGGTCCTGTTGGTCCTAATTGTCCTGTTGGTCCTGTTGGTCCTGTTGGTCCTGGTCCATTTGGTCCTGCTGGTCCTGCTGGTCCTGCTGGTCCTGTTGGTCCTGCTGGTCCAGTTGGTCCTGCTGGTCCCGTTGCTCCTGCTGGTCCTGCTGGTCCTGTTGGTCCTGTTGGTCCTACTGGTCCTGTTGGTCCTGCTGGTCCTGCTGGTCCTGCTGGTAGTGTTGGTCCTGCTGGTCCTGGTCCTGTTGGTCCTGTTGGTCCTGCTGGTCCTGCTGGTCCTGTTGGTCCTTTTGGTCCTGTTGCTCCTGCTGGTCCTGCTGGTTCTGTTGGTCCTGTTGGTCCTGTTGGTCCTGTTGGTCCCGTTGGTCCTGCTGGTCCTGTTGGTCCTGTTGGTCCTGTTGGTCCTGCTGGTCCCGTTGGTCCTGCTGTTAGTGTTGGTCCTGCTGGTCCTGTTGGTCCTGTTGGTCCTTTTGGTCCTGTTGTTAGTGTTGGTCCTGCTGGTCCTGTTGGTCCTGTTGGTCCTGCTGGTCCTGCTGGTCCTGTTTGTCCTGTTTGTCCTAATGGTCCTGTTGGTCCTGTTGGTCCTGGTCCTTTTGGTCCTGCTGGTCCTGTTGGTCCTGTTGGTCCTGTTGGTCCTGCTGGTCCTGTTGCTCCTGCTGGTCCTGTTGGTCCTACTGGTCCTGTTGGTCCTGTTGGTCCTGCTGGTCCTGCTGGTCCTACTGGTAGTGTTGGTCCTGCTGGTCCTGGTCCTGTTGGTCCTGTTGGTCCTACTGGTAGTGTTGGTCCTGCTGGTCCTGGTCCTGTTGGTCCTGTTGGTCCTGCTGGTCCTGCTGGTCCTGCTGGTAGTGTTGGTCCTGCTGGTCCTGGTCCTGTTGGTCCTGTTGGTCCTGCTGGTCCTGTTGGTCCTTTTGGTCCTGTTGCTCCTGCTGGTCCTGCTGGTTCTGTTGGTCCTGTTGGTCCTGTTGGTCCTGTTGGTCCTGCTGGTCCTGTTGGTCCTGCTGGTCCTGTTGGTCCTGTTGGTCCTGCTGGGCCTGTTGGTCCTGCTTGTGGTGTTGGTCCTGCTGGTCCTGTTGGTCCTGTTGGTCCTGCTGGTCCTGCTGGTTCTGTTGGTCCTGTTGGTCCTGTTGGTCCTGCTGGTCCAGTTGGTCCTGCTGGTTCTGTTGCTCCTGCTGGTCCTGTTGGTCCTACTGGTCCTGTTGGTCCTGTTGGTCCTGCTGGTCCTGCTGGTCCTGCTGGTAGTTTTGGTCCTTCTGGTCCTGGTCCTGTTGGTCCTGTTGGTCCTGTTGGTCCTGCTGGTCCTGCTGGTCCTGTTGGTCCTTTTGGTCCTGGTCCTGTTCGTCCTGTTCGTCCTGCTGGTCCTGTTGCTCCTGTTGCTCCTGTTGCTCCTGCTGGTCCTGCTGGTCCTGTTGGTCCTGTTGGTCCTGTTGTTCCTGCTGGTCCTGTTGGTCCCGTTGGTCCCGCTGGACCCGTTGGTCCTGTTGGTCCCGCTGGTCCTGTTGGTCCTGTTGGTCCAGCTGGTCCTGCTTGTCCTGTTGGTCCTGTTGGTCCCGCTGGTCCTGTTGGTCCTGCTGTTAGTGTTGGTCCTGCTGGTCCTGTTGGTCCTGTTGGTCCTGCTGGGCCTGTTGGTCCTGTTGGTCCTGTTGGTCCTGCTGGTCCTTTTGGTCCTGCTGTTATTGTTGGTCCTGCTGGTCCTGTTGGTCCTGTTGGTCCTGCTGGTCCTGCTGGTCCTGTTGGTCCTGTTGGTCCTGATGGTCCTGTTGGTCCTGCTGGTCTTGTTGGTCCTTTTGGTCCTGTTGGTCCTGTTCGTCTTGGTCCTGCTGGTCCTGCTGGTCCTTTTGGTCCTGGTGGTCCTGATGGTCCTGTTGGTCCTGGTCCCGCTGGTCCTGCTGGTCCTGTTGGTCCTGATGGTCCTGTTGGTCCTGTTGGTCCTGTTCCTTTTGGTCCTGGTCCTGTTGGTCCTGTTGGTCCTGGTCCTGTTGGTCCTGGTCCTGTTGGTCCTGATGGTCCTGCTGGTCCTGTTGGTCCTGGTCCTGCTGATTCTGCTGATCCTCTTGGTCCTGTTGGTCCTGTTGGTCCTGGTCCTTTTGATCCTGGTCCACTTGGTCCTGGTCCTGCTGGTCCTGCTGGTCCTGTTGGTCTTGTTGGTCCTGGTCCTTTTGGTCCTGGTCCTGTTGGTCCTAATGGTCCTGCTGGTCCTGCTGGTCCTGCTGGTCCTGTTGGTCCTGTTGGTCCTGGTGTTGTTGGTCCTGGTCCTGCTGATCCTGCTGATCCTCTTGGTCCTGTTGGTCCTGTTGGTCCTGGTCCTTTTGATCCTGGTCCTGTTGGTCCTGGTCCTGCTGGTCCTGCTGGTCCTGTTGGTCTTGTTGGTCCTGGTCCTTTTGGTCCTGGTCCTGTTGGTCCTAATGGTCTTGTTGCTCCTGCTGGTCCTGTTGGTCCCGTTGGTCCCGTTGGTCCTGCTGGTCCTGTTGGTCCTGTTGGTCCTGCTGGTCCTGCTGGTCCTGTTGGTCCTGTTGGTCCTGTTGGTCCTTCTGGTCCTGCTGGTCCTGCTGGTCCTGTTGGTCCTGTTGGTCCTTTTGGTCCTGGTCCTGTTCGTCCTGTTGGTCCTGCTGGTCCTGTTGGTCCTGGCCCTGTTGGTCCTGCTGGTCCTGTTGGTCCTTTTGGTCCTGTTGCTCCTGCTGGTCCTGTTGGTCCCGTTGGTCCCGTTGGTCCTGCTGGTCCTGTTGGTCCTGTTGGTCCTGCTGGTCCTGCTGGTCCTGTTGGTCCTGTTGGTCCTGCTGGTCCTGTTGGTCCTGCTGTTAGTGTTGGTCCTGCTGGTCCTGTTGGTCCTGTTGGTCCTGCTGGGCCTGTTGGTCCTGTTGGTCCTGTTGGTCCTGCTGGTCCTGTTGGTCCTGTTGTTAGTGTTGGTCCTGCTGGTCCTGTTGGTCCTGTTGGTCCTGGTCCTGCTGGTCCTTTTGGTCCTGTTGGTCCTGTTGGTCCTGGTCCTGTTCGTCCTGGTCCTGCTGGTCCTGCTGGTCCTGCTGGTCCTGCTGGTCCTGTTGGTCCTGGTGGTCCTGATGGTCCTGGTCCCGCTGGTCCCGCTGGTCCTGCTGGTCCTTTTGGTCCTGATGGTCCTGTTGGTCCTGTTCCTTTTGGTCCTGGTCCTGTTGGTCCTAATGGTCCTGCTGGTCCTGGTCCTGCTGATCCTGCTGATCCTCTTGGTCCTGTTGGTCCTGGTCCTTTTGATCCTGGTCCTGTTGGTCCTGGTCCTGCTGGTCCTGCTGGTCCTGCTGGTCCTGCTGGTCCTGCTGGTCCTGTTGGTCTTGTTGGTCCTGGTCCTTTTGGTCCTGGTCCTGTTGGTCCTAATGGTCCTGCTGGTCCTGTTGGTCCTGTTGGTCCTGGTCCTGTTGGTCCTGGTCCTGTTGGTCCTTTTGGTCCTGTTGGTCCTGTTGGTCCTGTTGGTCCTGTTTGTCCAGTTGGTCCTGTTTGTCCAGTTGGTCCTGGTCCTTTTGGTCCTGGTCCTGTTGGTCCTGGTCCTGTTGGTCCTTTTGGTCCTGTTGGTCCTGTTGGTCCTGTTTGTCCAGTTGGTCCTGTTTGTCCAGTTGGTCCTGGTCCTTTTGGTCCTGGTCCTTTTGGTCCTTTTGGTCCTAATGGTCCTGCTGGTCCTGTTGGTCCTGTTGGTCCTGCTGGACTTGTTGGTCCTGTTGGTCCTGTTGGTCCTGTTTGTCCTGCTGGTCCTGCTGGTCCTGTTGGTCCTGTTGGTCCTGATGGTCCTGATGGTCCTGCTGGTCCTGTTGGTCCTGGTCTTGTTGGTCCTGGTCCTGCTGATCCTGCTGATCCTCTTGGTCCTGTTGGTCCTGTTGGTCCTGGTCCTTTTGATCCTGGTCCTGTTGGTCCTGGTCCTGCTGGTCCTGCTGGTCCTGTTTGTCTTGTTGGTCCTGGTCCTTTTGGTCCTGGTCCTGTTGGTCCTAATGGTCCTGCTGGTCCTGCTGGTCCTGCTGGTCCTGTTGGTCCTGTTGGTCCTGGTCCTGTTGGTCCTGTTGGTCTTGTTGGTCCTTGTCCTTTTGGTCCTGGTCCTGTTGGTCCTGGTCCTGTTGGTCCTGCTGGTCCTGTTGGTCCTGTTGGTCCCGTTGGTCCTGCTAGTCCTGTTGGTCCTGCTGCTCCTGTTGGTCCTGTTGGTCCTGCTGCTCCTGTTGGTCCTGTTGGTCCTGCTGGTCCTGCTGGTCCTGTTGGTCCTGTTGGTCCTGTTGGTCCTGTTGGTCCTGGTCCTGTTCGTCCTGGTCCTGTTGGTCCTGGTCCTGTTGGTCCTGTTGGTCTTGTTGGTCCTTGTCCTGTTGGTCCTGGTCCTGTTGGTCCTGCTGGTCTTGTTGGTCCTGTTGGTCCCGTTGGTCCTGCTGGTCCTGTTGGTCCCGTTGGTCCTGTTGGTCCTGTTGGTCCTGCTGCTCCTGTTGGTCCTGTTGGTCCTGCTGCTCCTGTTGGTCCTGTTGAAGAGAACAGGCAGACTGCGGATTAAGTCATTATTCTGCAGGGACCAGACACACTCCACATTGGCAGGGATTGTGTTAAACTAGACATTCCATGGAAGTGGAAATCACAGCGTGATTTGGAAAACGTAAAGTGTAATTCAAAATGAAAATTCTGAATCCCATTCACAACAGTAAATTTGTTGCTGTGATGTGGATACACTTGTGCAGATTCAGGATCTGGCCTGTTACTGAGCCTTTCCATGCTTTTCCAGCCGTGCTGCTTGGTTAGTGAAAAGCTGAAGACACACTACAGTGAGTTTCAGTAACTGAAGTTGTTTGTGCTACAGATCCTTTTGGAGGAGACCCGTTCAAAGAGGCAGATCCATTCAAGACTTCCTCCGAAGATTTCTTCAAGAAGACCACAAAGATGGATCCTTTCTCCCCACAGGACCCCTTCAATAAAAGTGCCACTTTACCATCCAAGGTACTTGTATATGAATGAATGCTTTGGTCTCAGTACTGATAGGAATGAATGACCTTTTATTGATTCCAATGCAATGATCAATGCTGTGTATTGATTCAGTCCTTTATCAATTCACTTATTGATTCTTGGCCCAGTTAAGTATGAAGAACAAACAGGTACACTGCACTGGTTTTCAGAGTCAGCACCACTGCTATCTGAAATCCTACAATAAACTTGGGCTTTAATGTCTTTGTTAACTCCATATACTGGTTTGATTAGAAAAGAGAAATGTCAAACTTTACAGTTCAAAATGATTTTGGCCCTGCATCTCAGAAAACTTCCGACATACTTTAAAAAAACCTTACTTAACCTACCTGAGATGTGAGGAGTTTTGCAAATAAATCTGGAATTCCGACTCTTGGAGGGTGCACATTCAGTTTACTTTGGAGGAAAAATCTCTGAAAGACACAAAACATTTCATTTAGCAGCTTTCATTATATGGCTTTGTAATTTTCCCCTACTTTTTTTAAAGTGGGGAAACATGAAGGAATCACTTGTGCAAATGAGTGTTCAGATCAAAGAGAGTTGTTGCAGAGCATGAGGAGCTGTTGCTGATGGACAGGAAACATGAGACTGAAAAGAGAGCCGTCAGGGGAAACAATAGAAAAGATTCCAAAACTCCTTCAAGAAGAGAATTCCACTCAGAGTGGGGCAAAAAGATGTTGGATGTTCCCTGTCAGCTGGCTCTAATATTTGGAGCCAGTACAAACAAAACGGGAAGGTTGTAAAAAGGAAACATACAGGTCCACCGAGGAAGACGTCAGGACAAAAAAGTCATGATGTCTGAAAATAGAAAATGTTCAACAAAAGAACTGAAAAACAAACGGTCAGAAACAGGAGCCGATGGACTGTAAGGAAGCAGCTGAAGGAAATGGGATTTCATCCAGAGAAGCCAAAGGAAAGCATCAGTAACTCCTGAAGAGAAGAAAAGCAGGTCACAAAGGCTAAAGAGAAGCAGCCACGGACTGTGGATGCTTGGATGGAAGAGAGACTCAGAGATGAATCACCAAGGAAACGATGCTGGAACTTTAGTTTGCTCCGGTGAAACACAGAAAGATGGGCGGCTGAAGGAAACCAGCACATTTCCACCATCAGTGATGCTATGGGGCCGATGGCAGGTAAAGGAGCAGGGAGATGGCAGGTAAAGGAGCAGGGAAATGGCAGGTAAAGGACATGGGGAGATGGCAGGTAAAAGAGCAGGGAGATGGCAGGTAAAAGACCAGGGAAATGGCAGGTAAAGGACCAGGGAGATGGCAGGTAAAGGAGCAGGGAGATGGCAGGTAAAGGACCAGGGAAATGTCAGGTAAAAGACCAGAGGAGATGGCAGGTAAAGGAGCAGGGAGATGGCAGGTAAAGGAGCAGGGAGATGACAGTTAAAGGAGCAGGGAGATGGCAGGTAAAGGACCAGGGGAGATGGCAGGTAAAGGAGCAGGGAGATGGCAGGTAAAGGAGCAGGGAGATGGCAGGTAAAGGAGCAGGGAAATGGCAGGTAAAGGAGCAGGGAAATGGCAGGTAAAAGACCAGAGGAGATGGCAGGTAAAGGAGCAGGGAGATGGCAGTTAAAGGAGCAGGGAGATGGCAGTTAAAGGAGCAGGGAGATGGCAGGTAAAGGAGCAGGGAGATGGCAGGTTAAGGACATGGGGAGATGGCAGTTAAAGGAGCAGGGAGATGGCAGGTAAAGGAGCAGGGAGATGGCAGGTAAAGGAGCAGGGAGATGGCAGGTAAAGGACCAGAGGAGATGGCAGGTAAAGGACCAGAGGAGATGGCAGGGAAAGGACCAATCTGAGTTCAACTTCATGGTGGAAACTTCATTCAAAAAATGCTCCATGACAAGGCTCCATCCTGCAGAGTTGGTCCGTCAGAAAGAAAGAAAGATGGAAGCCGACTGATGAAGAATTGTGTTTTATTGGTCAAGTCCTGCAAGAATTCAAGCAGAAAGGACAGAGGAGCTGAGTGTTTTGCATTCCTGCCACGACCTCAGTCACCTCCAAACTGCATGAAGAAGCACCAGCATCTGAACAGCAACACTCACACCATACAGAGCTATGGAACTTTTGGATCACTGTATTTTCCCTTGTAGGCGTTCAGATTTTGGTTAGCAAGAAGACATGTATGAGTTTGACTGGAACTGTTGTGATTTTCTGAATAATAGAGTGTCTGTTGTATGTTTTCTGCAGCAAACTGGTCACTTTACAGGCACTGATCCATTTTCTTCAAGCCACCCAAAGCCCAGAGGACCAGGTAGGATTTCTTTTTGTTCCATCCCTGTACCTGTGGACATGATGGAGCTCTTTACTGTCCAACATGGAATAACTCCATTCAAGTTCTAAGGCTTTGTTACGCAGTGGTAGAACAGTTTCCAGTTGAGGATAGATTGAAGTCCTATTTTAACCAAGTGTTTCTGAGAGCTTTGAACTCTTCCAGTCAACAATTTGTTCCTTGCAGCACAGGCAAAGCTGTTTGATTTTCTCCAGCATATTAACTTTATTCCAAACACATTCACACTGCAGGTCAGCTTGAAAGAGTGGGCAAAGTGGAACATCTTCAAACACCATTAAAACCATGGCCTACTTTAGTTTACCTGGTGTCAGGGCTCCAGTCCAGCTCCCCAAGAGTCACACTGGAGATCAAAGTTTCCAAGGCATCATCTCAGTTTGTCTTGCAGCTGCTGACCAACCCAACAGAATTCACTTTCTTAGAACTAACAAGAGAAACAGTTTGTGTTAAAACAGCAGCTGAGCAGACGAAGGTGCGATTACACTGCTTGCTGATATATATTAAGTTCAGCTCATAGAAAAGTTTGGAAGAATTTGACAAAAAGCTATGACAGGCTATCCAATATGTGTGTTGCTGCATGAAGTTTGATAAGTGCTCTCAGTGATGTTGAACATATTAAGTCGGCTCATAATTCAAGTGTGCGGATAGAAATGAACTGTGACTTTGTTATTTTCAGACCTGTTTGGCTCATTAGACCCATTTGGGAGCAGTTCGTTCAGCAGCAGCAGCACAAACAGCTCCACTGGATTTGCAGACTTCAGCCACATGTCCAAGCCCAGAGACTCTTTTGAAGGAAGGGCCGGCTGGCTGCCAGACTACCAGAAGGTACTGGCACAAGTAGAAAGTGAAACTATGAAATGTGGTACAATTTTTCCTAGTTTCTGAACACACTTACATGTTGTCAGTTGTCCAGAGACCTACAAGCTATGAGCAAAGTCCATTCCTTCAATTATTCCCCTTCAGCAGTGTCAGTTCACAGCCCCCTGTGAAGTTATAAGGTAATAAGCTCTGCCCTCAGCTGGGGAACCCCTTTTTAAGAATCCAAATGAGCAGCTGCCTCACATTTGTTATGTCCTCACTAGAAGCTCTTCTGTTGACTAAACCAGCACTCTAAATGTTCTGATATGGACCACATCAGTGAGCAGTCTCCACCTGAAGACTTGTGTGGTGTTAGTCTGTTTGCTTCAGACCTGGGGCCTCATGTACAAAGGGTGCGTACGCACAGAAAAGTGGCATACGCACAGAAGAGTGGCATACGCACAGAAAAGTGGCATACGCACAGAAAAGTGGCATACGCACAGAAGAGTGGCATACGCACAGAAGAGTGGCATACGCACAGAAAAGTGGCATACGCACAGAAAAGTGGCATACGCACAGAAAAGTGGCATACGTTTTCACGTCAACGATCAGATGTATCAAGAGTGAAATGACCGTGTAAATGTGCGGTGCCTCTAGCCAGCTTCAGGGCTGGCGTACGCACTTTTCTACAGCTGTTGATTCTTTGGAGACACTTATAGGTGATATTGGGAAACTGTTGGAATAAATAAATGTGAAAACAATTAGTCCTCAGACAGTGATGTGCACATTTGAGATACATGAACAATTAATACTGATAAAAAATTAACACACCCATGTGTCTGCAGTTACACGAGTGGATATAAAAGCAGCACAAAGTGGTGCAATGCATACCATTAAAAACAATGGCTGCTTTAGCAGTTTTAGAATACTTTGCAAATGGTGCAATTCGAAGAGAGCGTGTGTTCAGAGACAGAGAGGATTTGCTGGCATATGATGGCGACTGACTCATTAACCGTTTTGAGGGAAATCCTCCTGGAACTGTGCGCAGAGCTGCGGCCGGCGTTGGAGCGCAACACAGCGAGGAGCCATGCGCTGCCTGTGCTCACAGGTGATGTGCACACTGGGGTTCCTATAGCAACCGGGGCATTCCAGAGGGAGCTGGTCAACCGATTGGGACTGTGCCAGTCTACCCTGAGCCGAGCCATGCCAGCCGTGTGGGACAGAATTATCCGCATCTCAGCCACGTGTATCAAATTCCCACAATGCAGTTCAACAGGCCAACATTAAAGCTCAATTTGAAGCGAGAGCCGGTTTTGTAATTGGAGCTATCGACTGCACACACATTGCTATAAAAGCGCCATCACATGATGAATTTGTATGTTAACAGGAAACATTTTCATTAGATCGATGTACAGATCATATGTGATGCGTAAATGGAATTAACCAACATTGTGGCGAGGTGGCCTGGTTCAACGCACGATTCATACATTCTGAGTAACAGCATTGTTGGGAACAGACTTACAGGGTGGCACTGTGCGTGATGATTGGCTTCTTGGTGAGTAACTTTATTCGTGTAAATATTAATATTCGTGTAATATTATTCCCCATTATTCCCCACAGTGTCAAAGAACACATTTTTGCGCCTCCACTTCAGAAAGTAGCACCGACATCTCGCTTTCCGTTAAGTTCTTCTTTTTTCCCGTCTTATTCATTCTTTTTTCTTTATTTTCTGATCGTACAGAGAGGGGAATAACAGGTGCAGGGCTCATTTAAATATGATTTGCATATTTAAGTAGGGGCGTGGACAGGCAGGAGTCGGGTGCTCCGACATGTGCGCTCAATTCCACGTTGATTGGGATGTACAAAGGAAATGTGCTTGGATTGATGCATGCGCACCGATTCATACATCCGGATATTTTTGTGCATAGGGGGGCATTTGGGTTTGAGCGTACGCTAGTGATGGGTCGATGAGGCGTCATGAAGCGTTTCGACACCAAACTGCCAAACTGTATTGATACTGTGTTGCTCAATACTGACACCTCCTGGATCTAAAAAATCATTACCAGCAACCCAATGACAGACTCAACTGACTTACTGGTTTAATGACCTAGCATAGGCTATACAATGATATAATTGAAGGTATTGTAATTTATATCGTACTATTTCATATAGTGATACTTTTGGACGCCGTGTTCCCTTGCCAGGACGCGGGTCACCGGGGCCCCCCCCCTGGAGCCAGGCCCAGGGGTGGGGCCCGCCGGCGAACGCCTGGTGGCCGGGTCTGTGCCCGTGGGGCTCGGTCGGGCACAGCCCGAAGAAACGACACGGGTCCCCCTTCCTACGGGCTCACCACCCGTGGGAGGGGCCATGGGGGTCGGGTGCAATGTGAGCTGGGCGGCAGCCGAAGGCAGGGACCTTGGCGGTCTGATCCTCGGCTACTGAAGCTGGCTCTTGGGACGTGGAACGTCACCTCTCTGCTGGGGAAGGAGCCTGAGCTGGTGCGCGAGGCTGAGCGGTTCCGGCTAGATATAGTCGGACTCACCTCGACGCATGGCTTGGGCTCCGGAACCAGCCTCCTCGAGAGGGGTTGGACTCTCTTCCACTCTGGAGTTACCCGCGGTGAGAGGCGTAGAGCAGGTGTGGGCATACTTATCGCCCCCCCGGCTGTGCGCCTGTACATTGGGGTTCACCCCGGTAGACGAGAGGGTTGCCTCCCTCCGCCTTAGGGTGGGGGGACGGGTCCTGACTGTTGTTTGTGCCTATGCACCGAACGGCAGTTCAGAGTACCCACCCTTTTTGGAGTCCCTGGAGGAGGCACTAGAGAGTGCTCCTCCGGGAGACTCCCTCGTCCTGCTGGGGGACTTCAATGCTCACGTGGGCAATGACAGTGAGACCTGGAGGGGCGTGATTGGGAGGAACGGCCCCCCCGATCTGAATCAGAGTGGTGTTTTGTTGTTGGACTTCTGTGCTCGTCACGGATTGTCCATAACCAACACCATGTTCAGGCATAAGGGTGTCCATATGTGCACTTGGCACCAGGACACCCTGGGCCGCAGCTCGATGATCGACTTTGTAGTCGTATCATCGGACTTGCGGCCGTATGTCCTGGACACTCGGGTGAAGAGAGGGGCGGAGCTGTCAACTGATCACCACCTGGTGGTGAGTTGGCTCCGCTGGTGGGGGAGGAAGCCGGTCAGACCTGGCAGGCCCAAACGTATTGTGAGGGTCTGCTGGGAACGGCTGGCGGAATCCCTTGTAAGGAGGAGTTTCAACTCCCACCTCCGGCAGAGCTTCAACCATGTCCCGGGGGAGGTGGGGGACATTGAGCCCGAATGGGCCATGTTCCGTGCCTCCATTGTTGAGGCGGCCGACCGGAGCTGTGGCCGCAAGGTGGTCGGTGCCTGTCGTGGCGGCAATCCCCGAACCCGCTGGTGGACCCCAGTGGTGAGGGGGGCCGTCAAGCTGAAGAAGGAGTCCTATCGGGCCTTTTTGGCCAGTGGGACTCTGGAAGCAGCTGATGGGTACCGACAGGCCAAGCGGAACGCAGCCTCGGCGGTTGCTGAGGCAAAAACTCGGGCTTGGGAGGAGTTCGGGGAGGCCATGGAGAACGATTTCCGGACGGCCTCGAGGAGATTCTGGTCCACCATCCGGCGGCTCAGGGGGGGGGGAGCGGTGCACCGTCAACACCGTGTATGGTGAGGGCGGGGCTCTGCTGACTTCAACTAGGGACGTCGTGAGTCGGTGGGGGGAATACTTCGAGGGCCTCCTCAGTCCTACCGACGCGCCTTCCGATGAGGAAGCAGAGTTGGGGAACTCGGACGTGGGACCTCCCATTTCTGGGGCTGAGGTTGCCGAGGTGGTCAAAAAACTCCTCGGTGGCAAGGCCCCGGGGGTGGATGAGGTCCGTCCTGAGTTCCTCAAGGCTCTGGATGTTGTGGGGCTGTCTTGGTTGACACGCCTCTGCAGCATCGCGTGGACATCGGGGGCAGTGCCTCTGGACTGGCAGATCGGGGTGGTGGTCCCCCTCTTTAAAAAGGGGGACCGGAGGGTGTGTTCCAACTATAGGGGGATCACACTCCTCAGCCTCCCTGGTAAGGTCTATTCGGGGGTACTGGAGAGGAGGATCCGCCGGATAGTCGAATCTCGGATTCAGGAGGTGCAGTGTGGTTTCCGTCCTGGCCGTGGAACAGTTAACCAGCTCTATACCCTCCACAGGATCCTGGAGGGAGCATGGGAGTTCGCCCAACCGGTCTACATGTGTTTTGTGGACTTGGAGAAGGCGTTCGACCGTGTCCCTCGGGGACTCTTGTGGGGGGTGCTCCGGGAGTATGGAGTGCTGGACTCCTTGATATGGGCTGTTCGGTCTCTTTATGACCGGTGTCAGAGTTTGGTCCGCATTGCCGGCAGTAAGTCGGACATGTTTCCTGTGAGGGTTGGACTCCGTCAGGGCTGCCCTTTGTCACCGATTCTGTTCATAATTTTTATGGACAGAATTTCTAGGCGCAGCCAGGGCGTTGAGGGGGTCCGGTTTGGCGACCTCAGAATCGGGTCTCTGCTTTTTGCGGACGATGCGGTTCTGTTGGCGTCGTCAGGCCGTGACCTTCAGCTCTCACTGGAGCGGTTCGCAGCCGAGTGTGAAGCGGCTGGGATGACCATCAGCACCTCCAAATCTGAGACCATGGTCTTCGGCCGGAAAAGGGTGGAATGCTCTCTTCGGGTCGGGAATGAGATCCTTCCCCAAGTGGAGGAGTTCAAGTATCTCGGGGTCTTGTTCATGAGTGAGGGACGAATGGAACAGGAGATTGACAGGCGGATTGGTGCGGCGTCTGCAGTGCGGCGTCGTGGTGAAGAAGGAGCTGAGCCAGAAGGCGAAGCTCTCGATTTACCGGTCAATCTATGTTCCTATCCTCACCTATGGTCACGAGCTGTGGGTAGTGACCGAAAGAACGAGATCCTACCCTCACCTATGGTCATGAGCTGTGGGTAGTGACCGAAAGAACGAGATCGCGAATACAAGTGCCCGAAATGAGTTTCCTCCGCAGGGTGTCTGGGCTCTCCCTTAGAAATAGGGTGAGAAGCTCGGTCATCCGGGAGGGGCTCAGAGTAGAACCGCTGCTCCTCCGCATCGAGAGGAGTCAGATGAGGTGGCTCGGGCATCTGGTGAGAATGCCTCCTGGACGCCTCCCCGGTGAGGTGTTCCGGGCCCGTCCCACTGGGAGGAGGCCCCGGGGAAGACCCAGGACACGTTGGAGAGACTATGTTTCTCGGCTGGCCTGGGAACGCCTCGGGGTCCCCCCAGAAGAGCTGGAGGAAGTGGCCGGGGACAGGGACGTCTGGGTCTCTTTGCTCAAGCTGCTGCCCCCGCGACCCGATCCCCGGACCAGCGGAAGATAATGGATGGATGGATGGATGGACTATTTCATATCTTAATTAAAGTTTAAATATCTTTGATATGTAAAAATCAAAATGAAGGGGTTGTGAATGCGAGGATGCTTATGGACTTGTCCTTGAGGCAGGGCAGGGATTTTTTTAAAATAAATTTTTATTCAAGAAAATGAGTAATAATAATATGAATTAACTATCAATAAAGCGACCATGAGGACGTTATAAAATGTCTCTTTCGGCCTCCCTGTGTCTGTTCCTGGTGTAGTCCTATTTGTGGCCTCACTGACTGATACCGTGACATCTTACATCAGCTTTTGTGAGGACATGTGTGTGCCCACCAAAACCTTCCGCACATACAGCAACAACAAACCCTGGTTCACTGCAAAACTCAGGCAACTTCGTCAGGCCAAGGAGGAGGCCTACTGAAGTGGGGACAGAGTCCTGTACAACCAGGCCAGAAACACGCTGACAATGGAGGTTAAAGCAGCCAAGAGGAGCTACGCTGAAAAGATTAAAAACAGCCTTTCAGCCAACGATCCAGCGTCAGTGTGGAGAGGCCTGCAGTCCATCACCAACTACAGGAGACCATCCCCAAACACTGCAGCGAATCATCAACTGGCTGACGAGCTGAATGTGTTCTACTGCAGGTTTGACACATTCACACCTCTCCACCCCCCCCCCCAACCCCCCCATTGACATCACCTGTGTAGCAGTCACAGTGCCGTGTGGATTAAGAGTTTTTCAAACTTTGACAAAACCAACATTCCTGTGGGGGATGTTTACGTATGTGGATAAAAAACAGATCTTCATTTTCTTTCCATAAAGGAAAAAGAGACAGAAACTGCCTAATTTACAACACCCTTAAGAGCTTTTGGGAGTGAAAAATAAGCAACAGACACTTGCCATAAAAATTGGAAAACTCGAATGAACAAAGGATCTCTCTGTTGGAAAAGTGGGAGACCTCACTATCTTATCTTCACCATAAATCGCGGTTGACATTTTAACACCCTTTTCCACCAGAGACCGACCAGATGGCTACACAAGAACTGAGAAGACTTCACTAAGACTCACTTTTAGTCGAACCTTAAAACTATATTAAATGTGTTTGATAACCGTATACAATTTTTTTCAGGTTTCCAGCTTGATCACAAGACGCATATAGAGACAATTTGTACGATTCTGGCTTAAATATTGACAAAGAACTGATCTTGGTGGAAAATGCCCAACCTGCCTGATGGAACCACATTGCCCCCTAGTGGTCTGCAGTGTTGATTAGTTGAACATTTAAATCCCAGAGGACTCAGTAAAATGGACAAGATACATGCAACTATTAACTTTTAACGATGTCCCTTCGGTATCTATTTGGTATTTGTTTGCTATCCCCATTGTTAACACAGAAAATTAACATTGTGTGGTTCACTATTCATATGTCACGATTTCATAGATATTCATCTGAATTTTGAAAGTCATAATCATCAATTACGTTGTGTGTTATTTTGATGTCTTTATATTGCAAGTCTATGTTATATCTTTAATCTGCATATCTTAACAAGATGTAGTGTTTTCAGAATCACCGAGACAAATGTTCTATGAGACAGAGTAATGGAGAAATAAGAGTTTCTTTGTCTCATCCAGAAATCCCCACGCAAAACAGATCACCTTACACAGACACCCAGGCAGACATTCACCACAGTTCAGGCATATCATTGGCTGAAAGAGTAGTGTAAGCTTACGTCATGCCCCGCCTCCGAGAGTCAAAACCCGGAGCCCGCGAAAAACTCTGGCTTCTTGTTTCTTGCTTCTTGCTTCTTGCCTCTTGTTCCAGAAGAGCTCCAACCCAGAGTTTCAGAAGGAGATTTGAGCAGAGAACAGTTGCTCAGAGAGAGTTGGAGATGGCTTGAGAAGGAGAGAAGAGCTCACCAGAGTTTGGGAGTTTTCCCATAATCTCAGAAGAGAACGGAAGGACGTGAGGATGAGCGATGCAGAGGACGACCGGAAGGAAGCCCTCCAGAACCCAGTGAGACCCCGGAGACGAGAAAGAAAGACCCGAACAAAGATAAGAACAGAATGAAGTTTTCCTACCCAGAAAGCCAACTCCAAGCAACCTGTTATTAATCTTCTGTGAACTTAAGTTCACTTCATCAGAGAAGCAACGGACTAACTCTGACACTCGGAGGATTCGATCATCTAACCACAGTCCTCGGCACCATCGTTCCCGTTTCCCGGTGAAAAGAAGCAACTGAGAAGTCCGCTAAAGTCAGCCACCACAACCAGGAAGGCCCAGAGAGCGGAAGAGAAATCCCCTCGGACCCCGCGTGGCCGCTGCCGTGTTCCGAGCTGACTAAGCAGAACTTCAGCACAGTAAGACCGACCCGTTTTCACCTTAAAGTGGGTTTGATGGATGTCTCGAGGCTTTCACAGAATGATAAATTAATCCGAAATGTCAGTATTTAGCGTCAAATAGTCAGCCAACCTAAACTATTTGAATACATCCAGTATCTCCCCATTCCCCATATTTTATTTTCCATTCACTAAGTGTTTTATATAATCACTCATATTCAATGCATCTCCTGTTTGTTTTAAAGGTTCATGTTTTGGTCATATCATTTTAATAAATAGTTCATATATCTATATATATATATGTTATAATCACAGATTGTGTCGTATGCTTTCTTTACGTAATGTCTGTCCAACCAAACGAGAACTTTCACGAAAGTAGCGAGATATGAAACTGATTATTAATTGATTATTAACTGATTATTAATTGATTATTAATTTAACATACCAGGATCGTAAGATTTTAACAGTTTTCCTCCCTGACTGTAACTTAAAGTTAAAATAACGGTAGGTGGTGCCCTTAATTCGAGGTTTAAGATAAATCCTTATATTTGATGCATATATAATTGCCCAAGAACGCTACACCTGCCACTCTGCCACCTCTCCCCTCTGACCCCCCACCAGCACTCACGATCTGTGAAGAGGATGTTCTGTCAGTCTTTCACAGACAAAAGATCAGGAAGGCACCCGGCCCAGACGGTGTGTCACCTTCATGCCTGAAGGTCTGCGCTGACCAACTGGCCCCCATCTTCACCCGGATCTTCAACAGATCCCTGGAGCTGTGCGAAGTCCCCTCATGCTTCAAACTCTCCACAATAATCCCGGTCCCCAAGAAACCCACCATCACAGGACTGAACGACTACAGGCCTGTTGCCCTCACATCTGTAGTCATGAAGTCCTTCGAGAGACTGGTGTTGGGGTACCTGAAGGACATTACAGACCCCCTGCTGGACCCCCTGCAGTTCGCCTACCGAGCGAACAGGTCAGCGGATGATGCCGTTAACATGGGACTGCACTACATCCTGCAACACCTCGACTCTGCAGGGACGTACGCCAGGATCCTGTTTGTCCACTTCAGTTCGGCGTTCAACACCATCGTCCCAGCCATCCTCCGCAACAAACTCACCCAGCTCACTGTGCCCTCCTCCACCTGTCAGTGGATTACAAACTTCCTGACTGACAGGAAGCAGCAGGTGAGGCTGAGGAGCATCACATCCAGCACCCGGACCATCAGCACAGGTGCCCCCCAGGGGTGTGTACTCTCCCCACTGCTCTTCTCCCTTTACACCAACGACTGCACCTCAAGAGACCCGTCTGTTAAACTCCTGAAGTTTGCAGATGACACAACAGTCATCGGCCTCATCCGGGACGGTGATGAGTCTGCATACAGACGGGAGGTTGAACGGCTGGTCTGCTGGTGTGGTCAGAACAATCTGGAGCTGAACACGCTAAAAACAGTGGAGATGACAGTGGACTTTAGGAGAAGCCCCCCCACTCTGCCACCCATCACCATCACCAACAACGCAGTGTCTGCTGTGGAATCCTTCAGGTTTCTGGGCTCCACAATCTCTCAGGACCTGAAGTGGGAGACCAACACAGTCACTACCATCAAAAAGGCCCAGCAGAGGTTGTACTTCCTGCGGCAGCTCAGGAAGCTCAACCTACCTAAGGAGCTGCTGATCCAGTTTTACACCGCCATTGTTCAGTCTGTTCTCTGTTCATCCATCACCGTTTGGTTCGGATCAACCACCAAACAGGAAAAAAACAGACTGCAACGGACAATAAGGTCTGCAGAGAAGATTATTGGTGTCAGCCTGCCCTCCATCCAGGATCTGTACCTGTCCAGAGTCAGGAAACGGGCAGGTTACATCTCTGCAGACCTATCACACCCTGGACACAAACTGTTTAAACTCCTCCCTTCTGCAAGGCGCTACAGAACTCTGTACGCCAAAACAACAAGACACAGGAACAGTTTCTTCCCTCAGGCTGTCTCTGTGTTAAACAGCTAAAACCGGACTTCAGTGTTTCATCCTTGCACCATGCACCAATTTGCACTTCTGATGTAATCTTGTTCTATGTCTATTTTTTTGTCTATTTTTTTGTAATTGTTGCACTAAAGAGAGTGAGGTGTAATTGGAGTGTGTGTCCACATACCTGGCAATAAAAAGCGATTCTGATTCTGATTCTGATTCTGATTCTGATTTCCGTGCCTGGCTCTGTAATGCCTCAGCACTGAAGAGGTGCTTTTATTAATGTAGGACAGTTCTGTCGAACAAATGTGACATTAAACCTGCCGAAAATAAAATCATTTAAACTGAGTCACTTTGAAATGGATTTGAATTCTGATAGATCAGGTGGGAACTGGGAGGAACAGGATGAAACAACAAGGAAATAAAAACAAATGCCTTATATAAGGTCAAAATGGTCCCACACGGCAGAAACTTTTCTTTTTCTTTCTGGCTCATTTCTGGCTTGTAGATAAGATGTCCGTTTGAAATGAAGAATGATTGTTTTGGCAGAGATGCATCCCGTTGACAGATTCCTGTTAAACACAGTTTGGCGCGTGCCCGGCGATGCTGCATCGGTCACGTGACGGTCTTGAAGCGACACGCGCACCGACACGGGGTTTTGCTCTTTGAGCTCGACACATGCGCTGACGCATCGGTGTTGCCGGACCCATCACTCGCTTACGCCATGTTTCAGTAGGAACTCCACTTCAGTCTTTGTACATGAGGCCTGCTCACAGCTGGGGCTGAACTGATGGTACAACTGTAGCTGGAACATTTGAAAAGCATTGTGCTGGCCCCACTAACAATCTCTCTGTATTATTCCAGCCAGTGTTTGTGGATGACCCCTTCACCAGGAAGAGTGACACACCAGCTCTGCCTCCGAAGAAAAGCGTCCCTCCCAGACCCAAACCGCCCAGTGGTGAGAAGTTCACGACGCAGTCACTCATCTTAGTCAAAAGTCCTATTCCTCTTTTTATTTGTTACTGATAATACGGTGTCTGAGTGCATGGTTAGCTTTAAAACCAAAGAGCACATTTAGCATGAAGCCAAGACACATGACGGGTTGTGTTTGGTGTCATTGGCACCTCTGCAGCATCCTGCTGGGCGGGGCAGGCAGGCGGAGAAGTAGAAAGGGAAGGTGGTGTGTGGGTGGAGTCGCTGACTGAAGATAGAAATAGACAAGACATGATTAACCCAAAAAAAGCACTGCTCATCAGTAAATAATAAAGTAAGAAAAGGTTTGGATGGTGAGTTGGACTGATGGCCTTTAGCCCGCTGGTGGAAAAAAAGCATCAAAGCTTGTAAATGCCCGGCTTTGAGTCCCGCAGTGTCGGGCACGTGTTAGACCAAGAGAATCTGAGGATTGTTTGGTCATCTCATTATTAAAACCAAACACAAGGAAACCTATGGCTCATCCACTTTTTGTTTCCTAAACCTAAATGAACAATGGAATAAAGAACCGTATGGATAATGAGCCTCAGTTCATTTTCATTATTCTGAGATGACCTGGGAGTTATCTCTGCTTGATATCCAGCAGTTAAAGAGTTAAGTTAACAATGGCTTATCTCCATGTATCTGTTTGCTTCTCTTTAAAGTGAGCTGAGTCTACGTCTTAACTTCAATATCACATCACATAACCTTTCAGGGGGATTTATCAGGGAGATGCAGGGAGCTGTGTGGAGCTGAAAGTCAGAGTTTCCAGTGTCATCAAGTTGCTTCTAACACATGTAGAAGCTCCTGACCAATCACTTCTCTTGGAAAATGACAAGATCAAAGAGTGAGTGTCTGTTTGACTTTGACTCAGAAGCACGTGAATGTTTCAGGAACCTAAAACAGGGACTGGTTCCTCTGAAGCTTGTTCCTGCTGACTTTGAAAGATTTGAAGCCAGTATTTATGACTTAATTCATCAAAATGTGAAATGTGTGGTATATCTGAGCTGGATATAAAGGAGCAGAGCTAAGAGAAACATGGAAATGGGCTTTTTCTGTTTTGATCAAATGTGATCTGCTGACAGTGGATGATGGAGGCACCAGCAGCATGTCAGCCTGCTTCTGTGTGTTCAAGTCGTCTGAATTTATTGAGCTGATGGAAAAATTCAAAAATCAGTTGATGATGTTCACCTCCATCTTTTCTGTCTTCAGGGAAAACAACACCAGTTGGTATAAGTGGCACCGAAGATTCTTCCAAACCATGTGACCCCTTCCAGCCCTTCAGCTCTGATGTCACTGATCCGTTCCAGAGTAAAAAGGGCCCAGGAGACCCATTCAGCGGAAAGGACCCCTTCGCCCCATCCTCTGCATCAAGTAAACTTCCTAAAGACTCGGCCTCGGCTTTTACAGACTTCAGTGCTGTAAGTTGAGATTGGTGATACTGTCAGTATACACAAGGCCCCCCGGCTCTACAGCAATACCAGCAGTCCCTGACACCACTGGAGACTGCTGAGCCCCCCAAAGGCTGCTCTGTAAAGATGTTAGACAAGCTTGATTCTTACATGTAAGCCGTGCATCTTCATCATTACTGCGTCTTCACACAGAGTGTGGCCCCAACACGTGTGGGACAATTGGACAAACTTACTCATATCAAGCTCTGATTACCTGTTGGGACAAAAAGAGAATGAGGAGTTCAATTCAATTAAATTCAGTTTTATTTATAAAGCGCCAAATTACAACAAATGTCATCTCGAGGCACTTCAATAATAAAGTCCAATTCAAGCCAATTGCAGTTCAATTCATTGTAATCATAATCCAATCAAATTCAATGAATTAATTTCAAAATAATCCAATTCATTCATATAGAGCCAATTCAAAAACTATTTCCTAGCTAAGGAAACGGGAGTCCAATCTCCCGTCCTGAGCGTGCCTGAGGCGACTGTGGAGAGAAACGACTCCCTTTTAACAGGAAGAAACCTCTGGCAGAACCAGAACCAGGAAGGGTGGCCATCAGAACTACAACCAGGAAGGGTGGCCATTAGAACCAGGAAGGGTGGCCATCAGAACCAGAGCCAGGAAGGGTGGCCATCAGAACCAGAACCAGGAAGGGTGGCCATCAGAACTACAACCAGGAAGGGTGGCCATCAGAACCAGAACCAGGAAGGGTGGCCATCAGAACCAGAACCAGGAAGGGTGGCCATCAGAACTAGAACCAGGAAGGGTGGCCATCAGAACCAGAACCAGGAAGGGTGGCCATCAGAACCAGAACCAGGAAGGGTGGCCATCCACCTCCACCAGCTGGGGTTTGAGAAACCTGATTTGAATGTAAAGGTTCATGAGAATGAGCCATTGTCCAGATGTCTTTTCATCGAGTCAGCTTTTATCATTTCTTGATTGTTGAAATTGGAAAACAAGAGTTGATAGTGGCGTGCAGTTTCGTTTGACCAACAGCCCAAAGTCTGTATGTGATGATGGACAACTAAAGGTCTCAGCGTGCTTCTGCTTCTGCTGGAGATTTGCAGATAAAGGTCTCCATCTTATCGGGAGTTCCTGCCTCATAAATCTGTGTAAAAATGGAAGCTATGGGCTGTTTTTGGTTGTGTTGCTGCTGTTGTTGGTCCTTTAGCTTTCGAGCTGTTATGATAAAAACTAAGCTTTTCAAATGTGCTTCTTTATCCTTGATTGTTTTTCACGTCTCTTCTTGATGAGGAAATCTTTTGTTGTTGGTCACCTTCATTTTCAAGCTAACTTTCAACCAGTCAACATTTGACCTGCATGCAGCATCTTCTTGTACTGTTCGACATTTGGAGGACTGCACTGGACGAAGCCCGTCTTCATTGGTTGCATACCCATAATCCTTCACTTTGCTTGAAGGGAGAGTGACTCAGAAAACAAAGGAGACAATCTAAAGGTTCCTGCAGAGACAGTGGAAGTAGTGCTGTAAAAATAACTTCATTGAACTGTTTCAGTTCCAGTCCGGATGAGGGATCTTATACAGTTGGTGTGTTGGTACCACATGGTGCATGTGCAACAGGCCTCACACCAGCCGTGTGCTGGCAGGAAGAAGTTTGTAGTGTTGGTAACCTAAAGAGGCCTCACATCAGCCTGTGCTGGCAGGAAGAAGTTTGTAGGGTTGGTAACCTAAAGAGGCCTCACACCAGCCGTGTGCTGGCAGGAAGAACTTTGTGGGATTGGTAACCTGAAGAGGTCTCACACCAGCCGTGTGCTGGCAGGAAGAAGTTTGTAAGGTTGGTAACCTAAAGAGGCCTCACACCAGCCTGTGCTGGCAGGAAAAAGTTTGTGGGGTTGGTAACCTAAAGAGGCCTCACACCAGCCTGTGCTGGCAGGAAGAAGTTTGTGGGGTAGGTAACCTGAAGAGGCCTCACACCAGCCGTGTGCTGGCAGGATGCTCCCACTCTGCACACCAGCCCAGTACTCCCATTTCCAACAGCCATTCAGTCGACACTAACTAAATATTTGTGCATTTCACATTTCAGTACAGTGTGTTTTTGCCTGGTGAAAATACCTGTGTCTGATTGGCTGAATGGAGCTACCAAACATTAGGAACAGCAGTATCACCACTCAGCCGTCAGCTCTCCAGTCTTTTGGCCCTGCATGGCTTTTCCATGTGCATCTGCTGCTGGGATCCCTTTTACACTTGCTCTTTGTTCCTGGTGTGCATGTCTTTGTCTGTTTTCTACCACTCTCCACCCCATCCTTCTTTCTACACCCTGACAGCAGCTCCTCTAAGCACTCTGCCTCACCGTCTGCTTTGAAACAACCATCACACAATAGCATTTGTTCCATTCACCTCACATTTAATGTGGTTACTTTACACTGGGTTCATTAGTCAAATAATTGTGTCACTATTGGTTGCAATGTGTTTCAAGTCAGCATTTAGCCTTATCATCATATCCTGCTTATTGTAGCCACTGCTACGCTACTTAAATAGCTTCCAATAACTGTGGGGGGACATGTTATTCATCAGTCCTGTGTATGAGCACCATCACTGGGCAGAATGTTTGAAGGCAGGAAAACAAGGCAACTGAGCAGATTTTCTAAGGTTCCTCATGATGCACAACACAGTTTAAACCATTGAACACAACAGATGAATCCATCTGCATGTCACATGTGCAACACTCAAGTGTGGCTGCTTTCTACTTGAAGGGGTTCACTGATGGTTCTGTTTCACCACTGGTGTCTGCCTCCCCCGCAGCTCCTGCAACAATTACAAGGATTTTTGGTTTTGTTGTCACATTTATTAGTTTGTAATTTGAAGCAAGTAAAATCCCTTGCTCCCAGTGTAAGGATAGTACAGCAGGGATGTCCAAAGTCGGTCCTGGAGGGCCGCTGTCCTTCAAGTTTTAGATGTTTCCCTGCTTCATCACACCTGATTCAGATTAAATGGATCTATTCAACAGATTGTTAAATTCTGCACAAGCCTGTTAATGATGTGTTGATCTGAATCAGGTGTGTTGAAGCAGGGGAAACAACTAAAACCTCCAGGCCAGCTTGGTTAAAGGCAGTGTTCAGAGGACTGCATTGAAAGTCTGCAGGTTTCCCTTTAAAGTGTGTGCTGTGCTGTAAACTAGCGTGGATCCACTGATTGTTTCCTGGTGTTTAACTTCTCTTTTTTATAACCCATCTCTCACAGGACCTGATAAAGTCAAGGTAAGAGATTGATCCAACAAAATAACATGTTGGAAATCTGTTGTTAATTAATGTTTGTATTCTAGATGTTCAGAACCTTACAGAGGCCTGCTGCTAAGTTTTAAAAAAAGAAAAAAAAATATTTCTCTTTCATAAAGTGAAGTAAACAAACTAAGCTCTGAGCACCACTTTTCCAGTCTTAAGTAAGATTTTTTCTGAAGATGCCCCCGTGGTAAAGCAGAAGGGCACTTCGGGGGCCCGACTTCTTCATGCACACACACAACAAGAAGATATTATACCTCTGAAAAGCATCGCAGTCGTCATAATACTGGTACATGATTTTCCGGACTATAAGTCGCACTTATTTAGAAATTTATTCCACAAAATCCAAGACCAAGAGCAGACCTCCACCATGTCTATAATATGATCCGGTGACACGCTGTGTTCATGTACCTGCTTTTCAATGAACTCACAGAAACTGTCGACCTCGGCCTGGAAGTCTGCTGGCAGCTTCTGACACACCGTGCTCTGATAGAGAGGCGGTTACGTTGCATGAAGCGGTAACACCAAGAAGGCCGCCTGCAATGTCATTTCTATTCATCTCCGTGGCGAGTACCAGGGCGTGGAGACGTGACCGCACCGCTGACCAGCCCCTCCCGGCAGCACGCTGTTCCACCACCCACCTGTGGACTCCTTCCTCCAGCTCTGCCATCTTGCTTTCAGCCGGCGATTAGGTTTCTTTGTTAGCACATGGTTGTCACAAGCCTAGAGTGTCCTCTCACGGCTGTAGGTAGCAATGTTTACTGGTTCATGTCAGTCAGTATGAATTAACATTTAAAAACATGTTCTATTTTGATATATAAGTCGCACCTAGCTCTAAGTCGCAGGACCAGCCAAACTATAAAAAAAGGTGCGACTTATACTCCGGAAAATAGGGTAAATTGTTACCAGCACAGTGCATAGCTGACATCAAGGCAAATAGTAACTGCTCAGAGAAATCTGTAACATCCAAAGATATTTCCATCACATAATTCCCTGTGTGTTGGTCACAGTTTAGGGGATTCCAGAAGACTGAACACTTGAATGATTGAAACAGAAGTTTGTCAAGCTGACACAGTAGCTTTGGACATAGTATTTATTTCTATCTTCTTGCAATGATGTGGAGAAATAACAGGTTTGTGTGCTCTATCTGACACCCGTTCGACATAAAGTCAGCAAAGTCAGGGCAGGCCTTCCTGGGAAAAGGCTTATTGATCCAGAAAGACTCTTTCTACTGCTGCATCTGGATGGAGCCTGGAGTCTGAAGCAGCCGTGTGTTTCTGCTGTGTTTCTGCAGTTGGGGAACGAGGCTCAGCAGCTGGAGTGGGCCAAGCGGGAGAGCGAGCGAGCAGAGCGGGAGCGACTGAAGAGGCTCAGGCAGCAGGAGCAGGAGGACCTGGAGCTGGCTATCGCCCTCAGCAAGGCAGAGATGTCCAATGCATGAGCTGGAGCAGCTGGCTGACAGCTGACTGTTCAGATCACTGACGTTATTTCCCCCCCACCCCCACCCCACACACACACACACACACACACACAGACCAGACCTGCACATGTCTGCAGAACTCATCACTGTAAAACTCCACTGACACGAAGAGACGAGTGTGAAGAAGCTGCGGAAGAGGGGCTGCTGGGGGGCTGCAGAGGGGTTGCAGGGGGGCTGGGCTGTGGTGGCCCGGAGCCTACGGAGCACCTCTTTGTATCTGGCTCTGCTCCAGCTGCTGTCAGCTGATGTGAGATAACAGCTGGCCATCAGCAGCACAGATCCAGATGTTTTATATCTGTGTTGTCCAGCTGTGTCAGGGTGCAGCACACTGAACATGGCCTTCCTCTGCAGCCACTAACCTTCCACAAGCTTCCCTGCTCTGAAAGGCTGAGCTCTACTGAATGTTCTTCACCCTCTCATCCAGCTCAGATCCCATCTCAGCCCTCCCCTCAGTCTGCTGCTGTACATTAATGGCGCTTTTCCACCAGCTCGCTTCGGCTCGGCGCGCTATTGCGTGTGTCCACTAGCACGCCGTACCTGCAACCGGCACGATTTTCCGTATCACCTCAGCCCTGGTTCCAAGCGGGCCGAAGCGTTACTGAAACGTGACGTCAGCCGACTGCCTTCCACTGATTGGCTGATGAGTGTCGTCACTTTTCAATCCTGTTTTGTCTGGCGGCCAGGAGTCTTCTCTGGCTCTCTGTGCACCAAAAAGCCACAGGGCGAGCAGCCGCCACAGGGCGAGCAGCCGCCACAGGGCGGGCAGCAGCAACAGGGTGAGCAGCCGCCACAGGGCGAGCAGCCGCCACAGGGCGAGCAGCCGCCACAGGGCGAGCAGCCGCCACAGGGCGAGCAGCAGCCACAGGGCGAGCAGCAGCCACAGGGCGAGCAGCAACACGAGCGCCTCCATGTCCTCCATGCTATCCTCCTCCTATGTTGTTGTTCTGGTCGCGCAGCCGTGTTACGACGACTCCGGCAAAGTCCAGGAGGCACCAAGTGATACTCGGTTGTAATGGAAACACAACCAAACCGAGCCGTACCGAGCTAGTGGAAATGCGCCATTAACAGACCTTGGTCCCCTCTGATGACGTGTGCACAGATGTTCACAGATGTGCAGCGGCTCCCTGTGCGCTGCGTGTCTCACCACATCTGTTTTTAAAGTGAGTCCTTTTTATGCATCGTTTGCTGGATGTTGTTGTAGCTGAGTTTCAGTTTGAGGGTTTGGAAAGGTTTCCCTGGCAGGAAGCTGAACCCATGTGGAGGTGTTTAAAGGTGGAGTCACCCACTTTCTGTCTGTCTGTCTGTCTGTCCTTGAACTTGAACTTAAAGTGGTGGCTGGTGCTTAGAGAGGCAGACTGGGTGGGAGGGTCAGACACTCTGTGTGGGACCACGTGTCCTCTCTACGTGCTGGACGTCCTCTGATGGAAGTTGGATAGTTTCCGTGATCATCACTAACTTTGTGCAACTTACTGAGCCGACTTTAACGCACATCCACAGACCCAGAGGGGACAAGAAGAGCAGAAATCTCCTGCTCAGCAGCACTTGTTTCCAGGCTGAGGGATGGAGATGAAGGCCCGCCATGACTGGATGGGACACTTTGTTCTGAGTAGAATGAGCTGGCTGTGTTTCTGTTTCTGTGATGCTGGAGATAAAGGGACTGACCACAGGCATGTCAAACATTCCTGTCACACTTGGGTGTTCATCCTGTTCCAGGACGGAGACGCTGGTGACGTGAACACACACGTTGCTCATCACGGGAACACACACGTTGCTCATCACGTGAACACACACGTTGCTCATCACGGGAACACACACGTTGCTCATCACGGGAACACACACGTTGCTCATCACGGGAACACACACGTTGCTCATCACGTGAACACACACGTTGCTCATCACGGGAACACACATGTTGAACACAAACTGGTGGAAATGTGAGGCCCTGTGTTCGGGCTGAAGCAGCTGGATACTGTTCTTAAAGGTGAACTCCGGGGCATTTGAAGCGTGTTTCCATTGCTAGAGGTTGTCAAATAATGCTAGTATGACACAGAGAGGTGCGTATCTGCGCTCCCTGTGTGGAGATTGCTCTGTCCGCACAGCATGTCATGCGAGGCTAATACGTGGTGGCTAAGGGGCAAGCGCTAACCCTTCCACGTAAAACAACAACTTGCACACTGCAGAAACGTCACACCACTTTATAAACCATCCGACAATAAAGTCACAAGCCTTACCATCAAAACCATATGCATGGTTCTCACATTACTGGCATGGGGACGTTACAAAACAACTTTATAAACAGCATGTAACTCACCGGCTGGTTGTAGGCTCGCGCATGTGAAAGCCCAAAAGAGTATTTAAAACATTACAACAATATTACTGGGCATGTATTGTTGTAATGTTTTAAATACTTGAACGCAGTTTTTCTAGAGAATATAATTGTTTTGTATATGGGATTATCCTCCATCGACTCTTCTGGGCTTTCACATGCGCGAGCCTACAACCAGCCGGTGAGTTACATGCTGTTTATAAAGTTGTTTTGTAACGTCCCCATGCCAGTAATGTGAGAACCATGCATATGGTTTTGATGGTAAGGCTTGTGACTTTATTGTCGGATGGGTTATAAAGTGGTGTGACGTTTCTGCAGTGTGCAAGTTGTTGTTTTACGTGGAAGGGTTAGCGCTTGCCCCTAGCCACCACGTATTAGCCTCGCATGACATGCTGTGCGGACAGAGCGATCTTCACACAGGGAGCGCAGATACGCACCTCTCCGTGTCATACTAGCATTATTTGACAACCTCTAGCAATGGAAACACGCTTCAAATGCCCCGGAGTTCCCCTTTAATGTTGATACTGTTGTTTAATGAGTTCTGACATAATATGCTGCTAGCCAGCTAATAAGCTAGCTTGTTGCCAGCAGTGAACTAATATAACATGTATTTTTTGTACTTGAATGTTGGATGATCATGTTTGTTTTCATGTTTATCCTGAATCTGCATCATGTGAACCAAATCAACCAATCAGCGGCCGTCCCAGGGATGTGCATGAGGCACTGCAGATGAGCTGGAGGAACCCTGCTCTGTCTCTGCTGGTGTCTAACAGCTGGAGGAACCCTGCTCTGGTCCTCTCAGCTGAAGGGAACTCTCAGAATAAGCCCCCACAGCTGGTTGCTACCTGTGTTGAGAATCAGAAAGAGAAGAAGCTGACCACATGGAGCTGTTCACCTGCTAACCTCAGTAACATCCATTTAGTGGCTGAAACAGTGCATTTCTGTCACTAATGTTCATTCTTGCATATTTCTGCACCATTGACTGTAAGGTTTCTGGACCAATCACATCGCTGGTTCCATTAGTTTGATTTTATTTGTCTTCGCTGTCAAAAAACAGGAATGTGCTGTGTAGGACGTCACACTTGGTTTCTGTGCATGGAATCTCAGCTCAGCATCAGCATTTAAATCTGAATCTGTACCTATACATCACTGTACAACCCTCCTCCTGCTGAGCAGTGACACTGTACAACCCTCCTCCTGCTGTGCAGTGACACTGTACAACCCTCCTCCTGCTGTGCAGTGACACTGTACAACCCTCCTCCTGCTGTGCAGTGACACTGTACAACCCTCCTCCTGCTGAGCAGTGACACTGTACAACCGTCCTGCTGAGCAGTGACACTGTACAACCCTCCTCCTGCTGTGCAGTGACACTGTACAACCCTCCTCCTGCTGTGCAGTGACACTGTACAACCGTCCTGCTGAGCAGTGACACTGTACAACCCTCCTCCTGCTGAGCAGTGACACTGTACAACCCTCCTCCTGCTGAGCAGTGACACTGTACAACCCTCCTCCTGCTGTGCAGTGACACTGTACAACCCTCCTCCTGCTGCTGAGCAGTGACACTGTACAACCCTCCTCCTGCTGTGCAGTGACACTGTACAACCCTCCTCCTGCTGAGCAGTGACACTGTACAACCCTCCTGCTGCTGAGCAGTGACACTATACAACCCTCCTGCTGCTGAGCAGTGACACTGTACAACCCTCCTGCTGAGCAGTGACACTGTACAACCCTCCTCCTGCTGTGCAGTGACACTGTACAACCCTCCTGCTGCTGAGCAGTGACACTGTACAACCCTCCTCCTGCTGTGCAGTGACACTGTACAACCCTCCTGCTGCTGAGCAGTGACACTGTACAACCCTCCTGCTGAGCAGTGACACTGTACAACCCTCCTGCTGCTGAGCAGTGACACTGTACAACCCTCCTCCTGCTGTGCAGTGACACTGTACAACCCTCCTGCTGAGCAGTGACACTTATCATGATGTCATGATCAAGGATGCAGATGTTTGTGAAAGGACTTCTCTGCTGTAACTGATGGAGGTGGAGCTCCACCTGTCATTCTCTTTCTCAGAGATGCAACGCGCTCATGCATTTTTGTGAAATCACATTCTGAAATTTATTTGCTGAAATGAAAGTGAGTCATTCAGCTCTGACTTAGTGATGGACTCTCCAACAAGCTGCACAATCATTCAGAAGCTTTGTAGGTTTTTTTTTTCTGACATTATCATGAAGAGTAAGTAACTGCAGCTGTCAGGTGAAAAGAGGAAGGAAAGAGAACCATGGATTAGAGGGAAGGATAGGAAGGGAAGGGAACACAGGAGGTGATCAGGAACAGGGTAACTGATCTGTTTCCAACAACCTTTTATGCCCCGACAACACAAGTGCATCAGGCTTCACACCCTCTGCTTCGGGCAGCCACCGAGCACTCGTCTTCAGTTTGGATCTGCTGCTGCAGCTGGTACGGATCATCACTTTGATACTGCTGACAAAGACGCCTCGGACCATGTGAGAGGCTTCCTGAGCATATTCAGTGTGTCACATGCACCCTGAGGGCAAACACTGAAGGCTGTGCTCATGCCAACACCACCTCTGAGCAGAGGTGAGTATCTTTGTGTTAGTACTCTTTAGGATTCTCTGGACAAATCCAAAGTCACTTCTTCAGATGGAGTTCCGTTCCTCCACCATGGGATGGACGTTCTTACCTGAGCGCAGACCTGCTTCTCCACGTGTTCCATCACTGTGTTTCAACTCTGTCATTCCTGCTGTACAGCGCATGTAAAGCCTCCACTGTGCAAAAGTTTCCTTTTTGTTGTTTAGTGGAACATTTCAAAGCAGTTTGATATGTAGAATATGAAGATTATTTATGTACCCTCCCCCAGCTGTTCTCCTGTTTCTTTTGTTCGACACACTTCCTCTGAACTGCTCTCTGGGTACTGACCGTACTCAGTATTATTTAAATGTCAACAGTTCTATCAGCTGAAAAAGAAACATTAATAGTTAGATTAGAAATGGAAATATATTTATAGCTTAACAGTGTTTTAGTTTAAATGGAGAAAATTCCATTTTGATATGAAACCTTTGAATTCTGTCTTTTCTTCCACACTGATGCTTAACATTCGGCTTTTTCCCCAACATGTTCCAGAGGCTTTCTTTTGCTTTCTGAGAGCTTGGTGGATTTATTCTTTCCTTCTACTGCCTTTCCTCCCCGGTGGCAAAATAATCAAAACTTTCTCAATCCTGAAACATACGATGTGTGTACAGTCTATATAGAATAGTTTGTATTCATTTCCCCATCGTAAGTGAGGATTGATAGGAAAAGGTCAATTTGTAGGGGAACCATTTGGAGGATAGGCTACATTGAACATTTAAGGAGATTTTAGAGGATTTACATTGAACTGTGATCCTCTCTTCATGGTCTTTACTGTTTACTAGAATAAACCTTCAGCTAAATGAGACGTGCCTGCTGTTTGATTTGTTCCTGTACTGTTTAAAAATGGTTTGAGCAGTAGAGCAGAGCTCTGCTACAGTCCTCTGAAGAACATTTGAATTTTAAAAGAGAAGTTCAAATCAGTTTTCAATGGTTAAAACATGATTTTCTAGACTGTCTAACCTTTGGTTGATTAGATTACATTAAACTTTATTGTCATTGAAAAACAATAAAAATTAAATGCAGTTTGGCGGACTTCCGGTGGGCATGTAGACAAGATGGCAGGTTGACCCAACGCTCTCCCCAAATCACAGATTATTCCCCCAGATTCAAGTGCTTTAAGAAGGTAATATAGTTGTTATACTAAGGAAGGGGACAAAACCAGCAAAGCTAAAAGAAAAATGAACACAAGATCTGGAAAATGTGATAAAGTAGAGAGCGTCAACAACGCTATTGCTAGCACACCTTGCCCAGCCGGACTTGATCTGGCTGAAGCTAGCTGCTAGCTAGTATTAACACTGAGGTCAAGGCGATGCGCTCCGATGTAAAGAAGGAGCTGCACTCATTTCGGCTCATTCAGTCATTTGCGACCTGAAAATACAGCACTGCCACAAAGCTTTGGGTCACTTTGGGTGACCACCACGGGAAACACGTCACGTTCCATAGTAATGAACTTTCAGGAGTATAAAACTAAAGGCTTAATGGAACTGCAGTCAAAACTGAAGAGCCTGGAAACTCAACACCCGATTCAAAGAGACCCACAATTATGGACCCAACTAAAATGTATTAAACAAGAAATAAATCAGATTTATGATGAAGAAAATGAGAAAAAAAAACAGGTTTACGTCAACTGATCACCACCTGGTGGTGAGTTGGCTCTGCTGGTGGGGGAGGAAGGCGGTCAGACCTGGCAGGCCCAAACGTATTGTGAGGGTCTGCTGGGAACGTCTGGCGAAATCCCCTCTAAGGAGGAGTTTCAACTCCCACCTCCGGCAGAGCTTCACCCATGTCCCGGGGGAGGTGGGGGACATTGAGCACGAATGGGCCATGTTCCGTGCCTCCATTGTTGAGGCGGCCGACCGGAGCTGTGGCCGTAAGGTGGTCGGTGCCTGTCATAGCGGCAATCCCCGAACCCACTGGTGGACACCAGTGGTGAGGGAAGCCGTCAAGCTGAAGAAGGAGTCCTATCGGGCCTTTTTGGCCAGTGGGACTCTGGAAGCAGCTGATGGGTACCGACAGGCCAAGCGGAAGGCGGCCTCGGCGGTTGCTGAGGCAAAAACTCGGGCTTGGGAGGAGTTCGGGGAGGCCATGGAGAATGATTTCCGGACGGCCTCGAAGAGTTTCTGGTTTCTGGTTTCTGGCGGCTCATCTAGGGACGTCGTGAGTCGGTGGGGGGAATACTTCAAGGGCCTCCTCAATCCTACTGACACGCCTTCCAATGAGGAAGCAGAGTTTTTTTTGGTTTTTTTAAAGTATTTTTTTGGGCTTTTTATGCCTTTAATGTATGGACAGTTCGAGAGAGACAGGAAGCAGGGGGCAAAGAGAGGGGAAAGACACACAGCACAGGTTTCTGCAGCGAGGACTATAGCCTCTGTACATGGGGCGGCTGCTTAACCCACTACGCCACCGACCGCCCCGAGGAAGCAGAGTTGGGGAGCTCGGACGTGGGGCCTCCCATTTCTGGGGCTGAGGTTGCCGAGGTGGTCAAAAAACTCCTCTGTGGCAAGGCCCCGGGGGTGGATGAGGTCCGTCCTGAATTCCTCAAGGCCGTGGATGTTGTGGGGCTGTCTTGGTTGACACGCCTCTGCAGCATCGCGTGGACATCGGGGGCAGTGCCTCTGGACTGGCAGATCGGGGTGGTGGTCCCCCTCTTTAAAAAGGGGGACCGGAGGGTGTGTTCCAACTATAGGGGGATCACACTCCTCAGCCTCCCTGGTAAGGTCTATTCGGGGGTACTGGAGAGGAGGATCTGCCGGATAATCGAATCTCGGATTCAGGAGGTGCAGTGTGGTTTTCGTCCTGGCCGTGGAACAGTGGACCAGCTCTATACCCTCCGCAGGATCCTGGAGGGAGCATGGGAGTTCGCCCAACCGGTCTTGGAGAAGGTGTTCGACCGTGTCCCTCGGGGACTCTTGTGGGGGGTGCTCCGGGAGTATGGAGTGCCGGACTCCTTGATATGGGCTGTTCGGTCTCTGAATGACCGGTGTCAGAGTTTGGTCCGCATTGCCGGCAGTAAGTCGGACATGTTTCCTGTGAGGGTTGGACTCCGTCAGGGCTGCCCTTTGTCACCGATTCTGTTCATAATTTTTATGGACAGAATTTCTAGGCGCAGCCAGGGCGTTGAGGGGGTCCGGTTTGGCGACCTCAGAATCGGGTCTCTGCTTTTTGCGGACGATTTGGTTCTGTTGGCGTCGTCGGGCCGTGACCTTCAGCTCTCACTGGAGCGGTTCGCAGCCGAGTGTGAAGCGGCTGGGATGAGAATCAGCACCTCCAAATCTGAGACCATGGTCTTTGGCCGGAAAAGGGTGGAATGCTCTCTCCGGGTCGGGAATGAGATCCTTCCCCAAGTGGAGGAGTTCAAGTATTTCGGGGTCTTGTTCACGAGTGAGGGACGAATGGAGCAGGAGATTGACAGGCGGATCGGTGCGGCGTCTGCAGTGATGCGGGCTCTGCACCGGCCCGTCGTGGTGAAGAAGGAGCTCAGCCAGAAGGCCAAGCTCCCGATTTACCGGTCAATCTATGTTCCTACCCTCACCTATGGTCATGAGCTGTGGGTAGTGACCGAAAGAACGAGATCGCGAATACAAGCGGCCGAAATGAGTTTGCTCCGCAGGGTGTCTGGGCTCTCCCTTAGAGATAAGGTGAGAACCTCGGTCATCCGGGAGGGGCTCGGAGTAGAACCGCTGCTCCTCCGCATCCAGAGGAGTCAGATGAGGTGGCTCGAGCATCTGGTTAGGATGCCTCTTGGACGCCTCCCTGGTGAGGTGTTCCGGGCCCGTCCCACTGGGAGGCGGCCCCGGGGAAGACCCAGGACACGTTGGAGAGACTATGTTTCTCGGCTGGCCTGGGAACGCCACGGGGTCCCCCCAGAAGAGCTGGAGGAAGTGGCCGGGGACAGGGACGTCTGGGTTTCTGTGCTTAAGCTGCTGCCCCCGCGACCCGATCCCCGGAAAAGCAGAAGATGATGGATGGATGGATGGATGGGTGACAGGAGGACTGCATGGTCCACCGTGTCATAGGCTGCTGTGAAATCAGGCAGAACTAAGACAACAGGGCACTTGGCATCCACATCCAGAGCAATATCGTTGTGCAACTTTAACAGTGCAGACTCAGTGCTGTGACGAGACCTGAACCCAGATTGGAATTTCTCAAGAGCAGAGTTATCATCAAGAAAGGACTGTAATTGTATAAAAACAACTTTTTCTAAAACCTTAGAAAGAAAGGGTAGATCGGAAACAGTTCAAGATTATTACTGAGGGGTCAAGATTAGGCTTTTTAAGAAGGGGCCTGATCACAGCCTGTTTAAAGGCAGCCGGGACAGTTTCTAATCTCAGACAGGAGTTAATAAAAGCCAGGAGACTGGGCCCCACAGTATTAAAAACCACTTTCAAAACTTTGGCAGGGACAATATCCAATGGGCAGTTTGTAGGTTTCAGAGATTTCACTACGTCACAGAGAGAAGAGGGAAACCAGCTCAAACTGATCAAACGCAGCAGAAAGAGGTGGGGCAACAGGTAGATCCTTATTTCTACTCAGAATAACATTACTGGTATCTTTTCTGACAGAATCCACTTTGTCAACAAAATAATGAAGAAAATTCTCAAGAGTGGCTATTGATACATCAGTCACAGAAGAAGTGCAGGGGTTAACCACAGCGTTATTTGTATCAAATAACACCTTGGGACAATGACTGCTGCTAGAAATAATATCAGAGAGATACTGAGATTTTGCTTCACGTTCGGCTCTGATAATCAGCGAGACAGTCCCTTAACATTTCCAGAGACACATGCAGTTTGTCCTTCTTCAATCTGCGTTCGGCCTGCCTGCAACGTTGCCTGATGGCGCGGGTGGTGTCGTTCAACCAGGGGTCCGTTCATTTTTGCCTAAAAGGGGCAATAGAGTCCAGAATCCCAGCACAGGTGGAATGGAAAGAGGAAAGAAAATAATCAGGACAGAGAGGGGGTGCAAAGTGCGAGACATTGAAAGCAGCAGGAAATTCATCGCCAGAGCAAGGGGTTTGCTGACTGGTTGGGGGGTTATCACTTCAAAAACAATTGGGAGATGATCTGAGATTGCCGTCTCAGAAATCTCTAAAAGGGAAACTGAGAGTCCGAAAGAAATAACAAGGTCCAATGTGTGCCCAAGATGGTGCGTTGGTTTATCCACGGATTGAGTCAAATTAAAAGTTGCAAACAGGCTTTTGAAGTCAGTGGCGAATTGGTCAGATGGGCAACAAACATGAACATTAAAATCCCCACAGATCAGGAGCTTGTCATATTTTGGGAGAATGTCAGCCAGAAACTCAGAGAACTCCTGAATAAAGCCCTTATTATATTTCGGAGGGCGATAGACAACTGTACACAACACAGGACTTGCGAACTCCACCGCAATCAATTGCAGTTCAAACGAGGAGTATGTACCTGTGGGAAGAAGCAGACATTTAAAATTGTCATTGAAGACTACAGCAAGTCCCCCTCCTTGCCCCGACACTCGCTGGGAGCTGAAGAAAGAACAGCTGGGAGGGAGGAGCTCAGAGAACGCACTGTTTTCACCTGGTTTAAGCCAGGTTTCAGTCAACAGGAGGAAATCCAAAAAATGCGAAGTAAAAAAGTAATTTAGGATAAAAGTCTTATTTGCGACGGATCTGGTGTTGATGAGAGCCATGCGAACGAAACGCAGATCCGTCTGTTGGGAGGCCCGGTTAACCGGTCGGAGATTCTCCAGTGCGCTGCCCCATCCGCGGATCCTCACGAGTCGGCGGCAGGGAGATGGGTACCTGGCCTCGGTACGACCGGCAGCAGCCATCGGTAGGAGTAATCCACGGAGCCTCGGATGTCGTAGCCGGCGCAATCACTGGAGAGACCAAACAGCAGATGGCGATCGTTGTTCGTGGAGGACGAAGCCAGGTGGGCTTTCCACGTCTTCTGCGACGGCTGTTGCGTGGCAACCGACCAAGTAGATGCAGATAGTAGTAGGTAGGAGGGTACAGGCTTTGTCTGATCGTTGTCCTCGATCGGTATTATGTCCACAGAATCTCGGATTTTTAAGAGACTCAGGCGATCATACACCAGTAGTGATGAAAACGATAAAAATTTATGACATGATTTATGTCACTAGAGAATTCAAAAACTTATTTAAATCAAATTTTCTGACTATTTGATCAGGCAAAACACATTTTATCAAAGTGGTCTCCTTTGTATCTGTCCCTTATTGGAAGAATAAACTCAATTAAAATGACATTGCTTCCAAAGTTCCTCTATAATTTTTTAGAGCTCTTGATGTCACGTTGGGGGGGTGTGTCGTCTGGCCAAACGACCAGTGATGTGGGACCTGGAGACGGTCTGGCGGGCGGCCAGACATCCGGCGACGTGGAACCAAGCACCCCCCCCTGCACCCCCTCCGAGTCAGGGACTGGCGCAGCTTGGGGCTGAGGTTCTGGAGATGGGATGACCGAAGAGACAAGGGAGGAGGTGTACAGTGCGGCTAATTTTTCTGGCTCCATGCCAAAAATGTCCAGCACCGCAGCATGCTGGACACTTCTCGCCTCCTTCCAGATGTGTGACATATCCGACCTCATCGTCAGAAGAACTGGCTTCTGCACAAAAAAGTCCAAGAGGTCATTTGTTACTTCCAGTCTCTCCCAAGAGTTGTTCTCCTGTACCAGGCAGCTCCAGAGGGCACTGACCAACTCCCAGAAAGTTTCAAAATCTGCCGCGTCTATATTGAGGCCAGATCCTTCTGTCACGTTTGGGTGTGATGTCATGGCGTGGAAATAGGTAGTGATGTTACCTCCAACACCGAAGCTTCGAAGCACGCTTCAAACTGGACAGGGTAGTTATAGTGAAGCAGTGGGCCGGAGCTCGCTTCATGTGACATCACTGATGACGTTTGAACCACTTCACTGCTTCATTCAGACCGAGTCAGCTGACTGCTTCCAGTTGATGGGCGGAGCTTTGAACATTTGGCACGATTCAGTGTATTCAAAATGTCCCCGTTCTACACGTATTATACGTTATGAACAGCTCTCGTTTTTTGATATTCTGAGTTTTGGATTATTCTCTCATGGAGCAACCATCGAGGAAGCGTTCTAAAGTGTGGGAATATTTCGAGCCAAACAGTTCCTTGTGCGAAAAACTACTTTTCTTGAATAAAAACACCTGAAGTAACACAAGCACCCTCTTTATTACACCAAGCACACTCCCAAAGAAAATATGAATGACAAACCAAAAATGTTCACATTGTTTTTAAATTATTATTGTTTCATGGGTAAATTACTCAATCTGTAATGAGGTACTAAAAACACATATGTACAACACACATAAGTGTTATTATATACACAAGAGCTGCATCACATTCGCTGGGCTTCATTTGGTGCAACAATCGCTACGCCAGTAAACGGGCTTTGAATGAAGCTTTGGGTAGTGAACCACTTTATGACACAATGGTTCAAAATGATTCAATGCTTCAAAAAGCCTCATTTTGCCAACACTATAGATAGGACACGGATGCAAATTCCAATAACAAAACTTTGTTTATTCCAAAAATTCAACAGAAAGCGCGGCTGAGCCAGAATACAAAATCTAAACTGTGAAAACACAAAACTGGACTAAGACTATGAAAAACACAAAAGAACAAACCTGACATGGAAAAACTTAACTTGACATGAACATGGGCAATCATGGGTGACGGGGAGGATCTGGCACTGGTTCATGGGAAACCTGGAAACTATATACTGAGGGAGTGATTGGTGAGTGAGTGCAGCTGAGGGGAAAAACCCAGGTGTTGTGAGTAAAGGTGATGGCAGGGCAACAGAAACGGGAACATGGAAAACCTAGATAAGACCTGAACTTGAAAACTAAGACTCAGAAATTACACTTGACTCATGAATGATATCTTATATTTCAATTCAATTAAATTCAAATTCAAAAATACTTTATTTATCCCGAGGGAAATTAAATGTTGATGTAACTCAATTAAATCAAGGAGTTATTATAGATGCTGATGGCTGTGGGCAGGAAAGATTTCCTGTAGCGGTCCGTTTTCCATCCAAACTGAAGAAGCCTTTGACTGAAGAGACTCTGTTTTCCGATAACAGTCTCATGGAGAGGATGTTCAGGGTTGTCCATAATTCTCTTGATTTTATGCAAAATCCTTCTTTGCATTATTGTCTCCAGAGGTTCCACAGTCGTCCCCAGAACAGAACCAGCCTTCCTTATCAGGTTGTTGAGTCTTTTTAGGTCCCTGGTTCTGATGCTGCTGCCCCAACAGATGACGCAAGAGGAAATGACGCTCTCAACAACAGACTTGTAGAATAACTGCAACATCTTGTTGCAAACCTTGAAGGACCTTAGCTTCCTCAAGAAGTACAGTCTGCTCTGTCCTTTCTTGTAGATGGCTTCACTGTTGTGTCTCCAGTCCAGTCTGTTGTCCAGATGAACACCAAGGTATTTATATTCCTCAACCACCTCCACTTCTTCTCCCATGATGGAAACGGGGTTTGATCTGACCCTGTTTCTCCTGAAATCTACAATCATCTCCTTTGTTTTGTTAACATTCAAGATGAGATGATTGTTCCCACACCATGCCACAAAGCGGTCCACCAGCTCTCTGTACTCAGCTTCTTGTCCATCTCTGATACACCCGACAACTGCAGAGTCATCTGAATATTTCTGTAGATGACAGGAGTCTGACTTGTACTGGAAGTCTGAAGAGTACAGAGTGAAAAGGAATGGTGAGAGTACAGTCCCCTGTGGTGCTCCTGTGCTGCTTATCACCTGGTTAGACACACAATTCTTCAGTCTGACAAACTGTGGTCTGTTTGTCAGGTAGTCATTAATCCAGGTGATTGTTGAGGCCTCCACCTGAGTCTTCTGGAGTTTCAGACGAAGCAGATCAGGCTGAATTGTGTTAAATGCACTGGAGAAATCAAAGAACATGATCCTCACAGTGCTGCCTGCTTTGTCCATATGACAGTGGGTTTGTTGAAGCAGGTGTATGATAGCGTCTTCAACTCCAACTCCATGGCGATAAGCAAACTGCAGGGGGTCCTGATATGTGCTGGTTGCTTACACAGGTGGGTCAACAGGAGTCTCTCCAGGACCTCCATGATGTGGGATGTCAGGGCAACAGGTCTGTAGTCATTGATGACTGAAGGATGAGTTTTCTTTGGTACCGGAACCAGACAGGATGTCTTCCACAACAGTGGTACCTTCTCTTGGGTCAAGCTAAGGTTGAAAAGGTGTTGCAGAATCCCACAGAGCTGCTCTGCACAGGCCTTCAGGACTCGGGGGCTGACACCATCTGGACCTGTAGCCTTGTTCCGGTTCAGTCTCTCCAACTGCCTCTTCACCTGACTTCTAGAAACAGAAAAGTGGGAGGGGGAGGCAAAGGGGACAGCAGCATCTCCTGATTTGGCTGAAGACAAACTAGTGTTATGGCATTGAGAGTGAACAGTTAACAGTGTTCCCTCATAACTCTGTCTTATCTGACCATTTTCTGATAACCTTTGAGTTTACATTACTTGACTATACAGTTTCTGAGAAGAAATTTACATATAGAAGGTGTCTATCTGAGGATGCTGTAACCAGATTTAAAGAATTAATTCCATCATCCTTTTCTTCACTGCCATGTGCAGATATGACAGAGGACGACTACCTAAACTTTACTCCAGCAACACTTGACTCTCTTGTTGACAGCACTATAGTTTCAATGCGTACAGCACTGAACAATGTTGCCCCTCTGAAAAGGAAGGTAATCAGTCAGAAGAGGTTGGCTCCTTGGTATAATTCACAGCTGCGTGCTTTAAAGCAGACTGCAAGAAAGCTGGAGAGACAGTGGCGTTCCTCTAATTTAGAAGAGTCTCAATTAGTCTGGAAAGATAGTTTAATAACGTATAAGAAAGCCCTTCGTAAAGCTAGAACTGCTTATTATTCATCATTGATAGAAGAGAATAAGAATAATCCCAGGTTTCTTTTCAGCACTGTAGCCAGTCTGACTAAGAGTCCGAGCTCTGCTGAGCCAGTTATTCCTTTAACTCTCAGCAGTGATGATTTCATGAGCTTCTTTATTAATAAAATTGTTTCTATCAGAGAGAAGATTGATGGAGTCCTTCCCACTATTATCAGTGATGTATCATCAAGTACAGCAGCTTTAGAAGTATCTTTAGAACCTGATTTATATTTAGACGGCTTCTGCCCAGTTGATCTCTCTGAACTAACAACAGTAATAGTCTCTTCTAAACCATCAACTTGTGTTTTAGACCCAATCCCAACCAGACTGTTCAAGGAGGTTTTCCCCTTAATTGACACTTCCATATTGGATTTGATCAATTTTTCTTTGTTGACAGGATATGTACCTCAGACTTTTAAGGTTGCTGTAATTAAACCTTTACTTAAAAAACCTACTCTTGATTCAGAAGTGTTGGCTCATTATAGACCTATATCCAATCTCCCTTTTATGTCTAAAGTTCTTGAAAAAATAGTTGCAGCTCAGCTTTGTGATCATTTACACAGAAATAATCTGTTTGAAGAGTTTCAGTCAGGATTCAGAGTGCATCATAGCACAGAAACTGCACTGCTGAAAGTTACCAATGATCTCCTCTTAGCCTCTGATAGCGGACTTGTGTCTGTGCTTGTCCTGTTGGATCTCACTGCTGCATTTGATACGGTCGATCACAGTATGTTATTACACAGACTTGAACATGTTATTGGGATTAAAGGAACTGCATTAGGCTGGTTTAAGTCATATTTATCTGATAGATTTCAGTTTGTTCTTGTAAATGAAGAATCTTCCTCACACACCAGAGTAAGTCATGGAGTTCCTCAGGGTTCTGTGCTTGGACCGATTCTTTTCACTTTATACATGCTTCCATTAGGTAACATTATTAGACAGCATGGCATAAATTTCCATTGCTATGCTGATGATACTCAGCTGTACTTATCTATAAAACCAGATGAAACCAATAGGTTGGTCAGACTACAAGCATGTCTTAAAGACATAAAGACCTGGATGACTCAGAACTGTCTGCTTCTAAATTCAGACAAAACTGAAGTCGTTATCTTTGGACCTGAGCGTTTCAGGGAGAAATTGTCTAGCTATATAGTTACTCTAGATGGTATTTCCTTGGCTTCTAGTTCTACAGTGAGGAATCTTGGAGTTATTTTTGACCAGAACTTATCATTTGACTCGCATATAAAACAGGTTTCTAGGACTGCCTTCTTTCATCTTCGTAATATTGTTAAAATCAGGAACATCTTGTCTCAGAGTGATGCAGAAAAACTAGTCCATCCATTTGTTACTTCAAGATTGGACTACTGTAATTCTTTATTATTGGGCTGTCCCACATATTCTCTGAAAAGCCTCCAGCTGATCCAAAATGCTGCAGCCAGAGTTCTGATGAGAACTAACAGGAGAGATCATATTTCTCCAGTTTTAGCTTCTCTTCATTGGCTCCCTGTTAAATTCAGAATAGAATTTAAGATTCTTCTCCTTACATATAAAGCTCTTAATGACCGAGCTCCATCATATCTTAAAGATCTCATTGTAAGATATTTTCCTAACAGAGCACTTCGTTCCCAAACTGCAGGTTTACTTGAGGTTCCCAGAGTTTCTAAAAGTAGAATGGGAGGCAGAGCCTTCAGTTATCAGGCCCCTCTCTTGTGGAATAAGCTGCCAGTAAATGTCCGGGATGCAGACACCCTTTCCACTTTTAAGACCAGGCTTAAAACTTTCCTTTTTTATAAAGCTTATAGTTAGGTCTGTTGAATCTGATAGTGTGTCTGCTAGTGTGTCTTGATCTGCCTCCACCTCTGGCACCCTCTATACTTTCATTACCCCCTACCCGAACCAGGGTTTGCATCCCCACCCCGCTGTGACTGGTGTGCAGTTGGTGAGAGGCTGAGGTAGCTTGTGGCTGTAAAAGATGGTTCTATATATGGATCTATATAGGGAGTATAGGGAATTACTCACTGAGTCTGGTCCTTTATTTATTTATTTATTTTCGTTAGCACAAGTTTCTTGTGTTTACCTTGAATAGGGATGGCTCAGGTGATCCTGAAACATCCCATAGTTAAGCTGCTATAGGCCTAGACTGCTGGGGGGCCTCATCTGTCACACCTTTCCTCACTTTACTCTCTTTATGTATATGTGATATTATTGTGGTCATTAACTCGTGTTTCCCTGTTCCAACAGATATCCTTTGAATGGTGTTACAGTGCCGCCGCCGCCGCGCCCCCCCCCCCCCTTTCTGTCTTCTCAAACCCCAGCTGGTGGAGGCGGATGGCCACCCTTCCTGAGTCTGGTTCTGCCAGAGGTTTCTTCCTGTTAAAAGGGAGTCGTTTCTCTCCACAGTCGCCTCAGGCACGCTCAGGCCGGGAGATTGGACCGAAAAACAAAAAGTTTTCAGTGCAATCTGTTGGTTTCCTTAGCTAGGAAATTGTTTTTGAATTGGCTCTATATGAACGAATTGGATTATTTTATGAATTATGATTATTATTAATTAATTGAATTCCAATTGGCTTGAATTGGACTTACTATCTAAATGCCTTGAGATGACATTTGTTGTATTTGGCGCTATATAAATAAAAATTAATTGAATTGAATTGAATAGTGGAAGCAGAAGAATCCATGACTGAGGTGGAGGTGGAGATGTTACAGGAAAGCTGTGGGTCAGAGGAGGGTGGGATGTCTCTTTGGCTGGGAACAGGAGGGGAGGATGGTGAGCTTGTTCCTGAACTGAACCTGTTGAAGAATGTGTTCAGCTCATTTGCTCTGTCCAGACTTCCATCCATCCGATCCTCCCTCTGCTTGAGGCCTGTGATCTTCTTCATTCCTGACCACACATCTCTGATATTGTTCCTCTGCAGTTTACTCTCGAGCTTCTTTCTATACACCTCCTTGCTCTCTCTGATCTTGACTTTGAGCTGCTTCTGTGTACTCCTCAGTAACTCCCTGTCTCGCTCCCTAAAGGCTCTTTTTTTTCTTGTTCAATAGTTCCTTTAGCTCACTGGTGATCCAGGGTTTGTTATTAGGGAATAGAGCCTGGCTTGGGCCGGATTTTTCTGTCCGAGCCCGGCCCTCAACCGACAGAAAAGTTCTCAAATCCGACCCGAGCCCGAGATTAATTAAAATATTTGTGTCCGAGCCCGCCGGAAGCCCGAGACCAGTGACCAACGCAAGATGGCGCACCCTAATCAGTAAATACACATTGGTGACAGCGCACCATTATCCACCATAATCCATTATAGCTTAAAGCGTTTGCACATAGTGGATTTCCCCCTCTCATTTTCCACGACTTTCAGTTCTCCAGAAGCTATTTTTCTTTTAATGTCCTCCATAGCGCTTCCAGCCAACTGAGCTCGGCTGCACTGATCGCACGTGTTTAATGTAAAGTTGTTCTAATGTTCGATATGCGTGCGTGCGCACCGAGCATGCACAGACCACAGATGCACACAGAGGCACGAATAGCTACCAACATTTTCATTTATGCATATTCAATTATTTATGTTTATCACAAAAACTGACATTTGCAATGAACTGAAACCTGTCCTCTGGCTGTTTATAATTTTCACGATGTCTGCTTGCTTTCGAGCCCGACCCGAGTCCGACAAGACATTCTAATTTTTTGTCCGAGTCCGGCCCGGCCCGTCGGGTTCCGACCGGGCCCGTCGGGCTTCGGTCGGGTTGCCATACTCTATTAGGGAAGCATGTCACTGTTCTGGTGGGGATGGTGTTGTCCACAAAGAAGTTTATATAGTCAGTCATACACTCAGTCATGGCATTAATGTCCTCTCCATGTGGCTTACAAAGAGAAATCCAATCGGTTGCATCAAAACAACCCTGTAAGGCTTCTTCAGCTTCCTGTGACCACTTTCTAACAGTCCTTTTTGTGACAGGTAGTCTCTGGACAAGGGGTTTATATGCTGAACAGAGAAAAACAAGGTTGTGATCTGATTTACCCAGGGGAGGTCTTGATTTGGAAATGTATGAATCCTTGACATTTGTGTAAAACAAATCCAATGTCTTGTTTTCTCTGGTAGAGCAGCTGACAAACTGTTGAAAAATTGGCAGTGTAGCAGAGAGTGAGTCATGATTAAAATCACCAGATATTGCCACAAAAGAATTGGGGTGTTGTGTCTGTATCTTAGCAACAACGGAACTGATGACATCACATGCAGTGTCGGCAACAGCTGAGGGTGGAATGTAAACAGCCACCAAAACAACACTGGTGAACTCTCTTGGCAAATAATATGGACGAAAACTTACTGCCAATAGTTCAATGTCAGGACTGCAGAGACGACTCTTCACAGTAACATGTCCTGGGTGACACCATCTGTTGTTGACAAGCACTGCCAATCCACCCCCTTTCCTTTTCCTGCTACTCTTTAAATCTCGATCTGCTCGTACAGTCAGGAAGCCCAGCAGAGAGACGCTGGAGTCGGGGATATGATCCTGCAGCCATGTCTCAGTAAAACACATAATGCTACATTCCTGATATTCTTGCTGAGTCCTTGTCAAGGCTAGAAGTTCATCCAACTTGTTAGCTAACAATCTTACATTGCCCATGATGACGGATGGCAGAGATGGTTTGAACTTCTTCTTTCTTTCTCTCCTCTTTGCTCCTGCTTTGCATCCACGACGCCTCCTTTTCAATTCCAGTGGGATTTCTGGCTTCAGTTGTCGAATTATTTCTGCTTTTCCAATGTTAATCAGCTGCTCGCTGTTGTAAACCACCCTGTTGCTATGGTTATGCATCATAACAAAAGAGCAAAATATACAAAAGTATTGTGAAAAATCAATCCAGCTGCACAGCATCCAAGGCAGGAAGGAACAGTTGTCCAAAAAATGCAATTTCTTCCAAAAAAAAAACAGGAATGAAATTTAGAAAAAAAAGAAAAAATCTCAATGTGAGGTATTGAGCTACTCCAACGTGCTGCCACCCTCAGCAGCGCATTCTAGAACAGGATGGTATTTGGGATGGTAAACACCCTCTGCTGCGGAAAGCATTTCTCCAAAGACCCAATCAGGCAGGGGGAATGGCTCTGCCTAGTTTCCAGTACTAGGAACTGGGCAGCGAATATTAGGTGTTTGTTATTTTGGAGACATTTCCATCTTTTATTTATTTATTTATTTATTTTTTTGGGGGGCTATTATGCCTTTAATGGACAGGACAGTTCAAGAGAGACAGGAAGTAGAGGGCAGAGAGAGGGGGAAAGACATGCAGCAAAGGGCTGTCTGATGCAGGACTCGAACCGGGGCCAGCTGCAGCGAGGACTGCAGCCTCTGTACATGGCGCGTCTACTTAACCCACTACGCCACCAACCACCCCGACATTTCCATCTTGAACCCTCTTCCCCGGCTTGGGTGACAATGGAGGTCTGTGCTAGTAACCCTGTGTCTTTACCTGCCCTCTCAGGCGCCGCACTTCCACTTGCTTCGGATATTCCCAAGAGCAACCCAGTGGTTAAACATTCCTTGCTAATCTTTGGCCAATTTAGGAAAAGTTTTAGACTACAGCTTTTTTCACTTAAAAAAGCCCAATTGCTGCTCACCATCTATTTTCTCCTGATGGCGCATTCAAGAATTGGCACAGAAAAGGTTTGAGATGCTTTGAAGATCTATACATTGATAATTGTTTTGTGAGTTTTTCTCAACTAACCGAAATTTTTGGCATTGCGAAAACCCACTTTTTTAGATTTTTACAAATTACAAATTTGATACAGCGCTTAAAGCGGAACTCACCCTTTAAACAACATCGTGCCCAATCACTATATTTGACCATAATATAATAGTGAATTGTGCTGCCACTGGGTATTATGTCTTCATATTAAATAGAAAACCTTTGCATTTTTTAGAAATGGTGATTTGACGCGTCATGAAATCACCGGAAGAAAAAATAACAAACTACAACAATTCTAATAGAAGGGTTTCACTTGACGTCACTTCCGTATTTTTCTAAGCGCGCTAACCCAGGTGGTGGGCAACTGTGTTTTGTCTGCCACTTTTTGCCCAGAATGCCTCAGTTTTGTACCGTTTTTGGATGTAGCAATCGGTCTAACCGAGAGAAGGGAAAGGGTTACTATCGAGTACCGAACGTAATCGCCCATAGAGGTGAGAAATGGAAAAAAACTCACAGAACAACGCCGCAAAAAGTGGATAGTTAACCTACGTTTACAGACTGGAGGAGCTCAATCTGCAAATGCTCGTGTCTGCGGTGACCACTTCGTCAAAGGTATGCGCGAAATCTAACTGTTTTGTAGTAGTGCAGTAAAGTATTATGTTGTTAAATGCCAATCAACAGTAATGTAATACGGGCTACGTTTGGGCTTTGTTTTGAAGGCTGCCCCAGCGCGTTGTTAGCTACTGAGTCAGTGGACTGGGCTCCGACGGTCAAGCTGGGTTACCCAAACACAGAGCTAACACACCGCCATCGGTGTTTCATGCGATCTCTGAGAGTGGTTGATCTAAACAAAACAAATTTGTCACGTCGTCACAATCTTCACGTTTCTGTAGTATCCACGAAGTGCTTAAGTGCTAACAGCGCACATTAGCTCCCAAGTTCTTGACAACAGAATCGCTCTCCCTCTCTCTGCCTTTTGCATTAGGCTAGCGACGCCAAGTTCCAGGATATTACTTGGTTGTTATAGCAGCTAGAACTACGTGCATGAAGTAGAACTATAACTAATTAGAATTGTTGTAGTTTGTTATTTTTTCTTCCGGTGATTTCATGACGCGTCAAATCACCATTTCTAAAAAATGCAAAGGTTTTATATTTAATATGAAGACATAATACCCAGTGGCAGCACAATTCACTATTATATTATGGTCAAATATAGTGATTGGGCACGATGTTGTTTAAAGGGTGAGTTCCGCTTTAATGATGGTTATCTGAATTGGAAGCTCGGCTCTGCACTGTTGAAAATCAACCGATAGCGAGCCAGGTCCCTTTAGCCAGTGTGGAGCCACCTAGCGTAGCTAGCTCAATTAGCCTCCCCCTAGCAGAACCTGAGCAGCCAGGATTACAACGTGGCTGGGTGACTGTCAGGAAGAGGCATAGCTCTAAAGTCAAGCCCGTTGTTCACCATCGACCTGTCCACGCTTCAAACAGATTTTCCCCACTCAGCGACACACCCGCTGAGGACAAAACCCTGGTAACTGGCAGCTCTATAGTCAGAAACGTGGCATTAGAGACACCAGCGGCCATAGTCAAATGCATTCCAGGGGCCAGAGCAGGCGACATAGAATCCTATTTAAAACTGCTGGCTAAGGATAAACGTAAATATGGTAAAATAGTTATTCACGTCGGCGTTAATGACACCCGGTTACGCCAATCGGAGGTCACTAAAATTAATGTTGCATCGTTGTGTAATTTTGCCAAAACAATGTGGGACTCCGTAGTTTTCTCTGGACCCCTGCCAAATCTGACCAGTGATGACATGTTTAGCCGCATGTCGTCCTACAATCGCTGGTTGTCTATATGGTGTCCAGCAAACAACGTGGGCTACAGAGATAACTGGCAATCTTTCTGGAGAAAACCTGGTCTGATGAGGAGAGACGGCATCCATCCCACTTTGGAAGGAGCAGCTCTCATTTCTAGAAATATGGATGAATTTATTTGCCACCCTAAAACATGACAACCCAGGGCTCAGACCAGGATGCAGAGTTGTAGTCTTACACACTTCTCTGCAGCTTCCCACCTGCTGCTACCCACCCAATCAATTAACACAAAAGGAGCAAATCCTCTTGTGCAAAAAGAAATTATTAAAACAAAAACTTTAACTGAACAAAAACATCAAACTATTAAATGTGGTTTGCTGAATATCAGATCTCTCCTTTCCAAGTCTCTGTTAGTGAATGAGTTGATGTGTGATCATCATATTGATATATTTAGTCTTACAGAAACCTGGCTGCAGCAGGAGGATCATGTTAGCATCATGTTAGCATCATGTTAGCATTAATGAAGCAACTCCCTCTGACTGTTTAAATGTTCACGTTCCTGGAACCACAGGCAGAGGAGGAGGAGTGGCAGCTATCTTCAGATCAGGGTTACTCATCAGTCCCAGACCCAAGATTAGTTTGAGCTCTTTTGAATCTGTGATTCTCAGTTTTTCCCACGCAAAGTGGAAATCCCAGAAACCTCTTGTGTTTGTTGTTGTGTATCGTCCACCTGGCCCTTATTCTGAGTTTCTGTCTGAATTCTCAGAGTTTTTATCCCAGTTAGTGCTGAGTACAGATAAAGTCATTGTAGTGGGTGACTTTAATATTCATGTAGATGTTGAAAATGACAGCCTGAATATGAACTTTAATTCTATATTAGACTCTATTGGATTTTCTCAGAGTGTACACAGACCGACTCACTGCCTTAATCACACCCTTGATCTTGTGCTGACTTATGGCATTGAGAGTGAACAGTTAACAGTGTTCCCTCATAACTCTGTCTTATCTGACCATTTTCTGATAACCTTTGAGTTTACATTACTTGACTATACAGTTTCTGAGAAGAAATTTACATATAGAAGGTGTCTATCAGAGGATGCTGTAACCAGATTTAAAGAATTAATTCCATCATCCTTTTCTTCACTGCCATGTGCAGATATGACAGAGGACGACTACCTAAACTTTACTCCAGCAACACTTGACTCTCTTGTTGACAGCACTATAGTTTCAATGCGTACAGCACTGGACAATGTTGCCCCTCTGAAAAGGAAGGTAATCAGTCAGAAGAGGCTGGCTCCTTGGTATAATTCACAGCTGCGTGCTTTAAAGCAGACTGCAAGAAAGCTGGAGAGACAGTGGCGTTCCTCTAATTTAGAAGAGTCTCAGTTAGTCTGGAAAGATAGTTTAACAATGTATAAGAAAGCCCTTCGTAAAGCTAGAACTGCTTATTATTCATCATTGATAGAAGAGAATACGAATAATCCCAGGTTTCTTTTCAGCACTGTAGCCAGTCTGACTAAGAGTCCGAGCTCTGCTGAGCCAGTTATTCCTTTAACTCTCAGCAGTGATGATTTCATGAGCTTCTTCATCAATAAAATTGTTTCTATCAGAGAGAAGATTGATGGAGTCCTTCCCACTATTATCAGTGATGTATCATCAAGTACAGCAGCTTTAGAAGTATGTTTAGAACCTGATTTGTATTTAGACGGCTTCTGTCCAGTTGATCTCTCTGAACTAACAACAGCAATAGTCTCTTCTAAACCATCAACTTGTGTTTTAGACCCAATCCCAACCAGACTGTTCAAGGAGGTTTTCCCATTAATTGACACTTCCATATTGGATTTGATCAATCTGTCTTTGTTGACAGGATATGTACCTCAGACTTTTAAGGTTGCTGTAATTAAACCTTTACTTAAAAAACCTACTCTTGATTCAGAAGTGTTGGCTCATTATAGACCTATATCCAATCTCCCTTTTATGTCTAAAGTTCTTGAAAAAATAGTTGCAGCTCAGCTTTGTGATCACTTACACAGAAATAATCTGTTTGAAGAGTTTCAGTCAGGATTCAGAGTGCATCATAGCACAGAAACTGCACTGCTGAAAGTTACCAATGATCTCCTCTTAGCCTCTGATAGCGGACTTGTGTCTGTGCTTGTTCTGACTCCTGTCAGTGACTGGGAAAGTTAAGTTTCCCCCTGGTGGTGATTTTCTGTTATTGCAGCATTGATTACCGGCTGCTTCCAGTGTTCATGCATAAGCTACAAGTGCTCCACCACAGAGAGTTGGTTGTCTGAGCCTTGGAGTGTAACCAACAGTGAGTATTGATGCACTTGGTGTATTTTAGTTGTTTCATGACACTGTGTTGTTCAAGGTTATGTTTAAGCATATATTTAAGTTACGAAAACCGTGCTAACTATGCTAATGCTAATCGCGAAGCATTTCATTAGCAAGAAGCTAGTTAAGCTGTTATGGCTAATTTAGTTGAGTGTATTTCATGTTATGATTACTTTCCTGTGTGTGCATTCATGTGATAATAGTATGTTAGACATATTTCATTTATCTATACTGTAACATGTTGTGTATTTCTTGTGTTGCAGTTTTACAAATAAAAATATAACAGAAGATTCAGTAAAGCAACCTCAGTTGAACTACTGGTCTCTCATTTTGTTCGCTATCTGTCAGCCAGGACAGAATAGTGTTTGTCCTGTTGGATCTCAGTGCTGCATTTGATACGGTCGATCACAGTATCTTATTACACAGACTTGAACATGTTATTGGGATTAAAGGAACTGTGTTTAAGTCATATTTATCTGATAGATTTCAGTTTGTTCTTGTAAATGAAGAATCTCCCTCACACACCAGAGTAAGTCATGGAGTTCCTCAGGGTTCTGTGCTTGGACCGATTCTTTTCACTTTATACATGCTTCCATTAGGTAACATTATTAGACAGCATGGCATAAATGTCCATTGCTATGCTGATGATACTCAGCTGTACTTATCTATAAAACCAGATGAACCCAATAGGTTGGTCAGACTACAAGCATGTCTTAAAGACATAAAGACCTGGATGACTCAGAACTGTCTGCTTCTAAATTCAGACAAACTGAAGTCGTTATCTTTGGACCTGAGCGTTTCAGGGAGAAATTGTCTAGCTATATAGTTACTCTAGATGGTATTTCCTTGGCTTCTAGTTCTACAGTGAGGAACCTTGGAGTTATTTTTGACCAGAACTTATCATTTGACTCGCATATAAAACAGGTTTCTAGGACTGCCTTCTTTCATCTTCGTAATATTATTAAAATCAGGAACATCTTGTCTCAGAGTGATGCAGAAAAACTAGTTCATGCATTTGTTACTTCAAGATTGGACTACTGTAATTCTTTATTATTGGCCTGTCCCACATATTCTCTGAAAAGCCTTCAGTTGATCCAAAATGCTGCAGCCAGACTTCTGATGAGAACTAACAGCAGAGATCATATTTCTCCAGTTTTAGCTTCTCTTCATTGGCTCCCTGTTAAATTCAGAATATAATTTAAGATTCTTCTCCTTACATATAAAGCTCTTAATGACCGAGCTCCATCATATCTTAAAGATCTCATTGTAAGATATTTTCCTAACAGAGCACTTCGTTCCCAAACTGCAGGTTTACTTGAGGTTCCCAGAGTTTCTAAAAGTAGAATGGGAGGCAGAGCCTTCAGTTATCAGGCCCCTCTCTTGTGGAATAAGCTGCCAGTAAATGTCCGGGAAGCAGACACCCTTTCCACTTTTAAGACCAGGCTTAAAACTTTCCTTTCTGATAAAGCTTGTAGTTAGGGATGGCTCAGGTGATCCTGAAACATCCCATAGTTAAGCTGCTATAGGCCCAGACTGCTGGGGGGCCTCATCTGTCACACCTTTCCTCACTTTACTCTCTTTATGTATATGTGACATTATTGTGGTCATTAACTCGTGTTTCCCTGTTCCAACAGGTATCCTTTGAATGGTGTTATGGTGTATTTGGCGCTATATTCTAGAATGCGCTGCTGAGGGTGGCAGCACGTTGGAGAAGCTCTGTACCTCACATTGAGATTTTTCTTTTTTCTAAATTTCATTCCTGTTATTTCTTGGAAGAAATTGCATTTTTTTGGACAACTGTTCCTTCCTGCCTTGGATGCTGTGCAGCTGGATTGATTTTTCCCAATACTTTTGTATATTTTACTCTTTTGTTATGATGCATAACCATAGCAACAAGGTGGTTTACAACAGGGAGCAGCTGATTAACATTGGAAAAGCAGAAATAATTCGACAACTGAAGCCAGAAATCCCACTGGAATTGAAAAGGAGGCGTCGTGGATGCAGAGCAGGAGCAAAGAGGAGAGAAAGAAAGAAGAAGTTCAAACCATCTCTGCCATCCGTCATCATGGGCAATGTAAGATCGTTAGCTAACAAGTTGGATGAACTTCTAGCCTTGACAAGGACTCAGCAAGAATATCGGGAATGTAGCATTATGTGTTTTACAGATGGTGTCACCCAGGACATGTTACTGTGAAGAGTCGTCTCTGCAGTCCTGACATTGAACTATTGGCAGTAAGTTTTCGTCCATATTATTTGCCAAGAGAGTTCACCAGTGTTGTTTTGGTGGCTGTTTACATTCCACCCTCAGCTGTTGCCGACACTGCATGTGATGTCATCAGTTCCGTTGTTGCTAAGATACAGACACAACACCCCAATTCTTTTGTGGCAATATCTGGTGATTTTAATCATGCCTCACTCTCTGCTACACTGCCAACTTTTCAACAGTTTGTCAGCTGCTCTACCAGAGAAAACAAGACATTGGATTTGTTTTACACAAATGTCAAGGATTCATACATTTCCAAATCAAGACCTCCCCTGGGTAAATCAGATCACAACCTTGTTTTTCTCTGTTCAGCATATAAACCCCTTGTCCAGAGACTACCTGTCACAAAAAAGACTGTTAGAAAGTGGTCACAGGAAGCTGAAGAAGCCTTACAGGGTTGTTTTGATGCAACCGATTGGATTTCTCTTTGTAAGCCACATGGAGAGGACATTAATGCCATGACTGAGTGTATGACTGACTATATAAACTTCTGTGTGGACAACACCATCCCCACCAGAACAGTGAGATGCTTCCCTAATAACAAACCCTGGATCACCAGTGAGCTAAAGGAACTATTGAACGAGAAAAAAAGAGCCTTTAGGGAGCGAGACAGGGAGTTACTGAGGAGTATACAGAAGCAGCTCAAAGTCAAGATCAGAGAGAGCAAGGAGGTGTATAGAAAGAAGCTTGAGAATAAACTGCAGAGGAACAATATCAGAGATGTGTGGTCAGGAATGAAGAAGATCACAGGCCTCAAGCAGAGGGAGGATCGGATGGATGGAAGTCTGGACAGAGCAAATGAGCTGAACACATTCTTCAACAGGTTCAGTTCAGGAACAAGCTCACCATCCTCCCCTCCTGTTCCCAGCCAAAGAGACATCCCACCCTCCTCTGACCCACAGCTTTCCTGTAACATCTCCACCTCCACCTCAGTCATGGATTTTTCTGCTTCCACTAGTTTGTCTTCAACCAAATCAGGAGATACTACTGTCCCCTTTGCCTCCCCTTCCCAGTTTTCTGTTTCTAGAAGTCAGGTGAAGAGGCAGTTGGAGAGACTGAACCGGAACAAGGCTGCAGGTCCAGATGGTGTCAGCCCCCGAGTCCTGAAGGCCTGTGCAGAGCAGCTCTGTGGGATTCTGCAACACCTTTTCAACCTTAGCTTGACTCAAGAGAAGGTACCACTGTTGTGGAAGACATCCTGTCTGGTTCCGGTACCAAAGAAAACTCATCCTTCAGTCATCAATGACTACATACCTGTTGCCCTGACATCCCACATCATGAAGGTCCTGGAGAGACTCCTGTTGACCCACCTGTGTAAGCAGACCAGCACATATCAGGACCCCCTGCAGTTTGCTTATCGCCATGGAGTTGGAGTTGAAGACGGTATCATACACCTGCTTCATCAAACCCACTGTGATCTGGACAAAGCAGGCAGCACTGTGAGGATCATGTTCTTTGATTTCTCCAGTGCATTTAACACAATTCAGCCTGATCTGCTTCGTCTGAAACTCCAGAAGACTCAGGTGGAGGCCTCAACAATCACCTGGATTAATGACTACTTGACAAACAGACCACAGTTTGTCAGACTGAAGAATTGTGTGTCTAACCAGGTGATAAGCAGCACAGGAGCACCACAGGGGACTGTACTTTCACCATTCCTTTTCACTCTGTACACTTCAGACTTCCAGTACAAGTCAGACTCCTGTCATCTACGGAAATATTCAGATGACTCTGCAGTTGTCGGGTGTATCAGAGATGGACAAGAAGCTGAGTACAGAGAGCTGGTGGACCGCTTTGTGGCATGGTGTGGGAACAATCATCTCATCTTGAATGTTAACAAAACAAAGGAGATGATTGTAGATTTCAGGAGAAACAGGGTCAGATCAAACCCTGTTTCCATCATGGGAGAAGAAGTGGAGGTGGTTGAGGAATATAAATACCTTGTATGTGTTCATCTGGACAACAGACTGGACTGGAGACACAACAGTGAAGCCATCTACAAGAAAGGACAGAGCAGACTGTACTTCTTGAGGAAGCTAAGGTCCTTCAAGGTTTGCAACAAGATGTTGCAGTTATTCTACAAGTCTGTTGTTGAGAGCGTCATTTCCTCCTGCGTCATCTGTTGGGGCAGCAGTATCAGAACCAGGGACCTAAAAAGACTCAACAACCTGATAAGGAAGGCTGGTTCTGTTCTGGGGACGACTGTGGAACCTCTGGAGACAATAATGCAAAGAAGGATTTTGCATAAAATCAAGAGAATTATGGACAACACTGAACATCCTCTCCATGAGACTGTTATCGGAAAACAGAGTCTCTTCAGTCAAAGGCTTCTTCAGTTTGGATACAAAACGGACCGCTACAGGAAATCATTCCTGCCCACAGCCATCAGCATCTATAATAACTCCTTGATTTAATTGAGTTACATCAACATTTAATTTCCCTCTGGGATAAATAAAGTATTTTTTAATTTGAATTTGAATTTGAATATAAATAAAAATTAATTGAATTGAAAATTGAAGGCGCCTACCGGAGGGCAGGGGGACAAACAGTCTGTGCGCAGGGTGGGAGGAGTCCTTGAGGATTCTGCGAGCATGACACAGGCAGCGTTTCCTCTGGATGTCCTCAATAGCAGGGTGCGGGGACCTGGTGATACGCTGGGCGGTTTTCACCACCCGTCGTAATGACTTCCTGTCACGGTCATTGTTGCGAGCAAAGGAGAACCCAAAAGCACGACAGTGAGGCAGGCATTTAGCAAGGGAAGATCCATTTATTCAGTCCAAAAAACAGTCCGGGTCACAACCAAACGATCTGAGTGAGGCAAACAAATCCGACAAGGGGCAGGCAGGAATCAGGAATCCAGGAAAGGCAGAACTAGGTCAGAACAGGTAGGCAGGACTGGAAAACGCTGGAGAGCTTGTAAAGAATGACACTGGCACTAATGAGCAAATAGACTGCAGGTGAGGAGGAGATGGACAGGAAACCTAGGTGAGGGAAATGAGTAAATTGCATGGTAGGATCTGAAATGACAGGAGAGTCAGTGAAGTGACAAATAAAAATAAATGAACTAAGAATTAGTGTAACTACGTTACACTAAGGTGGTTGGTGCCTGTCGTGGCGGCAACCCCTGAACCCGCTGGTGGACACCAGTGGTGAGGGAAGCCGTCAAGCTGAAGAAGGAGTCCTATCTGGCCTTTTTGGCCAGTGGGACTCTGGAAGCAGCTGACGGGTACTGACAGGCCAAGCGGAACGCGGCCTCGGCGGTTGCTGAGGCAAAAAACTCGGGCTTGGGAGGAGTTCGGGGAGGCCATGGAGAACGACTTCCGGACGGCCTCGAGGAGTTTCTGGTCCACCATCCGGCGGCTCAGGGGGGGAAGCGGTGCACCGTCAACACCGTGTATGGTGAGGGCGGGGCTCTGCTGACCTCAACTAGGGACGTCGTGAGTCGGTGGGGGGAATACTTTGAGGGCCTCCTCAATCCTACCGACACGCCTATCGATGAGGAAGCAGAGTTGGGGAACTCGGACGTGGTGCCTCCCATTTCTGGGGCTGAGGTTGCCGAGGTGGTCAAAAAACTCCTCGGTGGCAAGGCCCCGGGGGTGGATGAGGTCCATCCTGAGTTCCTCAAGGCTCTGGATGTTGTAGGGCTGTCTTTGTTGACACGCCTCTGCAGCATCGTGTGGACATCGGGGGCAGTGCCTCTGGACTGGCAGATCGGGGTGGTGGTCCCCCTCTTTAAAAAGGGGGACCGGAGGATGTGTTCCAACTATAGGGGGATCACACTCCTCAGCCTCCCTGGCAAGGTCTATTCGGGGGTACTGGAGAGGAGGATCCGACGGATAGTCGAATCTCGGATTCAGGAGGTGCAGTGTGGTTTTCGTCCTGGCCGTGGAACAGTGGACCAGCTCTATACCCTCAGCAGGATCCTGGAGGGTGCATGGGAGTTCGCCCAACCGGTCTACAAGTGTTTTGTGGACTTGGAGAAGGTGTTCGACCGTGTCTCTCGGGGACTCTTGTGGGGGGTGCTCCGGGAGTATGGAGTGCCGGACTCCTTTATATGGGCTGTTCGGTCTCTTTATGACCGGTGTCAGAGTTTGGTCCGTATTGCCGGCAGTAAGTCGGACATGTTTGCTGTGAGGGTTGGACTCCGTCAGGGCTGCCCTTTGTCACCGATTCTGTTCAGAATTTCCAGGCGCAGCCAGGGTGTTGAGGGGGTCCGTTTTGGCGACCTCAGAATCGGGTCTCTACTTTTTGAGGACGATGTGGTTCTGTTGGCGTCGTCGGGCCGTGACCTTGAGCTCTCACTGAAGCGGTTCGCAGCCGAGTGTGAAGCGGCTGGGATGAGAATCAGCACCTCCAAATCTGAGACCATGGTCCTCAGCCGTAAAAGGGTGGAATTCCCTCTCCGGGTCGGGAATGAGATCCTTCCCTAAGTGGAGGAGTTAAAGTATCTCTGGGTCTTGTTCATGAGTGAGGGACGAATGGAGCAGGAGATTGACAGGCGGATCGGTGCGGCGTCTGCAGTGATGCGGGCTCTGCACCGGCCCGTCGTGGTGAAGAAGGAGCTGAGCCAAAAGGCCAAGCTCTCGATTTACCGGTCAATCTATGTTCCTACCCTCACCTATGGTCACGAGTTGTGGGTAGTGACCGAAAGAACGAGATCGCGAATACAAGCGGCCGAAATGAGTTTCCTCCGCAGGGTGTCTGGGCTCTCCCTTAGAGATAGGGTGAGAAGCTCGGTCATACGGGAGGGGCTCGGAGTAGAACCGCTGCTCCTCCGCATCGAGAGGAGTCAGATGAGGTGGCTCGGGCATCTGGTTAGGATGCCTCCTGGACGCCTCCCCGGTGAGGTGTTCCGGGCCCGTCCCACTGGGAAGAGGCCCCGGGGAAGACCCAGGACACGTTGGAGAGACTATGTTTCTCGGCTGGCCTGGGAACGCCACGGGGTCCCCCCAGAAGAGCTGGAGGAAGTGGCCGGGGACAGGGACGTCTGGGTTTCTCTGCTTAAGCTGCTGCCCCCGCGACCCGACCCCCGGACAAGCGGCAGATAATAGATGGACGTTACACTTACTGTCTGTGACGGAGCAGTTCCCATACCACACAGTAACACAGTTGGTCAGGATGCTCTCTATCACACAGCTGTAAAAGAGGCGCTGGTGAGCCTTTTTTGACTGGAGGTGTTAGTGGTCCAAGAGAGGTCCTCTGAGATGTGGGTCCCCAGGAACTTAAAGCTGGAGACACGTTCAACAAATGAATGGAGTTGTGTGTGCTCCCTCTTTTTGTCCTGAAGTCCACAATGAGTTCTTTTGTTTTGCTGGTGTTGAGGTGCAGGTTGTTGTTTTAACACCAGGCGGCCAGATGCTGTACCTCCTCCCTGTTGGCCGTCTCATCGTTGTTGCTGACGAGGCCGATCACTGTTGTATCATCTGCAAACTTGATGATGGCGTTGTGATGCTGGAATGATCAGTAATGAATAAGTAATGAATAAATAGGGTCTGTGTATATGTGTATGTGTGTTGGTGGTGATGATGGTGGTGGGGGGTTGTCATCTTTGAAGACTGTCATTTAAAGATTAATCTCAGCACACAAGATGAGAAGCTTAGAATATTTTCATTTTATTCATTGTATTTTTCTTTTTAATTTTCAATCAATTACCATTTTGTCCTTAAAGATCCTATGGCATGAAAATAAATGGAGGCTTTTATGTATTTTTATAGGCTTTAGTGGTCCCCTAATACTGTATCTGAGTTTTTTTCCCCAAAATTCTGCCTTGGTGCAGAATTACAGCCAGTCCCAAAAATGAGCTTTCCTTAGGATCCTCAGAATGAGCTGTTTAGTGGGGGTGTGGCCTTACTTACGCCCGTGGTACCTTGCGCAAATGTTTTGTGAATCGCTATGGCACGTAGATGGCACGGCAGCCCTATGCCGTAAAACTAAGGAAACCTGTTGAAATGAGCTTACTTTGACAATATGACGAACTAGTTACTGAACAACTCTCTGAACACAGTCAAACATCAAAAGTGCTACACAAGACACAGCAAAAAAGGCGTGCATGAAGGGGAAAGCAGGAGTGAGGATTTTGACATTCTCAGCTGATTGCTCTGGTTTGCAAAGATGCACGTAGCGCGAGTCATTTCATTCAGGGGAAAGGTAGATATCGTGCGCGCCATAACACCAACAGCAGGACGGCTATCAAAACAACAAATAAGTACACAACACTCGCGTTACAGTAAATGAGGTGTCCACTTGCATACCTCATGCTATTTACTGTTACATTAGCGACAGTGACCGAGCTATTAGCTGCAGAGCTAACGACACAGACAGACTGACCGTTTTGACTCTGGAACCATGAATGAATCATTATCCTGATGAAATGCACTGAATTTGCGGATTCATTCTTCTTCAGGAAGCTTGAAGTAGGGGGTTTTGGTCCAAAATGAGCGAGCTAACCATCTCATGGGCATGCAAACACCTCCAACAGCCCAGTTGGCAGAGATAAGAGCTTGCAGATGCTATTTGCTGCATAGCTAACCGTTAGCTAACGTTAGCTGCTAACGATACAAACCCTATCCTGTGGTAACAAGCTATGTAACTATACTGTACATACAGGAAAGCAACACAATAATAGAGCGTTAAATTACTTACTCGGGAATGAGATCCTTCCCCAAGTGAGAGACGAATGGAGCAGGAGATTGACAGGCGGATCGGTGCCGTGTCTGCAGTGGTCTCTGCACCGGCCCGTCGTGGTGAAAAATCAGCTGAGCCAGAAGGCTCCTACCCTCACCTATGGTCACGAGCTGTGGGTAGCGACCGAGAGAACGAGACCGCGAATACAAGCGGCTGAAATGAGTTTCCCTTATTGGGCTCGGTATTAGCCCAAGTTCTGGAAACATTCGTCTGTGAAATATTTGGCGCACACACACACACAAATTTCTTCGGTTCTGTCGTCACTTTCCCAGAAAAAAAAATAAAATCTGTCCACTGGCTCTTTAGAGGTTCTGATGCAGGAGCTCTAAACAGATTTTTTACATCGATATACAGCGCAATGAGCTGGCCAAAGAGCTGTGGGCGGGGAAAGGCAGTTTATTGGCTCTGGGTGGAAACAACCTCCACGTCATAAGCGGCGCCCACGTCATAAGCGGCGGCTTTCCCGATCAGGCCATCTGCATGGTCACATTTCCAAAGGCGGAGAATAATTTCCAGTGCATGGTTTAGGTCTATCGTCATTTTTAGCCACTGGGGGACCGCAGGCAGGCTAGAGGAACTCATATTAATGTTAAACAACCTTAAAAAGTGAAAATTTCATGCCATGGGACCTTTAATGCTCTCTATCAATCTATACTGCAATACATTTTTGTCTACATTCTCTGAAGCTGAAACAGTATAAACTGGGTGTAAGAAGCTTTTTGGAGCATTTACAAACTGCATGTTTGCTTTGTGCTAAATGAATAAGATGGCTGCATTCAGCAGAAACACTGTGATTATGGTGATGTATTACCAGGAGCTGCTATGGTTGGAGCTGACAGCTGAAGATAAATATTTTCACACAGACCTGTTGAGGGAGGGAACTGTCGGGTTTGTTTAAGCTGAAATGGCTTTGTGGCACTCTTTCAGAATGTCTTCGTCTTTCTACCCCCCTATTGTGCTCTAACTCTTTTTTTCTGCCTCTGTCTTCCTGCTTCAAGCCTCGACCTTGGTGGGCTGTTGAAACTGTTCCTACCCCCTGCTTCTTCTCTCTTTTTCCCTGTCCTTTCTCTTCCCATCTTAGGTGTAGAGAGAGATAATTACAGCATGGACTCAAGTCAGTCTTTGAGTACCTCTAATGTGTTATCATTTGTGTGTGTTTGCATCCAAAATGATCAGTTGTGTCTGCACTTAATCCAATCCAATCCAACTTTATTTATATAGCACTTTAAAAACAACACAGTTGGCCAAAGTGCTATACACATATATAAAATACAAGTGAAAACTAAAAATCATAAAAATAAAATAAAAACAAAGTAAAACACTAAAAACGAAACAATAAAAAGTTGCAGTACAAGTCAGCAACTCAGGCGGAATTAAAAGCCAACGACAAAAAATGTGTTTTAAAGGCATGGTTGGTAATCCTGGAGCAAGCAGGAGAGCTAAGTGGCACCTCCGCTAAGCTCCACCCCCCCTCCCCATCCTGTCAGTGCTCCATCGAAAGCCACGCCCCCACAAACTTGAACACGCATCTGACGGTGGGACTCAGCCGACATGTCTCATTCACCTGTACATATTTCATGAAAATAACAAATCCCCCCGAAGCCAAACTAATAATGACCTGTCCAAAAGAAAGAGAGCAACCTCTGCATTGCTTTGCAGGCCCTTCAGATCCCTCAGTTGTCTCCACCGCTCAAACACTGTACAGATGTTGACTCTGGTCCTGCTTCTGGCTTTATCCAGAGCCTTTTTTGTCGCAGCCCCCTTTTAGCGGGGCGTTACAAGTAATGGTAGTTTTGGCTGCATTTTCTCTGCCATTGCACTCACATTAAGTTATTTTCGGCACCGGCACCACAAAAACTCGTGGGTGCTCGGAGGAGGAAGCCGGCGGAGGGGGGCGCAGGCAGAACGGGCAGAACAAGACATGAAGGCATCTGATTGGTTTCTCAGTTTTTGTCATTTAAAAAAAAAAAAAAAGAATTTTAAAATCAACTCTAAAACGAACTGGAAGCCAGTGAAGTGATGCCAGAACTGGAGTAATGTGCTCACGTTTTTTTTGTACCAGTTAGGAGCCGAGCAGTAAGGCAAGGCAAGTTTATTTGTAGAGCACAATTCGTACACAAGGCAATTCAAAGTGCTTTACAGCTACATAAAATCACAAGAAGGCAATAAAATCATTAAAAAAAAACATCAAAAATAATCATTAATTCATTCATTTAAAAGTGAAGAGTGCAGATAAAATACTTTCAGGTGTCATATGCACAGCTAAACAGAACTGTTTTCAGCCTGGATTTAAACATTGTCAGAGTTGAGGCCTGTCTCACATCTTCTGGAAGGCTGTTCCAGATGTTAGGAGCATCAAACTGAAACGCAGCCTCACCTTGTTTAGTCCTGACTCTGGGCCCCAGAAGGAGACCCCTCCCTGAGGCAGGAGACCCCTCCCTGAGGGCAGGAGACCCCTCCCTGAGGTTCTCAGTTGGTTCATATGGCTCTAACATGTCAGCATAGGCGCCGTCTGCGTGGGTGCTTCAGAGCCCGGGCACCCACGGAAAAATCCGAGCATTGAAGTGACACAATCAACCATTATATACCGGCGGGGAATTTTTCTTGGTCGGGGCAAAACCGGGCTTTCCAAAGCCATGTCATCTGCTGCTGCTGTAGTGTTTTCCCAAAATTCACCGAATCCTTCCCGAATAGCCTTCAGATCGCCTCTCAGTGTGCCAATCATTTCTCTTGCGCTCTGTGTGTGTAGCTGGCGCTTTTGGAGAACGGCGTTGACCGCCTCCACGCGAGAGAAGAAAGTGAGCATGAGCCGCAAAGAAAAAAAAGTTCCAAACTTCTGCAAGTGCACGAGCAGTCCACTGGCTTTACCCCCCGCATCACCTTTTTCATTTGCGCTCAAGTCCTCTAGAAAGTCCGTTTGCAGCAATGGATTGTAAAGAGGCCGCCTTCACAGTCCAGCGAGTCGGGCAGAGAGGTCTCAGCGATGGTGCGTCTGTACCCTGAAACTCCTTGAACCAAGCGAGTCGTTTTGGTGAATTTCTGATCAGTGTGATCAACTCGCGGATGAGGGACATGAAGTTCCTACATGCAGGGATGCTTTGGGCGACGTCATGTACCATTAAATTCAGCAAATGTGCGGTGCAATGCACATACTGCGCCCGGGGCTCCTGCTCCAGCACGCGTGCATTTTAAGAAGACGTACTATGTATGACCAATAAAGAAGTATAAGAATCTGAGTGGATGCGGTCTCCGAGTTGTGAGTATAAGTTTCAGTACTAGTTTCAGTTTGTATAAATATATTTTCAGTTCAATTCAGTGCATGTTGTGATTATGTCATCGGTTTTTAAGTCGCTTTGTAGAAAAGCGTTTGCCAACTGTAATGTAGGCCTAATTCCATTATCAATTTCAATTCAAATATAGGCTATTTTATTGTAAAATATTGATGTGACATCCGCAGGGAAAATAAATAGGATACATTTATTACACATACAAATAAAGTGACCAACTCATGAAACGGTTATATTATTGGAAAGCAAGGTTTTATGGAAGCGGGTCTTTCTGTGGGTCACGACCCCCAGTTGGGAACCACGAGCACCCACCGGCATAAACATAAGTCGGCGCCCCTGCATGTCAGAGATGTACTTTGGCGCAATGTCAATGGTGTGGTGACGCGACCAGTCATCTGGCAACACCACCAAAACCATGGATATGCCCCCGAGACAACTGCTCTAACCGCCGTCACCCCACACTACGCCGTCACCAAAGGGAAAATGCCCTAAGCCTAACAGAGGGAACAGACGGTCCAATGTGACACACCAACAAACATTTACCCTGACAACCAGCCCAAAACAATAACAGCGCGCATAAACTAAATTACCACAACACAAATTACCTTCAAACTAGAACCAAATCACTTCAATACCAAACCATGCACCTCCTCAAAACAAACAAGTCAGAGTTTCAACCTACCCACAACAATAGTACCACCAGGAGAAACTCCTCACCTAACCACTGAAGCCATGCAAACTTCCAACAACCCCTCCCCCAGCAGGGCAGCGGGTAATCAGCACTCAGGTGCGCAGCAATCAAGCCACCACCAACAACCCCAAGCTCAGAAACTACCCACTAAACTTTAGCAAATAGAACAACGACGAGCCCCCAGTTTGACACGACCTGGCTCAAAAGCCGTATCAAAAAGGAGGAAGCTCACGGTTTGTAAGTTATAAGGAAATCAATTTATTTAACCAATTCGAACTTAAGCTGGAGAATTCAACAAAAGTAAAACAATGGGATGTGGCAATCAGTCATCAGTAGTGCAGTGGTGTTATGGAGCATGAATGTGCTGCAAAGGTGTTGTATGGTGCGAAATATAACAAGAGGATAAACCAAACAAATCCAAAACACACTGCTGTTCTCACAAACCCAGCCAGGAACCAAAAGGGGAAGAATTAACAAAGTAAGGTGGCTTAAATCCACTCCCACAGACGGCCAGGTGTATGAGCTGCCGCAATCACTGCTGCACACTCCAATCAGCTTCCTGGTCTGAGGGAGGAGACAAAGAGGGAGGAGAGAGATATGCCCGGCACAAGCCCCAGGGGCTGTGACAATGTGTGCAGTCTATTGCTCCGATTATGTTTGGCAGTCCAGCCATGGCATGAAAGTCCCTCTTAATTTGTACTTGTTGGACAGCGGTGTATGGGAATCTGATGTACCACGGGTGATAAACTGATGAGAGCTTTGATGACCAAGGAGAGCGCACGACTCACAGAGGACTGGGACACCCCCGATCTGTCTCCAATCTCCCTCTGAAAGGTTCCAGTGGCCAAAAATCCAAGGGTGGTGAGGACCTGGACGTGTGGTGGAATTGGGTTTGACAGGCGTGTTTCTCTCTGGAGTTGTGGCAGCAAGCTGCATATTTGCAGCAGCACAGTCCTTGGCAGTCTTAATCGCGATGTCTACACGGTCTCTTCCAAGAGCCATAATTTTTATGGACAGAATTTCTAGGCGCAGCCAGGGCGTTGAGGGGGTCCGGTTTGGCGACCTCAGAATCGGGTCTCTGCTTTTTGCGGACGATGCGGTTCTGTTGGCGTCGTCGGGCCGTGACCTTCAGCTCTCACTGGAACGGTTCACAGCCGAGTGTGAAGCGGCTGGGAGGAGAATCAGCACTTCCAAATCTGAGACCATGGTCCTCGGCAGGAAAAGGGTGGAATGCCCTCTCCGGGTCGGGAACGAGATCCTTCCCCAAGTGGAGGAGTTCAAGTATCTCGGGGTCTTGTTCATGAGTGAGGGACGAATGGAGCAGGAGGTTGACAGGCGGATCGGTGCGGCGTCTGCAGTGATGCGGGCTCTGCACCGGCCCGTCGTGGTGAAGAAGGAGCTGAGCCAGAAGGCCAAGCTCTCGATTTACCGGTCAATCTATGTTTCTACCCTCACCTATGGTCACGAGCTGTGGGTAGTGACCGAAAGAACGAGATCGCGAATACAAGCGGCCGAAATGAGTTTCCTCCGCAGGGTGTCTGGGCTCTCCCTTAGAGATAGGGTGAGAAGCTCGGTCATCCAGGAGGGGCTCGGAGTAGAACCGCTGCTCCTCCGCATCCAGAGGAGTCAGATGAGGTGGCTCGGGCATCTGGTTAGGATGCCTCCTGGACGCCTCCCTGGTGAGGTGTTCCGGGCCCGTCCCACTGGGAGGAGGCCCCGGGGAAGACCCAGGACACGTTGGAGAGACTATGTTTCTCGGCTGGCCTGGGAACGCCTCGGGGTCCCCCCAGAAGAGCTGGAGGAAGTGCCCGGGGACAGGGACGTCTGGGTCTCTTTGCTCAAGCTGCTGCCCCCGCGACCCGATCCCCGGAGAAGCGGAAGATGATGGATGGATGGATGGATGGATGGATGGATGGATGGATGGATGGATGGATGGATGGATGGATGGATGGATGGATGGATGGATGGTAGAACCCCTTGTTGAAAATGTTCGTGCCTTAAGGAGCCAGGGTAATTTTCAGGAATGTATGGCTGGCAGCAACACCTGAAGTACAAAATGTACAATTACCATACCACACAGAAATCACAAAAATTTGCACTTCCAGAGTTGGAGGTAAACGCGTTACGGAGAAAGAAACAAGTTGATTCAGCCCGAGCAAAAATGTGAAAAGACCAAAGAAAGCAAAGGTAAATAACCTCCATCTGTGTTGTTTTTTGAACTCAGTCAATAAACTTTGTAGAATCAACAATGAGCTTGTACTCAACATTATTAAACGAACATATTCATACAAGTCTTACATGTTCAACATCACTTGTTCTACCGATCTATCTATGTAGTTGACCTTCTATTTATTACCTTGGTAGGTCCATCTGGTGGTCATATTTGGAACTGCTATTGAATGCATACTGCATATCAACACATCCTCCCTTCTGTAGATCTAAACATTAACACACTGATACTTACTTTACTTACTTACTAGATCTAACACACTATACTTACTTTAAACATTCATCAACGCATCAACAGTTTTAAACAACCATTTTATTTTTATGTGTATACTTTGCTTTCTTTCCATAGTTTTCTTTTCTTTTTGTTTTTTAAACAGTGAACCAATATTCAGTCCATTCTCTTACAAGTCCAGTCTATCAGGTCTTTTTGTCGGATCTTCTCAGGACAGGTAATTCCGACTGAACATTGCTTGTGACCATATTAGTCCAGTGCTCAGGTCTCTGCACTGGCTTCCTGTCGCTCAGAGAATAGACTTTAAAACAGCTCTGCTTGTGTACAAGTCTCTTCACGGTCAAGCGCCAAAGTACATCTCTGACATGTTAGAGCCATCTGAACCAACTCGGGCTCTGAGAACCTCAGGGAGGGGTCTCCTGCCTCAGGGAGGGGTCTCCTGCCCTCAGGGAGGGGTCTCCTGCCTCAGGGAGGGGTCTCCTGCTAGGGCCCAGAGTCAGGATTAAACAAGGTGAGGCTGTGTTTCAGTTTTATGCTCCTAAAGTCTGGAACAGCCTTCCAGAAGATATGAGACAGGCCTCAACTCTGACAATGTTTAAATCCAGGCTGAAAACAGTTCTATTTAGCTGTGCATATGACACCTGGAAGTGTTTTATCTGCACTCTTTTAAATGAATGAATGAATGATTGTTTTTTATGTTTTTTTAATCTTTTTATTTCTTTTTAATGATTTTTTTTTTTTTAAACAAAAGTGTTTATTGATGCTCCAAGCTTTACATACATAAACACACTTACAGAAATTTCCGTATTGAAAAGCTATTAAATTCCTTTGTTCCATATCTGAGAAAAGAAAACACATAAAACAAACAAATAATAAGAACAGAGAACCTGTTGGCAAGGTGGTTCCATAATTCAATGTCAGTGTCAGAGGTCCAAAAATTAAATAAATGATTATATAGATAATCACAATACTGATAGTCAATATGTAATATTATACTCAAGGTTGAGTAGAATTACCATGGTGATAGTTACTTAGGAAATGATGCCATAACAAAAACAAAAGCAAAGACAAAATCACACCCTTTTACTCTTGGGGAACTAGGCCTGTAAATGCCTATATAATGCTCAACCTAGGTGCCCTGTAATGATAGTCCAAAATAAGTAATTAGTGAGTTCCACCTTCTACTAAATAAGGACATGTCTAGGTTGAGCTGTGCCGTTATTTTTTCCATTGTGTACACTTTGATAAGTCGCTCCTTCCATTGATCAACAGTCGGGGGCGATAGTTTACACCAGGACATAGTTATCATCTTTTTCGCCACCATTGTGAGAATCCTAAGAAGGTACATTTCTTCTTTACACAGAAAATCATAGGGAAGCACTCCAAGAACAAAAATCAGCGGGTCACTCTTTATATTAATTTGAAAGATATTAGAAAGCTCCGCCCGTATCCCTTCCCAGTACATTTTCAGTTTAGGACAATCCCAGAAAATGTGTGTGTGATCTCCAATTTGTCCGCATTGTCTCCAGCAAAGATTTGTCTTTGTTTTGTCAAATTTGGAGACAATAAACGGAGTTCTGAAAAAGCGGAGATTCGCTTTCCATATGAATTCTTTCCATGTGGGGCTGCTAGTCAGTTTGTGCCCATTCTCACACACTTGTTCCCAAATTTGGTCTTCAATCACAACATTCATTTCTAACTCCCACTTTTCTTGTGTCAAAATATCTAGGTTTGAAATCTACTATTTCGGAAATTTTCATTGCCCACGCTGTGACGCTTTGCGGTAAGACGTGTTGCATCACTTCCTGTTACCTTGCTTGTGCACTGTGGAATTTCTTGCTCCGCTTGGAGTACTGATAATCACTTTATTTCGATCTATAACTTACACAATTTTGCATAGTTAAACTCTATAGCTTACCGTTCTGTTCTAACACACTCCTACAGATCTTTAATCTTTATTCTCACTTTTTAGCGGTGTGTCTGGTTCTCTAGCGTAGCATGGCTACCGGTTCTCTTCCTCCTTCTCCTGCTTTCACCTGCTCCGTGTGTCAGATGTTTAGTTACTCCTCTGCCTCCTTTAGCGATAATGGTACATGCAGACATCCCAAGTTCCAAAAACTCATTTCAGGGAGATGGCTCAGTCTCCTCCTCCCCCAACCCCCCCCCCCCCCCCCCCGCCAAGCAGTCGCCCTGGACGCTCGTTGAACAGAGCGTCGCTTTGGACAGACAGGTTTCAAAAGCAACCTCTCCCCACACCGCTCTCTCTCTCGTGCCTGCGCAGTCGAAACGCGCAAGTTGCACGAGTTATTTTATTGCCTGCACGCTCTCACTCGCATTGAAAAAAAAAAAAAAAAAAAAACTCTCTCGAATAGTCTAAAATCCGGGATATTTTATCCGACTCGCGGGCATCCGTGATTAACTATCAATATCAGGGAGACTCCCGGACCTTCCGGGAGACTTGCGATGTCTGGGTACATGTAACAAATGTAGTCTTTTTGTAATTTTGGAGGCGAGGTTATCTGAATTGGAAGCTCGGCTCTGCACTGTTGAAAATCAACCGATAGCGAGCCAGGCCCCTTTAGCCAGTGTGGAGCCACCTAGCGTAGCTAGCTCCATTAGCCTCCCCCTAGCAGAACCTGAGCAGCCAGGATTACATTGTGGCTGGGTGACTGTCAGGAAGAGGCATAGCTCTAAAGTCAAGCCCGTTGTTCACCATCGACCTGTCCACGCTTCTAACAGATTTTCCCCACTCAGCGACACACCCGCTGAGGATAAAACCCTGGTAATTGGCAGCTCTATAGTCAGAAATGTGGCATTAGAGGCACCAGCGGCCATAGTCAAATGCATTCCAGGGGCCAGAGCGGGCGACATAGAATCCTATTTAAAACTGCTGGCTAAGGATAAACGTAAATATGGTAAAATAGTTATTCACGTCGGCGTTAATGACACCCGGTTACGCCAATCGGAGGTCACTAAAATTAATGTTGCATCGGTGTGTGATTTTGCCAAAACAATGTCGGACTCCGTAGTTTTCTCTGGACCCCTGCCAAATCTGACCAGTGATGACATGTTTAGCCGCATGTCGTCCTACAATCGCTGGTTGTCTAGATGGTGTCCAGCAAACAACGTGGGCTACAGAGATAACTGGCAATCTTTCTGGAGAAAACCTGGTCTGATGAGGAGAGACGGTATCCATCCCACTTTGGAAGGAGCAGCTCTCATTTCTAGAAATATGGATGAATTTATTTGCCACCCTAAAACATGACAACCCAGGGCTCAGACCAGGATGCAGAGTTGTAGTCTTACACACTTCTCTGCAGCTTCCCACCTGCTGCTGCCCACCCAATCAATTAACACAAAAGGAGCAAATCCTCTTGTGCAAAAAGAAATTATTAAAACAAAAACTTTAACTGAACAAAAACATCAAACTATTAAATGTGGTTTGCTGAATATCAGATCTCTCCTTTCCAAGTCTCTGTTAGTGAATGAGTTGATTTGTGATCATCATATTGATATATTTTGTCTTACAGAAACCTGGCTGCAGCAGGAGGATCATGTTAGCATCATGTTAGCATCATGTTAGCATTAATGAAGCAACTCCCTCTGACTGTTTAAATGTTCACATTCCTGGAACCACAGGCAGAGGAGGAGGAGTGGCAGCTATCTTCAGATCAGGGTTACTCATCAGTCCCAGACCCAAGATTAGTTTGAGCTCTTTTGAATATCTGATTCTCAGTTTTTCCCACGCAAAGTGGAAATCCCAGAAACCTCTTGTGTTTGTTGTTGTGTATCGTCCACCTGGCCCTTATTCTGAGTTTCTGTCTGAATTCTCAGAGTTTTTATCCCAGTTAGTGCTGAGTACAGATAAAGTCATTGTAGTGGGTGACTTTAATATTCATGTAGATGTTGAAAATGACAGCCTGAATATGAACTTTAATTCTATATTAGACTCTATTGGATTTTCTCAGAGTGTACACAGACCGACTCACTGCCTTAATCACACCCTTGATCTTGTGCTGACTTATGGCATTGAGAGTGAACAGTTAACAGTGTTCCCTCATAACCCTGTCTTATCTGACCATTTTCTGATAACCTTTGAGTTTACATTACTTGACTATACAGTTTCTGAGAAGAAATTTACGTATAGAAGGTGTCTATCAGAGGAGGCTGTAACCAGATTTAAAGAATTAATTCCATCATCCTTTTCTTCACTGCCATGTGCAGATATGACAGAGGACGACTACATAAACTTTACTCCAGCAGCACTTGACTCTCTTGTTGACAGCACTATAGTTTCAATGCGTACAGCACTGGACAATGTTGCCCCTCTGAAAAGGAAGGTAATCAGTCAGAAGAGGTTGGCTCCTTGGTATAATTCACAGCTGCGTGCTTTAAAGCAGACTGCAAGAAAGCTGGAGAGACAGTGGCGTTCCTCTAATTTAGAAGAGTCTCAGTTAGTCTGGAAAGATAGTTTAACAATGTATAAGAAAGCCCTTCGTAAAGCTAGAACTGCTTATTATTCATCATTGATAGAAGAGAATAAGAATAATCCCAGGTTTCTTTTCAGCACTGTAGCCAGTCTGACTAAGAGTCCGAGCTCTGCTGAGCCAGTTATTCCTTTAACTCTCAGCAGTGATGATTTCATGAGTTTCTTTATTAATAAAATTGTTTCTATTAGAGAGAAGATTGATGGAGTCCTTCCCACTATTATCAGTGATGTATCATCAAGTACAGCAGCTTTAGAAGTATGTTTAGAACCTGATTTATATTCAGACGGCTTCTGCCCAGTTGATCTCTCTGAACTAACAACAGCAATAGTCTCTTCTAAACCATCAACTTGTGTTTTAGACCCAATCCCAACCAGACTGTTCAAGGAGGTTTTCCCATTAATTGACACTTCCATATTGGATTTGATCAATCTGTCTTTGTTGACAGGATATGTACCTCAGACTTTTAAGGTTGCTGTAATTAAACCTTTACTTAAAAAACCTACTCTTGATTCAGAAGTGTTGGCTCATTATAGACCTATATCCAATCTCCCTTTTATGTCTAAAGTTCTTGAAAAAATAGTTGCAGCTCAGCTTTGTGATCATTTACACAGAAATAATCTGTTTGAAGAGTTTCAGTCTGGATTCAGAGTGCATCATAGCACAGAAACTGCACTGCTGAAAGTTACCAATGATCTCCTCTTAGCCTCTGATAGCGGACTTGTGTCTGTGCTTGTCCTGTTGGATCTCAGTGCTGCATTTGATACGGTCGATCACAGTATCTTATTACACAGACTTGAACATGTTATTGGGATTAAAGGAACTGCATTAGGCTGGTTTAAGTCATATTTATCTGATAGATTTCAGTTTGTTCTTGTAAATGAAGAATCTTCCTCACACACCGGAGTAAGTCATGGAGTTCCCCAGGGTTCTGTGCTTGGACCGATTCTTTTTACTTTATACATGCTTCCATTAGGTAACATTATTAGACAGCATGGCATAAATTTCCATTGCTATGCTGATGATACTCAGCTGTACTTATCTATAAAACCAGATGAAACCAATAGGTTGGTCAGACTACAAGCATGTCTTAAAGACATAAAGACCTGGATGACTCAGAACTGTCTGCTTCTAAATTCAGACAAAACTGAAGTCGTTATCTTTGGACCTGAGCGTTTCAGGGAGAAATTGTCTAGCTATATAGTTACTCTAGATGGTATTTCCTTGGCTTCTAGTTCTACAGTGAGGAACCTTGGAGTTATTTTTGACCAGAACTTATCATTTGACTCGCATATAAAACAGGTTTCTAGGACTGCCTTCTTTCACCTTCGTAATATTGTTAAAATCAGGAACATCTTGTCTCAGAGTGATGCAGAAAAACTAGTCCATGCATTTGTTACTTCAAGATTGGACTACTGTAATTCTTTATTATTGGGCTGTCCCACATATTCTCTGAAAAGCCTTCAGTTGATCCAAAATGCTGCAGCCAGAGTTTTGATGAGAACTAACAGCAGAGATCATATTTCTCCAGTTTTAGCTTCTCTTCATTGGCTCCCTGTTAAATTCAGAATAGAATTTAAGATTCTTCTCCTTACATATAAAGCTCTTAATGACCGAGCTCCATCATATCTTAAAGATCTCATTGTAAGATATTTTCCTAACAGAGCACTTCGTTCCCAAACTGCAGGTTTACTTGAGGTTCCCAGAGTTTCTAAAAGTAGAATGGGAGGCAGAGCCTTCAGTTATCAGGCCCCTCTATTGTGGAATAAGCTGCCAGTAAATGTCCGGGAAGCAGACACCCTTTCCACTTTTAAGACCAGGCTTAAAACTTTCCTTTTTGATAAAGCTTATAGTTAGGGATGGCTCAGGTGATCCTGAAACATCCCATAGTTAAGCTGCTATAGGCCTAGACTGCTGGGGGGCCTCATCTGTCACACCTTTCCTCACTTTACTCTCTTTATGTATATGTGATATTATTATGGTCATTAACTCGTGTTTCCCTGTTCCAACAGATATCCTGAATGGTGTTACAGTGCCGCCGTCGCGGTGGCCCCCTGCCCCCCCCCCCCCTTTTCTGTCTTCTCAAACCCCAGCTGGTCGAGGCGGATGGCCACCCTTCCTGGTTCTGGTTCTGCCAGAGGTTTCTTCCTGTTAAAAGGGAGTCGTTTCTCTCCACAGTCGCCTCAGGCACGCTCAGGCCGAGAGATTGGACTGAAGACAAGTTTTGATGAAATCTGTTGGTTTCCTTAGCAAGGAAATTGTTTTTGAATTGGTTCTATATGAACGAATTTGATTATTTTATGAATTATGATTATTATTAATTAATTGAATTCCAATTGGCTTGAATTGGACTTACTATCTAAGTGCCTTGAGATGACATTTGTTGTATTTGGCGCTATATAAATAAAAATGAATTGAATTGAATTGAATTGAATATAGACTGTGGTGCTTTTATCATTTTTTTTACAGAGTTCAAAACCTTACGTGTACACTTCATCCAGATGTTTGAAACTTTATTCTTTGTCCATATCTCATTCGAGCAAAACGGTAATACTTGTAGTGAGACTCCAGGACATGAATTTCGCTCTAAAGATAGCCATGTTGTTTCCTCATTCTGTCTTAACCATTCTACTGCCCCGTGCAATTGTGCCGCCCAGTAATACAATTTCAAATTTGGTACATTCAGACCACCGCACGCTTTACTGCTAGTCAGGTGCGTAAACTTGATCCTGGGTTTCTTTCTTTGCCAAATAAAAGAAGAAATCATTTTTTGTAACTTTTTAAATTTAGTTGTTGAAATCCAAATAGGAAGAGACAAAAACAAATATAACAGTCTGGGTAGAATGTTTGTTCTGACTGTCTCAATCCTACCAAAAAAGGACAGTGGCAATAATTCCCATCTTTCCAGGTCTTTTCGTATCTGTTCAACTAATTTCCCATAATTCAAATTGTACAGTTGAGAAGCATCCGAGGAAATAGTTATTCCCAAGTATCGAAATCCCTGAGGTGACCAGTTAAATTTCGCCTTATCAGATAATTCTGATGGCCAGCATCCATTCAACATCATGGCTTCAGATTTTGATTCATTGACTTTATAGCCTGAGACCGCACCATAGTTTTTCAAAAGTCTTAACAGTTCAGGTATGGAAGTGCTGGGATCCCTAATGTACAAAATGACATCATCCGCATATAATGATAATTTGTGCACTCTTGTTTTGTCCGATATACCAAGAATTGATGGGTTACATCTGATTAGTTCTGCTAAAGGTTCGATACTTATGGCAAACAAAATTGGAGATAAGCAGCAACCCTGACGTGTTCCTCTTTTTAATGGGAAACTGTCCGAGATATGACCATTAACACGAACTCTAGAAGTGGGATTTTTATATAGGACTTCGAACCACTCAATAAATGTTTCGTCAAATCCCATTTTACTTAAGACATGCTCTAGAAATAGCCAGTCCACCCAATCAAATGCGTTCTCGGCATCAAGACCGAGAAGCATTGATGTGTGAGACTGTGATTGGGCAGTTGATATTATATTAAGTTTGCGCCTAATATTGTTTATCCCCAGTCTTCCAGGTATAAAGCCCGCCTGATCTGGTTTAATCAATTTGTTAACAATCTTCTGGAGTCTTCCTGCCATTATAGCAGTCAATATCTTAACATCATTACATAACAAACTTATTGGCCTATATGAGGCACAATGTGTGGGATCTTTTCCTTCTTTATGTATGACTGAGATGACTGCTTCTCTCCATGTTCTAGGTGGGTCTTTGGCATTGAGCGTGTAGTTATATACTCTATGTAGAAGGGGAACTAACTCAGCTTGAAAGCATTTATAAAACTCCCCAGGAAACCCGTCCGGGCCCGGTGACTTGTTGTTTTTGAGTTTTTTAATAGTGTTTTTTATTTCCTCTTCAGTGATAGTTTCAACTATAGCCTTAGCCTCAGTCTGATCTAGTTTGGTGAGGTTAATTTGTTGGAGAAGTTGTTCAATTTTTTCTTTTTTATTGGGGGAAGTTGTTGAATCATAAAGTTGTTCATAGTACTTAGAAAAAGCGTTGGCTATGGCTTTGGGATGAGACACAAAATTTTTTGAATTTGGGCATGTAACCTTTTGTATTATTCGACTTGCTTGTGCTTTTCTTAATTGGAAGGTGAGCAGCCTACTTGCCTTGTTCCCTTGTTCATAATACTTTTGATTAGTGAAGCGCAAGGCCCCCTCTGCTTTGTATGTTAATAAATCATTTAATCGTTGTCTAAATTTACCTAGTTCTATGAAAGTAGTTTCCTTATTTGTTTTTTTGTGTTCTGTCTCCAATTTCTTAATGTGTTCTTCTAATAACCTCTGATCTTTTTCACGTTCCTTTTTTAAATTAGAGGATAATGCTATAATTTTGCCCCTCAACACTGCTTTCGCTGTGTCCCACAGGGTGGAAGGGGAGACTTCGTTATTGTCGTTTGTGTCTAAGAAATTTTTTAATTCGTTTTTTAATATCTTGAACCACTTCCGGGTTATTTAAAAGTGACACATTTAATCTCCATAGTTTCCGAGATCTGTTCTGATCTATACATAATGACATAATCACCGGCCCATGGTCCGAAAGAGTTTGGGGTTCAATGCGGCATTCATCCACTCTATGGGCTTCTTGTTTCGAGATACAGAAATAGTCTATTCTTGAGTGACTCTTATGGACTCTCGAGAAATGAGTGTAGTCCCTGGTCTTGGGGTTTTTTACACGCCAAATATCAACCAGACCAAGCTCATCTAACATATTGCACACTGCTTTGGATTTGGATATCTGATACTTTTGTTCAAAAGGAAATTTATCCATGCATCTGTTTATCACACAATTAAAATCACCCCCTAATATTATTATTCCTTTTGAGTTCCCTGCCAAGAGTTGAGCCACCTCCTTAAAGAAACTTGGGTCGTCCTCATTGGGTGCATAGATATTCATAATTGTCACTACAAGTCCTCCAATGGAACCTATGACTATGACCCAGCGACCTTTTTTGTCTTGGAGGGTCTTCTCCGGGACCAAACATAGGGATTTATGGCAGAGAATCGTTACTCCCCTTTTCTTATGATTCTCACATGATGCGCTAAATGCCTGTCCCACCCACTTCCTCTTTAACTTAGCATGTTCTTCCTCATTTTTTTTTGCTCCAAGTCTTTTTATTAATGTTTATACATTGATATTGTACAGAGTACGTAAATCCAGATGATTACAAGCATTACAAATATAAACATCAACCCCCCTTGCTCCAACAGAGCCCCATCCCTGCAACAATAGCCCCGTACCATCGTCCATATACAAAAAAAAAAAAACCCAAAAAAAACCAGAAAACAATAATAAATTAAAAGAATAAAATAAAAAAGAAAAGTATATAAATTAATTAAATAATAATTAAGGGAGAGTAAATGGATAAATAATTAAACAGAAAATAGTCCTTACAAATTCCAGATCATTCCAGTTCAGGATCCATCACATACAACACCACCAAAATCAGACATCTAATTTTTCTAAATAACTCAAAAATGGTTCCCATATAGAATAAAATTTTTGAATACACCCTTTTGTGGAACAACGAATCTTCTCTAATACCAAATGGTGCAGAAGGTCGTTGATCCACATTTTAAAGGTTGGGGGAAGTTTCTCCTTCCACTTAAACAGTATCAGTCGCCTGGCTATGAGAGTTGCAAAGGCTATCATGCTCTTCGTCTTATGATTAAGGTGAGCGTCATAAGGAGTTGTTCCAAATATGGCTGTAATGGCAGAAGGCTCTATAGGTATTCGCAAAACATCTGAAAAAGTTTTAAATATTGATTGCCAGAAGTTGTCTAATTTCGAACAAGACCAAAACATGTGTGAGAGGGTGGCTGGCATTAGTCTGCATCGATCACAAATGGGGTCAATAGTAGGTGTGAATTTTGCTAACCTCACTTTAGACCAATGAAGGCGATGTACAACTTTGAACTGGATAACTATATGTCGTAGGCAGATTGAGGAGGAATGTATTCTATCTAAGGCTCTTTCCCAGATATTGTCAGGAAGTTCAGACCCCAAGTCAGCCTCCCACTGAGTCTTTAGTGATGTCAACGGTTCCAAATTATATGAATTTAGTAGGGAGTATATGCTCCCAATCACCCCTTTGGAGCCTGCTTTAAACTTCAAAATGTGATTTAAGAGGGAGTCAGGCGGCTGGGATGGGAAATGTGTAAGTGTTTTTGATATGAAATTACGGAGCTGCAAAAATCTGAAAAACTGAGAGTTTGGGATTTTGAATTTGAGCTTTAACTGATCAAAGGTTGCAAAGATATTATCTATGAATAGATTCTTTATTGTGGCAACCCCTCTATTAGTCCATTCATAAAAAGCACCGTCCATAACTGATGGCGTGAACTGGTGATTTTTTATTATAGGGGCACAAGTGGGCAAATCCTTAAGAGAGAAGTTTCGTCTGAATTGTGTCAATATTTTAAAAGAATGCTTCACAATCGGATTTGAGGTGTATTTAGATATTGGTTCCCAGAGGGGGAGTTTTGAGCATAGAAGTGAATGTAAGGAGGTATGAAGACACGAGGAGGTTTCCATTCGTAACCACTCAGGGTTAGTGGCAGATGGAGGATCTTTCCAAAACAGCATAGTCCTTATGTTAGCTGCCCAATAGTAAAACTGAAAGTTAGGGAGGGATAATCCTCCATAACGGCGATGTTGTTGTAAGATTCTTTTCCGTATACGAGGGGTTTTCTTGTTCCATATAAATCCTGACACCAAAATGTTCACTGACATAAAAAAAGATTTGGATAGATATAAGGGGATGCACTGAAATACATATAAAAATTTAGGCAAAACATTCATTTTAATTACGTTAATTCTGCCACCTAGTGACAGAGGGAGAAAATTCCAGCGTTCTAAGTCTTGCTTAAGGTGGTTTAATAGCGGTGAAAAATTGGTTTTGAATATGTCTTTTAAGTCATGTGTTATCCAGATTCCTAGGTATTTGAATTTGTGTGAACTGACTTTAAGTGGGAACAAACCAAAGTCAATTTGTTTTGCTGCTGCATTTACTGGCATAATTTCAGACTTTTGTAGATTGATTTTGTATCCTGATATTTTGCCGAATTCTTCAAGAAGGTTCAGAGTAATAGGTAGACTAGTCAAAGGCTGAGACAAATATAGAAGCGTGTCGTCAGCATACAAGGACACCTTATTATCTGAGTCATATCTCTGTATTCCCTTTATATTGTCTTCACCACGTATAGCTAAGGCTAGTGGCTCGATTGCAATGGCGAACAGGAGGGGTGACAGGGGACAACCCTGCCGGGTGCCGCGGTGGAGAGGGAAGTAGGAGGAGAGGTTGTTGTTCGTACGGACGGCTGCTAGTGGGGAGGAGTACAGAATTGTAATCCAGGAGATAAATTTTTCACTAAAGCCAAATTGTCTGAGAGTGTAGAAAAGGTAATCCCACTCCACCCGGTCAAACGCCTTCTCGGCATCAAGTGATAGTAATATTTCTGGAAAGTCGGGTGGAGTGTGTTCTTCCTCATTTAAATGAGTTTCTTGCAATAACCCTATCGAACAATTCAACCTTTCTAATTGTGTCAGTATTTTTTTCCTCTTTATAGGGTGATTTAGTCCGTTTACATTATAGCTAACACATTTCAGAGTAGTCATATTCTAATATGTGGAAATAAAAAAGAAAAAGATAGCATAGTTCCCCATTTCTCTCTTTCTTGACTGTCTTGGTATATTTAAAACTAAAACTGGTACGTAGAGTCACCTTGCCGTAGAACTGAGAACATATGAAACTCCAAAACCAACCGGTAACTTGGTAGAACTTCCAACGAGACCGTGGGTTACCCTCATTAAAGAGACATATGGCTAAGAGTCCATGTATAACCCACCCCTGACATAAACCTAGTCCGGGCAGGGAGACCAAGCTCCCTGGGAGGGGTACACAAAGTGTATGAGCAGCAGTCCTCGCAATGTCCAAACTCTGCTGCCTTGAGTGCCCAAATCAGTCAGTAATAAAGTTAAAAAAAAAAAAAAAAAATATATATATATATATATATATATATACATAAACAATAAAAAATAAAAATAAAAAATGAATCAAAAGAGCACGAGCTCTTGATTTTAACTCTGTCAAGCCTGTAAAGATTCAGAGTTTTTTGTGCATTTACTACACTCATGTTACCTTTTGCATTCAATCCTTAATAAAAAGGGTAAAATAAAATATCAACAGTCTTATTGTCAAACCTTTCGGTGTCAATCTGTGTAGTAGCTGCCTCTCTAAGATATCCCACTTATTTCACGTCCATTCTCATTCCTGGTTTTTGCGGATTAAATTTGAGTCTCAGTTGTTTCCATGACGATCTGCATCGCTCATGATGGTCTTGATCTCTCTGGGAGTCAGGAACTGCCTCCTTTTCCCCTGTCTGCCCTGGGTCAGCCATCCGTCCTGTAGTAGCTCTCTCTCCAGGAGGTCCCGTTCGTCCACTTCTACTTCCACTCCCAGCTCCTGTAGGGTTGGTTGAGCTTCACAAAGAGAAGGGAAGGTCTTGACTCCAGTGTCCAAAAATACCCTCAGCTGTGCTGGATAAGGCGATTGAGCTCTGATGTTGCGCTCCCTGAGTTTTTTAATGATTTCACGCACTTGCTTTCTCTTTCTCTGGACATCCTGGGAGTAGTCTTGGTCAAAATAAATTTTTTTCCCCTGAAACTCCACGTCTCGCTGGGCCCAGGCTTGTTGGAGCACCGTTTGTTTAACTTTGAAGTCCAAAAACTGCACTATTATTGATCTGCCGGCTTCGGCTTCGGCGCTATGGCTCTGTGAGCCCTCTCCAAGCAAATGTTCATATCTTCCTGCAGTTTCAGAGTTGACTTAAAGAAATTAGTTATGAACGGAATCATCTCTTTACCCTCTGTGTCCTCCGGTAGTCCATACACTCTGATGTTGTTCCTGCGGAGCCTATTTTCCTGGTCATCCAGTCTGGCGGTTAACTTTACATCCTTGCTTAGCAGATAGGCTAGCGCTCTTTCTTGCCGCAGGCCCCGGTCTTCGGTGTCACTCACTCTGGTTTCGGTAGCGGTCAGCCTCTCCTCAAGTGTGTCAATCTGCTGCTTAATTTCAGCGATTGACGTCTCCATCCGTGTCTGGGAATCTTGAATTTGTCGTTGTGCCTCTCCGGACTCTTGTCTGAATTTCCGGAGCTCTTTTAGCATTAGCTGTTCGGCTCCGGACTCACTGTTGGCTAAGTTAGCATCAAGCGTTAGCTGTTTTTGTTTCGTCTTCGGATCATCATTCTTCCCGGCTCTGGTGTCCATTTTAGTTTGTTTTTGACTTGAGCTCATTTTCGTGGTCACATTAAAGTTGTACGTGGGATATATTTGGTTTTCAGGCTATTTTAAACTGAAATCGGGCAGAGCGTCCTGTTTAGGCGTCTGAATCGGGCATGGCCGGAACCGGAAGCCTTTTTAATGATTTTATTGCCTTCTTGTGATTTTATGTAGCTGTGAAGCACTTTGAATTGCCTTGTGTACGAATTGCCTTGCCTTGTGTCCACCTGCAAATGTCCATTGTCTGCACTTGATGCTGCGTCTGCACTGAATGCATCAGAATCATTCTCAGTCTCTGTGAAAGTCTCTTTTGTCTTCAGAAGGCTGCAGCGGTTTCTTCTGAGCACGTGTCCTTCCTCAGTCTTCACTTCATATTTGGGCTGTCACGAGTAAACGCTGGCGCGATTTGCTGCCGCTGCTCGCCGGTAACTTTTAAAGTTCTCAAACTCACCTGGAGCCTTTTTTCTGGCCGTCTACGCTACCCGAGCCCCTCCTCTTCATCATCTACCTCCTTCCCCTTGGCAATATCTTCCGCAAATTCAACATCCACTTCCACTGCTATGCTGATGACACCCAGCTCTACCTCACCACTAAACCTTCGTCCTCTCTCCCGCCCACCTCCCTCACTAATTGCATATCTGAAATAAAAGCCTGGTTCACCCAAAACTTCCTCAAATTAAACAGTAGCAAAACGGAGGTTCTCCTCATTGGCACAAAATCCACTCTATCCAAAACCAACAGCTTCCCACTCACTATTGACAACTCCTCCGTCTCACCCCTCCCCCAGGTTAAGAGTCTGGGCGTCATCCTGGACAGTACACTATCCTTTCAATCCCATATCAATAACATTACCCGGTCAGCCTACTTCCACTTACAAAGCATCAACCGCCTCCGCCCCTCCCTTACCCCTCACACTGCTGCCATCCTTGTCCACAGCCTCGTCACCTCCCGCCTAGACTACCGTAACTCTCTCGTCTTTGGCCTCCCTCAAATCACTCCATAAACTTCAACTGGTCCAGAACTCAGCTGCCCGCATTATTACAAGAACCCCCTCTGTCCACCACATCACCCCTGTCCTCAAACAGCTCCACTGGCTCCCTGTTCAGTTCCGTATTCAATACAAAGTTCTCCTAGTAACATTCAAGGCCCTTCACAATCTCGCCCCCCCATATCTGTCAGATCTCCTCCATGTTTCCACCCCCTCCCGCTCTCTCAGATCCTCTTCTTCCACACACCTGTCTATCCCCTCCGCCCGTCTCACCACCATGGGCAGCAGAGCATTCAGCCGCTCTGCCCCCCGCCTCTGGAACTCTCTACCACCCCTGCTCAGAAACACAGACACACTCCCCCATTTCAAATCACAACTCAAAACTCATCTGTTTAAAACTGCCTATTCCATCTGATACAATTCCCTTCCCCCTTTTTTGTTGTAAATGATTTTCTGTGTTTTATTGATTTCTGGTGTTTTACTTCTTTTAATATTGATGTGTTTTATTTTGATGTTTTTTATCCACTTTGTAAGGTGACCTTGAGTGTCCAGAAAGGCGCCTTTTTAAAAATAAAATTTATTATTATTATTATTATTATTCATAGGATCTAGGTCCGACCTCCTGGAGAACAGTTGCTTTTCTGTTCCATGCTTCTTGATCCTGGATTCGCACCACGTCATCCTTGGCGAGTGGACTGAGAGGCTTAGTTGACTTGTCAAAACGTTGTTTCTGTTTCCATTTCATGTTCTCCAATTTTGTCTGTATCCCTGTGTTGTGCTTGATGTCTGTGTAACAGGGAAGGGTTGTGCGTAATTTGCGATTCATTAACAGTTCTGCTGGGGATAAACCACATTCAAGCGGGGCAGCTCTGTAGCTTAGAAGAGCTAAGTAAGGATCTGACTTGCTGTCTGTGGTCTTTTTCAGAATCTTTTTGATGATGTGCACCCCCTTTTCAGCTTTGCATGCTGAGGACTGGATGTGACGTGATTGAAACCATAGTGGCTCGCAAACTGCTGCCACTCTTTGCAGTTGTAACAAGGACCATTGTCACTCACTACAGTCTTTGGTATTCCATGCCGGGCAAATATGGACTTCACATGCAAAATGACAGTACTGACAGTTGTGCTTGACAGCATGGCAATTTCAGGGAAGTTTGAGTGGTAATCAATTACTAGCAAATAGTCCTTTCCATTGCAATGAAACAGGTCAGTTCCAACTTTCTCCCAAGGTGCAATGGGAAGATCTGGAATCATCATGGGTTCCCTTGCCTGTTTGCTCTGGTACTTGTTGCATGTCTTACACTTTCCTACCATGTTTTCAATGTCCTTATTAATGCCAGGCCAATACACAGCGCTTCTGGCTCTCCTTTTACATTTCTCAATTCCAAGGTGTCCCTCATGTAGCTGTTTAAGGATCTCTGGCCTAAGGCTGTGTGGGATGACAATTCTATTGTCTCTCAGTAACAGTCCATTTGCCACACTTAGCTCTGATCTGATGTGATAGTATTTTGGACAGGAGCCCCTGGGCCATCCGCTGAGCATATTGTTGATCACTGTTTGTAATTCTTTGTCTTTCTCCAATTCATCACTTATTTGTTTTGCTTTGACATCAGATACTGGCAGGGACTCAACTGTCATGTTGATGTGATTGTCAATTTCTTTTTCAGTGGAACTCACTTCACTCATCACTGGCGCACGTGACAGTGCATCTGCTAACACTAACTGTTTGCCTGGAGTGTATATTAACTCGAAATCATACCTCTGCAGTTTCATGATGAGTCGCTGGATCCTGGGCGACATCTCGTTAAGATTCTTCTTGATGATTGACACCAGAGGGCGATGATCTGTTTCGACAGTGAAAGTGGGAAGCCCATAAACATAGCAGTGGAATATTTCTAGTCCATAGGCCAATCCCAAGCACTCTTTCTCTTTTTGAGCATATTTAGTTTCAGTTTTAGTCATTGATCGCAAAGCGTAGGCAACTGGCTTCCAGCTGTCTCCTTCTGCCTGCAGGAGGACAGCTCCCAGGCCATCTTTTGACGCATCTGTTGAAATCTTCTCTTTTTGCTGGATCATAATACGCAAGCACAGGGGACTTGGTCAGGGTTGCCTTGAGAGTATTCCATTCTCACTCATTCCTTGTTGTCCACTTGAACTCTGTGGAGTCATGCAGTAGTTCCCTCAGTGCTGAAGTTTTCACAGATAGGTTGGGTATAAACTTGCCTATAAAATTGATCATCCCCATCACTCTGAGTACCCTTTTTTTGTCTGTGGGGCGTGGCATGCTAAGGATTGCTTTTATTTTCCTGTCATCTGGCTAAATGCCTTCAGCAGACAACTTGTCTCCGAGGAATGTTATTTCTTGCACACCAAACTGACATTTTGCACGATTCAATTTCAGTCCATTGTCAGATATCCTGTGGAGCACTTTTGCCAGTCTCTTATTGTGCTCTTGTAGGGTGGACCCCCATATGACCAGATCATAAATGTAGCAACGCACCCCTTCTAGGTCCTCAAGCATGTTGTCCATCGCACGATGATAGAGCTCTGATGCTGAGATTATGCCAAAAGGCATTCGTAGGAATCTGTATCGACCGTAAGGCGTATTGAATGTGCAGTATCGTGAGCTTTTGTCATCTAGCTTGATTTGCCAGAATATTTGTGCTGCATCTAACTTGGAAAAATACTTAGCACCTGCCATTTCACTTGCAATTTCCTCACGTATGATATCTGGTAGTGCTCACGTTTTATGTTCCTATTTAAGTCTCCTGGGTCCATGCAAATCCTCAGTTCTTTGTTCTTGTTCTTTTTATCCACACACACCATAGAGTTTACCCACTCTGTAGGCTCTTCAACTTTTGTGATCACATTCATCTCACACATTCTGTCCAGTTCTTTCTTAAAGGGGAACTCCGGGGCATTTGAAGCGCAATCCCATTGCTAGAGGTTGTCAAATACTGACAGTAGGACACAGACCGGTGCAAATCGGCGCTCCCTGTGCGGCGATTGCGCTGTTTGCGCAGCCTGTCATGCTAGCCAAATACGTGGTGGCCAAGGGGCAAATTCTAAACCTTCCATGTAAAACAACAACTTGCACACTGCAGAAACGTCACACCACTTTATAACCCATCCGACAATAAAGTCACAAGCCTTACCATCAAAACCATATGCATGGTTCTCACATTACTGGCATGGGGACGTTACAAAACAACTTTATAAACAGCATGTAACTTACCTCTTGTTGGTATGCGCCCGCATGTGAAAGCCCAAAAGAGTCAATGGATGATACTCCCATATACAAAACAATTATCTTCTCTAGAAAAACTGCGTTCAAGTATTTAACAACAATACCATATACTGCTAGGTTAGCATTACTTCATGTTGTTTCATGCCCAGTAATATTGTTGTAATGTTTTAAATAGTTCATCATGGCTGTTCTAGAGAAGATAATTGCTTCGTATATGGGAGTATCGTCCATTGACTCTTTTGGGCTTTCACATGCGCGCGCATACCAACAACCGGTAAGTGACATGCTGTTTATAAAGTTGTTTTGTAACGTCCCCATGCCAGTAATGTGAGAACCATGCATATGGTTTTGATGGTAAGGCTTGTGACTTTATTGTCGGATGGTTTATAAAGTGGTGTGACGTTTCTGCAGTGTGCAAGTTGTTGTTTTACGTGGAAGGTTTAGAATTTGCCCCTTGGCCACCACGTATTTGGCTAGCATGACAGGCTGCGCAAACAGCGCAATCGCCGCACAGGGAGCGCAGATTTGCACCGGTCTGTGTCCTACTGTCAGTATTTGACAAACTCGAGCAATGGGATTGCGCTTCAAATGCCCCGGAGTTCTCCTTTAAGGCGCTCCCTCAGCGGTGCTGGGATTCTCCTTGGCGCATGAATCACTGGTTGTGCATCCTCTTTCAATTGAATTTTGTATGTGTAGGGAAGGCAGCCCAGTTCTTTGAAAACATCAGGAAAACATTGCACTATGGAGTCAACTGTGCTGTTGTGTGCTATCACAGCTTCTGAACAGCTGATTTGGTAGACTCTTCTCACCAGATTCAGTTTCTTTGAGGTGACCCCTCCTATCAGTGACTCACAACCCTCAGGTACTACAGAGAACAGCACATAGTATTCTTTGTTCTTCACAGTCACTCTCAGTCTGCACTGGCCTTTGCTTTCTATTTCCTTTCCATTGTAATCTTTCAGCTGCACTGATTTCTTGAGTATTTTCGGCTTTTCTTTTATTGCCCTGATTTCTGTCATGCTGATCAAATTGGCTTGCGCTCCTGTGTCAATTCTCAGTGCTACCAAAGCTACATTTATTGGCAGTGAAACTATCCAGTTGTCATCTTCTGTGTGCCTTTCATGTGCCTCTTTTTTTGCATTTTCACATGACACCATGCCTACGAAGAACGTCTCACTGAGGTCTGTTTCCTCAACTACCCTCACTGGCTTTGATCTCTCTTTAGTTAGGCACTGTTTGGCGAAATGATTTTTTCCATTGCATTTTGCACATCTTTTGCCATACGCAGGGCACTGTCTTGGTTCATGTTTTCCACCACATCGTTTGCAGCCTACTGCGCAGGCCCGCCGCTCCGCATACGCAGAGTGCGTAGGGCCCCAAGTACCTGCCGGGGGCCCCCAAAATTAAGGTTGTAAAAAAAATGTCATGATAGTTATTATATTATTACATGAAAGAAATGATATAAATTAGTCATGAACAGGCCCAGCGTTTTTCTTAATTCTGTGCCCTATTACTCGATTCGGGCAAATTAGATGTGTTTACCTTATCTATAACACCCCCCCCCCCCCCCCCCCCCCCCCCCCTTCCTGAATGGTACAGTCTTCAAAGTTACCGCATCGGCGGTGGTGGAGCATCCTCCTACCTGACGTTTTCCGAGTTATGCCCGTTAACAGTGAAGAAGATTTAGAATGTCAAGTAAAAGGCCACATGATTCTGGCGCTGACAAAAGAAAGAAAAGAAAAGGGAGAGATGACGCTCGTGCATCCTTTGCTGGTAAGTTCGTGTTTTTGGTGTAATTGTTTTGCTAACCCAACGTTCAGTGATATTGCTGCCAGCTAACCTCAGCTAACGTCAGCAACCTAGGCTTGGTTAGCGTTTGGAGTTATGAACAAAATCTACTAAATGCTGGCGACCGTGTGTAGAGTTTGTGTAAAGTACAGCACTGTCACACGCTGAGTGGCGTAGCAGGCCGCCAACAGGTGTGACGGGAATGATTGACATCTACCCATCATTCCCCTAAAAAGCGAAAAAAGTTAACAAGACAAACGCCGTAATGGCATATCGAAGAAGTTATATTAGTGGCGCGGAAAAATGGAGGAAGAAAAACGACCTGAGGACAAAGGTAAGGCATGTGTTGGGTGATGTGGGCTGGATAGCTGGAGGTGGGACGTTTTTTGTCCCACCTTTGTGTTTATTTGTCCTGCTAGCTAGTCTCGGATAAATGTTATGTAGCTGGCTGGGGTTTGTTCGTTATAATCTCGGCTTCGGTGTTTGCCTCATGAAAGTTTGCTTATATAAGATGAGTATGACAGTCAGTCCTGCCACGGGAATGACTGACTGACTCCAGTTTATTCAGATTCTAGCAGGGAGGGAGGCATGTTGTTGTCCTGCTCTGTCATTGTTCAGTGGAAGTTGTCTCTCAGGTATTTGACACGATTTTGGCATTACTTAGGATTCATTTACTAAGTTTGCTGTGTTATTTATAGGCCTCTAATTAGAAGTGTTCTACTGTTAGTTTTTTAAGTGATATACAAATATTAGGCATCCTGTTGATTATTTTAGAATATTGTGGCATTGGATCTTTATTCTTAGTTTTATTACTTTAACTAGTACAATGTGTAGATAAATGCAGAAACTTCTTAAAAGTGACAACTTCCAAAACTCTTTTGTTCCTCTGGCCATCAGGATGTACAACAGCTTTTAGTGATGGCGCTTCTGTATTTCACTGGTCACTTTATATTTCACTTTGGTCTTATTTCACTGGTCACTTTAGATTTTTAAACTGTTTTTTTTAAATAGTTTTTTAAATTCTTAGATTGTTTTTAAAGTGTTTATAATTGTATAAACATTTTTTATTGCTTTATGTCTTGCTACTGGATGCTTGAATTTCCTTCGGGATCAATAAAGTATCTATCTACTTTGTAATTGGGTACAATCTTTAAAGGGACGCTGTACATTACAGTTTAATATTTTAAAAAAACTCAAAATATTTTATTTATTGTTTTCTTTATATTATATATTCTTATTAGTATCACTTGCCTGAGTGGTTCAACTTAAGATGTTTAATTTAAACTCTAGCCTGTTTTGCTCATGAAGTGTAATAGATCTTAGTGTTCCATCTAAATGGTTAGGAATCTCTTCATTGTAGTTTGACAAACTAGGGGCCCCCAAACAGCATCTTGCTTAGGGCCCCCACAAAGCTAGAAACGGCCCTGCTACTGCGTCTTTGTTAGTTTTCTGTTGGTCATATCTTTTCATTTTGTTTCTGACGACTGCTACTTTAACACTCTCGTGCACTACGGAGGCACTCGTGTCAGCAAACGTTTTGGCATGCTGTTGTGCTAGCTCACTAGCATGGCATATTTTCTCAGCCTCATCCAAAGTTAGCTTATCGTCTCTTAGCATCCTCTCCCTCGTCTTTTTGTCATGTATTCCATAAACTATCTGAACGCGGACCATGGAATCTTTCAAATCCCCAAGACCACACGACTGTGCCTTCAGTTTTAAATCAGTCATAAAGCAATCAAATGTTTCTCCTGCCTGTTGCATTCGTGAACGGAACACATACCTCTCGTACACAATATTCTTTTTCGGGGAGCAGAATGCTTCGAATTTCTCAATTACTTTACTGTAGTCTCCTTTGTCATCAGCCCTGACAAACTTGAATGTGTTGAAGACCTCCATGGCTTGGGGACCCACGACCGTGAGCAGGATTACAATCTTCCTTGGCCCTGGCTTGGTGTCCATTCCCGTGGCGGACAAGTAAAGCTCGAACTGCTGCTTGAAAGACCGCCAATTGCTGTCCACATTTCCGACCAATTTTAGTCCCTCCGGTGGCCTTAGCGTCTCCATCTTCGGTTAATCCAGTTGCTTGACACGAAGTTTTATTCCTGGTACCATGTGTTGTTTATGAACTCAGATAAACTTTGTAGAATCAACAATGAGCTTGTACTCAACTTTATTAAACGAACATCTTAATACAAGTCTTACATGTTCAACATCACTTGTTCTACCGATCTATCTATGTAATTGACCTTCTATTTATTACCTTGGTAGGTCCATCTGGTGGTCATATTTGGAACTGCTATTGAATGCATACTGCATATCAACACACCCTCCACATCCTATTGGAGAAAATGAGGGCACATTGGCAAAGGAGAGGCTTGAATTAATTTATGAAATAAAGGAGAGCAACAAAACCAAGATCATAGCAGAAAATATGTCGAAAACGTTTTCACTGAGTAGACTAGAGGTGGTTACCCAAAGCCCAGCTGTCCCGTGTTTTCAAAAAAGGTGGTCAAAATTATTCACTGAGGCACAAGGGAGAATATTTATTATTTTCTCTTAAGAACTCAGTAGTTCATTTTATTTGTCTATTTAAACTTTCTTTCTAACCTGAAGTGAATGACCATCATTAAGAATGTTGTTGTATTATGGTTTCTCTTTAGTGAATTAAAAGATCAAGGAAGAGTTCCGACGTTTAACATGGGTCTCCCTGCAAGAGACATTCTGGGTGAATCTTGATGATTATACCCCATGCCTTCTGCAACTGTGTCAAAGTAGCAAAAATGAGTGGCAAAATACAACCTCAACAGTTGTGAGGTGAAATACATTGTATTGCCAAAAGTATTCACTCACCCTTCCAAATAATTAAATGCAGGTGTTCCAATCCCTTCCATGGCCACAGGTGTATAAATTCAAGCACCAAGGCATGCAGACTGCTTCTACAAACATCTGTGAAAGAATGTTTCGCTCTCAGGAGCTCAGTGAATTCCAGCGTGGTACCGTGATAGGATACCACCTGTGCAACAAGTCCAGTGGGGAAATTTTCTCTTTACTAAATATTCCACTGTCAGCTGTCAGTGGTGTTATAAGAAAGTGGAAGCGATTGGGAATGACAGTTCCTCAGAGGTAAACAACACACTCCTCTCCATAGATCAAAAACTGTCATCACTGGACGCCAGAGTGGCCCTAATTAAAGTTCTCCATCAAGAGATTGAACAGATGCATTTCAGTTTGGATTTCACCCAACAACGGATAGAAAGCCTCACTGAGGAAAACAAATCTCTCCACCTGTCAGTGAACAACCAAAGAACCCACCAATCCTCCGTTAACAACCAGCTAGTCTCTGTTACTGCCAAAAATAAAATGATGAAAGAAACTATCCTGGACTTACAGTACGAGGGACAACCTGGTCTTCTCTGGAATCCCAGAGACATCCACAGAAGAACCCGAAAAATGAATCCAGGACTTCATGATGAAGCTCCTCAAACTCCCTGCTGGGACCCCGCCAACACAACACCACCTGAACCCAGACCCATTGTTGCAAAATTTGAACATTATGAAAAAAAAAAGAGCTGGACAAGTGAAAAGGACGGGAGTTGAAAAACACTATTCAATTCAATTCATTTTTATTTATATAGCTCCAAATACAACAAATGTCATCTCATGGCACTAAAATAATAAAGTCCAATTCAAGCCAATTGGAATTCAATTCATTGTAATTATAATTATTTATAAAATAATCCAATTCATTCATATACAGTAGAGCCAATTCAAAAACAATTTCCTTGCTAAGGAAACCAACAGATTTCATCAAAACTTGTCTTCAGTCCAATCTCTCGGCCTGAGCGTGCCTGAGGCGACTGTGGACAGAAACGACTCCCTTTGAACAGGAAGAAACCTCTGGCAGAACCAGAACCAGGAAGGGTGGCCATCCGCCTCCACCAGCTGGGGTTTGAGAGGACAGAAAAGAGGGGACAACAAACACTGTAACACCATTCAAAGGATATCTGTTGGAACAGGGAAACACGAGTTAATGACCACAATTATAGCCGCATTCGGACAGAGCAGTTCTAAGAACGGTCCTCCTCGAATTCCGTTCTGATAACTGTCCTTCCCCAGGAGAACCGTTTCAGTCTGCATTCGCACATGAGTCGGGACTGATGTGACGCAGCCGTCTGCGACAGCGACGTGTTACTTTAGCGCCACATTCAACAACAAAACAGAACAAAACCAAACCCGGTAAAAGTAAGGAGAGAAGAAAAAAACACCACCAAGAAGCTAACATGAAGAGCGGGGAGGCCACCGTGTTCATGGTCTGCATGATGGTGATATTAATCATGGACGATCACATCAGGCGTCTAACATGGAGGCTGGAAAAGCTCACAGAGAGAGTCAGGAGACGAAGGATGGAGCGCAGGCCGTACTTCTTGGTTTCATGAAGGAAGGAGAGCAGAGCGCCGCAGACAAAGGAGACAACGTGGAGGTTTAACTTATTAAACATGCCAAGGTTGTGTTTGTGTCGTATGAGGAAACATTTCAGCCTGACAACATGACAAGGGGCGGAGCTACCGACCACCAAACACCTCCGTCAGATGTGTTCTATAGAACCCAGAACAGACCCAGCTGAGGAGAAGGAGCTAAAATGGTTCCAGGAACTGAGGGCCGTGGTCCCTAGTTCCTGTATGTGTGAATCCAGGAAAAAACGCCCCCGTGGATTAAAAGGTTATAAGAACTGCCAAAGGTTCCTACAGTGGGAATGCGGCTAATGTCACATGTACATAATATCATTTGAGAAATTGAACAGGGGAAAAAGAGAGTAAAGTGAGGAAAGGTGTGACAGATGAGGCCCCCCAGCAGTCTGGGCCTATAGCAGCTTAACTATGGGATGTTTCAGGATCACCTGAGCCATCCCTAACTATAAGCTTTATCAGAAAGGAAAGTTTTAAGCCTGGTCTTAAAAGTGGAAAGGGTGTCTGCTTCCCGGACATTTACTGGCAGCTTATTCCACAATAGAGGGGCCTGATAACTGAAGGCTCTGCCTCCCAAACTGGCAGCTGGTTCCACAGAGAGGGGCCTGATAACTGAAGGCTCTGCCTCCCAAACTGGCAGCTGGTTCCACAGAGAGGGGCCTGATAACTGAAGGCTCTGCCTCCCAAACTGGCAGCTGGTTCCACAGAGAGGGGCCTGATAACTGACTCACGCTCAGCAGCGTGTGCACAAGCTGTGATTGACAGGTAGCGATTCCTCCACCCTAACGTGATTGGTTAAAAACAGCTGGGAGCGCTCGATTTTAGCAAGGCTTTAGAGGGAGCTACAGAATTCGGGATTTTTCCTAAACAACCTATTTAATAGTCTACTTCCAGAATCCCATGACAGTTCAAGCTAATATGACCTATTGGGTTAATCTGGTTTTATAGATAAGTACAGCTGAGTATCATCAGCATAGCAATGGAAATTTATGCCATGCTGTCTAATAATGTTACCTAATGGAAGCATGTATAAAGTAAAAAGAATCGGTCCAAGCACAGAACCCTGGGGAACTCCATGGCTTACTCTGGTGTGTGAGGAAGATTCTTCATTTACAAGAACAAACTGAAATCTATCAGATAAATATGACTTAAACCAGCCTAATGCAGTTCCTTTAATCCCAATAACATGTTCAAGTCTGTGTAATAAGATACTGTGATCGACCGTATCAAATGCAGCACTGAGATCCAACAGGACAAGCACAGACACAAGTCCGCTATCAGAGGCTAAGAGGAGATCATTGGTAACTTTCAGCAGTGCAGTTTCTGTGCTATGATGCACTCTGAATCCTGACTGAAACTCTTCAAACAGATTATTTCTGTGTAAGTGATCACAAAGCTGAGCTGCAACTATTTTTTCAAGAACTTTAGACATAAAAGGGAGATTGGATATAGGTCTATAATGAGCCAACACTTCTGAATCAAGAGTAGGTTTTTTAAGTAAAGGTTTAATTACAGCAACCTTAAAAGTCTGAGGTACATATCCTGTCAACAAAGACAGATTGATCAAATCCAATATGGAAGTGTCAATTAATGGGAAAACCTCCTTGAACAGTCTGGTTGGGATTGGGTCTAAAACACAAGTTGATGGTTTAGAAGAGACTATTGCTGTTGTTAGTTCAGAGAGATCAACTGGACAGAAGCCGTCTAAATACAAATCAGGTTCTAAACATACTTCTAAAGCTGCTGTACTTGATGATACATCACTGATAATAGTGGGAAGGACTCCATCAATCTTCTCTCTGATAGAAACTATTTTATTGATGAAGAAGCTCATGAAATCATCACTGCTGAGAGTTAAAGGAATAACTGGCTCAGCAGAGCTCGGACTCTTAGTCAGACTGGCTACAGTGCTGAAAAGAAACCTGGGATTATTCGTATTCTCTTCTATCAATGATGAATAATAAGCAGTTCTAGCTTTATGAAGGGCTTTCTTATACATTATTAAACTATCTTTCCAGACTAACTGAGACTCTTCTAAATTAGAGGAACGCCACTGTCTCTCCAGCTTTCTTGCAGTCTGCTTTAAAGCATGCAGCTGTGAATTATACCAAGGAGCCAACCTCTTCTGACTGATTACCTTCCTTTTCAGAGGGGCAACATTGTCCAGTGCTGTACGCATTGAAACTATAGTGCTGTCAACAAGAGAGTCAAGTGCTGCTGGAGTAAAGTTTATGTAGTCGTCCTCTGTCATATCTGCACATGGCAGTGAAGAAAAGGATGATGGAATTAATTCTTTAAATCTGGTTACAGCATCCTCTGATAAACACCTATACGTAAATTTCTTCTCAGAAACTGTATAGTCAAGTAATGTAAACTCAAAGGTTATCAGAAAATGGTCAGATAAGACAGAGTTATGAGGGAACACTGTTAACTGTTCACTCTCAATGCCATAAGTCAGCACAAGATCAAGGGTGTGATTAAGGCAGTGAGTCGGTCTGTGAACACTCTGAGAAAATCCAATAGAGTCCAATATAGAATAAAGTTAATATTTAACCTCTCCATCAATGACCAGTTTCCACAAGAAGTCATCCAGAGGCGTAAACAGCTTTTCCCCTGGAAGGTAAGAGTTCAGTTATTTCTGTAGATAAGCTATACATCGGGGAACAACTGTACAATAATAAGGATATCACTCCCTGGCTTTTCTAACTCTTTAAACTTTGATATATACAGGCTTTTCAAACTAACAAAAAACTATACATATTATTGAACCTTCGTCTTACTCAACTCTCACGTATTTTACGTTTTGGCTGTTGTTTATCGTTTCATGTAGTTTTATGTCTTGTTTTGTTTATTGTGTTTCTGTTTTGTTCTTTATTGTTCTATGTTTGTTACACACTTACATAGGTTTATATTAACACATGTACACACAGACACTCAGCTATGGTCAGCTTACATACACATCTATATTTGTTTTGACAATTTTTCAACAACAGGTTCAATATGTCTTCTCTTAAAGTCCTAACTTAGAACATTCGTGGAATGGCTCACAGACAAAGGAAATTAAAGTTTTTAGTCATCTGGACAGTTTACAAGCAGATATTTGTTTACTACAGGAAACACACCTCTCTGACTCTGTTCATAATAAATCAATGTCATCACAATTTATTTATCTCATTTTCAGCTTACCATAACTCAAAACAGAGAGGTGTGAGTGTCCTCATAAACAAAATAATCTGTTTTATTCTTAATAAAAACAATTAGAGACCTGGAAGGACGCTTTATCATCTTAGATATATCGATTAACAATAGACCAGTAACAATTGGAAATATTTATGGCCCCAACAGATATGATTCATCATTCTTTCTGACTTTTTTCGGTCACAACATCCAGCAGACAGAGAATATTCATTCTTCTCACAGGTGCATCGCACCTATTCACGCATTGATTTTTTTCTGACAAGTAACTTGCTTTTATACGAGATCTCCGAGTCAAAAAATCATTCTATCATAGTTAGCGACCATGCTCCAGTAACTTTTACTTGGACAAAACCAAGTTTACAAAACCACACCGCTAGATGGCCTTTTAACACATCTCTTCTTAATGACCATGAATTCAAAGATTATTTTGAGAAAGAGTTGGAATCCTTCCTAAAAATAAATGAATCTCCAAAATCATCATCTACACTACTCTGGGAAACCGGTAAGGCAGTATTACGAGGGAAAATGATATCCTACTCTGTTCATAAAAAGAAGTAAGTGTAGCAGTGAAGATAAAGCCTGCATATATATTTCTATTTTCTTATTTTCATGTCATGTAAGATGCCACATTTTCTTTTATGTTGGTGTTTATTTCACCAAAATCCTATCCCTTGTATGTAGTTTTGTTCATTTGCTGGTATTGGGAGTTTTGCTGTCTTTTTTGTGTTATAGCGCCCTCTGGTGGCGTGCGTGACCTATGTTTTGTTTTGCTCGCGTTCCCTCTCCAGTCACTAGTAAGCTGAGCTGGGAGAGGTACGTATTTCACGGAGCTCCAAAGTGTATTGATTAAAGGTAGGGTAGGAGATCCTGGATTTTGAGTCCAGCGAAGCTGCATTTTGAAAATACACAGGTAAAAAGTCCCAACCCTTTTCTTCACTTTCCCCCCGAAGGCACGCCTCTAGAGTACATGAACGCGCACGAGCACGAAGGTGCACGAGCGCTGTTCTGACAGCAAGCATCGATCGTTGCCGTATTTAGTATTTAGTATTTAGTTTATGCTAACTATGCGTTTAATAATGCTAGGTGCTAGCCAAGCTGGCTCTAGTTTAGCTTCCTGCCAAGCTTCTGGACGCGTAATTCGTTCACGGAGCAGGGTACGCGCACAGGGGGAAGGAGGGGGAGGGAGGAGCAGATTGCAGTTTGATAGACGGCATCAGAATCCAATCATTGTGAACGGTCCGTTCACAATGATTGGATACTGTTTTTCCTAGATTGTACGTTCTAGAGGCCACTAAAACTTTTCATATTTGTGTCAAAACTTTTAATTAATTGGTTGCAATGGGTGTGTGAAGAGTATTTCAAGCAGTATGTAAAAAAATGTTCCAGAAAAAGATCCCCTACCCCACCTTTAATCCGTGTGTTGCAATGCCACTTCAATTGCATTTTTCGTTTCTCAATGTAATATAATGATAAGTTTATGTAAAAACTGTTGTCATGAGTGTTTTGTTTTGCTTGGAAAGTGAACTTTGAGAGCACAAGTTAGCTATCAAGCTAACCACCTCGTTTTAAGCCTGATTCTTACTCGGCGCAACCGCGCAACTGTTCTGGCTCGAGAACCAGTAATGACGTCATCGAAAGCGACAGCCCCTCACAGTTCCTTCAGCTCATAAGCGCAGTTTGCGCCGAGTATGCGTCACATTTGCAGTTCTCTCCAGACCAGCGGGCGTCAGCAGAGGCTGGCACATCTGATGTGGATGCTGAATGAATTTACTGTGGGTGTAGAACTGTATATGTATCTCAGAGCTAAGCGGCTGCGGCAAAAACAGAAGAGAAGGTGGAATGTTCGTCCTTTGCAACAAGACGAACTTTGTCAAACGTTGTCCCAGTGTAACTTCATAGACATGTCGTACAGATGTTTGTAGAGGCGCACCCTCTCGGTCACCGCGGTCTCTGCAGTGTTCATGTTTCTTTTCTCTTGGTCAGCTGTTTCCGGTTGAGCTCGCGCGAAGTCAGAAAAAAAGTTGTGTGCGCGCCCTTGCGATGCGCGAGGATTTTTTAGCTTGCGACGGGGGGCGTGGCGGAATTTTGGGTCACGTGACCGTTTGCGCCATTTGCGACCAGCTAGTAAGAATGGGTCAAAGCGAGGTTGCGCCGAGTAAGAATCAGGCTTTAGGCACTGACTAGCCTTTTGTCCTCGGACTTGGCGCCTGTATATTTACCCTACTGTGTTTTTATGTTAGGCTGGTTGGACAACGCGTGATATGTGCCTTATCTCCCATGTGTGCTCTCTCCTTTCTTTTTGAAGGTATGTGTACTCCCAATGCCGGTGAACTGTTTTGAGGATGTTTATGTTGTAATGAAAGGCTGTATTTTGGTTATTATTATGAAGTAGTTTTACTATAGGAGTTTTGTTATAAGGCATGTTTCAGCCTATGAATATATATATTGTGATCGAAGTGCATTATTTTAATGCAGGAGTTTTATTTTTCTATATACAGTAGTTTTACACTGTTGTATTTTGCGGCTGTGCAGCACCCCCGCGAAAAAAAACATGAGGAAAGAGAGGGCAGGGACACGAATAAACGTGTTGTTATTTACAATTTGTTATACAAGATATACATCACGTTACAAATGATGTAAAACTACATTAGGTACACCTGAGAAGAGCAGGAATAGCAGAGGCAGTGTTGTGGAGAAAAGGAGTCGAATCCGCGTCGGTCAGCCTTTCATTGGGGAAGTTTATTTGAACAAGCCGTCACAGCAAATGTGCGTACAGGATGTCCGAAACTCTCCACCGACCTCATTTTGTCACCACTCTTTATACTGCTCCTGGATCATAACAAGCGTACGTGGCCCGAGCCCCAATCTTTCTCAGGCGCCGGGCTTTTGCCATTATCATAAACAAGCTCATTCTAACTATCAACAATATTCATATGAACCGAACAACAAAGCACACGATGTAATTAGGCCATGTCATGACATTTCTCTCCCACATAATCCCCCCTGAAATCACTTATCAGTGATTTAATAAAGAAATAATCTAAAATGAAAGAAAATCATCCCACATAATTAACCTAACTAATTAATTAATAATTAATTAACATAATCAACACTAAATTATTCTAATAATTCTACATTCTAAGTCAAAGGGAACATATTGAATAAATGAAAAGGAATATATATATGTCCCCGAATCACATTAAATGATACTGAATTCAACAATAATACAAATTTTAACATTGCCATCACACTTGTCCACTGTTCGCAGTGCATAGGAGCGAAAAACCCACTGGCTGCTACTTCCGTAACTCATGTTCTTATTCTTGGGAAAACTCACCTACGGCCCCACCCCACTTGGCGACCGACCACTTTACCAAAGGCCGAACAGTTGACTAACACAACTGGCAATGGACATATTAGTGATTAGTTCTGACTGATTGTAAACATAGAATGAACACACTACCATCATCAAATGAATAAATCACAGTTTTGTACCAAGTAGAATACACAAATCATGAATTATCACACAACAATAATAGTAATAAAATGCAATGTAATGCAGCTCCTCCAGTCCCGTCCCATCTCCCGTACTCTGGTGTCGTCTGCTTCTGGCCGACCATCCGTCCGGCTGGGTCTGGAACTGCTAAGCTAACTCTGGGAGGAGAGGTCGCCAGTACGTCACTCCCAATCAAAGAGATCTTCAGCATCTCTTCTCCCTGTCAGACTATACTTGGTTCCACACCCGAGGAAAGAATCTTGTGAACCGTCCGTTGATAACCTTCATTCGTTGACCCGCTCTCCCATGCGTTGGTCCTCAGACCCGGTCTCGCATGGTCATCCGCCTCCTGATTCCCTCCACTGTTTGTTTGAACATCACTTGCCGCAAACACCTTCTCAGAATGGGTATAATGCAACACCCCAATAGGGAAACCATCCTCACTATCAACAATATTGCTATTCCCGCCTTAACTGTCATCACTCCCCCTTCTCCCAAAATCCCAAACAGACCAGTCCACCACCACTCACTCCCACCAGCATTACCCTTCAGCTCCTCTTTTATTTTCCTGATCTTCTTCATGGCCGTTGTAAACGTCCCATCAGCTGCAGTGTTCCCGGGTATAAATGTACAACATTTTCCCCCAACCATCTGGCAAACACCACTTTTCTCTGCTAATATCCATTCTAAAACTTGTCTGTTCTACCAAGCCATCCTACTCGTCTCATATAGTTGTTCTCCACAGGCTGCAAGCCCCTCACTAAATTATTTTCACATAATTGATCCAAATAAATAAATCCTAATAAATATTGGTTTCATATTTGCGTGTGGAAACCAAGATAAAACCCATGCGACATTATTAAATCCACCACTTGTAAAGTATTCAAACTCACTATCGTAGTCTACTCTATAATCAGTGGGAGGCCCATCCTGTGATGTACTAAGATTTAATTCAACACAAGAAGACTCCAATTTGTGGCCCTTCCCTATTTTGAAAACAATTATGTAATTTATTTGCCCCAAACATCAATCTGCACTTAATACCACACATAGGAAGCTTAAACAATAACCATTTATCCTCTTCCGAAGTGAACCTACCTTCTCTGCATTCCCGTTGCTGGACCACTGCACAGTCCCTGAAGGTGTGTGGCTCTGGAACAACAACAGGCAATGCTCCTGGAGCGTCTGCACATATGAGACACTCCGTCGCTGTCAGTTCCCTCGTAGTGTACCATGCCCATCTATACCACATGTCCTGTGCTGCCTTAAACCACCTTCCACAGTTACACTGTTTTCCCGACTCCACCTGTGCATGTACACTCCGTCTGTTCTTGGATTAACATGATTATTCTTTCTGTCCTGTAGTGCTAACGGTATCAAGTCCCCCTAGACTTCCAAAAGAAATCTTCCTATTCTTACAACCATTGTGAACAACTTCTTCTGACCCGAGGACAACATGATCTTACCAAATTGCCCCTTTGTCGTGGCGTCCAGAGGCAGTGATTTGGTCGTCTCCTCCTCCGGACCCATGATCCACACTTCCTCACACTTCCTTTATTCCCACGTACTTAAATTTAAGCTTAGCAGATACCTCTTCACGACTAGCTCTAGTGTGTCACTGCACGAAAAGAGGGATTTGTGTCACTGTGGACGGCAGTGAACATCCGCGAATTTGCCTAATTTTCGGACGCACCTGGGGGCTTGCAGGCAGACAAACTTTAAGTTTGTTGAGCGAGAAAATCGTCGGAAACGAACCCGACTCGCGGCGGGCTCTCACAGCGGGGTGCTAATGGCTCAGCGATTAGCACCCCGCTGTGAGAGTGCCTGGACCTCTCACTGGCCTCGCTGGTATTGGACGAAAAAGGCACATGATTACATAAAAAAGCTCCTGTAAAGCTGTCCGCCCATTGGCCAATAAGGTTAATATATGCATACTTTATATGGGCATATCACTCAGCAATTATGATTAATAATTGTGATTATGATTACTAATATTCCTGGGATGTTTGTGTACTTCATATATTCACGTCATTCTTATAAGCTGCACTATGACTAGGCTATGAATGCAGGCATGAATGACGTGAATCTATTGAGGAAATGAAAAAGGAAACTTTTTTTTTTTAAAGCGCTTTTATTGCCACACCACACAATGTACATAGCTTACATTGTAATAAGAACCATATTGATAATAAAGAATTGAAAACTATATACACACACACTGCTGTAGCCTACAATATACACAATAAGCCTAAACGCCGCCGTTTGGAATCCGCATTCTTCGCATTACTCCGGTCCCTGCAGGGTCTGCGGGAGTTGTCAGACGTCCTCATCCTGGATCAGAAGCTGGCTTCTGGGAGCTGTTGGAATAACCAATAAATAATCAAAACAGTCTATCCATGCACAGCATATTGACAACTTGTCTATAAAGTAACAAAAGTCATATTGACAGCGTATATGTTCTTACTCTCTTTCACTCTTCTGTGGTGAGACTGTGAGTATTTCGGGTTGGCTTCAAGACGCGCCTGTAGCACAGCACACAGGTCCGTCACGCAGCTAAAACAAACAAGAGGAATGAATAAAATGACCAGTGCTTAAAAGTATCAGTGCCAGAGCCGTGGTAAAAGCCAGCGCCGCTCACCCTGGATAGTGTCCCCGTCTACCTCTCTGAAGTTCGGACTGTTTGACACCGCCTCCTTCAAGCGACTCGTTACATCCATATTGTGAGGTGACAGTAGCCTGTAAAAACAATAGGCCTATGGTTAATAAAAAAAAACTGCATTGACGTAACGTAACATCGGGTCCAACTCAACTAGATATTGGGAGAACATTCACTTATTCTTACCCTTGACCTGGATTATAATGCCACGGTGAGTTATGCAGGCGGCGAACTGCTGCCTATAAATTGAAAACACGAAATTCATTTTTTTAAATAAAGCAACTCACACTGGTTTTCACGTGATGGACACAATTAAGTTGAGTTTAGCCTAAAGCCACAGTCAATAACCTACTCTTACCGCGATTTTCGGATTCTGTATCCGCCTTCTCTTGGGGGTGCGCTCTTCAACTTCTCTGGAATGTAACTCCAGTCCGTTCTCGACGGCCATCTTGCCTCCAACCTAGCGAATCTCTGGTCGATTCCCTCCAGAACCCTCTCCACGACCGTATCCACAGTGCTGGCCACCATACGAGACATTCCGGTCATAGCATTCAACAGGACTTTCATTTGATCTGCCTGTAAGCAAGTGAGTAAGTAAGTTTAATATACAGCACATTTAAAATCAGCGAGAACTGTCCCAAGTGCTGTACAGTGTCAACAAGACTAAAATTAAACAATCAAATGGTCATGTGCAAGTAGAAAAAAACACACAAACCTGTAGACCCGCAGAGAGTTGCTGGGGAGTTGAAAGCAAGTCGTCTTCCAGCCATTGTATTCCGCAAACCAGGGCAGTTTTCACAGCACGGGACCTCAGCGATTTCTGTCTGCCTTTCTGCCGCCAGATCTGCTCCTTAAACTTTTTGTTTACGCTGCACGACACAATGTTTCTCATACGTGATTGAACGAGAGCTTATGCGAGCCGTTAAGCTCCACCAATCATATGCGTATACGTCATTACACGGAATACTCGCGAGACAACCTCCCGTCCTTTTGCTATTTAATGTTGTCTGACCACAGCTGGCAATTTGCACTGTTTTGACACAAAAATGGACTCTGCAAGGACAAAGAAAAGACCTCGGCGATATTGTGACCATTGTGACACCGAATTAAGCCATACACAATAAAACACTGAGCGCACTACTGCACATTATGTATACAGGCCAGATTTCTATATTTTTATTTCTATATTTCTATTTTATTTAAGAAACCTTTTAGAATATTGCTGTTGCATGCTTATTTTATCTTTATCTTATCTTTATTATTATACATTTGGACATCCAGTGCGGGCAACAAAGAAAATAATTTCATTGTTCAGGGAAACACGTTTCTAACTGCACACAATAAACCTTTGAATCCTTGAATCCTTGAATTTTGCCCACAAAAAGCGGTATTACAAAAGAGGTGTTTGGGAGAAAAAAAAACAGATATGCATCACCTGTCACCAGCAGACAGCGTGCACCTCTTCTTTTTCAAGACAACACAGCAACAAACTTGGCTGGAGTTGGAGGTGATGGTGAACGTGTAGAAACAGGCCTGCCCACCCCCCACCTCACCTCACCCCACCCCACTTGAAAATGACTGTGGCAGCTCCTGACCTGATCACTGGCATTTACATATTAAAGGCTCTCCTAAGTAGGGGAGGGGAGGGGGGCATGGGGGAGCAGTTGCCAGGTCAATTTGCGACAACTTGGGCCAAGTTTTCACTTTTACCACTGCAAATGCAGGGGCTTAACGTATGCGGACATGTAAGGGGCCACATACATCCACAAATCCCTCTTTTCATGCAGTGTGTATTGCTGGCAAAGTTCGTGGCGTGGCATGGTCTGAGTGGGTGTGTATTGTTGCATCATACCCATCTGACCCAGGCTGGCTACTTCCCCTGCGGGGTGGCTTCCTCACGGGACCCTTTCCCTACTCCTGAACCGATGCCGTCCAACACCTCCAGGCTTCGTTCTCCTGAGCCCATGCTGTCGGCCAACACCCACACCTGGATGCTCACAGTGTCAGAAATCTTAACATCTTCCTTTTGTTCATCCTTTCCCTCGGAATCAACTCCGTCTGTGTCTTTAGTCCGAACCTTAGTGCAGTGATTCAAATGGTACCATGTGTTGCTACCTTCCATTTGAACTGCTGTTGACGTTGCTCGCACCATTGTGTACGGTCCTTCTCGTCTTGGCTCAAGCCACTTCCTCCGGAACACTTTGATGTGCACCTGGTCGCCTGGCACCACTGGTCTCTCAACCAGCTGTTCGAGACCTGAGTCTCTGGACTCCTCCTGTAGATAGATTGTTCTGTGGATTGCAGTTAGTTGCTTCATGTAAGCTGTCCACTCTGTTCGCACCTGCTCAAGTGGGAACTGAGGTGCCGGCATGGGTCGACCCGTTAGCATTCTATGCGGTGTTAGTGCGTGACTCTATGAGTCTGCATACGATAGCTCTTAGTGCAAGCGGAAAAGCATCCAGTTTAGTTTAGTTGAAGCACAGATTCAATTCAATTTCACTTTCCAGGTTCCATTGATCCTCTGAACCATCCCTTGACTCTGTGGATGATAAACGGCCCCACAGCGCTGCTTGATTCGCAGCTGCTGCAGAATGCCTCTTGCACTTTTCTAACCAACACTTAACCATTATTTGAGCTAATCTCTGATGGAATGACAAACAGATGAGTCAATTCTCTTACCAAAAAACTTTTACGACTATCTCTCCAATATGTATGACCAATATCCATGTTGTGGCGTGACCTCTGGCTCCAGTGACACCATTGGTGCCAAAACAGCAAGCTGGCCTCTTGATGCTACTCTCGCTGCCTCATCAGCCGCGTTATTACCTTTACTGACCATTTCGTTACCTTTACGATTATGTGACCCTTTATCACTGCCAGCTTTGCGAGGAGCATCATGGCTGCAATCAGCTCCCTCATTTGGACCTCATGTCGCACTGGACTTCCGTCTGACCTCCTGAACCCTCTCTGCTTCAAAACTGCTTCAAACACATAGCAAATATCATGAGCATATGCAGAATCTGTGTACACACTCGTAACCTTACCTTTCACCAGTAGACATGCTTCCGTTAATGCCTTCAGTTCAGCCGACTGTGCCGAACATGGCCGTTCACACTTCTCAGCTTTCACCGTCACAAAGTTCTCCACCTTCCTGTTTCATAACTGCAAAACCTCATGATCACCCAAATGATCTCAAACATGATCCATACACAACATAAGTGACATCAGCCTGCACAAGTGAAGTTGCTTCTAAGTCAGGTCTCAGTTTAATGTATCTCACAGCTTCTGCTACACGCTCATGTGGTTCTCCTTCAAACTCACGTGGAATGACATCCGCAGATCCCGATGTAGTACACTTCTGTATTCACATCTGGACGTGTCAAAAGATGCACAACCTGCAAACATCCTGCCTGAGTCACAACATACCTACTCTGATTTATTAGTTCTGAAATCTTATGGTGTCTATTGGAGACATATAAGAAAAATGGCTTCTCATAGACTAGTGTTGGCTGTTTTGGATGACTTTTGCTAATTTTGTTTCAAACTTTCAAAGGCTAACTCAGCCTCGGTTGTCCTCTCCAGTTGTGCTTTCAACCTTTGATCTTTGGATTTTTCATGATTCCTTCCAGAGGAAGCAAATTTTATTGCATAATCCTCCCAAAAGAAGATCATACTTGTTTTTATTTTTAATTTTATCATTTATTTATTTTGGACATGGCGCTTTACTTACTCCCTCCACGTGGGATGGAGAGATATCAGTAGTTCCCTATGGGATAAATAGATACTCTAATTTAGGCTAACAATGCTAAAATTTAAATTTAAACTTTGTCTTGTTTAAATTTTAGCAATTTTGTAATAGTGACACATTTAATTTTACATTTAGAACCTTTGTTTTGTTATGTAATAGTAATAGTGACACACATGAGGGCGGTTTTTAAAACCTTGAGTACGTCCGATGTAAGTGTACTTCTTACCTCTATATGTCAATGCAAACCAATACTGGGATTCCTCTGCCAGAGGAACGCCTTGGACCTGCCGGGCCACTTGCTCCGCCCCGCAGGGACTGGCCACGGTCCTGCCGAACACTCGGGTTTCTCGGTGCTCTCGGACAGCTGTAAACAAAGTGTCCCCTCTCGCCACAGGCACAACATGCCCCCGAGGACCTTCGTCCTCCAGGTGCACCTCTTCTTGACCTTTGACAGGGTCGACGATGGACTTGCCCCTGTGATGGCTGTTCAGCGGCCCCCGCTGTCATGGCCTCATTTCGTACTTCTTGCTTCGCTTGCAGTTCTTCTAACTGCAATCGTGCAAGTTCCCTTTGCATTTCCTTCTCCTGCTCCTTCCGTTTCAGTTCTTTTCTGTATTTGTTTACTGCATGCACCACGTGGTCTCGGAATTGCCCATGTGACATTGAATTCAACCCCACCACATCCTCCAGCCTCCCCTGAGCTGGGGCAGGCAGAGCCTCTTTGATGGAAACTCTGAACAATGTCACCCAAGCTGGGCTCTTCTCGATTTCTCCCTCAGACTCTTGTCTCCATTTCTTCAATTGTTGTGCAATGTACACAGCTGGACTCTCTGTTCCTGACAGTGGCTCCCCCTTTAATGCTTCTAGGTCCACTCCCACAGGAAACTCAGCTCGTAACGCTCTCCAGAGTGCAGCTCGATATGCATTAAAGTCAGTTCCATCAGCTCGGTGGCTTAACATCCAGTCATTCTCACTGTGTCTCAAAATGCCCTCCATGGTAGAAGTTCCAAAACACAGTGCCCACACTGCCTTAATGTGTCCCACAGACAACAGTTTATGCACAGTCTCTTGTTCAAACGCTCTTATCCATCTACTTGCACCTGTGTGAATGTCCGGCAATCGAGCAACCAGCCCCGCCAGGTCGAGCGTCTGCCACGGCACATACTGTAATCTTTAATCCTTTGTTCCATAATCTTACAGGCAGCTACATTGAAAGTGCCACCTTTTGGCCAGGGTGAGAAATAATTTTTTGTTCGTTTTTCCCATTTTTGAGATATCTTTTTAATATCTTTGGAATGTTCAGGATGTTTGGCGCTGATAGTTATTGTTGGTGTTACATCCATTGTTTCACCTAGTTAGTTCCCTTCTTTTGACTTTTTTATTTACTTATTTATTTTATTATTATTATTATTTTCCCAATTCTTGAAAATCAATTTAAATTAAACTAACTCTAATCAATGCTAATTTAATGCTCGGCTAAATTTAGCTTAGATGCTGCTAATTATGCTAATTGTTGGATTGGATATTGTCAATGCTAATGTTAATGTTAGCCTATGTTAGCTTTGAACGCTTATGCTCTAGGTTGGTTTCAAAATTAAACCAATGTTAATTCAATGTTAGGCTAATTTAGCTTCTTGCTATTTTAATTTCTAGTTTGGAGTTAGGTTATTATTAGCTTATTGCTAATGCTAATGTTTGCTAACCAATGCCAATTGATGTTAGCTTCCTAGCTGTTGCTAATAAATGCTAACTTATTGCTAATTAAGAATTAACCCAATATTTGCCTTATTGCTATTGCTAATCAATGCTAATTGTATTTCTGATCAATGCTAATTATTGCTAACGAAATGCTAACTATTGCTAATCAATACTAGCTTTCTTGTTAACCAATGCTAATCAATGCTAATTGTGCTAATCAATGCTAGTTATCGCTAATCAATGCTACTTATTGCTAATCGATACTAGCTTTCTTGTTAACCCATGCTAATCACTGCTAATTTATGCTACTCAATGCTAATCATCGCTAATCAATGCTAGTTATTGCTACTCAATACTAGCTGTATTACTATTGCTAAACAAGGTTAATCTATTGCTAATCGATGATACAATGCATGTCACAGCTACGTAAATTCTGACCAATGACATGAAAATTTTGACCAATGAAATCTGAACACACCTCTAAGCCTGCCTCCCAGGCTCTTATTAACTCCTCCCAATCTGTAATCTTATGAACGAGACATAACAATTGAACCACACCCCAACTCAAAATGGCGTTTGTCACACTTTTGTAACAAGTTAAGAAATAGGAAGAAATACAATCTGTCCAGCCGTGGACAGGGAGAATTACAAACCAAACAACACAGAAATAACAATTGCACTATTCTTCACCTCAAAATGGCGTTTGTCACACTTCTGTATTTAATAAAGAAAGAGAAAGAAATACAATTTAACACGCTGTGGACAGGGAGAAATACAGACCAAAGGATACAGAAACGATGCATAAGCGAAAAACTTTCTTTATCAGGAATGTCAAAAATCACGTCGAATGGCGTGACGAACAAATGCCTTAGAGACAGCAGATCTCCTCTAAGTTTGCGAAACCCTCATTTACTCGACTGATAACAACTCTGCAATTAGCACATTACCTAAAGAAAACTAATAATTATTACAGTTCAACCATAAAGTGCTCTGGAAAACAAAAAGGAAAGAAAATGTGATTACACAAAAAACAACGTGGCTGGGTGACTGTCAGGAAGAGGCATAGCTCTAAAGTCAAGCCCGTTGTTCACCATCGACCTGTCCACGCTTCTAACAGATTTTCCCCACTCAGCGACACACTCGCTGAGGAAAAAACCCTGGTAATTGGCAGCTCTATAGTCAGAAACGTGGCATTAGAGGCACCAGCGGCCATAGTCAAATGCATTCCAGGGGCCAGAGCGGGCGACATAGAATCCTATTTAAAACTGCTGGCTAAGGATAAACGTAAATACGGTAAAATAGTTATTCACGTCGGCGTTAATGACACCCGGTTACGCCAATCGGAGGTCACTAAAATTAATGTTGCATCGGTGTGTAATTTTGCCAAAACAATGTGGACCCCTGCCAAATCTGACCAGTGATGACATGTTTAGCCGCATGTCGTCCTACAATCGCTGGTTGTCTAGATGGTGTCCAGCAAACAACGTGGGCTACAGAGATAATTGGCAATCTTTCTGGAGAAAACCTGGTCTGATGAGGAGAGACGGCATCCATCCCACTTTGGAAGGAGCAGCTCTCATTTCTAGAAATATGGATAAATTTATTTGCCACCCTAAAACATGACAACCCAGGGCTCAGACCAGGATGCAGAGTTGTAGTCTTACACACTTCTCTGCAGCTTCCCACCTGCTGCTACCCCCCCAATCGATTAACACAAAAGGAGCAAATCCTCTTGTGCAAAAAGAAATTATTAAAACAAAAACTTTAACTGAACAAAAACATCAAACTATTAAATGTGGTTTGCTGAATATCAGATCTCTCCTTTCCAAGTCTCTGTTAGTGAATGAGTTGATTTGTGATCATCATATTGATATATTTAGTCTTACAGAAACCTGGCTGCAGCAGGAGGATCATGTTAGCATCATGTTAGCATCATGTTAGCATTAATGAAGCAACTCCCTCTGACTGTTTAAATGTTCACGTTCCTGGAACCACAGGCAGAGGAGGAGGAGTGGCAGCTATCTTCAGATCAGGGTTACTCATCAGTCCCAGACCCAAGATTAGTTTGAGCTCTTTTGAATATCTGATTCTCAGTTTTTCCCACGCAAAGTGGAAATCCCAGAAACCTCTTGTGTTTGTTGTTGTGTATCGTCCACCTGGCCCTTATTCTGAGTTTCTGTCTGAATTCTCAGAGTTTTTATCCCAGTTAGTGCTGAGTACAGATAAAGTCATTGTAGTGGGTGACTTTAATATTCATGTAGATGTTGAAAATGACAGCCTGAATATGAACTTTAATTCTATATTGGACTCTATTGGATTTTCTCAGAGTGTTCACAGACCGACTCACTGCCTTAATCACACCCTTGATCTTGTGCTGACTTATGGCATTGAGAGTGAACAGTTAACAGTGTTCCCTCATAACCCTGTCTTATCTGACCATTTTCTGATAACCTTTGAGTTTACATTACTTGACTATACAGTTTCTGAGAAGAAATTTACATATAGAAGGTGTCTATCAGAGGATGCTGTAACCAGATTTAAAGAATTAATTCCATCATCCTTTTCTTCACTGCCATGTGCAGATATGACAGAGGACAGCTACCTAAACTTTACTCCAGCAGCACTTGACTCTCTTGTTGACAGCACTATAGTTTCAATGCGTACAGCACTGGACAATGTTGCCCCTCTGAAAAGGAAGGTAATCAGTCAGAAGAGGCTGGCTCCTTGGTATAATTCACAGCTGCGTGCTTTAAAGCAGACTGCAAGAAAGCTGGAGAGACAGTGGCGTTCCTCTAATTTAGAAGAGTCTCAATTAGTCTGGAAAGATAGTTTAACAATGTATAAGAAAGCCCTTCGTAAAGCTAGAACTGCTTATTATTCATCATTGATAGAAGAGAATAAGAACAATCCCAGGTTTCTTTTCAGCACTGTAGCCAGTCTGACTAAGAGTCCGAGCTCTGCTGAGCCAGTTATTCCTTTAACTCTCAGCAGTGATGATTTCATGAGCTTCTTTATTAATAAAATTGTTTCTATCAGAGAGAAGATTGATGGTGTATAGACTGCATTGCTGCCTAAGTTTTGTTTCCTGCGCTCGTGGGCGGAGTAGGAGCCAGGTGGGTTTGGCCACGGCGAGCCAGGTAGAGGCACAGGTGATATGTGTTAGTGGGTGATTTAGTTCAGCATTGAGAATCCGGGGGAGCTTCACGCAGAAATCTTTTTCGATCGTGAGTCGTGAGTTGTGAGAAAATTAAATGTTTATTTTGAGTTAAATGAAACCTTGAGCCCTTGGAATAAACAAGCATAAAGATGACGGCATGCAGTGATTGATGTTTTCGTGGACACGCATCGAAACCCTACTGAGCCCCCCCAGATAAGTACCACTTAATTTTTGATTGTGGAAAGTGCTACTACAATAAATCGAAAAAGATTGGAGTGAGAATTAACTGCTGCCGAGCAGTATTTTGGACGCTCATGTGTGGAAGCCGTGATCGCTGCTTCCGCATATGAATGAATGGATCAAAGGATGTTGTAAAGACACAAAGTAACAACTTCAAGCCCCCCCCCCCCCCTTGATGAAATAAAAATATGACGGAAGGAAAGGAAACTGCCAGTATTGGACTCGCGGAGAAAAGCGAGGATGATAAATTGTTTCAAGACATTGGTGCAAGGAGAACGAAACTAAGGCTGCTCACCTTAAAATTAAATCAGATTGATGATCTTTTGGGAAAGGATGCGAATTATGAAGTAATACAAATAAAGATGAAGGATTTCAATGTTGTGTTGGAGGCGTTCAAAGAGCTCAACAGTTCTGTGGTAAAACGTTTGCGCATGGATGAATTGAGCGCTGACCAGGAGGAATGGTATCAGCCAAAGCTTCAGAAATTTGAGGAGTTCATTCAAACCATGGATATGTGGTGCGAAGAGGCTGTGGGAAAACATCGCAGCGACAAGGCTGCTACTGAACAGGACGAGGTGTCCCCGTTGGACAGTGTGTCCAACGTGTCAAAGCCGACCTCAGCAGTGTCGGCCAGTGCGCGCTCGGGTCGGGCGCGCTCCAGCGCGTCATCAGCAGCCTCAGCTCGCATCAAGGAGGAAACGCGCAGAGCAGCCTTGGAGGCACAGGCAGCCGCACTGAAGAAAAAGCAAGCCTTGGCTCTGAAGGAAACAAAGCTCGCAGCTGAGAAGGAGGAGCTAAAAATTCAAACTGCTCTGGCGGTGTCTAAAGCAAAAATCAAAGTGTATGAAGAGCATGGTGTTTCTGAACCTGTTGATGGCATGACTGAATATTTTGATGAAGCAGTTGTTTCACGTGTTCAAAAGAGTGTTGATGTGCAAAGTGTAACAAATGTAATAATCCCCTCACAACCCCCCGCTCCAGTCCTGTCATTAGGAGCCAGACCCAAAGCAAGAAAGCCACATGAAACGATCCCAACACATGCGCCCACCACTGGTCATCAACGAATAACAAACCCAAATGAATTGTGTGATGTTATGAGAAGACAAACAGATATAACAGAAATGCTCGTTAAACAGCAACAATCAACTCGCTTACCTCATCGTGATGTGCCTGTGTTTAGTGGTGACCCGCTTGATTTTAGATCCTTTTTGAAAGCGTTTGAACATGTTGTTGATTCAAAAACTGACAACAATGCAGACAAGCTCTTCTTCTTAGAGCAGTTTACAAGAGGTGAGCCGCACGATCTGGTGAAAAGCTGCCAGCATATGAGCGCTGGTCGGGGCTATGGAGAAGCGGTGCGCCTGCTGGAGGACCGCTATGGAAACCCTCTCAAAATTGCAACGGCGTTAATTAACAAACTGTTAAACTGGCCGCAAATAAAATCCGAGGATGCCAAAACCCTACACAGCTTCTCTCTTTTTCTTGTGACCTGTCTTAATGCCTTGGGAGAAGTTGACTACATGGAGGAGTTGGACAACCCAGCCAATATGAGAGCAGCCATCGCAAAACTCCCATATAAGATGAGAGAGAAATGGAGAGCCGCGGCCTTTGAAATCTCAGAGAGAAAACGAAACCGTGTAAAGTTTGGAGATTTGGTAACTTTTGTGGACAAAGAGGCAAGAATAGCAAATGACCCCCTCTTTGGTGACCTGCAGGGAATAGCAGGTGAAGGAAAAGAAAAGAAAATGCCCGTTAATGTAAAAATGGCAAGAAAAGACAAACCAAGAGGAAGCAGTTTTGCCACCAGTGTGTCTTTGTGCAATGAAGCTGTCAATGCAAACAGCAGGACCACCACGTCATATAACAACAGCGCCCTCGTCAGGCCATGCCTGTATTGCAGGAAAAATCACACAATGGCTGAGTGTCACCACCTCCAAGAAAAATCTCACAAAGACAAGTTGGACCTTTTGAGAAGAAATGGCATATGTTTTGGTTGTTTATTAAAGGGGCATCTTAGCAAAGATTGCAACAGAAGAATGACTTGTCAAGTATGCTCACAAAAACACCCAAGCTTGTTGCACATTTACAAGAATGGAAACGTTGTAAAGCAAACCAACGCAAGTTGTCAGACAGAACACACTGAAGGTCAGCAGACAATTTCAAGTGCACTTGTGAGTTTGAATCAAGAAGCAACTCCCGCTACTGGGGCCGGAGACAGTTGCATCCTGGCAATTCTTCCAGTGTACGTTAAAGCAAAGCTGGGAACAAAGATTGTGGAGACCTATGCATTCATGGACCCGGGGAGCTCCGGAACCTTTTGTACTGATGCATTGGCCAAACAGCTTAACCTGCATGGTAAAGGAACAGAAATAGTTTTAAGCACTATGAATTCAACCAAACGCATAAAAGGCTGTCTTGTAAGAAACTTGGAAGTTGGTGGAATTAATGAAAACAAATATGTGACTCTCTCAAAAGTGTTTGTACAAAAGAGGATTCCAGTTGGAAAGGAAAACATCCCTCACCAAAAGGACATTGACAAATGGTCTTACCTGAGACACGTGAAGCTGCCATACATTGACGCTGATGTAGGGCTGCTTATTGGTAACGACACTCCTGAAGTCTTTGAGCCTTGGAGAGTGATTCACAGTCAAAAGAATGGACCATACGCTGTCAAAACAATTTTAGGATGGACAGTTAATGGACCAATCAGGACACATGTGGAAGGAGAGCAGCAGGCTGTCACAGTCAATCGAATAGCAATGGAAAACATAGAAAAAATGCTGCTGCAACAATACAATGCTGACTTTCCTGAGCGCACATGTGACGAAAAGGTGGAAATGTCAATTGAGGACAAAAGGTTCATGGAGTCTGTTTCAAAATCTGTGGAGTTCAAAGAGGGACACTATTACATAAAGCTGCCAATTAAAGAATCTGGGATCAACATGCCGAACAACCGTGATGCAGCAGTTCAGCGTGCGCTTGCCCTGAAGAAAAGGCTCAGCAAGAATCCTGAATTTCACAAAGAATATTCTGACTGCATAGCAGACATGCTGAATAAAGGATACGCAGTCAAGATCCCAGAAACACAGTTAAAGGGGCAGTGTGGCACAGCTTGGTATATACCACATCATGGTGTTTACCATCCACGAAAGAAAAAACTTCGCGTTGTGTTTGACTGTGCTGCTAGTTACCAGGGTGTGTCTCTTAACCAAAGGCTACTTCAAGGCCCAGATTTAACTAACACACTCATTGGTGTACTCACCCGCTTCAGAGAGGAAAGAGTGGCTATGATGGCCGACATAGAAGCCATGTACCATCAGGTGAGAGTCCCTGAGGAGGATACTGACCATCTGCGTTTTTTGTGGTGGCCAGGTGGGGATTTGACCCAAGAGATAGCCGAACACAAAGTAGTGGTTCATCTCTTTGGGGCCACCTCATCTGCCAGCTGTGCAAACTTTGCCCTGCGCAAAACCGCAGAGGACAACAGGACAAGGTCACCGCCGGAAGCTGTGGAAACAATAATGAGAAACTTCTACGTTGACGACTGCTTAAAGTCGGTCGGCACTGAGAAGGCTGCCATAGAATTAAGAAAAGATCTCACCACACTATGTGCAGCAGGAGGCTTCAAGCTTTCCAAATGGACGAGTAACAGCCGTGCACTCTTGAAGTCGGTGCCTGAGAGCGACAAAGCAACAGAGGTGAAGGCATTGGATCTTGCTAAAGATGCTCTCCCCATAGAAAGAGCCCTAGGGGTGTTGTGGTGTGAAAACTCAGACTCTTTCAAGTTCAGTGTTTCCCTGAAAGAGAAGCCAAACACAAGGAGAGCAGTTCTTTCTGTGGTCAGTTCCATATACGACCCGCTTGGGTTTCTTGCCCCAGTGATACTCCCTGCAAAATCCATCCTGCAAAAACTCTGCAAAGAGAAAATTACCTGGGACGAAGAAATTCCTCTGCACCTGTTGCATGACTGGAACAACTGGACAGACCAATTGCCTCAAATTGCCCACTTCCAGATAGCAAGGTGCATCAAGCCAAATGGGTTTGGTCCGATTGCCACAGCCCAGCTCAACCACTTTTCAGATGCCAGTGAGAGTGGCTATGGAACAGTGTCATACCTGAAGCTGACAAATAAGAAAGGTCATGTTCACTGTGCCTTTATGATGGGTAAGGCTAGAGTCGCCCCGCTGAAACAAACTACCATCCCACGACTGGAGCTCACTGCGGCGGTGATGGCTGTGAACATTGATAAGATGATTAGAAAAGAGCTCCAGTTTGACCTTCAAGCCTCAGCATTTTGGACAGATAGCACAACGGTGCTAAGATACATAGCAAATGAGGCACTGAGACTGAAAACCTTTGTTGCTAACCGAATTGCGGTCATTAAAGAAGCAACAAATGTGGAACAGTGGAACTTTGTAAACACCTCTGAAAACCCAGCTGATTGTGCCTCACGGGGACTCACAGTGGAACAGCTCTTGGCTAATCAAACATGGACACTAGGGCCAGTCTTCTTACAAGATGCCAATGTGAAAAAGACAGACAAGCATGAAGATTTGGGCCTTGGTGAGGATGATCCAGAGGTGAGAAAAAACGTTTTGGTGTTCTCTGCGGTCACTGTGGACATGTGTACAGTGGAGAAGTTGATAAACTATTACTCCAGCTGGTGGCGCTTGAAACGGGCCGTTGCCTGGTTGCTGAGAATAAAAGGTTTTCTGGTTTCAAAGGCACATAAAAGAAAAAATACAGTAAAAGCCCCTTCCCCCCTTCAAGGACCGCTGACTGTAGATGAGCTGAACAGAGCAGAAATGGCAGTCGTTCAGTACTGTCAACGTTGCAGCTTCCATGCAGAAATCTCAGCTTTGGAGAAAGGAAGGCAAGTGCCAAAAAGAAACAGCTCCATCTATAGATTGGATCCTCGTCTTCAGGATGGCCTGCTCAGACTTGGGGGACGGTTAAACAAATCAGCTATGCCTGAAAGTTCAAAGCATCCCATAATAATGCCAAAGGGTCTCCATGCTACTAAACTGTTGTTACAGGACATTCATGACAAAACTGGACACTCTGGCAGGAACTTCATGCTTTCTCGCCTTCGTCAGCGGTACTGGGTACCTGCAGCAAACGCAGCAGTGAGAAAAGTTATATTTCATTGTGTTGCTTGCAGAAAATATCATTCAAGAGCTCAAGAACAAAAAATGGCAGACCTACCTGTGGATCGGCTGACACCTGATAAACCCCCCTTCACACACGTAGGAATGGATTATTTTGGGCCCATAGAGGTCAAAAGAGGTCGCACCATTGTTAAAAGATACGGAGCACTGTTTACTTGTTTGACAACGCGCGCCCTGCACATTGAAGTCTCTCACACCTTCGACACAAGCTCGTGCATCAACGCCATTCGACGCTTCATGTGCAGAAGAGGACAAGTGGATCTTATCAGATCTGACAACGGCACGAACCTAGTAGGGGCCGAGAGAGAGCTCAGAGCTGCCATAAGAGAAATGGATCAGACAAAGATCACAGACACCTTGGCAGAAAGAGGAATACGTTGGATCTTTAATCCACCTGCTGGACCACATTTTGGTGGAATATGGGAGAGGCAAGTGAGATTGGTGAAGAGGATTTTAAAGTCAGTGCTTGGTGAACAAACGATGGACGATGAGTGCCTACAAACTGTGTTATGCGAGGTGGAGGCTATAATAAATGATAGGCCTATAACCACAACATCTGAAGACACAGGCGATATAGAGGCCTTGACGCCAAATCATTTGTTGCTACTTAAGAAAAAGCCATTGCTTCCCCCTGGTCTCTTCAGCAAAGAAGACTGCTACTCACGAAGACGGTGGAAGCAGGCTCAGTATCTGGCAGATTTATTTTGGAGAAGATGGGCAAAGGAATACCTCCCAAGCCTACAGGAGCGCCAGAAATGGAACGGAATAAAAAGAAACCTCAAGGTTGGAGATGTCGTCATGATCCTGGATGAAAATTCACCAAGGAGTTCATGGTTACTTGGTAGAGTGGAGCAGACTATGCTGGACGCCAGAGGTCTTGTTCGTCGGACGCTGGTCAAGACCAGGAGCAACATCCTCGAAAGACCAGTTGACAAACTATGCCTTATTTGTGAGGCTGACGACTAGACAATGACTCATGAACTAACGACGAATGACTTTAGGGGTGTAGGCGGATCGCTGCCCCGAACGACCTTTTTTCTTTTCAGCAAGGACCAAGGACCAAGAAGATTCTGTATTATAATGTTATGAATGTGTAATAATGTGCCATAGATATGAGTTAATAAGCTATGTTAAAGTTAATTATAAGCCCCCTTGCCTTATAATTAGGGGCCGGTTTTGTATAGACTGCATTGCTGCCTAAGTTTTGTTTCCTGCGCTCGTGGGCGGAGTAGGAGCCAGGTGGGTTTGGCCACGGCGAGCCAGGTAGAGGCACAGGTGATATATGTTAGTGGGTGATTTAGTTCAGCATTGAGAATCCGGGGGAGCTTCACGCAGAAATCTTTTTCGATCGTGAGTCGTGAGTTGTGAGAAAATTAAATGTTTATTTTGAGTTAAATGAAACCTTGAGCCCTTGGAATAAACAAGCATAAAGATGACGGCATGCAGTGATTGATGTTTTCGTGGACACGCATCGAAACCCTACTGAGCCCCCCCAGATAAGTACCACTTAATTTTTGATTGTGGAAAGTGCTACTACAGATGGAGTCCTTCCCACTATTATCACTGATGTATCATCAAGTACAGCAGCTTTAGAAGTATCTTTAGAACCTGATTTATATTTAGACGGCTTCTGCCCAGTTGATCTCTCTGAGCTAACAACAGCAATAGTCTCTTCTAAACCATCAACTTGTGTTTTAGACCCAATCCCAACCAGACTGTTCAAGGAGGTTTTCCCATTAATTGACACTTCCATATTGGATTTGATCAATCTGTCTTTGTTGACAGGATATGTACCTCAGACTTTTAAGGTTGCTGTAATTAAACCTTTACTTAAAAAACCTACTCTTGATTCAGAAGTGTTGGCTCATTATAGACCTATATCCAATCTCCCTTTTATGTCTAAAGTTCTTGAAAAAATAGTTGCAGCTCAGCTTTGTGATCACTTACACAGAAATAATCTGTTTGAAGAGTTTCAGTCAGGATTCAGAGTGCATCATAGCACAGAAACTGCACTGCTGAAAGTTACCAATGATCTCCTCTTAGCCTCTGATAGCGGACTTGTGTCTGTGCTTGTCCTGTTGGATCTCAGTGCTGCATTTGATACGGTCGATCACAGTATCTTATTACACATACTTGAACATGTTATTGGGATTAAAGGAACTGCATTAGGCTGGTTTAAGTCATATTTGTCTGATAGATTTCAGTTTGTTCTTGTAAATGAAGAATCTTCCTCACACACCAGAGTAAGTCATGGAGTTCCTCAGGGTTCTGTGCTTGGACCGATTCTTTTCACTTTATACATGCTTCCATTAGGTAACATTATTAGACAGCATGGCATAAATTTCCATTGCTATGCTGATGATACTCAGCTGTACTTATCTATAAAACCAGATGAACCCAATAGGTTGGTCAGACTACAAGCATGTCTTAAAGACATAAAGACCTGGATGACTCAGAACTGTCTGCTGCTAAATTCAGACAAAACTGAAGTCGTTATCTTTGGACCTGAGCGTTTCAGGGAGAAATTGTCTAGCTATATAGTTACTCTAGATGGTATTTCCTTGGCTTCTAGTTCTACAGTGAGGAACCTTGGAGTTATTTTTGACCAGAATTTATCATTTGACTCGCATATAAAACAGGTTTCTAGGACTGCCTTCTTTCATCTTCGTAATATTGTTAAAATCAGGAACATCTTGTCTCAGAGTGATGCAGAAAAACTAATTCATGCATTTGTTACTTCAAGATTGGACTACTGTAATTCTTTATTATTGGGCTGTCCCACATATTCTCTGAAAAGCCTTCAGTTGATCCAAAATGCTGCAGCCAGAGTTCTGATGAGAACTAACAGGAGAGATCATATTTCTCCAGTTTTAGCTTCTCTTCATTGGCTCCCTGTTAAATTCAGAATAGAATTTAAGATTCTTCTCCTTACATATAAAGCTCTTAATGACCGAGCTCCATCATATCTTAAAGATCTCATTGTAAGATATTTTCCTAACAGAGCACTTCGTTCCCAAACTGCAGGTTTACTTGAGGTTCCCAGAGTTTCTAAAAGTAGAATGGGAGGCAGAGCCTTCAGTTATCAGGCCCCTCTCTTGTGGAATAAGCTGCCAGTAAATGTCCGGGAAGCAGACACCCTTTCCACTTTTAAGACCAGGCTTAAAACTTTCCTTTTTTATAAAGCTTATAGTTAGGTCTGTTGAATCTGATAGTGTGTCTGCTAGTGTGTCTTGTCCTGCCTCCACCTCTGGCACCCTCTATACTTTCATTACCCCCACCCGAACCAGGGTTTGAATCCCATTCCCGCCTATCTTACCTCTTTTATTTCTCCCCCTACCCGAACCAGGGTTTGCATCCCCACCCCGCTGTGACTGGTGTGCAGTTGGTGAGAGTGAGTTGTATGGCTTTGTTTTTGCTGGTATTTTTAGTGATTATAGGACTGTTTAGGTGAGTTTGTCTGCTGAATCTGCTAGTGTGTCTTGTCCTGCCTCCACCTCTGGCACCTTCTATACTTTCATTACCCCCTACCCGAACCAGGGTTTGAATCCCATTCCCGCTTATCTTACCTCTTTTATTTCTCCCCCTACCCGAACCAGGGTTTGCATCCCCACCCCGCTGTGACTGGTGTGCAGTTGGTGAGAGGCTGAGGTAGCTTGTGGCTGTAAAAGATGGTTCTATATATGGATCTATATAGGGAGTAAAGGGAATTACTCACTGAGTCTGGTCCTTTATTTTATTATTTATTTATTTTCGTTAGCACAAGTTTCTTGTGTTTACCTTGAATAGGGATGGCTCAGGTAATCCTGAAACATCCCATAGTTAAGCTGCTATAGGCCCAGACTGCTGGGGGGCCTCATCTGTCACACCTTTCCTCACTTTACTCTCTTTATGTATATGTGACATTATTGTGGTCATTAACTCGTGTTTCCCTGTTCCAACAGATATCCTTTGAATGGTGTTACAGTGCCCCCCCCCCCCCCCCCTCCCCCCTTTCTGTCTTCTCAAACCCCAGCTGGTCGAGGTGGATGGCCACCCTTCCTGAGTCTGGTTCTGCCAGAGGTTTCTTCCTGTTCAAAGGGAGTCGTTTCTCTCCACAGTCGCCTCAGGCACGCCGCTCAGGCCGGGAGATTGGACCGAAAAAACAAAAAGTTTTCAGTGCAATCTGTTGGTTTTCTTAGCTAGGAAATTGTTTTTGAATTGGCTCTATATGAACGAATTGGATTATTTTATGAATTATGATTATTATTAATTAATTGAATTCCAATTGGCTTGAATTGGACTTACTATCTAAGTGCCTTGAGATGACATTTGTTGTATTTGGCGCTATATAAATAAAAATGAATTGAATTGAATTGAATTGAACATTTGTGAGTGTGGAACAGCATAAGAATGTCAAAAACAAACAGCGTGCACTCGCATAAGCAGCGTGCACGCGCAGCCCCTCGCTGTCCTCCCTGAAGCCCAAACACATCCAGCTAGCCTGTTGAAAACAGAACTTAGAAACCTAAAACAAATCACAGCGGTATTCAATAATAATAGGATGCACTCAATAAAAATTCACAATATTAAAGAAATCAACCTTATTTCAACAAACTATCAATGCAGCAATTATAACAATGAATGAAATCTGAGTGGCTCTGCACTCACTTAATCTTTTATTTAGCCTAAGATTATATATGTAAGACGTTGTGTTAACTCTGTGCGAATGTGTATGGAACTTCGATTATATTCACCAAAACTACGTGTGTGTTCTTAATCCTAAATACTCAAAATGACTAAAAATACTCAAAAGTCAAGGGATGAGATGAGTTGGAACCTTGATTTTCCCACACAAAATAACTTTTTTCCTCTTTTTTAGATTCACATAAAACAGCAGGATTTCACACAAAGTGACACACACATTGACAGACAGAGACCGGTCACACACACACCCCAAGTCAGTCGGTCAGAGTTTTGTGTCAGTCACCGTTCAAATCTTCACAGTTTTAAATTCTCAATTTCTTTCATTTAGACTTTTAATTTTTCAGGAGATCTTGGTGTAGGCAATATATGAAATACAAAATGTGTTTTCTCTACAAGCCTTGTGATATGGTCTCTAAGGACCAAAGCAACAGACGCTGACGTGTACTTTCAGCCTCCCTGTGACCTCTTTATAAGAACTCCTGTGGCCAATTCATGAACGAATTTGAATTTTCTTCTCAAAATGTCTTTATACTGAGGTCTTGGATAACTCCAAAGAGTTCTAAGCAGATATGAAATGATATAAACATATATTTAAACTGTACCCTTATAGAACTGGAATTTACTTTTCAGAGTTTTCTTGAACTGCCCTATTGATTCCACCTTCAAACTTTTTCTGTTTGCAAGTCAATCAATTACCAGCATTCGTCTACTCCTTGACTAGTGAAAATGATTTTCACATATATTAATGACTAATGTGCGCCTTAGTCCAACGGTAGCCCGAACCCCAATGCATTAAAGGTCGGCCGTTGGCTCTATGACGTCACTATGAACGGGTGATTTGCCACCCTGCCCGCTCTAAAAGCGTATCCACCATTCCAGTTTAAACTCATCGATTTATTTCCTGCCCGAGCATGAGCGACTAGTCTTCCTTAATTACCACAAAAAAAATACAACAACACAACAGCCCGACCAGCTGCTCACAGCTGTCTGCTTCACAAACACGTCTCACATAAGCTGTTGTTCGCCCAATTTTTTATCTCAATTCAACCATTCGGCTCCTCTTGGCCCAAAATTTCTTATATAATCTCAGCAGCCCCCCTGCGCAGAGGTAAACAATGAAATGCTTACCGAATGCAGAATCCGTACTCTCTCCTGTGTTCTTTTAATTTGGGGAAACCGGAAAGAGCCGTCAGCTGTACACCACCAACAGAAATCCGCTGTTTAATGGTTAGGAAAAAATCCCACCTGCCGGCCGGCTTTTCACAGCTGATGTCGGTTGTCGGGGCACAGAGGACACGCTCTGCCGGGCTCCAGATGTAGAAATCTCACAAAATTCGGGGTCACCATTATGTGAAAATTAATAAAATCCGAAATAAATCCGAAATAAAACTTAATTGCAGTGAGAAAGGTATGCGTGGGGTTACTACACTATTGTATTGAAGCACTCGACACGGCAATTGCAACAGTCTCAGGATTAAACGACTATTGTTTGGATAGGAACCAAAGTTTACACGTCTGTTTCCGCGAACCCCGCGTATTGTCGGACCCCTACAATCTGTGGATTGTCATTGGTTTTAGCCGAAACGCATCATAGCTCATTACCATAAAGTTAGCTTGAGTTTAATCGCTGGAATCCGCTCTGGTAGCTCAGTTCTCTTCGCCAATGGCGAATCCGCTCTGGTAGCCCAGGCAGCATTAGCGCGTCAGGCTCTTGAAGAGACCGTGTGGAGACAGACGAATGGCTGACATCGTGATTTAGATTCCCAAGGACTGTGCAGCTACAAATATGCAGCTTGCTGGAGCCACAACTCCAGAGAGAAACACGCCGATCAAACCCAATTCCACCACACGTCCAGGTCCTCACCACCCTTGGATTTTTGGCCACTGGAACCTTTCAGAGGGAGATTGGAGACAGATCGGGGTCCCAGTCTCTGTGAGTCGTGCGCTCCCCTTGGTCATCAAAGCTCTCATCAGTTTATCACCCATGGTACATCAGATTCCCATACACCGCTGTCCAACAAGTACAAATTAAGAGGGACTTTCATGCCGTGGCTGGACTACCAAACATAATTGGAGCACGAGACATATACGCATCAAAGCATCCGTGCTGTCGTGGAGCGCACTGAGCTGAAGGCCAGGTGGGGGTGTCTCCATACCTTGTTCATGGCGCAATATTGCCATGAACGAGGGTCTCCACCTGAACCAGCCCAGGCAGACCAGAAGGTGTGGTGCCAGAAGACCCCCCTCATGGACCACCCCATCGAAGAGCCATCATGATGAGGCAACAACTGATTGCACGGCTTTAGTTGCAGTCATCGAGCGCCTGGCCAGGGCGAGACGTTTTTTTTAAGCCATTTTCATATCAAACCATTTCTTCTTTATTTCAGTGACATTACGAACTAAAGGTGACACAGAATTATCAGCATTCGTAATTGCTTCCCATTTCTTGGCTTTAGCAGGTCCTGTAATTCCACTGCTGACACTGCTAAAAATGACAGATTTTCCTTTCTGGATCTCTGAAAGCAGAACTTCAGTCTCAGAGCCCGTAAAGTTGTTCTTTATGCACCTTGATGCCGTTTTCATGACTCAACACTTCCTGGCACAGGAGAGAGGAAGCACAGCTCCTAATATGGTATTATTTGGGCGTGGAGTATGGAAATCTACTATCCTCGTGCATGTGCACTTAGATACGCACGGGTGTGATTCATCATTTACGCAGGTCGTTTACACATTTTTTCCGAAGTTAAGAGCGATTGTTGAATCTGACGTGGCGTGTTCGTACGAGACCTTCTTACCAAAAAGTAAGAGAAATTTAGAATAAAAATACGAAAATGTTCTTGCATGAGGCCCAATGATTTCCACTATGAGGACTCAGCAGGGAAACCTACAAATTCACCACAAGATATAAACAAGAGAGGAGTCAGATGAGGTGGCTCGGGCATCTGGTTAGGATGCCTCCTGGACGCCTCCCCGGTGAGGTGTTCCGGGCCCGTCCCACTTGGAGGAGGCCCCGGGGAAGACCCAGGACACGTTGGAGAGACTATGTTTCTCGGCTGGCCTGGGAACGCCTCGGGGTCCCCCCAGAAGAGCTGGAGGAAGTGGCCGGGGACAGGGACGTCTGGGTCTCTTTGCTCAAGCTGCTGCCCCCGCGACCCGATCCCCGGACCAGCGGAAGATAATGGATGGATGGATGGATGAATATAAACAATACATTCATAGATTTTTATGCTAAACTATACTCATCTGAAACTGACCCAGGACAGGATACCGTTGATGCTTTCTTTGATAAAATTGAACTCCCTCAACTCAATACAGAACAAAATTACAGACTGGACGAGCCACTTACAGAAAATGAACTATTGTCTGCACTTAATTCCATGCCAAATAACAAATCACCAGGACCTGATGGTTTCCCTGCTGAATTTTTCCAAAACATTTTTGGAACATCTTATCTCCTCTATTCATCAGAGCAATAGCTGAAATAAAACAAAACTCAAGATTCCCAACTAGGGCTTTGACCTCGAACTTCAATATTCGAATATAATTCGAATGTTATGAAAATAAAGAGACGTTCGAACGAATATTAGGCCGTTCTTAATATTCGAACCTATATTTTGCGTTGTGTATCATTATTTTATCTTAGTGAATATGGTTGCAAACGTTTTCGATTCTGATCGCAGTGATTCTTTATACGTCTGGAGAATGTTAATAGCAAAGGTAATTATCTTATGGGTCATCTCAGGACCTGTAGACGTTCATTCACGACCCGCGCTAGAGCTGTTGACAGAACTATTCACGCTCAACTAACAATGGCTGCTGCTCTAACACTGTACACGCCGAAACATCTGAAAAGTAATGTGTGGCGCTATTTTGGATTTGAAACGAAGGATGACGAAATCCTAAAGAAGAAGGTGGTGTGTAAAATATGCGGCACCAAATTGGCCTATCAATCCACGCCACAAATTTGAGGGCCCATCTGACGACGCTTCACCCGGGCAAGCTAGAAGAGGAGAGGGGGGTGGGGGAGGGAGATGGGCCGGTGACACCTCGGCAAGTGAGGATCGATAGCATGCTAATGCCTACGCGGGGCCTCCCGTATGCCCGTCAGAGCAAAATTACCAACAAGCTGGCGAGATTCATTTGTGAGGACATGAGGCCCATGAATATGCTGTACGGGTCAGGGTTTCAGTCATTCATACGGGAGCTGGAGCCAAGGTATCAAATCCCCTGCCCAAGGACCATGGCTGGGGAAATTGCTAAACTGTATGACTCCACCAAGAATTACGTGAGATGCTACGTGGACAAAAGCTCGCCCTGACAACTGACGGCTGGAGTTCTTTGGCCACGGAGTCCTATGTTACAGTCACTGCCCATTTTATCAACGCGGAATGGGAGTTACGGAGTGTCGTACTTGACACCTCCGAGCTTCAAACCTCCCACACAGCAACAAACGTGTCTTCGTGCATTGGCAGCATTATACAAGAATACGAACTAGGCGAGTCGGTGCTAGCCATAACCACCGATAATGCACTAAATTACATCAACGCTGTGCGACACCTGGGCATACCCAACATCACTTGTATGGCCCACACCCTGAATCTGGCTGCACGAAAGGGGCTTTCCCAACGTTCGGTTGCGACCGCCGTTAGTCGCCTTAAGGCAGCGGCGCAACACTTTAAAACGTCAACCACTGACAGCTACCTCCTGGAGGCAAAACAGAGGCTCCTTGGCTTAAAGACTGTCCAGCTCATTAACGACTGCCCCACCCGGTGGAATAGCACGTATGAGATGATCTGTCGGGCTGCAGACCAACAAGCCCCCGTTGCAGCTGTCGTAATGGAGAAAAAGCTAAGCAGACTGGAGCTCAGCAGTGTGGAGTGGACCCTAATGGAGAAGGTCAGTAGCATTGGCTTGTTATGTTTAGTATCGTGTTATGAATAGGTTAAAAAGCAATTATGCCAGTATTCATTGTGTGTTTGTTCCACAGGTGAAAGACGTGCTGAGGCCATTCAAAGTGGCGACCCAGGCGTTGTCGACGGACAGCTATCCCACAGCATCTGCTGTCCTCCCTCTGCAATATATTCTCCTAACGCAGCTCCAGCCCTCCGCCGACGACCAGGCAGCAGTGAGGGATATGAAGACATTAATGTCAACAGATCTTAAGTCGCGCTATGACTCTGACAAAGATGCCTTTCTGATCTTAAACACAGCCAGCGTTTCCACCGGCTGGTTCATCTAGGTCGAAAGTCGCAGGAGGCAGTGCGTGCCAAGGTCCAGAGGGAGCTTGCCGAGCTCGAAGAGGACGCAGAGAAACAGAGAGAAGGTGGGGATGCGACCGCACAGCAGCGCAAGGCAAATGCGCTCAGCGCGATGGGGGACCTCTTTGGCGATGTCTTCTGTCAACAGGCTGGAGGAGGTAATGATCATTAATAAATTGTACGTCGAACGTTAATATAATGGAACAAGTTTATCGCTCATAGCCCAGATTTAACCCCATTGTGCATTTAAAAACAGTTTAAAATCGAATAGAAAGCCTTAAAGTTTCTAGATGTTGTATAGGCTTATACTGTAGGCCCTAATGCTTGATTTTATTTTTAACAGTAAGAGTACATGAAGACATGGTCCAAGCTGAGATGGTGGCCTACAGCAGGGAGCCCCCACCCCCGTCTGACAGCAACCCGTTGTCCTGGTGGAAGGAGAGGAGCCCGAAATATCCCAATCTCGGCAAGCTGGCGCGTGGCTACCTGGCGATTTGCGGGACATCCGTAAGGGCGGAACGTGTTTTCTCCACCGCAGGGAATATAGTGACGAAGAAAAGGTCATCGTTAGAGCCAGAACACGTCAACCAGCTTGTGTTTCTGGCCAGCAATCTACGCTACAGATAGACCACCCAACGAGTTTCGATTGTTTTATGCGTGTGCGGTGCGCGGGTGTGTGTCTTTGTGAGAGAGAGAGAGAGAGAGCGAGAGAGAGATTTCTTAATTAATTGTTCTGATGTGATGATAATACAATGCTGATGATGATAAATGACAGGCTAGATGATAAAATAATTCTGTGCTGATGTGATGAAATGACATGAATGAAATAAAACGTGACTTTTTCTTCTGAAAAATGCCTTTTTTTCCCCTGCAGATATTTGTACTTTGTCCTCAGAAAAGCAGCACTCTGGACAACCCAGAGATAAATATGTGGCTAACGATGTGGCTCATAACAATGATAAGACATGCACACAAGTAATTAGCTTATAACCACTTCATTTGCGTCTTCATTCTCCACACCACATGTGCTGCAAGAGCGCATGTATTCCGGTTTCATAATCTGTGAGAAATTAACACGATACATTACACCGTTTGTTCTTGGAAGACCAGCCCACCTGGCTAATGAACGTGGCTAATGTTTAACGCTGATGGTAAATCCGCTCAATTAACGTCTTCATTCTCCACAAGGTATGTTTCAAATATTAAATATTAAAATGTAAACATTGTTCGAATATCTGTATTAATTACCAAACGAACTTCGAATATGATTTTTGGGCAGAAGTCAAAGCCCTATTCCCAACACATATGAATACAGCGCAAATTTCACTTCTCCCCAAACTCAACAAAGACCCAACACTTCTGTCAAATTAATGTCCTATTTCTCTTATTAATGTAGACCGTAAAATTATTAGCAAAACTTTAGCGCACAGGATTGAAAAAGTCACCCCTTACATCATCCATCAAGACCAAACCAGCTTTATTAAAGGAAGGCAATCCACCAGCAACACACGCAGACTATTTGATTTGATTCAGTATTCATCTTTACAGTAGGAAGATACTATTGTAGCCACTTTAGATGCAGAAAAAGCATTTGACCGAGTAAATGGGAAATGTCTTTTCAATACGTTGCAAAAATTTGGCTTTGGGGAATCATTTATTAATTGGATTAAGATCCTGTACAATGCACCTTCAGCCACGGTGACCACCAATCCCATCCCATCAGAAAGCTTTACTTCACACAGGGGAACTCGGCAAGGATGTCCACTCTCTTCTTCTTTATTTGTTATATTCATTGACCCCTTAGCAGCAGCTATCCGCCAGAACCTCAACATCACAGAGGTGATACATCTCTTAAGCAGCATGAGATCAGTCTATATGCTGATGACATTCTACTATTTAAAAAAAACAACAACAACGATCCCTTCCAGAAGTAGTTAAACTGATTCATTTATACTCCCCAATTGCTGATTACGCAATCAGTCAAATTGGAATAAGTCATCCATCCTTCCATTGCACAAAACTAACCCTTTGCCCTGTGTCCCGGGGTTGGGGGGCGTGCGCCTTTGCGTTGTGGTTGTTGGGCGCCGGCGTGCTACCCTCCCCCCACCCTCCATACCGTGCCCGCTGGTTTACTCAGAATGTCCTGGTTGGTGTCTTTCCTGGATTCTGGGCTGGTCCGTTTTCCTGTTGCCCCTGGGGTTGGGGGGGCTCAAGCCCTGATTGGCTCTACTGCTGGCAGGGTCCAGCTGGGCTGCACGGTTCCTGCTTGGACTCGGGGACAATCCAGAGGACTGGTGGAGGTGCATGGCATTGGCCCAACACACCAGCACCAGTCACTGGCTGGGGTGACTGGTTGATGCTGAGTGTTGAAGGTCAACATCACTGCTTTATAGCTAGCTGCTGGAAGGCTTTATTTTTTTGGTGGGTAAGGGGGTTACTTACAGACCACAACAAAAATGTCCACACATTCATCGATGCGCACCACAGTACACCTTACACACACACCTGTCATTGTCTGTTTTCTGTCTCTTGTCTTTATCTGTCCTGTCCTTTTGTGTTCCACTGTCGGTGATTCTAGTCCTCTCTGACTAAATCATTTTTTGAATCAGGTTTTTTGTTAGATTAGATGGTCCTTCACCAGCCCTCTAAGACCATACAGTGCACTCACACACTGTTAGGTTCCTCTGAGGAGTGTCAGTCACCTTTATCATGGACTTATTCTATCAGGTGCTGCAAGTTTCAAGAGTTGGTGGAAAAACACCAAGAACTGTGTCCACAAAGTCCTTGACAGGCATGTTTGTACATCCAGTATGAATTTTGTGTTTGATGTTTGGATGCTCCGTTCGAACTTTACTTTCTGGATGTGGACCAGTCTGCAGGCCAGCCCTAATTTGCCTTTTTTTCTTGCTTAAAACTTGTGCACCCCTTGGTACATGTTTTGCATTTCAGTTTTTTATGACATTTTTGATCTTTGATCTTCAAATAGGACTATAATAAACTGTGTAGAAGAAAAAGTTCCATCTTTTACCCTTCAGACAGTTTTTGCACCATTGACTCCCATTATGACATCAATTTCTGATCCTTCTCTACTTGTTGGCATAAAACAATGTGTGCGCGTGTCATAGGTAAAATTTAAAACTTCACAACACATTGTGCTCTTAAAGACCAGCTTTTTGGAAAGGTGGGTGGCAACCTAGGGTACACTGATCAACGTAGTATAAAGGCTTTATGACCTGTGTGGTGCTGTTCCTACATAAATCACTGACATTGATCTATAATTGTCATTTATTGTCTTTATTCTCTTCACTAATGCCCTGATGGCGAACTTAAATATGAAGGGGAAAAAGGGCAAGAAACCTTTGGAGAGGACAAAGGTTTAAAAAGCAATAAAATGTAAGCCCATATTTCATGTTGACTAAGGGAAGAAAATGAACCCCTGCCAATCTGTAAATAATAACTTGATTGGACGAAACATTTTCTTTCTTGTTGACATTAAAACCAATACAATGCCAACTGTCTACCATGGCGATTTTTAACATTTGCTGTGAAAGTTTCGTATTAATCTAGTATTGGTAGTGGATGCAAGGTAGGCAAGGTATATTTGCTTATGGGGACGTGCAGATTGCCTTCATATTTCTAATCACTGGTCTGGTGGCCGGGTCTGTGCCCGTGGGGCTCGGTCGGGCACAGCCCGAAGAAACGACACGGGTCCCCCTTCCTACGGGCTCACCACCCGTGGGAGGGGCCATGGGGGTCGGATGCAGTGTGAGCTGGGCGGCAGCCGAAGGCGGGGACCTTGGCGGTCTGATCCTCGGCTACTGAAGCTGGCTCTTGGGACGTGGAACGTCACCTCTCTGCTGGGGAAGGAGCCTGAGCTGGTGCGCGAGGCTGAGCGGTTCCGGCTAGATATAGTCGGACTCACCTCGACGCATGGCTTGGGCTCCGGAACCAGCCTCCTCGAGAGGGGTTGGACTCTCTTCCACTCTGGAGTTGCCCGCGGTAAGAGGCGTAGAGCAGGTGTGGGCATACTTATCGCCCCCCGGCTGTGCGCCTGTACATTGGGGTTCACCCCGGTAGACGAGAGGGTAGCCTCCCTCCGCCTTAGGGTGGGGGGACGGGTCCTGACTGTTGTTTGTGCCTATGCACCGAACGGCAGTTCAGAGTACCCACCCTTTTTGGAGTCCCTGGAGGAGGCACTAGAGAGTGCTCCTCCGGGAGACTCCCTCGTCCTGCTGGGGGACTTCAATGCTCACGTGGGCAATGACAGTGAGACCTGGAGGGGCGTGATTGGGAGGAACGGCCCCCCCGATCTGAATCAGAGTGGTGTTTTGTTGTTGGACTTCTGTGCTCGTCACGGATTGTCCATAACGAACACCATGTTCAGGCATAAGGGTGTCCATATGTGCACTTGGCACCAGGACACCCTAGGCCGCAGCTCGATGATCGACTTTGTAGTCGTATCATCGGACTTGCGGCCGTATGTCCTGGACACTCGGGTGAAGAGAGGGGCGGAGCTGTCAACTGATCACCACCTGGTGGTGAGTTGGCTCCGCTGGTGGGGGAGGAAGCCGGTCAGACCTGGCAGGCCCAAACGTATTGCGAGGGTCTGCTGGTAACGGCTGGCGGAATCCCCTGTAAGGAGGAGTTTCAACTCCCACCTCCGGCAGAGCTTCAACCATGTCCCGGGGGAGGTGGGGGACATTGAGCCCGAATGGGCCATGTTCCGTGCCTCCATTGTTGAGGCGTCCGACCGGAGCTGTGGCCGCAAGGTGGTCGGTGCCTGTCGTGGCGGCAATCCCCGAACCCGCTGGTGGACCCCAGTGGTGAGGGAGGCCGTCAAGCTGAAGAAGGAGTCCTATTGGGCCTTTTTGGCCAGTGGGACTCTGGAAGCAGCTGATGGGTACCGACAGGCCAAGCGGAACGCAGCCTCGGCGGTTGCTGAGGCAAAAACTCGGGCTTGGGAGGAGTTCGGGGAGGCCATGGAGAACGATTTCCGGACGGCCTCGAGGAGATTCTGGTCCACCATCCGGCGGCTCAGGGGGGGGAAGCGGTGCACCGTCAACACCGTGTATGGTGAGGGCGGGGCTCTGCTGACTTCAACTAGGGACGTCGTGAGTCGGTGGGGGGAATACTTCGAGGGCCTCCTCAATCCTACCGACACGCCTTCCGATGAGGAAGCAGAGTTGGGGAGCTCGGACGTGGGACCTCCCATTTCTGGGGCTGAGGTTGCCGAGGTGGTCAAAAAACTCCTCGGTGGCAAGGCCCCGGGGGTGGATGAGGTCCGTCCTGAGTTCCTCAAGGCTCTGGATGTTGTGGGGCTGTCTTGGTTGACACGCCTCTGCAGCATCGCGTGGACATCGGGGGCAGTGCCTCTGGACTGGCAGATCGAGGTGGTGGTCCCCCTCTTTAAAAAGGGGGACCGGAGGGTGTGTTCCAACTATAGGGGGATCACACTCCTCAGCCTCCCTGGTAAGGTCTTTTCGGGGGTACTGGAGAGGAGGATCCGCCGGATAGTCGAATCTCGGATTCAGGAGGTGCAGTGTGGTTTTCGTCCTGGCCGTGGAACAGTGGACCAGCTCTATACCCTCCGCAGGATCCTGGAGGGAGCATGGGAGTTCGCCCAACCGGTCTACATGTGTTTTGTGGACTTGGAGAAGGCGTTCGACCGTGTCCCTCGGGGACTCTTGTGGGGGGTGCTCCGGGAGTATGGAGTGCCGGACTCCTTGATATGGGCTGTTCGGTCTCTGTATGACCGGTGTCAGAGTTTGGTCCGCATTGCCGGCAGTAAGTCGGACATGTTTCCTGTGAGGGTTGGACTCCGTCAGGGCTGCCCTTTGTCACCGATTCTGTTCATAATTTTTATGGACAGAATTTCTAGGCGCAGCCAGGGCGTTGAGGGTGTCCGGTTTGGCGACCTCAGAATCGGGTCTCTACTTTTTGCGGACGATTTGGTTCTGTTGGCGTCGTCGGGCCGTGACCTTCAGCTCTCACTGGAGCGGTTCGCAGCCGAGTGTGAAGCGGCTGGGATGACCATCAGCACCTCCAAATCTGAGACCATGGTCTTCGGCCGGAAAAGGGTGGAATGCTCTCTTCGGGTCGGGAATGAGATCCTTCCCCAAGTGGAGGAGTTCAAGTATCTCGGGGTCTTGTTCATGAGTGAGGGACGAATGGAGCAGGAGGTTGACAGGCGGATCGGTGCGGCGTCTGCAGTGATGCGGGCTCTGCACCGGCCCGTCGTGGTGAAGAAGGAGCTGAGCCAGAAGGCGAAGCTCTCGATTTACCGGCCAATCTATGTTCCTATCCTCACCTATGGTCAAGAGCTGTGGGTAGTGACCGAAAGAACGAGATCGCGAATACAAGCGGCCGAAATGAGTTTCCTCCGCAGGGTGTCTGGGCTCTCCCTTAGAGATAGGGTGAGAAGCTCGGTCATCCGGGAGGGGCTCGGAGTAGAACCGCTGCTCCTCCGCATCCAGAGGAGTCAGATGAGGTGGCTCGGGCATCTGGTGAGAATGCCTCCTGGACGCCTCCCCGGTGAGGTGTTCCGGGCCCGTCCCACTGGGAGGAGGCCCCGGGGAAGACCCAGGACACGTTGGAGAGACTATGTCTCTCGGCTGGCCTGGGAACGCCTCGGGGTCCCCCCAGAAGAGCTGGAGGAAGTGGCCGGGGACAGGGACGTCTGGGTCTCTTTGCTCAAGCTGCTGCCCCCGCGACCCGATCCCCGGACCAGCGGAAGATGATGGATGGATGGATGGATGGGTCTTTTTCTACTCCTGCAGATGGATTCTTACAGAGGATTTCATCAGGGTGTGTTCTTCAGAACATCTGAAGCACACACAGCCGACTGACATTGTTTTTCTTTTTACCTCAATTTCATTTGTTTTACTGGTTGTTGAAATGTTTTTGCCAGTGATGAATAAAAATGAAGATGGAAAAACCCGAGTGGGGGGATTTATTTGTACAGCTTGTGTTGGCTTTTGGGTGAAATTGAAGGTTTAAACTCTATGGGCCCGTGGTATTTAAGGGAGCTGCTGCAGCCCTACACTCCACCCAGAGCCCTGAGGTCAGCCCAGCAGGACCCAGACTGTGGAGCAGCCTCTTTGTCTGTCAGCTCCTCTCAGTCGGAAAAATGACGTCATCTGGCTGTTCTGCACCTTCAGGCGACAAAAGCCGGATGTGCGAAAATGACCTAGAAAAGACGTTTCGACGTGTCTTTGCGCAGCGGGGTTATATGGTTGAAAAGATATGCACAACATCAGTGCAAAAATAATCACAGTTTGCATACCAAAGATCCCAATACATCTCAACTGTGTTCATATCTTTGACATAATTAGCTGGAAAGAAACAAGATTTTTACACTGAGGAAAGACCAACATGTTGAAAGAGAGATTGCTAAACACTTAATGGTGTCCAACAAAGGAGTTTGCAACATCCTAAAGACACAAGAAGAAAATCAAAGTTCTGATGATAGAAAAAGTTCTGTCTAGCCCGAGCTCCAATTGAGCCTGTGTGCGACGAACTCGATCAATCAAACAGAAAAAGTGCATCCTACAAATTAGCAGTCTCTCACTGATGAACTTAAGAAAACTTTGAATGCAATTGCTGCCACATATTTGAAAAACCTTGTGGAATGAACGCCTCGTATGTGCCATTAACTTCTGTTAAAGCCAGAAAGGTTGTTCTGAAGAAGGCAAAGTCGAAGCAAGAAAAAGCCAAATACCTGATAATCATGCAACAATACATTCTGATGTGATGAATTATTATAATAGTTGTGTTTATTTTGTTCCAGAGTACACCCGGGAAATCTTTTTTGTAGGTGTCTGATATTAAGTGTGAGGAAACTGAAATCTGTCATGTGCCGAGTCCTTATTCTCTCAAGTTGTGCCACCGCGACCAGGCCCAGTCCCCAAACATCTAGATCTGATACTGCCAGCCACTGCCAGCCACTGCCAGCCACTGCCAGCCACTGCCAGCCACTGCCAGCCACTGCCAGCCACTGCCAGCCACTGCCAGCCACTGCCAGCCACTGCCAGCCACTGCCAGCCACTGCCAGCCACTGCCAGCCACTGCCAGCCACTGCCAGCCACTGCCAGCCGTTCTGGCTTCATTCTGGGAAGCAGGGACACTCGGTTTTATTCAAAATGTACCAAATCACAGCAACATTTACCTCGGGAAACATTTGATGACAGAAGTGGAAAGATTGTGTTTGAGCAGCATGTGGCAACACCAGAGTGAAGAAGAAGAGAAACACATCCATTTGGGTTAAAATGTATTCTTTTTTTTTATAGGGAGCCACAGAATAAGGGCAAAAATGCTGTTTGACCTCAGAGCTGTGGCCACAGTAGTTTGGATCAGTGGGTGGCTGGTGGATCAGAGGGATGCTTCTATAGGTTTTGCAAGGGCTTGTATATAAATATTGCTGTGAGTCAAGCAGTAGCCATCATGTATAAACTTCCATTCTGAGAGGAGGACACGCTAAAAGATTTGCAGCAAAAACAGTCAAGGTGTTGTTGCAGCTACAGTCTGTTAGCAACTGTTCCAGCACAGTCAACCTTTAATCAGTGTCATTAGTTCCATTTTATTTTCTATTCACAGCCATTCAGCCAAATATAAATACAGAACTTTCTGACATGTGCATACAATGTTAGATTACAATACAGTGAGTTAAGCACACAGCGCCATAGACTTTGGGAGAAATGAGAAAATAAAATGCATGCACAAGGAAACGTTGGTCTGCTGTAATACAGAGAAAAACACTGGGTCAGTTTGTAGCTCCCACTCAGCCTTCAGCTGTCCAACAATAAGCTGCAGAATATACAGTGTGTAAAGAGCTCCTGTTGTAATGTCCAATAAGAATCTGAATTCTCTCAGAGTTCAGTCATCAGCACACTGCATCAGTCCAGTTTTAGGAGGGCTGGTCCAGCTGTCAGGGCTAAACGTGGACAAGCTTGGTGAAAGAAGTTCTGACGGAGGTGAAAATCAGCCGCTCCAACAGCGACAGATCACTGCCACATGACCTTCTATCAGGAACCACACACACACAGACAGATGGGAAAAACAAGGTGTGTGAAGAGGAGGTGATGGGTGCCGGAAGAGGAAAGGTGAACAGAGCAGGAGGTGGGCCGACAGCTCAAACTGTCTGATGGTGAAACAAAGGTCTGGAACATCCGCTCACCAGTCTGTGTGTTGAAGAAATCTTTGAAAATAAACTTTGAGTTGAATCATTGGAACAAAAAGGACGTTTCCTCCTGAGCAGGACCGTGTCCAGGTGATGCTCTCAGGCCTTTTTGATGATTATCAGAGCAGGACTGGCTGTTTGCTGACTCGACTCGCACACGGCACTCTGCTCTGCTGGTTTTGCAAAAACCCGTGGTGTGTTCAGGTTGTAGACTCCTGCCCGAAAGAAACAGGCTCGCAGGGCCAGGCTCACCACTTCCTGGGGCCTGAGGGGCAGCTTATACTGGGACTGCCCCACCCAGGCAAAGGAGCTGTGGACCTCCACAGACTCACAGCTGGAGGAGACAGAAATGACAAAATGAGTGCACGTCAACCAACAGAAAGGAAAGGAGCACTGCATTTAACTGGCTCTAACAGAAAGGAAAGGAGCACTGCATTTAACTGGCTCTGACAGAAAGGAAAGGCGCACTGCATTTAACTGGCTCTAACAGAAAGGAAAGGAGCACTGCATTTAACTGGCTCTGACAGAAAGGAAAGGCGCACTGCATTTAACTGGCTCTAACAGAAAGGAAAGGAGCACTGCATTTAACTGGCTTTAACAGAAAGGAAAGGATCACTGCATTAAACTGGCTCTGACAGAAAGGAGCACTGCATTTAACTGGCTCTGACAGAAAGGAGCACTGCATTTAACTGGCTCTAACAGAAAGGAAAGGAGCACTGCATTTAACTGGCTCTGACAGAAAGGAGCACTGCATTTAACTGGCTCTGACAGAAAGGAGCACTGCATTTAACTGGCTCTGACAGAAAGGAGCACTGCATTTAACTGGCTCTAACAGAAAGGAAAGGAGCACTGCATTTAACTGGCTCTGACAGAAAGGAGCACTGCATTTAACTGGCTCTGACAGAAAGGAGCACTGCATTTAACTGGCTCTAACAGAAAGGAGCATTGCATTTAACTGGCTCTAACAGAAAGAAAAGGAGCACTGCATTTAACTGGCTCTGACAGAAAAGAGCACTGCATTTAACTGGCTCTAACAGAAAGGAGCACTGCATTTAGCTGGCTCTAACAGAAAGGAAAGGAGCACTGCATTTAACTGGCTCTAACAGAAAGGAGCACTGCATTTAACTGGCTCTGACAGAAAGGAAAGGAGCACTGCATTTAACTGGCTCTAACAGAAAGGAGCACTGCATTTAACTGGCTCTGACAGAAAGGAAAGGAGCACTGCATTTAACTGGCTCTAACAGAAAGGAAAGGAGCACTGCAGTTAACTGGCTCTGACAGAAAGGAGCACTGCATTTAACTGGCTCTAACAGAAAGGAAAGGAGCACTGCAGTTAACTGGCTCTGACAGAAAGGAGCACTGCATTTAACTGGCTCTAACAGAAAGGAAAGGAGCACTGCATTTAACTGGCTCTAACAGAAAGGAAAGGAACACTGCATTTAACTGGCTCTGACAGAAAGGAGCACTGCATTTAACTGGCTCTAACAGAAAGGAAAGGAGCACTGCATTTAACTGGCTCTGACAGAAAGGAAAGGAGCACTGCATTTAACTGGCTCTAACAGAAAGGAAAGGAGCACTGCATTTAACTGGCTCTAACAGAAAGGAAAGGAGCACTGCATTTAACTGGCTCTGACAGAAAGGAAAGGAGCACTGCATTTAACTGGCTCTGACAGAAAGGAAAGGAGCACTGCATTTAACTGGCTCTAACAGAAAGGAAAGGAGCACTGCATTTAACTGGCTCTAACAGAAAGGAAAGGAGCACTGCATTTAACTGGCTCTAACAGAAAGGAAAGGAGCACTGCATTTAACTGGCTCTAACAGAAAGGAAAGGAGCACTGCATTTAACTGGCTCTAACAGAAAGGAAAGGAGCACTGCATTTAACTGGCTCTAACAGAAAGGAGCACTGCATTTAACTGGCTCTAACAGAAAGGAGCACTGCATTTAACTGGCTCTAACAGAAAGGAAAGGAGCACTGCATTTAACTGGCTCTAACAGAAAGGAAAGGAGCACTGCAGTTAACTGGCTCTGACAGAAAGGAGCACTGCATTTAACTGGCTCTAACAGAAAGGAAAGGAGCACTGCAGTTAACTGGCTCTGACAGAAAGGAGCACTGCATTTAACTGGCTCTAACAGAAAGGAAAGGAGCACTGCATTTAACTGGCTCTAACAGAAAGGAAAGGAACACTGCATTTAACTGGCTCTGACAGAAAGGAGCACTGCATTTAACTGGCTCTAACAGAAAGGAAAGGAGCACTGCATTTAACTGGCTCTGACAGAAAGGAAAGGAGCACTGCATTTAACTGGCTCTAACAGAAAGGAAAGGAGCACTGCATTTAACTGGCTCTAACAGAAAGGAAAGGAGCACTGCATTTAACTGGCTCTGACAGAAAGGAAAGGAGCACTGCATTTAACTGGCTCTGACAGAAAGGAAAGGAGCACTGCATTTAACTGGCTCTAACAGAAAGGAAAGGAGCACTGCATTTAACTGGCTCTAACAGAAAGGAAAGGAGCACTGCATTTAACTGGCTCTAACAGAAAGGAAAGGAGCACTGCATTTAACTGGCTCTAACAGAAAGGAAAGGAGCACTGCATTTAACTGGCTCTAACAGAAAGGAAAGGAGCACTGCATTTAACTGGCTCTAACAGAAAGGAGCACTGCATTTAACTGGCTCTAACAGAAAGGAGCACTGCATTTAACTGGCTCTAACAGAAAGGACAGCTGAGCCGGGTCAATGATGGAGCGATGGGAGCAGAACCAAGTCTCTTCCCTCACTGTGACTTTTCTCCACTTCATTCTGGTTCAGCAGTGTGTGTGTGCTTTATTTAAGAGTGAGGTTTAAAGTCCGTTGGTATTCAGTCCCTTCAGAAGAACCTGCGCACAGACACTAAGGTGCATCACAGAACAGGAAAACTTTCTATGGATTTAGTGCTTTGACTTTTTTTGCCCAATTTCAAATTAGTACCATTTTCAGATTATTCGTCAGTCTACCGTCAGTAAGCTGGACAGACCAGTGCAAACACATTTTAGAAGTATATGCCCTCACTCTGGAAATGACACATTTGCTTTTGAACAATGTCCTTGAGTGAAGGAGTTCTCAGCTGAAGTCTTTCTTTTCTGATCAGTGTCTCATTGCTGGACAACGGAACCACTTCTGAGAGGGTAACAACAGCTGTGTAAAGGGAAAGCTCCTACTGCCTCGGTTATTCGTGTTGGCCAGCTCTAACAGAGTTCCTGCAGTTTCAAACTTGATCAGTTTCCTAATTACTGAAGGCTGTTTCAGTGGGACAGACTCCAAGCTGAAATGGGTGTTTCGTGTTCACTGGTGTTTTAACTAGGGCTGGGCGAGTTAACTCGTTATTATCGCGTTAACTTGTTAACCATTTAACGCCGATAAATATTTTATTGGGCATTAACGCAGGTTTTATTATTGTAAAAGTCTGTTGAATGCATCACATTCACACAGTTACAGCAAACACCACGAAGCATGGAGGAATAAGATAAAAATAAACTAGCAGGTAACATCACCGCTACAGGTGTGAAGCTCATGGAGCTAACCGGCGCTACTTCCTGTTTTACTTGTTTCAAAATAAAAGCACGTATTTCAAAATAAAATAAAAAAAACTAGACAAGTTGAATTGTCTTCTCAGCGTAGTAGTTCCAGTCTAAAATATCACTTAAAGGCAAAACACACAACTGATAGCAGCAAGTCATTCAAGGAAACAGACAGTGGAGCGAGGCTTCTACATAAAAACTACAGAAAGATGCTGATGTTAAAAGTGTGTTTGCACAACAAATGATTCTGCATACAAATGCGATTAATCGTGATTAAACTGGGAAATCATGTGATTAATTAGATTAAAAGTTTTAGTCGTTGCCCAGCCCTAATTTTAAAGGGATACGCCACCCCCAGGCCAAATTAAGTGTATCCCCGCATTCCCGAGACATAAATAAGTGTGTGGGAGCATTTTCCTGGCGACCCAGGCATTGTCCGAATCTCACAGCACTGACCACTGCTTGGTTGCGCGTAATACATACATGCTAGCGTCGCCAATCGAAATATTTCGCCCAACGTGAATTAATTTACTTGATTTACCTTCTAATTACTGTGTGAGTGCTGTACTTTCACATCGAGTGCAAATGACTGTGTAAATCTACACGGAAGGTTTGGTTTGCTCATGTCGGTTTGGGAACTAGTTTCCGGTGCGGAAAACACAGCCGAAGCACACTCCCCGCTACGTCATTGGGAATCCCCCCCCCCGGTTGCTTCATGCTGGTTTGTTTGAGGAAGTCGGGGGGGGGATTCCCAAGACGTAGCGGGGAGTGTGCTTCGGCTGTGTTTTCTGCACTGGAAACTAGTTCCCAAACCGACATGAGCAAACCAAGCCTAACTCATGTTGGGCGAAATATTTCGATTGGCGACGCTGGCGACGCTAGCATGTATGTATTACGCGCAACCAAGCAGTGGTCAGTGCTGTGAGATTCGGACAATGCCTGGGTCGCCAGGAAAACGCTCCCACACACTTATTTATGTCTCGGGAATGCGGGGATACACTTAATTTGGCCTGGGGGTGGCATTTCCCTTTAACCACAGAACAAGTGCTCTGGTCCCCATCTCTCAGTGGAATCAAGTGGAATGGGTTACCCCATCTGCTGAGTGACTTACCTGGTGCTTTTGGGTCTCAAGTCCACGATAACTTCTACTTGAGCCAAGGAGCAATTGGACAGAGTCAGAGTTACAGGCACCAAGCAGAGACTAAGGAAAGAGAGACAAGCAGTGTTACTAAGGCCAGCTTTACCCCCCTTTAACCACAGATCCAAACCAAACCCAGCCCGTCTCAGCTGGGTTTGGTTTGAGCCACTATGGAGGACCATTAAGGCTCTAGCATGGTTGCCGCGTCTGTCACGGCGGTGTCGCACCGTGACGTCAAAATGACGTATCAGGCCTGGCGCTTCCCTTGAAAAAACGACGCAGCGCGGTGTCGTGCACCAGTCGATTTCTGTAACTTGGCGGCGCCACCAACGAAAAACCGGATGGACCAATGTGAGACCAGGCTCAGTGAGGAGGTGCGTTTGTACAGGCAGCTGTACGAAACTGCAGTGAAACAGCACAGGGAGCACGTAAACTCCCCAAACTGGTGCACAGAGATTGGCAGAACTTTGGGGAAAGAGGGAGAGTTCTGTAAGAATGTGTGGAAGAAGCTACGGGACAGATACATGAAGGCAAAGAAGAGGGCAGAGACTCTGTTGATGCCGGGGGCTTCAAACCTTCACCTCTATTAACTGAATTAAAAAATTAAAATGATCCGAAAACTGCAGCAGCATCAGTAATTACAGTATTCTTGCTCTTGACAGAGCCATTGTTTTTTTCTCCACTTTCGTGGTTGTAGAGTAGCGGTAACCTTAACGTAGCAGCGCCACCTCTGTGACGGAGAAAATTGCAACTACAGGCGCATCGACTTGCGCCACTATATATGGCGGGCACAAAATCGTGACGTCATCAACAGCGCTCGCGCTAGCAGACGCAGCAACCATGCTAGAGCCTTTAGTCTCTCAGGACATGGAGTATCTGTCTGTCCTGCACTGTATGGGTGTGGATGGACAGATGCATGCTGGGTGGTCTGTGCACTACATGAAGGTGGTTGAATGGAAGAAATTCAGGTATTACATAACTCTGGTGATACCGATTCATCAGTGGGACTAAGATGTTTGCTGGATGATGGCCAACAAACATCTCTCTGACTCAGCAGGCCCACAGGTCACCAGCTGTATTTCCTTATTAAGACAGATGAATCCTTTTGGACCAGCTGAAACGGCTCTCGGGATGTTGACTAAAGTCTAGCATTCATTTCATTTAGCTGCCCTGGGCTAAACTTGGAAATGATCTGAGCTGATGGTTAACTCCTCGGTGCAGATTAGATTCATGACTGCTAACAGCAAACTGAGCTCCACATTCCATAAAAGAACATCATATTTCTGATGCAGGATACCTGAAACCCCACAGGTGCAACCTCAGAGCTCACAGCACAAACTGAGGCCAAAGCCTGAAAAACACGCGATGGTGCAGCTGAAGAGTCTCAGTCATCCAGCTCAGGGGAATCAGAAGAAGGGCAGCTGGAAGAAGGGCAGCTGGAAGAAGGGCAGCTGGACTTGTTCTTCGATCCTGAAATCGTTTCGCCTCTCATCTGAAAGGCTGCTTCAGTTCTGAACCAGATAGTGGGGAGTTCAGCTGCCTGAAAGGGCGAGTTCTGCTCACAGGATCCAGGGTGTGAATGGTTGGGAAAGTGCCTGAGGAGGAGACACCATGCTGCTCTGTAGGTGAGGGAAGGTGATACCTGAGTCTACCTCCTCTGTTCAGAGGTGCTTTAACATAGGTGGCCTCCCTGACTCCTCTCTCAAACCTTCTGTCTTCTCTGTTAGAGTGCCGTCAGCTGTGCCGTCAGCTGTGCCGTCAGCTGCTCTTTGGTCTCTCCTACAGAGAGATGCCTACATACGCAGACAGGATATGCAACTCCAATACTCCAGGTGCTTTTTCTCCCTACTCAAAGAATGTTGTAATAAAGCGAGCAGAACTGACCTGTCCAGGACAAAGTGGTGTGTGAAGGTTTCAGGGTAGTGGAGATTTGTTTTGATGAGTTGGGAAAGCTCTGGAAAAGGCAGAATGACTGGAGGAGGCAGTTCTGATTTAAACTTGAGCAGCACCATCTCCTGCGCTTCCTGAAGACACAAACACATGATGAAACAAGTTCATTGTGATAATATCACTGCTATACTTTACAGCATCAGAGGCAGCAAACCAGCTATGAAGTCCACAGAAGATGTGACATGAGCAGTCAGTAAAAGGGCTTTATAGTGGGTGCAACATGATACCAATCCATTTAAAACTTGATCAAAGTCTTACGTGTTAAAAAAAAAAAAAATAAATCTACGAATGCTCTTTAAGAACTGGAGTCCTGAAGCAAGAGGGAATAATCATCATAATCATCCAGATTGACTCTACGCACTCAGGGGTTCACACTGGTTTTCTCAGGGACTCACGGTGACAACATCAATGTGAAAAGTCTTATTGTAGTCATATTAGAAGAAGGAATGGTTCATCCGTTCAGCCATGTAGCGAAGCTGGAGGCGTACCTCGCTCCATCTGCAGTCAACTTCTGCAGTCAGAAAGTTAAACTGGTACTGCCTGTTGGAGCAGGCGCTCCTTGCTCTGCACATTAAAGGTGAGGCGGTCACAATGTTAACCTGAGTTTGGTCAAACGGGGCAGGTTCTACACCTTTGCCCTGCAGCAAACACATAGTAACTGAGCATGTGTACATGTCCAGGTTAGGGTTGAGGGTGATGAAACCGTGTGTGCTTGTTGTACCTCTTTGGGAGTCAGAGAACTGGCCTCTTTGCCAATGGTCTGCAGGGCCACATGAAGCTGGCCCTCCAGGATAAGCTGTTTGTTGTCCTCAACCACATACGCCTGTTCAGACAAACAGAAACTCACTTACCATCCATTTAGAGTTTGACTAATATCATTTCATTTTAAGATACAATATGTTAGAAAAAAAACTCCTGATCAGCCTCATTTCTTCCTGTTTCCCTCTAAGCAGCCAGACTCTCCTGGAACCTTTAAAGTGTCCTGATCAACAGCAACTGTTTCTCTGTCATATCATGAACAGCAACTATTTCTCTGTCATATCATGAACAGCAACTGTTTCTCTGTCATATCATGAACAGCAACTGTTTCTCTGTCATATCATGAACAGCAACTGTTTCTCATCTGTTCTCTGAGCAGACCCAACTACCTTCTCAATGGCTTACGCCACAAGAAAGAGTCCAAACAGCAACTTTCTGACTATCATGGTGTAATTCATCCTTTGGAGGAAATATACATACCTTCCAGATAACAATTAGATTGAGGTCAAGCTCATTACACTTCTTGGCAATACTTGTGATGTCAGCGGTCAGAGAGAGCTGACTTCTGCTGCTGGATGATGTCCTGGATGGGGCCAAGTCCAGTTGGTGAGACTCTGCGGAGCAACAGCAGCGGAAGAAAAAGTCTCCACAGGGTGTGGAAGAACTGATTATCTGCAGAGAAAACATGAAGGAGTGAGGGAGGGGAAGGGAGGGCAAAGCACAGCATTCTTCTCTGTCTGCAGTCTGGCAACATGACATCCCACCCCAGTCCACAGGGGGCAGAGCTGTGGAAGCTGGCAGAGTTTCATTTAGCTAACTCCAGCATTGTTACTGATCTGGACACAACATCTTAAAGAACTGATATGTTCGTTGTAATGTCCCTCCGTATAACCTCCAGGCTAAAAAAACACCATCTTTCCCACAGGCAGGGGGCACACGTGCCTTGGTTGGACTGCTCTTTGGTTTGATGCAGGATTTCTGAAAAAGTCAGATCTCCATGAAAGTTTTTCACAAGTGGGACACGACCCAGTTTACAAATGATCCAGATCAGCTTTTCTGAAGCTGCGACAGAGGTGTGCAGCGAGTCTGGATGCAGGACAGAGTGTGTTTGTTTGGTGTGGCCATGACACCGGGTTCTCCTTCAGGGTTCGACTGTTCAAAGTGTGCTCACTCAAGAACGGTGAGATCCTACTGTAGCTGCCATCAGTGCCGACACACCTGTGGCTCGTTATGAAGCTGTACAGCGATACAGACACTAGCAGCAAACATAAGAGAGGGAAAACGATGAGGAAACACATCTGTTCTTTTTTCAGCTTTTCTGAAGCCGCCACACTTCCAACGGTGTTCATTTGATGGAGTTCTTTTTCTGAAATCATCAAAAACTGCAGTAACAACTCTCGTGTCCTGTTTGCTACAGTAAACAGATTAACAAACCCTCCAGCTTCACTGCCTTTAGAACTCATTTCTACATCCAAGTGGAATGAGTGTAATGAGCAATATTCTTTAATGACAAAGTTCAAGGCATTAAAAATGATAATTTCCACAACACAAATAACTACTCTGCAGCCAGCTAGACACCTAGAGCTGACACATTTCACACCTGTTACTGACAAAACAGTCGAAGAGACCATCTGCAGTCTGAGTTCATCAACGTGCTGCCTTGATGAGTTGCCCACTAGATTCCTAAAGTCTGTTCTGAGCAGTTTGTTACCACAACTTGCTCATCTAGTCAACATCTCACTCCAGACTGGAACATTTCCAAAGGCCTTAAAAACTGCTGTCATTAAGCCTCTTCTAAAGAAGAGCAATCTTGATGCCACAGTACTGAACAACTACTGGCCCATATCAAACCTGCCATTCTTAGGCAAAGTTCTAGAAAAAGTTGTATACCAACAGCTTAGTGACTTTCTCCTGTCTAACAATGCTTTTGATACTTTCCAATCAGGCTTTAGGCCCCACCACAGCACTGAGACAGCTCTGATCAAAGTGACAAATGACATCCGCCTGAACACAGATGCAAGTAAAGTCACAGTCTTAGTTCTGCTGGACCTGAGTGCTGCCTTTGACACAGTTGACCATGCGATCTTATTACAGAGGTTAGAAGACTGGGTGGGAATCTCTGGTCGTGCTTTAAACTGGTTCAAGTCCTATCTGGAGGACAGGAAATATTTTGTTGAAATTGGTAACTGTGTCTCAGACCAAATGGCTATGACCTGTGGGGTTCCCCAGGGGTCAATCCTGGGACCCCTATTGTTCAATCTGTACATGCTTCCACTAGGCCAGCTAATACGCAGCTATAATGTGTCCTACCACAACTATGCAGATGACACTCAGATCTAGTGTCATCTCTCATCATCTAGTGTGAGATGATGAGAACTAACAGGAGAGATCATATTTCTCCAGTTTTAGCTTCTCTTCATTGGCTCCCTGTTAAATTCAGAATAGAATTTAAGATTCTTCTCCTTACATATAAAGCTCTTAATGACCGAGCTCCATCATATCTTAAAGATCTCATTGTAAAATATTTTCCTAACAGAGCACTTCGTTCCCAAACTGCAGGTTTACTTGAGGTTCCCAGAGTTTCTAAAAGTAGAATGGGAGGCAGAGCCTTCAGTTATCAGGCCCCTCTATTGTGGAATAAGCTGCCAGTAAATGTCCGGGAAGCAGACACCCTTTCCACTTTTAAGACCAGGCTTAAAACTTTCCTTTCTGATAAAGCTTATAGTTAGGGATGGCTCAGGTGATCCTGAAACATCCCATAGTTAAGCTGCTATAGGCCTGCTCTGACACACCTTTCCTCACTTTACTCTCTTTATGTATATGTATATGTGATATTATTATGGTCATTAACTCGTGTTTCCCTGTTCCAACAGATATCCTTTGAATGGTGTTACAGTGCCGCCGCCGCCACGGCGGCGGCCCCCTCCCCCCTCCCCCTACCCCCCTTTCTGTCTTCTCAAACCCCAGCTGGTCGAGGCGGATGGCCACCCTTCCTGAGTCTGGTTCTGCCAGAGGTTTCTTCCTGTTCAAAGGGAGTCGTTTCTCTCCACAGTCGCCTCAGGCACGCTCAGGACGGGAGATTGGACCGAAAAAGAAAAAGTTTTCAGTGCAATCTGTTGGTTTTCTTAGCTAGGAAATTGTTTTTGAATTGGCTCTATATGAACGAATTGGATTATTTTATGAATAATTATGATTACAATGAATTGAATTCCAATTGGCTTGAATTGGACTTTATTATCTAAGTGCCTTGAGATGACATTTGTTGTATTTGGCGCTATATAAATAAAAATGAATTGAATCTACGTGTCACTGACGGCAGGAGAACACGGGCCTGTAGATACATTGTGTCGCTGCATCGAACAGATCAGTGTGTGGATGCAAAACAATTTCCTCCAGCTAAACTCAGACAAAACTGAAATCATTGTCTGTGGCCCACAGAAACAAAGAGAAAGTGTTATCAGTCACCTTGAGACTCTCTCTCTAAAACCTAACTATCAAGTTAGAAATCTCGGGGTAATATTGGACTCAGACCTGAACTTTAACAGCCACATTAAATCAGTAACATCAGCAGCTTTTTACCATCTAAAAAACATTGCCAGAATCAAAGGAATAGTGTCTAAAGCAGACTTAGAGAGACTGATCCATGCGTTTGTCTCCAGCAGGTTAGACTACTGTAACGGCCTGCTCACTGGGTTCACTAAACGGGCTGTAAGACAGCTGCAGTACATCCAGAACGCTGCTGCTCGAGTCCTGACTAGAACCAGGAAATACCACCATATTAGTCCAGTGCTCAGGTCTCTGCACTGGCTTCCTGTCGCTCAGAGATTAGACTTTAAAACAGCTCTGCTTGTGTACAAGTCTCTTCACGGTCAAGCACCAAAGTACATCTCTGACATGTTAGAGCCATATGAACCAACTCGGGCTCTGAGAACCTCAGGGAGGGGTCTCCCGCCTCAGGGAGGGGTCTCCCGCCTCAGGGAGGGGTCTCCTGCCTCAGGGAGGGGTCTCCTGCTGGTGCCCAGAGTCAGGACTAAACAAGGTGAGGCTGCGTTTCAGTTTGATGCTCCTAACATCTGGAACAGTCTTCCAGAAGATGTGAGACAGGCCTCAACTCTGACAATGTTTAAATCCAGGCTGAAAACAGTTCTGTTTAGCTGTGCATATGACACCTGAAAGTGTTTTATCTGCACTCTTCACTTTTAATTTAATTCATTTATGATTATTTTTTATGGGTTTTTTTGGAATGATTTTATTGCCTTCTTGTGATTTTATGTAGCTGTAAAGCACTTTGAATTGCCTTGTGTACGAATTGTGCTCTACAAATAAACTTGCCTTGCTTCGCTTCTTTGTGTCTGCTATAAGCTCGTCTCTGTCAAACTGACTGACTGACTACAGTCACTGCAGTATATGAAGCTGGGGCAGCAATCTGCTGCATTCTGCTGCCCCACCACAGACAACTAGAAAACAGATTAGACACTGGATCAAATATATGGTCCTTTGGTCCTTTGATACTTTCTGGTTTTTGTTCATTCTCACAGCATTCCAGAAGATTGTGTGCTAAGCTGAATATTTTGGTTCCCTCTGCTCTGCCTGCTATATTTACTAAGATTTGTCATGAAATTGTAAATTGTCCATTTCCAACATTTGATATGTTTCCAATGTTCTACTGTTTATGATATTCAGAAACCATTCCATTCTGTTTTTATGCACATTTTATGTGTCTCAACTGTTTTGGAATTGGGATTATGTGCTATAATACATAAACTTCAGGCATCAAGTAGGTAGCCAGCTGGTCTGCCTTAATCATGGAGCAATCTGCAGAACTTGGTCCGTCTACTTAACTGCAGTTGACAAGATAGAAAACACGAGAATTTAGGAGAGAGTGAAGCTGAAACCCAGCAGCCCAGAGAACCCGATTTATGCTCATTGGATGGAAGGCTCAGTTAACAATCTGTGTGTGCACCACAGCATGAAGACCTCGGACCCCCGTCAGAACACGCTCCACACCCAGGCTTGTCCTAATTTAAATGACAACTGTAGAACTAACTTCCACTTTACATTTGGGAGCAGACATCTGTATCCTTATTAATGAAGCCTACTCCAGTACCCTTGAACCATGTCTTTGGCATGTAGCTACAGACCCAGGCTGCTGGTGGAACTCCCATGATGCACTGGGCACCTCATCACTACTCGGCTACATTACCCTCTCCACACATTCCTGAACTACTTTAGCTCATCACAAACATTCCATATTCTCTCTGAGTTCTTCTCTATGAAGTGTGGAGCTGAATGTTTCTCATCTGTGGCCACTGCACCGTGGGACACCTCAGTGTGGATCCCATCTCTGAGTGTGGATCCCATCTCTGAGTGTGGATCCCATCTCTGAGTGTGGATCCCATCTCTGAGTGTGGATCCCATCTCTGAGTGTGGATCCCATCTCTCAGTGGATCTTTCCTTTTAAAACTTTCATTTCATTTAAAGCTGCAGTCGGCAGGTTTTCAAAATTCCGAGTCTAAAGTCGGAAAATTCGAACTGATACAACTTTCAGGTCCCTCCCCCTCTGTGGACGAGGTTGTGCACGTGAGTTCACACCAGTGTGCGCGCACACAAGCTGGGGCAGACTCACGCTCAGCATGGAAGACGTGGTTGGTGACTGTTCTGCTCAGATAATAGATAAATAATAAACCTAACGTGATTGGTTAAAAACAGCCGGGAGCGCTTGGTTTTTGCAAGCATGATTACAGGCTTCAGAGGGAGCTACAGATTTCGGGATTTTTCCTAAACAGCCTATTTAATATTCTACTTCCAGAATCCCATGACAGTTCAAGCTAATATGACTAAAAAAAAGTTGCCGACGGCAGCTTTAAGGAGCTTTTCACACTACTGCTTGGTTCGGTGCTCTCTGTAACATTACCACCTACAGTGGCCTGAAGGGAACAAAATAAAGTCCAACTGTATTTACCCGCTCATTTCCAAGGTTCAGGTCCGCAAAGGTGTATTTCTCTATGACGTCCGAGGTAGCTAAAAACAACAGATTAGAGTCAAATCTGTGCACAACCAAAATCTGAATGCATCAAAAGATGGCCGACATGTCCAAGAACTAATTACCTTGATGGGCTTTGCATCGCGTGGCCCTGAAACAAAGTTTGGCTCTTTCTCTGCTGCTGAGCTTACAGCCTGGAAGGGAAGAGGGAGACAGCATGATAAACATCAAACAGCTCTATACTGGAAAGAAGGAATCGTGTCAGTCTTCAATGTATATGCAGGCCCCGGCAGACGCTCTGACATGGGACCACTTATCATCAAACCAGCCAGGGCCCAATACCAAAGAAAATGAGATAGATTTCAATGTTCACACTTAGTTCAAGTGACAGCATTGAAAGCAGTTCATCTCCATCTTATGATCCAGCGTGACCCACCTGCAGAACCTCCACATTCATACATGACTCCACAGTACACAGTCTTACCATACACATGCTCATCTGGGACCTTCACCCACTAATCAACACATCAGGGAAGTGTGTGTGGCTCCAGAACAGTCTGACATGCAGACTGGGGACTCTTGGTTTGGTGGGCAAACACTCCCTGAACCACAGTCACTCCAATGCTGATTTAGTTCCAAATTATTTATTTCAGCCAACTCCATACATTTGCCAATTAATTTGTAATTATTCTGTTACTTCACATGGTCGGTTCACACTGACAAACTGGGAACATTCATCCGACATGGTGTGGGGTTGTTCTTCAGGAACTGGGCTTGGCCCCTTAGTTCCAGTGAAAGGAACTCTGAATGCTTCATACCAAGAGATTTTGGACAATTTCATGCTCCCAACTTTGTGGAAACAGTTTGGGGACGGCCCCTTCCTGTTCCAACATGACTGCACTAGTGCACAAAGCAAGCTCCATACAGACATGGATGAGCCCGTTTGGTGTGGAAGAACCTGACCGGCCTGCACAGAGTCCTGACCTCAACCCGATAGAACACCTTTGGGATGAATTAGAGCGGAGACTGTGAGCCAGGCCTTCTGTCCAACATCAGTGTCTGACCTCACAGATGTGCTTCTGGAAGAATGGTCAAAAACTCCCAGAAACACTCCTAAACCTTGTGGAAAGGTTTGTGGATTAAGAATGGGAGGTCACTGAAGCTCATATGTGTGTAAAGGCAGATGAGCCAATACTTTTGGAAATATAGTTTATATGTTTTGTGTATTTTTTTCGTTTTTACAAAATAATAAAGCTGAATGAAAATTTTCCAAGTATGGTGATTCAACTATTTTTGTCAGGATAGGACGTATCATCAAGTAGGAGAGTGATGGTCCCCCAGTCAATAGGTTGGCCAACTCCAGACACACAGCTGATCATGTGACAGACACTAGGGCTGAACGATATATCGTTATCGTATCTATATCGAGATATGAACATTCAAGAAAGTAATTTCGAAAAAGCAACGATATAAACGATATATTTCCCCCGCGCTCGCCCTGCTTATACAGCTCCGGCAGTCACCATAAACATTACTTTTAAGATTGCGCTTGAACGCACCCCACCACCAGCCAACCACAAAGCTTATTTCACGCTTGCTGTGGATCGACAGCTGAAGCCAACCAATGACAAACATAGGAGGGTGGGAGTGAGGGAGTAGACTGAGACGCACACAGCCACACACATTCACGGGGAATTCACGGCGAAATCAAAACGAAAGAAACCAAAGAAAAGTGACATGAGCGCGGAAGATAATTCGGCCGGTGGCAGTGCAGAATCTTATTTTGTGCCAAAACATAAATCATCCTCCATTATTTGGAGGTATTTTGGATTTAGAAAGGATGATGTCGACCAGAGCGAGGTGTTGTGCAGGTCGTGCTTGGCGAAAATTAATCAATAAAACTGCACTCTTTTGTTTTATGATGTTTTTATTTTTCTGAAAAATGCTTGGTTTTCACCGAACCCGTAGTCATATCGTATCGTCTCGATATCGAGATATCTGGCATGAATATCGAGATATGAATTTTTGTCCATATCGTTCAGCCCTGACAGACACACAGCTGATCATGTGACAGAAACACAGCTGATCATGTGACAGACAGAGCTGATCATGTGACAGACACACAGCTGATCATGTGACAGAAACACAGCTGATCATGTGACAGACACACAGCTGATCATGTGACAGACACACAGCTGATCATGTGACAGACACACAGCTGATCATGTGACAGACACACAGCTGATCATGTGACAGACACACAGCTGATCATGTGACAGACAAACAAATGATCATGTGACAGACACACAGCTGATCATGTGACAGACACACAGCTGATCGTGTGACAGACACACAGCTGATCGTGTGACATACACACAGCTGATCGTGTGACAGACACACAGCTGATCATGTGACAGACAAACAAATGATCATGTGACAGACAAACAAATGATCATGTGACAGACAAACAAATGATCATGTGACAGACAAACAAATGATCATGTGACAGACAGAGCTGATCATGTGACAGACAGAGCTGATCATGTGACAGACACACAGCTGATCATGTGACAGACACACAGCTGATCATGTGACAGACACACAGCTGATCATGTGATAGACACAGAGCTGATCATGTGACACACACACAGATGATCATGTGACACACACACAGCTGATCATGTGACAGACACACAGCTGATCATGTGACAGACACACAGCTGATCATGTGACAGACACACAGCTGATCATGTGACAGACACACAGCTGATCATGTGACAGACAGAGCTGATCACGTGACACACACACAGCTCTGTGTGGAAGAGAAGCATCGTTTCCATGTTGTTTCCTGAATGACTAACATGCAAAGTGCTTTGTAGAACCTCGCCGAGGTTAAAGTGTTCTAAAGGATTTCAGATTGGATATACATTTGTGAGGAACACATTTAAATAAAGCATGACGGAAAAGAGGCACAGAGCATCCAGTGCTCTCAGGTGTTCCAGGCGTACCTTTGTCCTTATCTGGGTTGATATACTTATGGAGGCGCCAGTGTTGGCTGCTGCTGGACACCTGGACGATGTGGAACTCCCGCACGCCACCTTCACTCTGAGAGACAAGAGGAGGGAAATCTAAATACAGCTAAAGCAGTGACAAGCTGTTCAAGGATGCTAAAAGCAAAATCCTGCAGTCCCACAGAGGCTTTGTGCAGCGGCGCTGGAGCTCACCATATTAACGTTCTCCACATCAATAAAGACCAGCGTTCCACTGCTGTCTTTGTCGTCCAGAGAGTGAAGTGGAGGGGCGCTGCTGCGGCAGGCAGAGGCCTGGACACTCAGGGAGCGGCTGGCACAGATGAACACTGTGTGACGCAACACCCGGTGGCTGTGCAGGAAGAGACGAGAGGCAGAGTGAGAGACTCACATGGACACAACCAGCAGAAAGACTGGACTAGCTCACATATATGTACGTGTCTACGAGGGGCGGGCATCCATTCATTTTCTTAAGCCATCATCGGGAATTTTCTTTTATGAATTAAAATAGATTATTGAACTTTTTATATATTAAAAATGCAATGAAAGTACAAAGTACAGCGTGTTTCTCCTCGATGAGATGGTTACGAGGAGAAGAGCAGCTCTGGTGGCAGTTAGGCTGACGTTCAGCGGTTAAACCTGAAGATGTGCGCCGCTCTAAAGCCTGCAGCTGCCAGCCGGCGCTCTTAAACAACTGACCCGTTCATCCCAAAATAATAAGAATTCAAAAACATAATAACACTTAGGTTTTGTCAAAATGGAACTCAAAAACTGTCCGAAAGGCCCCGAGTCTAAAAAGAGGGAGAGAGAGAGAGAGAGCCTGCCTAATGAGGCTACTTAACAAAGCCTCGGAAAAATAACCAGCAGGCCGAGCTCACATGCAACTATTAGGGATGTCGAAATTTAAAAAAAGTCTTAACCGACCACTGAGCCTCATTAGTCGATTAAAGTCGGTCACCGAAAATTCTATAAGTGCCATTTATGATATCTGTGTCCTGTCGCGCGTCTTTCTCTGCCGACTGGTTAAGCTCCCACCACACAATCAATGTTAGTTCGTGCCCTTGGTATTATACATTTTCCCCAATCATTTACCACTAGTTCTAGGCGTACTTGTGGAGGAATAAGGGTTTTGGGTAGAAAAATAATTGCTGTGCCTGCGCAGACACGCACAGCCACACATTACGCGCAACGGCGCCCTTCCAGTCACGGTACTTTTTAAACACGAATCAAACGCGGCACCGAACTCGGGCTGTTAAAAGCCCACGTTACAAAGTCACAAACAGAGAACGGTGCATTTGGCGGTGTTACAGGAAAGTAGGTTAACCAATGACTTTGTTAAAAAAAAAACTTACCGAATGCCAACAGCCTCTGTGGCGTAGCCTATGCTGCACAAAATCCTTTGCAATAAGTTCCTGTCGTTATGCCATTTAAGTACAGATGAATATATCACAACAAGTAGGATAAGTTAGTCTTGTGTCTTTTGCCATTACAGTGTTACAATTATCATTATGTCGTAGTCCACACGCAGCCACTAACAAGCTGGCAGTGAAGGTTGTCACAATATTGCCGTCAGGATACATTTGCATTAGCCTACACGCAACACTTAACTTCTCACGTCAAAATGACTGTGAGAATGGGATAATGGGTAACGTGCTTCACATTGGCTTTATTTAGGTTAATAGTGGCGATTTTTTTTTAACTGCGCAGACAGGACCCGTCATGTACGATGTACAAGTTGTCATAGCAACCGGTGTAAGAGAGGACCTCTGAGGAGGACGCTACGTGAGCTCTGCTGCGGTTGTCCTTCCATCGTGGGATGGCTCATGCTCACATAACATTTCTAAAGATATAGTGAGTTTTTTTTGTTTTTGTTTTTTTAAACCGACGGCAGAAAAATTCTAACCGGACGACGTTGATTCGGTCAACCATCTGTCATACGGTCATCGGTTAACATCCCTAGCAACTACAGCAGCAGTCCGCTGATTCCTGTTGATAAAGATGAGCATGTTAACTCTGGGGTCAGGTCAACCACAGCCAGCCGGTCCAGCCGCTCTGAGGGGGCCGACGCTGCCGGGATGCAGGGTTAGCTCTGTGCTAACTTGGCCAGCCTGGGGAACCTTTTTCCATCCACTTCCCACCAGTCTGTAGGGGTGCAACCCAGGGGTGGGGGTGTCTCCCTCAGACAGTTCGTTTCTTTTATCCATAAAAAATAACACGATCAACAAAATTCTTAACGATCAATTATCAATTTGTCGATTAATCATGCCCATCCCTAGAGTTTACTAATTTGGATGATTTCCATCTCTGTAAAGGAAAAAAAAAAGTTTTGAACCATGTAGACCACCAATGCACAGCAGCTCAAAAGAGTATCTCCCCCCTGCAGCAGAATGTGTTAAACCTCACAGTAGGGCTGAACGATATATCGTTATCGTATCTATATTGAGATATGAACATTCAAGAAAGTAATTTCGAAAAAGCAACGATATAAACGATATATTTCCCCGCGCTCGCCCTGCTTATACAGCTCCGGCAGTCACCATAAACATTACTTTTAAGATTGCGCTTGAACGCACCCCACCGCCAGCCAACCACAAAGCTTATTTCACGCTTGCTGTGGATCGACAGCTGAAGCCAACCAATGACAAACATAGGAGGGTGGGAGTGAGGGAGAAGTAGACTGAGACGCACACAGCCACACACATTCACGGGGAATTCACGGCGAAATCAAAACGAAAGAAACCAAAGAAAAGTGACATGAGCGCGGAAGATAATTCGGCCGGTGGCAGTGCAGAATCTTATTTTGTGCCAAAACATAAATCATCCTCCATTATTTGGAGGTATTTTGGATTTAGAAAGGATGATGTCGACCAGAGCGAGGTGTTGTGCAGGTCGTGCTTGGCGAAAATTAATCAATAAAACTGCACTCTTTTGTTTTATGATGTTTTTATTTTTCTGAAAAATGCTTGGTTTTCACCGAACCCGTAGTCATATCGTATCGTATCGATATCGAGATATCTGGCATGAATATCGAGATATGAATTTTTGTCCATATCGTTCAGCCCTACCTCACAGGCAGCATGGTCAGCCCCCCGCCATCACAGCCATCACAGCCATCACAGCCCCCTGCCATCACAGCCCCCTTGCCATCACAGCCCCCTGCCATCACAGCCCCCTGCCATCACAGCCCCCTGCCATCACAGCCCCCTGCCAGCCCCCCCGTGTGCAGGAGTCCCATCTTATGGATGCAATAAGGAAATGAGATGGGCAGCAGGCAGAGGGGTGGTCCTCCACTCTGACCGTAGACACAGCTGGTGGTGTTCTGAGGCTGAAGCACACACGGTGTGATTGTGTGAGCCTGCATATCTAATATAAAGGTTTCCTAAAAGATGTTTGCAGCCATCATGAAAAGATTCAGTTTTTACTGATGCAGAATCTCAAGCTTTCCCACCATCTGATCTGCAACTCATTCCTGGATCTACTGTAGTTGTGAGCTCCATTATTCTGTACTTGATCCGTTCTCACCAAGCTTTGTACATTCCATGTCTGGATGAGCTCAAACAACAGCAACACAGAGGATTTCAGAAGCTGGACACCATGATGGCTACCTGCTTCTGCATTTCTCCATCATTGCTCTCTTGTGCATTATTTGAGCTTATTATTTGATCACATTTGCGTTCAGATGATAGCTTTACACTGACAAAAGTCCAGTTCAGAATCAAACATACCTGATCTTGAGTCCTTTCTCTGTGCTCTCATAGTAGAAGAGGAAGTTGATTTCATGGACTCCCTCCTGGTCTGGTCCTCTGAGCCAGAGAGGCAGCTGACTGGACTCTCCTGGCTGCAGCGTGCTGCCACTTATCGGGATGTTCATCACTCCGGAGGGCTGGCTGAAATCCTCTGCTGAAACCAACACCTCAGATGCCACGGAGCCTGGCTGCAGTGGCACTGCAAAAGTCTTATAGGCTGAGCAGCTCTCAGCTGAGGCCGGGCTGGGGGGGGTTAAGGGTGTTGTGGCCTGGTTGCCAAAGGTGAAGAAATGAGGGTGCGTGGACGCCACTCGCAGGCCACACAAAGCAACATCACTGACATTACAGAACTCCACGTAGGCTTTCCTGATCTCACCACACAGCAGAGCTGTGGGAAACTGCAGGAAGAAGACCTGAAACACACACATTCATGAAGAAACACTCCTCAGTTCAAATGTTACACGTTGGAACAATGAAATTAATCTGGCTTGTTTGTGGGATACCTCTTCCAAATGATCCTGTTTTGAACATGCAGCTTGAAGCAGTTCTAATTGATGTTGTTGTAGCAAACTGTATTATACTTCAAACTGCATCTTAACGTGACAACAAACACTGGAATAGAATTTTCATTTACTGGAGAACTGAAAGCTGGAGTCATACACTGATCTATGCAACTGCTGTAAAATAAACGCTGGCTTTAACTGTCTGCCACCCCAGAAGCCTGCACACGCCAAAGAGCTCACTCCCATCACTAAACATTATTTACCAGGAACACTACATTAGAGCCCTGCACTCCCGCGGGACCCAACGCAAAGCAGTGCGGCGCGGGACACATTTTGAAAGCTCATTGCGGGCGTGGGCGGGAGCGGTGATAAGCTGCAGTCCCGCTAACTAAAAACGTGTTTAATATAAAAGCTATAATGATCTCCTGCTGCTGAAAACAACTGAAAAGATATAAAGCCTAACTAAAAGAAGTTAAAAAGCGCGATCCATCTCTCCTTTTATTCAGGAGATGCGCACTGCACAACGACGAGGGACAGGGCATGGGTAACCTACTTAAATAATAATTGAATTACATGTTACATTTTCAACATTCTGGGTTCAGAAAAGGTAGGGTAATTAATAACACATATTGTTTTCATTCCACTTGTTTGCATTTAAATCAATGATGTAACGTGAGCTGTAGGCTTAGATATTTATGCTCAAATCCACTCAAAGTAGGGGGCGGGGCTCCATCACGCTGTGTTTAAAATCATATCAACTAAAAATATATACTTTTACTTCCAAGAATGGAAATGTGAGGAGTGGCATATAACATATGTACAATGTATTATTCGCGGTAGATTTTGGTAGGTATGTTGGGCTTATTGCTGTAAAGCCTCAGCTGCTTGTGCCATCTAATGCGCTCCTGCACTATGTGCCCCCCGTGAAGGATCGGACAGTGTGCGCAGCTAAGATCATGTTTCTTTCCTCAAGCCAATGACAAGAACGTCCGTGAGAAGTAACGCGAACGTCTGAATCATGCGGGAATAGCGGGCGGGAGCGGGACTGTAAATTCTGTCCCATACACTACATGACTAAATAAAAAGCCTGACATTTGCTTAACAACAGAAAGTCTCCCTTTAAACCACTGTCAGAAAAGATCAGGCAGTCACATGGAAATCATACTGAACATGAAATCCTCCCCCAGTTAGAACATTACACACACACACACACACACACACACATACAGCATCCACAAAGTGTGCCTTTTCTTAGGACAAACATCTCTGTGTTCTGTGACACTAAACTTCCAACCACTGGGAGTCACGCACGTTTTAAAATGTACATTGGTCACTTTGGCGTTTTAGACTTTAGAAATAATCATGCTGGTGGTGCTACCTCCATTAAGGGCATAGGGGGTGTTATGATGGGATCCAGACGTCGATCTGTCCCATGCCGCACCAACATCTTGTCTTCTTTGGTCAGGTTAAGTCGTGGACCCTGGATCTTCAACTCCTGTCTGCCACGGACCACCATTACATCCAGTGTCTGCTGGCCTGGAAACAAGACTAAATCCATACTGCATCTCCCTTTGGCTGCATAACTAAACACTAAACAATATGTCCCTGAGATTTTTATTCTGTTTAACAATTGGTTCTGCTTAAAAAAATAAACAGAACTACAAAACAAGAAGATATAAGGAATCAGCAGGGTCTTCGTTAGGGATTGTAAGAGACTAAATGTGTGTGTGAGACCATCGGTTCTCATGCTGAGAGCAGAAAGTCTGTGGAATTGTACCTTCAGTGTTCAGGCTCATTTCTCCAGGTGAAGATGAAGTCAGGTTGTAAATGAGCCCAACAATGTTCAGCTGACCAGTTCTGTGTGGCAGCAGCTTCAGTCGGGCCTGAGAGCAGAGGGACTGTTAGCAACCAGCCGCAGCCACATTCTTACCACCTTTACACTGAGTGCTGTCTGAACACACCAGGGGCCTCATGTACAAAGACTTGCTGGATTTCCTACCGAAACATGGCGTACGCTCAAACCCAAATGCCCTCCAACGTCGGATGTATGAATCTGTGCGCACGCATCAATCCAAGCACATTTTGTTTGTACATCCCAATCAACGTGGAATTGAGCGCACGTCGGAGCACCCGACTCCTCCCTGTCCACGCCCCTACTTAAATACTCAAATCATATTTAAATTAGCCCTGCACCTGCGATTCCCCTCTGTGTACGGTCAGAAAATAAAGAAAAAAGAATGAATAAGACGGGAAAAAAGAAGAACTTAACGGAAAGCGAGATGTCGGTGCTACTTTCTGAAGTGAAGGCCTGCTAAAATGTGTTCTTTGACATGCTGTCCTCCGGCATAAGCAGCAAACTAAGAGGAGTGGGTGGGAGAGCCTGAGGCTGTTAATGCTGTGGGGTCTGAGAAGCCTCACAAGCAGAGGTGAAGAAGAAGTGGTCCCACATTAAGGTGGATGTGAAGAAGAAGTGGTCCCACATTAAGGTGGAGGTGAAGAAGAAGTGGTCCCACATTAAGGTGGATGTGAAGAAGAAGTGGTCCCACATTAAGGTGGATGTGAAGAAGAAGTGGTCCCACATTAAGGTGGAGGTGAAGAAGAAGTGGTCCCACATTAAGGTGGAGGTGAAGAAGAAGTGGTCCCACATTAAGGTGGAGGTGAAGAAGAAGTGGTCCCACATTAAAGGGATATGCCACCCCCAGGCCAAATTAAGTGTATCCCCGCATTCCCGAGACATAAATAAGTGTGTGGGAGCGTTTTCCTGGCGACCCAGGCATTGTCCGAATCTCACAGCACTGACCACTGCTTGGTTTCGCGTAATACCTCCATGTTTGCGTCGCCGATCGAAATATTACTCCGCTCAACCTCTGTTTCGAACACAGATGGGACAGTGGGGGGGGATTCCCAAAGACGTAGCGGGGAGTGTGCTTCGGCTGTGTTTTCCGCACCGGAAACTAGTTCCCAAACCGACATGAGCAAAACAAGCCTTCCGTGTAGATTTACACAGTCATTTGCACTTGATGTGAAAGTACACCACTCACACAGTAATTAGAAGGTAAATCAAGTAAATTAATTCACGTTGGGCGAAATATTTCGATTGGCGACGCTAGCATGGAGGTATTACGCGAAACCAAGCAGTGGTCAGTGCTGTGAGATTCGGTCAATGCCTGGGTCGCCAGGAAAATGCTCCCACACACTTATTTATGTCTCGGGAATGCGGGGATACACTTAATTTGGCCTGGGGGTGGCATATCCCTTTAAGGTGGAGGTGAAGAAGAAGTGGTCCCACATTAAGGTGGAGGTGAAGCGGAGACTGGCTGCCCACCGCTGCAGTGTGGCCAAAACAGGCGGGTGGGGGGGTGACCGACTCTGTTTGAGTCGGGGCAACTATGGGTGACACTGCTCTCTCTGGGGTGGTGGGAGCACATGTGGGTGACTCTGATTACCCTTGAGGTAAATACCCATGTTTTTGTGTAACTCACAACAACGTGTTCATACAGTAACGTGCAGAAGTGCGCCGGGGAAAAGGTGAGGCTGATTAAGACATTTCACACTTTACGCACAGGGTTATCTCTGGCGCACCCTAGGTAGCAGCCTGTTGCAGCAGCTCCCGGTGATTTTTTCACCTTTTTCGTCCTTTCTATCACTTTTTCTTAGTTGTGTGTTTCTTTCTTTTTTTTTTAGTATTTATTATAAACATCCCCTACAATGGCCACTTTTTGTTTCGGGAGTTTTTTGGTTTGTTTTCTCCTCTTTACATCACTTTTTGTCACGGTGAGCCACGCACAGAGGAGCCACAGCATTGTTTCCACCCGCGACCAGCTGATAGCCCTGTGTAAACCTGCGCTACTGCCCGGAGCGAGGCAGGACATCCCGAAGGAGCTGCAGAGGAGACGCCGGGGCTGCAGAGCTGGAGTCTGGCGGAGAACCAGGAAGAGGAGATTTAAGCCTGCAGTCCCAGCAACAATAATTGGCAACGTAAGGTCACTGGCGAATAAAATGGACGAGCTCGGCGCGCTGATAAAGACCCAGCAGGAATACCGGGAGTGCAGCATTATGTGCTTTACGGAGACATGGCTGCACGCGCACGTCCCGTACCACAGCGCAGCTCTCCCCGGCTTCACGACCGTACGGGCGGACAGGGACGTTTAACTGAGCGGTAAGAAGAAGGGAGGAGGGATTGCACTGTACGTGAATGAGATGTGGTGTAACCCCGGACACGTTACCGTGAAGGAACGTCTCTGCACCCCGGACATTGAACTGTTAGCTGTGGGATTACGTCCGTTCTATTTGCCCCGTGAGTTCTCCTACGCCATTATTGTCACTGTTTACATCCCTCCATCAGCTGATGCCGAGGCTGCTAGTGACGTCATCCTCTCCTCTGTTTCCAAACTCCAAACGCAACATCCAAATGCGTTTGTGAGTATAAATGGTGACTTTAATCATGCAAACCTGGACTCAACTCTGCCAACATTCTTTCAATATGTTGATTACCCTACAAGAGACAATAAAACCCTGGACCTCCTGTATGCAAATACAAAGGATGCATACAGGGTCACCGCCCTCCCCCCCTCGGCAGATCTGACCATAACCTCGTCCTTCTGGCACCAATGTATGTCCCCCTGGTTCAGAGGCAGCCTGTATCCACAAGGACTGTGAGGAAGTGGACTCATGAGGCTAATGATGCCCTACAGGACTGCTTCGAAACGACTGACTGGGACGTGCTTTGTGTGCCACATGGAGAGGACATCGATGGCATGACAGACTGCATCACAGACTACATTAAGTTCTGTGAACACAACACACTGCCGGAACGGACTGTACGTTGTTTCCCCAACAACAAACCCTGGATCACCAGTGACCTGAAAGCCCTCCTGAACAGGAAGAAGGAGGCCTTCAGGGCAGGAGACAAGGCCCAGATGAGGAGCATCCAGCACGACCTGAGGGACAAACTGCAGCAGTGCAAAGACTCCTACAGGAGGAAGCTGGAGGCCAAGCTCCAGCTGCTCTCAACGCCTTTGTCCTCCACTCCTCAACCCCCCCCCCCGCTGAGTGCATTGGACTTTAACACCTCACCTCCTGACTGCTTTTACCCAACTGAGGCATAGACCCCCCTCCCCCGCCTGACTGTGAGTACTGGCCAGGTGAAGAGACAGCTGGAGAGACTCCACCTAGGCAAGGCTGCAGGACCTGATGGCATCAGCCCCAGAGTTCTGAGGACCTGTGCCAGCCAGCTGTCTGTGGTATTCCAGCACCTGTTTAACCTGAGCCTGTACCTAGAGAGGATCCCAGCACCTGTTTAACCTGAGCCTGTACCTAGAGAGGATCCCAGCACCTGTTTAACCTGAGCCTGTACCTAGAGAGGATCCCAGCACCTGTTTAACCTGAGCCTGTACCTAGAGAGGATCCCAGCACCTGTTTAACCTGAGCCTGTACCTAGAGAGGATCCCAGCACCTGTTTAACCTGAGCCTGTACCTAGAGAGGATCCCAGCACATGTTTAACCTGAGCCTGTACCTAGAGAGGATCCCAGCACCTGTTTAACCTGAGCCTGTACCTAGAGAGGATCCCAGCACCTGTTTAACCTGAGCCTGTACCTAGAGAGGATCCCAGCACCCGTTTAACCTGAGCCTGTACCTAGAGAGGATCCCAGCACCTGTTTAACCTGAGCCTGTACCTAGAGAGGATCCCAGCACCTGTTTAACCTGAGCCTGTACCTAGAGAGGATCCCAGCACTGTGGAAGACGTCCTGCGTGGTTCCTGTCCCGAAGAAGAAGACTCCTTCTGGACTCAATGATTACCGACCAGTAGCTCTCACATCTCATGTGATGAAGGTGCTGGAGAGACTGGTCTTGACGCATCTCAGACCGCAGGTGGCTTCTTCCCTTGACCCTCTACAGTTTGCCTCCCAGCCTCACCTGGGGGTGGATGATGCTGTTGTTTACCTGCTGCAGCGTGCTCACTCGTACCTGGATGGATCGGGTTGCACTCTGAGAATCACATTCTTTGATTTTTCGAGTGCATTCAGCACGATCCGGCCGGGTCTACTGAGTGACAAACTGCAGGTCATGGGGATCGACACATCCATCATCTCCTGGATTGCCAACTACCTGACAGACAGACCACAGTATGTCCGGCTGGGCAGTGTTCTGTCTGATGTGGTGGTTGGCAGTACAGGAGCTCCTCAGGGGACTGTGCTGTCTCCTTTCCTGTTTACCTTGTACGCCACAGACTTTAAATACAACTCAGAGTCATGACAGTTTTGGGATGGCTCTGCAGTTGTTGGGTGTATAAGGGATGGACAGGAGGGGGAGTACAGAGCGCTGGTAGAGGATTTTGTGGATTGGTCTGGCAGAAATCACCTGCTTCTGAATGTGGCAAAGACCAGAGAGATGGTCATTGACTTCAGAAGGAGGAGGACGGCTCCAAAGCCTCTGTGCGTTTTGGGAGAGGATGTTGCAGTGGTGGAGGACTACAAGTACCTGGGAGTGCACCTGGACAACGGACTGAACTGGAGGACCAACACCGATGCTGTTTACAAGAAGGGGATGAGCCGACTCTATTTTCTGAGGAAGCTGAGATCCTTCAACGTGTGCAGCAAGATGTTGGAGATGTTCTATCAGTCTGTTGTTGCCAGTGCACTCTTCTTCGCTGTGGTCTGCTGGGGGAACAGCATCAGAGCCGGTGACGCCAGCAAGCTTAATAAACTTATTAAGAAGGCTGGTTCTGTCATCGGCTGCAAACTGGACTCATTTGAATCGGTGGTGGAGAGGAGGACACTGAACAAACTGTTATCCATCATGGATAACCCCACCCATCCTCTCCACCAGCTGCTGGTTGGACAGCGGAGCTCCTTTTCCAACAGGCTCATCCAGCTCCGCTGTCACAAGGACCGATTCAGGAAATCCTTCCTACCAGCAGCCATCACCATATACAACACCTCCCCTCTGGCTGGAAGAGAACTTCAACCTCAATAGGCTTGAACTCTCTCCTAAAAACAATCACAAAAAAACAAAAAAATACTGATTTGTACATTGCGAATGTTTATTCACTATTTTTATTTATTTTATTTTATATTTATTTTACTCTATTCTATTGGCCGTGGCTCAGTGGTTAGAGTTGGTCGTCAAATAACCGGAAGGTTGGCGGTTTGATTCCCACTCTCGCCACTCAAAAAAAGATTGGTGGAACTGATAGCTGGAGGGGTGTCAGTCCACCTCCTTGTCACGGCTGAGGTGCCCTTGAGCAAGGCCCCGTACCCCCCATGCTCCCCGGGCGCTTCATGGCTGCCCACTGCTCCAGGTTGGCATCTGTCTCTGAGTGTGTGACCCTGTGCATGTGCATGTGTGTCAAACAGGTGCCAACCTGGATGGGTTAAAAGCGGAGGACAAATTTCGTGTGTATGCATGTATGCATGACAATAAATCTGATCTTAATCTTAATCTTGTTTTTACTACTTTAATTGTTTTTCATATCTTTACTGTATGCTGCTGCAACAAAACAATTTCCCAAATTGGGATTAATAAAGTATTTATCTATCTATCTTATTAACATTTGCCCACAGAGACGATCAGGAGCTTGTTAGAAAGATCTTAAAATGAAGTTTAACCAGCAAAAAACAGCAAGAAACTAACTTTAACCACCGACTAGTAATGATGCTGTGAAGACGGGATAGAAACTGGGGGCGCACATACTCAATGCACATCACGGGGAATAACATTAGGACAATTACACAATAAAGTTACTCCCCAAGAAGCCAGCCATCACGCAGTGTCACCTTGTAGTCTGTTCCCAACAATGCTGTTACTCAGAATGTATGAATCCTGCGTTGAACCAGGCCACCTCGCCACAATGTTGGTTAATTGCATTTACGCATCACATATGATCTGTACATCGATCGAATGAAAATGTTTCCTGTTAACATACAAATTCATCATGTGATGGCGCTTTTATAGCAATGTGTGTGCAGTCGATAGCTCCAATTACAAAACCGGCTCTCGCCTCAAATTGAGCTTTAATGTTGGCCTGTTGAACTGCATTGTGGGAATTTGATACACGTGGCTGAGATGCGGATAATTCTGTCCCACACGGCTGGCATGGCTCGGCTCAGGGTAGACTGGCACAGTCCCAATCGGTTGGCCAGCTCCCTCTGGAATGCCCCGGTTGCTATAGGAACCCCAGTGTGCACATCACCTGTGAGCACAGGCAGCGCATGGCTCCTCGCTGTGTTGCGCTCCAACGCCGGCCGCAGCTCTGCGCACAGTTCCAGGAGGATTTCCCTCAAAACGGCTAATGAGTCAGTCGCCATCATATGCCAGCAAATCCTCTCTGTCTCTGAACACACACTCTCTTCGAATTGCACCATTTGCAAAGTATTCTAATACTGCTAAAGCAGCCATTGTTTTTAATGGTATGCATTGCACCACTTTGTGCTGCTTTTATATCCACTCGTGTAACTGCAGACACATGGATGTGTTAATTTTTTATCAGTTTATCATTTTTTCACATTTATTTATTCCAACAGTTTCCCAACATCACCTTAGGTGTCGCCAAAGAATCAGCAGCTGTAGAAAAGTGCGTACGCCAGCCCTGAAGCTGGCGTGAGGCACCGCACATTTCCACGGTCATTTCGCTCTTGATACATCTGATGGTTGACGTGAAAACGTGTGCACGCACCCTTTGTACATGAGACCCCTGGTGTCCACAGTGCAGTTCAGCCACATTCTTCCACCTTTACACTGAGTGCTGTCTGAACCCAGCAGGTGTTCACCGTGCAGTTCAGATCACTGAACTACTGCTCACCGCTCTCATTCCAACACGCTGAACTCTAAACCCTGAAAGTGCAGATGTTTGAAACAGGCTCCACAGGACTGTCCTGCTTTGTGGAACTACAATCATTTAAAGCTTCTTGGACTTTGCCATAGAACTGTGTGATGTCCACACCAGCCTGTGCTTTAAATCAAATCTTTTGTATGTTGGAACAGAGGAAATGACCACTGCTGGTCAATCATGCTCAGTAACTGAAGTTAAAGCTCCACGGTATAAATAATCTAAACAAATGCATATTTGTTCATCTGTAGGTGTAATTTGGATTCTGTATTGGTGTCAGAAAAAACCCTGAAACTATAGATATAAAGTATAAGCTGCTGAAGTTTGACAGTTGGATCAGACTTTGGAAGACTGAAGGTTCCTCTTCTACTGATACTACTTAGTACTATGACTCTTAATAACACATGTAAATGCTCTTCATTGTTTCCCAGACTGGAATTCTACTCCAGAGAGAACCTCACCATTTTGGTCTCTTCTGGACCCATATGAAACTCTTTAATGATCTCTGTGGTGACAATGTCCTCTTTCTGTGGCATCTGAAAGAGAAAACTTTCTTTAAAAAAACATCTTTAGTCATGCATTGAAAAGTCAAACTGAAGATGAATCTCCATTCCTAGATTTTTGCAGGATTTCTACCTCAGAATCTGGGCTGTCCTCATTAGTGATGGCCCCTCCTGTCCCCTCATCAGTGGTTGATGTACCCTCAGCACTAAACTTCCAGAGGAGTGACAAGTTGGACAAGGCCAGAGAAACCTTCAGAGGGTTCCTGAATGTCACCTCCACTATGATGGGCTCTGTGGACAAACCGAGGGACAGCATCCTGATCACACACAAGTCAGGACTGATCAACTCTGATGACTCCATCAATTCTTCAGTCCCAGGTCACGCACGCACGCACGCAATGAGTTGGACTGATTTAAATTGGACGACATCATTGAAGTGCATTGAGGTGACATTTGTTGGGATTTGGCGCTTTATAAACAAACTGAATTGAAATTATAAAAAAACAAGTAAACAGCCCTCCAGATGGTACAGTAATCATGCATCTGTTTCAGAGCCTCCTCAGCTTATTTCATAGAGAATTCTGCACCAGCTGTTCACCATAGAAGACACCAGAACAGCTCTGAAGCTAGAAGGGTTCGTACAGAGGCTGAGCCCTCACCTCTGCAGTAATAAATCTCTGTACCAGCAGTGGGGCTGTTGTGTAAAAAAAAAAAATCTCTCTTTTTTCATTTGATCAAATAAGATTATTCTTACTGCGAAAATACAACTTCTATTTGTGGATGGTAAGTAATCAACTCATCTCTGTAGTACTTAGGTGCAACCTTGTACTGAGTAATACCATTTGAAGTACACTTCCACTCTTACCCTCCACCACAGCCAGCGGGTGACGGAGATTATCGGTCTGGTTGTTCAGGCAGCACTGAGTGGGCTGGAAGTTTTGTGGGACAATCCCTCGATTGGCAGAAGCAACAAGCTGCTCCTCCAGGTGGCACCACATGGCTGATAACTCCTGGTCATACTCCTGATCCAAAGACACATGAGTGGCTGCCTGTTTTTCTCCTACAATTAAATACATAAAAAACAAACCATTTGATTAAAAGGTCCTGCAGCAACGGACAAAATCTGACAGTCAGTGGACTTGACAGTGTAATAATACTGTATTCCAAAGCTTTACAGAACAAACAAGGACACTGTACAATAAAAACACAAAGCATTATTTAAAAAAACAACAACAACAACATACAATCCATGTGCAACAGGACCAGGACCAGGACCAGGACGACTGATCCGTGGAAAGGAAAAAATGAATGGGGACATGTATCGTGAGATTTTGAGTGAAAAACTCCTCCCATCAGCAAGGGCATTGAAGATGAAACGTGGCAGGGTCTTTGAGCATGACAATGATCCCAAACACACCGCCCAGGCAACCAAGGAGTGGCTTCGGAAGAAGCATTTCAAGCTCCTGGATCGGCCTAGCCAGTCTCCAGATCTCAACTCTATAGAAAATCTTTGGAGGAGTTGAAAGTGTTGCCCAGCGACAGCCCTAAAACATCACGGCTCTAGAGGAGATCTGCATGGAGGAATGGGTGTGTGAAAACCTTGTGAAGACTTCCAGAAAACGTTGGACCTCAGTCATGGCCAACAAAGGGTACATAAAGTATTGAGATGAACTTTTGTTATGACCAAATACTTATTTTCCACCATAATTTGTAAATAAATTATTTAAAAATCAGACAAAGTGATTTTTTTTTTCTCATTCTGTCTCTCATAGTTGAGGATGAAAATTTCAGGCCTCTCTCATCTTTTAAGTGGGAGAACTTGCACAATTGGTAGCTGACTTAATCCTTTTTTGCCCCACTGTATGTCAATGAAAGACAGATGTTAGTTCTGAAATGATTGACTTTAGTCACAAAAACGTTAAGAAAGTCATTACAGTCAGCTGTAGAGGATCCAGGCACTGAGGGGGCCAAAGGGGAAACAACAGAATGAATGGCATCAAACAAGGCCCTAGGCTTGTTCTTATCTCAGGATATAAGTCACCTCACATCATTTAAGAGGATACTCCAGGACAAGATTTGTTGCACTTGTGGTTGTGGGACAAGTGCATACTTCATTGGTGCCGCCACATCAAGAATCTCAGAGTAGATAGATAGACAGATAAATAGATAGATACTTTATTGATCCCGAAGGAAATTCAAGCATCCAGTAGCAGACATAATAAAGCAATAACAATGTTTATACAATAATAAACACTTTAAAAACAATCTAAGAATTTAAAAAACTGTTTAAGAATATAAAATATAAAGTGACCAGTGAAGTGACATGAAAGTGAAGTATAAAGTGATCAGTGAAATTCAGAAGTGCCATCACTGAGAGCTGTTGTACAGCCTGATGGCCGGAGGAACAAAAGAGTTTTTCAGTCTGTTGGTGGAGCAGGATTGAGACAGCAGTCTGCCACTGAATACACTCCTCTGCCTGATGAAGGTGTTGTGCAGAGGGTGGTGGGCGTTGTCCAGTATGGACAGCAGTTTGTCCAGGGTCCATAATGACTATTAAAGCCCTGTGTGGCAACATCAACATCACTGCAAGCCTTCAGCCAACAAGGAATTAAACAAGCCACAACTTCTGAGCAACAATTATGATTACAATGAATTGAATTCCAATTGGCTTGAATTGGACTTTCTTATCTAAGTGCATTGAGATGACATTTGTTGTATTTGGCGCTATATAAATAAAAATGAATTGAATTGAACATCCTGAGTAATAATAATTTTGTGAGCGGTAACTTCTGCCAGCAGATGATGTTCTCAGGCTGTTGACTGATCGTCTTTAGATGGAGCCACAAGAAAGGCAACTTATGAAAGTGTCCATTTACAGATTTATTCAGGCCTAACGTCTGTACTTGTGGTAGGGGTATTCTGCTCTGTGTAAAAGCGACCCATTCTCCCCTTACTGATTTGGTTTTCCTCCTGGCTGTCAGTCAGTCAATTTACCAAACGTCAAAATGAGCTCCTCCACTGTGTTTCATAGTCCAAACAGATGACATGATTTTTGTGCAGAAATGATGTATGACATTTGATGTATAAGCAGATTTTAGAGGACCTTAATGCTAAGATTTCCATTTTTGTCTCTACACAGCTGTGGCGCTGCAGCCTTAGTTAATCTGACAGTCCTCAGTTCAGACTTCTATACACACAGAGTTTAGCCAAAGCTAGTGTTAAAGTGTAATTATGTCTAATTAAACCTGCTTTAACTGCCATACTTCTACCATTAGTCAAGGAAGGGGTTTGTGCATCCCTGTTTGTGTCAGGCAGCAAAGAAGTTGTGGAACCACTCAAACCAAGTTTGAAGCAATGTGCACATGCACATTGCAAAATCGATGAAAAAAGGCTATATCATACAAGCCTAATTTAGGCAAAGGAGAGATCACATATGAATGATAAGTGCGTTACCTTCTGCGAGACGGCGTTCATGTCCAAAGTAGACCCTTGTGGCAGAACTTTGGATGCAGGGCAGCGGCAGCTGGGGAAGGTTTACTTCGTTTGTTCCGATCACACTCTGGGACAAACACAAATGGCTTTTTGATTTTTGCCACTGAATCTATTTTCATTTCATGGCAAGTTTTTTTATACAACGTGTTATGAAGAAGTTTTCACTGCATCCTTTTTCATTTATCATCTCCCAAGTGTCTGGAAGTTAAAACACAAAAGTCAACTCAAGAAAACATGGCTCTGGAGACGAATCCCAATGAACACATCTATTTCACAACTTTAAAGTGATGCCGTTTGTTCTGGATTAAGAAAAGAATAACCTGCACACAAAGAAATTGTGGACTTGAGAACAAATAGTTGAAGGAATTTTGTGGATTTGTGAGAAACAGATCACATGGCCACATTTAAACTCATCACCTGTGAGAACAAGCAAGTTCTAACTGCTTTAAATGATTAGGTATGTTTGTAAGATGTAGGTTATGCAGGCCATAATAACCTCCAACAGGCTTCTTTTCTTGGTTCTTCAGTTCTGATGGTAAGGTTAAAGCTTCAAGCTGTTGTGGAGCCATTCGTGTAAAGCTCACAGTAAGTCGAGCTGTTCAAAGATCGTCTCACATCCTCTACACTGACAATGACTTGAATCATCTTCAGAAAAACTCTTGACAATGTTCATATTAGTAGAGTCAAAAAATAGAAAACAATGGAAACAGCTGAGTTACTCTACACATTTAACATGGGATAATCACATATTCTAAAACTAAAGATACCAGTGACACTCACTGAGTTTCAAAGGCTCATCATTATCCAAATAGTTATCATCACTCAGTGTTTCCGAATCCCAATCGTTTGAAACACGGGACGTTTGAAACACGGGACGTTTGAAACACGGGACGTTTGAAACACAGCGATTTCCTCGAAAACCACGCAAGTCTGACACGTCAAATTTCGTCACTACGTTCAGCCTGTAAGACTGACCAACCCTGCGAAATCTCGCGTGAAAATGTCATGCCGTTCAAATTTTATCCCCGCGAACCTGTTTTTCAATGCGGTAAGTAAAATCTTCCGTGCGGTATTTTTTTTTAATAAACACTTGTATTTTTTGTTTCATGCAATAATAATATGACTATACAACAGGTGAATTAGTAATTAAACATGTCCTAAAGTGTGCAATGTCAGAGTTTTGAAGTTTAGTGGCAAAAAAAAGGTTTATGTGTTATTAGTCGCTGTCGGGGCGATTGACACACGTTATAGATCAGTGGGTGCGCGTGCATAAAGGTCAGCTGTAATCATCGTGATTTCGTTGACAAACATATTTTTTTGACCTATTTATATTATGAGAAATAATGTGAAATTTGAGCAATGACGAGTACACTAGTATGTTGTCCGGTATGTTGCATAAAAAAAATAGTAAGCTCAATAGTTTCTGTTTAAAATAAGGTGTTTCATCCGTCCCGACAAGGCGGGGCGTTTGAAACAAATGTCAACTTACGTTCAAAGTTAAAAAACAGCTTGATCATCCAACATATGTATTAAATTACACATGTAACTACGAGAGTACACATGTGAGTTGTTAATCACATGATCAAATTATTTGTATACGTAATGTCATCTTTGAAAAAGACGTTTAACTGAAGTGTTTCAAACGACCCGGCGCTCCCCTACGAACGCACACCAGCACCGGTTTGACATATTGCTTAGTTTGCGCATCTGAGACAGCGAGAGGAGACAACCTTCATAAGCAAACAGTAAAACACCTACACACAGTTTAACCAACATCTATACATTAAGGTAAGTGCATTCGAACACAGCTTCTGTATCACATTTATCACTCTGTAAATCCCAGCGCAACAGTTGCGTGAATAACGGTACGGTAGCCTAATCAGCTTGCTCGAGGGTGAGAGCTCGTATTTTCCAGGAACTTGAATTCTTAGTGGTATCTGGCATAAAATATACTGGCAGGTAGCTTGATAAGCAAGACCCTCTGTAGCCTACTTGGTGGAATAAGTAGAGGGGGTGTGGCTCGTCAGGCTAACCGACGGGGCTGTGGGAATAATTTCTGGACCGACACTTTTTTTGATAATGTGAAAAATCGGGATATTTTGCGGTATAATACCGTCGGGAAGACAGCAGGAAATAAGCCAGAAATAGGGTTGACAGGTATGAATAGACCTAGGCCTACTAACTATACTTTAGTTTTAAAACTGGTCTCTTTTTTTCGTGCAATATAGCCAGCGATGGAGAAAAGGAAACGGCAGGGGCTTATAGACGGCTTTTTCAAGCGCTGTGCGCTGTGCTGTGGCCTTCAGTATTGGTGCTATGTTTGACTTGTTCTTAAAACACACACCTTATTTTATTTAAATGTACAATGTACTGCCCACTCTCATGCCTTTACCTCTCAGGACAAGAGCCAAGCTGAGACACTGTCACTCCTAGCCAGTCAGTGTGATGAATGGGGGCAGCTCTACCCCTTACTCAGCCACCTGGCAGCAATTGCCCTTGTTGTGCCTGTTTCAAGCGTCAATTGTGAAAGGGACTTCTCTACAATGAACAGGGTAAGGATCTGCAGGCACATCAGTGATCAGTGACATACAATTACATTTGCCCATTGTTTTTTATGCTCAAATCCCACCTAAATTGTAAAAGCAAGTTTTGCCATTTTAGGTCAAAACAGACCTTCGGAACCGACTCCAAGGAGTGCACCTCTCAGCCTGTCTGAGAATATCCATTAATGGGCCGGAGCCAGAGGATTTGGATTATAAAAGGGCACTAGAGCTCTTTTTTTCAAAGCCACGAAAGATTAGATGCTCTAATTCAGGGTGTCGTCTTTGCAATTAGAGAATTTTTCTTTCAAAGTTGCTAGTGTTGTGAATAATTTTCAAAATAAATTATGCTAGGTTTCTAAAAAGATAGGTATGTTGAGTCTATTTTCAAATTTGCACTCGCACAAATTTACGCCGCGTCCTTCGGACGATATTTCGATCACTGGAGATCGGCATATATCCATATAACAGAGAGAACAGGGAGCGTTCATTCATTCATTCATGTATTAATGCACTTATTTTAGAGCAGGGAGTGAATGAGTTGTGCTGCAGCGGGGCGCGTCGATGATGTCATCCCAGTAGACACGTGTGTAGAAAGCCCCCCCGATAGCCCCGGGTAACAACAACACGGCAGCTCTGAGCTAACAGAGAAACAGTACGCGTTCATTCATTCATTGGTCTTAAAGTATTGGTGAAATAAAGACAGATAATGCCTTATTCAGAGGCTGTACTGTCTCTGCCCTGTTCTCTCTGTTATATGGATATACGCAGATCTCCAGGGATCTAAATATCTTCTGAAGGACGCAGACTTTCACCAAGCTGTTATCGGTGAGTAGATGAAGGTATGTTATGCCAGAGATAAGGTCCAGCTTTAAAACCTTTAAAACTTTTTTTTTCTCGTCACATGTTAATACGCTTATCATTGGGATCCCAATGTTCAGGTCCTCTCCTTACTTTTTTTTTTTTCACTTCTTGCACATTGGAGTCATTAACATGCTTGGACAAATTTCCCTGCTTATCGGTACAGTATCTGTCCAACTTTGGGAAAGTTCTTTTAAAATCTTTGTTGACCAAGAAGGAATCCGGCCCCCTTAATAACTTCAGTCTAAATTCATAGCAAACCACAAGCATGAAGCTATGAATGACATATTCAATCTTTAGGAAGACTTGGTCAAACCTCTTCAAGTTACCTTATAAACATAGAGGTACTCTCTGAGAAAGGCGGCCTGCTGTGTGGCCGTCTGTCTGCTGTCATTGATCAGGATCTGTCTGAAGGCTGTCACAGCATTCTCCAGTTGGCCCAGGGTGTAGGACTGACGACCAATGGTGAAGTTGATGTGATCTTCGGCCAGAGACCAGCCCCTCTCCTTGTACACCTGCATGGCCTGGCAGTAACACCGCAGTGCATGTCTCCTCTACACCAAGAGACAGAGTGAGGAAGAAGGAAGTATTAAGATATATGTCCAGCTCTTAGGAGAAGAAATAACTGGAAGGAAATAATTTGGTAGATGAAGAAGAAATGAAGCTCATAGCAACTCCTTCTCTCTTCCTTCATTGGCTCTCAATGGAACACCCTGGACAGGCAGCCAGTCCATCACAGGGCCACACCGAGACAAACAATCATCCATTTTTATTTTTTTAGTTTACAGGTGTGTTTTGTAGCAAATATATTGTGATGATGAGCAAAACTGTCAGCGTGCGACTCTTTGAACTTGTGATGCAAAGAACAGGATTTGTGTGATTTGAGTTGTAAATAACTTTTTACACCATGAAAACAGTTCTAGCTATACTGAGAGATCACTGGGATATCCCATGGCCTGGAATGCATCATTGGTGAGGCAGTGCACCCCCCAATTGATCGATATATATAGAAATGCACTGCTCAAAAAAAGAAAGGGAACTATAAAATAACACTTCCTAATATTTCCATGAATGAAATATTCCAGATGAAAATGGTTATCCATCACACAGCGGAATGTGTTGAGAACAAAACCAAAAGATGATCCGTGAGAATCAGAACGATCCATGGAGCTCTGGATGTGGAACCCTACTCAAAATAAAACAGGCTGATCCAACTTCAGTGGAAACTCCTCCAGACAAGTCAGGCCTCCACCTGCCCGTGTGGCCTCCACCTGCCCGTGTGGCCTCCACCTGACCGTGTGACCTCCACCTGACCGTGTGGCCTCCACCTGCCCGTGTGGCCTCCACCTGCCCGTGTGGCCTCCACCTGCCCGTGTGACCTCCACCTGCCCGTGTGACCTCCACCTGCCCGTGTGGCCTCCACCTGACCGTGTGACCTCCACCTGCCCGTGTGACCTCCACCTGCCCGTGTGGCCTCCACCTGACCGTATGACTCAGGTCTGGGGAGCGGGCGGGCCGGTCCACAGCATCAATGCCTTCATCATGCAGGAGCTGCTGACTCACTTCAGCCACATGAGGCCGAGCGTTGTCCTGCATCAGAAGGACCCCAGGGCCCACTGCACCAGCATGTGGTCTCACACTGGGTCTGAGGACCTCATCATGGTACCTAATGGCAGTCAGGGTACCTCTGGCTTGCACACGGAGGGCTATGCGGCCCCCCCACACCGGTCCTGCTGGAGGATGCTGCAGGCAGCAGGACCTTCTCCACGGGGTCTCCAGACTCTGTCACATGTGCTCAGTGTGAGCCTGCTCTCATCCCTGAAGAGCACAGGGCGCCGATGGAGAATCTGCCAGTCACCCTGCACGCTGTTGGGCTGTGAGCACAAGCCCCACCTGTGGACGTCGGACCCTCATACCCCCCTCATGGAGTCTGTTTCTGACAGTTTGAGCAGAAACATGCACGTTAGTGGCAGCTGGAGGTCATTCTGCAGGCAGCGCTCCTGGTGTGCCGGCCTGTCTCCTGGTGTGCCGGCCTGTCTCCTGGTGTGCCGGCCTGTCTCCTGGGGTACCGGCCTGTCTCCTGGGGTGCCGGCCTGTCTTCTGGGGTGCCGGCCTGTCTCCTGGTGTGCCGGCCTGTCTCCTGGGGTGCCGGCCTGTCTTCTGGGGTGCCGGCCTGTCTCCTGGGGTGCCGGCCTGTCTCCTGGGGTGCCGGCCTGTCTCCTGGGGTGCCGGCCTGTCTCGTGGTATCTCCTCCATGCTCTGGACACTGTGCTCAGAGACACAGCAAACCTCCTGCCACAGCTCACATTGATGTACCATCCTGGACGAGCTGCTCTACCTGAGCAGCTTCTGTGGGTTGTAGACACCGCCTCATGCTACCTCAGGGGATGAGAGCACTGACCAAATGCAGTGTTTCCCACACATAGACTAATTTGTGGCGGTGCGCCACAGATTAAACACCGGCCGCCACATATTGCGTTTCGTTATTATAATTTTTTTTAACGCTATTTAAAAAATACTCGTATTCGTTCAGCTGCATTTCCTTGCTGCTCTCCCTCCGTCTCTCTGTCCCTCGCGTCTCTCTCGCATAGCCTACTCACACACACAGCCCCTCCCCTCCGTGCTTCCCTGGAAGCCTGGAAGCTTGCTAGCTTCAGCGTCGCGTTAGATTAGCTCAACCGAAAGAATTCAAAGGTTGGTATCACGTGCACCTTTATAAAATCACACATTAAAAAGTCCTATAAAAATATTTTATATTTTGAATACAATGTTGTCCCGTCCCGTCCCGACCCGACCCATAGCAAACAAGGGATTACGCCTTCTTTATAAAGTTAACTAGTTGCAAGTTTGCCGTAAAAAAAAAAAAAAAAATGTAGTTGGGTTTGTCGAGGTCTAAACACTAGCAGCTGTGAATCAAATAAAGTAGTTTTTTAAACTCTTACACTGAATGTTTGCTGCTTCAATCCAGATGAGTATTGAAAAATATTTTCTGCGATTGAAAGAGAGAAGAGCGTGTTGAGGATGAGGAGCAGCCTGGACCGGAGGTATCAGTCTGAAACAGAGCTGAACAGTCCGACCAGTGTAATTAGCTATGTTATTAATTTGTTTACAATGAAGATGTGAATATCTGCAGATAAGCCGGTGTCACACATCCTTACGCCCCCCCCCCCCTCCCCTCCCCCCCGGCCCACCACCACACGTTGCCTTCACATCTGTGGGAAACACTGAAATGCAAAGTGCCCAAAACATCAGGCAGAAAGGATGAGACCAGAAAAATGGTCTGTGGTCCCCACCTGCAGAACCACTCCTTTAAAGGGGTGGTCTTGCTAATTGCCTCTGATTTCCACCGGTTGTCTGTTCCTGATCCAGTCAGTGCTGCTTCCTAACTGGAAGGTTGGTTTCACAGAAGTGGGATTGACTTACATTGTGTTGTTTAGGTGTTCCCTTTATTTTTTTGAGTAGTGTTAACAGTTTGGACACACCTTTTCATTTAATGGTTTTCTCTTTATTTTCATGACTATTGAGTATCAAAACTATGAATGAACACATATGGAATTATGTAGCAAACCAAAAAGTGTGAAATATTTCTAAATATGTTTCATATTTTAGATTCCTCAACGTAGCCCCTCTTTGCTTTGCTGCGCTGCAAACCCTCGGCATTCAGTCACTGAGCTTCATCATGTGGTCACCTGAAATGCTTTCCACTTCACAGGTGTGCCTTGTCAGGGTTCACTTGTGGAATTTCTTGCCTTCTTTATGGGTTGGGACCATCAGTTGTGTTGTGCAGAAGTCAGGTTGGTACACAGCTGACAGCACTATTTAACAACTGGTAGAATTCATATCATGGCAAAAAGCATTCAGCTAAGTAAAGAGAAACGACAGCCCAGCATTACTTTAAGAAATAAAGGACAGTCAGTCAGTCTGGAAAATTGCAAAAACTTTGAATGTGTCCCCAAGTAAAGTCGCAAAAACATTCAAGCGCTACGACGAAGCTGGCTCACATGAGGACCTTCCCAGGAAAGGAAGCCCAAGAGTCAGCTCTGCTGCGGAGGAGAAGTTCGTCCGAGTCACCAGCCGCAGAAATACAAAGTTAACAGCAGCTCAGATCAGAGCCCAGATGAATGCCACACAGAGTTCCAGCAGCAGACACATCTCTACATCAACTGTTCAGAGGAGACTGTGAATCAGGCCTTTATGGTCAAATAGCTGCTAAAAACCACTACTAAGGAAAAGCAACAAGAACAAGAGATTTGTTTGGGCCAAGAAACACAAGGAATGGACATTAGCCCAGTGGAAATCTGTGCTTTGGTCTGATGAGTCCAAATGAGTCTTTGGTTCCACCCGCCGTGTCTTTGTGCAGCGCAGCAAAGGTGAACAGATGGTCTCTACATGCCTGGTTCCCACCGTGAAGCACGGAGGAGGAGGTGTGATGATGTGGGGGTGCTTTGCTGGGGACACTGTCAAGATTTATTCAAAATTGAAGGTACACTGAACCAGCATGGCTACCACAGCATCCTGCAGCGACATGCCATCCCATCCTGTTTGTGTTTAGTTGGACCAACATTTATTTTTCAACGGATTGATGACCCCAATGACCTAAACCCAATCAGATGGTTTGGGATGAGATGGGCCGCAGAGTGAAAGCAAAAGGGCCAACAAGTGCTCAGCATCTCTGGGACTCCTTCAAGACTGCTGGAAAACCATTTAAGGTGACTACCTCATGCAGCTCATCGAGAGAACGCCAAGAGTGTGCGAAGGAGTAATCCAAGCAACTAAAATATAAAACATGTCTCGAGTTATTTCACACTTTGTTGTTTACTACAAAATTCCATAGGTGTTCATTCATACTTGTGATGCCTTCAGGGAGAATCTACAATGTAAATAGTCATAAAAATAAAGAAAAACCATTAAATGAGAAGGTACGTCCAAGCTTTTGATTGGTAATTTTATATATATATATATATATATATATATATATATGCACTGCCTCACCAATGATGCATTCAGTAAACTCAAATAATATGGTTGAACTCCTACAGCAAGTAGCTCCACAGATGCGCTCTTTGACCTGGGTTGCACCACCTCCAGATCACAAATACGGCCAGTCCCCCACCTTTCTTCCTGCTGCTCGTGGTGGCACCTCCGTCATCCCAAACCGGGAAAAAGCTAGGGATCGTAACATTAAAGTCCAGCATGTGCCAATGTAGCCAGGATTCCATGAAGAACATAATACTGGACAGTCTGTACTGTCTCCAGTTCCAATTCCTCCATCTTCCCCGTGATAACTGCCGGCACGCAGGTTTTTTTTTTTTTTGTTTTTTTTTTTGTTTTTTTTCTTACTTCATCCTCCATTTCACCCGCTCTGCAACTCCATAATCTCCTTGTCAGCTCCTTTGGCACCATGGGCTTCTCACCGGCTGCAGGAGACGGAGACTCCAGGACGATGAGCTGGTTGCGTGTGTAGACCAAGCATGAACAATACCATATCTCCATGTGGCTTCCAGTCAACAGGAGGGGTCTGAGTCTAAACCCAGTCTAAACTGTGAAAATGTTACAAAGCACCTCCCCGTTGGTATGTTGCCCAGATGCAGTTATGAGCAACCATAAAAAAAAAAGTATTATGTAAAAACACATGAAAAAAAGACAAACACAAAAACCAATGGATTGACATAATAGAAGAAATTTACATTATGGAGAAACTGACGCATCGACTGAGACTCCAACAGACACAAATGGACAAAAAATTGGACAAAATGGACAATATTTAAGACGAAAGATAGTGACAACAAATAGAGAATAACCTACTTATACCAGATAAGTCAAAATTTATTAGAATAACGGCTCCCAAGTGAAAGTTCTGTGTAAAGCGATGTTTAGTGTGTAATGTTCATGTATGTAAAAATGGGAAAAATCCCAATAAACAGAAAATTAAAAAAAAAAGAAAAAAAGACAAACACAGACAGCTGCTAGTCATGTGGGCAGCTCCAAGTCAGATGCGGAAAAGATGCGGAAAAATGAGGAGAATCCCTTCAAGCAGCACAGCTGCCAAATCAGTGCAGAAAATCCCCATTTTACAGAAAGAATACTAAATATGATTGGAACGACTGCAACTTGCTGCCACTTTAGAGTAGGGAATTCTAGAACATAGTGGAGTTAAGATGTGAGACGAAGGAAAAAAGCCTGTAAGCACTGGAGTTAGGTAAGGCCACAGGTGAAAGGCTTACCTGTCCTGCTTTGCTGAAACGATGACCAGCCAGGATCATGTGAAAGGCAAACTTGCGCACCATAGGGTAACGCATGTTAATGAAACAGTGGGCTGCCTGCTCCAACAGCAGAGCACTGCGTAGGTCAGAGTCCTGCAGACAGAAAAGCAGAACTCATCTGCAGCAGTTTCACTGTGTAGCTCATGTGTGAGGGAATTTTCAGAAATACGACGGGACAAAAACTGATACACGTCTTCTAACCTCGCTGGTCATCTTAATGAGAAGAGCTGCAGCCTCTGAGTACTTTCCCTGACTCTTGAGAATCTCAGCACTGAGTAAGGCACAGCGCTCAGCCAGCACCATGTTCCTGTAGAGGACAAAGGGAAGAGATACTGTTTGGCGAAAAAGTCAAATCAACATGGTGCAACAAAGAAAAGTAAAGGGGAACATTCAAATCTCCCATGACGTGGCAGTCTATATAACAGTTGTCAAAAAGGAGTTTACAGCTACACTCAGTGGGGTTAGATGGCACTGAAAGGATCGGATAATTGGCTAAATTACAATAAGAATGAGTTGAGCGAGGGTAATTATCCTTGGATATATGGCGGTGAATGAATGGAATCAAACTCAGGCATTGGAGAAAGATGGAGAACGCAGAGCCAGATGAAGCTACGTCCCTCTACATTTGGTCTGTGATGAGCTGCTTGTTGCACAAACTCGATGCCCAACGGAGCATTCTCCATCGCGTTGTTTGTTTCTTTCTGACGGCGACAACAACAGGAATATCGTCTCCTTTGACTTCCGGGTCACGACCCCGGGAAAACATCTGGAGCATGCGCAGAACGCAAAGTCTGATTCACCACGTGCTTCAGCGTCTACAAGCAGGTTTAGAGTGACTTTAACCCAGTTATCTCGGGGTCTTAATCCGATCCGATCCAATTCTTAGTCAGATTAAGGTGTCTACATGCACTTAATAACTCAGTCTGATTGGAATTTAGCCAATAATCTGATCCTTTCAGTGCCATGTGACCCCACTGAGTGTGAGTGTGTAAATCCGTCCATCCCATGCTTGGATTTAAATGCAACAGCACACCAGCTTGTTACCCAAAAATTGACTTTAAATAAAAATGGCAGACAAAATTCAAGGGAATAAGGCAGTCAGTCATACTTGCAGACGTCTCTATAGGTCTGTATTGCTGTGTCCATGTAGTGTGCAGGATAAGGTCTGGGGGCTCCAAGGTGCAGAAAGGCTGACACTGCAGCCATTTCCTGCACAGCAGATGAGAGATGGAAGAAGAGGAGGAATGTCAACAATAGACTTAGATGATGCAAGATGGAAATAGAGATGATCAATTCTGAAAAGAACACCAAGCAACTGAAAAGCTGAGTAATGACCAATGAAGCCATAAAAAAACATGGCAGCGTTGTTGCTATGGCTGGGTATTACTCTGACATGGCATTATGGAGAAGGAACACAGAGCCAAACAGAGCAGGAACTCCAATTTTATTCTTTGTTGTACTTTTGGACTTGTGTTGAGGCCCTTCTTTTTCCATTTTAACCAGTAAACACCTGACATAAGTTTTAGCTCAAGTTGTTTTACTCCAAAAAACCTTTTGACTAATGTTTCAAGAGGATTTGAAAGTGGGATTTATTCATGTACCATGTTTTCTGAGTAAACAAACAGTTCAAAGGCCTTTAATAAACGAGCATGGATCAACTTCGTTCCCAAACTGCAGGTTTACTTGAGGTTCCCAGAGTTTCTAAAAGTAGAATGGGAGGCAGAGCCTTCAGTTATCAGGCCCCTCTCTTGTGGAATAAGCTGCCAGTAAATGTCCGGGAAGCAGACACCCTTTCCACTTTTAAGACCAGGCTTAAAACTTTCCTTTCTGATAAAGCTTATAGTTATAGGTTGGAGGCTTTGCTGACGCTGTGACGCTTTGCGGTAAGACGTGTTGCATCACTTCCTGTTACCTTGCTCGTGCACTGTGGAATTTCTTGCTCCGCTTGGAGTACTGATAATCACTTTATTTCGATCTATAACTTACACAATTTTGCATAGTTAAACTCTATAGCTTACCGTTCTGTTCTAACACACTCCTACAGATCTTTAATCTTTATTCTCACTTTTTAGCGGTGTGTCTGGTTCTCTAGCGTAGCATGGCTACCGGTTCTCTTTCTCTTCCTCCTTCTCCTGCTTTCACCTGCTCCGTGTGTCAGATGTTTAGTTACTCCTCTGCCTCCTTTAGCGATAATGGTACATGTAACAAATGTAGTCTTTTTGTAGTTTTGGAGGCGAGGTTATCTGAATTGGAAGCTCGGCTCTGCACTGTTGAAAATCAACCGATAGCGAGCCAGATCCCTTTAGCCAGTGTGGAGCCACCTAGCGTAGCTAGCTCCATTAGCCGCCCCCAGGCAGAACCCGAGCAGCCGGGATTACATCGTGGCTGGGTGACTGTCAGGAAAAGGCATAGCTCTAAAGTCAAGCCCGTTGTTCACCATCGACCTGTCCACGCTTCTAACAGATTTTCCCCACTCAGCGACACACCCGCTGAGGACAAAACCCTGGTAATTGGCAGCTCTATAGTCAGAAACGTGGCATTAGAGGCACCAGCGGCCATAGTCAAATGCATTCCAGGGGCCAGAGCGGGCGACGTAGAATCCTATTTAAAACTGCTGGCTAAGGATAAACGTAAATATGGTAAAATAGTTATTCACGTCGGCGTTAATGACACCCGGTTACGCCAATCGGAGGTCACTAAAATTAATGTTGCATCGGTGTGTGATTTTGCCAAAACAATGTCGGACTCCGTAGTTTTCTCTGGACCCCTGCCAAATCTGACCAGTGATGACATGTTTAGCCGCATGTCGTCTTACAATCGCTGGTTGTCTAGATGGTGTCCAGCAAACAACGTGGGCTACATAGATAATTGGCAATCTTTCTGGAGAAAACCTGGTCTGATGAGGAGAGACGGCATCCATCCCACTTTGGAAGGAGCAGCTCTCATTTCTAGAAATATGGACGAATTTATTTGCCACCCTAAAACATGACAACCCAGGGTTCAGACCAGGATGCAGAGTTGTAGTCTTACACACTTCTCTGCAGCTTCCCACCTGCTGCTACCCACCCAATCAATTAACACAAAAGGAGCAAATCCTCTTGTGCAAAAAGAAATTATTAAAACAAAAACTTTAACTGAACAAAAACATCAAACTATTAAATGTGGTTTGCTGAATATCAGATCTCTCCTTTCGAAGTCTCTGTTAGTGAATGAGTTGATTTGTGATCATCATATTGATATATTTTGTCTTACAGAAACCTGGCTGCAGCAGGAGGATCATGTTAGCATTAATGAAGCAACTCCCTCTGACTGTTTAAATGTTCACGTTCCTCGAACCACAGGCAGAGGAGGAGGAGTGGCAGCTATTTTCAGATCAGGGTTACTCATCAGTCCCAGACCCAAGATTAGTTTGAGCTCTTTTGAATATCTGATTCTCAGTTTTTCCCACGCAAAGTGGAAATCCCAGAAACCTCTTGTGTTTGTTGTTGTGTATCGTCCACCTGGCCCTTATTCTGAGTTTCTGTCTGAATTCTCAGAGTTTTTATCCCAGTTAGTGCTGAGTACAGATAAAGTCATTGTAGTGGGTGACTTTAATATTCATGTAGATGTTGAAAATGACAGCCTGAATATGAACTTTAATTCTATATTAGACTCTATTGGATTTTCTCAGAGTGTTCACAGACCGACTCACTGCCTTAATCACACCCTTGATCTTGTTCTGACTTATGGCATTGAGAGTGAACAGTTAACAGTGTTCCCTCATAACCCTGTCTTATCTGACCATTTTCTGATAACCTTTGAGTTTACATTACTTGACTATACAGTTTCTGAGAAGAAATTTACATATAGAAGGTGTCTATCAGAGGATGCTGTAACCAGATTTAAAGAATTAATTCCATCATCCTTTTCTTCACTGCCATGTGCAGATATGACAGAGGACGACTACATAAACTTTACTCCAGCAGCATTTGACTCTCTTGTTGACAGCACTATAGTTTCAATGCGTACAGCACTGGACAATGTTGCCCCTCTGAAAAGGAAGGTAATCAGTCAGAAGAGGTTGGCTCCTTGGTATAATTCACAGCTGCGTGCTTTAAAGCAGACTGCAAGAAAGCTGGAGAGACAGTGGCGTTCCTCTAATTTAGAAGAGTCTCAGTTAGTCTGGAAAGATAGTTTAACAATGTATAAGAAAGCCCTTCGTAAAGCTAGAACTGCTTATTATTCATCATTGATAGAAGAGAATAAGAATAATCCCAGGTTTCTTTTCAGCACTGTAGCCAGTCTGACTAAGAGTCCGAGCTCTGCTGAGCCAGTTATTCCTTTAACTCTCAGCAGTGATGATTTCATGAGCTTCTTTATTAATAAAATTGTTTCTATCAGAGAGAAGATTGATGGAGTCCTTCCCACTATTATCAGTGATGTATCATCAAGTACAGCAGCTTTAGAAGTATCTTTAGAACCTGATTTGTATTTAGACGGCTTCTGCCCAGTTGATCTCTCTGAACTAACAACAGCAATAGTCTCTTCTAAACCATCAACTTGTGTTTTAGACCCAATCCCAACCAGACTGTTCAAGGAGGTTTTCCCATTAATTGACACTTCCATATTGGATTTGATCAATCTGTCTTTGTTGACAGGATATGTACCTCAGACTTTTAAGGTTGCTGTAATTAAACCTTTACTTAAAAAACCTACTCTTGATTCAGAAGTGTTGGCTCATTATAGACCTATATCCAATCTCCCTTTTATGTCTAAAGTTCTTGAAAAAATAGTTGCAGCTCAGCTTTGTGATCATTTACACAGAAATAATTTGTTTGAAGAGTTTCAGTCAGGATTCAGAGTGCATCATAGCACAGAAACAGCACTGCTGAAAGTTACCAATGATCTCCTCTTAGCCTCTGATAGCGGACTTGTGTCTGTGCTTGTCCTGTTGGATCTCAGTGCTGCATTTGATACGGTCGATCACAGTATCTTATTACACAGACTTGAACATGTTATTGGGATTAAAGGAACTGCATTAGGCTGGTTTAAATCATATTTATCTGATAGATTTCAGTTTGTTCTTGTAAACGAAGAATCTTCCTCACACACCAGAGTAAGTCATGGAGTTCCCCAGGGTTCTGTGCTTGGACCGATTCTTTTCACTTTATACATGCTTCCATTAGGTAACATTATTAGACAGCATGGCATAAATTTCCATTGCTATGCTGATGATACTCAGCTGTACTTATCTATAAAACCAGATGAAACCAATAGGTTGGTCAGACTACAAGCATGTCTTAAAGACATAAAGACCTGGATGACTCAGAACTGTCTGCTGCTAAATTCAGACAAAACTGAAGTCGTTATCTTTGGACCTGAGCGTTTCAGGGAGAAATTGTCTAGCTATATAGTTACTCTAGATGGTATTTCCTTGGCTTCTAGTTCTACAGTGAGGAACCTTGGAGTTATTTTTGACCAGAACTTATCATTTGACTCGCATATAAAACAGGTTTCTAGGACTGCCTTCTTTCACCTTCGTAATATTGTTAAAATCAGGAACATCTTGTCTCAGAGTGATGCAGAAAAACTAGTCCATGCATTTGTTACTTCAAGATTGGACTACTGTAATTCTTTATTATTGGGCTGTCCCACATATTCTCTGAAAAGCCTTCAGTTGATCCAAAATGCTGCAGCCAGAGTTTTGACGAGAACTAACAGCAGAGATCATATTTCTCCAGTTTTAGCTTCTCTTCATTGGCTCCCTGTTAAATTCAGAATAGAATTTAAGATTCTTCTCCTCACATATAAAGCTCTTAATGACCGAGCTCCATCATATCTTAAAGATCTCATTGTAAGATATTTTCCTAACAGAGCACTTCGTTCCCAAACTGCAGGTTTACTTGAGGTTCCCAGAGTTTCTAAAAGTAGAATGGGAGGCAGAGCCTTCAGTTATCAGGCCCCTCAATTGTGGAATAAGCTGCCAGTAAATGTCCGGGAAGCAGACACCCTTTCCACTTTTAAGACCAGGCTTAAAACTTTCCTTTTTGATAAAGCTTATAGTTAGGGATGGCTCAGGTGATCCTGAAACATCCCATAGTTAAGCTGCTATAGGCCTAGACTGCTGGGGGGCCTCATCTGACACACCTTTCCTCACTTTACTCTCTTTATGTATATGTGATATTATTGTGGTCATTAACTCGTGTTTCCCTGTTCCAACAGATATCCTTTGAATGGTGTTACAGTGCCGCCGTCGCGGTGGCCCCCTGCCCCCCTCCCCCCCCCCTTTTTCTGTCTTCTCAAACCCCAGCTGGTCGAGGCGGATGGCCACCCTTCCTGAGTCTGGTTCTGCCAGAGGTTTCTTCCTGTTAAAAGGGAGTCGTTTCTCTCCACAGTCGCCTCAGGCACGCCGCTCAGGCCGGGAGATTGGACCGAAAAACAAAAAGTTTTCAGTGCAATCTGTTGGTTTTCTTAGCTAGGAAATTGTTTTTGAATTGGCTCTATATGAACGAATTGGATTATTTTATGAATTATGATTATTATTAATTAATTGAATTCCAATTGGCTTGAATTGGACTTACTATCTAAGTGCCTTGAGATGACATTTGTTGTATTTGGCGCTATATAAATAAAAATGAATTGAATTGAATTGAATAGTTAGGGATGGCTCAGGTGATCCTGAAACATCCCATAGTTAAGCTGCTATAGGCCCAGACTGCTGGGGGGCCTCATCTGTCACACCTTTCCTCACTTTACTCTCTTTATGTATATGTGATATTATTGTGGTCATTAACTCGTGTTTCCCTGTTCCAACAGATATCCTTTGAATGGTGTTACAGTGCCCCCCCCCTCCCCCCCTTTCTGTCTTCTCAAACCCCAGCTGGTGGAGGCGGATGGCCACCCTTCCTGGTTCTGGTTCTGCCAGAGGTTTCTTCCTGTTCAAAGGGAGTCGTTTCTCTCCACAGTCGCCTCAGGCACGCTCAGGCCGGGAGATTGGACCGAAAAACAAAAAGGTTTCAGTGCAATCTGTTGGTTTCCTTAGCTAGGAAATTGTTTTTGAATTGGCTCTATATGAACGAATTGGATTATTTTATGAATAATTATGATTACAATGAATTGAATTCCAATTGGCTTGAATTGGACTTTATTATCTAAGTGCCTTGAGATGACATTTGTTGTATTTGGCGCTATATAAATAAAAATGAATTGAATTGAATCAGATGGAGACACTGATACTGGCAGCTGTTGCCATTTTGTTAGGTGATGATATAAAAAACCTGAAACATACCACTCACATCTGTCCAACGACTAAAAACACCTTTAAGCTATGCACAGAAGCTTTACTACTGTTCAACAGCTGTTAAATCCTGAACTTCATTGAAATTTTCTGAACAGACTAATTCCACTTAAGGTTGAACATGCTGGTAACTCTTCACTCATTAACAACACAAAAGACTCTGGGACGTTAAACCAAAACTGAGATTACAAGTTTCACATGTGATCACATGTGGAAATGAAAAGCTCGTGGAGGACTTCAGAAAAATTCAACTGGATTTCAACTGTCCATTAAAGACTTTTGGTTTAAGTACCGTTCAACAGGGTTCTACTCTACTCTGCAGGTAGCCCCCCCACAGCATGGGCATGATTAGCTGCTTAGCATCATGGGGCAGCATGATGAAACTGCAGCTACTCAGAGCAGACTGTCCTCAGGGTGACAATAACAGCCGAGCACTCCAAGATTCAACTAGAGTCTGAAGACAGAAGAAAAGTCTTTACTGTTGCTTTATAAAGCATGCTGTAGGATACTGGATATATGCACAACTGAATGACTTAAATGGACCTTGTTTGAAATACTTGATATATTGGGAAAATGAATAAAAAAGAACATTACTTCTTGAGGAAGGATCTTGGAAGAGGAATGGTAAAACTTTGGTCACATGAGGACAGATGAAAGGTTGAAGCAGAGTGTGTGTTCTCACCAGCGCCCCTGCTGCATACAGCATGGCCTGGTCTGACAGAAAGTCCTTCTTTGCAGTGTGGTAACAGCTGTAGGCCAGCTCATAGTGCTGGATCAGGAAGCACAGGTCAGCCATCTTCCGGATCTGCAGCTCGGGGGCTTCAGGAGGATATCTGGCAACACAGGTGGGTCGGGTCACATCAGTACTGCACACACAGCTGGAGCATCATATGCAGTGTGAGGGCAGCTTACAGAAGGCCACATGTACTCCTTGGTTCAGTGATGCTCTTCTCTGGAACTTTGCCTCCACCGAACCACTTCTTGGTAGCCGTGAACAGAGATCGACTCAGACCCTTCCTTGAAATCAGCTGTGGAGGACAATCAGGGTGTGAGCACATGCCATCTAATACATGCAACTTGTTGCTGTTAATGCTGACAAGACAATGAAAAAACAACATTAATAACACAAACAGAAACCACCAAGGAACCAGGAAATACACACTGATCCTGACAGCTGGCAGATCAGAAGGACCCCATTAAAGCAAAGAAGAAATGAAATGGTGTGTTCACTGCAAAGTGCAGTATAAAACCGGTTAACCTTCTTTTAAAATATCCTTCAACAAATAAACATTTTGGCTTTCTCAAAGATCCATAAAACATTTACTAAATTCACTGAAATGATTTGGAAATGTTCATTTCCAGGTCACGTAACGAAAAAAGTAATGACGTCATGATCCAGTGATAGTAGTTTGATTCAAGAGAATTATGAAAATCCATTATATTTCTGAATGCAGACAGATTTTCAGGGTTTCATTAAAGCACCAGGAAAGCGTTGGACCTGTACCTGGTCATTCAGTTGTCTGATGTTCTTCTCAATGTGTGGCAGCAGCCCCCTGAAGGTGAACTCCTGGACAAACTGTCTGATGTGGTCGTGGTCACTGAGGGTAAGACAGGCCCCGTGGCTGCCTCCCGCTGACAGCTGGCTCTCTGGATCCCTTCCACCTTTCTTCGGGTCAGTGCTGACATCACTGAGAGTGCGCAGGCTTGCTGAGGTGCCATCTCCATCCAGCTGAAGAGGATGAGTTTCCAGGCTACTGGATGCTCCCTGTCCATCTATACACGCCCATCATCCACACACACACACACACACACACACACACACACACACACACACACACACACACACACACACACACACACACACACACACACTGTGAGCCGTCTGTGGCAGAATGCTTCTGCACACACACCTCATTGTTTCTGCAGCCTGTTTGGCCTCAGGAATGATCCACGGTGTGTCAGTGACTGCTCAGCCAGTGAGCAGGATGGCCTGGAGGTGAGACACTAAGCCCAGGAGGAAAAGCACCACAGAATGTCCAACTCAAGCTGCCCAACACAATGAAGTGAACCGAGTCAGGTTTGCTGGTTGGAACTGAATGCGAATTGGACTCATTTAAAATAATTAGATTTCAATGGATTATGATTGTATTACAGTGACATTTGATTTGATGCCATGTAAAAGAAAAAAGGGAAAAAAGAAGCAACTCACCTTTAACTGCTGAGTTACTGCAGTCCACTTCGGCTGCACCAACGTTGTTCTCATCAGCAGCACTATTAGCAGCTGAAGGTACATCAAACATGTCCTGCAATATAGATGTTAACACATGTTAACACGTGATGTTTCACAGCCCCGTAAAAAAAAAAAAAAGAATCAGAAGGAGATCAATGCATGTGCTCAATGTAGTTTTATTTGCAGAAACAGTTTGATCGTAACTGCTTCCATTTCATGAAGACAATCATCTGAAAGTGCATACCTTTCACTTCTTAAGTGCAGGATTATACAGTACAAAATATCAATGTGAAATGTGCTATGATCTAGCATTTGGGGAAATAATATACAGCTTTTGCCTAAAACTAAAAAGCACAAATGCATTTCCGATTCCTTGCATATTTCCTCTAATAAAAGCCAGGATTAGATTAAAACCTGGGCCCTTTATGATGGCATAGCTGGGGGTGGGGTTAACACAAACAAATAAAGGCCCGGCTGGGGCCGGGGGGATGAAGGGCAATGCATACCCGTCATTACAATGTGCATGCCAAAGATAAGGGGAGAAAGAATATTTAGAGATTAGTCCAGCTGCTGTTTCATGTGATATGTATGCACATCTTTTACAATCAAAGTCCAGGCAGAAAATGTTAAGATGACCTAAAACTGAACATCTTACTCTGAAACTGGCAACATCTTGTTGGGATACAAACCGAGCTACGATACTGGTACGTTTAACACTCAGGACACCGTGGTCTGCATGTGGTAACAGAGTACCTGATCTGATCCCCTGGCTAAGGATCAGTTACAGGGTGTTAAATGCCGTGCGGGTGGGTGTGTGTGGGGGGCTGGGGGTGTGGCTCACCAGGTTCCGTAGATTATTCTTGTAGAGGTATTGACTCCAGGGGTCTGGGATCTGTTCGTCCTCTTCCGCTGAGCAGGCACGGGAGTTCATTTTCAACAGATAACAGCCCTGAGGACCGTACCTTTGTTTCATATCTTCATAAACACTGTCTGCCCTGAAAAGAATAGCAGTACACAGATTAACCGCTGAATGGCTGATGGAAAAATAGCAATAGTAATCTTGCATATTGAGATTTAAAAAGGATTCCAAGTGTATTGAGTAAAGATGAACTTGGTACCTCTGTTCATCTCCTTCGTTCATGTCATGCAGTAAGACGTAGTACTTGAGTGTGTTGGGGATGAACCACTTGGGACTGGTGTATTCTCCACTGTGCTGAATCCTGTGCTGCTCCTGGGACAGCTTGAGGAACTGCTCCACTGGGACGGCCTCAGTGGAGGACACCACCAGCAGGCCTGTGGCAACCAGCAGGTCAAGGACACAACAAAGCAGTGTTTGCTCCCACCGAACGGCAGTGTGGGAGAAGAAGAGTCCAGCTGTAGGAGACGCACACGCAGGTAAATCAGCAGCAGAAGGACTAAGAGAAAAAGCACGGGGAGCAGAACCACAATGGCAAGTTTATTTGAATAATATGACAGAACCCTACACTTAAAGGAGTGTACTGTTGCACTGTTAGCTCAGAGCTGCCGTGTTGTTGCTATCGGGGGGCTTCTAGGGGGCTTTCTACACACGTGTCTCCTGGGATGACGTCATGGCCGCACCGCTGCAGCACAGCTCCTTCACTCTGTGACGGTCGCTAACTGCACGCAGAGTTTGCTGCTGCTAGTTCTGTGCAGCATGGCAGGATATTCATCAGATTCTGACGACCACTTTAAAGGGATAGTTCGCCTCTTTTGACATGAAGCTGTGTAACATCCCATTTCAGCAACATCATTTCTGAACATCTTCTTACCCCCTGCTGCGTCCTGTGAGCAGAGTTCCAGCCTCGTTTTGGTGCTGATGAAGGTAGTCCGGCTAGTTGGCTGGGGTTTAAAAAATAAAGCCTTTTGCTTCTCAGAACAATATGCGTTCAAAAGAGTAATACATTTGCGTCACAAAATGGTTCTCCAGGAAAAAGTCAGACCTCACAATCTCTTGGCCCTATTTTCTCTCCCTTCGTATCACTGCCTGCTGTGTAAACTGCGCAGACCGAAGTGCAGAGCGAGCAGCCCCCTGCATCCGAGCAGCAAACACCGTAACAGGTGCAGCTGTTGGCAGCAGGCAGTGATACGAGGCTGGAACTCTGCTCACAGGACGCAGCAGGGGGTAAGAAGATGTTCATAAATGATGCTGCTGATATGGGATGTTATACAGCTTCATGTCAAAAGAGGCGAACTGTCCCTTTAAGTACGATGGACGTCCTTACCGGAGTGAAGGAGCTGTGCTGCAGCGGCGCGGCCATGACGTCATCCCAGAAGACACGTGTGTAGAAAGCCCCCTAGAAGCCCCCCGATATCTCAAAGTTTTAGAATTCAGCAGCATATTGGCTTCGTCTCCTCCGAGCTGGATGAGACCTTGGTTCTATCCAAGCTGGTTAGATATAGAGCAGGAGGATAGTCTGCTTCATTTAACTTATATTCATGTATTTTATTTTGTTTGGTTCATATAACATATATTCATTTTCATTGATATAACTTCCCTTTGGGATAAATATTTCAGCTCCTAATTTTACCAGCAGCTTCAGGAGAAATATGACCAGCCACAGGGAGAGAGAATTCTTTAGAATTCCACAGGTCAGGCACTTTGGAAAGACATCTTCCTAATTTCAGATAAACTGGACCCATGTCTGAGTGAAATTCAGCTTCATTCATCAGTCAGCATGGTCACATACACAACTGAGTCCAACAGTGGTTGGCGTTATCTGGCCATCTAACTGGACCACCGCCCTTGTCCCAGTACACGAGAGGAAGGGAACCCAGTTACTGATTGATGCATGTCTGACACTGGAACTCTGAACTGTGGAAATGTTCATGTGGAATAAAGAAAAAAAAGCCTACACTTTGGTACATTCTGATATGCTTAATTTGGCAGCATCCCATCTTTTTTAATTGATTATGTTTTCTGTATTTAGCTTTTGCATTTTCCTTCTTTTTGGCTTTGATCTTATTCTGCATGGTCTCAAAAAGGAGCACTGTGTTTTTTTAGATGATGAACAACTGATATGCAAATAAAAATATTAGACATGATATTGGAACCTGATACCAGTCAGTACCAGCTCTTCTGTCAAAAGGATACAGGCAAGATAGTGGTTGAGAAACTCGTGGTCTGAGGCCGGCATAGACTGCAAGAAGTTCTCTCTGTAGGCTTCAAACCAGGGGGTGGTTACTGGAAACACAAAGAAAGTTCAGGATAGGCTTTCAGCCAACAAACAATCAACAAGCCCCATACTATCCTTTCACTGTGTGATACATCATTTAAAAAAAATATTCTTTCATTTTGAGTGGTCCGTTTGTACGCTTTTACCTGGACTCATCTCTTTACTTGTTATTACATTACAGGCGTCTCACTCACATTCACACCCTTTTAGGAATGAAGCAGCAAGCGCGTCCTGTTTGTTTGCTAAGCGAGCTGAGGAGACGCAGCATGCATTGCCAGCTGTGATTGGGCAGTTCCAGAATGACAGGTTGCTCCAATTGTGACAAGAAAGCAATGAAATCAGAGCATTCAACTTTAATCGCTGAACTTTTTGAGGCAGTTTTGCTCTAAGACACAATTAAAAACACCCAAAACCCCACAGAATTGTGTTTCATGGACAAAATCCAGGTAAATAAGCTGCAAGGCTCACAGCTGTTACGCTCTAAGCACGTAGAAAAATGCCTAACATCCCAAAAGACATGTGGAAAATAGGCAGAAGTGGACTTCCTTGTTGGCAGCCTGCCTGATCAAACAGGACACCGCTGTCTCTCCCACAGACAGATGAAGCAGCAGCCATTAGAAGAGGTCATTTTGAGCAAAAACCTTCCTTTCTGATTGATTCACAGATGTTACGTTCTAAGGTACAACTAAAAACACTCGAAGCCCATCTGGGCTCAGGGAGCAGACAGGTTGAAGCAACACGCTTTTTTAGATTTCCCCCGACCCTCAGACCTCAGTGGAAATACAACAGACAAGGAATGAAATGATCTTTTAGGTCCTACAGAAAATCAAAAACAGCTCCGGCCCATTTCAGTTCTGGGTGCTGTTGGTGAAACGCAGCTCAGGTAGATACTTTGGACTGCCCTCAAGTAAGCAAGCACTTTTTTACTAAAGAGACGACTGCCTGCCAGCAGCATGTGCTGGTCTCAAAGATGAATCCATGCAAGTCCAAGTATGCACGTCTGTGAATGGCTCATTACATCAGCTATGGTACTCTGACACTCTTCCACGGGGATCCCTGAATCCTGCAGACCACATGTGCCCATGAAACACTTCACACAGAGCAGAACACAGAAAACGGAGAGGAGCTGGTGTGCAGTCGACTCAACCCACAGAAGTGAAGGAATTCGGCTGAGAAGAGAAGAGAACCAAATGGATTTCTGCCATTTACAGTGTGAACTGGAATCCAGGCATGGATGGGATTATTTTGCTTCTCCCATTTATAGTCTGTAACACGGCATCAAAAGTTTGACATTTGATAGAAAAAACACGTGACAAATACTTTGAAATTTTGTTGGATGGTTAAATCCCAAACATAACCCATAGCCTCCTGGTTCCTACATCAAATCTTTTGCCAAAGTTACAAATTGAGGGGATAACAAGACAGAGCTGATTAGAGACCAAGATAAGAGCAAGAAGTGTGGCCCAAAGTATGTTTTACCATCTCTCAAGTGTGTTCATATCTAACACGGGCTGCTATCATTTCATGCATGCTTACAGCTTTCATTACAAAGTTTGAATATAAAAACCTGGTCATGTAAAGCCAGATAGTGGCTCTTTCTGACAAATCCCTCATACGACCAGGTTTCATTCAGATTCATGTTTTCAAGCTTTGCTTTGTACATTTTCCAGGTGCTGAAATAAGTTACATATGAACATCAGGAAACTGGATTTCTGACAAGATATTAATGTCTGTGGTCCATGTATTCTTTGGAAGGTCGCAAAGATCCCAGTTGATACCAACAGACTTTAATTTGAGATGATATCCACTAGTTATACTCCCAATACCATGGGTAGCAGCAGCAGCCATGTTGAAAGCTTTGCCCCTCCGGAGGGCGTGTCTACTTCATCTAGATGGAGCAGTGATGTAGGTGCATACCCTCGACTCCAGATTAAAATACCCGTCATAAAATTAGAACTACTCAGAAATATAATGCTTCAAACACTTAGGGACCTTTATCTGAAATGTTTGTGACTGCAAATATGCTGTTAACACTGTGCCTTGCCAAAAAGCTTGGGTCCTTACCACTTAAGTTTAGGTTGTAGTCCCCTGCTTTCACAACTCTGGCCACAGCTCCCTCTTGTGGCTGACAAGATAGCACCACCTCATTGAGCAGTCGGTTCTCAGGACTGAGGGTGGCAGATGTCGTCCCCGAGCCCGTCACCACGTTGTTTACGCAGACACGCAGGTTCTTCACCGTCTGCAGCTGGTTGTTTGGATCCCGTATGTGCCCTGGGGAAAAGAAGACAACAACCCTCTTCAGTATGTCAGGATGTAGGAGTTCTCCATCTTTTTGAGTCACGAGGCACCCCTTAGCAAAAGTTTGGAGTAAACTTTAGTCATAGGTAGAATATTTCTATTAATTTTTCCCCAAAAATGAATGAGACCCTAAAAATACACAATTAATTCCCTTTGGGGCAAATGCAAAATTTAGATTTTCCCTGTTTTTGAGCATGTTCAAGCCCCCAAACAGGCAATTCATTTAGGAATGGAACAATAATAACAATAATAAAAGAAAAGATATTTTGTTTAAAAACTGTGGAACAAAACCGTCAAGGTGTTTTCTGATGGATACAAAATACATTTTGAGCTTTTTACAGAGCTGATCATTTTACTTACTTCTGTGGCATCTGTTAAAAACAGATAAAAAAAAGATTTCATCGGCAGTGGTTACAGGGAGATCATCTAGTTTTCCTTTCTTTAAGGCTCAAACCTAACTCATTTACTAAATCACAGAAATGAATGATTTCAATTCATTTCAATTCATTTCCACTCAATTTGAAGCTGAAATACATGTTTCCTTTCCAATGAGATTATCAATGCGTCACCAGACCTTATCATAACCTGTTGTGAAATCTAATGCCTGTGTGTAAAAACAACATTTCTTGAACTTTATTCCTAAGACCTTTAAAAACACGCATGTCTGTGACCCATCTTTCATGAGTTTCCATACATTTTCATTCAGCCAAGGCAGATGATGTTTTCTCTTACTACATGAAATGAGCTATACAAACAAATTTGATTTGATTTGATTTACTTACTCCTTTGGACCTTTAAAATAAGATGATCCCTTACAGAGGTGATTTCATCACTGAAGATCTTCAGCATTTATTATGTCATTCCATTTCAAATCAGTAATCTTCTGGTCAAAATCAGCTTGCCTTGCTTTTGGGATCTATTCTTGGTCAGCTCTCTTGTTAACAGGGTGAGATTATGATCTGTCGAGCCAGAGATCCGGTTTTAGTAGTCAAGTTGGATCTTGAATTTTATATACTTGAAAGTTGTATTTGTCCGTTATGCTTTCTAACTCTTTCCTTTTTGATTGATCTACCCAATCTAAGTTGAGATCACTCATTAGAATGAGCCATTTGTAATGATTGCACTCTTTGATTCTGTGAGCTAAATATTGGGACAAAATGATCTTCAAGCAACATACTCCAGCAAGTTAACAGCTTTCAATAAAATGCGTTAAAACTCAAACCCATTTTTTATAGAAAAAAGTACCCCCTTTAGACCTGTCCGGTGAAAAACACTGATATCCTGCCACAGAAACACACTTACTGGAGTATATGGCTGTAACCACGCCTCAGAAATACAAAGAAAGAATGACCTCTGTGCAACAATACTTCTAATATTCAAACATTCACCAAAAAACCTTGCATGATTAACAGTTTGAAATGTTCCCCAGTTCCCCTGCCGGCTCAGGGCTGGAACAGGTTTTTCAACCTGGAAAAGGTGATACTGTAAAAGGATCTTAGATTACTGCTCCTCTCCTGCCAGCCCACCTGCCAGCCCACCTGCCGGCCCACCTGCCAGCACCTGAGAGGGACCATCTCCCAGGGCCCGTCCTGGACGTGGCACATCAGCACTGTGCAGATGCACCATCGAGAGCATCTTGTGTGGGAGCATCACCACCTGGATGGAAAGCTGCCCCAGGCAGGACTTTTTGGCCCTTAGAAGGGTGGTCTGTTCAGCTAAAGTCCAGGGCTAAGAAGACCCCCAAACAGCCCAGCCCCTGTCTTCTGTCCCTCACGGCCATCAGGTCAGCGTCTCCGCTGCCTTCCAGACTGCCCGGATGAAGAAGAGTTTTCTTTAGTCCCCAAGTAGAATAAAAGGCACTTTATAATCATAGCTGCTATAGTACACTAATGGCTAAATATTTTCTTACTTATTATTCTTATTTTCACTTCATATTTTTATCTTTTTATGTATTTTTTTTTTTAATAATGTGCACTCTCTTTTCTATTGGTGGCAGGTATAAAAACACATTTCACTGTACATTTAATTGTGCATGTGACACTATCTATTTTTTTTTATTAGTTATCACAAAAATGGTGTTATTACTACATGGAGCAGCTGCCATAAATGGCACTGTCCACAGGGTTTCAGTATTATTGCACTGCATGATCTTTGTACTTCTATTGTTGGAAATCTATTGTAGCTTCACATACTTTTAGCGAATAAAAAGGAGATGAAAATGTATGTATTATTATTAACCACTCCAAGTGAAGCCCTTTAACTCCTTTCATTAGTTCTGGTTCTGTCTGTTCATCCGACACCAACAGAAGGTTCCCAAGGTTCGGCCGGAGACCAGCTCTGACAGGAGAATGAGTCAGGATTCACTTGTCACCCCTCAGATGTCAGAATGTCAGTGTTCAGCTGATTGTTCAGCCGACTGTTCCCAGCATGCTAACCCACTGCTAGCCTGCGGCTCGGCTCTGAGGACAGACCCCAGCCGCCTCACAGAGGCGTGTTGTGCGACAGAAACGGAAGAGTTGTTCGTACCTTCGGATGTTAATCTGCAGAAAGGCCTCAGCAGCTCCGCAAAATTCAGGTTGTTCTTGCGAGTGACTCTGTCCGCTTCTTTGCTGCACAGGACGGCTATCATCGGGACAAACGAGTCCTGGATGAACTCCTGAACAGACTGAACGCATTGAGCCATTTCGGGGGAGCTTGAAAAGCCCACCACACCGAACTAAATTAACTGTTCGACACTTAAAGGAAGTCGGACTATTTGATCGCTGGAGACTACTCGTCGAGTATTAGCAGGCGGCAGCCATGTTGGATTCGCCAATCCTCTTCCTGTGTAAAACTGAGCCAGTCAGGTGACCCTTCTGTCTATGGCCCCGTTCCAATCCGGGCCCCATACACTCCTCCTCCGCTCTGATTTATGCCTCCTCGTCTCCTCTTCCCTCCACACCTTCGTCTCCTACCCGGAAATCGATCTCAGTAAAACCTTTTGAATGATGTTTCCTTTCAGTTCCAATAACTGAAAGAGAGAGGAGGTTGAGGGAGTAGCTACCCTTAAAGAAGTGTTTTTCTTCCTCTATGACTCTTTTTCACTGCTCCAATTGTCCCCTCGGTTACTCGTCCACTACATAGTGTTCACTGCACAGAGGAGGCAGACACCACGTGTTACATTAACAAACGTCATGCCTACATATTGTGGAGAGCTGTGTAATTCAACATTAAATATTTAACAGGTACTGGCATTGCCATCAAATAAATAATACGACAATAAAGTTCATCAAAATTGAAATTATAAAAATGCACATTTTTCAATGGCCAACTGTATTTCAAGACACTTTCATTTCAGAATGGCATTTTAAATTGATTTCACATTCATTATTTCAGGGCACAGTTATTGATTATTCATCATGCCAAGAGCCGGTTTGGGATCAGCACGCCCAGGTGCCCACCTTTTCCTGCCCCCTGCTCTGAAATCTCTTTATATTTTCTCTCCTTTAATGGAGTTACTGTGAAATTAAGTCATATGTGTTTTTAATAAGGTCCCTGGAATTCCTGGTATTGATTTGGTTGATCTACTGTAGATACATTCACACATAATTAATTCAAAGAATATTTACTTCAGACCCTTTGATTTATCTGCTTTTTGAATCAGTTTGAGGCCACTGTTTACCTGTTCAGTTTGGCAAAAATTTGGATTTTTTTTTTCCCTTAATTTTGTATTTGGGCATGTATGTTGATACCTGTTGTTCCACCTATTTTTTTAAAATTTTTTTAGGCTTTTTATGCCTTTAATGGACAGGACAGTTGGAGGAAGCAGGGGGCAGAGAGAGGGGGCAGACATGCAGCAAAGGGCCGTTCGGTGCGGGGCCCGCTGCAGTGAGGACTGTAGCCTCTGACATGGGGCGGCTGCTTAACCCACTACGCCACCGACCGCCCTGGTGTTCCACTTATTAACCTAGTGTATTTCTATATTTTCTATATTTCTACCGACGAATAGAACATGGAGACTGAGGAAACTATGAGAGAGAATAGAAAACACATGAATGAAAGTTAAATGAGACTAATTACATGATAAACAAAATCACAAATAAAGACGAGACATCAAACAAATATTAGAAACCCACAACTAAATAGAAAACAGGAAAGAAAAAGCAAAACCAAACTCCACCAAAATCCACAAACCCTAACAATGATCTATTTACTTGTAACCCCCTTTAGTTCTTTATAATAACATTTTTATTATAATTATGGGGGTTACGGTAGACAACTATGGTAAGGTTGATCTGGGTACCTTACCACTCCTCCATCTCTCACTTCCTGCTTATGTTACACTTTTGATGACTGAAACTAACCCCCTCATTCTGGAGCTGGAATGTAAGAGGTCAAATACTCTCACATGTGAAACTTTGAGATGCTGACATGACATTTCTTTAGGAGATGCCCTTACGTGATGGAGAGTTATCCAGACTAAGGTAGACATTGGTGGTTGAAGTTTTTAATTCCATCAAAGTAATAATCCAATTTTGTTAGTGACAGATACGCCCCCTGTTTCATGACTCAAGGCCTTAGCAAACCAAGTCTGCAATTTTTTTCAACTTGCAACTATTCCAAACAAAAAATGTGTGGTGTGCAAAGGTCTTTAGATTTAAAGGTAGGGTAGGAGATCCTGGATTTTGAGTCCAGCAAAGCTGCATTTTTAAAATACACAGGTAAAAAGTCCCAACCCTTTTCTTCACTTTCCCCCCGAAGGCACGCCTCTAGAGTACATGAACGTGCACGAGCACGAAGGTGCACGAGCGCTGTTCTGACAGCAAGCATCAATCGTTGCCGTATTTAGTATTTAGTATATGCTAACTATACGTTTAATAATGCTAGGTGCTAGCCAAGCTGGCTCTAGTTTAGCTTCCTGCCAAGCATCTGGACGTGTAATTCGTTCACGGAGCAAGGTACGCGCACGGGGGGGGCAGATTGCAGTTTGATAGACGGCATCCGTATCCAATCATTGTGAACGGTCCGTTCAGTATGATTGGATTCTGTTTTTCCTAGATTGTACGTTCTAGAGGCCACTAAAACTTTTCATATTTGTGTCAAAACTTTTAATTAATTGGTTGCAATGGGGGTGTGAAGAGTATTTCAAGCAGTATGTAAAAAAATGGTCCAGAAAAAGATCCCCTACCCAACCTTTAACTGCTCGAATGTTTAGTACCCTCCCTTCCCTGGATACTCATCTCTTCACATTGTCATTGATCCCTCCTTGGAATGTTCAAATCCCAGGACTCTTACGGAGTCCTCCATGTCTAAATCATTCTTACAATTTATGCTACAAAATGACTTAATCACTACCTGGAGATTGCACAACATACATGCTTAGGAAATTCTCCTTCTATTCACAAGTACACTAATCACACTCCCAAATCAATAATTCAAATTCAATTCAGTTTATTCATATAGCACCAAATCGACAAGTGTCATCTCAGGGCACTTCAACTTCAAGCCAATTACATCCAATTAATTGTAATACAATTATAATTCCAATCAAATCCAATTTATTAAATTCCAAATTTGTCCTGTTCATACACGGCCAAAAAAAACAGCTTAAGGGAACCCGAGCTTGCACAAGGAAACAATGGGAACAACAATGGAAAGAAAAAAAATACTTTTTTCAAGAAGAAACCCGCATCAGAAATAGACAGGAAGGGTGACCATTTGCCTCGACCAGAGGAGCGGAAAGCCTGGCTTATCTCGATAGTTCTGGCTAATCTTAGAGAGAGTTCCGTTCCACCAACGTGGCTTATTTGAATGTCCGCTGAGTAACCATGGTAACTTATGCTGCTGAACTAGCCTGCTCCTGGGCAGGCTAACGTTCAAGCTTAGCTTAGCTGTGTCTCAAAGAATGTCCGACCGGCTGAAACAGACTCCTGAAAGAAACTTCCACCTGGTAGAATTCCGCGCTCCCGCAACTCATGTCTTGTATAAAAAATAAAACAAAACAAAATTGCGGTTATCATATCACCACTTTCACTGTCTCGGAAAATCAATATCAATCAGTCAGTGCAACTAAAGAAATGCAACTATACAAGTAGTTAACATGAAATTAAAGAAAAAGAACATGGAATTCATTGAAACTAACCTTATTACCTTATGATGATACCTTATTACATCTCCGTCCCTTCACCCACCCAGGACCAGACTCAGAAAAATGGGGGACAGGTCCTTTCAGGCTGCTGCTCAACATTTACAGCAGCCGATAATGTAAAGCAACCTGCTGGCTGAAGTATTTGCATTAAGTTCATCATCTCCCTCAGGCTCCCCCATGTTATCGGTGCACTAGCTGCTGGACCTGTAGAGGCCGACGAGTAAAGCGAACATTTTTAAGGAGAGTATGCCAGTTCTGGGTTGTTGCACACCTGGGGCCAATCTGACATCAAGTTGGCTGGTGCTTATAAGGAGAGGAAGGATCACCTCTCGTTGCCGGATGATTAACCCTGATGGTACTTCCAGCCTGAATGTAGCACCTCACTGTAAATATAAATGCATAAACTAATTTCTAACACTTGAACCATACAATAATGACAAGTTTGAGTTCAAGTTGTGTTGAATTGTTTAATTATCATTACATGTTTCTCAAGCTGTGGAGAGAAAACAGAATTAAATACAGTTCACAACACGAAATTCTCCTTTATCTGAATTTATACTAACATCCCTCTCCAGTTTCATAATCTCTAGCTTGATCTTTTTTATTTTCAGTTTCTTGTGTTCCATATCTAGTTTGGCGCTCTCTTTATTGGACAAACACATTTCTTCAAAGGCTACTTACCACTCTGAAATATGTTCCTGTACTTTACCTTCACTTGCTGCCAGGTACGCTTTTGGCTGTTAAGATTGCTCCTGCTGAGATGTAACAGTGAAAAAATAATATCTGGGTCACACACTCACAATAATATTGTCACAACGTGTGATGATGCGTGTTGATTATTGGGTTATTAATAAACTGAGCAGGGCCAGTATATGTGTGCAGTACATCTCATACAGAGACAATTCAGCATGCTTTATGTAAACACATTATAACACAAAGAGGAGAGCATAAATACATGAGGACAGTGAAATAAATGTGTAACTTTGACAATGGTATGAAACTTTCATAACTTACGCATTTAGTCTGTCTGCAGTTGTTTGCCATGCCGTTTCCTCGCTTTATTGATCACAGCTGTATTACCTTTTCTGGTGATGACACTTTTAAAATCCTCATACAGCTCCATCAGCATTATTTGTTCAGCTGCAGAGAAAATAACAGCTCTTGTCTTGCTCTCCTTTTTTTTCCCACCATCCAGTCGTCAGGGCTTCCTACGTTCCTCGTGCACTCGCACATAGCCAGGCTATGTAAGCCTCGCACATAGTCAAGTCAAGTCAAATTTATTTATAAAGCACATTTAAAACAACCACAGTTGACCAAAGTGCTGAACAGAAGTAAAATCAAATAAAACAAAACAACAATAAAAAAGAATTAAAAAACCACAGGGAATAAAAACATACAACATTAAAAAAGAAAATAGAGAGTAGGGAGATAGAGAGAAGGAGAGAGAGCCAAGAATCAACTGGTAGGGAATGCCAAAGAGTACAAATGGGTTTTCAGATGTTTTTTAAAATGTTCCACCGACTGAGAAGCCCTAACGTGGGAAGGTAGGCCGTTCCACAGAGATGGAGCCACGACTGCGAAAGCTCGGTCCCCTCGAGTCGAGAGCCTAGATCTAGGTACCACCAGGAGCATCTGGTTTGCGGACCGAAGTGCCCTGTTAGGGTTGTGTAGCTGCAGAAGCTCAGATAAGTAGGGTGGTGCCAACCCATTCATACATTTAAAAACAATTAATAAAATTTTGAACTGAATCCTAAAATTAACTGGCAGCCAATGCAAAGAGGCAAGGATGGGCGTGATGTGCTCACTCCTCCTCCTACCCGTGAGCAAGCGGGCAGCAGCATTTTGCACAACCTGCAGGCGGCGCAGTGCTGCCTGGTCAAGGCCAATAAGCAGGGAGTTGCAATAATCTAAGCGCGCCGTAATAAACATGTGGATCAGCCTTTCCAGGACATTCCCTGGAAGGTAAGCTTTAGCTTTAGCCAGCAGCCGCAATTGAAAGAAGCTTGCCTTGACTATAGACGATATTTGTTTATCAAACTTAAAATTCCTTTCTAGAATGACACCAAGATTCCTAGCAAAGGGACGACAATAAAACTTAAGGGAGCCAATGGCACTGTCATGGCCATCAAGGAGATTTTGCTGGCCAAATAAAATGATTTCTGTTTTGCTTTTATTTAAGGACAGAAAATTTATCTCCATCCAGGTCCGGATATCATTAAGACAATCCAGCAAAGCCTGAACAGAGGTCTGCTCGTTCGTCTTTAGGGGCAAATAGATCTGAACATCATCAGCAAAACAGTGAAAGGAGATGTTATATTTTCTAAAAATTGACCCCAGTGGCAGCATATATAAGGAGAAGAGGAGGGGACCTAAAACAGAACCTTGCGGCACTCCACAGTTTAGTGGGGAAGTGGCCGAAGAGTACTGGCCCAGGTGGACAGAGAAGCTCCTGTCTGAGAGATAAGATTGAAACCATTTCAGAGCAGTGCCTCTAATGCCCACACAAGTGTTTAGTCGATCCAGAAGAATTTTATGGTCCACTGTATCAAACGCTGCTGTAAGATCTAAAAGGACCAGGACAGCAGAGTTACCAGAGTCAGCTGTCAAAAGAAGGTCATTAAAAATCTTTAAAAGTGCTGTTTCCGTGCTGTGGCGCGACTTGAACCCAGACTGCAACTTCTCGGAAATACCATTTTCCAGAATAAAGGACTGAAGTTGTACACAAACCACCTTCTCCAAGACCTTCGAAAGAAAAGGAAGCTTGGAAATGGGCCTAAAGTTTGACAGGATTGTTTGGTCTAGGTTATGCTTCTGTAGCAGGATGACTACTGTCCTTGTAGTTCTGCCCGCCCACAGTATCATTCCCTTTAATTGCGCAGCCTTTAAGAAGGATCGGTAGATCCGCCCTCTTTCTCTCTCTCTCTGGCAACGGGTGCGTGTTTGTCTTCCGGGTTACCTGGCTGCAGGTTGTGCAGACGCTCTGCATTCTTCTCCTCTGGTGTTGTGCAATTCATGTTCAACCGCGCAGGTACGTTCATTTATGGTGCGTTACTTTTACCATCAGAGCACGCCTGCTCATTCCCCTCTCTGTGCCGGAGCTATGCTACGCTGAAGGTTCGGCACCCAGCTACCACGAGCTGAATCGCTCTGCACCGAGGGCTGCTGCTGCTTTAGAGGGATCAACTGCTTTAAAGGATAAGACCGGTTTTTTTGACATTGGGCCCTTGATTTCACATTATAACATGTTGTTCTACTCACCCCTTCTTGTTGTTGGTCATTTGGAGCTGTTCCGAAGATATTCGCGAGGCGTCTGGCTGCTCTCTTGAGATATTCGGCCATGAAACAGTTTCCTATGGGCAAGCTTATACAGGCACAAACTATGCTGTTTATAATTTATTAATTAATGTACACTAGCACTGATAACGTGGAGGTGCGTCGCTTACTTAAAAAAATCCGGGTTACTAATTTTGAATTTTAGCCGAATGAATAAATAGGCAGCAGGTCTGTGGGCTGTCTGTGGCAGTAGCACGACGATGACGTCAGTAACACCCACTTTACGACAAAAAAATCAAAATTACAGTAACCTGGATTTTTTTAAGTAAGCGACGCACCTCCACGTTATCAGTGCTAGTGTAGAGTAATTAATAAATTATAAACAGCATAGTTTGTGCCTGTATAAGCTTGCCCATAGGAAACTGTTTCATGGCCGAATATCTCAAGAGAGCAGCCAGACGCCTCTCGAATATCTTCGGAACAGCTCCAAATGACCAACAACAAGCAGGGGTGAGTAGAACATCATGTTATAATGTGAAATCAAGGGCCCAATGTCAAAAAACCGGTCTTATCCTTTAAAGGACGATCGGCTGTTTTAGATGGATCAGCTGTTTTATGTAGCTACCTGAAGAGACAGGAGCAAGGGAGATTTTCTTTAATTATCTTTGTGTTGGGACATTCTTTATTGTTTGTTTTCATTTATTTTGCAGTCTCCCACTAACTGTCCCTGTTTGTGATTCCAGGTGCTGAGGGCCTCACTGGTGAACCCTTTTTGGTGATGGTGTCCCTTCGTGTGTCGTGCCCCATTCACTCCTTTCTCTTTTGATTTGCCCTTGTGTGTGTGTTGTGTGTGTGTTTTAAATGTGGATTGTGGTGCTCCCATGTTGAGTTGGTACCTTCACCCCTCCCCTCACTCACCCTGAGCACAAAGGCCCCAGCCCTGGAAGATAAGGTAACCTTTTTTTTGCGGTAGATGTTAACTGTTCTTAATACTGATTCAAATAAACTTTTGTATATTCTTTTGGAAACACGTCTCTTGCCTGCTCAGTGTTACGAACTTGCGTTGTCCTTTGTTTAGATTTAGTTTATTCATAGCTTTCCATTTCTTTCCCTGGGTTACATCCTGGGGTGGCGTTGTCGGTTTTTCTTTAATTAAAAATATACACTATTGGGGCATTATCCCCACCTCACGCTCGCCACACTTCTTAATGAGGGGCTGAACCACAGCATGTTTTAAAGCAGCCGGGACACAGCCGGCCCTTAACGACGAATTAATAAAAGTAACAACACATGGGCCAATGGTATGGAAAACCTCCTTAAAAAGACGGGGTGGGATGCTGTCAAGAGGACAGTGGGAGGGACTGAGGTGTTGCACGACATCAGTTAAAAATGGGAGGGAGACTTGCTCAAAGATCTCAAACACAGCAGGGCAAATAGAAGAGGCTGCAGGATCAGCACCAGGCGGCAGAAGAGAGGACCGGATATCAGAAATCTTATCAATAAAAAATTTCAAGAAATCCTCACACAGTTTGGATGAAGGAGCAATAGCACTGGGAACACAGGGATTCAAGAGATTATCCAACGTTTTAAACAGAAACTGAGGTTTATGATTGTTGGCCGATACAAGATTGGCTAGAAACTGACTTTTAGCACATTTGACAGCTTTTTGATATTCAGCAAGAGAGTCAGTTAAAATATCCATGGAAATGTGTAGATGATCCTTCTTCCACTTCCTCTCGGCACGTCTACACGTTCGCCTAAGAGTGCGAGTGGTGTCATTAAGCCAGGGCTCCCCTCTTGGCTTGGAGCGTTTGCACCTAAAGGGAGCCACTGCCTCTAATATGTCCGTACAGGTGCCATTAAACCTGTCCAAGAGATGGTCAGTAGTTAGACTACAGTCGTGATCCTGCAGAGCAGAGTCACAAAAAGCCACGGAGAAATCATGTGCAGTTGAAGAGTTAATTGTGCGCACACAGCGCTCCGTGGCGGACAATTTAACCAAGGAGCGGGGTAGAACAACAACAACAACGTAGAACAACATTGAACAAAACAGCAAAGTGGTCCGAGATATGCGTGTCAACAACCTCTGTGACATAACTCTAGGCCGAGAGACAGTATGAGGTCCAGAGTATGTCCCTTCTCATGCGTTGAGGCAGATACAGACTGAGTAATATTAAACGAGTCAATGACATTCAGAAAGTCTTGTACGAGGGGGCGCGATTCGCAGCAGACGTGAATATTAAAATCCCCAACAATTATGTAGCGTTATTGGTTATCAAATATAAGGATTTATGAGGGTTCTCACTGTCTCAAATAAGCCTTAAAACCTCGAATTCAGGGCACCACCTACCGTTATCTTAACTTTAAGTTACAGTCAGGTAGGAAAACTGTTAAAATCTTAAAATGGGTAGTCTCATTCTGATTCGTACGTTCTGTTTGAAGTGACAACCGACTTAGTAACTGTCCGTGACGCTCTTAAATGGATTAATACAAACATTTATTCAACATTGCACAGGTATATAGGTGTATAAACAATTGATAAGAGACAGAATATGGGTATTTTGCAATAGTTATAAGGAAACACGGTTGAAAGGGAGAGATGACTTAGCTAAACGGGAGGACTAGTGACCTGGGGTTAAAACGTTAATACTGAGTCTGGGCCTTCACACGGAGCTGCTATGGCTAATCACTTCGACCGGTTATTTCCTACGGATCTCTGCACAACCATCACCTCCAGAGGAAGGATTCAGCACTCCGAGTTCAGCAGAGTTCCACTGCTCCAAAGATATCAGACTTTATGCACCTTACTTTTGCCGTAGAGTAGCGTGGTTCTTTACAAGGTGAGCGTCAGTCCTTGGAGACCACGTTCCCTTGGTTACCAGCGGCTGGGCGTCGTTGTTGGAGACCACGTTTCCTTGGTGACCGGCTGGGTGACGTTGAGTCGGCTGTTCTTCTTGGGCCGGGCGGTGTGATTTAGCAAACACTCGCGTGTATCAACTCATGTCTTGTATAAAAAATAAAACAAAACAAAATTGCGGTTATCATATCACCACTTTCACTGTCTCGGAAAATCAATATCAATCAGTCAGTGCAACTAAAGAAATGCAACTATACAAGTAGTTAACATGAAATTAAAGAAAAAGAACATGGAATTCATTGAAACTAACCTTATTACCTTATGATGATACCTTATTACATCTCCGTCCCTTCACCCACCCAGGACCAGACTCAGAAAAATGGGGGACAGGTCCTTTCAGGCTGCTGCTCAACATTTACAGCAGCCGATAATGTAAAGCAACCTGCTGGCTGAAGTATTTGCATTAAGTTCATCATCTCCCTCAGGCTCCCCCATGTTATCGGTGCACTAGCTGCTGGACCTGTAGAGGCCGACGAGTAAAGCGAACATTTTTAAGGAGAGTATGCCAGTTCTGGGTTGTTGCACACCTGGGGCCAATCTGACATCAAGTTGGCTGGTGCTTATAAGGAGAGGAAGGATCACCTCTCGTTGCCGGATGATTAACTCTGATGGTACTTCCAGCCTGAATGTAGCACCTCACTGTAAATATAAATGCATAAACTAATTTCTAACACTTGAACCATACAATAATGACAAGTTTGAGTTCAAGTTGTGTTGAATTGTTGAATTATTACTACATGTTTCTCAAGCTGTGGAGAGAAAACAGAATTAAATACAGTTCACAACACGAAATTCTCCTTTATCTGAATTTATACTAACATCCCTCTCCAGTTTCATAATCTCTAGCTTGATCTTTTTTATTTTCAGTTTCTTGTGTTCCATATCTAGTTTGGCGCTCTCTTTATTGGACAAACACATTTCTTCAAAGGCTACTTACCACTCTGAAATATGTTCCTGTACTTTACCTTCACTTGCTGCCAGGTACGCTTTTGGCTGTTAAGATTGCTCCTGCTGAGATGTAACAGTGAAAAATTAATATCTGGGTCACACACTCACAATAATATTGTCACAACGTGTGATGATGCGTGTTGATTATTGGGTTATTAATAAACTGAGCAGGGCCAGTATATGTGTGCAGTACATCTCATACAGAGACAATTCAGCATGCTTTATGTAAACACATTATAACACAAAGAGGAGAGCATAAATACATGAGGACAGTGAAATAAATGTGTAACTTTGACAATGGTATGAAACTTTCATAACTTACGCATTTAGTCTGTCGGCAGTTGTTTGCCATGCCGTTTCCTCGCTTTATTGATCACAGCTGTATTACCTTTTCTGGTGATGACACTTTTAAAATCCTCATACAGCTCCATCAGCATTATTTGTTCAGCTGCAGAGAAAATAACAGCTCTTGTCTTGCTCTCCTTTTTTTCCCCACCATCCAGTCGTCAGGGCTTCCTACGTTCCTCGTGCACTCGCACATAGCCAGGCTATGTTAGCCTCGCACATAGCCACTCAAAAGTCACTAGATCGGTGGTGTTTTTGTTCTGATCTGGCTTCTTACGTTTGTTACGTCTCGTGGTCCATTTAAGTAGGTTAATTTGGCCCTGGAGGGCGTTAGCGCGTCGAGAATATAGGTACGCGATTCCGAAGGTGAGGAGGTAGCCTAGGGCAACCAGGGTCGCGGTTACTGTGTCGGGGCCTGACCATGAGTACGATATAGTTGGTCGGGGAGGTTTGTTGCTGGAGGTTATTTCTTTCAGCACGTTCTCTATGGGACTGACGTCAATGGTTTTAAAACCTTCAAATTGGAGTTGAGTGACCGTGTCTGCCTCAAGCTCCAGGGATTGCTTCGAGTAGAAATCGGAGATTTCTATTTCCCCGTCGTATTGGTCAGGATTAAGGTGGTAAAGGGCCAGGTCTCCTACGTGAAGGATTGCGCCTTCAGGAACTGTGACCCACAATGTGCGGTTTGGTAGTTCCATTTTGGTAGACGTGTCGTGTTGATCGTAACTAATAGTGGCGGTCTTCGCTGGAGTGTTAACCAACCAGCGACTTCCCACAGTTTCCGCTTGGGTGTTAGTTACTTGGTATTTTCGTGTGAGAGTTGTTTGGCACTGGGAGTCTTCGGTGAGAAGTTTAAGTCCACAGAGGCCCCCAGTGTTGTCTCTAACGAATGGTTTGCTGGGGCAGAGATAATGAATGTCTCTGGTAAGGGTGCACATTTTTAAATTGGGCGCGAGGTACAAGTCTGGAGAGCTATCGTGGTACGCTACCACTGTTGGTGTGTGCACTTTAACGTGGGTTTCACCTTTCCAGATTCCTACGTTGATGACGTCTTTTAGTCGGTAGATGTTGTCGAGGGTAACTATGGGAAGATTAATGAGGAAGGCTATTTCGCGGGCTTCGGGGTTTACGTGAATGGGGACTTCGCTGCCTAGTGTATAAGCTAGATGTGCTTGCAAGGGGTTAACAATTTCTCTAGTGGCCGTGGACAGAATGTCCTGTACTACGGCTAGCGACACTAGGTACGGAGGGATTTTTCCCACAGCTAGAGTATCAACTGAGGAGCTAACATCTCTTATCAGGTCAGACATGAGCATAGTTACCAGCTGTGTGTGAGCATAATCAACCTTTAAAACTCCCAGCAGTGTGTCTTCTGCTGCGACTGTCTTCATCAGGGTTTCACTATGGGAGTTCAAAACCAAGACCGTGCCTTCCACAGTTTTGGTCACCGTGCTGAGCTGTCCTCTCTGCAAATCTAGTTGCTGTTGGATGCCCGGGATTTCACCCTGTAACTCACCCATATGACGCTTTATCGCGGCAATGTTTACGGCATTCACGGCTGACGCCCCCAAACTGAATAGGGAGCCGACGGCGGATGCGGCTGCCAGTAGTCCCCCAATGAAGCGTTTCTCCCTTCTGTTCGCCCCACTCAGTTCTGATTGAGTGATGGTGACCTTCTGGAGTTGTTGCAACATATGGGTGATATCTACTTCCGCATGAGTGATGACTTCTCTCTTCCACCGAGCGCCGGCCCACGAAGTCAGTTTGGCGGAGCTAGGCACGTTCCTCATGCACAGCACACTAGGACTGAACCGGACATACACCTTCTGGGTGTGTAGCCGGCAGTTGGTGATCAGGAGTCCGGGTTGTTCCGTTAGAACAATTCCGGAGTCTGGTCCGGGTTCAACGATCTCAGTCCAAGTGGGAAGAGTTGCCAGTCCCATCGTCGCAAGTATGAGCACTGTTGCCTCACAGCAAGAAGGTTCCAGGTTCAACACCCAGCTGGGGCCTTTCTGTGTGGAGTTTGCATGTTCTCCCCGTGTATGCGTGGGTTCTCTCCGGGTACTCCGGCTTCCTCCCACTGTCCAAAAAATCATGCATGTTAGGTTGACCACCTGCTGGCGGTGGTCGGAGGGGCCGATGGCGCCGGTGCATGGCAGCCTCGCCTCCGTCAGTGTGCCCCAGGGCAGCTGTGGCTACAATCCAGTAGTCTGCCACCATCAGCATAGCACTTTGAGATTCCGTATGAAATGAAAAGTGCTTTACAAATGTAATTGATTATTATTATTATTATTATTATTAGAGTGTCATCATCCTGGTGAAAGACAGTGATGGATATTAGGGCTTATTTCAAATTGATACACTTTTGGTTGGACGGAGGTTAGAGTTGGCTAGTTCACCCCCACTTGCAGTTAGTGTGTTAGTAGCATTTGTTAGACAGGCAGTCGTATCGGGAACACGGACTTGAGTTTGAACTATTCTGGTTTTGCCTATTTTGATTTTAGTTCCTTGCTAATAATATTGTTTAGGAGGGAGCTCTGTGTTTTTTCTTTTATCGTTTTTGTTAAGGCTTTTGCTCCCCCCCTTGTGGATCTCGGTTTTATGGGTTTGCTGAGACCTGATTGTCCTCAGCGAGTCCCCTAAAGCTTTTATGTGGTCTAATTTGGTTTCTGTGGACCCATTTGGACTTGGCTTCTTTCTGTCCTTGGCTGATTTTTATCTGATACACCACTGGTGACAGTTTTTCGGTGATCAGGTGGGGTCCTGTCCATCGAGGAAGGAACTTTTTGGCCAGCTTTCCAACCTTGTGACTCGTCTGTTCACCGGTTTTGGTGAAGTTGTAGTACCAGACCTTGTCCCCCACTTGGAGTTCCTCCTGTGAGGCTTTTTGGTCATAATAGCTCTTTCTTCCCTCGACCGATTTTTCCAGGTGTTTCTGAGCGAATGCAAAGGTTACCTGTAGGTGTCTGCTGAGGTCCTTCATGTACTGGTGAGTGGTGTACGCTGTTGCTACACTGGCTTCACCTGGTTGGTAGAGCACATGTAGTGGCATTGTCATCTGTCTGCCTGTCATCATTTCAAACGGGGAGATTCCCGTTGCTTCATGTGGTGTTGCTCTGATGGCCATTAAGACCAACGGCAATTTTACATCCCAATCTCGTTGGTTGGATGCAACGTACTTCTTAAGTATGTTCACCACAGTTCGGTTGGCTCGCTCTACTTGACCTGAGGCTCGCGGGTGATAACTGATGTGAAAGTTTGCTTTCACACCCAGAGCTTGCCACAACTGTTGCATGACTTCTGCCGTGAAGTGTGTTCCTCTGTCTGAGTTGACACGACTTGGAAGGCCGAATCTTGAGAACACATGGTTCATGAGCAGGTAGGCGGTAGTTTCAGCTGTATCGTTTGCAGCTGGTAGGGATTCTACCCATTTGGTGAATGCACATGTAACCGTGAGGAAATATTTGTTGCCTCTGGTTGATTTGGTGAGAGGTCCCACCCAGTCAACTTGGAGGTCTGACCATGGGAATGAGATGCCTCTCCTCTGCAATGGAGCCCGGTGTATCGGGTTTGTCGGCTGAAACTGACAACACACAAGGCATCCTTTGATGTAGTCGGCTACATCTTTTCTCATTTTTGGCCAGTATGCCACTTGTTTTAACGCGCTGTATGTTGCTTTGACACCTTTGTGTCCAGCCGCGGGTAGGTCGTGTGCGTGCACGAGCATCACCCCCCTTTGGTTTCGAGGGACCACGAACGCAGGTGAAGAGAGTGCGTCGGAAACATGAACTAAGACACCTTTGACCAACCGCAGGGCTGATCGAGTGGCAAAGAGTTTCTTTAAATCAGGGATGTCATTGAGGTCAGACTCAGAGGGTGTGTTTGAGTCGTCAGACACGAACGACACCATTTTATTGATGGCAGGGTCAAGAGATTGAAGGGTGACCAGATCAGTGTCGGTGAACGCTGGTTCCACTGACACTGATCCATCGTTAGATGTCTGGGCGGGAGGGTTTGTTTTGGAACGCGTCACCACACAGACCTGTGGTTCGGAGGAGTCCGCGGTGGCTGCAGTTAGCCACGAGGGATCCAGTGACCAGGGGATGCCATGCATCGCTCCCTGTTTTGCCAAGGAATCAGTTAGATCGTTCAGTTCTTTGTCTTGCCCCGGTACACGTGAGTGGCCTCTGACCTTTTTCCAGTAGATCTGCATGTCGTTGGACTCAATGGCATGGTTACATGCCAGGAACAGTTCTTTATTTTTCACAGGTTTTCTGTTGGAAGTCAGGAAACCATTGCGTTTCCACGTGGCAAGGTGGCAAGAGAAACTGAGACGAGCGTAGTTAGAATCAGTACAAATCAATAATTCTTTCACACCTTTTTCTGCGGCAAGTTGTACCGTGATCAGGACACCTGCCACTTCTGCGTATTGGGACGACTGAGAACCAAGCTGGAAGCTTTGAGGTTCATAGGGGTTGTTTTGGAGCCAAACGACGCCTGCACCTGCTCGTGTAACCGTGTCGTGATGGAAAGAGCACCCATCTACATACGCAGTAGTCATGTTTTTACACACGTTTTCATCGTAGTAGTGATGGTGGGGGTTGGTTACAGGTGAGGGTTTGTCTGTAATCGCGCAGATTGGAGGTGTATCTGCAGTGCAGTTCTGACACGCAGCAAGATCGGTGCCGAGAGGGCTTTTTTTGTTCTGCGCGTAGCGGACTTCTAAGTCGAAACTTTGCAGAGCCATTAGCCATGAGGCCACACGGGCATTTGTTACAACTCCATCCCTTATACGTTGGCTGTTAAGGAACGTGGTAGGTTGGTGTTGTGTTTCTACAATGACCTTTTGGCCTCCGAGGTAGTTGGAGAAATGTTTAACTGCCCAAACTGTGGCTAGCAGAGCTTTTTCACAGTCAGAATATTTCAACTCAGGCATAGCTAGCGTTTTGCTGGCGTACGCCACTACTCTCTTATCCTGGTCGTATTTCTGATACAGACCAGCGCTTAAACAGTGAGCTGAGAAGCCCACTTCGAGGTGGAATGGTTTGTCGCAGTTAGGGTAGTTTAAACATGGTGCTGTGCACAGTTTTTCTTTTAAGGTGGACATGGCCTTTTGTTGTGGCTCAGCCCAGATAAAAGGTGTGTCCTTTTTAAGTAGTTCAGTTAGAGGTTTTGCTATGTCGGCATAGCTCTCAATGAACTGTCGAGAGTAGTTGCAGACTCCTAAGAAGCTGCGGAGTTCAGAGACGTTTGAGGGAACTTTGATGTTACTGATGCCCTGGATGCGGTTAACTTGTGGCTCGACCCCACTGGGTCCTACTAGGAGACCGACGTAATCTACTTTGGTTTTGCACCACCGACATTTTGAGAGTGATATTTTTGCACCCGCAGTGGTGAGTTGACCCAGGACATGGTCGATTTCTTGAATGTGTGCATCCAGGCTGGGGCTACGGAGAAGGATGTCATCGACGTAGATGAGGTTACCTCGTTCGCTGGCATCAGGGCATGCTTTGTTTAGAAATATGTTAAATTCAGCAGGTGAGTTGGCGTAGCCAAAAGGACACCTAGTGAATGTGTATTGACGGCTAGCGAACGTGAATGCCAACTTGTGTTGGTCCTCAACGTGTACTGGAATGGTCCAGAAACCCGACGCCACGTCTAGAGTGGAGAAGTATTTGGCATTTTTAACGCGAGGAAGTTCTTGTTCGAGCTGAGTCATTGGCCACCTCGAGAGAGGGACCTGTTGGTTGAGTTTGCGATAGTCGATCGTGAGTCTCCATTTTCCATTGGGTTTCACGACCGGCCAGAGAGGTGCCGAGTAAGTGCTGTTACAAGGCCGAATGATCCCGTTTTTTAACAGGTCATCAATTATTTCCTGTATAGGCTCCTGTGATGCTAGAGGAATCTTATACTGACGCACAAAAGTTGGCGGTGCGTCTGGTGGAGTAGGAATGCGCATTGAGTGGATTGTGGTTAAACCACAATCCGAAGAATCAAGTGAGAAAAAGTCCTGATATTTGAGAAGGGTTTGGCGTAGCTTGTCGCGTTCTTCGTCATTAACGAGAGCGTTAGCTTGCGTTACCACTTCTTCGATTCGATCAGCAACATTAGGGGATGGCCCTGTTGTTACTTGTTCCTGTGCGTCGGGAGAGTCTGGGGTTGATGTAACCGCCAAGACGTCAATCGTGTGAAGTGTCATTTGTTCATCATGACTAAGATCGATGCGACTGACTGAGTTCTGGTCGAGAGTCACGACCGAAAAGAGTGCGATCCCCCTTGAAGGCCTTGTGTAGACAACCTGGGTTGTCTGATGTTTTGGAAGGAGTGGAGTTGGGATTTGTCCCAGTATTGGGATGCCCAGCTCAAAGTCATGGAAGTCAGTACTGATAAGCCAGCCCAGTGGCGTGCCTTTTGGGATCAGTATGGCTTCCTCACCGATGTTGTTGATCAGCAAGAATGTGGTCCTAGAATTTAGGCCCAAAAGAGGAGTTGCTTCCAGGGACAGTCCAAGTTCGAAGAACAGTGGCACAGGTTGAAACAGAGCTTGTGAGTGGTTAAGACTCTGGCCTGGTTGCATGCATATCTGGAGAGGGACATTCGCCGTGCGTGCTGGTATTGTGGCATGTTGGAAGTTAGCTACTTGACATACCTCTGGAATTGTCTGTCCTGACTTCAGGTTGTCTGCGTCAGGCAGATAAGAAGAATCACGCACGGGTGTTAGTGACCACAGAATGTTATTTACAGTGTCAATTTGGACTCCCAGGCTCACCAGTATATCGCCTCCTACGTACACTGAGTGTGGAAGGTCGGGAATAACCAGAAAAGTGTGAACCAGCATTCTGTTATTCCACTTTAATGTGAGAGCACAAACACCCATGGCAGTGAGTGTTGTGGTTGGTGTAGGATCTAATGGGAAACGGAAGGTCTTTTTCACCATCTGGAGATTGGCGTTTTCTCGTGCCAGTGACTCATATAGATCTTTACTGATTGCGGATTTATCAGCCCATAAAGCTATAATCACATCATCTATTTGCGACTTTTGCAGTTCAAGACCTCCGAGCACCTGTGGACAGTACTCGTCCTGCGTGGCTGACGGTTGTAATGCACACAGGAAAGTGTCTCGTTGTGTCGCGAGCTGCGTCACCAGGTTGTCAGGGTCGGCCTGAGCGGCTGGACTGCTGTGGACAACCTCATCGTGTGTTACGGTTTCGGATGGCTCGAGTGAAGTTATCTTTTGGACAGAGTTATGCTTTTCACTTTCAAGGACATAGCAGCTAAAATCTTCATTGTACGGAAAAGTAATCGTCAGAGGTTCTCGCACCTGGGCCCACACTTTCAATCGTTTGAAATCGAGTAAAGGCTCAAAACGGTTCAGAAGATCTTTTCCGACAAGCAAAGGAATGGACTCAAGCGATGACACATACACGGGATGAATCAGAGTCATTGGTCCGATTGACAGTTGTATCAAAGATACCGCTGACAGAGTGGTGTTATTAGAGGTGTACGGGCGCACTTCCAGAGAGCAAGGTTGGAGTTTTAACTCTTTGTTGCCGTGGTTTGCTGCCTTACGAAGTCTGTTAAAAAGAGATAGAGACATTAAAGTTATATCCGCGGCGGTGTCGAGGAGAGCTTCATGTCTCAGCACATCTTCCAAGGTTAGTGAGATGTAAAACTTGCGTGCGACTCCCTTTTCAGAGAGGTTGCACAGAAATTGGTGTACAGGTGGTTCAACTTGTATCAGAGAGGCATCCTGGTCAGAGGAGATCTCTTTTTGATCCAGCTGTACAACCAAGACTGCGCTAGGTGGGAGAGGATCTTTCGCCTCTTCTTCTGTGCTGTTCACAGGAGTTTGTGACTCTGTTTGAGCCTGTTGTGGGTCCAGCTCAGATTCTGGAGTTGGCTCGGCTGCTCGTTCTGGCTGTTAAAGGGAATCAGCTGGCAGGGCCAGGTTCTGTGTCACAGTGGTTATGGACAGAAGATCAGACTTTTTGTTAACTTTCTTTTCTTTCATTTCTTGCAACAAACGTTTGATATTGTCTATTTCATCCTGGCTGAGACCAAAGGCTTCTTTTTCCTTTTCAGATCTCATGCCTGGAGAGTCTTTGTTGCTCCTTTTGTGTGAATCATTCGATTCCTGTTGAGATAATTTGGACCATTCCGTGCGTGGATGTCTGTCCCGAGGCCTATTTTTATAGTCACCCTGATTCTCCCGAGCTGGGTATTTGGGGAACCGGTTTGGGAAGAACTTTCCTCTGTGAGGGTTAAAAGGAGGTTCGTTGTGTTCTGCACGTGAGTAAGATCGCTCTTTACTGGGCCAGTGAGGTTTCGAGTAGCCGTCTTTCGGATGAGACGGTTGAGTCTGTGATGTCTTGTGACTTTCACTAGACCGCTGTGGTCGGGTGTCGTGACCAGGTGCCTTAACCCTTTGGGCTCCTTCGAGCTCCATAGGTGGGTGTTCGGCGTTCAGCGTCAGAACAGTGTTATGCTCTGGCTGTTTAGCTTGTCTGTGTTTCTGGAAACCTAAAGTGGCCCACTCACGGAACTGCACAATTGTGGCTGTTCGCGGATTAGCCATGACCCCCAAGTGGTGACTAGTAACGGGATGGAGATTTTGGATGAAGAGAGTTTTGAAATTTATATCTTCTTCCATTCCCTTGTCGTTGCGTGAGCCAAAATAAGCTTTGAGGAGACGGTAATAGTACTGCTGCGGCAGCTCACTACGTCCCTGCTTAATCATCATGGCGGTACTTAGACCAGACTGAGACAGCTCATCTGAAAATTCCCTCTCCATCGTTTGACAGAGAAGTGCATAATCATTTTGGATGTAATCAAGCTGACGTTCGATGAATCTACTCACTTCACGGCTGGACGTGATTTTAAAGGGGAACTCCGGGGCATTTGAAGCGTGTTTCCATTGCTAGAGGTTGTCAAATAATGACAGTATGACACAGAGAGGTGCGTATCTGCGCTCCCTGTGTGAAGATCGCTCTGTCCGCACAGCATGTCATGCGAGGCTAATACGTGGTGGCTAAGGGGCAAGCGCTAACCCTTCCACGTAAAACAACAACTTGCACACTGCAGAAACGTCACACCACTTTATAACCCATCCGACAATAAAGTCACAAGCCTTACCATCAAAACCATATGCATGGTTCTCACATTACTGGCATGGGGACGTTACAAAACAACTTTATAAACAGCATGTCACTCACCGGCTGGTTGTAGGCTCGCGCATGTGAAAGCCCAAAAGAGTCGATGGAGAATAATCCCATATACAAAACAATTATATTCTCTAGAAAAACTGCGTTCAAGTATTTAAAACATTACAAGAATATTACTGGGCAAGTATTGTTGTAATGTTTTAAATACTTGAACGCAGTTTTTCTAGAGAATATAATTGTTTTGTATATGGGATTATTCTCCATCGACTCTTCTGGGCTTTCACATGCGCGAGCCTACAACCAGCCGGTGAGTGACATGCTGTTTATAAAGTTGTTTTGTAACGTCCCCATGCCAGTAATGTGAGAACCATGCATATGGTTTTGATGGTAAGGCTTGTGACTTTATTGTCGGATGGGTTATAAAGTGGTGTGACGTTTCTGCAGTGTGCAAGTTGTTGTTTTACGTGGAAGGGTTAGCGCTTGCCCCTTAGCCACCACGTATTAGCCTCGCATGACATGCTGTGTGGACAGAGCGATCTTCACACAGGGAGCGCAGATACGCACCTCTCTGTGTCATACTATCATTATTTGACAACCTCTAACAATGGAAACACGCTTTAAATGCCCCGGAGTTCCCCTTTAATCAAGTAGATTTTGTCCGTAATGGATGCGTTTGGAAATCGACGCAAATAGACGTCAATATCATTTAAGTAAGCTCGGGTGTCGTGTGGCCCCCCAGGAGTGGGTTCGAACCTTGGCACATTGCGAGCGATTTTGTCTAATTCTCGGTCAGAAGGTCCCAACGGTGTGTGGTTCCCCAGAGCAAAGACCGACTGATCCAGTCTGGTTGGTTCTGGGGACTCACCGTGGGTTCTGAAAGGATTTGGGGTAGCTGGCCCTGTTGGAGGAAAGAACGACTCCCCCTGGGCTCCCTTATAGCTAAGACGGCCTTCCTTTTCTGGTTGAGAGGGATCAGGCATTTTCAGTTTGCGTTCAGCCTCCAAGGACTGACGTAAATCTCTTTTTGCATTTATCAACTCTGCTGTTAGGCGTTCGTTTTGCTGATACGCTTCATTGATTTTGTCTTTAGCTTCGCCGAGGTGTTCCTGCAAAAGCTGTATCTGTTTTTGTTTAGCACTGAGATGCGTCTCATAGGATGCGACTTCAGTGTTCAAATCCTGCACTGTCTGCAGGGCATCGTGGAGAGGTTGTTGCGAGTCCTTATGGGCTTTATTAACCTCTTCCAGTTTAGTTTGGTTAGCCAGCAAATCTTGTTGGCACTGCTGGAGCGATTCCCCAAGCTCCCCGTTTATCCCTTTTAGTTGATTCATATCTCTGTCTGATTGTTCAACTTGGGTTGTTAATTTCTTTATTTGGTCAGCAGCCTGGCTTGCTGTCCTTTCAGAGACGTCTAATTTATGTTGGAGGAATTTCTTTTCCTCCTGTAATTGCGTTATTGTTTGCGACCGAGTTTTGAGTTTTTCAGCGTCTTGCTCCACCACCTTATGTGCATGTTTGAATCGCGCGGAGAAGACGACAGCTAAGCTCCCCAATAACTTTGTTAAAGTTTTGTCTTTGGGCATCTTCGCTTCCACTCCTGCAATAAGTTCTGACACTATTGCCCCGAGCTCGTTGGGGTCAGTGCCTGTTATTTGGTTGACATAACCTGGAATTAGCTCTTCAGTCAAATCCATCAGGGTGTTTTCCATTGCTTCGAATGGATCGTCCTGACTGGACGTGTCAGAAGTCATGTTGATTTGTCGAGAAAAGTTTTGTTAATCTATTTGTTTAGGCGTAACTGTGGTAAGCAGTTAGGCAAGTTATAGACTAAGTTTGGCGTGTCTGGAAGAAGGGAAGGAAAGTAAGAGAAAGAAAAAGGAAAAGAAAAAAAAAAGAAATATTCAAAAAAAAAAAATTTTTTTCTTTAAATTTAAAATTAATAAAATATAAAAAAATTTAAAATAAAAAAAATTAATGATCAAAAATAAAAATTAAAAGTTTATCGCTTAAAATTATTTAATTCCAAATTGATTTTGAAATTAAACTTAAAACAAAAATTAAATACCAACAAGGTGGAAATAATCAAACAAAAGAAAATTAAAAAGAAGTATCCCTTAATAAAATTTATCTTACTTGATTAAGCCAAATTATTGATAAGTTCTTTCCTTCTTCCAAGTGTCATTCCTTTTCTAATGATGTTAATTTTGGGGTTGCTGATTTAGGAGTTGTGGATATAATCCACCGTTTTAGGTTGAAACTCAACAGTTACTGTTGAGTTTTCTGATTTTAAATTTCCTATTTATTTAAGAATCGTTTTTCTCTTAAACCCTTAAACAAGTTATGCAAACAGTCATTGTTAGTACAGGATTTAGTTGTGAACCACGTGATTGCTTTTCAATTCAATCACTTCACCACAAATTACGATGGCGCTGGTCAGATTTGTTAGTCAAACACCATTTCCCAGAATTCCTTCACTTTGTTGTAATTAACCAAGCTACCAGCAGATGACGCTGAGGCTCGTTCTTGCGTTATTTGCAGCGGACTTCCAGGGGAAGAGTGAGAAAGTGCTGACGTCAGATGTTGACAACTTTGGCACCTCCCACTCAGGAAGTCTCAGTCCAGCGCGTGTGGCTTTTAGCCCACAGCAATTTAGCTTTGTAGCATCAACGCCAAGCTTTTAAACATCAACATTCATGTCACAAGCAAAAAGAAACACGGCGGTTTCCAACACAGCTTTGCAGAAAAGACAGCAGCAGTTTGCGAGACGCGGCAGTCTCCAACTTTCCACCTTAAACTTTTAAGGGGCTTCTAAGCACGTCAGCGCTTCTACCGGCGTGCTGACTCAATTGGGCTCGTGAGCTTCTACGAACACCAAGTTAAAACAGACTTGCCTTTAGGCACTTCAACTCTTCAAAATTGACTAAATTACCCTCTCTTCGGGAGGTCACAATACACACGCCGTGTAGACGTTACTTTCACCGGCCACGGGAAGCTTCGCCGTGCCGTCTCAAATCTCCTGACTGTTTGTAAACAAACAGTTGCTAGGCTGGGTAGCTACGCAAGCCTTTAGCTCGGAGTCCTGAGCACAGTAGACAATACCGGAATTTCGCGGATAAATTATCTATGTTCTTCAGAGTGGTTAGATCACATTGGTTACTCGCAATTATTGATCCCCACTTGGCCATATATTATTGAGCGTTTTACCACGGTCTTGCATGCAAAATTACTTCAGGGGGAAGCACACCCAGGCGGCGCTGGTGCGTTCCGTTTCTGTGTTTTTGTAATTCTTTCTTACTACAAAAACCATTCAAACAAGAAGTTTATGCGTCCATAAAGTTCGTTATTTGGCTCTATATCTTTGCTCTCGTTAACTCTCAATTGCAGGAAACAACAGTTTGTAGAACAATGCTCACACACAGACAGTTTTGCTAAGCGCGGCTATTTTGCAAAAACGCCTCACACGGGCGGCACCAAAAATATGTAGCGTTATTGGTTACCAAATATAAGGATTTATGAGGGTTCTCACTGTCTCAAATAAGCCTTAAAACCTCGAATTCAGGGCACCACCTACCGTTATCTTAACTTTAAGTTACAGTCAGGTAGGAAAACTGTTAAAATCTTAAAATGGGTAGTCTCATTCTGATTCGTACGTTCTGTTTGAAGTGACAACCGACTTAGTAACTGTCCGTGACGCTCTTAAATGGATTAATACAAACATTTATTCAACATTGCACAGGTATATAGGTGTATAAACAATTGATAAGAGACAGAATATGGGTATTTTGCAATAGTTATAAGGAAACACGGTTGAAAGGGAGAGATAACTTAGCTAAACGGGAGGACTAGTGACCTGGGGTTAAAACGTTAATACTGAGTCTGGGCCTTCACACGGAGCTGCTATGGCTAATCACTTCGACCGGTTATTTCCTACGGATCTCTGCACAACCATCACCTCCAGAGGAAGGATTCAGCACTCCGAGTTCAGCAGAGTTCCACTGCTCCAAAGATATCAGACTTTATGCACCTTACTTTTGCCGTAGAGTAGCGTGGTTCTTTACAAGGTGAGCGTCAGTCCTTGGAGACCACGTTTCCTTGGTTACCAGCGGCTGGGCGTCGTTGTTGGAGACCATGTTTCCTTGGTGACCGGCTGGGTGACGTTGAGTCGACTGTTCTTCTTCTTGGGCCGGGCGGTGTGATTTAGCAAACACTCGCGTGTATCGGACCAGACTTTTATAAAAAAAGGGAAGTCTAAAAAAAATGGGAATTAATAGTTACGGAATAAAATACAATTCAATTCAATTCAATTCAAATTCAATTCAAAAATACTTTATTTATCCCAGAGGGAAATTAAATGTTGATGTAGCTCAATTAAATCAAAGAGTTATTATAGATGCTGATAGCTGTGGGCAGGAAAGATTTCCTGTAGCGGTCCGTTTTGCATCCAAACTGAAGAAGCCTTTGACTGAAGAGACTCTGTTTTCTGATAACAGTCTCATGGAGAGGATGTTCAGGGTTGTCCATAATTCTCTTGATTTTATGCAAAATCCTTCTTTGCATTATTGTCTCCAGAGGTTCCACAGTCGTCCCCAGAACAGAACCAGCCTTCCTTATCAGGTTGTTGAGTCTTTTTAGGTCCCTGGTTCTCATGCTGCTGCCCCAACAGATGACGCAAGAGGAAATGACGCTCTCAACAACAGACTTGTAGAAGATCTGCAACATCTTGTTGCAAACCTTGAAGGACCTTAGCTTCATCAAGAAGTACAGTCTGCTCTGTCCTTTCTTGTAGATTGCTTCACTGTTGTGTCTCCAGTCCAGTCTGTTGTCCAGATGAACACCAAGGTATTTATATTCCTCAACCACCTCCACTTCTTCTCCCATGATGGAAACAGGGTTTGATCTGACCTTGTTTCTCCTGAAATCTACAATCATCTCCTTTGTTTTGTTAACATTCAAGATGAGATGATTGTTCCCACACCATGCCACAAAGCGGTCCACCAGCTCTCTGTACTCAGCTTCTTGTCCATCTCTGATAAAAGGAATGGTGAGAGTACAGTCCCCTGTGGTGCTCCTGTGCTGCTGATCACCTGGTTAGACACACAATTCTTCAGTCTGACAAACTGTGGTCTGTTTGTCAGGTAATCATTAATCCAGGTGATTGTTGAGGCCTCCACCTGAGTCTTCTGGAGTTTCAGACGAAGCAGATCGGGCTGGATTGTGTTAAATGCACTGGAGAAATCAAAGAACATGATCCTCACAGTGCTGCCTGCTTTGTCCAGATGACAGTGGGTTTGTTGAAGCAGGTGTATGATAGCGTCTTCAACTCCAACTCCATGGCGATAAGCAAACTGCAGGGGGTCCTGATATGTGCTGGTCTGCTTACACAGGTGGGTCAACAGGAGTCTCTCCAGGACCTTCATGATGTGGGATGTCAGGACAACAGGTCTGTAGTCATTGATGTCTGAAGGATGAGTTTTCTTTGGTACTGGAACCAGACAGGATGTCTTCCACAACAGTGGTACCTTCTCTTGGGTCAAGCTAAGGTTGAAAAGGTGTTGCAGAATCCCACAGAGCTGCTCTGCACAGGCCTTCAGGACTCGGGGGCTGACACCATCTGGACCTGCAGCCTTGTTCCGGTTCAGTCTCTCCAACTGCCTCTTCACCTGACTTCTAGAAACAGAAAAGTGGGAGGGGGAGGCAAAGGGGACAGCAGCATCTCCTGATTGGGTTGATGACAAACTAGTGGAAGCAGAAGAATCCATGACTGAGGTGGAGGTGGAGATGTTACAGGAAAGCTGTGGGTCAGAGGAGGGTGGGATGTCTCTTTGGCTGGGAACAGGAGGGGAGGATGGTGAGCTTGTTCCTGAACTGAACCTGTTGAAGAATGTGTTCAGCTCATTTGCTCTGTCCAGACTTCCATCCATCCGATCCTCCCTCTGCTTGAGGCCTGTGATCTTCTTCATTCCTGACCACACATCTCTGATATTGTTCCTCTGCAGTTTACTCTCAAGCTTCTTTCTATACACCTCCTTGCTCTCTCTGATCTTGACTTTGAGCTGCTTCTGTATACTCCTCAGTAACTCCCTGTCTCGCTCCCTAAAGGCTCTTTTTTTCCTGTTCAATAGTTCCTTTAGCTCACTGGTGATCCAGGGTTTGTTATTAGGGAAGCATCTCACTGTTCTGGTGGGGATGGTGTTGTCCACACAGAAGTTTATATAGTCAGTCACACACTCAGTCATGGCATTAATGTCCTCTCCATGTGGCTTACAAAGAGAAATCCAATCGGTTGCATCAAAACAACCCTGTAAGGCTTCTTCAGCTTCCTGTGACCACTTTCTAACAGTCCTTTTTGTGACAAGCACTGCCAATCCACCCCCTTTCCTTTTCCTGCTACTCTTTAAATCTCGATCTGCTCGTACAGTCAGGAAGCCCGGCAGAGAGACGCTGGAGTCGGGGATATGATCCTGCAGCCATGTCTCAGTAAAACACATTATGCTACATTCCCGATATTCTTGCTGAGTCCTTATCAAGGCTAAAAGTTCATCCAACTTGTTAGCTAACGATCTTACATTTCCCATGATGCAGGATGGCAGAGATGGTTTGAACTTCTTCTTTCTTTCTCTCCTCTTTGCTCCTGCTCTGCATCCACGACGCCTCCTTTTCAATTCCAGTGGGATTTCTGGCTTCAGTTGTCGAATTATTTCTGCTTTTCCAATGTTAATCAGCTGCTCCCTGTTGTAAACCACCTTGTTGCTATGGTGATGCATCATGACAAAAGAGTAAAATATACAAAAGTATTGGGAAAAATTAATCCAGCTGCACAGCATCCAAGGCAGGAAGGAACAGTTGTCCAAAAAATGCAATTTCTTCCAAGAAATAACAGGAATGAAATTTAGAAAAAAAGAAAAATCTCAATGTGAGGTACAGAGCTACTCCAACATGCTGCCACCCTCAGCAGCCCATTCTAGAACATAGAGAGAGGACAGAAGAGTTGCGGGGGAAGGCAAGATTACAAGAGGTCAAAAATTGTAAGCATAAGCTGAGGGGACAAAGGGAGTGGTCAAGGCTTGGAGGACCACGGGAGGTCCCAGAGTTGTGGATTTTGAGAGTAAGCAGTAAGAGATATGAGCTAAGAGGTAAGAGATGAGAGATATGAGAGATCGAATCTCTGGTGCGCCTCGGGTTTTAAACTCGAGGTCACATGTCAGCTTTCATCCAATCAGCGTTTCACTGACCCCCAACCCAAAAAGCTAAAAAGGGGGGTGGAACTGAGAACAAAAGGGAAAATTCTCTCTTTCAAACGCATTTACCTACGTTACACTGATTTATACAATATAATGTTCCTAACAGACAATAATGTTGCATAAAAGCAGGCATAAACACAAATATGAGCATGAAACAGTTATTAGCATACAATACTTCATATTATCATGACAAAAATGGTAATGACAACTTTGCTTGCTGTTAACTAGAATGATCTGCGGCTCCTTGAGTGATACCTGTGGGATTAACACCATTGGGTTATGCATTGTACATAATGAGAACATTAAAACATCCTTAGTTATGAGTGTCCTTGGTCATTAGGCTGACAGAGTGGAAAGTGTCCGTCATCTATGTCCACTGGGTGGTGCTGTGGTTCCATGGCAGAGTTTCTATTAAATCCAATATTCCATAACTTGGTAAATACTCCATGTAAAAGAATGGCGAATGTTTCAAAATGATCCGTAGATTTATGCAGTTCCGATTTTAACAGTTTTATTCCAGGAGAAGGTGAGGATTATGGTGAAAGTTCTACTTTCTAGGAAATAGAGAGTTGAACATTCCTTTGTAACAGGCCAGGAAAGAGAAGCAAGCCTGGTTTGTTTCTCTGTCAGAGGGTGTCAGTTTGCATAATTTATTATGCATAGCTGGCGTGGAGGAGAGAATCTCACAAAGAGACTCCAGTTGGTCAGAATTCACATCTGGGTCCTTATCTTCTTTAGGTAATCCGTTGAAAGGGTCATAAACAGTGAAATGTTTTCGATGTCAAGACATTTGAAAAAGGGGGGAAGGTTGATGTAAACATCTCCGTTCTCTGTCTTTCCTGAGAGCACGCTACAATTAGGAATCGGTCATAGCTCACTGTCAGCCCTGCCACAAAGTCAGTGAAGTCACATATGAAATCCTTGTTGAACCGAGGCGGACGATAAACCACAGCACACAAGATAGGTGGATTACAGTTTAAAACGAAAGTCTGCAGCTCAAAGCTGGAGTAGGCGATCGACGGAGACAGCCGACATTTAAAACTGGATTTAAAAACCGATGCTACCCCACCACCTCGACCGGTGGTGCGAGGGGAGCTGAAATACACACAATCCGGCGGGAGCAGTTCAGAGAACTGTATAGACTCACCTGCCTTAATCCACGTCTCCGTCAGAAACATAAAATCCAGTCCACGAGAGGTGAAGACGTCATTCAAGATAAAAGTCTTGTTTGCTAGTGATCTAGCATTCAAGAGGGCCAGAGAAATAGGCATTCCTTTGCCGGCCTGGATGGAAGCACGGCACACCGGCCGAAGGTTCCTGAAGTCCACCCCGCCGTCACGGGTCCGGCGTCTGGGAGGGGAAGCTTCCCTCGGTAGGTACAGGTAGCCATCTTGGGTCGGGCATGCTGGAACCACAGGCCGAATCCATCGAAGATAGCAGGGCAGTCGACAGAGCAGCAGATGCGATCTCCCCAGGGAATGGCAGGGAACAGTCCAGCGGGTAGATCGCTTTAAGATCCTGAGCCTTACCAAGCCACCTGCTCTTTTTCCGCGCCTGCGGACGCGTTTCCTCCGTGGAATAGCAGCTGGTGCCCGTAGCAGGTAAGCTGGTACCGCCGCAAGTGGGGGCCGGGGGGGGGGGGGGGGGGGGGGGGGGGCCGAAGTTTGATCACATAGATCAATTATTTTCAATGTATTCTGAAAAGCTCCAATGTCAAGGAGAAATTGGCGGTCGTAAACCAGCAGGGCAGACGAATCTTGGCACAGAAAGATAAATAATAGAGCAGTAAACAAACACAGCAGAACAGGTAGACGGCAAGCCGCACACGCTGGCGCCATCTTTCCCAAGGCCCACTGAGGACCGACAGGAACTCTGAGTCAGCCAAGCTATGTAAGCCTCGCACATCGCCAGGCTATGTTAGCCTCGCACATAGCCAGGCTATGTTAGCCTCGCACATAGCCAGACTATATTAGCCTCGCACATAGCCAGACTATATTAGCCTCGCACGTAGCCAGGCTATGTAAGCCTCACACGTAGCCAGGCTATGTTAGCCTCACACATAGCCTCGCACATAGCCTGACTATGTGTGAGGCTATGTTAGCCTCACACATAGTCAGGCTATGTAAGCTTTGCTTGAATTAGCCTCGCTGAGATGCAGCTGAACTGTGTTTGTGGAATGACTTGAGGCTTAATTGGGAGATGGCGCTGGTTGAAGCGAGGCTTTCCTGATACAGCCTGGCTTTCTTTAGCTATGTTCGTTGAACACCCTCCAGCTGGGGTTTGAGAGGACAGGAAAAAGGGGACAACAAGCACCATAACACCATCCCAGGGATACCTGCTGAGGAAGAGAAACACAGGTTAATAAAATCATTAATATAAAAACTGACAGCTGGTTCCTGTTCCATAGTCTAAACAAAACAGGTCCAAGAACTGGTCAAGGGCCACCAAGGCCAATCCAAATGTCCAAAAGTCTTTTGGTGGCCAAGTAGAAACCCCTCAGGGGTCTAACAGGAGACCAGAGGAACCAGGAACTGGCAGGACATAGACCCTTCTGGGGGCTCAGTAATAGGTCAGGAGACAGATACTGTAAGGGTGCGTTCACACCAAACGCGATGCGAATATTCGCACCGCCTTCATCGCGCGATCGTTGCCGCAGGTGTAAATTAAATTCCATCGCCTCAAACGCCTCTTTCGCGCGAGTAAAAAACGAGTAAATAGCTCAATGGGCTATCCATGGCTGATCGCGTCCTTGTACCTGCTGTGGCAGTCCGAGATTCGTCTGAAACGCACACGCCGTCGTGTCTGGATCAGTGACATCATCCGGTGGTGCATTCAGCTCGGATAATTTCATCGCCTTCTCCAGGAGTTGCGTCTGGATGACGGCCGCCTCCAGCGGCACCCCAGGCCCACCAGGACCCAGCCCGACGACCCGCTCGGGAGGACCGGCGCCTGCAGCCGGCGTCCCGCCGAGAGATCACGGCACCGATCCTCCCGAGCAGGCCACCAAACTGGGTCCCTGAGCCCGAAACACCGCTGGAAGCGGCTGCCACGGGAGTATCGGTGCCGTGATCTCTCTGCGGGACGCCGGCTGCAGGCGCCGGTCCTCCATGAGCTCCGTCTGGATGACGGCCGCCTCCAGCGGCACCCCAGGCCCACCAGGACCCAGCCCGACGACCCGCTCGGGAGGACCGGCGCCGCGATCTCTCGGCAGGACACCATGCCACTGGCGCCCCGCAGCTGAAACGGAGCCTGCAGCCGGCGTCCCGCCGAGAGATCGCGGCGCCGGTCCTCCCGAGCGGGTCGTCGGGCTGGGGCCTGGTGGGCCTGGGGTGCCGCTGGAGGCGGCCGTCATCCAGACGGAACTCCTGGAGAAGGCGGTGATTTAATTTTTTTATTTTATTTAGTCAGGGACCATGTGCAAAGTACATTAATTACAAAGTAAATAGATGACCTGCACCAGATTGTAGCTTAGAAGCTAATTTCCATCTGCAGTCCCATTTGCATGTCACAGACACGACTCCATTTCAGCTGCGGCGCGCCTGTCCATCTGTCTCCACGTCACTGTCGTCCAGAATCTCAACGCTGATAGGCTGTCTGGCGCGAATATTTCGCCAAAGTTGGATTTTTTTAACTCGAATCGCATCTTTTCACTCGCGCGGCGGCCACCGCATCACCGCACCTCCTCACCGCTCCTCACCGCGCCGCCCGACCGCGCCTCATCGCGCCGCCGGCTCGAATCCGCGTTTAATCGCGTCTTTGCATTGACTTTGTATGTAATCGCGTCACCCGACCGCGTCTGGTGTGAACGCACCGTAAGGCAGTGGCAGGCAGGGTGGGCGAGGCACAGCTGACGGGGGACAGCTCCACTCATGGGGGACCAGATGTCCTTTAGTACCTTTCATGCAGAGGATTTGAACCCAGGATCTTACCACTACACTACCTTTAGAAAAACCATGAAGTTATACTATGAGAAAAAGCTGTACTGTGTGATGGGGGGGGGTTTCCTATCTTTTAGTTCTCATAACACTGGGCGGCTAGTAAGATTGTTTCTGAACTCACTTTCTCATAACATTGTAAACATAAAAGATATAAATAGCGACAGTATCATTTTTTGAACCTCAGACAACTCTGGGACAGCTTCCTGATAGGTTCTGCGGACTTGCCTCCTTGCTGCAAAAATAAATGTTTTGTGTTGATTGTCTCCAGTGACTCTGAGCCTAATTCTGGATCATTTTTCTGCTACCCAGTCCCTTAAATAGGTTAACTTAGTCAACTTAAGTCAACTTAAACAGGTTTAATCTGAAATGGTTCTGCCAAAATATTCTGAACACATAACTTTCCAACATGAGGAGGACATACTTTGGACCACTGTGACATGCCACTTATGGACTGCAACAAACCCATCCCCTGCCAGAAATTCAGAAAAGCAGGTCACACCTTCATTCTCCTCCTTCCTGCTTACAGACAAAAGCTCAAACCGGAGCCACCACATCTAAAGACGGTGTATCACTGGACTCAGACATCATTGAGTAATAATAAACATGTGCATTTCATCAAGCATCAAGCTTTTCCAAATCAGGAGCATTTTCTTGATGCAGATCTTGATGCAGGTTTTTGTCTCGTCTCATGTCATGTTTCGTCATGTCCTGTTTTATTTTGAAAAGTTAACTCTCCTCTCGTTTCAGGTCACTTGCCCTTCCTCTCGTGCTCCAGTCTGATTGTGGTATGAATGATTCCACCTGTTCCCTGTTATCCCTGTGTGTAGAAGAGTCTGCGTCTCCCCCGTCTTGTGCCAGTGTGTCGTATCTGTCCGATTGATGTGCATCACTCTCGCCTTTGTTCCAAGCCTGACCACAGCCACGTTTTCAAGTATTGCCTTTTGGTATTATTCCTCTTCAAGTAGTGATGGCAAAATGAGGCTTTTTGAAGCATTGAATCATTTTGAACCATTGTGTCATAAAGTGGTTCACTACCCGAAGCTTCATTCAATTCCCTTGGGTGACGTCTACTGGCGTAGCGATTGTTGCACCATACGAAGCCCTGCGAATGTGATGCATATAATACTATAATAACACTTATGTATGTATGTGTGTTGTACATATGGGTTTGTAGTACCTCATCGTACGAGATCGCGAATACAAGCGGCCGAAATGAGTTTCCTCCGCAGGGTGTCTGGGCTCTCCCTTAGAGATAGGGTGAGAAGCTCGGTCATCCGGGAGGGGCTCGGAGTAGAACCGCTGCTCCTCCGCATCCAGAGGAGTCAGATGAGGTGGCTCGGGCATCTGGTTAGGATGCCTCTTGGACGCCTCCCTGGTGAGGTGTTCCGGGCCCGTCCCACTGGGAGGAGGCCCCGGGGAAGACCCAGGACACGTTGGAGAGACTATGTCTCTCGGCTGGCCTGGGAACGCCTCGGGGTCCCCCCAGAAGAGCTGGAGGAAGTGGCCGGGGACAGGGACGTCTGGGTCTCTTTGCTCAAGCTGCTGCCCCCGCGACCCGATCCCCGGACCAGCGGAAGATGATGGATGGATAGAATAATAATTTAAAAACAATGGGCCTCATGCAAGAAAATTTTCGTATTTTTATTCTAAATTTCTCTTACTTTTTTTGTAAGAAGGTCTCGTACGAACACGCCACGTCAGGTTCAACAAGCGCTCTTAACTTCGGAAAAAGTGTGTAAACGACCTGCGTAAATGATGAATCACACCTGTGCGTATCTAAGTGCACGTGCACGATAGATTTGCATACTCCACGCCGAAAATGATACCATATAAAGGCCCATTTATGCCCTACGGAACCGGACGAAATTCGTCTGTCCGGTCCATACGTTGCTCCCGGAGCTTCTGTTTATGCCTCCGTCCGTATTGCGCACGTCCGTAAGAAATCCTCTAGAGGGCGGTATATATTGAGTCATTGTCGGCCGCGGGTTTGAGAAACATGGCGTCAATTGAGGAAGTTGCAGTCATACAAATGTATATACCCCCTGACCATCTCACAAATCCTCTCCTCCATTACCTGGCATTTTTCAATCTTAAAATTTTTTAATCTCCTACTCTTCGTTCTTCTTCTTCCTCCATAACTTCCGGAGCCAACACGCTCCTGACTCTCTACTGCCCCCACGAATTCCTCTGGTATTGCTCCGTTTCGCCCGGAGCTCACCGGATTGCTAAGCTCTTGACCTACGGACAAACTGACGGATGAAACGACCCCCGGAACCGGGTGAAAGCGTCCGTTTCCGTATTTACCGTAGGGCATAAATGGGCCTTTAGGCTGTGCTTTCTCTCTCCTGTGCCAGGAAGTGTTGAGTGTTGAGTCATGAAAACGGCATCAAGGCACAAAAAGAACAACTTTACGGGCTCTGAGACTGAAGTTCTGCTTTCAGAGATCCAGAAAGGAAAATCTGTCATTTTTAGCAGAGTCAGCAGTGGAATTACGGGACCTGCTAAAGCCAAGAAATGGGAAGCAATTAGGAGTGCTGTTTATTGTCACCTGTAGTTCGTAATGTCACCGAAATAAAGAAGAAATGGTTTGATATGAAAATGGCTTTAAAAAAACGTCTCGCCTTGGGCAGGCGCTCGATGACTGCAACTAAAGCCATGCAATCAGCTGTTGCCTCATCATGATGACTCTTCGATGGGGCGGTTAATGAGGGGGGTCTTCTGGCACCTTCTGGTCTGCCTGGGCTGGTTCAGGTGGAGACCCTCGTTCATGGCAATATTGTGCAAATCTGGCATGCCTTCTCTGGGGTATAGAGCAGTTTGCCCCCCGCTGTATGGAGACACACCCACCTGGCCTTCAGCTCAGTGCGCTCCACAACAGCACGGGTGCTTTGATGCATATATGTGTCTCAAGCTCTAATTATGTTTGGCAGTCCATATGAAAGTCCCTCTTAATTTGTACTTGTTGGACAGCGGTGTATGGGAATGTGATGTACCATGGGTGATAAACTGATGAGAGCTTTGATGACCAAGGGGAGCGCACGACTCACAGAGGACTTGGACACCCCTGATCTGTCTCCAATCTCCCTCTGAAAGCTTCCAGTGGCCAAAACTCCAAGGGTGGTGAGGACCTGGACGTGTGGTGGAATTGGGTTTGATCGGCGTGTTTTTCTCTGGAGTTGTGGCTCTAGCAAGCTGCATATTTGTAGCAGCACAGTCCTTGGGAATCTTAATCGCGATGTCAGCCATTCGTCTGTCTCCGCAAGGATATCTACACGGTCTCGGAACACACGCTCTCTTCCAAGAACCTGATGCGCTAAGGCATCCAAAAGTAACAAGTCAGCCGCTGGTTACACTTCCCATTGACCTTGTTATATACAGATTCAAATTAACCTTCGATTAGTGCATAATTTAGGTTAAACAGAATAATGTCAGCATCATTATGGGGTATAATGTATATATTTATTTATGTTTGCTTCAAAGTAATTAAATATACAATCCATTAGTCAAGCAAACTTGATTGGAATAACAGCAGACTATTTTACGAAACTCCAACGACAGGTCTGGATCACTCGTAAATTCTGTTCGTACCTGAAAGAAAACGTAAAATACGAAAAGATTGGTGAATGCGCAAATTCTCTCTTTATTTGTTTATTTAGCAGGGACAATGCACAGCTCATTAGCAGTACCAGAGTTAGCTATAAGCTAATTTTCATCTGTAGTCCCTGGGCAGGAAACAGAGGATCTCTGTCAAAAGGAAAACCTAACAAAAACAGTAAGGGGATCTTTTTCTGGAACATTTTTTTACATATTGCTTGAAATGCTCTTCACACCCCCATTGCAACCAATTAATTAAAAGTTTTGACATTAATATGAAAAGTTTTAGTGGCCTCTAGAACGTACAATCTAGGAAAAACACTATCCAATCATACTGAACGGACCGTTAACGATGATTGGATTCTGATTCAATTCAATTCAATTCAATTCATTTTTATTTATATAGCGCCAAATACAACAAATGTCATCTCAAGGCACTTAGATAGTAAGTCCAATTCAAGCCAATTGGAATTCAATTAATTCATAATAATCATAATTCATAAAATAATCCAATTCGTTCACATAGAGCCAATTCAAAAACAATTTCCTAGCTAAGAAAACCAACAGATTGCACTGAAAACTTTTTGTTTTTCGGTCCAATCTCCCGTCCTGAGCGTGCCTGAGGCGACTGTGGAGAGAAAAGACTCCCTTTTAACAGGAAGAAACCTCTGGCAGAACCAGACTCAGGAAGGGTGGCCATCCGCCTCGACCAGCTGGGGTTTGAGAAGACAGAAAGGGGGGAGGGCCGCAGCGGCGGCGGCACTGTAACACCATTCAAAGGATATCTGTTGGAACAGGGAAACACGAGTTAATGACCACAATAATATCACATATACATAAAGAGAGTAAAGTGAGGAAAGGTGTGACAGATGAGGCCCCCCAGCAGTCTAGGCCTATAGCAGCTTAACTATGGGATGTTTCAGGATTACCTGAGCCATCCCTATTCAAGGTAAACACAAGAAACTTGTGCTAACGAAAAAATAAATAATAAAATAAAGGAGCAGACTCAATGAGTAATTCCCTATACTCCCTATATAGATCTGCTCCTCACACCACAACAACCATCTTTTTACAGCCACAAGCTACCTCAGCCTCTCACCAACTGCACACCAGTCACAGCGGGGTGGGGATGCAAACCCTGGTTCAGGTAGGGGGAGAAATAAAAGAGGTAAGATAAGCGGGAATGGGATTCAAACCCTGGTTCGGGTAGGGGGTAATGAAAGTATAGAGGGTGCCAGAGGTGGAGGCAGGACAAGACACACTAGCAGATACACTATCAGATTCAACAGACCTAACTATAAGCTTTATCAGAAAGGAAAGTTTTAAGCCTGGTCTTAAAAGTGGAAAGGGTGTCTGCTTCCCGGACATTTACTGGCAGCTTATTCCACAATAGAGGGGCCTGATAACTGAAGGCTCTGCCTCCCATTCTACTTTTAGAAATTCTGGGAACCTCAAGTAAACCTGCAGTTTGGGAACGAAGTGCTCTGTTAGGAAAATATCTTACAATGAGATCTTTAAGATATGATGGAGCTCGGTCATTAAGAGCTTTATATATAAGGAGAAGAATCTTAAATTCTATTCTGAATTTAACAGGGAGCCAATGAAGAGAAGCTAAAACTGGAGAAATATGATCTCTGCTGTTAGTTCTCATCAAAACTCTGGCTGCAGCATTTTGGATCAACTGAAGGCTTTTCAGAGAATATGTGGGACAGCCCAATAATAAAGAATTACAGTAGTCCAATGCCGTCTATCAAACTGCAATCTGCTCCCCCCCCCCCCCCGTGCGCGTACCCTGCTCCGTGAACGAATTACGCGTCCAGAAGCTTGGCAGGAAGCTCAACTAGAGCCAGCTTGGCTAGCACCTAGCATTATTAAACGTATAGTTAGCATACTAAATACTAAATACGGCAACGATCGATGCTTGCTGTCAGAACAGCGCTCGTGCACCTTCGTGCTCGTGCACCTTCGTGCTCGTGCGCGTTCATGTACTCTAGAGGCCTGCTTTCGGGGGGAAAGTGAAGAAAAGGGTTGGGACTTTTTACCTGTGTATTTTCAAAATGCAGCTTCGCTGGACTCAAAATCCAGGATCTCCTACCCTACCTTTAAATCACTCGTACAGACGATTTAAGAACAAATCTGTGCGTACGAACGGTTCTTGCATGAGGCCCAATGTGAAAAGTTTTGGTTTGTCATTCATATTTTCTTTGGGAATGTGCTTGGTGTAATAAAGAGGGTGCTTGTGTTACTTCAGGTGTTTTTATTCAAGAAAAGTAGTTTTTGCACAGTAGAAGGACTCAAACGGTTTCTTTTTTTTGAGTCAATTTCTCCAGCTTTGGAAAATACTCTGTCACAGGGAACAGAGGAGGCTGGTGTGACAAGGAACTGTTTGGCTCGAAATATTCCCACACTTTAGAATGCTTCCTCGATGGTTGCTCCATGAGAGAATAATCCAAAACTCAGAATATCAAAAAACGAGAGCTGTTCATAACGTATAATACGTGTAGAACAGGGACATTTTGAATACACTGAATCGTGCCAAATGTTCAAAGCTCCGCCCGTCAACTGGAAGCAGTCAGCTGACTCGGTCTGAATGAAGCAGTGAAGTGGTTCAAACGTCATCAGTGACGTCACATGAAGCGAGCTCCGGCCCACTGCTTCACTATAACTACCCTGTCCAGTTTGAAGCGTGCTTCGAAGCTTCGGTGTTGGAGGTAACATCACTATCTTCAAGAGAGATTTTTTGTTTTTGATAACGTTTGATAAAGTAGTCCTGTTAAAGTAACAGTGAAAGTTTATTTTCATAGCAATCTTGTTTTTCCTCCCAGTTGGAGTGATTTCTGTTTTGTAAATTTTCAAAGGGTAGGTCCTCCGTTTTTTAGGAGAGCTGATTTGTTTTTCCTCCGTAGCAGGAGTGACTTTTAGTTAAAGATAAAGTTTAATAGACCCTTTTGTTTGTTCCTCCGCATAGTGGTGTGATTTTGATTTCCTTGATAATTTTCATTGATATACTTCTCTATTTTGGAGAAGTGTATAACTATATATATATATATATATATATATATATATAAATAATTCTATAGCCTGTTTTGTTTCTCTCTCTGGAGAGACTTGTTAACATCTGCTCCCACAATAAAAGCTTTGGATATAACATCTCCTGCTCCTGCGTCCTCCATTCCCTGGGTGTGACACACTTAAAGAGTGGCCTGGTCTATCACTAACTTCAAAGGGCTGAAGCAGGGTGGTGTTGATTCCCTCCTTTCCTCCTTTCCGAACAATCTCGACACCTTCTATGCAAGGTTGAAGACAAACAATACATCCCATGTAGCGAAACTGTCTGTGGTCCACAACAACCCAGCACCAGCTATTTTGACTCCTGAGGTGATGAAAGCTTTCAGGTCAGCCAAATCATACAAAGGACCAGGACAAGATGGAATTCGTGGACACATCCTTAAATCAAGTGCAAACCAACGAGCGGAAGTTTTCAGTGACATTTTTAATCTGTCAATAAACCTGTCTGTGGTCCCCAACTGCTTCTAGAGGACCACAACTGTCCCAATCCCCAAGAAATCTCCTGTCATCTGTCTGAACGACTACCGCCCTGTTGCACTGACTTCCACAATCATGAGGTGGACCCCCTTCAGTTTGCATATCACAAATGTTTTGGTGGTCTGTAGATAGCAGCTATAACAGTGGGAGGGGGCCATAGATTTGTAGTGCAATTGCTTAAAACGAGTTTTGAGCTGTGACAGAGAGGGTATACCTTGTAGTTCTCCTTGTGTACTTCTATCTTGTGGAGTATCGCCAGGCCAACCCCACGTCCAGAATCAGAATCAGAATCAGAATCAGAATTGCTTTTTATTGCCAGGTATGTGGACACACACTCCAATTACACCTCACTCTCTTTAGTGCAACAATTACAAAAAAATAGACAAAAAAATAGACATAGAACAAGATTACATCAGAAGTGCAAATTGGTGCATGGTGCAAGGATGAAACACTGAAGTCCGGTTTTAGCTGTTTAACACAGAGACAGCCTGAGGGAAGAAACTGTTCCTGTGTCTTGTTGTTTTGGCGTACAGAGTTCTGTAGCGCCTTGCAGAAGGGAGGAGTTTAAACAGTTTGTGTCCAGGGTGTGATAGGTCTGCAGAGATGTAACCTGCCCGTTTCCTGACTCTGGACAGGTACAGATCCTGGATGGAGGGCAGGCTGACACCAATAATCTTCTCTGCAGACCTTATTGTCCGTTGCAGTCTGTTTTTTTCCTGTTTGGTGGTTGATCCGAACCAAACGGTGATGGATGAACAGAGAACAGACTGAACAATGGCGGTGTAAAACTGGATCAGCAGCTCCTTAGGTAGGTTGAGCTTCCTGAGCTGCCGCAGGAAGTACAACCTCTGCTGTGCCTTTTTGATGGTAGTGACTGTGTTGGTCTCCCACTTCAGGTCCTGAGAGATTGTGGGGCCCAGAAACCTGAAGGATTCCACAGCAGACACTGCGTTGTTGGTGATGGTGATGGGTGGGAGAGTGGGGGGGCTTCTCCTAAAGTCCACTGTCATCTCCACTGTTTTTAGCGTGTTCAGCTCCAGATTGTTCTGACCACACCAGCAGACCAGCCGTTCAACCTCCCGTCTGTATGCAGACTCATCACCGTCCCGGATGAGGCCGATGACTGTTGTGTCATCTGCAAACTTCAGGAGTTTAACAGACGGGTCTAGCTTGACCAGTGTAAACAAACCCATGTAGCGTGGTCAAATTGAGGTCTGTGAAATCATCCAGTCGCTGCCACAGATAATAACAACCCATCAGCAGATGATCAGCGTTGGGTTCCACAAACAGAATTTTTTACCTTTACCTTAATTAAAACAGTTTCAGAGTAATAGAGTGGAGACTCCGTCCCGGTGTCCCAGCTCTCGTCTCTGCGGCATCACAACACAGACGCGCCCCGTTACCCGTAATCTCTTGTTTATGACATATAAGACTACACAAATATACACGTCATAATGTGTGTATGATAATCCATCGATCCACTGATTGATTTCCCGCCGTTGTAAACAAATACACATGGCCGAGAGGAGGATTAGCAAAGAAGAAAAGAGACGGACTCATACTGTAGTGGCTAAATGTCCGTTTTTAATTCTTGACCGTTTCTTTCTTCAGATTCATACAAATAACCACTCAGTCAGACGGAATGAACGAGTCTACTCGTGTTAAAGTTTGAACGACGGTAGAAAACAGTGTGTTCGCCCCGTCTTTACTGAAGATCTCAAACATAACAAACACACAGGAGTTTTTACATTCAATGGATGCGCGAGCTCCAAAACGTCATTGCTCAGCGTCAGTTCCTATTGGCTATGCATTCTAGACATTCTAAGCATTAAACTGAATGCAGATTATACTAAGTGCAAATTATATAGTAATGCAGATATAATGCCAACATAAATATGCTGTAATATACAAATGCTAAATATATCCAAAGAATAATAACTAAATATGAGCATAAATTATTGAATAGAAAAAAATACATACCATGGATAGATTTATGTGTTGAAAAGTGTGTAAAAGTTGTATTTAGATCAAAATTATGTGTCAAATTAATGATTTCATATTCTGCAGGTCAGTGCTAATTAACTAGCTCAAGCCAACTTCTAATGCTAGTACTGCTAGCACTAGCTTAGCGTCACCGGCATGTCCTTAGCTTGCAAGCTAAAGCAGTAAGTCTGTAAGTCCATGAACTGTATATTATTTAAAATAGTACAATTTTATGAAATATGTATTGAATATAGACGTTGCTGTGTACTGTGATGCTTCACCTGAGCAGGCAGCTCCACCCGGTCCACTGCTGTCAGCCATCTTTGGCTTTGGCGCATGTGCGTTTAGAGGAATTGCAGTTGGATTACTTTTCCCTGTTACCTGCCTGTGACCTATGTGACGTCATTTTAGCACTTTGCTACTTGTACCCACAAACTTGAATTTGTGTTCACAGTGAAGACTTCGTAGTCGTAGAAATTAGAGTTGTACTCACAAGACTTTACACTCACATATTTTAGATTCATACTCACATAAAAACAATCCTAACCCAAACAATTCCTCAGACTCACATGTATGACAGCAGAGTTTTTTGTACAACAATTATATTGACATACAAATGTTTAACATTTTGAATATGAATATTTGGATCATGCACACATCTTTTTGATATCTATCTTACTCCATAAAAGCTTCAGTTAACAAAGCAATGTGGGAACAATGATGTTAATCTTTCAGAAAGTAACAGTAATAACTCCTTAGAAGTTGGTGTACAGCTTCATTACCTAAGCTGTTAGCATTAGCTACTGATAAACAAATGAATAAACAAATAAATAAAATGTGACAAATTATTACTCATACTTCCATTTCCCTGGTCTGAAGTTCTGAGAGTTGGAATGGATACGTCTTGATGTCTCAGTCTGTCTGGAAAAGTGGTTGCTCCACATACACAGTCTTTAGATAACTCTTGCTGGAGTATTTTTCTCAAATATAGTTTCTCCACTGGGCTCGTATATATCCTCTGAGGCTGGTGGTAGACGTAAGATGCATGCACCTCAGTACAGCTGTTAATAGAACATTTCCATGCAAAGTTGGCATCATTGGTCATCGGTTGGATGCAGGCGGGCAGGGCTCAGAGGTCGAGGCTTAACAGAGGTGAGGTGAACAAGATTTTTAAATCATCAGAATGACTTATTAAATGACTTTTTTTTAAACAAAGGGGCACTAAAAATGTTTTACACTTGCTGGTGACTTCAGAAACCAAAATATGTTTTTTTACAGTGCTTTTTCCATAATATGTCACCTTTAAAGCATGACGTGTGAGCCATCCTCTGACAAATTAGCAACAAGATAATCAACTTGTGTAAGAATAAAGTTTAGGTTGCATTCCGTGTTGCACATGGAAGTGTAGAAAATGATAATGGAATTGATTCTTTAATCTGGTTACAGCATTCTCTGATAGACACCTACTATAAAGACATTTCTTCTCAGATGCTTTGGAGTCAAGTAATGTAAACTCAAATGTTCAAAGAGAACAAAAACATAAACAAGACACAGTTGTGAGCAAATACTGTTATTGCAAGTGAGGAAAAACTGAGAAAAAAAAATGGGAATTCAGACAGAGACTCAGAATAAGGGCCAGATGGACGATACACAACATCAAGCAGAAGAGGTTTCTGTAATTTCCTCTTTGGGAAAAACTGAGAATCAGAGATTCAAAAGAGCTAAAAACTAATCGAGTCTAATTGATTTCTTAAATTCAGGCAGTCTGGGAGGAGAATAACCATTATGGGCTTTTTGTAGGGTGGCAGCAGGTGGGAAGCTGAGTATACAGAATTCTAAATCAAATGCTTTGTGGGAAACACAGTAAGTCAGCATTAGAGATCAAGGTTTGGCTAATAGCTAACCAGTGACATTTGATTGTCACAATAACAACCTCATTAATCATTGACAAGTTTTGCATACCTTTGTCAGGTTTATCAGCAGGATAGACTTGTGCTGTTACACGGTGAGAGGAGCTCAAACGATTTACAGGAGAAACACTGAAGGACTGTGTACATACAAAATCAGCACGATCGGGAAGATTGCGATTAACATGGCTGCCAGTCTGACAAAAGGTCTGAACCTTTCTCTTAGTGTTTTTTTGTTGTTGCAAGCTTTATGCAAAACTACTTTCATAACAAGTTGTCTCTTTACACATAAATGTATGTTTCTACTCTTTTTATGCATATATTTCAGAGTACAAGAGACAAGAAAACAAAGTTAACTATAAATTAGACTATAAAAATATTTATCCAGAAACTTTAAACAAAGATGGCAGACTACACTCCCAAGCTTTTTTTTTCATTGGGAGCCTGTCCTTTATCATAATTTGTTGAGATGCATTTGTGTTGATTCCTGGCAAATCTTTGACAATACGGAAATAAGACAGATTCTTGTTTAAAGTCCAAGTAGTCTATGGAAGTCTTTCTCCTTCCTTCTGTGTGTGTGTCTGTGTTAGTGTTAGAACCATTAAAGGAACTGCTACTTGAATTTCCTTGTTTAGTTTCTAGCTGAGTAATCACAGAATAATCTTGATTGTTCTTATTCTTAATGTAAAGATTAAGTGAATTACTAGAATAAATGGTAATGTAGGTTCCTCTGGTTATAATGTATACATACATACATACATGCATCTATATATGTATATTATGATATGTATTTTCTTAAGAATTCAGAAAAAATTTAACATGTATATAAATTTGCCTTGGAGCCCAAGAGCTGAATGGACATGACAATTTTGATTGTCACCTCATAGACTACATTGTCCACGCTGTCGTGACCAAAAAAAGAAAAGTCAGTAAATTAAAGTCAATTAATTATAGCTAGCAAGTTGTATTCCAACTGTGGAATATTAGGAACAGTTTAACTGAACAGCAGTGATGAATAAAGTGATACTTGCTAAAAAATATTGTACAGCCACAACTGGGAGTGGCTGTGCCTTAGGAAGAATAGCAGTCATCTGCCTATCATGTCACGGCTAGCAAACTAGTCATCTGAGAGCACAGACTCTGATGCAGGCACTGAACACGAGGAATAAAAGTGAGATAATAATTTATTAACGCCAGTGGAGGGTCAAAGCTGATTCCAGGAGAACATGGAACTCTGTGGGAGGAGGGAGATGGTTAGGGTGACTAATCCGGGCTGGTGAATTTGTCCAATGTGGTTGTTCTGTCATTATGTGTTTTTTTTGGAGGGGTTTCCAGGGGGAAGGGGGGATGCTGGCTGTTGTGTAAGGTCCTGAGTTGGTGGTGGGGAGAGCAGGCAGGTAAGTGGAGCAGGCAGACGAATAGAATCCAACGAACGATGATGATAGAGGTACAAGGAAAACAGAGCACGGGGAATGGTCGAGGGAGGCAAACGCTGGCAAGCAAAGGCAAGGTAAGAATACGAAAAAACTTGCTATGAGATAACGAAGTTGGAGTCGGCCTAATTACCACAAGGGTTGTGAGACAATCTGGCGAAGACTGGTTGCTCCTGCAGCTCCTATAAGGACATCCTGATGAGGGCCGATTGGAAGAAGGTGTGATAGCAGGAGCAAACCAGACTCCGCCCAGGGTTCCCGGGAACCCTGCCCAGCCCGCCCCAGCCCGTTGGGGAACCCAGGAACGCTTCTTTGGACCATTACCCTCCCAATCCACCAGATATTGTAGGCCACGGCACTGGCGATTGACCTCCAGGATGTAGGCAGGCTGGCTATCCACAACCTGGGCGGGTGGCAGGCGATCGGCGGGAGGGCACAATGGGCTGGAAGATCAGAGGTTTGATCAGTGAAACATGAAAGGTGGGTTGGATACGCATGGAAGCAGGGAGCTTGAGGCAGACAGCGGAAGGGTTAATGACAGAGTTTATTTCGAAGGGTCCAATGTATTTTGAAGCTCGTTTCTTGGAGGTAGATTTCAGAGGAATGTCTCTTGTGGCCAACCACATCCATTGACCAGGTGCGTACTGAGGAGCTGGAACACGTGCCGGTCCGCCAAACAGCAGTTGCGCTCAGCAGTGCGCTGTAATGCTTCTCGAGTTTGGACCCACAAACTTTGGGCACGCTGAAGGTGGTGTTGGACGGAGGGAACCTCCAAATCCCTCCTCTTCGTGAAACAGCAGTGGTTGATATCCCTGTGATGCCTCAAATGGTGAGTTCTGTGGCCGAGGGAGTGAGGGTATTATGAGCATATTCTATCCACGGTATATGTCGACTCCAAGACGAGGGATTGTTAGCGGAGACACAATGGAGGGCGGCCTCGAGTTCCTGGTTAAACCGCTCTGTTCGTCCATTAGATTGAGGGTGGTATCCAGAACTTAAAGAAACTTTTGCCCCCAAAACAGTACAAAACGTTTGCCAAACTGAGAGATGAACTGGGGCCCCTGGTTGGACACAACGTTGGAAGGAATGCCATGGAGTCAGAAAACATGGTTAATGAGTAATTCGACAGTTTCGGAGGAAGAATGAAGTCTGCTGAGGGGGATGAAATGAGCAGCCTTAGAAAAACGTTCTATGATGGTGAGAATGGTGGTTTTACCTTGTGAACGTGGTAGCCCAGAGGACCCCAGAGGTTGTAACAGATGTTTGGTGGTTGGTGCTTTTGCTCCGAGCACAGAGAGTGCAAGCAATGACATATTCTCGGGGGGACCAGTGCCTGGGTCAGGATTTATGGTCAAACACTGCCGAATTTTATTGTCAATCTGCGAAGACAGGCCCCCACGCCAGGCGGATCGAGGGGAGAATTCGGGCAGCCTCAGTGGAATCCTCCTCCAGGGCGAACTGCCTGGACAGGGCGTCTGGCTTGCTGTTGCGTGAGCCTGGGCAATAAGAGATGGAGAAATTGAATCTGTCAAAGAACAAGGATCAGCAGGCTTGACGAGAATTCAGTCTTTTAGCACATTGGATAGAAGCAAGATTTTTGTGATCAGTCAACACAATAAATGGTTGTTTTGCACCCTCTCACCAATGTCTCCACTCCTCTAAAGCTAAGTTGATGGCGAAGTGTTCATGATTACCCACATCATAGTTTTGTTCAGCAGGAGATAGTCGTCGGGAAAAAAAAGGCGCACTGGTGAAGTTTTCCCTCAGTATCAGACCTTTGAGAAAGGACAGCTCCCACTCCAGAGTTCGAAGCATCCACTTCCAGAACATATTGTTGGTCAGGATCTGGTTAAGTAAGTATAGGTGCAGAGGTGAACTTTACCTTGAGGAGTTGGAATGCCTGTGCAGCTTCAGGGGACCAGAGAAAGGGGGTCTTGATAGAGGTGAGTTTGGTTAAAGGCGAGGCAATGACACTGTAGTTATGGATAAACCTGTGATAGAAGTTAGCAAAACCCAGGAATCTTTGTAACTGCTTACTGTTGGAAGGAATGGGTCACACCACTACAGCCTCTATTTTTCTCCAGGTATATCGTCACCTCCCCATCCTGTAAGATGGAGCCGAGGAAGGTCACAGACGGTACGCGGAACTAGCACTTCTCCACTTTAACAAAAGGTAATTCTCTAAAAGCCTTTGTAGAACCATCCATCCATCCATCCATCCATCTATTATCTTCCGCTGGTCCGGAGATCGGGTCGCGGGGGCAGCAGCTTGAGCAAAGAGACCCAGACGTCCCTGTCCCCGGCCACTTCCTCCAGCTCTTCTGGGGGGACCCCGAGGCGTTCCCAGGCCAGCCGAGAGACATAGTCTCTCCAACGTGTCCTGGGTCTTCCCCGGGGCCTCCTCCCAGTGGGACGGGCCCGGAACACCTCACCGGGGAGGCGTCCAGGAGGCATTCTCACCAGATGCTCGAGCCACCTCATCTGACTCCTCTCGATGCGGAGGAGCAGCGGTTCTACTCCGAGCCCCTCCCGGATGACCGAGCTTCTCACCCTATCTCTAAGGGAGAGCCCAGACACCCTGCGGAGGAAACTCATTTCGGCCGCTTGTATTCGCGATCTCGTTCTTTCGGTCACTACCCACAGCTCATGACATAGGTGAGGGTAGGAACATAGATTGACCGGTAAATCGAGAGCTTCGCCTTCTGGCTCAGCTCCTTCTTCACCACGACGGGCCGGTGCAGAGCTGCAGACGCCGCACCGATCCGCCTGTCAATCTCCTGTTCCATTCGTCCCTCACTCGTGAACAAGACCCCGAGATACTTGAACTCCTCCACTTGGGGAAGGATCTCATTCCCGACCCGGAGAGAGCATTCCACCCTTTTCCGGCCAAAGACCATGGTCTCAGATTTGGAGGTGCTGATGGTCATCCCAGCCGCTTCACACTCGGCTGCGAACCGCTCCAGTGAGAGCTGAAGGTCACGGCCTGACGAAGCCAACAGAACCAAATCGTCCGCAAAAAGCAGAGACCCGATTCTGAGGTCGCCAAACCGGACTCCCTCAACGCCCTGGCTGCGCCTAGAAATTCTGTCCATAAAAAATTATGAACAGAATCAGTGACAAAGGGCAGCCCTGACGGAGTCCAACCCTCACAGGAAACATGTCCGACTTACTGCCGGCAATACGGACCAAGCTCTGACACCGGTCATACAGAGACCGAACAGCCCATATCAAGGAGTCCGGCACTCCATACTCCCGGAGCACCCCCCACAAGAGTCCCCGAGGGACACGGTCGAACACCTTCTCCAAGTCCACAAAACACATGTAGACCGGTTGGGCGAACTCCCATGCTCCCTCCAGGATCCTGTGGAGGGTATAGAGCTGGTCCACTGTTCCACGGCCAGGACGAAAACCACACTGCACCTCCTGAATCCGAGATTCGACTATCCGGCGGATCCTCCTCTCCAGTACCCCCGAATAGACCTTACCAGGCAGGCTGAAGAGTGTGATCCCCCTATAGTTGGAACACACCCTCCGGTCCCCCTTTTTAAAGAGGGGGACCACCACCCCGATCTGCCAGTCCAGAGGCACTGCCCCCGATGTCCACGCGATGCTGCAGAGGCGTGTCAACCAAGACAGCCCCACAACATCCAGAGCCTTGAGGTACTCAGGACGGACCTCATCCGCCCCCGGGGCCTTGCCACCGAGGAGTTTTTTGACACCTCGGCAACCTCAGCCCCAGAAATGGGAGGCCCCAAGTCCGAGCTCCCCAACTCTGCTTCCTCATCGGAAGGCGTGTCGGTAGGATTGAGGAGGCCCTCGAAGTATTCCCCCCACCGACTCACGACGTCCCTAGTTGAAGTCAGCAGAGCCCCGCCCTCACCATACACGGTGTTGACGGTGCACCGCTTCCCCCCCCTGAGCTGCCGGATGGTGGACCAGAATCTCCTCGAGGCCGTCCGGAAGTCGTTCTCCATGGCCTCCCCAAACTCCTCCCAAGCCCGAGTTTTTGCCTCAGCAACCGCCGAGGCTGCGTTCTGCTTGGCCTGTCAGTACCCATCAGCTGCTTCCAGAGTCCCACTGGCCAAAAAGGCCCGATAGGACTCCTTCTTCAGCTTGACGGCTTCCCTCACCACTGGGGTCCACCAGCGGGTTCGGGGATTGCCGCCACGACAGGCACCGACCACCTTACGGCCACAGCTCCGGTCGGCCGCCTCAACAATGGAGGCACGGAACATGGCCCATTCGGGCTCAATGTCCCCCACCTCCCCCGGGACATGGTTGAAGCTCTGCCGGAGGTGGGAGTTGAAACTCCTCCTTACAGGGGATTCCGCCAGCCGTTCCCAACAGACCCTCACAATACGTTTGGGCCTGGCAGGTCTGACCGGCTTCCTCCCCCACCAGCGGAGCCAACTCACCACCAGGTGGTGATCAGTTGACAGCTCCGCCCCTCTCTTCACCCGAGTGTCCAGGACATACGGCCGCAAGTCTGACGATACAACCACAAAGTCGATCATCGAGCTGCGGCCTAGGGTGTCCTGGTGCCAAGTGCACATATGGACACCCTTATGCCTGAACATGGTGTTCGTTATGGACAGTCCGTGACGAGCACAGAAGTCCAACAACAAAGCACCACTCTGATTAAGATCGGGGGGGCCGTTCCTCCCAATCACGCCCCTCCAGGTCTCACTGTCATTGCCCACGTGAGCATTGAAGTCCCCCAGCAGGACGAGGGAGTCTCCCGGAGGAGCACTCTCCAGTGCCTCCTCCAGGGACTCCAAAAAGGTTGGGTACTCTGAACTGCCGTTCGGTGCATAAGCACAAACAACAGTCAGGACCGGTCCCCCCACCCTAAGGCGGAGGGAGGCTATCCTCTCGTCTACCGGGGTGAACCCCAATGTACAGGCGCACAGCCGGGGGGCAATAAGTATGCCTACACCTGCTTTACGCCTCTCACCGCGGGCAACTCCAGGGTGGAAGAGAGTCCAACCCCTCTCGAGGAGGCTGGTTCCGGAGCCCAAGCCGTGTGTCGAGGTGAGTCCGACTACATCTAGCCGGAACCGCTCAGCCTCGCGCACCAGCTCAGGCTCCTTCCCCAGCAGAGAGGTGACGTTCCACGTCCCAAGAGCCAGCTTCAGTAGCCGAGGATCAGACCGCCAAGGTCCCCGCCTTTGGCTGCTGTCCAGCTCACACTGCACCCGACCCCCTGGCCCCTCCCACGGGTGGTGAGCCTGTCGGAAGAGGGACCCGTGTCGTTTCTTCGGGCTGTGCCCGACCGAGCCCCACGGGCACAGACCCGGCCACCAGGCGCTCGCCGGCGGGCCCCACCCCTCGGCCTGGCTCCAGGGGGAGGCCCCGGTGACCCGCGTCCGGGCGAAGGAACACGGTGTCCAATTTTCTTTCTCATCATAGGGGTTTTGTGAGCTGTTCTTTGTCTGGTCCCTCATCTAGGATCTGTTTGCCATGGGTGACCCTACCAGGGGCTAAAAGCCCCAGACAACATAGCTCCCAGACTCATTGGGGCACGCAAACCCCCCCTCCACGGTAAGGTGACAGCTCAAGGGGGAGTAACAGCTCAAGGGGGAGTGAACCCGGCAGACATATAGTCTGTGTTCTGCTAGAGAATGAGAGAAGATCAGGATATCATCAAGGTATACAAATACAAACTGATTAAGACAGTCTCTTAGCACATCATTGATAAGGGCCTGGAACATAACTGAAGCATTGGTGAGGCCAAAAGGCATGACGAGGTATTCAAAGTGATCTAGGGGTGTATTAAAGGAGATTTTCCACTCGTCCCCCTCCCGAATGCGAACCAAATGACACATATTGTGTAGGTCGAGTTTGGAGAAGATGGTAGCTCCTTGAATAGCTTCAAACGCAGAGGAGGTAAGCAGCAGGGACACTTGTTCCTCACTGTTATTTGATTTAGTCTCCTGTAATCAATACATGGTCCAAGGGTTTTATCTTTCTTTTGCACAAAAAAAGTGCAAAGTCTAATGATACCTGCTGCTAGGTAGTCTCGAATGTACTGCTCCATCGACTCGTGCACAGGGCGCGACAGGTTGTACAACCTGCTAGACGGCAGGGGCGCTCCAGGCAAAATGTCGATGCCGCAGTTATATGGACAGTGAGGTGGTAAAGACAACGCTTTATCTTTGATAAAAAACATAGCCGAGATCATGATACTCAGAGGGAACAAGTGTCAAATGTACTGGAGAGGCTATATGATCAAGCGGGGGAGAGCTAGACGACTGGAGTGCTGATTTGAGGTAGTTTGACAGACAAAATACACTGACCAGTGTATATGAGGATTATGTCGAGCGAGCCAGAGAAAACCCAGAATGATGAAACACTGGAAACAAGGAACAGATAAAACTCAATCTTCTCACAATGATTGCCTGAAACTAAAAGAATGATGGGTGCAGTCTTGTGATCAGCTTCCCTCTGATACCGTGATGGGAGATGGTAGAAGCTCCAGAAGGAGGTGGAGCTAAGCCAGGATCTAGGAGATTCAGCTCCGAACCAGTCGATCAAGGCGGATAGTTCCATAGTGGCGTTGTCAATATGGATTGTTACAGGCAATATGAGTCCACGAGTACTCCTGCCTCTTCTGGTGGGCCCTGTCTTGTGGTCGGATCGGGCAAGCAGCAATAAAGTGATTATGCGACCTGCAATATGTACACTTGTTTGCTGTCCGCTCCATCTACATATGCTCAGAGGTATCTGCGATAGGTGGAGGCTTAGGTATGTGAAGTCTGGGGGAAAGAAGGGAGGCGGGTAGGTTGAGAGGTGGCCATCAAGTGGGTAGGTTGATGAGAGCGTGACTTCCTCTCTCTCCTCTGTTCGGCTAGCCGGTTGAGAGACTAAATCCTCAAAAGGGGACGGCTCTTCCCGTAAGGCTATCCTTCAGGGCAAATCTTATTGTACTGGAAATCTGAGGTGTTCAAAGGGAGGGGGAAACAGAGAGAGCACAATGCCGTGTGGTGTGACTGTGCTGCTGGCCACATTCTCAGACACACAACAGTTCAGTCTCACAAACTGTGGTCTTTTGGTGAGGAGCATACCAAGTGTTAAAAAACATATTTAGCTCATACTCTCTGTACAGACTTCCTTTATTCAGTCTGATCATCCTTCATCTGAAAGCCTGTGATCTTAGTTTTCAGCTATTTTTGAACAGTCCTCTGTAAGCCCCTTTATCTTAGTTTTTATTCTCAGCATCTTTTTCAGGTCATGGTGTTATTTGGGAAGCATCTCACTGTCAGTGTGGGGATAATAGTCTCCACACAGAAGTTAATGTAGTCTGTCACACACTCAGTAATGGCATTGATATCTCCATGTGGCTCACAGTACATTCCAGTCTCAAAGCATCCCTGCAGATTGTCTTCAACTTCCTGAGACAAATTCTTCAAAGTCCATACAACTTAGGCTGCTACGTGGAAAGGGGAAGAGTTTTCTTTTTTTCCTCTATTTTTTCCATTTCTTTGGATACTATGAACCCAAGGATATTTCATGCTTTTTTTTTATTAAATTAGATTTTTTAATTTCAGTTCTGCAACAAAGAATGGAACAGTGAAACTTTTGCCACTTTGTAACGCTGCCAAGCAAAGATGTGGGTTGAATTAGACATGGATCACCAATTTGTTGACATGAGAAAAGGAATGAAGACTTGCAACTAGACTTGGGCTTTAAGACTAAAGACCAGTGAGTTTATTTGGATTTGAGCCTCATGACTGGAAAGAAGTTGATACCTAGCCCAGGTGTCTCAACAACCTGGCCAAGGACCATTTCCAGATTGTGGGTGGTTTCGAAAGAAAATCAATTAGAGACAAAAAATGCTAAACATTCTGTAATGACACTGAACACAGCACATCAGTATAACTGCACCTTCCACATTAATAAGTAATTGAGCTTTACTATTCACAAATTTTACTTCTTAGCCACAGGTGACCCTGATGGTGATCTGATTATGTTACCTGATTATGATACTGTAGCTTATTTAATTTGTCAAAAAGAACTATAAATAATTCAATAAACAGAAAAGGATGGCAAAAATGTCCCCATCACTCCAAAGGTGATGGATGCACATAGACTATAACTATTGGTCAAATGGTCAAATGGTTCAAATTGGTCAATGGTCAAATTGGTCAAATGGTTCATTACAGACACGAAGCTGACATCTCACAAGTAAATCTGAAGGCTAAAAGAGACGCTTTGCGGTAAGATGTGTTGCATCACTTCCTGTTACCTTGCTTGTGCACTGTGTAATTTCTTGCTCCGCTTGGAGTACTGATAATCACTTTATTTCGATCTATAACTTACACAATTTTGCATAGTTAAACTCTATAGCTTACCGTTCTGTTCTAACACACTCCTACAGATCTTTATTCTCACTTTTTAACGGTGTGTCTGGTTCTCTAGCGTAGCATGGCTACCGGTTCTCTTCCTCCTTCTCCTGCTTTCACCTGCTCCGTGTGTCAGATGTTTAGTTACTCCTCTGCCTCCTTTAGCGATAATGGTACATGTAACAAATGTAGTCTTTTTGTAGTTTTGGAGGCAAGGTTATCTGAATTGGAAGCTCGGCTCTGCACTGTTGAAAATCAACCGATAGCGAGCCAGGTCCCTTTTGCCAGTGTGGAGCCACCTAGCGTAGCTAGCTCAATTAGCCTCCCCCTAGCAGAACCTGAGCAGCCAGGATTACAACGTGGCTGGGTGACTGTCAGGAAGAGGCATAGCTCTAAAGTCAAGCCCGTTGTTCACCATCGACCTGTCCACGCTTCAAACAGATTTTCCCCACTCAGCGACACACCCGCTGAGGACAAAACCCTGGTAATTGGCAGCTCCATAGTCAGAAACGTGGCATTAGAGGCACCAGCGGCCATAGTCAAATGCATTCCAGGGGCCAGAGCGGGCGACATAGAATCCTATTTAAAACTGCTGGCTAAGGATAAACGTAAATATGGTAAAATAGTTATTCACGTCGGCGTTAATGACACCCGGTTACGCCAATCGGAGGTCACTAAAATGAATGTTGCATCGGTGTGTAATTTTGCCAAAACAATGTGGGACTCCGTAGTTTTCTCTGGACCCCTGCCAAATCTGACCAGTGATGACATGTTTAGCCGCATGTCGTCCTACAATCGCTGGTTGTCTAGATGGTGTCCAGCAAACAACGTGGGCTACAGAGATAATTGGCAATCTTTCTGGAGAAAACCTGGTCTGATGAGGAGAGACGGCATCCATCCCACTTTGGAAGGAGCTGCTCTCATTTCTAGAAATATGGATGAATTTATTTGCCACCCTAAAACATGACAACCCAGGGCTCAGACCAGGATGCAGAGTTGTAGTCTTACACACTTCTCTGCAGCTTCCCACCTGCTGCTACCCACCCAATCAATTAACACAAAAGGAGCAAATCCTCTTGTGCAAAAAGAAATTATTAAAACAAAAACTTTAACTGAACAAAAACATCAAACTATTAAATGTGGTTTGCTGAATATCAGATCTCTCCTTTCCAAGTCTCTGTTAGTGAATGAGTTGATTTGTGATCATCATATTGATATATTTAGTCTTACAGAAACCTGGCTGCAGCAGGAGGATCATGTTAGCATCATGTTAGCATCATGTTAGCATTAATGAAGCAACTCCCTGTGACTGTTTAAATGTTCACGTTCCTGGAACCACAGGCAGAGGAGGAGGAGTGGCAGCTATTTTCAGATCAGGGTTACTCATCAGTCCCAGACCCAAGATTAGTTTGAGCTCTTGTGAATCTCTGATTCTCAGTTTTTCCCACGCAAAGTGGAAATCCCAGAAACCTCTTGTGTTTGTTGTTGTGTATCGTCCACCTGGCCCTTATTCTGAGTTTCTGTCTGAATTCTCAGAGTTTTTATCCCAGTTAGTGCTGAGTACAGATAAAGTCATTGTAGTGGGTGACTTTAATATTCATGTAGATGTTGAAAATGACAGCCTGAATATGAACTTTAATTCTATATTAGACTCTATTGGAGAGTGAACAGTTAACAGTGTTCCCTTATAACTCTGTCTTATCTGACCATTTTCTGATAACCTTTGAGTTTACATTACTTGACTATACAGTTTCTGAGAAGAAATTTACGTATAGAAGGTGTCTATCAGAGGATGCTGTAACCAGATTTAAAGAATTAATTCCATCATCCTTTTCTTCACTGCCATGTGCAGATATGACAGAGGACGACTACCTAAACTTTACTCCAGCAGCACTTGACTCTCTTGTTGACAGCACTATAGTTTCAATGCGTACAGCACTGGACAATGTTGCCCCTCTGAAAAGGAAGGTAATCAGTCAGAAGAGGTTGGCTCCTTGGTATAATTCACAGCTGCGTGCTTTAAAGCAGACTGCAAGAAAGCTGGAGAGACAGTGGCGTTCCTCTAATTTAGAAGAGTCTCAATTAGTCTGGAAAGATAGTTTAACAATGTATAAGAAAGCCCTTCGTAAAGCTAGAACTGCTTATTATTCATCATTGATAGAAGAGAATAAGAATAATCCCAGGTTTCTCTTCAGCGCTGTAGCCAGTCTGACTAAGAGTCCGAGCTCTGCTGAGCCAGGTATTCCTTTAACTCTCAGCAGTGATGATTTCATGAGCTTCTTTATCAATAAAATTGTTTCTATCAGAGTGAAGATTGATGGAGTCCTTCCCACTATTATTAGTGATGTATCATCAAGTACAGCAGTTTTAGAAGTATCTTTAGAACCTGATTTATATTCAGACGGCTTCTGCCCAGTTGATCTCTCTGAACTAACAACAGCAATAGTCTCTTCTAAACCATCAAAACTTGTGTTTTAGACCCAATCCCAACCAGACTGTTCAAGGAGGTTTTCCCATTAATTGACACTTCCATATTGGATTTGATCAATCTGTCTTTGTTGACAGGATATGTACCTCAGACTTTTAAGGTTGCTGTAATTAAACCTTTACTTAAAAAACCTACTCTTGATTCAGAGGTGTTAGCTCATTATAGACCTATATCCAATCTCCCTTTTATGTCTAAAGTTCTTGAAAAAATAGTTGCAGCTCAGCTTTGTGATCACTTACACAGAAATAATCAGTTTGAAGAGTTTCAGTCAGGATTCAGAGTGCATCATAGCACAGAAACTGCACTGCTGAAAGTTACCAATGATCTCCTCTTAGCCTCTGATAGCGGACTTGTGTCTGTGCTTGTCCTGTTGGATCTCAGTGCTGCATTTGATACGGTCGATCACAGTATCTTATTACACAGACTTGAACATGTTATTGGGATTAAAGGAACTGCATTAGGGTGGTTTAAATCATATTTATCTGATAGATTTCAGTTTGTTCTTGTAAATGAAGAATCTTCCTCACACACCAGAGTAAGTCATGGAGTTCCCCAGGGTTCTGTGCTTGGACCGATTCTTTTCACTTTATACATGCTTCCATTAGGTAACATTATTAGACAGCATGGCATAAATTTCCATTGCTATGCTGATGATACTCAGCTGTACTTATCTATAAAACCAGATGAACCCAATAGGTTGGTCAGACTACAAGCATGTCTTAAAGACATAAAGACCTGGATGACTCAGAACTGTCTGCTTCTAAATTCAGACAAAACTGAAGTCGTTATCTTTGGACCTGAGCGTTTCAGGGAGAAATTGTCTAGCTATATAGTTACTCTAGATGGTATTTCCTTGGCTTCTAGTTCTACAGTGAGGAACCTTGGAGTTATTTTTGACCAGAATTTATCATTTGACTCGCATATAAAACAGGTTTCTAGGACTGCCTTCTTTCACCTTCGTAATATTGTTAAAATCAGGAACATCTTGTCTCAGAGTGATGCAGAAAAACTAGTCCATGCATTTGTTACTTCAAGATTGGACTACTGTAATTCTTTATTATTGGGCTGTCCCACATATTCTCTGAAAAGCCTTCAGTTGATCCAAAATGCTGCAGCCAGAGTTTTGATGAGAACTAACAGGAGAGATCATATTTCTCCAGTTTTAGCTTCTCTTCATTGGCTCCCTGTTAAATTCAGAATAGAATTTAAGATTCTTCTCCTTACATATAAAGCTCTTAATGACCGAGCTCCATCATATCTTAAAGATCTCATTGTAAGATATTTTCCTAACAGAGCACTTCGTTCCCAAACTGCAGGTTTACTTGAGGTTCCCAGAGTTTCTAAAAGTAGAATGGGAGGCAGAGCCTTCAGTTATCAGGCCCCTCTCTGTGGAATAAGCTGCCAGTAAATGTCCGGGAAGCAGACACCCTTTCCACTTTTAAGACCAGGCTTAAAACTTTCCTTTTTTATAAAGCTTATAGTTAGGTCTGTTGAATCTGATAGTGTGTCTGCTAGTGTGTCTTGTTCTGCCTCCACCTCTGGCACCCTCTATACTTTCATTACCCCCTACCCGAACCAGGGTTTGAATCCCATTCCCGCTTATCTTACCTCTTTTATTTCTCCCCCTACCTGAACCAGGGTTTGCATCCCCACCCCGCTGTGACTGGTGTGCAGTTGGTGAGAGGCTGAGGTAGCTTGTGGCTGTAAAAAGATGGTTGTTGTGGTGTGAGGAGCAGATCTATATAGGGAGTATAGGGAATTACTCACTGAGTCTGCTCCTTTATTTTATTATTTATTTTTTCGTTAGCACAAGTTTCTTGTGTTTACCTTGAATAGGGATGGCTCAGGTAATCCTGAAACATCCCATAGTTAAGCTGCTATAGGCCTAGACTGCTGGGGGGCCTCATCTGTCACACCTTTCCTCACTTTACTCTCTTTATGTATATGTGACATTATTGTGGTCATTAACTCGTGTTTCCCTGTTCCAACAGAGCGCCCCCCCCCCCCCCCCCCCCCCCCCCCCCCCCTTTCTGTCTTCTCAAACCCCAGCTGGTCGAGGCGGATGGCCACCCTTCCTGAGTCTGGTTCTGCCAGAGGTTTCTTCCTGTTCAAAGGGAGTCGTTTCTCTCCACAGTCGCCTCAGGCACGCTCAGGCCGGGAGATTGAACCGAAAAACAAAAAGTTTTCATTGCAATCTGTTGGTTTTCTTAGCTAGGAAATTGTTTTTGAATTGGCTCTATATGAACGAATTGGATTATTTTATGAATTATGATTATTATTAATTAATTGAATTTGAATTGGACTTACTATCTAAGTGCCTTGAGATGACATTTGTTGTATTTGTCGCTATATAAATAAAAATGAATTGAATTGAATTGAACTATATTGGCAAAAGCATTGGCTCATCTGCCTTTACACGCATATGAGCTTCAGTAACGTTCCATTCTTAATCCAGAGGGTTTAATAATAATAATAATTATCAATTACATTTGTAAAGCACTTTTCATTTCATACGGAATCTCAAAGTGCTATGCTGATGGTGGCAGACTACTGGATTGTAGCCACAGCTGCCCTGGGGCACACTGACGTCGGCCCACCCTTTGCAGCTATAACAGCTTCAGCTCTTCTGGGGGAGCTTTCCACAAGCTTTAGGAGTGTTTCTGGGAGTTTTTGACCATTCTTCCAGAAGCACATCAGTGAGGTCAGACACTGATGTTGGACAGAAGGCCTGGCTCACAGTCTCCGCTCTGATTCATCCCAAAGGTGTTCTATCGGGTTGAGGTCAGGACTCTGTGCAGGCCAGTCAGGTTCTTCCACACCAAACTGGCTCATCCATGTCTGTATGGAGCTTGTCCAAAATCTTGGAAATTGTCCAAAATCTCTTGGTATGAAGCAACCAAGGGGCCAAGCCCAGCTCCTGAAGAACAACCCCACACCATAATCCCCCCTCCATCAAACTTTACACTTGGCACAATGCAGTCAGACAAGTACCGTTCCCCTGGCAACCGCCAAACCCAGACTCCTCCATCAGATCGCCAGATGGAGAAGCGTGATTGGTCACTCCAGAGAAGGCGTCTCCACTGCTCTAGAGTCCGACGCTGCATCCGACGCTTTGCATTGCACTTGGTGATGTATGGCTTGGATGCAGTTGCCATGGAAACCCATTCCATGAAGCTCTCTACACAGTGTTGAGCTAATCTGAAGGCCACATGAAGGTTGGAGGTCTGTAGCGACTGACTCTGCAGAAAGTTGGTGACCTCTGAGCACTGTGAGCCTCAGCATCATCTGACCCCGCTCTGTCATTTTACGTGGCCGACCACTTCCTGGCTGAGCTGCTGTCGTTCCCACTCGCTTCCACTTTGTTATAACACCACTGACAGCTGACTGTGGAATATTTAGTAGCGAGGAAATTTCATGAATGGACTTGTTGCACAGGTGGCATCCTATCATGGTACCATGCTGGAATTCACCGAGCTCCTGAGAGCGATACATTCTTTCACAGATGTTTGTAGAACATTTTGTAGCTTGACAACAACTTAACTGATTATGTCATATGCAACGCCAGCAGGTAACATAGGTGAACTCTCTCAGTAGACAACATGGACAGAAACTCAGTGCCAAGAGGGTCAACATCTGATGTGCAGAAACTCTGCATATTACAGGGCATGTATTGTTGTAATGTTTTAAATACTTGAACGCAGTTTTTCTAGAGAATATAATTGTTTTGTATATGTGATTATCGTCCATCGACTGTTTTGGGCTTTCACATGCGCGAGCCTACAACCAGCCGGTGAGTTACGTGCTGTTTATAAAGTTGTTTTGTAACGTCCCCATGCCAGTAATGTGAGAACCATGCATATGGTTTTGATGGTAAGGCTTGTGACTTTATTGTCGGATGGTTTATAAAGTGGTGTGACGTTTCTGCTGTGTGCAAGTTGTTGTTTTACATGGAAGGGTTAGCTCATGCCCCTTAGCCACCACGTATTTGGTTAGCATGACAGGCTGCGCAAACAGCGCAATTGCTTCACAGGGAGCGCAGATTTGCACCGGTCTGTGTCCTACCGTCAGTATTTGACAACCTCTAGCAATGGAAATGCGCTTCAAATGCCCCGGAGTTCCCCTTTAAGTTTCCTTAGGCAACGTGCAGGCAAGATTGCAGCTGACCCCTCCCATCCTGGACACAAATTCTTCGACCCACTCCCCTCTGGCAGGAGGCTGCGGTCCATCAAGACCAAAACCTCACGCAACAAGAACAGCTTCTTCCCCTCTGCAGCTGGCCTCATAAACAAGACCAGAGACCCCACTGACACTGATCCCCCACCCCCACCACCCTCTACACATTACATTAACGTGTACTATCTCCTGTACGGACTGTCTATACAATACTTGTACACATTTATTCCATTGTTTCACTTCCACTTTTACCAACTGTTCTTATTTATTGTTTTTATTTTAAGTTTTCAGAAAAACAAAGCACCAGCACGCCACAACTAAAACCTTGTATGTGTAAACCTACTTGGCAATAAAACTGTTTTTGATTCTGATAACATAGTAATAGAGTAGCATCTTACATATTCCACTTCCTTTAACCAGACATTGTAATACAAAGAATGAACACTGAATATCTGAGCCCTTTATATAATCTATATTCATAGATTAAATTAAGTTTCTTCTTGAGCCCTTTTTCCTGTCCTGTTGATGGTCGCCCTTCCTTTGTTTGGCTATGCTGGAGGGAGTTTTTCATCTCTATTTTTACCTTGTGCATGCTCATGACAGAAGATTAAATGAAAGAAGAGTTGATGCATTTGTTTCCTGAACAGGACAACGTTTCATGAATTGGCAATATATGAATACAATAATAATGAATAGAACTGATTTGGATTATAACAAACTTCATCAAATTGGATTATAAGGTAATTAGAATTAATTGGAGTACATTTGATCATAATTGGACTGAATTCGATTGCATCTTTAAAGATTTGTTTTATTTGTAAATATCCCCAATATAAATAAACTGAATTTAATTTAATTGAACTGACAGAATAAAACATGAATGTCTGCAATTCAACAACTCTAACTAAATGCAAGAATTACTGTTGTTCGTTTTTCTTAATTTACCATACCATCCCAACCTTTTGCAATTTGGGGTAGGCGTTGGACATCAGTGTGAAATAGGTTAAATTAACTGTTGTTCTTTAGCCCACTATGGATCATTTTGAATAATTTATAGTGCAACACATATATGGTGGGTCTGTATAGATATGTCAAGAAAAGACAAGGAAAACTGTCAAATCAAAATTCTATTCATTTTCTAATTTGGAGCTTCTTTGGGTTCACAACAACAGAACCTCCTGGAACCAGTCTCAGTGTGGATATTGCTGATATTGCTGTGGTTGTCGTCTACTTTATCATTGTCTTGGTGATTGGAATCTGGGTAAGAAGTTGCACAACTTCTTTGTACACTTTATATGCAATTAAGTGAAATTTCCAATGTGAAACTTGACTGGAAATGTGTGACATTTCATGTCAAAAGGATTTTAAGTAATGCTTTGAGTGTACTCGTGCCCTTCTTTTACCTCTCTCTTATATAGGCATCAATGCGAGCCAATCGCACCACTGTTGGGGGGTACTTCTTGGCTGGCCGCTCCATGACCTGGTGGCCTGTAAGTACAATACTTTTCTTTGATGTTAATATTTGAAAGCAGACTAAGAGGTTACTGTTAACAAACTTAGTATTCAAATGCAGCAAACCTTTCAATTTTGTTCAGAAAGTGATAATCAGATAAATTAAACAGAATTTAACTGTTAATTCTCAGGAGCTGCATTCTAAAAGACAAATAAAAAAATCACATCTCAGAATTTCTTCATGGAAATCTTGTCTTATTGTTGTTCTGCAGAATAAAGAGAAAAAAGAAAAAGTTATCCATTTATGTCCTTCTGGTCTCTGTTGCATACATTATTTAATGTAGTAGGGGCTATTATGAGGTAGTCATTGCTGTGTTAAATAAAAGTCAGTATCACTTTGAGAAAAAAGGTCAAATATTATTTTTATGTCAGCCTCTTTTGTTCAGGGTGCATGTGATGCCCTTCATGTGTAGACAACACATTTTCTAACACATTTGATTACTTGATGTAGTATTACATTGGCTGTGCTGTTTTTACAAACAAAGAAGATGATTAAGAATTCATCAAAGGAAGTCCTGATTGTTATCTTATGAAAATACACAAATGCAAGATCATAACATTGGAAAGCTAATCAGGCTCACACATACTGATGTGCAGTTTTTAAAAATAATGACTCATATGGAAATCACATTAAACTTAACTCAAAATGGGGCGGTCGGTGGCGTAGTGGGTTAAGCAGCCACCCCATGTACAGAGGCTACAGTCCTTGCTGCAGCTGGCCCCGGTTCGAGTCCCACACCGAGCGGCCCTTTGCTGCATGTCTTCCCCCTCTCTCTGCCCCCTGCTTCCTGTCTCTCTCCAACTGTCCTGTCCATTAAATGCATAAAAAGCCCCCAATAAATAATAATAATAATAATAAAAAAAAACTTAACTCAAAATGATGTATTCCACAAAAGTAGGTTCACTCTGATTGTAGGTTCAACAGGACACTCTCTACCCCTGCCACTCATTTTGAAGACGCCGCGTTTCTCACTCATCTTTCAATGAGACTTGCCTGTCAATCAACTGGAGTGACACCTGAGGTGTCCAATCAGGTTCCAGAGGTGGCCGTTCGGGAGCCGGCTCTTCTTTGGGAGCCGAGTCAAAAGAGCCGAGCTTCCCATCACTAGCTCCGGCTATTCGTCTCTGACGTAATATCAAATTTCCCGGGCCGTGTCGCGGACAACAGTCTGTGATTGGGTGAATGTCCGTTTAGTTTGACCAATGCCTTTTCGTGCAGCGTAAGGGAGCTGAGGTGCGCTCCTTGTTTTGTATATTGGTGCATTACGAGGGTGGGCAAACGGGTTTACCTTTGGAAAATGTGGGGGGGATGAAATCACCTTGCTGTAAAAGTGGGGGTGTCGAAACACCCCCATCCCCCACGGGTGCGACGCCCATGGGTTAAGCCACCATGATGAGAGCCCCTCTTTTGGGTAATTTACTGAAGAATTAATTACAAATATTTCAATAAACATAGTCGTGTATTTTTTAAGAAAAGAAAGGGAACATAGGATACATTTGTGTCATCTATTTGTGATCTTCAAGAGCTCAGTGTCATCACACCTCAGCGAATAAAGACACACACTAAAATTTTGAACCACTGAAATTCCTATAGCATACTGATAGATAGGATGGAATGCCCTCTCCGGGTCGGGAATGAGATCCTTCCCCAAGTGGAGGAGTTCAAGTATCTCGGGGTCTTGTTCATGAGTGAGGGACGAATGGAGCAGGAGATTGACAGACGGATCGGTGCGGCGTCTGCAGTGATGCGGGCTCTGCACCGGCCCGTCGTGGTGAAGAAGGAGCTGAGCCAGAAGGCCAAGCTCTCGATTTACCGGTCAATCTATGTTCCTACCCTCACCTATGGTCACGAGCTGTGGGTAGTGACCGAAAGAACGAGATCGCAAATACAAGCGGCCGAAATGAGTTTCCTCCGCAGGGTGTCTGGGCTCTCCCTTAGAAATAGGGTGAGAAGCTCGGTCATACGGGAGGGGCTCGGAGTAGAACCGCTGCTCCTCCGCATCGAGAGGAGTCAGATGAGGTGGCTCGGGCATCTGGTGAGAATGCCTCCTGGACGCCTCCCCGGTGAGGTGTTCCGGGCCCGTCCCACTGGGAGGAGGCCCCGGGGAACACCCAGGACACGTTGGAGAGACTATGTCTCTCGGCTGGCCTGGGAACGCCTCGGGGTCCCCCTAGAAGAGCTGGAGGAAGTGGCCAGGGACAGGGACGTCTGGGTTTCTCTGCTCAAGCTGCTGCCCCCGCGACCCGACCCCCGGACCGGCGGAAGATGATGGATGGATGGATGGATACTGATAGATCATAAGCTGGTTCCTACACAACTTTGCTGTACACAAAAGTGCTGTGTGTTACTGATTGCATCAGCCACATAGCAATATAAGCAATATACAATCATTGTAAATATTGTTTTAAAAATGGACCTTCTTGACGAATTTTGAATTACCCCCTCTGGGGGATGAATAAAGTATTTTTCTATTTCTATTTCTAGCCTTGGGAAGCTAAGATTGTGTTTTTATTGATGCCAAGAATTTTATGCATAGAAATAACTAGTAATGTCTTGCAGCTTTTAAAGTTATACTTGAGAATTTTGCAAAGATTCTAAAGTCGTAACCGCGTAACCAGCAAAGAGCAAAATTTTGCATTTTGCCTCCCTCTGCAGTGATGGGATTTAACACCACTGCCATAAAAACAAATCTAACTGTGAGCCCTGCAAATGTAAATCTTATATATGACTTTATTGTCATGTTGAAGAGGCCTCAAAGATGCCATCAAAAGCCCACAAAATGTTAAGCAACCACAAAGAGATACTCATGCGGTATCAGTCCCTGGCATTCTAGGGCAGTTTAAGGCCCAGGAATGTGCAAAGCAAGTGTGTGTCAAAATTCAAAACGAGTCGGACGCACATAGTTTTAAGGTTCACAAACTTCTCTAATGTTGTTTTAACTTTGTCAAGTAAATATAGGAAGCTATTTGTGTTCTTATCTGTTATCTGAATTAATTTACAGATTGGGGCCTCTCTGATGTCCAGTAATGTTGGCAGCGGTTTGTTTATTGGTCTAGCAGGAACAGGAGCAGCTGGAGGCATTGCTGTTGGAGGATTTGAATGGAATGTAAGTAGCACCATCCAAATGCAACATGTATAAAAATATTAAATAACCTAAAACAAAAGTAGGTATCACTTAATTAAACAAATGGGTATTTACTTGTTGAAAAAGTGTAGGATAAATTATCCTTCCAATTTTCAGTTTTTAAATTATTTGCAAACTTCACTGCATATTATTATGTTAAGTTGCAAATACAAATGGATTAAACTGATTTGGTGTGAAAGGTCAATGAAAGGTCAATGAAAGGTGTGAAAGCTATTTCCTTTCTAGATGCAACACAAAATGTTCATTAGTGTAATTGGCTTTGAATTAGCCTCGAGGTTTGTCTTCCACATACCTTGATAAAGGCTCTTAATGCCATATCGATGTTATAGAGTTCAAAGCATACTGGCTTCAGTGAGGGACTGTAGAATGTAACAACATTCAAGACAGTTATCAATCTTCCCGGGAGCAGATGTTTCATCAAGTTCACCCGGTCTAGGTCAGACCCTGCAATGCTCAGAGAAACTGCAAAAAACCCAAGAGCTACATCTCAGACTCTACAGGCCTCCGTTAGCATGTTAAAGGATCATGCCAGTATAATTAGAAAAAGATTGAACAAGAACCTGGGCAGTCTGCAGATATTACATTGACCATGAACTCCTCTGTATACCAAAGGATTCTATAATCAAATGGGACTTCATGAAAAAATGCCTGAGTTACTGTGAATAAAGCTCCATCGAGCTACTCGAACATAAGGTATTCTTTTTCGTTTATCATGCACTAATTCTGCATTTAGGCTAGGTTTTTGTTTAATAGATAATGACACAGTCTAATATGTCATGTGTTGTTCATCTGAGGTCCCATGTTTCTAATTTCAAAACCTGGTAAGGACCAGATGTCTTCATACCTTAGATTTACCTTCGAATTAATAGGGGTTGGGCTTTGTTTTCTCACATGACGATGTTGTCTACTTTTGTTTTCTATCATATTAGAAACAAGCATAATCTGAGGAGACTACTCATTTCTCCCAAAGATTTCCAAGATGATGTAAATAATTTGAAAGCATGCATATCCAGCTGAAATTGTTATGGCTGACTATAATTGCCCCAGTTTGGCCATTTATGGAAGTGCACACAGTCTGATTAAGAAAACGGGTTAGAGCAGGAAGTTGATAATCACAGTGCTATACCCAATATTTGTGATTGGATACTGCAAAGAAAGTCTTACCAAGTCAAACCTGCTTTGCAGTGCACCAGTGTAGACATTAATTGGGGGTATGTTTCAATTCTTGTTTTGTGTGATATTAACGTTTGTGTACGTCACTTTATTGAAAATAATGAATAAAAGGTGGAAACAGTAATATGCTGTTGTGACGAATAATATCTGTTGTGACTACTTGAGTGTGTGTGTTTTTTTAGGCAACATTGGTTCTAGTGGCTCTCGGTTGGATTTTTATCCCTGTCTACATCTCTGCTGGTGTGGTGACCATGCCTGAATACCTGGCCAAACGTTTTGGAGGCTCCAGGATACGGATATATATATCTGTTCTGTCACTCATTCTTTACATCTTCACAAAAATATCAGTAAGATACAAAAATGTACTTTTACAACTACTCATTTGGCAAATTTCAAACGACACATAAATGATCCAACTCAGAATAGGAGCAACATTGCCTCTTTGTGTGTGTGTGTGTGTGTGTGTGTGTGTGTGCATTTGTGTGCATTTGTGTGCATTTGTGTGCATGTGGGAATTTTCCAGACGGACATCTTTTCGGGGGCGTTGTTCATCCAAGTGTCGTTTGGCTGGAATCTCTATGTATCCACAGGCATACTGCTGCTGGTTACTGCCACTTTCACTGTAGCAGGTATGCATACACACACACACACACACACACACACACACACACACACACACACACACGCACACGCACACGCACACACACACACACACACACATGAATGCAAACAGGCACAGCTGTTTGTCCTAGTGTTTTTCCTAGATTGTTCATTCTAGAGGCCACTAAAACTTTTCATTTTTGTGTCAAAACTTTTAATTAATTGGTTGCAATGGGGGTGTGAAGAGTATTTCAAGCAATATGTAAAAAAATGTTCCAGAAAAAGAACCCCTACCCCACCTTTAATGGTAAATATAACTGACCAATCATTTGGCTTTCATGTCATTCAATCAGGTTTACATTTTTTTTCTCAAAGCAATGATAGTCTATGTATTATGCTTACCTCTAAACATCAATGTAATTATTTTGTTTATGATAGATATTCTTTCAGTAAGCTTTCAGTATCCCATGGAGCTTGAATAGTGTAAATATTTTTAGTTTTAAATTGGACAACAAATTTGAAGTAGATATATCTATATCTATTTGTAATTGAAGTTTTATGTTGTTGTTGGTTCAACACCATTCCTTACGCTACACATAGAGTTCGAAACAGTGGATTAACTGTTGAAAGTGTAGCAGAAAGGGAGACGTGGTTGTAATCGAAGGAAATCTCCATGAATGCGTTGGGATGCTATGTTTTGTGGCCTGCTTTTGATGTTTCCGTCCGCTTTTATTTTATAAAAGCCAGGTAGAGTGGAATTGGAGTCCAGTATATGCTGCTGAAGCCAGGTCTCAGTGAAACACACAATGCTGCATTCTCAATACTATTCCTGTGTCTTCATGAGTGCTCCAAACTCATCCAATTTATTCATTCATTTCTTGTTACCACAATACAGTCCATCCTAGAATTGTTTTGCGTGGTGCTGCAGTTCCTTCATCAAATAGCAATAACAACATCATGTTTTTCTCAAGTCAATAACAGCCAGAGGAGTGATATTTTCAGTTGTTTCTATTGAACTGTTGCCAGGCTTTACATTGACATTGCACCCATTGCATACTGATATGAGATATTATGGTGACAGAATATGTAATTGTGGGTGGAGAGGAGACTGAGTCATCTCCCTGAAATGAGTTTTTGGAACTTGGGATGTCTGCCATTGCTTTAACACATTGACAAATGTATTAATGTTGCATATCGTATGTCTGACAAGCGCTAAACAAAAAAAATCTTTATGTGTATAGGTGGTTTGGCTGCAGTCATCTACACTGATGCGCTCCAGACTTTGATCATGGTTGGGGGCGCTTTTTCATTAATGTTCATAGGTAGGATTCCCTCTCTCTCTCTCTCTCTCTCTCTGCCACACACAGGCACTCAAAGTTTAATCTTGATTAACAGTTCTGTTAAAGTCCTCCCGTTGTTTTGTTTTTTCAAAGTTGTCTGTGATGTGGAGATACAATACTCCCTTGAGGATGGTGCCTTTTTTATTCTTAAAGGCATGGTTAGTAATCCTGGAGAGCTAGCAAGAGAGCTAGCAAGAGAGCTAGCAAGAGAGCTAGCAAGAGAGCTAGCAAGAGAGCTAGCAAGAGAGCTAGCAAGAGAGCTAGCAAGAGAGCTAGCAAGAGAGCTAAGTGGCACCTCCGCTAAGCTCCTCGGTTTTTTGTCCTCGGCCCGAGGAGTTTGAATTGGTCAGCTTTTCATCAGTCCTGCAGCTGCCACAGAGGTCTGATTATTTTCGGACCTTTTTCTAAATACATCAGGTCTGGATTACTCTCAGAATAGACGTACCATTTCACCCAGTATTACAAAATGTGTTTCTGAACAGGATTACCAACCATGCCTTTAAATGAAATACAGGCCAGTGTTAAGTAGCTTGATTAAAAAAACACACACACATCACCTCTCATCAAAGTTAATTTGAGGTATGATTATCACTGTGCTGTTTGTATGTATTTTCATATTTTCTAGCTTTCTCTAAGGTTGGGTGGTATCAAGGCCTTGTGGATCGTTACATGTCAAGCGTTCCCTTGGTGACAGTTGTTAACACCACCTGCCACTCTCCGCGGAATGATGCATTCCATATGTTCAGAGACCCCGTGTCTGGGGATTTACCCTGGCCAGGTCTAGTGTTTGGACTCACCGTACTGGCAACATGGGTCTGGTGTACAGATCAGGTAACTTAACCAATACTATTCACATATTGTTGCTCACAAAGGTGTTTGATTCGGGTGAAAGGTGATAGGTGCGTTTTTAGAAAACTGCTGACAATTTATTTAAATTTTTATTTGTTTAATTTTAATCTATCTGGGAAAATTCAACTCAAATTCTCAGATTCAATTTTTCTGTGAGAGTATCCTAGGCAAGACAGGCAGCAACTATATAAGCACTAATTATATAACAGGACACATATTTCACATTCAACACTTTACATATGGTATGATCCATGATGAATAGAATTAGGTTGTCACAGTACTGAAATTTCAAACTCTATACAGACACCAAGGAAAATTTTTGATAGAATAGAATAACCTTTATTATCTCACGAGCGAGAAAATTGCACATTACAGAGCTCTGTAAAGAAGATACAGTATATATACACAAAAATAGATATACAAATGCAAAATGGTATGTACAAGATGTAAAATAGAATATACAACATATGAAAATACACCACATTGCCAAAAGTATTCAGTCACCCATCCAAATAATTAAATTCAGGTGAAAGAATGGCTTGCTCTCAGGAGCTCGGTGAATTCCAGCATGGTGCCATGATAGGATGCCACCTGTGCAACAAGGGTTAGGGTTAGGAATGGGGGGGGGGGGGGGGGGGGGGGGGGCAACAAAGAAAAAAAGGAATATGCGTATTAGTCCGCAAATATGTCCAAATGTTTCAGGCACGCACGCCGTTTATAACTCATTCGTTATATTCAACTCTATCTAAATGGCAATTTCACACGTTGCCATGTATAGACATGGCAACGTGTGAAATTGTCATTTAGACGATACTCCCATATACAAAACAATTATCTTCTCTAGAAAAACTGCATTCAAGTATTTAACAACAATACCATATACTGCTAGGTTAGCATTACTTCATGTTGTTTCATGCCCAGTAATATTGTTGTAATCAGGGGTGGAAAGTAACGAATTACATTTACTCACGTTACTGTAATTGAGTACTTTTTATGAGTAATTTGTAATTTTCTGAGTAGTTTTTGAAATGTGTAATTTTTACTTTTACTTGAGTACATTTTGACCCAAGTACTTTTACTTTGCTACATTTGAAACCCCTCACGTTACTGAGTAAAACAAATATTGATGGTGAAAAATTAAATGCGGGCGGAAATTTAAATAGCTGTCCCGAAACTGAAAGTCAATTGCGTGGCCGTGCCTTGCCTTGTCCAGCAAGGATAAAATCCATGCTGGACAATCCTGCACATCCTCTTCATAATGTGTTGGTCAGCCACAGAAGCACCTTCAGCCAGAGACTGATTGCACCACGATGCACCACAGAGCGCCACAGGAAGTCATTCCTGCCTGTGGCCATCAAACTGTACAATTCCAGTGTCTGACATTACTTCACCATGTGCAATAACCTGGTCATGTGCAATAACAATAATAATTAGCTACTGAGTAGCATTGTAAATACTGTTTATTGTTTTTTTGTACATATTGATATTTTTCCCTATCTTATTCTTATTAATCTTTTCTTTTTCCTGTAATGAGAGCACTGCAACAAAGGAATTTCCAGCAAGGGATTAATAAAGTAATTCTGATTCTGATTCTGATTTCCATTGTTAAATAATCTGGAGTGGTGGATCTAGTAGGCTACCTGCGCTTTGGAAGATGGCTGTTGCTAACCTAGACGTGGAGACCTTGGAGGAGGAAAGGTCCGAAGACGAAGAGGATACACATTCTGGAGGAGACGAAAGCCAGAAAAACCCATCGCCAAATTTAGAAAAATTATTCGTTTTCAAACGCACGAAAGGCAATAATGTGATTATGCAGTGCAAGATGTGCCTGCCAGCCAAAACGGAGCTTTCGGCTTTAAGAACATCGACTTCAAACTTACTTCTTTAATACACCTCAAAATCGATTAAAACAACTTGTACTGAATTTGATTCATGACTCATCCTTTTTGCATTAAAAAACTGAAAGTAATTTAGTAACTTTTACTCAAATTACATTTTAAATGAAGTAATTTTGCACTTTTACTCAAGTAAATTTTGAGATGGGTACTTTTACTTTTACTCTGAGTAGAATTTAGGCAAAGTAAAGATACTTTTACTTAATTACAATTTTTCAGTACTGTTTCCACCTCTGGTTGTAATGTTTTAAATAGTTTATCATGGCTGTTCTAGAGAAGATAATTGTTTTGTATATGGGAGTATCGTCCATTGACTCTTTTAGGCTTTCACATGTGCGCGCATACCAACAACCGGTAAGTGACATGCTGTTTATAAAGTTGTTTTGTAACGTCCCCATGCCAGTAATGTGAGAACCATGCATATGGTTTTGATGGTAAGGCTTGTGACTTTATTGTCGGATGGTTTATAAAGTGGTGTGACGTTTCTGCAGTGTGCAAGTTGTTGTTTTACGTGGAAGGTTTAGCACTTGCCCCTTAGCCACCACGTATTTGGCTATCTCTCTCTCTGCCACACACAGGCACTCAAAGTTTAATCTTGATTAACAGTTCTGTTAAAGTCCTCCCGTTGTTTTGTTTTTTCAAAGTTGTCTGTGATGTGGAGATACAATACTCCCTTGAGGATGGTGCCTTTTTTATTCTTAAAGGCATGGTTAGTAATCCTGGAGAGCTAGCAAGAGAGCTAGCAAGAGAGCTAGCAAGAGAGCTAGCAAGAGAGCTAGCAAGAGAGCTAAGTGGCACCTCCGCTAAGCTCCTCGGTTTTTTGTCCTCGGCCCGAGGAGTTTGAATTGGTCAGCTTTTCATCAGTCCTGCAGCTGCCACAGAGGTCTGATTATTTTCGGACCTTTTTCTAAATATATGGGAGTATCGTCCATTGACTCTTTTGGGCTTTCACATGCGCGCGCATACCATAAAGTGGTGTGACGTTTCTGCAGTGTGCAAGTTGTTGTTTTACGTGGAAGGTTTAGCACTTGCCCCTTAGCCACCACGTATTTGGCTAGCATGACAGGCTGCGCAAACAGCGCAATCGCCGCACAGGGAGCGCAGATTTGCACCGGTCTGTGTCCTACTGTCAGTATTTGACAACCTCGAGCAATGGGATTGCGCTTCAAATGCCCCGGAGTTCTCCTTTAAGAGTGTCCTGTTTGGGGCTGTCCGTGGCATAGTGGTTTGAGCTGGCGCCCCATTTACAAGTGGCTACAGTCCTCGCTGCAGCTGGCCCCAGTTCGAGTCCTGCATCGGACGGCCCTTTCCTGCATGTCGTTCCCCCTCTCTCTGCCCCCTGCTTCCTGTCTCTCCTTACTGTCCTATCCATTAAGGCATAAAAGCCCCCCCCCCAAAAAAAAAGAGAGAGTTCTCTCCGGAGGACCTCAGTCCCCTTAGCAGGTGAAGACAGCTGGGGCCCTTCTTGTAAAGTGCATCAGTATTTGTGGTCCAGTGTAGTTAATTCTTGAGCTGAACACCCAGGTATTTGTGGTCCACCACAGTTTCAATGTCCTGTCCCTTGGTGTTCACAGTTTCATCCTGAAGCGCTCAGGTCCAAAGACAACAACTTTAGTTAAGTCTGAATTTAGAAGCAGAAAGTTCTGAGTCATCCAGGTCTTTATGTCTTTAAGACATGTTTGTAGTCTGACCAACCTATTGGGTTCATCTGGTTTTATAGATAAGTACAGCTGAGTATCATCAGCATAGCAATGGAAATTTATGCCATGCTGTCTAATAATGTTACCTAATGGAAGCATGTATAAAGTGAAAAGAATCGGTCCAAGCACAGAACCCTGAGGAACTCCATGACTTACTCTGGTGTGTGAGGAAGATTCTTCATTTACAAGAACAAACTGAAATCTATCAGATAAATATGACTTAAACCAGCCTAATGCAGTTCCTTTAATCCCAATAACATGTTCAAGTCTGTGTAATAAGATACTGTGATCGACCGTATCAAATGCAGCACTGAGATCCAACAGGACAAGCACAGACACAAGTCCGCTATCAGAGGCTAAGAGGAGATCATTGGTAACTTTCAGCAGTGCTGTTTCTGTGCTATGATGCACTCTGAATCCTGACTGAAACTCTTCAAACAGATTATTTCTGTGGAAATGATCACAAAGCTGAGCTGCAACTATTTTTTCAAGAACTTTAGACATAAAAGGGAGATTGGATATAGGTCTATAATGAGCCAACACATTTAAATATAAATCAGGTTCTAAAGATACTTCTAAAGCTGCTGTACTTGATGATACATCACTGATAATAGTGGGAAGGACTCCATCAATCTTCTCTCTGATAGAAACAATTTTATTGATAAAGAAGCTCATGAAATCATCACTGCTGAGAGTTAAAGGAATAACTGGCTCAGCAGAGCTCGGACTCTTAGTCAGACTGGCTACAGTGCTGAAAAGAAACCTGGGATTATTCTTATTCTCTTCTATCAATGATGAATAATAAGCAGTTCTAGCTTTGCAATGAAGTCCTACTTCTCTGACATCATCATGGGGGCCTCATCTGTCACACCTTTCCTCACTTTACTCTCTTTTTCCCCCGTTTAATTTCCCAAATGATATTATGTACATGTGACATTATTGTGGTCATTAACTCGTGTTTCCCTGTTCCAATAGGTATCCTTTGAATGGTGTTTGTTGTCCCCTCTTTTCTGTCTTCTCAAACCCCAGCTGGTCGAGGCGGATGGCCACCCTTCCTGAGTCTGGTTCTGCCAGAGGTTTCTTCCTGTTAAAAGGGAGTCGTTTCTCTCCACAGTCGCCTCAGGACGGGAGATTGGACCGAAAAAGAAAAAGTTTCAGTGCAATCTGTTGGTTTCCTTAGCTAGGAAATTGTTTTTGAATTGGCTCTATATGAAATTGGAGTAATTGGATTATTTTGTAATCAATTACGATTACAATGAATTGAACTCCAATTGGCTTGAATTGGACTATATTATTGAAGTGCCTTGAAATGACATTTGTTGTAATTTGGTGCTATATAAATAAAACTGAATTGAATTGAATTAAACGAATATCAGAACAAAGCACTGGAAGTGAGAGCACAGAGCCGCTGCGTCTACACGTGCCACCATCTTGATTCAATCCACAAAACGTCATTACTAATCATGACAGGTCATGAACAGGCGCTGAGCATGAAAGCAATTTGACAGGGCCCCAGGGGCAGGCGGTAGAAAGAGACCTCTGAGACAATCCAGCACATAGTAGCAAGGTGTAAGATGCAGTTAGGTACAGGATACATGCCATAACCAAGTGCCAGGAATAGTGTACAGTAGCATCTTTGTCGAGTATTGGTTGGAAGTCCCAAAGTCAAAGTGGAGGATACCTCCAAAGGTAGTGAAGAATGACAGAGCTAAGATCAATTCGGTTCAATTCAATTAAGTTTTATCATATAGTGCCAAATCACAACAAATGTCATCTCAAGGATCTTAAAAGATCTTGTGGGACTTCCTGATTCACACTAATAAACTGGTGATAGCTAACCAGCCAGACATTGTGGTTGTTGAGAAACTACAGAAGAAGGCAAAAGTGATAGATATAACAATTCCAACAGCACCAGTATGAAGAAGGAACATAGGAAGCTTGAAATAAATTCCATGGGCTGAAGGAGGAAGTTGAAAAGATGTAGGAAGTGAAGGCTACAGTGGTGCCAGTGCTAATCGGAACACTCAGGGCCGTGACCCCCAAGTCTCTTTCCAAAAGAGTGCAGTCCTTGGAACAGCCAAGATACTTTGTAGAACTCTCAAGCTCCAAGGCTTCTCTTGACATAGATATATATATAAATTCCACACGTATCTCTCTTGTGGGCAGTACCCCTCTTCTCAAGTTCGGGTCCTCAAGGCTGGGGATATACATTTAAACAATTATCCATTTAAAATCAAGAATCAATTCAAATTTCTGGTTGTAACTATAAAAAAGAGGAAAAGCTTTTCATGGAAAAAATGTATTCTTTTTTTTTACCAAAAGTGTGGGTTTTTTGACACACGCAAGAAATATGACAATATGTTTACCATCCATACGACATAAAGATCAAACTATTATGATGGATATAATGAACATTATGATGACGATTATTATAACTGTGTGCAGATGTATGTCTGCCTTTGTAGGTTATAGTCCAGAGGTCTCTGTCAGCCAAATCTTTGTCTCATGCCAAAGCAGGCAGTGTTTTGGGAGGCTACCTCAAACTGCTGCCTATGTTCTTCATTGTGATGCCTGGCATGATAAGCCGAGCACTGTTCCCAGGTAAGTCTGTCTACTTCTCTATTTGAGACTGTACCGTGAAATTTTTCCTTATGTTGAATAATCTCATATTGAAAGAAAGCTTAATCAATCTAATGCAATACAATAACAGTAAATCAACACCTGGAAGTTTATCAGGTATCCTTTTTGTTGACACTTTCAAGTAGAAGTTAGTATATATTGTCACTGACTGAAATATATATCCTATTTATTTTGTAAATGCAAGTGCAAAAAATTTTCAACGAGGCAGTTTAAGTTGTTTTTTAATTTTTAATTTAAGAAATAGAACCAAACGCCGACTAAAAACCAGTCACGCCTTTTAAGTTGTTCCTCCCTTCCCTGTGCTTGTTTTGTATTTGTAGATGAGGTTGGTTGTGTGGATCCAGCATTGTGTCAGAGCATATGTGGTGCCTCAGTTGGCTGTTCCAATATTGCATACCCCAAACTGGTGGTAGAACTAATGCCTGTGGGTATGTCACAGACACAGACAAACACACACATTTTCAGTCATGTATTTGAATTCACCCATTTACTTTTACAATTTGATGAATAAGATATATTAAGATTTTCAGCAATCAAAGGTTTAGGACACATCACAAGTGCGAAACAGCCATACTGTTCGAGCAGAAGAATAGATGGTCATGCAGGTAACTGAGGTTCTCACCACTGTATGGGTTAGCCTTAGTGAGGGTGAACTCTTTATAGCAAATTAATCAGTCTTCCCTGTGCAGATGCAATCACATCTTATGAATAAAACTGGGCCTTCACTGGCTCATTCTCCATTTCTAACCCTTACATGACTCTTACATGTTACCAATCCAAAAAGTAAAATTGTTGTTTTTTATTTTTGTTTTATTAATTAAATTTTTATTTTCATTTTATTGTCTAAACCCAACCAAGAATGACAAAAGTGTTTTGGTCAAGTGTTATGTTACTGATGGATGTTATGTTAGTCCCAACCTCACGTCACACAAAAGCCGAAATGCTGGGCTTTTTGTCAGGACTTTGTGTTTTTTTTAAACTAAAGACTTAAAAATGTCATGTACTCTGATACTGAAAAGCAAATAATACTTACATTTCCCCTTTGCCTATACAACCATTTCAGTTGGAGAACTTCTTGACTGCAATCTGAAAAGGATTCTCAATAATGAGAAGAACACAACTCAACCATGGGTCAACTTCACTCTGAAATTACACTCAGCATGGCAGGGACCAGGCCCAAACTCACTTTTCAGCTTGTAGAACAGCAAATGCCATCAATGATGCCACGTTTAAATGATAAAACCTTGCAAATGTCAGGAAAGAGGCTCATCAGACATGAAACAAATGTTCCCAAAAAGAACATCCTTGAAGAGAGCCCAAAAAAGCAGCCATCCCCCGGGCTGACTGGGCCAGCACCCCTTAGCACTCCTTAAGCTAAGGCAATGGCCTGGACTACCCACTGGAACAACCACTGCTTTGACAACACCTACCATGCACAGAATCCACATAGCAGACAGGTTAACAGTCTGCCATATGGCACTAGACTAGGCAATGTAACGCAAAAGGCAGTAGATTAGGAAGATCAGGTGTCATCAAGCTGCTTCTGCAATTTCTTGAAAAGAGGTGATTGAAAAGATCCCGAACTAAAGACCTCCTGAGAACCATCTGTGTAGTGGTGGGGTTAGGAAGGAGTGATAGAGCTGAGCTCTCGGCCTTATCAACCCTAGTTTGGACAGGATCAGCACACAAACTGGGCGTGCAATTCAGACACCCGCTTTGCCGAGGCCATTACAAGGGGGAAGTCTGTTTTCAGGGAGAGGATCTTCTGCCCCAGGCCAGACAATGGCTCAAAGAGAGGCTCTGTGAGTATGTGCAGAACAACCTGCAAATTTTATGAAGGGACCGTGCCTTGGTGGCATGAGATACCTTGCATTGGAACCCTGAACCCCTTGCATTATTGGTGTCATATAAGGACTCTTATATGGGAACGGACTGCCTTTAATATGGGTTACGACAGTAACAGTCTCAGTGACCTGAGACAGCCGTCGTAAAGGCTGCCTGCCGTAAATCATCTTGTTGACACTGCCCCTCCCGCTCGATTTGTTGTTGTTCCGGTGTACCTGCGAAGTTGACACCTGTATGCTTGTGCTCATGTCTGATTGTGCTAGTTCTGAGAGTTACCAGTAAAGCGTTATTATAGTTCAAAGTTCGTGTGGACATTACACTACTTTACAATTGGGACCTCCCAATTAGGGGCTACAGGCCCATTTCTGAGCCTTCAACCACAATGTGCCAATCAGAAGTGGATACCACATGCCCTTGTAGACATGGTAGACTCTGAGAGATTGTAAGACCATGAGAATGATGTCTGCCCCACAAGAAGCTGAATCCCAACCCCTGGTGCTACACCCAGTGCCAATAATACTAACAGAAGGGCTCTGACTCCCTGCAGAGTTGAAAGAACAGCTAGGCTCAAGTTGTGGAGAACCCCCACAACAAGGCCCAACACGAAACCTATAAATCCCTAGATTTGGGTCTCTAAGCCACTGTCAACATGTCTAGTCAGGGTGGGAAATGACATGGGACTCCTGCTAGCAATTCCCTCAGATCTGCGGCCAATAGGACTCCGACCATTAACATCTTCACCTCAGCTAGAACTGCTGGGAAAGGAGGAGAGGCATACGATAGGCTCCAAGGCAATAAGCCTGCTGGGGGATCCAGTAGTGTCACTGTCGGACCTACCATGGAGTAAGATAGGGGATTATGGGTGGTGTCCTGAGTGGTAAAACAGTTGACCTATGATTTTCTGAAAGACCAAAGGGCTTGGAACCCCCTGGTAGAAGATCCACAGTGAAATTGTCCTGGTAAATGTACAACCTTCAAGGTAATGCCCTGTACATGTGCCCTACATGGGAGCGGGCTTGCCTTCTCGTGCAGTGACCTGTTGGAAATTTACGGTGAACTGAATGTAACTGCATTAATACCTTCAGAGAAAGTATATTGTTACAATATAAACAAAGGTAAAATAACAGCATTTCAAAGATCAGTTGACAAACCTTTGAAAAGTTGGAAATTATGCAGAAAAAAAGATATTGACATGAATGTATTGGCACATGTCAAGGATTACACAATCTGTTGATAACAAGAACTGGATTTTCTTCTCCTTTACCTTTTGTCTGTATTCTCAGCTTGGATAGTCTGAAAGCTGTGAAGAGAGGCAGAGGAGTCAGAGCTCCAAGTTCATCAATTTTAGATTTCAGAGATCTTGCAATCCCGACGATGACTGAAGGAATAAATAGTTTAATGTACTCTTCTCTTCAAATCGTCTTGATTTGAGTTTTTATTCCAAGGATTAATTAGACTTTGAAAGGCCCAATTAACTATTGCAACACTTTAAAAACAGTTAATTAGTTCTAAAAAGTAAAGCTTCACTTAACAGGAAATGTTTTGCTCTTTTGCTCTTTTAACGTAACACGGATGAACATGCTGCTCGTGCCATTAGTCATAAAACATAGCAGTTAAATAAATGTCTGAAAATAAAGGCATGGTCACTGGCCTCACTGGTGAGCTAAACCTTGGCAAAAAGACAAATAAGAAAAGTTTTAACTCACTAACATGTCCAAATGGGAACCAAACTTCATATATGGGCACAACTGAGATCATGTATCAATGTTTTTTTTTTCCAATTAAATTTACTCATTTATTAATTTTTTTTTTTTTTTTTACTGTGTAGCTTTATTACTAAAAGAATCTTTTTTTTTTTTTTTTTTAAATGAATCTGTAGCATGTAAATAGGTTTGCATCAGAAAGATTTGCAGGAATATTCACAATGACAAGGTCATCTTTTACCTGTTCTCACAGGTCTCCGTGGTCTAATGCTGGCCGTGATCTTAGCTGCTCTGATGTCATCTCTGACCTCCATCTTCAACAGCAGCTCAACTCTGTTCACTCTGGACCTCTACCACAGAGCCAGGCCGAGAGCCACTGAAAAGGAACTCATGATTGTTGGAAGGTAAGGGTGATAAGATCCACCAATACTTATTGGGACTATAAACCATTGATTCCGCTACAAAAATACAGAACTAACCCAAATCCAGCACCACTTTCAGGAAAATCATTCTTGAATCAATCCTCCTTGAGTACTGTCTCTCTCTACAGTCGGCACTTAGTTGCATCTGTTCTTCGTTGGCCGGCTCACTCTTTTTCAGATAAACTTACACATGCTAAAGTCATCAACTGAAAACACTTTAAGGAGAGAAGTAGATTTGTGAACTGATTTGGATATGTGGTTGTTGACAAAGGTATTTTATGATGACCAGTATGTGTGTGTATGTGTTTATGTGGCTATAGGAGAGAGCGGTGTGTCAAAGAGCCTCCCTGTCTGACATGCTGGGAGTTATCCATTCAATTCAGTTTATTTATAAAGCACCATTTAAAAATAAACATCTTCTGAGGGCCTGCGATGAATCGGTGACCTGTCCAGGGTGTACCCCACTGTCAGAAAAGCTGGAAACAATTAACACAAAATCTTTTTTCTTGCAGCAAGAAGACAACCTATCAGGTTGCTGGCCCAGAGTTGTCAGAGTTAAAAAAAAAAAGATACTTTCACGATTTATATTATTTATGTTTACTAGCCACACAATGTTACGAGAACTAAAAGATAGGAGGAAGCTTTTTCTCATAGTATAACTTTTTCTAACACCCACCTTTTGCCCAGTGGCCACTAGAGTAGTCCAGAAACCCAAACAAGCTGGCGTTCCTGGCAGGTCATTATTTTCTAGATATATACACCATTCCGTTTTTAAATCAGGGTCTTTAAGTAATGATGTATTCAATCTCCAATTACTAGGTGGTGGTGTGACTCTCTTATTCATCAGATAGAGACTGGGGCATGATTGCTTACAGTGATATGGTGTGGATTTTGATTTCTGAAATGTCACTCATCAGAGAGCAGCAAGCTAAGAAATAATCGAATCTCAAATATGAGTGGTCTACTGGTGAGAAAAAGGTATAATCCCTGAGAATGGGGTGATGGGAGCGCCTTGTCATGGTTTTAAGATTCCAAAGGATTTTGGCCTAAATGCAGAACACTCTCAGGAGGAGGAAGTAGATTTAGAATGATTTATTGAAGGACTAGAATAGTGGAGAGGAATGGTCTGGGACTGGAAACACTGGAACGGGTCTTCAAAGAGAAGTTGATGGTTTGCCACCAGGGGGAGATGAGTGGGGTCTGAATCCAGGAGGTTAGTGGTGGTTTGAGATGGTGGTCGAGACGAGGTGGCTTGGAGGGTGAGCAAGGTGCGACCGGAAGGAGGCTTTAAGGAGGGCTTCTCCAGGATGCTGCCAGCGAGGAACCTCGGGAAGTGAGGAGAACTTGGAAACTGGAAACTTGGCATGATGACTTGAATAATGTTTCAGAAAAGTGGAGACAGGAGCACGTTAGCTGCATTGAGGTAACCTGGGAAGGAGCACAGGAAACCGTAAGAATTCTCAGAGAAAAGGCCAGGGACCAAGGGAGTACAAAACATACCACATTGGTTAACACTGGCGACGAAGTGCTGGCAGCAGACTCCTTTTACTCCTACAGCCCTTGCTGCAGCTGGCCCCGGTTCGAGTCCCGTACCGGACGGCTCTTTGCTGCGTGTCTTCCCCCTCTCTCTGCCCCCTGCTTTCTGTCTCTCTCCAACTGTCTATCCATTAAAGGCATAAAAAGCCCCAAAAAATATATATAAAAAAAGAGGCGAACTATCCCTTTAAGTCTTATAAAAAGTTAATATGTTTTTTACACGATGCATTCATGTTCACATCTGGTTTAATGCCACCTCTCACTTGTTCTCATAGTAATTGGAACAATATAACTTGAGAAAGGGAGATGTAGTGTATTGCAATAATAAAAGTGTATTACTGAGTTTGTCCACTAGAAGCGCTGTTATCTAGCTGTTGTATTGTTGTGTTGATATCGAGACAGCAGAATAAAAGGTTGTTGTCTGACTACTCATGCCAGTGTCCACCGCATATCTTACAGGCTCCATGAAAACATTTATAAAAAGTCATATTATAAAAAGTTCAAAAAGTCTTCATACAAGTTGTTATGGAATTTTTGCCTTAACTCCCTATTAAGATTTTGCTTACCATCCTACTACATCTGATGAGAAGTGAAATATAGACTTTCAATGTTTGTGCCGGCCGGCCACGTGTTTATTTTCTTCTGCAAAAGAGGTCAGTCCTCACCAGTCAGCGTTCGTGGTGAGAAGAGACCCAGAACAAAGGAAATCAGAAGCATTTATACAGAAAGAGGAGGGTTTGGACTTTCAGGTGACACCTGAAAGAACACACCGTGTGTATTCTCCAACTGTCTCCTTGCCACACCCCCTGGGGGAAAGTCTCGCACTTTGGGGAGATGCAGAATCCGGAGACAATGGTCATTTGAATGATTATTGTCAATGTGTTAATCAACAGACACATGGTCTGCAGACATTGGGTCTACAACAAGGTGTCTTTTAAGAGACAAAAGGTTAGCAGACATCGAATTTACCATAACACTTGTCCCTTTTGATTATTAATTAATCATTAATAGGAGAAAACCATAAAAAATAAAAAAAATGAAATAGTGTAAAACTAAAGGAAAACAATATTGAAATAGAATTTTAAAAAGATAAAAATTAGAAATCATCAACCACTTTCTTTCAATTGAGTAGACCTAATCACTAATAGAAAACAAAACAACCTTAAAGAAAAATAAAAAGGAATTAAAAAAATAAAAGGGAACAAAATTAAAAATAGTCATAACTATTATCACTAATTCACACAGATTGAAAAATATATCATCCTGGCGGTTGTCTACAAAAGTAATAAAAGTAATAATGGGAATATAAAAACAAATAAACAAAACCAAACCAAAGCAAAACAAAGAAAATAAAAATAAACATTTACAAAATGTTATCATCAAAGTCTGATTTGGTGTCAGGAATGTGAACAGAGGTTGAATTTTGGTCGGCCTTATTGGCATACACATGAACATACGTGGAGGAGTAAATCATCTTTGTTATGAGCACATCAAACAGCCATTTTAACACGCATGGAATTAAGATGCAGAGCAAAAAGAAAATTATTATTAAAAACCGTGATGGCCATCTTTGGCTCTAAGATTTTAGCCTAGAAAGTCATTCACTGCTGGTGGGGGTTGAATGGCATCTTGCATATTTTTGATGATGCTGGTAATGTTCTCATATTCATCAGAGTGGTTGTCTTCAGTTCTAGAGGTCCGCTTGACCGTCTTAAAATCTACCAGCATGTTAAATTGGGAGCCATGTGGGTCGGGTGACCCATTGACTAAAACTGAGTTGTTTGTGTATACCCGAGCTTGGATATTTAATTCCACACCAATACGTGCCATGGTGTAGTTTGTTGAAACACGTCTAGTTGGCGTTTATTGAGTTGATTCCTTGCGTCGTCCTCTCTGGCGTCTGTGCGTCCTTGCACTGTTCGTCCTCGTGTCGTTCATCCTCGGCGTGTGTTCCTCCTTGTCGTTCGTCCTTGTGTCGTCTGCTCCTCCTCTGTCGTTCCGGTTGGCAGCTTGGCTCCTCCATTGGCTCGGGGATCTTCCTTCAGTGGTTGGCGTGGACCCGCGTCGTTCTCTGCCATCTTCACAGCGGTATGCGTCATCAGAAGGCCCTGGAATGGAGCTCGTTACCATTTGGAATGCCGGTGCTTCCTTCTCAGGCCCTCCACCATCACCTAGTCGTCAGGCTGGAAGTCATGGCGTGAAGTGGAAACTGGTGGTGATTTTACCTGCTGACACAGATAGACAGAATAAGTTTTGCAATATTTTAACATATTTTCTTGTGTGAGTGGAATGGAGTGGCCTGGTTACAGACTCTGTGTGTAAAAGAATTGCAAAAGGTCTCATGTGCATGTTAAATGTTTTCCTTATTCTAATATGCATAAGGACAATAGGCTTTTGTCCATGGCAGTCCTGTTTCCTCACAACACTACGCTAATTTGATTTTAGAGTGTCATTTTCTGGCAGGGTGTTATAAACAATGTTGTTTGAGGTTAATAGCAAGAAATGTATTAATTTGGGTTATTGCAGAATTGACAAAGTGAGCTGGGAATAATCTCTGTTAGCAGAGCCTTTTTGGTATTTTGCTGGGAATACTTCAATTCAGTTCGACCACATGTCGATCTATTACTAAGCAATTATTAAATCTATCGTCAGGTGTTCAAATGGTGTGTCTGTGGTGGGTGAGTGGGTGTGATCGTTTTGCTTACCTGTTATGCGTTGCACAAACCATTCATGATTGATGAAACTTGAAGAAAATCTGAAAATCCTTTAGTGAAAACAGTGTTGGGTTATAGCATTATTCCCCCCTTTTGACACATGGTTCAACCCATGTGTCACTTATGCAAAGTGAGGAAAGAAATGTTCAGGCAGGAAAGATTTATCGTCAGGTCCACACCACACAGCTTCCTTTTCTGTGTGGCACTGGAGCGTCTTTTCCTGTGGTGTGGCGAAGGGCTGTGTTGCTGTAAGAAAGTTGGGAATGGTAACAGGAATTGATACAAATAAAGGATCAGTGTGTTGGAATGTCGCTCTGTTTGCAGCCAGCGGCATCCTCGCCTGCATTTCCTAGAGAGAGACAGGATCTGAATGTTGTTAGTGTGAGAATAGAATATCAACATCAGAATAGACCTGCAAAGTGGGATGCAAATCTTTAGGTCATCAGCATATTGTAACAAAGTAGTGTCTGGAGAGAAAACAAAGGATTCAAGACTGTCTGAACGCTTCATTGGCTTTCACAGTACTCTTGAAACAGACGTGTGGATTTATGGCCTCGTGTGCTGAAGTTGAAAGCAAACCAGAATTAGCTTCCTGTGTAAACCTGGAGCCTCAGAGTAGATGTATGAAAAAGTTGACCATTGATACAAATATTGTATTAATTGGCTGCATTACCTGCTTGCAGACCCTGAAAAACACGCCACTGTGTTTATTTTCTTTATCTCTGATCTTCTTATCAGGAAATAATAGTGTGCATTTTGGACAATCATCATCTGGGACAATGACTCCTGCTGTCTTTAGAGGCTCAAAGAATCGATGGCTTCTTGTTTGACTGACTCACAAAGTTTAAAGTCTGATTTTGGAGTGATGACAACATTTTCACAAACTTTGAAAAACATCATACTTACCGACAGTCCACAGTGACTTGGAGACCTCCTGTAAGGCTGTTTGAGTACAGTGTTTTCTTTGGACAAACAACAAAAGTTTTTTAGAAGTGCTTTTAGTCACCAGCTGGATTTTCCTTTGGGTGTGCACACAGATGTCACTTTTCTTATTATTTCCTGTTCCCTATTCTTCAGTTTTTTCTTCTAACTTTGATATATCTTTTAAACTAAGGGACCCCCTATTGGGAACCCAAACATTTAGATATTTGAACCTTTTTCCCCACATTTCTTTCTCATAACGTCAACAAGTGGCCCTCCCCGGAGGCCGCGCTTCCTCAACGGGGACCCTGCTTCCCACCCCAACTAGGAAGCGTCGTACGACTGATTATTCTCCAAGTAGAACTTTCCTCTGCTTCGTTTTTCTTAAAGTTTACAAGCAGCAAAAAACTACATTAGACAAACGTTTTACGAACATTTAACACCCTCTGCTTCGTCTTTCTTAAGTTCCCAAGCAGTAAAAAAACTTTGCCACCTGCTAAGATCATGAGAAATGGAAATGTTAAAACCCAAATTTGAAATAATAATTTAGAAGTCAATATTTCAGTACTCACCAGATGGTTTTTCGCTGATCTATGTTCGTTGGACTTCAGCGGCAACGATTCAGGACAAATACACGGTTAGCCCTCCCGTCTTAAAAACTAAACAGACGTTCAGAGGCTGAATTATATAATTCAGGACGGCCAATCGCTTCCCGTGTTTTGCCCCGGACGATTGCGCGTGAATCCTGCCGAGACAACGCCAAATTGTTATGGAATTTTTGTCTTAACTCCCTATTAAGATTTTGCTTACCTTCCTATTACATCTGATGAGAAGTGAAATATAGACTTTCAATGTTTGTGCCGGCCGGCCACGTGTTTATTTTCTTCTGCAAAAGAGGTCAATCCTCACCAGTCAGCGTTCGTGGTGAGAAGAGACCCAGAACAAAGGAAATCAGAAGCATTTATACAGAAAGAGGAGGGTTTGGACTTTCAGGTGACACCTGAAAGAACACACCGTGTGTATTCTCAAACTGTCTCCTTGCCACACCCCCTGGGGGAAAGTCTCGCACTTTGGGGAGATGCAGAATCCGGAGACAATGGTCATTTGAATGATTATTGTCAATGTGTTAATCAACAGACACATGGTCTGCAGACATTGGGTCTACAACAAGGTGTCTTTTAAAAGACAAAAGGTTAGCAGACATCGAATTTACCATAACAAAGTCAAGATCCAGTGTATAAAATGCATTTGTAAACTCTACCACATAAGAAATTAGGTAACACCAGAGTCAGCAATGAGTAAAAGATTGTAAAAACTCACAAAAAGGCAGATTCTGGGCTGTGATTGAATTTAGTCACAGATTAAGAAACTCAACAGATGCCATTGCGATGGCTGCAATTATTGGAAGACTATTTTCTCCTAAATCCTAAATTAGAAAAGCGTGGTAGATGTTGGTGTGTACTTGGACAGAGCTGTAGGGCCCAGATTAGCCCTCTTCATGACCGAATGTTGATTGCTTATAGAATTATTCATCCCCCAGTGGGTGAAATTAAAAAAATAATAATATTTAAAGTAGCCTGGTAGTAAACTCCTATCCTAGAGCTTACCCTGCACTTCCCTACCCCCTCTCCTGCACTGTACCCCCCTCTATGTCTGCACTCTGTCTCGACACTGTCACTTCTGACAACTGGCTTCCTTCTGCATAGCTTATTGTTAGCTTTGATGTTAGCTGCATTGTTATATCCTCATTTGTAAGTCGCTTTGGATAAAAGCATCTGCTAAATGCAGAAACAGAAACAAAGTAAACCTGTCATTCATGAACTATTCAAGATTATCAAAGCACATGGCCCAATTTCCCCAAACGTATTACAATTTGTGGGTTTCAGCTTGTCAACAGTTTAATTAAGGACAAACGGGGGATTCCAACTGATCTAATACATTTCAGGTGGAGGTTGAATAGAAAAGCAGCAGTTATATGATGTCATATGTGACCTCAGTTTTGTGGTTTTCTGCTGAAGGAGTTTTAGACACGTGTCACACAGAATAGAAGATGTACTTGCCTCACATTGCAACATATTTTCTGTTTTCGGTTGGTTTAATTATTTAATGGTTTGACAGTAATGGTAGGCATGTAAAAATCAAAAAGTCAATAAAAATTGGTGTTCTTGTTGGTTTCCTTTACTTATTTTATCTTTTCGTGGTTTTTTGATCTACTTCCATCAGTCCCCCCCGATTATCTTTTTCATACCTGACCAAACATCTCTCGCATTGTTCTGCTGGAGCTTGTTTTCAAGCTTTTTTTCTGCACACCTCACTCTCAGTTATCTTCTTTTTCAACTGTTTTTGAGCAGTCCTGCCTCTCCACATGAAGGCTTTTCTTCTTGTTCAGCAGCGTTTTCAGATCACTGGTTATACAGGGTTGTATGGGGGAAGCACCCCACTGTCCTTGTAGGAATGATATTTCTTCCAACACAGAGTTGATATAGCCTATCACAATCTGATGGCATTAATGTCATCTTCATGTAGCTCACAGAGTGCATTTCTGTCTGTAGTGTCAGAGCGCTTCTTTAGATTCTGCTCATCTTCCCTTCATCTAAGAGAAAACTGTGGAGGGGGGCGTGGTGCATCAGGTGCAGAGGAGAGGTGGAGAGGTGGGAAGAGCTCAGAGGACAGTGGGAGGGGAGATGATTGGCACACCTGTACATCGTCGGCTAATCATTCTCCCCTTTATCAGTAGCGTGCTGGTCCAGAGATGACAGGATCGAGAGCCAGAGACGGAGTGACGTTTGAACCAAGCACACGGAGGAGCTGGAGTTCATCTGTTGCCGTTCTGGCTAGTAATCTCGATCAGTACAGAATAAAAACAAGTCTAAGTAAACACGGTCTCTGCTCATGTGTTGGGTGAACCCACAGTGACACGGGAATTGTTACAAAAACCTTCTCAACGCATTTTAATAGTTGCCACTGAACAATGGTGTCTTGGTGAATATCAGGGGAACCATATTGTGGTCTGCCTTGTCTCAGGGAGGACAGGCAGTGGAGTTCTATGTATCCTTTATCATGAGTATAATAGAACTCTCATCATCTGCTCTTATTTACGAACTTTCTGCTACTATGATGTGCCACATTCTATTGTATGGTGTTGTTCATTTTTTGCTATATATATTGTTTTTACACTGTACTCATGTTCATTGTTGTGAGTTTATTTACTTTCCAGTGAATTCAATATGTGGTCATTGCTAAGAGAAATGAGGGTATTAGAGGACATTTTTTTTCTCTCTCTTTGATCAAACCTTTTGATTTAAGTTCTTAAAATTCGTATGTCACATTCTAAAAATCTCATCCTGAAAATGATCAAATAATTGCTGTCTTTTGGTTCCCAGTAATGATTTCAGGCTTTTAAAATTTTCTCTCTGTTTGACCTCAACTCAAACTAAAATAACATCAATTTTATTTCAGGGTTTTTATCCTCCTCTTGATGTGCATTAGTCTGCTGTGGATCCCAGTCGTCCAAACAGCCAACAGTGGACAGCTGTTTGAATATATTCAGTCAGTGACCAGCTTTCTAGCACCACCCATTACTGCTGTATTCCTGATGGCCATCTTTTGGCCACGTGCCAATGAGCAGGTAGGTCTTGAACACACGCATAAAAAGATTAAGACATAAATCATTTGATGTGACGTCTGATATACTTTAACCTCAGGGAAAACGTTATGTTCAGACATTTAACACAATGTACTTTAGAATTAAAGAATTATTGAACTCGATACCCAAGATATTGTACAGGTTTTGATTTAAAGCTCAAGTTCACCCCTGCTGTAGTGTATTATAGTGATAGATGCAGTTTGTTACTGGGCCTTGGCATGCTTTTACAATTTTTACAGTAAATTGTTTAATTATATTTCCCTAATAAATCTGAACTTAGCAAATATATTATTGGTACTAACAAAATTTGGGTGCACTACACTACGTCATGAAACTGCTTCTTCAAGACACTGTGGGACAATGCAGCTACAGCTACAGACTCAGACTGACACTGGAGCACGGAGTACCTGGCACTGCATTTATTTCTGTTCCAGGGTAGCAATATATAAGTTTACTGTCTCCTGGAAGAATTTCCTGCACCGGTTCCAACATTAGCTGCTTCTGCCTGCCACTCTCTACAACTCTTTATTTGCCCTGACTGCTGGGATAGCTTCCTGCTTCTGAAGAGTGCAAACGTGTCTCTGCTGCTTATCGCTTTATTTGCTTTTAAATAATTTTACTTCTCTCCAAAAGTCTTGAATATAATTTTATTCTTTTTCTTTTAAGTGAACCAAGACTTTTTTAATAATTTTTATTCTTTTTACAACTTATCCGACGAGCCAGCGACTACAATCCTTTAAAAAAGGCCCTGTGAAAGCTGTCGGATATATCAACAGGAAATTTGTGCGCTACAAGAGAGACTGATCCATGCGTTTGTCTCCAGCAGGTTAGACTGCTGTAACGGCCTGCTCACTGGGCTCACTAAACGGGCTGTAAGACAGCTGCAGTACATCCAGAACGCTGCTGCTCGAGTCCTGACTAGAACCAGGAAATACCACCATATTAGTCCAGTGCTCAGGTCTCTGCACTGGCTTCCTGTCGCTCAGAGAATAGACTTTAAAACAGCTCTGCTTGTGTACAAGTCTCTTCATTGTCAAGCGCCAAAGTACATCTCTGACATGTTAGAGCCATATGAACCAACTCGGGCTCTGAGAACCTCAGGGAGGGGTCTCCTGCCTCAGGGAGGGGTCTCCTGCCTCAGGGAGGGGTCTCCTGCTGGTGCCCAGAGTCAGGACTAAACAAGGTGAGGCTGCGTTTCAGTTTGATGCTCCTAAAATCTGGAACAGTCTTCCAGAAGATGTGAGACAGGCCTCAACTCTGACAATGTTTAAATCCAGGCTGAAAACAGTTCTATTTAGCTGTGCATATGACACCTGAAAGTATTTTATCTGCACTCTTCACTTTTAAATGAATTAATCTATGTTTTTTTTTAATTATTTTATTGCCTTCTTGTGATATTATGTAGCTGTAAAGCACTTTAAATTGCCTTGTGTATGAACTGTGCTCTTCAAATAAACTTGCCTTGCCTTACAAAACTAACCAAGAACACAGCGCAACCTGGTGGCAGAAGGTGCACATAACACCCCAATACTCTATTGCATTGAATATATCAGGCCGCTGTCCTGCAGGTTTTAGATGTCTCCCTGCTGCAACACACCTGATTCAGATTAAATGGATCTCTTCATAAGATTGTTAAATTCGGCACAAAGCTGTTAATGACACATTGACTTGAATCAGGTGTGTTGAAGGTGGAAAACATGTAAAACCTGCAGGACAGAGGCCCTCGAGGACCGGGGTTGGCCATCCCCGGTATATAGGAACTCAAACATTGATTACTGGGAGAACACTTATAATCTGTGCACCCTGAAATACAAATATCCCCTGAACAGAAATGTACATACTTGTAATTGGACATGAATCCTTTTAAATGAACTCTTGAATTTTGGGTCCCCAGTATTTAACAGTGCCTTACAGAAACATCGACACCAAAGCAGTCTTAATTGACCCGTTACATATGCACACAAGGGGCAGTTGTGTCCACTTGACCAGGTGGAGTGACTAGTCTCGACTAAATTTGTGATTCGTAAATAAACATGTTACCTGTATTTATAAGTGATGTAGACAGGAACATTCTGATTCATTCAGTATTTGTGTAAGAACTTTTGAAAGATGAAATCTTTTTTTGATGGCCTAATTTTGTGTTTATACAAACCTTACTCATACCCATTTTAATTTTCAACAAATGTTTGTACCAGAAAACTTTTGAGACTTTGAGACGTCCACATGGAACACCCACAGATTTTCCCCTTTTTTCTTCAACAGCATTCTCAGAAACTCATCTTGTAGAAATGTGTTCTTGTATAAATTCATTGATTTTATGTGAAGCTGACATTGTACGGGTATATTGGTGTGTGTGTGTGTTTATGATAGTTAATTAGTATCTATTGGACCTTTCAAGTTTATTACATTTTCAGTAATTGTAATTGATTTATTGGTTAATTGAGCTCATACTTTTGTTTTTGTGGCCTACGTGTGTCATTAAGAACTCTTGTTCATTTTGCTGTGTATGTGCAGATACAGTAAGTGCCTCTTTACCAACAACAGAAAGCAGCTGCAACATGTACAGTGTTGAGTCTCTGCCGACCTGTATGACAGGCACTGGGCTGATATATGGCAAATACATGATATATTGAGCAGGATGCAAGACAGTTACAAGCACTAAGTAAAATGAGTCATTTAGAATCTCAGTCAGTGTTATTCAGGAAGAAAGTTAGTACATGAGTCAGGACTAAACCTTTACCATACTGTATATAAAAACCCTGCGATTCATTAACAAAACATTCTACAACTGCTGGGGGGATGTTTGTAACGCTCTGGATGGGATCTCCTACATCCAACCCAAGGGCTTGAGGAAAGCTCCATTCAAAGCTTCTACTGTCTCTTCGTATCCTATAGAAAGAGAATATTATTCTAAAAAATTGTCCTTTTAATGGGTCATACTGTTGTGGAGAAAAGGAGTCGAATCCGCGTCGGTCAGCCTTTCATTGGGGAAGTTTATTTGAACAAGCCGTCACAGCAAATGTGCGTACAGGATGTCCGAAACTCTCCACCGACCTCATTTTGTCACCACTCTTTATACTGCTCCTGGATCATAACAAGCGTACGTGGCCCGAGCCCCAATCTTTCTCAGGCGCCGGGCTTTTGCCATTATCATAAACAAGCTCATTCTAACTATCAACAATATTCATATGAACCGAACAACAAAGCACACGATGTAATTAGGCCATGTCATGACATTTCTCTCCCACATAATCCCCCCTGAAATCACTTATCAGTGATTTAATAAAGAAATAATCTAAAATGAAAGAAAATCATCCCACATAATTAACCTAACTAATTAATTAATAATTAATTAACATAATCAACACTAAATTATTCTAATAATTCTACATTCTAAGTCAAAGGGAACATATTGAATAAATGAAAAGGAATATATATATGTACCCAAATCACATTAAATGATACTGAATTCAACAATAATACAAATTTTAACATTGCCATCACACTTGTCCACTGTTCGCAGTGCATAGGAGCGAAAAACCCACTGGCTGCTACTTCCGTAACTCATGTTCTTATTCTTGGGAAAACTCACCTACGGCCCCACCCCACTCGGCGACCGACCACTTTACCAAAGGCCGAACAGTTGACTAACACAACTGGCAATGGACATATTAGTGATTAGTTCTGACTGATTGTAAACATGGAATGAACACACTACCATCATCAAATGAATAAATCACAGTTAACGCAATGTGTGCTGTGTAGAATACTCCCCATGGCTAGTATATGGTTCAGACTGATAACTGTTTGTTTGTCAGTTCCTGGTAAGGACGTTTCTGTTGTTTGTTGTGCCTGTGCTTGAACAATGTATTCATAGAACTGAATCAGATGCCTTGTCTTTTCTCCAGAATTGATTGCACACTGGTCTTTACAAAGACTTCCTGACTTACTTCAGATATATTTTTTACATGCTCTCACTAGGAGTAATTGTGACTTCAGCTTTTACAGCCATGCAGTGTTTCTTTCTTTGAAATTAACCCAGCAGCATGTTGTCCCAGTTGTTATGGTTGTGCATATATGTTGTGACTCACGAGAATTTAATCTTGTGCCGCCTTTTGAGGATCTTTTATTGTCAGTAAGCTCAATACCATTTGGTGGCACTCTGTTACAAGCTCTGTCGTGATTAAGTATCAAAAGATTCTCTTTCGAACAGATTGCCCACCCCCAGATAATGTCATCTAATTTTTCTCAAATTTTCTAGATTTAGAGTTTTCCAGCTCTTGAGGAAGACTGTTACAAAAGATTTTAACATTTCACTGGCCTTTTCTCCTGAAGTATTTTGTCCATGTATGTGTCTTAGGGTGCATTCTGGGGTCTTATGACTGGCCTCGTGGTTGGACTGATCCGCATGGTTCTGGAGTTCTCCTATATGCCTCCATCCTGTGGTCAGCATGATCCTCGACCTTCCATCCTGGTTGATGTCCATTACCTTTACTTTGCTCTAATTCTGATGGCTCTCACTTGTTTAGTAATTGTTGCTGTCAGCTTGGCCACGCCCCCAATACCTAAAGAACATGTAAGGAGTATACCTTTCATTTATCATATATGTATTATCTTTAAAATGACATGATGACGACTGAAAAATAATAATATCATTGCACACAAACTTTATCTATTACTTTTCCTCTATTGTACCTCCATCTTTCCTCTATCGAGCCAAACTGCAAACACCCCAAGTCTTTAACACTCCTGTCTATGGTGTTAAGACTGTCTGTCAAAGACATGCTCCAATTGAAGTTTTCTGTAATTTCGGTATTTTGTATTCTTAGAGATCTAACACGTCATTAATTTGTGATAATTCAAATTTAAATTGCAAAACAAACCAAGAAGAAACAGTCTATCAAATACTCCTTTTAGTTTAAGCATTGCAAAAAGAAACCTTATGAGTGTATACACTCGTGTGTTTTCATGCGCAGTTTCATAGGTAATGAATTAAAGCAGTCAGCTGACACACTGATGATGTTATCCATTGCTTTCCTGTCTATACCTCATGAGAATACTAGATTAAACTAATTGGACTGCGTTATTTGTCAGGCGTTTATTTGTCCAGCACATCTGCTGGACCAGTCATCATCTGCACAGCTGTCACATGCAGATGATGACTGGTCCAGCAGATATGCTGCAGTATATACAATAAGAGTGTAAACATCTACTAAATGTCCTTGATTAGAAGGTAATCATGACACTTACCATTTTTCTGTTACTTTCCTCTCCTCTGTGCAGCTATATAGGTTGACCTGGTGGTCTAGATATAGCCTTGAGCCACGGATTGACCTCACAAACCCTCAGGTCCCACCTGAGCCAGTTCCCTGGGAGAGCTCTGCCACTGACAGCTTACCACAGCAAAGATGGAAGAGAACTGTTCTGTGGCTCTGTGGTCTAAGTGGTCCGACTTCTCAATCTGCCCCTCCAGTACCTGAAAACAATCATCTGGATATCCTGCAAGAGAAGCCTGTTTGGAGGAACATCTGCAATGTAAATGCCTTGTTACTCCTGGCTGCTAATGTGTTTCTCTGGGGATACTTTGCATAGTGTGGAAGTTCTTTGAAAACTTCAATTGCATGTACATTTCTTCATGAATCTAAGGTACTCTTGTATTCAAAATTATTCAAGGACCAATGAATGAAAAATGACAACTTTTAATAATACTGACTAACAATTATTAAAATTGATCATTTATAGAGAACATTAAAGTCCCCAAGACAGCAGAGAATCTGTTCAACATGCTGCAATTTTCATAGAATGATAAAAAAGCCCTTTCCATCCAAGATGAACCTTAATATGCTGAATAAAATTAACCTGATATGACAGGATTTTGAGGATTTTTGCCCTGGTTCAAATGACATTTTCTAAACTGTTTACCTAATATCTGAAGAAACAGCATTTCTCTGTTTCTCTTCTGATTGGAGAGGTTAGTATATACAGAATATTATCAGATGACAGCATGTTATTTTTTACATGTACCTCAGAATACACAACAGAGCAGAATAAGAACTGTATTCTTTTTAATTCAATTCAATTCAGTTTATTTATAAAGCGCTAAATCACAACAAATATCATCTCAAGGCACTTCGGTAATACACTTCTGAATCAAGAGTAGGTTTTTTAAGTAAAGGTTTAATTACAGCAACCTTAAAAGTCTGAGGTACATATCCTGCCAACAAAGACAGATTGATCAAATCCAATATGGAAGTGTCAATTAATGGGAAAACCTCCTTGAACAGTCTGGTTGGGATTGGGTCTAAAACACAAGTTGATGGTTTAGAAGAGACTATTGCTGTTGTTAGCTCAGAGAGATCAACTGGACAGAAGCCGTCTGAATACAAATCAGGTTCTAAAGATACTTCTAAAGCTGCTGTACTTGATGATACATCACTGATAATAGTGGGAAGGACTCCATCAATCTTCTCTCTAATAGAAACAATTTTATTAATAAAGAAGCTCATGAAATCATCACTGCTCAGACTTAAATGAATAACTGGCTCAGCAGAGCTCGGACTCTTAGTCAGACTGGCTACAGCGCTGAAGAGAAACCTGGGATTATTCTTATTCTCTTCTATCAATGATGAATAATAAGCAGTTCTAGCTTTACGAAGGGCTTTCTTATACATTGTTAAACTATCTTTCCAGACTAACTGAGACTCTTCTAAATTAGAGGAACACCACTGTCTCTCCAGCTTTCTTGCAGTCTGCTTTAAAGCACGCAGCTGTGAATTATACCAAGGAGCCAGCCTCTTCTGACTGATTACCTTCCTTTTCAGAGGGGCAACATTGTCCAGTGCTGTACGCATTGAAACTATAGTGCTGTCAACAAGAGAGTCAAGTGCTGCTGGAGTAAAGTTTAGGTAGTCGTCCTCTGTCATATCTGCACATGGCAGTGAAGAAAAGGATGATGGAATTAATTCTTTAAATCTGGTTACAGCATCCTCTGGTAGACACCTTCTATACGTAAATTTCTTCTCAGAAACTGTATAGTCAAGTAATGTAAACTCAAAGGTTATCAGAAAATGGTCAGATAAGACAGGGTTATGAGGGAACACTGTTAACTGTTCACTCTCAATGCCATAAGTCAGCACAAGATCAAGGGTGTGATTAAGGCAGTGAGTCGGTCTGTGAACACTCTGAGAAAATCCAATAGAGTCTTAAAGTCTATAGCCTCGTTCCCACTATGCAGTCCAGTACGGGTTGGTTCGGAACGGTACGGTACGGGTCACTTTGGGGTCAGCTTGTGTTCCCACTGTACAAAGGGGTCCTCCAGGGGTGGGTGGAGTGCGTGCCGAAGCGTAAATAGCAAATAACAGCAAATAACAAATAACATCCATAATTTGGAACCACCTCCAAGCTTCTTCAGCTTAATGCCACCCCGGCTCGCGGTCCGGTTGAAACCACTCTCTGTCATTTCTGCTGCAATCAGCTGGAAAACTTTTTGGTTTGGCACAGCGCCATCGAGCTCCCGCTGCACAGCCTCCTCACCAACACCGGAGAGCAGAGCCTGGAACCGGTCCTGTGTGCTGGGTACCTCAAGCAGAAGGGTTACAGACATGGCAACGGGTTCCATGGTAACGGGTTCCATGGGACCGGTACGCTTTGGTGGGAGTGGAAACACTGAAACAAGAGAACCGTTCCAACCCGAGCCGTACCGTACTGCATAGTGGAATCTGGGCTTAATATAGAATTAAAGTTCATATTCAGGCTGTCATTTCCAACATCTACATGAATATTAAAGTCACCCACTACAATGACTTTACCTGTACTCAGCACTAACTGTTAGGATCTGGGTGTGTTTAGCGGTGTTTTTGGACTTCTTAGTTATTGGTTCTATTTTTATTCGGTGCTCTTAGTTCTTTCTTTATTAGATCAGTCTTTGTTTTACCTTAGCTCTGTTTCTCATAGTATTCAGTTATGTTTAATTACTCCTTGTTTATTCTTTGTGTTAGATTATTTTTCCTTTATGATTCTAGTATGTTTTCCCTTTGCCTGAGGCTCTAGCTACATGAAAATGAAACGAGTTTTTTTTTTAAACTGATTACAAAAATGATTGCGACCACACAGGGAAGCTTCTGTAAAAATATCAGGTCCTCATGGTAAGGCCACGCTTGCTGAAAACGATGCAGTACACATGCCACACACTCTATGTGCGCTGTAAGCCACCCCAGCCATCTCTCTCTCCTCAGTCTGTCTTCTGCCCTCTTCACTCACACCTGCAGGAATCAACCTCCCAAGTTGCCAGATCCTTGTCTTAAGGCCGGCGCACACCTTTACGATGTCATCGTTGCATCGTTTGTCGGGTGATCGGCATAACAATTCGGACCGTATTTGACACGCTCGCACGTCCACCGCACACACTTGCGAACCTACGATGTTTTTGAACGAATGTTATCACTTGACCGAAATAGGAAGCCACAAATCACGTGACTTTCAAACTGGAGGCATGGAGCCATGTTTGTGTCGTAGTCGTCCAACGTGACTAAGTGCACTATTCCCATTGGCTGTTTAAATAATCCTGCGCGATGACATCGGAACAGAGACCGCACACACATACGATTGTATTCGGCACAAGGAAAATCCGTATGGAAATATCAAACATGTTTGATTTGATCCGATGAAATGACAAACGACAAAATCGTTTGTCGTTTGTCGGCTGCTACCGCACACCTTTACTATTCCCATGCGAAGTCATCGGGCCGACAAAATCGTACACGAATCGTAAAGGTGTGCGCCGGCCTTTACTCGTCTTACATTCCCTAGTCTGCTCTTGGTTTTGTTCCTGTGCTCTGACTCCCTGTGTTCCTTGGATTTATGTTTTATCATTACTTTTCATTAAATCTTCATAATCTACTCCCTACCTCTGACGTTGTCCGCATTTGGGTCCAACTCTACAACTCCTAACATGACACTAACTGGGATAAAAACTCTGAGAATTCAGACAGAAACTCAGAATAAGGGCCAGGTGGACGATACACAACAACAAACACAAGAGGTTTCTGGGATTTCCACTTTGCGTGGGAAAAACTGAGAATCAGAGATTCAAAAGAGCTCAAACTAATCTTGGGTCTGGGACTGATGAGTAACCCTGATCTGAAGATAGCTGCCACTCCTCCTCCTCTGCCTGTGGTTCCAGGAACGTGAACATTTAAACAGTCAGAGGGAGTTGCTTCATTAATGCTAACATGATGCTAACATGATGCTAACATGATCCTCCTGCTGCAGCCAGGTTTCTGTAAGACTAAATATATCAATATGATGATCACACATCAACTCATTCACTAACAGAGACTTGGAAAGGAGAGATCTGATATTCAGCAAACCACATTTAATAGTTTGATGTTTTTGTTCAGTTAAAGTTTTTGTTTTAATAATTTCTTTTTGCACATGAGGATTTGCTCCTTTTGTGTTAATTGATTGGGTGGGTAGCAGCAGGTGGGAAGCTGCAGAGAAGTGTGTAAGACTACAACTCTGCATCCTGGTCTGAGCCCTGGGTTGTCATGTTTTAGGGTGGCAAATAAATTTATCCATATTTCTAGAAATGAGAGCTGCTCCTACCAAAGTGGGATGGATGCCGTCTCTCCTCATCAGACCAGGTTTTCTCCAGAAAGATTGCCAATTATCTCTGTAGCCCACGTTGTTTGCTGGACACCATCTAGACAACCAGCGATTGTAGGACGACATGCGGCTAAACATGTCATCACTGGTCAGATTTGGCAGGGGTCCAGAGAAAACTACGGAGTCCCACATTGTTTTGGCAAAATTACACACCGATGCAACATTAATTGGCGTAACCGGGTGTCATTAAAGCGATACTCCGGAGTAGATTCAACCTGGGGTCATTTGAACCGTGATATCCAGCCAAGTAGCCCACCCGAAGTTTTTCCGATATTGGCTGAACATCAGCTGAGTTACTGAGTTATCCCGAATAGCTTCGTACAAGGGTTAATGGACCCTGGCAGTATCTCCAAAATTACCACACTAAAATCACATGCCATGACACCAAATTTCTACAGTAGTACAAATATGGTCTGTACTCACAAAGCGATGCATTTGGAAGTTTGTACATAGTCCAGGAGTTTATTATTATCAACACAAGCCTGATAGCTTCTCTGCTGCTAAAGCTGCGTCGACGTCACTTCCTTGATCTGGGAGCTTCAAAGTAAGATGAGGGTTGATCTACTACTGTAGACAACAAAGCAAGGCTGCTCAATTTCTCCTTGATAAAACAATTTCACAACTCTACAACATAAAAATTCATAAAAAAAACATGTAGAATATAGCATATACGCTATATAAACGCTGCCGCTCGCCTCCTAACTGGAACACGTGAGAGGGAGCACACCACTCCCATTTTAGCCCCCCTCCACTGCCCTGTAAAAAAAGATCCTAATTTTACAGATAATAACTCTAATTTGTATAAAGTAAATTTCAGTTTTTTAAAAATAACGTTTATACAACTGTGAAATTATAGAAAACACCTGTGGAATCACAGTTCAACCATTATTTTACAGTTAATGCATATAATGATTCATTAAACGTATTTCATTTTTTTTTATGAAAAAGTACAATATAATTTCAATTGTATTTTTTCAGTTTTATTCAATTACATAATTTTTATGTAAAATTACATTAATAATAAATGTGCAATTTTTTATTATAGAGGTCAATGTCCATATTTGGAATTTACAGTTTTCCTCTGTAATTTTATGATTAATTTGTGTTTTTTTAAATTTTTTTATAGTTTATTGCATTTAGTTTCATATTCAAACTTCAAAACGCTAATTCTGGATGTAAATATAGGAAACCTTTTTTAATATGGAAAATCTTTTGAGTGGACAAAGCTGTTAGTGAAGAGACTTTTAAGGATCTTACACTTCTGGACACAATCATTAAAACTAAGGTAAGTAAACTGCAAGTCAGTGAATCTAACTTCAGTAAAATGAATAGCAAACAGAAATATTGCACACAAGGTTTAATGTATGGGCAGCTTCGGCAGAAAGGTCATTCCAAACAGCATTTACAAAACAGCCCTCACACTGATTCTCTGTATTAATCTTCATAAAAATTCTTGACGCGGTGAAGAACAAAGAGCATCCCACTGAAACACGTGAGGCTATGGACGAACAGCATCACCAACATACTCAGCAGGAGGGATCTGAGCAGAGAAGAGAGGAAAAAAAGAAACAGCAGTGTGTTAGTTTGACTAAAGTTAATCCGTTTTTATGAGCTTAATAACAAAACGACAACAGCATGAAAAGTGACATGAAATTGCAACACCATAATAGAACTGACTTGCAAAGTGAATGTTAATGACCCACAAAAACCTTGAACTGGCTAATTTTTCTCATTAAAAACTAAACTTCTGATGTCTTATTTTCAGGTGTGGTCAGAGTTTCCTGCCATTCTCAGCAGCAGTGAGAAGAATAGCTTTATCACAGCTCCTATCACCGCTTTATTCTGGTTAATCACTGCATCCTGTGGTCAGATATGTCTGTATAACAGTCCAATGCTACAGACCATTACTCGGGACGTCGCTCTGATCATTTTTGACAGTTGTCACTTTTCAATTAGGCTACTGCATTAGAATATTTTAAATTTTTGTCCTCCAATTGAGGCAACAGTAGCAGATTGCTCTCGTAAAGCGGTGTATGGTAATAATGACAACTTCTAATTATAAACATTTTGCCCAATTTTGTCACATCCACTGCCCCAGACAAACACAGACATTACTTTTAACAACACCGAAGACTATCACTGGCAGCATCCAGTTTAATTATAGCCATTATTCAGCCTATCCAGGTTTATTTCTCTGTAACAACCTGCTCACTTTACATTATGCCTTACAATATAATCTATTTATACCATAATAAACAGTCTTTATTTAAACTACAATATGCCATTTACAATGTATGAATGTTGTGTTGTTTTGTGATGTCTATAAAGCATATTAGGTGGAGGCTTAATAAATGGTATTTTATCTTGTGTGCAATGACTTTAATGTACTCTATACTGAATCTGTGTTAGTTCAAAAGAAGGTGGAATATTTAACCATGTTATTCATAAATAAATCAAGAACCAGAAAATCTGCACCTGGGTTTGCTGTTGTGTCTGACAGACATGAAAAGGATGGTTATATTTTATGTTATCATTTGGTACTGTATATGATTTCCATTAGGGTTAGGGTTGGGTTAGGGTTGGGTAGGGTTAGGGTTAGGGTTGGGGTTAGGCTCAATGGCCCCCTCCTACGTGATGTCTCAGTTCGGACTCCTGTTCAATCACCATGGAGTTTGGTATAGGTGCCAAGGGAGGTGCACTGTCGCTCAGGACCCGACTGATGGTTGCTGCGTGTGCTGGAATGGTCTTGGAGTAACTCAGGAGGCCGTGGGAAACTCCGTGCATTTCTGGGTTTATGTTATAAGTGGGTGCGCTAGACACAAGGTCCGTATCGGTGTGTGTTATGTGTTGCGGGGGGAGAGAAGGGGGGTTAGGGTTAGGGTTAGGGTAGGGTTAGGGGATGGTTAGGGTTAAGTTTAGGGGATGGTTAGGGTTAGGGTTAAGGTTAGGGGAGGGTTAGGGTTAAGGTTAGGGGATGGTTAGGGTTAAGGTTAGGTTAGGGTAGGGTTAAGGTTAGGGTTAGGGGATGGTTAGGGTTAGGGTTAAGTTCAGGGGATGGTTAGGGTTAAGGTTAGGGGATGTTAGGGTTAGGGTAGGGTTGGGGTTAGGGGATGGTTAGGGTTAAGGTTAGGGGATGGTTAAGGTTAGGGTAGGGTTAAGGTTAGGGTTAATGTTTAGGGGAGGGTTAGTCATGGTTAAGGTAGGGTGAGGGTAAAGGTTGGTTCTGGTTAAGGTTAGGATATGGTTGCCGGTTAGGGTTGATTTGTAGTTAAGGTTGTGTGTAAGGGTTATGGTTCGGGTTATGGTTGGGTAGGGTTGGGGTTAGGGTTGGGTAGGGTTAGGGTTGGGTTAGGGTTAGGGTTGGGTTAGTGTTGGGTAGGGTTAGGGTTGGGTTAGGGTTGGGTAGGGTTAGGGTTGGGGTTGGGGTTAGGCTCAATGGCCCCCTCCTACGTGATGTCCCAGTTCGGACTCCTGTTCAATCACCATGGAGTTTGGTATAGGTGCCAAGGGAGGTGCACTGTCGCTCAGGACCCGACTGATGGTTGCTGCGTGTGCTGGAATGGTCTTGGAGTAACTCAGGAGGCCGTGGGAAACTCCGTGCATTTCTGGATTTATGTTATAAGTGGGTGCGTTAGACACAAGGTCCGTATCGGTGTGTGTTATGTGTTGCGGGGGGGAGAGAAGGGGGGTTAGGGTTAGGGTAGGGTTAGGGGATGGTTAGGGTTAAGTTTAGGGGATGGTTAGGGTTAGGGTTAAGGTTAGGGGAGGGTTAGGGTTAAGGTTAGGGGATGGTTAGGGTTAAGGTTAGGGTTAGGGTTAAGGTTAGGGTAGGGTTAAGGTTGGGGTTAGGGGATGGTTAGGGTTAGGGTTGAGTTTAGGGGATGGTTAGGGTTAAGTTTAGGGGATGGTTAGGGTTAGGGTTGGGTTAGTATTGGGTAGGGTTAGGGTTGGGTTAGTGTTGGGTAGGGTTAGGGTTGGGTTAGGGTTAGGGTTGGGTTAGTGTTGGGTAGGGTTAGGGTTGGGTTAGGGTTAGGGTTAGGGTTGGGTTAGGGTTGGGTTAGGGTTAGGGTTGGGGTTGGGTTAGTGCTTGGTTAGGGTTGGGTTAGGGTTAGGGTTGGGCAGGGTTAGGGTTGGGTTAGGGTTGGGCAGGGTTAGGGTTGGGTTAGGGTTGGGTTAGGGTTGGGCAGGGTTAGGGTTAGAGTTGGGTTAGGTATTAGGAGTTTATACTCAGTGGCTCCCCTCCTACGTGACTTTCCAGTTCAGAACTGTACGATCACCATGGAGTTTGGTGTAGGTGCCAGGGGGGTGCACTGTCACTCAGGACCCGGCTGATGGCTGCTGCGTGTACTGGAATGGTCTTGGAGTAACTCAGGAGGCCGTGGGAAACTCTGCATTTTTGAGTTATGTTTCAAGTGGGTGCAATAGACACAGGGTCCATACAGGTGTGTGTTATGTGCTGCAAAAGAAGGGAGAGCAGAAGACAAATTATTCAATTTTATAAAAAATATTAAACATTAATGTTAATTTTTCTAAATGTGGAATGTGAGTCCCGGTCATGGTTAGGCGTGCAGTCCTGTGACACAGCCTCGACCTGTTACCTTAGAGTTTAGGGAAAGGGAAAGGTTATATACATGATAATCAATGGGATTATGAAATTATTAAAACATATTAATTCAAAATTAATTTTTCAAAATGTGGCTCGTACCCTGTACCCGATCTTTCAACTGAAGCCGTCGTCACTGCTAATGTTGCATATATTTGGATCATTTTGACAAAGGCAGAAAAGATCAGCTGGCCATTGTTTTCCCTCAGTATTTACTTCTTTGAAGTAAAGCTGGAGTGGAAGACCTTTAGTTCTGTCTTTAGCTGCTCCTCATCTTCTCCATAGAACTCACAAAGAAGGTGCACAGCTTCCATGTCTTCTGTGCTTGGTGTGCCTACCCAGTAAGCATGTATGCTGCTGCTAAGCTGCTGCTAAGCTGCTACACTGCTGCTAAGCTGCTGCTAAGCTGCTGCTAAGCTGCTACGCTGCTGCTAAGCTGCTACACTGCTGCTAAGCTGCTGCTAAGCTGCTACGCTGCTGCTAAGCTGCTACACTACTGCTAAGCTGCTGCTAAGCTGCTATGCTGCTGCAGCGCATCTGGTGCGCCCTGCGCGCGACTGCGCGAGTTCACGTGACAAAGGAAGAGAGATAGAGGTCGGGTGTGTGCACGAGGAGATGGCTCTTTCGGGGCATTGTTTTCAGTCGTTTTTAAATCGCTCAGGTTTTCAAAAGATCATTTCAAAACCGGCCTCAGTAAAATGTTAATAATAATAATAATTAAAAAACAAAAAAAAAACAGAAGTTTCAAAAGGGCACTTTCGTTGATAAAGGGCAGAAGTAGTGGTGCTTCAGCACCACCTGATGTCTATGTATGCACGCCAATGGTGTGGGGTCATTTTAGGACTGAAATATTAATTTTGCTCGAGTGTTAATTGTGTTAGTTTAGTGAGATAGTGATCATACCTTTATTCTCTCCACTCAAAATTGACAGGCTTAGGCTACGTTCAGACTGCAGGCCTTGATGCTCAATTCCGATTTTTTTTTGGGAAATCGGATTTTTTTGTGAGGTCGTTCACATTGCAATTAAATGCGACCTGTATGTGGCCTGCTGTGTGAACGGCTTACCGCCCCATACTATCCCGCATGCGCAGAAGAGCGTACGATGACGTCATACGTCATGAGCGTGCCCAGTGTTTGCGGAAGTAAACATGGATGGTAAGAGTAGGAATGCATATTGAGAATGAGGAGTCACGTGAGCCAGTCGGCCATGTCGGCAGGAGACGCTATTGGTTGCCAGGGGCAACGCCATCAGAACTTAACGGAGGCGCGCCAATATATTCCAGATATCTTTAAATTTCCCGCATTTATCATTTCGGCAGGACAGAGACGAATACAATAAAAAAAAGAAAGAAAGCAAAAGCAATGCAGAAAGATAAGGCGAAAGAAAAGGGACCTTACAGGGACAAGCTTATTACAAGCGCAAAGCAGCGGTATTTGGAGAAGCTCTCGAGCATCCAAAATATTGATCCTTACGAGCTCCCTGCAGCAGAATGGCACAGAGACCTGGACCAGTTACTTCCATGCACATATATGGACATAGTAAATTATCTTGTCTTTGGTGTAAGTTACTACACTATGCAGGAGTTTAAAAGTCACAAATCTTTAGAATCGTACGAGACTTTCTGCTGTGGCTGCGTGCAGGACTTGGCCATCTACAAGCGATTTTAAAGTTGTTGTCCAGCTGGAGCCAGCACATTAATCACGGCATAATTTTAAAGAGGATGTTAAAAAGAAAAAGAGCTAGGCTTTTGGCCCTGGCCTTTTGTGGGGCAGTGGCATCGTCTATCCAAAGACACGTTTGGTTGCGTCGTCGTAGCCAGGAGTAGTGGGACTGTGATGTGAGCGGCTTTTCAGACGCGTAGGTCGGATAAATGCGCCCTGGCCGTTCAGACTGCAGTCGCATGGCAAAAGATCAGATACGTATCGGAATTAGGACCACATGTCCAAGTGGCCTGGATCCGATTTGAAAAAATTCCGATCTGTGCTGTTCAGACTGTCATGAAAAGATCAGATACAGGTCGCATAGGGCCAAAAAAAATCGGATTTGGGTCACGTCAGTGTGCTGTCTGAATGTAGCCTTGGAGATGAGGCTTATAGGCCGTAAGGTGAACCTCGAAAACTCCTTCAGAACACCAGGCTTGTTCCACGCTCTCCGTACCAAACACGTTTCAGCTCATAAAAAGATTGAGTTATGTTGAGGTTTAAAAAAAAAGTTTTGCCGCTCAGAACACAGTACTTTTTTCGTTCGCAACGTTTAAAGGAAGAACTAGTGCCTGGCAAGGCGTATGTACATATTCGGCAGGCGTAATAACAGTTTGGCTCACGAGAGGTGCCACGGTTGAGACGTCATCAGAATGGACGAATCGGATAGCTGGTATGTCAGCTGAGCTGGTAAACAGAAACAGCACCGCAGTAGCAGCGCGATCATCCAGCAGTACCGAAGAAGACGAAATTTCGACCGAAAATGTTATAAAAAAGAAATCTTCGAAACGTAAGATTTGTTACATGCACATATCTCTTGTTAAGCATGAGGAAACACAGAATTTCACCTGCACAAGGTGGAATGGAAGGAATCAGAAGGAACAAATAAAGAAGCAGTTGCTGAGTTCTTATACGATGCGTGGCCACATGCTGATCTTACAGCAGTGGGAAGAAACCTCAGCTTGTACATAGCGCAGCAACACCAATGTCACTGTGTGACTGTACTGGAAGGTGTGCAGTCTGTTCATGCTGTGGAAGACCTGCAGTGTGACCACGAAGAATGTGACACAAGGGTGTTTTTGCATGCACAACATGCTGCACAGGAACATAAGACTGTCATTATTAAGAGCCCTGACACTGATGGAGCAGTCATTGCTGTGAGTCTGCAGAAAGAATTGCCATGCAGCTTGTACTTTTTCACAGGGAAGGGCAACAGAACACGCATAATGGACATTACTAAGGTGTCATCAGCTCTCGGAGCCAGTGTAATAATAATAATAATAATAATAATAATAATAATATATTTTATTTATAAAGCACTTTACATCAATTTAATGACCTCAGAGTGCTACATTTTAAAACCAGCAAAAAAACCAGTAAAATAATATTAAGATAATTCAGGCAAACTAAAGGCTTTTCTAAAAAGGTGAGTTTTTAGGCCATTTTTAAAAGAATCCACAGTCTGTGGTGCCCTTAGATCAGGGGTGTCAAACTGGTCCATGAAAGGGCTGTGTGGGTGCAGGTTTTTGTTCCAACCCTGCGACAGCACAGCTGACTTGTTTCCTTCAATCAACTGAACTGGTAAGACCTTCAGTACAGACAGTTCAGTTGATTGAATGAAACAAGTCAGCTGTGCTGTCGCAGGGTTGGAACAAAAACCTGCACCCACACAGCCCTTTCATGGACCAGTTTGAAACCCCTGCCTTAGATGGTCGGGGAGAGCATTCCACAGACTGGGTGCAGCTGAGCTGAAGGCCCGGTCGCCCATAGTCCTGAGCCTTGTACTGAGCCTTGTCCTCTGGAGCTGGAGGAGATTGGCCTGTCCAGAGCGGAGATGACGTGAGGAGGAATGGGGGGCGATGAGTTCTTTGATGTAGGGGGGGGGGTCAGTGCCATGGAGGCACTGGTGGGACAGAAGGGAAATCTTGAATTCGATCCTGTACTGGACAGGAAGCCAATGGAGGGATTTGAGGATGGGTGTGATGTGGTGGTACTTCCGGCCCCCCATCAGGATCCTGGCAGCACAGTTCTGAATATACTGCAGCTGCTGGATGTTCTTGCTGGGGATCCTGATGAGGAGTGCGTTGCAGTAGTCCAGCCTGGAGGAGACAAAGGCGTGGACAAGTTTTTCGGAAGTTTTTCGGAGGTTTTGCAAAGTTATTTGATGTAAGCCTCAAAGGTCAGGTGAGGGTCCATCCTAACACCGAGATTAGTGACTGAGGGTGAAAGGTGGATGTCGTGGCCGGAGAAGGTGATGCTGGTGATAGTGGATGACCGGATCTGGTGCGGAGTGCCAATAAGAATGGCTTCTGTTTTTGAGCTGTTTAGTTGCAGGAAGTTTGCCGTCATCCACGCCATGAGTGTGTGTTCAGCCTTGATTGGGATCCATACATTCACTGGGTGTGACTCCACAAGTGCCTTTTATGGCAAAGGCAAAAAGAAGACATTTGCTGTAGCATGCGAGAAAGATGTCTACCTGAAGGCTTTCAGAAATCTGGGGACTGAATTTAACTTGGACCACTCTACATTTGCATTACTTTGCAAATATGTATGCCATTTGTACGATCAGCCAACCGCAGAAAACATCCATGAGGCTAGGTACAAAGCTTTCTGTATGGCATCATCAGCCTTGCCAGAATTATCTATCCCCCCAACAAGTGATGCCCTCCACCAGCACTGCAAAAGGGCAAATTATCAGGCTAAAATAATGAGGTCATGTGTAAAGCAAAAGATTGGCGCTCCATCTCCCACTGGACATGGTTGGCATCTGGAAGATGGAAATCTTCAAATGACATGGATGACAAGAAATCCAGCACTGACAGTGAGGAATAGTGTGTGTGTGTGTGTGTTTTTGTTTTTTTTACTATTCTATTCCATTTGTATCATTCCTTTAATTATGGTTATGTATATATGTATATAAGTTTATGCCGGTTGATGTAAATGCCAGTTGATGTGTATGCCCTACTTGTTTTGACTTTTTTATGTGTTGCATAGTTATAAGTGAATAAATCAATAAATGAATACCTGAATGGTCCTTATCATTGAAAATTTGAATTATTTCCATTCATTAATAAAAAATAACAACATGAAAAGGTAACATTATCATCCACTTGCACAATAGTTGTTTGTACTATAAATAAAGCACTATTTAGTATTTATTTGGCTCAATTCAGAAATACATGAATGAGCATTATCGTTGATAATTATTATTTTATGTTCACTTTAAAATCATATTTTGTGAGATTCCTTTCTGTAGGTTAGATTTGACAGCACTAGGCAGGTTTTCATTTTTCCAGTTTGTTGTCGTAAATTGGCAACATGATTGGTCTAGCGCGGTCACGTGGTGTCTTGTGACGTCAAAATCGTCATTCAGCCGAGGAAAATATTTCTTCAGAAAACGTCTCGGTTTAAAAAAAGTACAGGATTCTGTGACGCGTAACTTTTTTTACAAGTGCAAAATAACTTGGTAATTTTATCAGCCAACGGGCATGTAGTTCGGAGAGCACGGAGCGAGCCTAAACGAAAACGGGGTTCACCTTACGGCCTATTGACAGCATACTGGCGACCCTTTTCTTTTCCTGTGACTTTGGTCCTTTTGTCGGGGTTGATTTTAAAGATGCACCTGTTGGAAAAACAATTTCCCTTAAATTTGGACATTCAGAGTGACAATGCTGACATTAAAAAAGGTCTAGTTTTAATTCATGTCCTTTCAAACACAATATGAGATGGTCATATCCAACTTTCATCAACAACCACGAGCTCATAAATTGCTTAGTGTTGTTTTTTTTAAGAAAAATTAACTTCATTTATTACTAATAAGTAAGATATAATGAGGAAATGCTCTTTTTATATTTTCATTTCACTGCATCTCAGAGAGGCAATACAATTTTACTCCAATACATTTATTTTAAAGCTTTATTACTAAGAAGGTAAGTTTTTCATACTACTGTTCATATTCTTTCTCACACAAACAACTTACCTCTGTAGGAACTCGAGTGTAGCTATCATCTCCACTGGATAATCAATGTTATGCACATAATATGAGCAGAACATCATCTGGAATGGCTTGGAGAAGCTGGTAAAGTGCTCATTGACAATCACCTGGTCAACTGCCACCATGAAGAAATTTGCAGTCAGTGCACTGTTACCTGGGAACAGTGCAAGAAGACAAACAGTAAATAGCTTGGCTTGTGTAAATGGATTCAGCGTCAATGAGGCTACGTTGTGTTCTGGTTCAATGTTTAGTTTACTTCAATATTCAACAGCCCATACTGATTCTGTGCTGAAAAACAAAACTGTGAATGATAACAGGAGAGCTATTATCACATCATCACATCTCTGTAAACATAGAAATTAGAGAATGTTGCACTACGTTACCTTTTACTGTGACACACAGGAAACAGGAAGTGGAAGACATATCAAAGCCATGCCTGACAGCATTCAGGGACATGTTGATAACATGTTTGATTATTGTAATTTCACTGCAATGACCCATTAAAGCAACGTGAACTAATAGAATATTGTTCCTATCTATAATCAAACATCCGGACTGTATCAAATGGAGTTCGCCAACGTTGGAATGCGAGTAACAAGTGAGTGGACAGCAAATACATTGAAGGGTGGCTCACCACCGCTGACTTGTGAATGAGTGCATCGAAACCAAAGAGAGTGAGATATAAACCCCTAACCGTAAGACCAAAGATGAGCGTACGTTGCCCTATCGAGAACTGTGAATACACGGCTACACACGCAGAGGCAGCAGTGGTGGCAGCAATGCTAAACATTCATGCGACCACTCACACTGCAGCCCCCAGAGAGCCGCACACGAATGCTAAGGCAGAGAAGCTCAAGCGACCCTTCATCACGTTAGCGGGAACGGCCGAGACATGGTCGTACTTCCTGACCCGCTGGAACGAATATAAGAGGGGCACGAAATTGACCGGTTCCGACGTCGTCACGCAGCTGCTCGAATGCTGCGAGGAAGATTTAAGGAAAGACCTCACCCGTGCAGCAGGCAGGAGCCTTGTGGACAGTGATGCAAAGGACGTCCTCTCAGCCATGAAGTCACTCGCCGTCCGTGCAGAAAACACAATGGTGGCCCGAGTGGCCCTGTCCAATATGCGGCAGGGACACGAGGAGCCCATCAGGTCATTCCATGTTCGCTTGAAGGGGCAGGCAGACACATGCAAGTATGAAATTAAGTGCACTAAAGAGGCCTGCGGCCAAATTAATGACTTTACAGAGGAAATATTATGTGATGTGATTGCCCGAGGCATAGCAGACCAAGAAATACAACTTGACTTACTGGGCGAGAAAAATCAAAATATGCCATTAAAAGACATGATAGAGTACATTGAAGCCAAAGAGTCAGGCAAACGCTCAGCCTCACGCCTGCTCAATCCCCAAAGCACAGACTCAATCGGCAGCTCATATCGGCGAGAGAAACAACTGGACATTCGCAACAAAGGGGGCCAGAGGACAGAAAAAATAAAGGTGAGACCTGAGGGGACCTGCATCTATTGTGGTGAGATTGGCCATGGCAAAACACCACAGTGGCGCATCCGGCGTGCTGAATGCCCTGCATATGGCAAGACATGCCGGAAATGCAACCGCCAAAATCACCTCGACAAGGTCTGTCTGGGCGGCTGCTCATCCAGACCCCCACCAGAGGAAGCTGACAGGGCGAGCGAGGAACAGCAGACAGCAGCATTCGGCGAATTATGCACACTCACCGTGGACAGCGCCAACAGAAAGGTGTGCACACTGCCCCTAGCCCACCACCTGTATGACGACATGTGCGACAAGTGGATGAAGCGCTCGTCTAATCCACAACCATTCATGCATCTCACCCTCACCGTCGAGCACGAGGATTACAAAGCACTGGGACTGGCCCTTCAGAAACGCACCCGCGCCGTCACCCTACCCACCACGGGTTGCCAGAGCTGCCTGATCGGTGTCAAGGTTGCCCAGCAGCTGGGTCTGAGCACAGACGACCTCATTCCTGTGTCCATGACCATGAGAGCCGCGAACAATGAGGGCATATGCATCCTTGCGGCCGCCATCGTCAGGTTTGCCGGCAGCAGCAGTGATGCCCGAGGTTGGAGACGCGTCAGATCGCATACGTGACGGACACCTCAGACCGCATATTCCTCTCTCGGACGGCCTGTGTGGACCTCGGCATGATATCGGACAAGTTCCCAACACTCGGTGAGGTCAACCTGGCGACCTCAGACCCATGTGACTGCCCACGACGTGCAGAGCCCCCAACCAGTGTCTCACTGCATGAAGATGACCGCCACAAAACGACATTCATCACTCCATGGGGGAGATACCGATACCTCTCAGCCCCACAGGGGTACATAGCATCGGGGGACGGTTACTCCCGGCGCTACGACGGGGTTGTTGCGGACATTGGCAACAAGACTAAGTGCGTGGCCGCGAAACATCACCGACGTCAGGTCCTGGTTTGGTCTAGTCAACCAGGTGGCCTACGCATTCAGCATGGCTGAGCGCATGCAACCATTCCGGAGGCTCCTGCAGAACGGTGTGCACTTCGAGTGGTCCTCGGAGCTGGAAGACGTCTTCCGCGAGTCCAAGGAGACAATCGTCCGGGAGATCGAGCATGTCGTCCACATCTTCGACAAGTCCAAGCTCACATGCCTCGCCACAGACTGGTCGAAGGAGGGGGTCGGCTTCTGGCTGTTCCAGAGACATTGCCGGTGCACACCAATCAAGCCATTCTGCTGCACTGATGGCTGGAAAGTGACCCTAGTCGGCAGCAGGTTCACCCACGCAGCCGAGTTCCGATACGCGCCCATAGAGAGCGAGGCACTCGCTGTCGCCGATGCCTTGGACAAGGCCCGCTACTTCGTGTTGGGCTGCAAGGACCTCATCGTGGTGGTAGACCACAAGCCGTTGCTTAAACTCCTTGGCGACAGGGCGCTCGACGACATACCCAACCCTCGCCTCAGGAACCTCAAGGAAAAGACCCTGCACTACCGTTTTCGCATCATACACGTTCCAGGCATGAAGAACAGGGCAGCAGACGCCATGTCGCGCAGACCACTTGGCACGCCTTGCCCATCGCCCATGGTCCTCCCAGAGACGACAATGCCGCCATGGTAACCCACCTCTCACCCAGCGCACACACCGACGTTCTGTCCCTCATACGTCGGATGGGGCCTTTGGATAACGACGACGATGGTGACCTGACCTGGTGCGCTGTTGGGCTTGAATCACTACAGTCCGTGACGTGGGACCGCGTCAGGGAGGCCACCAGCAGTGACGATGACATGCGAGCACTGGAGGAGATGGCGGCGGACGGCTTTCCCGAGTCCGGAACAGGGATCCCTGCGGCAATCTGTGGCTTCTACCAGCATCGTGAGGACATTACGTCAGCCGATGGGGTGGTCCTATACAGAGACAGAGTGGTGATACAGCCCTCCCTCCGCAGCGAGGTGCTGGACCCCCTACACGCCGCCCACCAGGGTGTCTCCATGATGACCGCCCGCGCGGAGTCGTCCGTGTTCTGGCTGGGTATGTCGACCGACATCCTCGCCACTCGGACTGACTGCGAACACTGTCATCAGATGGCGCCCTCAAAACCTGCAGCGCCACCGACTCCACCCATCCTGCCCGTGTACCCCTTCCAGGCTGTGTGCGCAGACTTTTTCATGCACAGAGGTGTATATTACCTCGTGATCGTGGACCGTTACTCTAACTGGCCGATCGTGTCCAGGTCAACGGGTGGCGCCGCAGACCTCATATGCAACCTGCGCCAGGCCTTTGCCACGTACGGGACACCTGAAGAACTGGCGTCCGATGGGGGACCCGAATTCACCTCTGCCGACACCAGATCCTTTCTACATAGATGGGGCGTGCACCACCGCCTCGCGTCTGTGGCCTTCCCCCACAGTAACTGCCGCGCTGAGATCGGCGTCAAGACGATGAAGCGGCTCATCACGGACAACACAGGCCCGAAAAGGGAGCTGGACACCGACTCCGTACAGAGGGTAATACTGCATTACCGCAACACGCCTGACCCTGACACGAAACTCTCTCCTGCGATGTGTGTCTTCGGTCGACTTCATCCTGATTCCGCCCGGGAGGTACAGACCCCATGCAACATGGCGTGAGACACTGACACTAAGGGAGGAGGCCCTCCGCAAACGGCACATCCGCACTGCTGACAAATAGGCAGGACACACTAAACGCCTGCCACCCCTCAAAGTGGGGGACTTTGTACGTGTGCAGAACCAGAGTGGGCCCCACCCCAACAAGTGGGACAGGACCGGCCGCGTCGTTGAGGTGCGCCAGCATGATCAGTACGTTGTCAAGATTGAGGGGTCAGGCAGGGTCTCCCTCCGTAACCGGAGATTCCTGCGCAAGTTCGATCTGGCGGCTCGTGCTGGCACCCTGCCGCCTGTCACGCCGCCGCTGTTGCCTGGCCCCCTGAGTGGTCCGGTGACACCCACGACGGAGCTGGGACCCCTCTTGCCATCACGGCCCACCTTGCCACCCGCCCAGCCCTCCGTTGTCTCTCGCACCTGCAGCCTCAGCCCGAGGCGACCCCCTCACGCCGTCGCCTGCTCCCGTGGCCCCTGCGGCTGCCCTTCCTCCGTCGCCCAACTTGTCACCGGCGACGGCCTTGCACAAGGTCCACTAGGACGCCCGGCACGCCTGCCTGGCACAGAAACTATGTTGTGGGGTAACCTTTAATGGGTTTCTGGGCATAGTATTCTTTGTTTCAGTATACTGTGATGCCTTATTTGCTATATGTTCCTACAGCTGTTTGCTGTTGTTATTGCACTATCCATGCATTCTATTATTTTCAGCCTTTGTTTACAAGTGTTAAAGGCTCGGGAGGAGATAGAGAATGTTGCACTACGTTACCTTTTACTGTGACACACAGGAAACAGGAAGTGGAAGACATATCGAAGCCATGCCTGACAGCATTCAGGGACACGTTGATAACATGTTTGATTATTGTAATTTCACTGCAATGACCCATTAAAGCAACGTAAACAAATGGAATATTGTTCCTATCTAGAAATTAAGTAAAATAAGTGATTCAACCTACAGATCAAAATGACTTTTGGGCAGAACTTACCACACACCACAAGGCAGGGTGTCCATGGAAGTTTAGTGGTGTCAGCATCAGTTGCAATGTCAGTGTCATCAACGTTCACAAACATCTTATCCTGCTGCTCTTTGAAATGGTCGAGAAGCGACATGACAGCTGCACACGTTTCATTGCCTCCTGTCAGGGTCTGGCTCAGGATAATCCCTGCGTTGCTAGATGGTTCAGTGTCGGAAAACTGAAAGTATCGCAACACTCTTCGGAATTTGGTGATTGTGGACTCCTCAAAGTCACCGTCTATCTGGACACCTGTAAGTTCCTCGAAGTGAACTCTCATTCCATTTTCCTGTAAGAGGAAAGGCCAGTCCTTCATGATTTCTTCTGTATCCTTGGGTCCTGACAGTATGTCTCTCACAACCTCTTCTCATCTTCTTACAGCTTCTTCGTGCTTGATGGGATCATGTTCCACTTCCGCTCTAATGCCAGCTGTTATCGACCTAAGGTGAGCACCCACTCCCCACGGATTCAATGGTTGAGGCCGAACTCGGCAGAGAAGATGAGGCCGAACTCCTTACAGTTGCATGTGTAAACACAAACACTTAATTGAAAGCAATCATGGCTGATCAAAGTTTGCAGGCTCTGACTAAGAGTCGCAGCGGAAAACTAGGAGTATGTACAAAGAAAATGAATGAAATAAGGACTTTGGTGGAAGCTCATGCAGATGATGAAACTGTTAATGAAAGACTTGATGAATTACGAAGAGCGATGAATGAATTCTATGACGCGCATATATCTGTTCAAGCGTTTATGATTGAGGAAGAAAAGGAAAAAGATCAGACCGAATGGTACGAGCCTAAGATGGCAGTGTTTGACAGTTTCTGTAATGAGATGGATGAATGGAAAAGAGGAAAGTTCGAAATCGAGACACAACCGGAAATTAACCGAGAAGACAGCGTCTCTAAAACTGGGTCAAAGGCTGGGTCAAAAACAACGAAGGTCTCGGCAGTCTCCTCCCTGTGCGCAAAGGCGGCTGCAGAGAAAGCAGCGCTTGAAGCAAAGTCGCGCGGCATGAAATTACAACATGAGCTCCACCAGGAAAAGAAGCAACTTCAAAGAAAAATGGAGCAGCTTGATCTTGACATAAAATTGTCAGAAGCTGATGCAAAGTTACAAGTTTATGAGCGTTTCGAAATGGCATCAGGTGAACAGCTGCAATATTCGCACGACATTTTACAGCCGCTGCAAGGTGATTCAATGAACGCCTATGCCGAGAGATACCCGGATAAATCAGTTGTGATGGCAGAACATTCACCTGTTGAATTCACACGCCTTGGGGCAATTCCCAAAACACCCCTGCAGAGGATCATGAAGGAGGAAGCCAAACCACGCATAAAACCAACAATAAGCCAAACAATTAACAGGTCTACTGAAACTGTATCAACAACTGGACAAAGAACAACACAAACACCAATACCATCGCCAACACCAGCACCAAGGACAGCGCCCGGACAAAGTACAACACAAACTCCATTACCATCACAAGCACCAGCCATAATTAATATGACACTCAACCAGTACAGCCAAATGACAGTCAGCTGGCACAACCAAACCATCCAAGTAATCCTGTGAATGCTCAAAGTGAGCTTGCCAGTCTGATCATTCAGCACCAAAAACAAACTTCTCTTCCCACCAGGGAACTGCCAACATTCAATGGAGATCTCATTAGCTACTTGCCTTTTATTCATGCATTCAAGAACCGTATTGAACAAATGACTGCTAATGACCAAGAACGACTGTTTTTTCTTGAACAGTACACATCTGGCCAACCTAAAGAACTGGTCCAAAGCTGTCTACATATGGATGCTCAATCAGGATATGCAGAGGCAAGGCGACTTCTTAATGAACATTTCGGCGACCCTTATCGCCTCAGCACTGCTTACATTCAGAAAGCTTTAAATTGGAATGCTATAAAGCCCGAAGATGGTAAAGAACTCTACAGTTATGCATTATACTTACGAAGCTGCTGCAATATTATTAGCAGCCTGCCAGACATGTCTGAACTTGACACACCCTCCAACCTACAGTTGATTTTGTCAAAATTGCCCTACAAGCTGAGGGAACGATGGAGAAGCAAATCATGTGAGATACAGGAACGGACAAATTGCCGGGCCAGATTCCATAATGGTGTGGAATTCCTTGAAAAGCAAGCGAAGGTACTGCTGGACCCAGTCTTCGGAACCATTCAGGACTCAGTCAGTAGAGCAGTAAAAACAACTGTGCAAAACCGACCCCCACCAAAGAAAAGCTTCGCAACCACCGTCGTCCCAGTGGGGCCCGCAGCAACCCAAAGAGGAGGAAGCACATCCGAAAGGACATCTGAGAGCCTCCCACAGAAGCGTTCACAAATGGCACATCAAAAACCATGTTTCTTCTGCAAAGGAGACCATACTATGGAATCATGTCACCAGATGGCGCTACAACAGCACAAGGAAAAGGTTGAATTTCTGAGGAAAAATGGAATGTGCTTCGCCTGTCTCACCAAAGGCCATGTAAGCAGTGGATGCACCAGGCGCCTGACATGTCAGATATGTAGGAAAAGACATCCCACTATTCTGCACATTGAAGGCTCTGTCAAACCACACTCGCTACCACACGCCACCAACTCAAGCCCAGTGACACAGGCAGCATGTACCGTCAACAACACCCCAGACACCACACCTACAGAGACTGGGGCCGGGGTTTCTGATTGCAAGCTTGCCATAATACCTGTAATGATTAAATCCACCAAAAGCAACAAAACCATACTTACCTATGCATTTCTAGACCCAGGAAGCTCTGCATCATTCTGCACCCAAAAGCTCATGGAGGATTTGCATGTGCAGGGCAAAGACACCGAAATCCTGCTACATACTATGGGCCTAGGAAGGGTCATAAGGACCCAGCGCGTAACAGGGTTAGAGATCAGCAGCTGCAATGAGTCTGACTTCATACAACTGCCTGAAGTTTTCACACAGGACAGAATACCAGTTAGCCACGGAAACATTACAAAAGAAACGGACATACAAAGGTGGCCTTACTTGAAAGATGTTCAACTCCCCGCCATCAATGCAGATATCGGTCTGTTGATCGGAGCCAATGCCCCATGGGCACTGGAGCCTTGGAGTGTCATACACAGCCAAGGGGATGGGCCTTACGTTGTGAAGACCCACTTAGGATGGCTCATCAATGGTCCGTTGAATGGTGGTGCACCTACAGATGAACATAGCCGTCAATGTGTCTCCTCAAACAGGATTTCCGTGGCAAGATTGGAGGAGCTTCTCATCAAGCAGTACAATCAAGACTTCCCAGAGAGAACATGCCAAGAGCAGGCGGAGCTTTCTTTCGAGGACAAGAGATTCCTAAAAATTGCAGATGAATTCACCACAAAGAAAGACGGACATTACGAAATGAGGCAACCTTTCCGTGATGAGAATCCTGTCATGCCAAATAATAAACCCGTCGCTGAGCTGCGAGCTGCTACCCTACAGAGAAAGCTCAAAAAGAATGACAACTTTCGCACCGACTACACCACATTCATGGTTGCCATGCTTGACAATGGATATGCTGAGAAGGTGCCAGATGGTCAACTGTCCAGGTCTGATGGCAGAGTGTGGTACATACCACATCATGCAGTGTACTATTGCTGGGCGGTATACCGGTTCACACCGAATACCGGTTTATAATTTCGTTATGATATGAATTTTTAATATACCGCCATACTGGTGTATTTGATTACACAATGGGGGGAACGCTGCGTCGCGCGACATTGTTTGAGACGGGACCCTTTTCAGTATTGCGCTTCTAAACACGCAAAAGAAAAGTCGAGCCAAATGTCACTTCAAGACGCGTTTGCTAGAGTTAGAACGTGAATCTACCTCATTTATTTGAATGTGAATACCTCATATTGATGCAAAAATATAATTATTGCAAGTTGCACTACTTTTTTGTATTTATTTTCATAAAAGATGTTTGAAATTTGCACAGTAAATGCTCTGTATTTTGACTGCAATTGTGTTTGCATTCTGATTCCTCACTTCATTAGAATCATGAGAAGCACTTCTATGTAAACAGCATCATTTTGTGGGGCGTTATTCTATGACGGTAAAATAGACCATCCTAAATTAATCTACTGCAGTAATTCTGTTCTCAATCTGTAGAAAATGCTGTGAACACCTGATTATGCATGAAAAAAAAATACCGTGATACCGTGAAAAAATACCGTGATATGTATTTTTGGTCATACTGCCCAGCACTACAGTGTACCATAAGAAAAAGAAAACAATCAGAGTGGTGTTTGACTGCACTGCCTCGTTTCAGGGTAACTCCTTGAACCTCCAGCTACTCCAAGGCCCTGACCTGACCAACACTCTCCTGGGGGTCATCCTCAGGTTTAGACAGGAGCACGTGGCATGATGGCTGACATCGAGGGCATGTTCCACCAAGTGAGAGTTCACAGCACCGACGTGGACTTCTTGCGGTTCCTGTGGTGGCCCGATGGTGACGTACATCAGCCCCTTGCCGAGTACAGGATGGTGGTACATCATCTCGTTAGGCAGCAAGTGTTGGATGATGAGAGCCTGCAGACGGTTCTCTGTGAAGTAGAAAGTATCCTGAACGATCGACCCATCACTGTAGTTTCCAACGATGTGAGTGACCCAGAACCTCTCACACCAAACCATCTGCTCCAACTAAAGGGAAAACCCCTGCTGCCACCAGGAGTGTTTCCAAAGGATGACTGCTATGCTAAAAGAAGATGGAGACAGGTCCAGTACTTAGCTGACCTGTTCTGGAAGCGCTGGGTCAAAGAGTATCTTCCCCTAATGCAAGAAAGACAGAAATGGCACATGGTGAAGAGGAACCTCAAGCCAGGTGACATAGTCTTAATCATGGATGAGACATCACCACGAAACTCATGGCCAAAGGGAAGAATAACAGAGGTCATCTCAGACAGCAGAGGACACGTCCGACGGGTCAAGAGACGAACAGCAAGCAACGTCCTAGAGAGACCCATCACAAAGCTGTACCTTCTTCTGGAGGCCTGACCTGTCTGTTCTTTGAAGTTTTTCAGATTTTTGCCTTTTTGAGGATTATATATTTTTTGAAGATCATTTTTGTTTTTTCTGCCTTTTGAACATTACAATTTTGAGTTTTTTGCCTTTCTACGACGACCTTTTGAAGGACATATCCTTTTGATAATCTTGCCTTAAAAGAAAAAAAAAATTACTTTGATTTTCCTGCAGATATGGACTATGATGAGTTTGCATATATGCTTAATGGACTCTACGTATACCCTTAATCTCCTGAATTATACTTGATGGCTCCATGTTTATTACTGTAATTGTCAGATAGTGTAGACAATTAGGGGCCGGGATGTTGGAGCCATTTTCTATATTTTCTATTTTCCTCACTTTATGGTCATATTTAGTTATTTAGATTTATGTCTGCTTATTGATAATTATTCATTTAGCAATATCTAGTAAATGTACTATGCATTTGGGAGCGGCACTGGTGCTTGGGCTATAATGGGCTCTGATTGGTTGCTCCTCCCTACTCTCGCCTATCCAACCGGAGCACAGGTGGCTCAGTGATGAATTGGATTTCTGATGGCGGGTGTAGGAAGGGAAACAGTTTTTTGACCGTGTAGGTGTCGTGTAACCATGCTGAACAGTGTTAATTTCGTATACTTAGTTATTTGCTTAGTTTGAGAAGAAAACAAGAAGATCTGTAACGTAAAGAGACCCGAAAGAAAATAAATTTGAGCACTGAGAAATAAGAACGCGCGTCAGAACTTAACTGGATACTCCCGTCAAAGCGACTCCAGCTGAGGCAGCCAGGAGGCCGCTATAGCTGGGTTCCTTTGAGAGGCTAAGGCTACGGCTACACAAAAACGAAACGAGGGTTTTTTTGAAAACGGGTACGAAAATGATTGCGACCACACAGGGAAGCTTCTCTGTCCACATGGAAACGCCACACTTGCTGAAAACGATGCAGTACACACGCCACACCTCTATGTGCGCTGTAAGCCACCCCCACCGGTTACACCAGAACAATAGAAGAAGCAATGCGCATGCGTGTACGCCCCTACTTCTACCAGCGCATCACCTGTAAATGTTCCTTCAACAACGCCGCTGTAGTTAGCAGTGTCTGCAGCAGTGCTGCTATCAATGTTGTGGGGTCCATGATGATCGCTGTCTGTCCTTGTTGTGTTGTCTTCTTCTTCCGGATTTTGAATAGAAGCCGCTTTTTGTTCTGGTCACTGACGTATGTGTATACGTCACTGCGTTAGCCATGTGGCTGTGACGCAGATGTAAACAAATCCGTTTTGGCTGTAACAATGGAAACGAAACGACGCCGTTCTCAGATCTTCCCACTCTGGAACCCGTTCTCCAAAACTATCGTTTTGGGGTAGTGGGAACGCCGGCTCCGTGTGGCCGCGACAGCCAAACGATAAGCAAAAGTATCGTTTACAGTGAAAAACGTTTTCGTGTAGCCGTAGCCTGAATCTTCTAAGTCACTAAAACCTGATTCATCAAGAGTGCTCCACTCTTCACAATGGCTGGTTGATAGGCAGGAGGAATCATCCTCTCCTCGAAGACTGTTGTCAGACCTGGGCTTGAAAGGAGGACTCAGATGCAGATAATCCAATTGGCAGAGTTTATTAGAATATTCCAACCACCAATGCGACGTAATGAAAATAATCAGCTATGAAAATATACTTCTATCTATTATATAAAACTTAAGAAATAAAAGAGGACAAAACAACTTAAACTCACTCTGCTATGAGGAGGGCAATAAACTAAGAACTATAAACCAAAAATCACTCCCTAAGGCGGAAAAACAACTAAATGCACTCCTACAAAACCGGAGGCTCTACAAAATCTTGAAACGTAATCTATAACGAAAAATCACTCCTAGAGGAGGCTATCAAAAATGGCTGTGAAAACTTAGACTAGATTACCAAAATTTCTAAACAAAAAATCACTCGCAAGGAGGCAAGGAATCGAGGCTTGGAAAACGAGGCAAGATTTCCTGTGACTGTGGCAGGCTCGGGTGATCGACAAGACGAAACACTCAGGCACAAGACTTCTTCTTCTTCTTCTTTCGTTTATTGGCAGATTACATCTTTTGGTTGTTGTATACCGCCACCTACTGTACAGGAGTGTGTAGAATGATACTATGGTAAAATAAAGCTAGAGATGATAAGTAATAACAAAACAAAACCAACAAATAAACAATAAAAAATAAATAAAAATAAAAAATAAAATAAATAAATATATATATATATATATTAAATTCTTTTCATTAATTCAGTGTCTTTTAGGAAGGTAAATAATGCTGTAATTCTGTCTCTTTGCATTCCTTGTTCCCCAAGAATATCCTCAATATGATCATCTAAGTTTTGCCGTATCTTTCTTTGCTCATTGTACCTCCTACACCTAAATAAAACATGATCCACATCTTCCTGTGTTAGGCATTCAGTACATAGACCATCACTTTTACCTAATATTTTAAGTGTTGAATTCAATCTTGTCTGTCCCATTCTTAATCTTGAGTACACTATTTCTTCTTTTCTATTTTGCATATTCATTCTTTTTCCTCTAATATTTTTCTGAATATTGTAATAGTGCCTAGCCTTTGGTTCAGAGTCCCAGTCCTGTTGCCATCTCTTTATCATTTCAGACTTAAGTTTAGCTTTCGCTTCTCCTTTCCCAATTAGAACATTAATTTCTATTTCTTTTTTTTTTAGAGCCTTTTTGGCTAATCCGTCTGCCTTTTCATTTCCTCTAATTCCAATATGTGCTGGAACCCAACAAAACTGAATCATTAAACCTAGGCTTCTAATACTTAATAAGATGTGTCTAGCTTCTATTATTAAGTCTTCTCTGACTGATTGTCCACTTTCAAAACTCTGCAGTACAGCCATTGAATCTGAGCATATTAGGGATGCTAACAGTTTTATCTCTTCTATCCATCTTACAGCTGTTATTATGCCCGTCATTTCTATTGTATATACTGAAAGGTGATTATTTAATCTGTATTTCAGTCCTTTTTTAAATTCAGGAATGTAAATTCCTATTCCACAGTGACTATTTTGATCTTTTGATCCATCAGTAAAAATTTTAACAAAACCATAAAATGAAGAGGATAAATATCTTTCACTAAACCATGCAAAACTCTGATCATCAGGGTATTTCCTCTTTTCTTTCAGTATTTCTGTATCAACCTCTGGAACTGGTAGCATCCAGGGAGGAACCTCACTCAGAACTGTTGTAGGACTAAATTCTAAATCTTTGATGTCATATTGCTCTGATACTTTGTTTATGTTCCATCCAAACCCTTTAGCCTTAGTTTGATATTCCCAACAATCATTTAGTACTGATGCTGCTGGGTTATTACTATCTCCCATCAATCGCACCCTGTATGTTAAAGCCAGCTTAATATGTCTTAATTCAAGTGGGGCTTCCCCCGTCTCTACCAGAATAGCACTTGTTGGAGTCGTTTTAATAGCACCTATGGCCATTCTTAGAGCTCTAAACTGAATTCTGTCCAACTTTGCTAAATTAGATTTGCATGCTGTGCTATACACTATACTCCCATAATCTATGATCAATCTTATTAATGCAATATAAATATTAATTAAAGACTGCTTATCTGCACCCCAGTTATGTCCAGTAATCATTCTCATCAAATTCAAGACTCTTTTACATTTAGTTTCCATGTGATGCACATGATCTTTCCATGTAAGTTTTTCATCCATCCATACTCCTAGATATTTAAATTTCATGACTCTTTTCAGAGCTTGATTATACATAAATATCTGGTAGTTTTCAGTAATTTTCTTTCTTGTAAAATACAGAACATTTGTTTTTTCAATAGAAAATTTAAATCCCCAATCAACTCCCCATTGTTCCAAAATTTGGATTTTCTTTTGCATGATTGTTATTATATATGGGAAATTTCTGCCTCTTTTCCATATTACTGCATCATCTGCATATAATATTCCTTCACTTCCTTTTCCTTATTTAATAAATATGTCGTTAATCATTAAATTAAATAAAATGGGACTGATAACACTTCCTTGAGGGATTCCACTCTCTACTGTAAATTCTTTAGAGTGTTCTGAGCCCACTCTAACTCTAAAAGTACGTCGTGAAAGAAAGTCCAGTATGAAATTATACATTTTCCCTCTAATCCCCATTCTATCCAATTTAATCAGTAGCCCTTCCCTCCACAAAGTATCATATGCCTTTTCTATATCCAAAAGCACTGCCACCATTATCTCCTTCATCATCAGTGTTTTTCTCCACTTCATTACACAACTTCACCAAAGCATCTGTCGTAGATTTACCCTTTCTGAATCCGCTTTGATAATTTTTAAGAAAACATTTCTTCTCCAAAAAAATAATTTAATCTTGCCACAATTAATTTCTCCATTAATTTTCCTAAATGTGACGTCAATGCTATAGGCCTGTAATTCCCTGGATTGCTTGGATCTTTTCCTGGCTTAGAGAAAGGAAAAATATTTGCCATTTTCCATATCTTTGGTAATTTGCCCTTTTTCCATACATTATTGAATAGCTCTTAAATCTTAACCAATAATCCATCAGGTAGCTTCCTAAACATAGCATAGCATAAATTGTCAGGTCCTGGTGATGAGTATGCAGTAGTATTTAGGGCCATTTTAAGCTCTGACATAGTAAATTCTGCATCAAGTATATTATTTGACTCTTGTTTGGCACTTAAAATATTTCCATTTTCCCTCAAAATGTTCTCTTTCCTCTTTTTGAACCTTTCATCTAGGTGATTTCCTTTATGAATTTCAGCAAACCTTTCACCCAACATATTTGCTTTATCAGCATCTAATATAGCTTTATTTCCTCCATCAATTAACACTGGAATTTGAGCTGGTTTATATTTACCTGTCATTTTCTTCACCATCATCCTGTCCAAAGTCGTTTCTCTTCCAATCGTTGAGCAAAATTGTCTCCAAGCTTCTTTCTTGGTTTCTTTAATTACCTTTCTTGTTATAGCCTTTTTCCTTTGATAATCTACTAGATTATCCATAGTTAAAGTTTTACGCAGTTTCTTAAATGCTTTATTTCTGTCTGTTACCGCATCTGTGCATTTTTCATTCCACCATGGTACTTTTCTTCTCTTATTTTGGCTTTTACTGATTGGTATATTTTGACTTGCTACACTTAAAATCATGATGCTTAAGGATTCATTCATTTTATCTATTGTCTCGTCCTAGTTTGGGCATGAGTCATTTATCTCATCATTGCAACATTCCATATATTTATCCCAGTCAGCTTTCTGAAAGCACCATTTGTGATTTATATAATTTGGTTGTACATATACATTTGTTTCTATCTTGCATAAAATAGGAAAGTGATCACTACCAATACTTGTATTATGGTCCACTTCCCATTCACATCTATTAGCTATCCTATCCACTAAAGTTAAGTCTAAACATGATGTTTCATTTCTATATATATTTATACGTGTGCCAGAACCATTATTTAAACATACCAGCATTCTATCACTGATCATTTCTTCTATAATTACACCGTTTGAGTCGGTATTTTGACTTCCCCATAGCGTATTATGGGCATTAAAATCACTACACCATATTTCCCTATGACCTCTTTTCCTTAAAATATTCTTCATTAGTTCATTTGTCAATACTTTGCATGGGTTATAATAATTGATAATTATCAAGTTACCTTTATCCTCTTTATTAACTATCTCAGTTACAACACATTCATATCCTTCAGATACCTTTATTGGGCTGTATGATATTCCTTCTTTAATAAATGTCAAACATCCCCCTCCTCTGTCAATCTCTCTGTCATATCTTATATTATTATATCCTTTTAAGACAAATTCTAATTGTGGCTTTAACCATGTTTCTGCAAATGATATCTGGCTTAATTGGTAACTCCTTTACATTTCTTTTGAATTCTTGTCCATTTGCAATTAAACTACGTGCATTCCACTGTGGAATAGAAAAAAACATAATCCATTTAACCAATATGAATTCCATCATGGTTAGTATTTAACATTTCATGTACTTTATCAGCTATTGTAATGATTCAGGCACAAGACAAAGGGAGACGCAGACTATAAGACACATGAGGTAATGGAAAACAGGTGGACACAATCAGGAATCAGGGAAGACACTCCAACAGGTGAGACATGAGGAAGGGCAAGTGACCTGAAATAAGAGGAGAGTTACTCTTTAAAGTAAAACAGGAAATGACAAAACATGGAGACAAGACAAAAACCCAACTTGACCTCACCGTGTGACAACTGTAAAGCTGAAACAAACAAAAATACATCCCTGTCAGTAAATACTAGAGATGTAACGATATGAAAATTTCATATCACGGTTATTGTGACCAAAATGATCACGGTTATCATTATTATTACAGTATTTTTGAATGTGTTCAAAATGTTCAAAAGGTACTTTATTATAACTGTATTATAACTCTGATAAGTCAGTTGTGTTACTTCAAAATGAGTAATAAAAGCTGCTTGGAACTGAATAGTTGACTGTTATTACCTGTAGATTTAAAAAATCTTTCATTTGAACTTACATTGGATGCAGACCAAGACTTTCCTTATCTCAATAGGCTCCTGCAAGGTCCTCTGCTGCCACATAAATGAGGTCCTGGGTAGAGTCCACTCCAAGGTCCTTTATCACTTTAATCAATCTTTTTATTCCCTGGCTTTTAACCCAGCATGAGACTCTGTTTCTGTTATTGTTTTATTATTTATTATTGTTTTTACATTGTTCTTTTGTTTTATGCCTTATACTCCGTGCTGTTATTCCTGTACAGCACTTTGTTTCAGCCACGGCTGTGTTAAAGGGCTTTAGAAATAAAGCTGAGTTGAGTTGAGCTGAGGAGTTGACGTCCAACAAGTCTGAAACAACTTGTGCACACAGTGATGTGTAAACAATAATCTGATTGTAAAAAGATCTAGAATATAGCATTTGCTGAAGGGCAATGACATTTTTTAGGTTCGGGATGTTTTCGATGGAGAAAATGGCCTCTCTTTTTGTCCCTGTTAGCTTGGCTCCTGTCATGTTCGTTTGTCTGAGAGAGGAAATACAAACTCTAAGTGTAGTTCAGAATTTATTCAATGGTTCAAGGCTCAAGTTACACAGTGCTGTGGACCTCTCTCTGCCAGGTAGTCTGATCAGGAAAAGGGTACCACTCTTTCACAAAATAAGCTTTATATCGCCATACAAAACATGATGTCAATATTATTGGTCCAAAAGTTGGGGATGAGCCGTGGTTTAGACTTGGCTATCCCTAATTGGTCCTTGGTCTGATCTCAGCCTGGTACTCCATCTCTGCTGCATTCAGATGTCTTCTCCCTGTGTGGGGAAACTCCTCCCTATCTCCCTGTTTCCACTAATGTCCCACCACAGGCTTCACCCCACCTGTTCCGACTCCCCCTGTAGCAGTTTCTCTCAACACTCAACTCAGTCTCTTTCCTGTTTTAACCCTTCACACCGTGGGGTTAATGCTTGTTCCCTTCAAAGAGGAGTGCATCAACTCTGTAGAAGCACAATGCATAAATATGTAGAATAAAAGGTGATATTAAACCCTCAACACTCCCCCATGAAAACTGCTCCCTGCTTTTGGAAACAGAGAGTGCTCTGACCACCACCTGCTGCAGATTAGGCACTAACTATCTATAAGTACTTCCCTCAACCACACTACAAAAAACCTCAATTATTACTTTAATATACTTTTGTCCGCATGCAAGTTCAGATAAATTCCAAGATAGGTTCCACCAATGAGACATAGGCATATTCAGATGATGCATTTTTACATTTCAGTTCAGAGTAAGTAATGAGATTTTGTTAGAATTCAAAAGACATGATTTGAGACATTAAGAAAGGTAATGTGTCTGAATATTTTAAATTCATTGTGGCAAAAAGACCAGGCTGAAAGTTTGAAGTTGGAATGCATTTGTAATAATACAGATGTATTGCTCTGGGTTCATTCACTTTGTTTCACATACACCCTCTGGTAAGGGTCTGCAGAGGTATTCGGCCTGTGGACACCATTGTTGCTTTTAGTTCCTCTGAATATGTCAATCGTAAGATTTTTTTTGGAACTGGAAAATCTGACTCTTGACTCTTTTGTCCCATTCTACAGATATATATTGATGATGATACATCAAAAGAGTATCTTTCACATTATCCCTTTTTTTCGGCTGTGAGCTATTCCAACCTAGAAATCCCACTCTGCCTCTACTTCATCAACTTTTTGACACTTGTCATCCATTTGGGATACCTAGGCGTATACTGCTTCTTTATGCTCTACCTTCTCCACAATATATTGCCATTTGCAATGAGCTGATCCCCTCTAATTTAGCTAATTTAACTTTGTCCTGATGCATCTTCTCTTCTGGGCTCTTTTTCACCTGATCGAGGAAGCTTATATTTAGCTCCAATTCCCTTTTTTCTCCTGGTCAGTAATGTTGTTATCCTGTTAACTATTTGAGAACTTAAGCTCATAGTGTCTTCATCTTTGGTCAGTGGAGATGTTGACACACTTTTTTTCCCCCACTACAACCTGCACTGCCTGTATCTGCGCTGACAGGATCTCAGCCTGCTCTGATCTTTGTTCAGTAATTGCTTATTTATAGCCACGGTTATTGATTGATTGACTGTCCGCCCGCCCGCATAGCTCCTGTCCACTAACTTGTGAAAGTATTCAACCTTTTAAGTTTTTCCTGTTTTGTTGAATTGCAATTTGTAATTTGAATTGAAGTGTTTTGGGATTTTATTTAAATTGATAATCTCACTATTGCAGAGACAAGTTTTGCAACAGTTACAGCTTCTTTGTGCCACCTCGAGACACTGGGATTTTTGCACATTCTCCAAAACAAAAGCTTAGCTTCCTCAAGCTGGATGTGTTCAGGGTTTAGTAGGGGTACTACAATATTTTTGTCATACCACATTTTCTGTATGACAAAGGTCTACAACGCCATTCCAAGACTTTTTCTCTGGAAACTACTCAAGTGCCCTTTACATAGTATGCTATGCTTGGTGTCATTGGCATTTTGAATAGTTATCCTCTGCATTCTCTGCAAAACTGAAACAGATTTTCTTCAAGAATTTGCCACAAAGACAATCTCTAGTCTATGGCTTAAAGTGGTCCTGTGGACAGACACTACATTCTTTGCTGTGAAGTTTGCAGCTTCCTTGGTCTTTTTGTTTCCACTCTGATTAAATCCCTTCTTTTCTGGTCAGTGGCTTTTGGTAGCCTTCCCCCACTTGGCAGGTTTATGGTGGTGCCATAGTCATTCCAGTTAATAATGATCATATTCTAAGGAATATTTTAAGTTTTTGATAATTGGCATAATCCAACTGTAATCTATCTCCATGACATGTTGGGATAGCTCCTTGGTTTTAATCATTCTGCTTGCTTTATTTTATTAACTTGGCTTTGTTACAAAGAAATGTTAATGCTGATTTTAAATGTCGTTGGAGTTGGGTGCTTTTTGGTACTAAATGAGCAAATTTCAGAGGAAAAAAAAATAACAAAAAAATGACCCCATTGATTTTAAATGTCTTAATTTAAGCTCTCAAAAAAGCTAACACAGCACTTTCTGCAATTTCTGTTTTTTTTTTTAACAATCCATTTAGGACAGGCCATCTTAAATAAAGATATTTAAACTTATTGGATTTAACTTATTTATATTTTTTCTCAAAATTTTAATGAGATTGAATTCCTTTTCCAAATTTTTCCTAAATGCTATTATAATACAACTGGCGTCATTTGCTTTCTTAAATGAATTTATTTCTTGGTTATAGTTTATGCTGATCTGATCTATCTCAATTGACCAACTTCCCGCCTGTCTGTGGCCTGGAGTCCCTGCCACCTTATATGCCATCCATATTCTATTCAGGAATTTCAAAATGGTGAAGGACCCTAAACTCATATCCCATATCTCCCCAAAACATATTTGCCCCAAATGTCTTTTCAGTGTAACAATGTCCCTTTTAAAAGCATGATCAAACAGGCTACTGCAGACAGTCACTTGGGCTGCTAAGCCTAACACCCTCTGAGGGGGAGCAACCCTTTTTACCAGGGTAGCATCTCTAGGCAAAATGCCTTGAGATGAACCTGGGTCTAACTCGTCTGCCTCACCTGGACAACTCTTATCCATAAGTAACGTATAATTACCAACAAGATTTGACCCCAATATTTTCCAGCCTTCCACAGGAATGGAGCCCTGAGACAGAGCTGGGGTATCTTGTAGCAACCCAGTGGGTCTGAAAGGACTTGTGGGGCTAGCAGGACTTTTAGAGCCTTGGATAACAAGCCCTGAAACAGAGCTTTGGCTTCCATTGATTAAAAGTCCAGATTGACGCTGAGAACCATTGATTACAAGTCCAGATTGACTCTGAGTACCATTGATTACAAGTCCAGATTGACTCTGAGTACCATTGATTTGAAACAAACCTGGAAAATTCATTCCATGGGACCCATCATCTCGCAGAATCACGTTCTGTGGATTCGGTTTAACTGCATAGTGCATGGGTTGCAGTAAAGGGTTGGCTGAGTAGTAAATGGGCTGCTGTAGTAGCACAACAGTCTGAGTTGGGTAAGGCAGTTTAGCAGAATCCCTAATGTTAGAATGACTGATATTAGTAATCTTTGATTGAGGAACTGTCATGGATGGTGAGGTGGGGCTTACTGTGCTGACAGACGATGTAACGCTGTTAGCAGACGATACAACTTTCTCCGTCTTCATCTCAACATGCTTTGTCTCAACAACATGCTCAAAATTGGGCTTAAAAACAGGTCCAATGATATCAGCTGTGGTTTTGACTGCACCTGTTGCTTTATGTGTCAAGGTGGATTTAGGTGTTGATATAGTAGGGCAACAAATCTCAGCCAGAGTTTTGAACTTTGACTCAAGGTCAGTGAGGAATTCCAGGTCATTGTCAGACTCCAAAAGGCTGCAGCAGCTCACTGAGCCAGCACAGGAGCCCTGGCCCTCAAATTCATATTCCAACAAACTGTCTGTCACTGGTACAGCACAAACAGCTTTCTGTTTGGGACAAAGAAACAGAGAAAATATTAATGAGAATACACTCTCAGCATAGTTGGATATATAAACATGTGGCAGCAATAAACCGCAACATATTACCTGTGAGTAGTAATCACTGAGGAAAGCATCAGGAAGGGCAATGTCCTCATAAAGATCATTTGTGTGATGCAAACTATGAGTTTGCCTGCTAAATGAAAGAATGTCAGTGCCATGGTTATATGATTCTCTTGAAAGCCTGTAGGTGTTGTCAGCCTCCATTAATTTTTGGCTTGTGTCTCGAAACATCTGCACAGATTCATTATACATTGGTGTCTGACAAGTTTCTGTAATAGCTGAGGAAATGCTGTTGAAATTTGGTGCTGGTGCACTCTTAGTGTTTTGCTTTGTCTCCTGCATAATAGGCACACTTAGGAGTGGTATCGCCTAAAGAAAAAAAGAGGAAAAAATTCAGATACATTATTTGACACAATTTTAACTTTCAAGTTATTGCAGATAAGTCATTTGAATATGCAGTTGGATTCCTGGTCCGCAGATCCTTCCTGACTTTGCTGGATATGTATAACTGAGTTTTTTTGCTGGACCCAAATTAAACAGGAAGGCGAAATAATCCGTAAAACATTGAATTTAGCTTTCTCCAGTTTGCATGCAGCAAACAACAGTACAAGCCTCGCATAAAACTAACACCAAGGCTTTGCAGCAGCCATAACACTGAGAACTGCTGTGGAAAGTTCATAACCAAGAACTGCAGTGTTACTATGATGATAAAGTCAACAACTTTATACTGTACATATGGATACCAGAATCCTATGAGCTCCACACCAACAACAGCACCCTGAGAGCCTTCATCCAGGGACTGTGGAAGACAACTCCACAGGGGAGAAGAAGTATTTGACACATCAACATTTTTTCAGTAAAGGTATTTCTAATGGGTCTACTGACCCAATATTTTCACCACATGTCAATATCAAGTCATGTATTCCATTCATACAAAGACATCTAAACATTTGAGTCCATATATTGAGTTATGTGTAATAACGTAAAATGATGCAGGGAAAAAGTATTGAGCACATGAAGATAACAAGGTGCAAAAAGGCATAGAAAGCCAGGAAATTACCTGAAATCTGTCAATATTGAGAGAGAAAACCCGGCCCCCTATCAGTGATAATTTATATCAGCTGGTTTAGTTCTAAGTGATAAAGTTAGAGTGATAAACTGGCCTATAAAGGCTTCTTATTATCCAAGAGCAAGACACTGATCCCGATCACGAGGCCAAGGAAACAATTAATTGGTTTCAAAGAAAGAAAATCAAGTTGCTAGAATGGCCCAGTCAATCACCCGACTTAAATCCAATTGAGAATCTATGGAGAGAACTGAAGACCAGAGTTCATAAAAGAGGGCCCTGGAAAATGCAAGATTTGAAGACAGTTTGTGTGGAAGAAAGGGCCAGAATCACTCCTTAGCAATGCAGGCGACTGGTCTCTCCACACAGGAGGCGTCCAGAAGCTGTAAATACCAATGAAGGCTTTTCTACAAAGTATTAAATAAAGTGTGTTCAGTACTTTTCCCCTGTGTCTAACTTTAATTCATCATTGATAGAAGAGAATAAGAACAATCCCAGGTTTCTCTTCAGCACTGTAGCCAGTCTGACTAAGAGTCCGAGCTCTGCTGAGCCAGGTATTCCTTTAACTCTCAGCAGTGATGATTTCATGAGCTTTTTTATTAATAAAATTGTTTCTATCAGAGAGAAGATTGATGGAGTCCTTCCCACTATTATCAGTGATGTATCATCAAGTACAGCAGCTTTAGAAGTATCTTTAGAACCTGATTTATATTCAGACGGCTTCTGTCCAGTTGATCTCTCTGAACTAACAACAGCAATAGTCTCTTCTAAACCATCAACTTGTGTTTTAGACCCAATCCCAACCAGACTGTTCAAGGAGGTTTTCCCATTAATTGACACTTCCATATTGGATTTGATCAATCTGTCTTTGTTGACAGGATATGTACCTCAGACTTTTAAGGTTGCTGTAATTAAACCTTTACTTAAAAAAACCTACTCTTGATTCAGAAGTGTTGGCTCATTATAGACCTATATCCAATCTCCCTTTTATGTCTAAAGTTCTTGAAAAAATAGTTGCAGCTCAGCTTTGTGATCACTTACACAGAAATAATCTGTTTGAAGAGTTTCAGTCAGGATTCAGAGTGCATCATAGCACAGAAACTGCACTGCTGAAAGTTACCAATGATCTCCTCTTAGCCTCTGATAGCGGACTTGTGTCTGTGCTTGTCCTGTTGGATCTCAGTGCTGCATTTGATACGGTCGATTACAGTATCTTATTACACAGACTTGAACATGTTATTGGGATTAAAGGAACTGCATTAGGCTGGTTTAAGTCATATTTATCTGATAGATTTCAGTTTGTTCTTGTAAATGAAGAATCTTCCTCACACACCAGAGTAAGTCATGGAGTTCCTCAGGGTTCTGTGCTTGGACCGATTCTTTTCACTTTATACATGCTTCCATTAGGTAACATTATTAGACAGCATGGCATAAATTTCCATTGCTATGCTGATGATACTCAGCTGTACTTATCTATAAAACCAGATGAACCCAATAGGTTGGTCAGACTACAAGCATGTCTTAAAGACATAAAGACCTGGATGACTCAGAACTGTCTGCTTCTAAATTCAGACAAAACTGAAGTCGTTATCTTTGGACCTGAGCGCTTCAGGGAGAAATTGTCTAGCTATATAGTTACTCTAGATGGTATTTCCTTGGCTCTAGTTCTACAGTGAGGAACCTTGGAGTTAATTTTGACCAGAACTTATCATTTGACTCGCATATAAAACAGGTTTCTAGGACTGCCTTCTTTCATCTTCGTAATATTGTTAAAATCAGGAACATCTTGTCTCAGAGTGATGCAGAAAAACTGCTCCATGCATTTGTTACTTCAAGATTGGACTACTGTAATTCTTTATTATTGGACTGTCCCACATATTCTCTGAAAAGCCTCCAGCTGATCCAAAATGCTGCAGCCAGAGTTCTGATGAGAACTAACAGCAGAGATCATATTTCTCAAGTTTTGGCTTCTCTTCATTGGCTCCCTGTTAAATTCAGAATAGAATTTAAGATTCTTCTCCTTACATATAAAGCTCTTAATGACCGAGCTCCATCTTATCTTAAAGATCTCATTGTAAGATATTTTCCTAACAGAGCACTTCGTTCCCAAACTGCAGGTTTACTTGAGGTTCCCAGAGTTTCTAAAAGTAGAATGGGAGGCAGAGCCTTCAGTTATCAGGCCCCTCTCTGTGGAACCAGCTGCCAGTTTGGGAGGCAGAGCCTTCAGTTATCAGGCCCCTCTCTGTTGAACCAGCTGCCAGTTTGGGAGGCAGAGCCTTCAGTTATCAGGCCCCTCTCTGTGGAACCAGCTGCCAGTTTGGGAGGCAGAGCCTTCAGTTATCAGGCCACTCTCTGTGGAACCAGCTGCCAGTTTGGGAGGCAGAGCCTTCAGTTATCAGGCCCCTCTCTGTGGAACCAGCTGCCAGTTTGGGAGGCAGAGCCTTCAGTTATCAGGCCCCTCTCTGTTGAACCAGCTGCCAGTTTGGGAGGCAGAGCCTTCAGTTATCAGGCCCCTCTCTGTGGAACCAGCTGCCAGTTTGGGAGGCAGAGCCTTCAGTTATCAGGGCCCTCTCTGTGGAACCAGCTGCCAGTATGGGAGGCAGAGCCTTCAGTTATCAGGCCCCTCTCTTGTGGAACCAGCTGCCAGTTTGGGAGGCAGAGCCTTCGGTTATCAGGCCCCTCTCTGTGGAACCAGCTGCCAGTTTGGGAGGCAGAGCCTTCGGTTATCAGGCCCCTCTCTTGTGGAACCAGCTGCCAGTTTGGGAGGCAGAGCCTTCAGTTATCAGGCCCCTCTCTGTGGAACCAGCTGCCAGTTTGGGAGGCAGAGCCTTCAGTTATCAGGCCCCTCTCTTTTGGAACCTGCTGCCAGTTTGGGAGGCAGAGCCTTCAGTTGTCAGGCCCCTCTCTTTTGGAACCAGCTGCCAGTTTGAGAGAAAGATCCTTCAGTTATCAGGCCCCTCTCTGTGGAACCAGCTGCCAGTTTGGGAGGCAGAGCCTTCAGTTATCAGGCCCCTCTCTGTGGAACCAGCTGCCAGTTTGGGAGGCAGAGCCTTCAGTTATCAGGCCACTCTCTGTGGAACCAGCTGCCAGTTTGGGAGGCAGAGCCTTCAGTTATCAGGCCCCTCTCTGTGGAACCAGCTGCCAGTTTGGGAGGCAGAGCCTTCAGTTTTCAGGCCCCTCTCTGTGGAACCAGCTGCTAGTTTGGGAGGCAGAGCCTTCAGATATCAGGCCCCTCTCTTTTGGAACCTGCTGCCAGTTTGGGAGACAGAGCCTTCAGTTGTCAGGCCCCTCTCTTTTGGAACCAGCTGCCAGTTTGAGAGAAAGATCCTTCAGTTATCAGGCCCCTCTCTGTGGAACCAGCTGCCAGTTTGGGAGGCAGAGCCTTCAGTTATCAGGCCCCTCTCTGTGGAACCAGCTGCCAGTTTGGGAGGGAGAGCCTTCAGTTATCAGGCCACTCTCTGTGGAACCAGCTGCCAGTTTGGGAGGCAGAGCCTTCAGTTATCAGGCCCCTCTCTGTGGAACCAGCTGCCAGTTTGGGAGGCAGAGCCTTCAGTTATCAGGCCCCTCTCTGTTGAACCAGCTGCCAGTTTGGGAGGCAGAGCCTTCAGTTATCAGGCCCCTCTCTGTGGAACCAGCTGCCAGTTTGGGAGGCAGAGCCTTCAGTTATCAGGGCCCTCTCTGTGGAACCAGCTGCCAGTATGGGAGGCAGAGCCTTCAGTTATCAGGCCCCTCTCTTGTGGAACCAGCTGCCAGTTTGGGAGGCAGAGCCTTCGGTTATCAGGCCCCTCTCTGTGGAACCAGCTGCCAGTTTGGGAGGCAGAGCCTTCGGTTATCAGGCCCCTCTCTTGTGGAACCAGCTGCCAGTTTGGGAGGCAGAGCCTTCAGTTATCAGGCCCCTCTCTTTTGGAACCTGCTGCCAGTTTGGGAGGCAGAGCCTTCAGTTGTCAGGCCCCTCTCTTTTGGAACCAGCTGCCAGTTTGAGAGAAAGATCCTTCAGTTATCAGGCCCCTCTCTGTGGAACCAGCTGCCAGTTTGGGAGGCAGAGCCTTCAGTTATCAGGCCCCTCTCTGTGGAACCAGCTGCCAGTTTGGGAGGCAGAGCCTTCAGTTATCAGGCCCCTCTTTTGTGGACCCAGCTGCCAGTTTGGGAGGCAGAGCCTTCAGTTATCAGGCCCCTCTCTTGTGGAATAAGCTGCCAGTTTGGGAGGCAGAGCCTTCAGTTATCAGGCCCCTCTCTGTTGAACCAGCTGCCAGTTTGGGAGGCAGAGCCTTCAGTTGTCAGGCCCCTCTCTTTTGGAACCAGCTGCCAGTTTGAGAGAAAGAGCCTTCAGTTATCAGGCCCCTCTTTTGTGGACCCAGCTGCCAGTTTGGGAGGCAGAGCCTTCAGTTATCAGGCCCCTCTCTTGTGGAACCAGCTGCCAGTTTGGGAGGCAGAGCCTTCAGTTATCAGGCCCCTCTCTGTGGAACCAGCTGCCAGTTTGGGAGGCAGAGCATTCAGTTATCAGGCCCCTCTCTGTGGAACCAGCTGCCAGTTTGGGAGGCAGAGCCTTCAGTTATCAGGCCCCTCTCTGTGGAACCAGTTGCCAGTTTGGGAAGCAGAGCCTTCAGTTATCAGGCCCCTCTCTGTGGAACCAGCTGCCAGTTTGGGAGGCAGAGCCTTCAGTTTTCAGGCCCCTCTCTGTGGAACCAGCTGCTAGTTTGGGAGGCAGAGCCTTCAGATATCAGGCCCCTCTCTTGTGGAACCAGCTGCCAGTATGGGAGGCAGAGCCTTCAGTTATCAGGCCCCTCTCTTGTGGAACCAGCTGCCAGTTTGGGAGGCAGAGCCTTCAGTTATCAGGCCCCTCTCTGTGGAACCAGCTGCCAGTTTGAGAGAAAGATCCTTCAGTTATCAGAACCCTCTCTGTGGAACCAGCTGCCAGTTTGGGAGGCAGAGCCTTCAGTTATCAGGCCCCTCTCTTGTGGAATAAGCTGCCAGTTTGGGAGGCAGAGCCTTCAGTTATCAGGCCCCTCTCTTGTGGAACCAGCTGCCAGTTTGGGAGGCAGAGCCTTCGGTTATCAGGCCCCTCTCTTGTGGAACCAGCTGCCAGTTTGGGAGGCAGAGCCTTCAGTTATCAGGCCCCTCTCTGTGGAACCAGCTGCCAGTTTGGGAGGCAGAGCCTTCAGTTATCAGGCCCCTCTCTGTGGAACCATCTGCCAGTTTGGGAGGCAGAGCCTTCAGTTATCAAGCCCCTCTCTTTTGGAATAAGCTGCCAGTTTGAGAGAAAGATCCTTCAGTTATCAGGTCCCTCTCTGTGGAACCAGCTGCCAGTTTGAGAGAAAGAGCCTTCAGTTATCAGGCCCCTCTTTTGTGGACCCAGCTGCCAGTTTGGGAGGCAGAGCCTTCAGTTATCAGGCCCCTCTCTTGTGGAACCAGCTGCCAGTTTGGGAGGCAGAGCCTTCAGTTATCAGGCCCCTCTCTGTGGAACCAGCTGCCAGTTTGGGAGGCAGAGCATTCAGTTATCAGGCCCCTCTCTGTGGAACCAGCTGCCAGTTTGGGAGGCAGAGCCTTCAGTTATCAGGCCCCTCTCTGTGGAACCAGTTGCCAGTTTGGGAAGCAGAGCCTTCAGTTATCAGGCCCCTCTCTGTGGAACCAGCTGCCAGTTTGGGAGGCAGAGCCTTCAGTTTTCAGGCCCCTCTCTGTGGAACCAGCTGCTAGTTTGGGAGGCAGAGCCTTCAGATATCAGGCCCCTCTCTTGTGGAACCAGCTGCCAGTATGGGAGGCAGAGCCTTCAGTTATCAGGCCCCTCTCTTGTGGAACCAGCTGCCAGTTTGGGAGGCAGAGCCTTCAGTTATCAGGCCCCTCTCTGTGGAACCAGCTGCCAGTTTGAGAGAAAGATCCTTCAGTTATCAGAACCCTCTCTGTGGAACCAGCTGCCAGTTTGGGAGGCAGAGCCTTCAGTTATCAGGCCCCTCTCTTGTGGAATAAGCTGCCAGTTTGGGAGGCAGAGCCTTCAGTTATCAGGCCCCTCTCTTGTGGAACCAGCTGCCAGTTTGGGAGGCAGAGCCTTCGGTTATCAGGCCCCTCTCTTGTGGAACCAGCTGCCAGTTTGGGAGGCAGAGCCTTCAGTTATCAGGCCCCTCTCTGTGGAACCAGCTGCCAGTTTGGGAGGCAGAGCCTTCAGTTATCAGGCCCCTCTCTGTGGAACCATCTGCCAGTTTGGGAGGCAGAGCCTTCAGTTATCAAGCCCCTCTCTTTTGGAATAAGCTGCCAGTTTGAGAGAAAGATCCTTCAGTTATCAGGTCCCTCTCTGTGGAACCAGCTGCCAGTTTGGGAGGCAGAGCCTTCAGTTATCAGGCCCCTCTCTGTGGAACCAGCTGCCAGTTTGGGAGGCAGAGCCTTCAGTTATCAGGCCCCTCTCTGTGGAACCAGCTGCCAGTTTGAGAGAAAGATCCTTCAGTTATCAGAACCCTCTCTGTGGAACCAGCTGCCAGTTTGGGAGGCAGAGCCTTCAATTATCAGGCACCTCTTTTGTGGAACCAGCTGCCAGTTTGAGAGAAAGATCCTTCAGTTATAAGAACCCTCTCTGTGGAACCAGCTGCCAGTTTGGGAGGCAGAGCCTTCAGTTATCAGGCCCCTCTCTGTGGAACCAGCTGCCAGTTTGGGAGGCAGAGCCTTCAGTTATCAGGCCCCTCTTTTGTGGAATAAGCTGCCAGTTTGGGAGGCAGAGCCTTCAGTTATCAGGCCCCTCTCTGTTGAACCAGCTGCCAGTTTGGGAGGCAGAGCCTTCAGTTATCAGGTCCATCTCTGTGGAACCAGCTGCCAGTTTGGGAGGCAGAGCCTTCAGTTATCAGGGCCCTCTCTTGTGGAACCTGCTGCCAGTTTGGGAGGCAGAGCCTTCAGTTATCAGGCCCCTCTCTTGTGGAATAAGCTGCCAGTAAATGTTCGGGAAGCAGACACCCTTTCCACTTTTAAGACCAGGCTTAAAACTTTCCTTTCTGATATAGCTTATAGTTAGGGATGGCTCAGGTGATCCTGAAACATCCCATAGTTAAGCTGCTATAGGCCCAGACTGCTGGGGGGCCTCATCTGTCACACCTTTCCTCACTTTACTCTCTTTTTCCCCCCATTTAATTTCTCAAATGATATTATGTACATGTGACATTATTGTGGTCATTAACTCGTGTTTCCTTGTTCCAACAGATATCCTTTGAATGGTGTTACAGTGTTTGTTGTCCCCTCTTTTCTGTCCTCTCAAACTCCAGCTGGTCGAGGCGGATGGCCACCCTTCCTGAGTCTGGTTCTGCCAGAGGTTTCTTCCTGTTCAAAGGGAGTCGTTTCTCTCCACAGTCGCCTCAGGCACGTTCAGGACGGGAGATTGGACTGAAGACAAGTTTTCAGTGCAATCTGTTGGTTTCTTCAGCTAGGAAATAGTTTTTGAATTGGCTCTATATGAATGAATTGGATTATTTCGAAAATAATTATGATTACAATGAATAGAATTCCAATTGGCTTGAATTGGACTTCATTATTTAAGTGCCTTGAGATGACATTTGTTGTATTTGGCGCTATATAAATATAGTGAATTGAATTGAACTTTATTTCTTATAACTAAACTTGTATACTTAAATGTTCTATTTTCTTTGTATGAATTCAATACCGGGCTTACTGCCACTTAGAAATACCTTTACTGAAAAAAATGTTGATGTGTCAAATATTTATTCTTCCCGCTGTACAAAGGATATACGACACGAACAGAAGAGATGCTCTATCCCAGCTGTTCTGCAGAGGCCGGAACCGTCGCAGCCAGATCATCACAAAGAGAGGCTTGGTTCCAAAGTAGAACAGTCATCCTCACGTCCTCTTAATGCCAAGAATGAGTGAGGCGTCGAGTTACTGATTCTCCTCACCAGTATATACAGCAACAGTAATGGAATGTTATTTGGACTAAGCAACAACTGCTAAATATCATGGATGGAGTAGGCTGGGTTATCTTTAGCTCTTTTTCTTTGTTTTTCCTCAATGAATCTGAGTTTCAGGTGGTATGTTGGCTCCACCCCTGGCGAAGTGCTCCCTGTGTACCTGTTGGTCTGACACCTGCTCTGAATAAGTGCCATCAAGCTGAGACTATTTGAAGGCCGAATGAGCTGCGGTTATCCCTCCCGTATTGGTTAGGAGACTGATGATGACGATGCTCTGAGCATACAATGCACACACAGCCACAGTGAAGCCAGTTCTTAAATGTAGGTCAGGGAAGTCCACATTCAGTCCTGCAGGTTTTAGATGTTTCCCTGCTTCAGCACACCTGACTCAGATCAATGCATTATTAGCAGACTTGTGCAGAACTTTACAACCTTCTGAAGAGATCCATTTCATCTGAATAAGGTGTGTTGAAGCAGGGGAACATCTAAAACCTGCAGGACAGCGGCCCTCCAGGACATCCCTGATGTAGGTGAACTACAGAGTATTGGCTTGTGGAAATACTCAAGCTTGTGTGCCATGCATTTATGGAGCAGTTGTTTAGTTTCCCCATGTTCTTTACAATTTAGATGTTTCATACTCTCAAATCATAGCATAGTCTCTGTATTTTGAATATATTTTAGTAAACAGCGTAAAAAATTGCCATATTTTTGTCAATGTATAGGTGATTTGCACCAATTAATAAAGATATGGTATTTTTTTCTGTAAAGAAAAATGTCAACCCACCTTATCTTCACCTATGCCTTCAGTGTGATAAGATATCAGGTGGTCTTTGGTGTCAAATGGCAGGTCAAGAAACTGGTCAGGGAAAATGGTATCTTTTCCTCCACACTGGCAGAGCAACAGGAGAAGAGGGATGACTGCAAAGAGAAGACCACCTTTTTAATCGATACAAAGATTTATTCTTTAAAACAATAATGCCTTCATCTACTGTAAATCAGGAAGTTCCTTTTCCGAGGAATGCAGTTTTCTCAGTGATTACATTTTTGCTCATGTTTAGCTTCTTGTAAACACTTGATTGAGTCGAAGTAAGCAATGTTGTACAGTTATTAATATTTCTGCTTAGAAAAATGAAATAAAGAAAAAATATTATTTGTATGGGACAATTGCCCATTGTTTATCCATATTGTTTACATTCTTGCTGGCCCGTGATAAAGAGGTCCATATTAAACACAGTAGCGTTGGGTATTTCTTGATGATGAACTCACACAGCAGTAGGCAGGATGCCATTAAGAGCAGTCCAAGGGCTCCTGAAGAGAGTCCAGTTGTGGTTACTTGTTGAGATGATGCCCTCAAGCTGCAGTCCGTCACTGTTCCGTCACAGGTACATAATTCCACAAGAAAAACCTCATTGGATGGGCAGGACAGACCCTGTGCATCCACCACCTCCACCTGCAGCTCGTACATGCCGGCCCACAGTGGCTCTTGAGAATGAAGAGCAGCAGTTGTTTCTGGAGTAGCAAAAGACAGAAATGTCAAACATACACTCTATCAGTATTAGCTGTTATTTCAGCAGTAATGACACCATTTCAGTAGGATTACTACTGTGAATTTCCCCACTGTGGGACTAATAAAGGTTTATCTTATCTTCATCTTACTACTGTAGAAGTTGTAATAATATCACCATTCATTCAACTGAGTTTTATTTACAGTACACCTATAAAGTTCCAAATCCTAACATCACATCACAGTAGGATCCTCCATACATTCTAGACTTGTCGGTATGGGAGCATGGATAACCCCCAGGACTCAATGCTCAGTATAAGTATAGATATGCTCAGTATCTATATAATGTAAATTCATTGTAATGAACAGTTTTCTAATGATGACCAAGGTTCTGGCATTAGATAATCAAGTTTAACCATGTTTGTTTATATTCAGTACTCTCCAGGCCAAGTCCCACTATCTGAAGTTTGGGATAGATCCACTAAAAGTAATCTATCATCTATTCAATCTGGTTAGAATATTTAGGAACTGACGAATCCTTTCACATATTCACAGGTGGTGTCGTTAGGATTTGCTCTAAATGATTGAGTAGTACCAAAAAGTTATTGTTCTCGAAATTCTGGAAAGTCAAATAATACAAACTGGATAAATATTTATTCTAAACCTATCTTTTTACCTAAAAATCCTTTTTTCTCACCATTGATGACTTCTACAACCCAGTTGCCTTGTGTCCCATCAGGTATGATTCTGAATGAGAATGGAGCTGCGTTGGGAAAGGCATCTTCATCAAAGCCAGTAATATGAACAGTTTTTTCATCCGAGCACTGATTGGTGTATGTGGTGGTTAAAGTAGGACAGTGGTCGTTGGAGTCAGTGACTTGAATGGCTATTGTTCCTGTGGCTGTCTTTGATGGCATATCTGGGGGTGACAACAGCTTCGTTAGTGAAACACCACACAGAGCGTAATAAAACCCTAAAGATCTAGTCTGCACTGCAGGAGCTTAGCCTGTGGATCAGCTGGTGAATTTACAAGCACCTTCCAGGCTAAATAAACATCACAGCAGAAAAGTGTTGTTGTTTTTGACATTGCTGCTATTACCAATGTCTAGATGATATTCAAGTCTCAACTGTTGTTTTTGTGACTAAAACCAGGCAGTGGATGAGAATTATTTGGCCAAAGGGTTTCAGCTCATTCTTCCCACAAAGGGAGTCGTTTCTCTCCACAGTCGCCTCAGGCACGCTCAGGCCGGGAGATTGGACCGAAAAACAAAAAGTTTTCAGTGCAATCTGTTGGTTTTCTTAGCTAGGAAATTGTTTTTGAATTGGCTCTATATGAACGAATTGGATTATTTTATGAATTATGATTATTATTAATTAATTGAATTCCAATTGGCTTGAATTGGACTTACTATCTAAGTGCCTTGAGATGACATTTGTTGTATTTGGCGCTATATAAATAAAAATGAATTGAATTGAATTGAAAACACTGTGATTGACGTTTGACAGGTTCTGTCATGATCAATGTGCTTCATTTCGTGAATTAACTGTCCAACGTACATTTACGAATTCCACATGCAACTCAGAAACTTACAAGTGATAAATCATCAGTAGGAAAGACAGGGGCTCTTCATGAAGTCTTGTTGCCAATGGTATTTACCTTTGGTTATAGCCAGAATTTTGGCAACGTAGGTACCGTTGACTAAGAATGGTGATTCTCTGTCTGGTAGCTTGTTGAGCTTGATCTCAGCTGTCTCTTCATCAATAGTAAACCAGTTGTCTGGATCATAGGCTTTGGCATAACTGAGGCAAAAGGAACAATTAAAAAAAACCATTACAACATGGGTAGGATGTTTTATCACAGCTTCATTTTTAGTGTTTGATTTGGTTAAAGAGTAGTTTGACATTGTGGTAATGAAGTTTTTTTTAAAAAGGGCTACATGCAGTTGTTTTTGTATATACTGTAGTTAAAGCCAGGAGACAATGAACTACCCTGGCCTAAAATATTATGTTGTACACTTACAGTATAGCTGTTTCAGTTTTTATTCCAAGCTATTTTGGTCCCATCTTGACTTTGACATTATTGTTTAATGAGGCTCCACCTCAATACATTTACAAATTATAAGTGTATGACTGAATAAATACATGTGTTCTTAACTCTCTTAAGCCCCTCCAACAAAGCAAACACATTTTCTTTCAGTACTTAAGGATACTACTTTGTTGTTGTCAAGTGTCATTCTATAGTCAAAAAGTCATGAGAAAAAGTAAACCCATCCGATGGTAAATGGACTGTACTTGGATAGCGCTTTTCTAGTCTGGCGCTTCAACACTACATGCACATTCACCCATTCACTCACACACATACAGCACGCCAGAGTCTATGCAGAACTACGTGCTTCTCATTCATACACATTCATACACAGATGGATGCATCGGAAGGCAACGCGTCTTGCCCAAGGACGCTTCGACATGTGGCCCGGGGAAACTGGAGTCGAACCACCGACCTTCCAATTGTTTTAACACATACGAACAATAACAGTGAACTTCCCTTTGTCATGATCATGCTTGGCTGTGGTGTTTGTCTGGTTTCTGGCTCTGGCTCTGGGTCGGGGTTGAGCAGGTTTTCATAAGGATCTGCAGGAGCAACCAGTCTTTGCCAGAGTGTTCTTTCTGCCACAGTGGTAATCCCACCGACTTCTGCGCTTATTTCCTAGTGAAACTCTCTATGTGCAGTGTCTGTTCCTCCATTGCTCGTTGCACTCTGGATTTCCAAGATCAAGGATTTAGCTCTCCACTGTGGATCCTGAGACGCTGCCGGCTCACCACCTGCCTGCTCGCCCCACAGTTGATTCAGTATCTTCTGCACCACAGCCAGCACCCTCCCCTGCTGTCTGGAAACCCTCACAGATCAGTAAGGCTGGTCATTTTTTTACATTAAAAGAAACTAAGCTGAGGGAGAAGGGATCATGCTTTTCACTATTTCTTGATGCACACACATTAATCTTGCAAGGACGGATTAAGTTTATATCGAAGCAAAAATGGCCAGCAGATGATCATACAGAAACTTTGTATGCTTCCTGTATGCAGCAATCAAGTTGCATTAAAAGCTCCTCCTCTGATCATTTTACCTAATACATACATTCCGTGCCTTCCTGAGTATCCTGACTTCAAATTATTTTCTACATGTTCTGTGTACCCATTTTTTTTCCTTTTTTGCATTTTAACATTAGGTGCTTAATTTAAAAAAAACATGATTAAGATAAACAGTAGGTTGTTAGGAGAGATGAGTCCTTAACATTGTTACTGGTTTTGGATCAACTCTTTCTAGTATCTGCAGGACGCATTACAAATGCCAGGACAATCATTTTCAGAAAGAGGCTTAATGTCTAAACCATTCACAGTAGTGACATGTTGGCAACACCATGGCATTGAGTGAATAACGTTTTAAGTTCATCAAAGAAACATATTGTATGCATGCTTTTTAGGAAGATTGACTTACTTTTTCCATACTATTCATTGTGTTTATTTACTTAAACTCTTAAAATGCTTAAAAAACTCAATTTTATGTGTTTAAATACATCATTTTTACTAATCTATCAACTGTTTTAATGTGGTGTACTTTCTTTTTCTCGCAACAATTTCTGATACGAGACAACATCAACATCATTCAGCAATTAAACCACCTGTGGAGCACAATTTCCCCACCAACTAATGATGTTTCCATTAGCCTCAGGTGTACTTTAAGTTTAAAAGTTCATAATGTATTGCATGCATTAAATGCAAAAGCTGACTTTGGTAAACATTACAAACATCAATATGTCAAACATCAGTGTCTATGTACAATCCCAAAGAGCCGCTAGCTTGGCTGCTGACTACTATAATTTGACCTACTTGACATCTTCAGCTGGTTTTCCCGTATCTGGATCGATGGCATTGAATACAGCGATGATACCATCTTCAGGTGCCTCATTTGGGTCCTCAGACACTGGAATATTCTTGGTTTTGGGTACAAATGATGGACCCTCCGGCACATTATTTACTGCTATCTTAATAGGATAGCTTTTTGCTGGTGCATCTGGCTTTGGCTTTGGCTTTGGCTTCGGCTTTGGCTTTGGCTTTGGCTTAGGCTTTGGGTTAGGCTTAAGTCCTGGTCCTGGTTTGATTCCTGGCTTAACACCTGCCTCAGGTTTAAGCCCTGTGTCCAATTCCAAATCAACCTCTCCATCCAGATCTGCATCTAAACCCACATCTACTCCTAGGTCTACCCCGACTCCAACTCCAACTCCAACTCCAGCTCCAACTCCAACTCCAGCTCCAACTCCAACTCCAGCACCAGCTCCAGCTCCAGCACCAGCTCCAGCTCCAGCACCAGCACCAGCACCAGCTCCAGCACCAGCACCAGCACCAGCACCAGCACCAGCAGACAGAGGATCACCTTCCCCAATCTGAACATCCACATCCATAATTACAGCACTGCCAGTCACAAAAGGAGCAACATTCTCAATAAGCAGGCCAAGCTCAAGATTCTGTACTTGTTCAAAATCCACGGGCTATTTGATCCAGATGGAAGAGATATGGGTTGAGAGTGAAATAAACAAAAAGAAATAAGAATGAGAAAAAAACATGAGACCAGCTGCTGTAATAATAATAATAATTCAAAGTCATACTGAGAAAGTAAAAGAATACCTTAATCAGCTTCAGGATGCCCTCATTGGTATCTTTGTCTGTCTCAATGGAAAAGAGACCATCTTCATTTCCTTTGGCAATTGTAAAGACAGTGAGCCAGTTGTCACTGTGCTCGAGGTCTTTGTCCAGAGCTTTGATTTTCATCACAACTACATCAGCAACATTTTCATCCACCGAGCCGGAGTACTGAAAAAAAAAACAGAATTCTGAACACATAGCCTAAATGGCTAAATGAAGTGTTGAAACAGTGCAGTCTTACTATAAACTCTGTTCTCTGCACATGAAACAAAAAAGACTGGGAACAGCCAACAATATCTGTCTCTGAAATCAGCCCAAAATGAACAGATCCTATCCTTCTCCATACCTGCTACCACTTTTCATACAAACATGTGTCATGTGAAATAAAACTGAGAAAGTATTGATTGTTGGTAGGCTAGAGATTTTTATGTTACATGTACTGTTCTCTAACTTGTTCACATTTTCCTAATTCTACACCATCATTTGAAACATATTCAAAATAAAAAAGAAACAATTTTTACTAAAAATATGCTATAAATAACCACAACCACTTACAAAGTGTAAAAAAAAAAAAAGTCTTGTCAATGTGACATTGTGAAAATACCAAACTAACAATAACTCATTAACTGCAGTGCCCTGCTGCATAATTGTGTTACAAGGTGGTTAAAGTAACTGATTTATTCAATTACTATAAGACAACCAATGAGCAAATTAGCTCGGGTTGGTGAGAGGGTTGGTGAGAGGGTTGGTATGCCATCAAACTGAGCATGCCTTCTATATGCTGAAGAAGAAACTTAAAGGGACAAGCCCCCAGAACAAGCAGGAGTTGAAGGTGGCTGCAGTAGTGGCTTTACAGAGCATCACTGGAGAAGATACTCACCACCTGGTGATGTCTTCACCGACTTCAAGCAGTCATTACGCGTAAGGTAAATGCAATACAGTACTAAACTAATCATGGCTGCTACCATTACTTTGTCCCAAACATTATGGTGCCCTGAAATGAGGGGGAGCATGTATAAAAAAAAATGTTGTCATTTCTTTACGGTGGAACCAAAATACATAAAAACAATCAATTTAAATTAAAGCCAGGAACGTGCACTTTAATCACATCTGAATTGTTTGGAGGGTACTCCATAACGTCACCAACTGAAGAAAACTGAAGCTGTTTTTTGTCCTCATGTCCATACACTGTAATTTGATGGTGTCTACACAGCCTCTGCCCAGAAACATTTCACACCCAGCAAGATATGTGTCTCAGCAGGGAAACAGACTTACATTTGAGAAGGATTATTTTCTATATTAGCCTCTATATTTGTTTGTTTGTATTTAGTATTTTAGCTCTTCCTTTTAGGGATTTTATGCCTGGTATGTCTATGACAATGATTTTTATGGTTATACTTGAAAAGTATGTACCATGGTGTGTTCCCAAGTTCATTTTAGGATCTAATTCTTTGTTTATTTCTACATTAGGTTTAATTATCTTCAAACATCACCTTTGACAGCATCTACCGTATCAGGACAAGCTTCTAAAAATAAAAATAAGCCATATTTATTACCTCTGATTTTTCCAGTGTGGGGATGTTGTCATTTATGTCCAAGATCTTGATCTCCACAGTTCCTGTCCCTGTTAAGCCCCCTGGTCCTCCTCCCATATCAACTCCTTCTATAACCAGTGTGTAGAAGTCATGTGTCTGCCAGAGAAAAGGAAAAACAAAAATTACATTACGTTACGGTCATTTTGCAGACACTTTTATCCAAAGTGACTAACTAACTGAAAAACTATTTACACATAGCCTCCAGTTAGCTCCACGGAGAAAAGCTGAAAAGATCTGATGCCAGTAAAATTGAAGAGTGTTTTCAGGGTTAAGAAGTAGCAAAAAAAAAAAATTGCTGCTGTAAAACTTTTTTTTTTTAAGTACAGAAACCATAAAGAATAAAAGTTCACACCCCTATTCAAACTGTTTACAAGTGTCATAACATTGTTTTGAGTCATGGAAACGTATTATAAGTCAAGTAAACAGGTTAGTTATGCCTCAGGCCGCGAGATTGGACTGAAGACAAGTTTCGGTGCAATCTGTTGGTTTCCTTAGCTAGGAAATGTTTTTCAATTGGCTCTATATGAATAAATTGGACTATTTTGAAATTAATTATGATTACAATGAATTAAACTCCAATTGGCATGAATGGGACTTTATTATTTAAGCGCCTTGAGATGATATTTGTTGTAATTTGGCGCTTTATAAATAAACTGAATTGAATAACTTGAAAATTTGAAATTTCGAAAAGGCATATACTTGGGCGTCTGAAGTCGCCAGTAAGTAAAAGACAACCCAGGCTCTTTGTTTGAGCCCTATATGTGAGGCTAATGTTCCAGCAGAGTTAGCTAAAGACTGTGGATGTGCAGCAGCCACTTTTCATCCCGCTGTTTTAACAACTTGCTCCAGTTCAACGCTGGACTGAAGAAGCTGAGCCACAAAGAGGGCTCAGTTCCAACTCTCAGAGCCTGAACTTCAGAGCAGGGAAATGGAAGCATCTGAGAAATAATTCCTCATATTTATTGACCCATTTTTTTTTGTTTAGCAGTAGCTAACTCTTACGGCTTCGGTAATGAAGGTAATGTACACAAACTTGTAAGGATGGTTATAATCTTTACCCACAATCTGCACAACAGAGTTTACTGCAACAGATCACAACAGGCCGAGATCATCTAGCAGAATCCATCAAATGAGCAAACAAGAAAAAAAAAAGTACTGAGACAAGCCTTCCAAGTTATTGCTGTTCCGTTTTGAAAGAAAAACTTTTTGTTACACCAGCCTTTGGGTAATCGATTTCTTTCTAGTTGAACGGTTCCGTTCTGTAACTCATCAACCTGCAGCTGTGTGGATAAGGTGTGTTTCCAACACAACACCGGCCCTCTCCTCACTGAGTGCCGTGTACAACTCTCATACATAAAGTTACACTGCTAAACCATTTCTCTCAGATCAACAGAATAACCATCTATATCTATATATAGAGCTAGAGTGTTTTTGGTATGAAGGGAGGAATAGCTTAATTATATTTGCATTTAAAGTATTAAATTGCACAATGGATTCCGAAGTTTTGACGTCAGGTAATGTACATGAAGACACCACAACGTGCCATAGCCAGCATGATAGTGCGTTATAGTCATAGCGTGAGTAATTGCTGACCTCAATAGAAGGGCGTAGTGTGGGCGGAGCTGAGCACTTGGTAGTCTCTGCTTTCACCGCTGTGCTTAAACCAACAGGTGTTTTGACCAAATCCTATCTTATACATCTCAGTAAAACCTCAGAAAATTGCATCAAACTATTAAAAAAGGCTATAATATGTCACCTTTCAAAGAAAACGTCATAACTTAATGTGTCAAGTGTACAATTACTAATCTTTTATTATTACTATCTACTAAAAGGGTGATTGATATTTACAGTGTGTCCTGAGTGTGAAGTGATAATTACCTCTCTGTCCAGTGTGGGCTCCTTGACGTAAAGTTTGCCTGTCTTTTCATTGATAGTGAACATGTGACCTACACCGTGTGGCTTTTCACTGATGATCTTATAGTAGAGCTCTGAATTAATTGTTCCTGGCTCGTCATCATCTTTACCCTCAATCTGCATAACAAAGGTTCCTGCAACAGATTAGATCAGGCCAAGATCATTTTAGCAGAATTAATCAAATGAGCAAGCAAGAAAAAAAACATACCAGCTGTGTGGAGGAAGGCAAGGCATACGTTACATGAATCAAGCAGCAACGGAAATAAGTTACCAGAAACAGGAAAGGAAGGAGACATCCCTTTCTTGACCAGACACTGAGCAGACTGTTGGTCAGGCCACTATTTGAATGTCTGCTGATGGCCAGAATTGGTCAGGAAATGACACTGAGAGAAGACCCTCAGACAGACCACTTCATGGATCTCTCAATAAAATCCAAAAGAGAAAGACATTCTAATTGGTCATATTCTGGATGTTCATTGACAGACAGAACTGGTTAAAAAGAGATGTTTGATTAGTCCATTGTGTGAATGTTCAGAACTCGGATGAGCTGATAAATTCCTTGGAAAAAAGACTATTCTAATTTTTATGTGAGTTTCTTCATTCTCTGGTGGCAACTTTTTTTTTTTGTTCCATATTTTACAGTACTTTTTTACTTATACGTACATACCTAATTTACATCAATATTTCCACATAAGAAAAGAAAAAAGGGAAGCTTAGTGCTCTTTTAATACACCAAAGCTTGTGTCAATGAAAATGAGAATACCCAATTTGTGAAGATCACAACTCACTTTGGATAGGTTCTGCAAAGCTCATGTCAGCAATGTTTCAACTTAGCCTTATCTTATTCAAAATTTCATAGTCCATAGTTTTCCATTCACAATGTATATGTTTATGTTTATGTACTATATATACAATGGCAAATTTTTCATCAAGATTTTTGAATTTCAGTTGAGATGATGTTTAACTGGGAGCTGACCAGTCAGAGCAGATTTTTACGGTGGGAAATTGCCATAGCTTCTGTTCCAGAGGAAACATGTAAGAAATGAATCACTTTGACACATGTGTCCTTATTCTCACTGAATGAATAAAAGGAAATGAAAAAAAAAACAGTTGAAGAGTCCAGTAAGGGTCCAATATCACCTTGGATAATTTGTAGCAGAAATAACCCGAATCCACTGTTGTCCTTCCTGGTCATTTCCCACCAACCACTCCGAGTGCTCATTCACTCAGCAGAGGTGAACGACAAACTGGTGTTCAGTTGAACTGATGAAGTTATTTGTCCTAGGCCGATGGGCTATTTGGCTCCTCCCAGTAACATCCATCCATCCATCAATTTTCTTTAGCTGCCTAATCCACTTTCAGGGCTGGAGCCAAAGTCTCACCCAGACATCTTTGATATAAACTTGTCGACATAACTGCATTACATAATGGCTGCCGATAAAGCATTTAATTAATTTTTTTCACCAACTGACTGTGGTTTATGTGAGTTCACTATTTTTCCCCTGCCTTGTTGGAGACTCTGGGTGGTCTCCTGGAGGGGGTGCCACCTGGGGGACTCCATTGTCTCCTTTGGTGACTTTATTAAGATTAAGATCCAATTTATTGGTCATGCATACACACGAAATTTGTCCTCCGCTGTTAACCCATACAGGTTGCCACCTGTTGACACACACATGCACAGGGTCACACACTCAGAGACAGATGCCAGCCTGGAGCGGTGGGCAGCCGTGAAGCGCCCGGGGAGCATGGGGGGTACGGTGCCTTGCTCGAGGGCACCTCAGCCATGACAAGGAGGTGGACTGACACCCCTCCAGCTGTCAGTTCCACCAATCTTTTTTGAGTGGCGGTCGTCCAATAACCGGAAGGTTATTGGACGACCGACTCTAACCACTGAGCCACGGCCGGGTGTCTTAGAGGGGCAGGTATGGAAGTAACAACCTCCCTTTTCTAAACCTGAACTGTGCTTTGTTTTTGTGAATTGTCCATTAAAAGTAACCACGATTGAACATAAAGTGGTTCATAACTTGGGTCAACTAGGTTGATGATGATGATGCCATAACATCAGATCTGCAGTCGTACAGTGGCCTGCAAAAGTATTCACCCCCTTGGCATTTTTCATATTTTATTGCCTCACAACTTGGAATTAAAATGGATTGTTTGAGAGTTTGCACCAGTTGTAGGCATGTTCATTTTCAGAACATGCCTACAACTTTGAAGATTTTTTTTATTTTTTATTCTAAAGCAAACAATAAATAGGACAAAATGACAGAAAACTTCAGGGGGCATAACTGTTCACCCCCCTAAAGTTAGTCCTTTGTAGAGCAGGGGAGGGCAACTACAGCTGCAAGTTGCTTTGGATAAGTCTCTATGAGCTTGCCACATCTTGCCACTGGGACTTTTGCCCATTCCTCAAGGCGAAACTGCTCCAACAGCTTCTTGTTGGATGGCTTTCACTTGTCAACAGCAATCTTCAAGACGAACCACAGATTGTCAATTGGATTGAGGTCTGGACTTTGACTCGGCCATTCCAGCACATTTAAATGTTTCTCCTTAAACCACTCGAGTGTTGCTTTAACAGTATTGCTTCGGGTCATTGTCCTGCTGGAAGGTGAACCTCCATCCCAGTCTGAAATCACAGGCAGACTGACACAGGTTTTGCTCAGGAATATCCCTGTCTTTAGCACCATCCATCTTTCCCTCGACTCTGACCAGTTTCCCAGTCCCTGCTGCTGAAAACCATCCCCACAACATGATGCTGCTGCCACCACCATGTTTCACTGTGGGAATGGTGTTCTTGGGGTGATGGGATGTGTTGGGTTTGCGTTTTCCTTGGTGGCCGAAAAGTTCAATTTTAGGCTCATCTCACTAGAGCACCTTCCTCCATTCATTTAGGGAGTAGCCCACATGCCCTTTGGCAAACTCAAAACACGCCTTCTCATTTTTAACACTAAGTAATGGCTTTTTTTGGCCAATTTTCCATAAAGCCCAGCTCTATGGAGTGTACGGCTCATTGTGGTCCTATGGACAGATACTCTGCTGTGGAACTCTGCAACTCCTTCAGGGTTACCTTTAGTCTCTGTGCTGCCTCTCTGATTAATGCCCTCCTTGCTCAGAATGAGTTTTGCTGGGTGGCCCTCTCTTGGCAGATTTGTTGTGGTACCATGTTCTTTCCATGTGTAGATGATGGATTTGATGGATTTGGATATTTTTTTGTCCCTGATTTTTTTTGGATTAGATTAGATTAGATAGAACTTTATTGATCCCTTTGGAAGGTTCCCTCAGGGAAATTAAGATTCCAGCAGCACCATTACAGAAAATTAATTTAAAAAAAGAATAGTATAAAAATTATACACGCAAACATAGATTATAATAAAATAAAGAAATAAAATAAGGAAATCCTATTTGGAGTGCTCCTTGGTCTTCATGGTGCGATGCCTCTTGCTTAGTGGTGTTGCAGCTTCTGGGGCCTTTCAGAAAAGCTGTGTTTATACTGACAGATCATTTGACACTTAGATTCATTTCACTAATTATGTAACTTTTGAAGGTAAGTGGTTGCACCAGAACTTTTTAAGGGCTTCATAGCAAAGGGGGTGGATACATGCCAATGTTCAGTTTTTTATCTTTATTTTTTTTAATATATATGTTTCTTATTTCATTTCACCAACTTAAACTATTTTGTGCAGATCCATCACATAAAATAAGATTTAAAAACATTTAAATTACAGGTTGGAATGTAACAAAATAGGTAAAAAAAACCACGAGGGGTGAATACTTTTGCAAGGCACTGTAAGTGTCTTGGGCACTCAGGTGAAAAGAGGGGCAGAGCTATCAACTGATCACCACCTGGTAGTGACTTAAATGCAGTGGTGGGGAAGACTGGATTTTACTACCTGTTTAGGTCTGTCCAACAAACAGAACATCAGATGGAGGCTTCAGTCTTTGAGACCAGGAGTTTTTCTCAACTACAGAGTGAGGCTGGGGCAATGGAATCTGAACCGACCAACAGTCAGTGAAAACAAGCCACACCTTTTTCTGCATACAAGCCGGTATCTATGAAGGAAGACTGCTCACAGCGCAGTTTTCAGCCAACAAGTACAGATGTTTTTACAGCGATGAAATCCTGACATGAGGTGGAAACAGAAGAGGAAGCAATGTAGTTTAAGAAATTGTAAAGGGCCTCCATTGTGGCTTTCAGGAGATGTGACCAGAAGGTTGTAGATGTCTGTCATGGTGGCAACCACTCAGCTACCTTGAGAAAGTTTACTCCTGGGTGTTGGAAAAAGGCTCAGCCCATTGTAAAACCTCAGATTAAGGGGGATCAATGTGGTATTCATCATGGGCCGTGCAGCAGTGGACTCGAGCTTTACCCCTGGCGCTCCTTCATGGAGTTATCATAGTTTGACCATAGTTTGACCAAAACACATGTGTTTTGTGAAGTTGTTGAAAGCATTTACATTCAAACCCTCACCTATATGGTCATGAGATTTAGGTAGTGACCAAAAGAAAGAGATCGCAGATACATGAGACTGAAACAAGTTTAATTTGAAGAGTGACAGGGTTAAAAGCTTGCATATCAAGTGGAACCTTGGAGTGGAGCCACTACTCCTCTTCATCCAAAGGAATCAGCTGAGGAGATTTGGACATCTGATTAGAATGCTTTTTGGTTATCTCTCTTTGGAGATTTCTGGGCACATCAAATTGTAAGGAGGCCCAGGGCAGATCTAGAACTCACTTGAAGGATTGTATATTTATCTTCTGTTCTGCAAACATCTCACGATCCCCTAGGAGGATCTGGAGAATGTTATGTTTGTCCGAGTTTCAATCAACTCGGACAAACTGCTTGCCTTATTGTTTAATGTAATTATTTTCTTCAACTTAACCCGTCTAAACTTAGCGCTTTGTTAAGAAAATCATGATTACACAGAAACAGTGTTTAAAAACACTTGAGTTTTTGGAAAAACTTCAAACTGCTTAATAAAGCCTTCTCAATCTCTATAGAAATAATTTGAAACTAAATATTTAGCTTATATTGTAAATCATTGACAATGTCTTTATTTTGTCAACAATTCTGAAATAAAGTAATTGCTCATGTGTCTTGAAATAAAGCATCACGTTAGCTCTGAATCAAGTCTAATGCAACATGACCACTGCATAGTAAAAGCACACAAATATCCTTTCAGGTCTGAGAGGGACAATAACCAAGACTGAATAACAACAAAGTAATAATAATTATTATTACTTAATAATGTAATATATAATGCGTCTTTTGAGCTTTTAGTTACTCGTGAGTTTAATATTAATGAACTATACATGCTCTTACGCGTGTTTCTTTATAAACAATGCTGGTGGCATAGCCAAAGATACCAGTCTCATCACACTTTGATTTAAATGTTGCCAAACTGTCATTGACTCAAAGTTTTTTCAACTAAATGACTGAGAAAACCAAATGCATTATTATGATACACAAGTTTCTATACTTCCATCCATCCATTTTCTATACCCGCTGAATCTGTCGGTCGGGTTGCGGGGGGGCTGGAGCCTATCCCAGCGGTCAATGGGCGAGAGGGGGGGTACACCCTGGAGGGGCCACCAGTCCATCACAGGGACACATTAGAGACAAACCAGACAAACAACCACTCACACTCACTCCTAAGGACAATTTTAGAGACACCAATGAACCTAACAGGCATGTTTTTGGACAGTGGGAGGAAGCTGGAGTACCCGGAGAGAACCCACGCATACACGGGGAGAACATGCAAACTCCACACAGAAAGAACCAGCCGGGAGTTGAACCTGGAACCTTCTGCTGTGAGGCGACGGTGCTAACCACCACACCACCGTGCAGCCAGTTTCTATACTTTTTTAACAAAAAATAATCAAAGTCTTGTGATATTTGTGAATATTGTACATTTTATATTTTTTCATTTATTCTCTTGTATTATTCATTTTAATTTTAATTCTTATTTTTATTGTTAGCAGGACGAGAAAAAATTTCACTGCACATTGTATGATTGTGTATGTGACAAATAAAATATCTTGAATCTTGATTTGCAGAGGGTACTGTTTGTACAATAACTCAGACTAGAAGGTTGGTGGAAGTACAGTGTGAAGTCTGGATTTACCTTTTTTGCTTTCCTCTGTGATGCTCCCAGTGTGCAGTGTAAAGTAAGGAGGGTTGTCGTTCTGGTCCACGACATTGACACACAGTGGAATGTTTTCTTCTGCTGGGGTCCCATTTACGAATCGAGCACTGCCTGTTAGCTGCAGGGTTACATGAGTAAATAGGACACGGTTGGAGTATATAAATGGTCCTTGACCATGTAAAACAGTATTCTAGAATCAGCTTTACTGTTATCAGATGCAAAACACCTTATGGAATTTGTATACCTCTGCTTTTAGAGCCAGTTCCTTTGGTACTGGTTATCACATTCAACTTCTTCTGAATAAATCCAATAAATCAAACTCCAATAAAACTGAGCTGAACTAAGTTCATCCACTGAAAAACTATGAAGGAGATTTTGAAATCTGGAGATCTGAAGTTTAAAGGCATAACTTCAAAAATGAACCCAACCGTTTTGGACAGTTGGCTCAAAGCATGTATTGACTTGGATTATTCAATCTATCTTCTTTGGGCACTTATATTATGTGCAGGTTCATAACCTCTAAAGCCTATAATTATTGTTGTTTTTAGTATTATTTTTTGGGGCTTATTATGCCTTTAATGGCCAGGACAGTTGAAGAGAGACAGGAAACAGGGGGCAGAGAGAGGGGGAATGACACACAGCCAAGGCTGTCTGATCCAGGACTCGAACCGGGGCCAGCTGCAGCGAGGACTGTGGCCTCTGTACATGGGGCGCCTGCTCAACCCACTACGCCACCGACCACCCCAAGCCATTGGGTGAGAGACATACAACATCTAGACAGATTGTCTGTCGATCACAGTGCGAACAGAGACACACAGCCATGCATGCTCACACTTGCAGCTTGGTCAATTTAGAAAAACAAGTTAATATAATAGGCTTTTGAGTATGCAAGGTAAACAGTGTATCTGGAAAATGTCCACACAGACACAAGAACAACTTCTAAATTCCACACAGAAACACCCCACTGAGATTGAAACAATTAACCTCCTTGCTTTTAGTTGAGAATGATAACTCATATACCAGCACGCTGCCCATTGTAAAGAAGCTTGGGAGTTCATTGTTACTAATAAAAACCCTTTAACTGACTTAAATTAATATTCTTAAACTGCCCTCTTTCACTTGCACAATGTTTGGAAGTGCACCAGACCACAGAGACCTACCTTGTCTGTATTAGCTCTCACAGGCCTATTTTAAGTTCTCAGGCTAGGCCTTAGTTTGGGGGGGTTTGTGAGTGGCAGAGTTGCTGGTGGAGGCTGAAGAGGTTTACAACACCATACTACAGTATAACTATGCTTAAGAAAGTTGGTATAGCTTACATGCATGCCGCAGCCTATACCAAGGTCCATGCTTCTACATCCCAAACCACAGCACAACCCAGTCCACAGTTGATGTCAGGTGTCAGCCCTGATCCTGCCATGGACTTTGCTGTCAACACTCATTCTGTCCCAGTTTATGCATAGGACTTGGCCTTCCACGCCTCACTGGTCCTTGTTCCTACCAAAGGCACTGATGATGCCCTACTAAGCCCAGTTCCTGTTCCTGCCCGGGGGTTTGCAGGCAGCCCTCTGCCTGTTCATGCCCAGGGGTTTCCTTGTTTAAAGAGGGCATTATGTGTGTTCTTTAAGTTTTTCTAACCTCTATTAAGATCAGATTTATTGGTCATGCATACACACGAAATTTGTCCTCCGCCATCCAGGGTCACACACTCATAGGGACAGATGTCAACCTGGAGCAGTGGGGAGCCATTCAAAGCGCCCGGGGAGCATGGGGGTACAGTGCCTTGCTCAAGGGCACCTCGGCCATGACAAGGTGGACTGACTCCCCTCCAGCTGTCAGTTTCACCAATCTTTTTGAGTGGGAATTGAACCTGCCAACCTTCTGGTTATTGGACAACCGACTAACCACTGAGCCACGGCCGCCCCAGTCTATGAGCCAGTCTATGATCATTGATGCCAATATGCACCAAAACTGAGGGAAGCTGACGCAGCTGCTGTAGGGTGGAGTTGTTGGCGTCTTTAACGAGGGCACCAGGTGCACCAGGTGCAGCACCTATTCAGCTTTAAGGATCTAAGGATCTTTAAGGAGATTTAAGGATCTGCAGGAGCAACCAGTCTTTGCCAGATTGTCTCACTACTTCAGTGGTAATCCGTCCAACTTCTGTGCTTCATGTTTTGCATCTTCCTTTGTGTATTTACCTTGTTCTCCTGTATTCCCAGTACCAATTCCTTCATTGCTCACCTCGTTCTGGATTTCCAAGTTAAGGATCTTGCATTCTCCTGTGGATTCTGAGACACTTACCTGCTCACTACCCTGTCTGCTCGCCCCACCACTGACTCAGTACCACTGCACCACAGCCAGCATCCTCCCCTCCACTCTGGAACCCAACCTGGACTCAGTAAGGATAACCCCAGACCATTACCTGGATAAATCTCTCAAGTCAAGCGAGAGATTCAGTGCTGTAGAAGACTTTCCTGCCTCTCTCTGGCAAATTAAAAGTCTCGTCTATCTGCCTTCAGTGATTATAGACAAGGACTGAAACAATTTATTGAATAATTTAAACTTGATTACAAAAAAATGTTTCATTTTATCCACACAACCTCATAGCTACTGCTCAGTGGTATGTATATTTCACATGGACAGTCAATACTTTCACACCACAGACTTCAGCTAATGTACATGTGAAGGGTTATGTCTATATTTTTTTAGCGACAAGCTGAGCTGCACTCAGTTAGACCTTTTTGTCATTGTAACCGACTATTTTCACCAAAAGCGTGGCTAAATTCTGTTTAAGTGTACCCAAGAGAGCCCCAGAAGTGAAAGCGCCCCCTTTTCCTCCCTCAGCTCCCTGGCTGTGAGCTGCAGGTGAAGTAACATTCTCAGTAGGTTTACAAGGGCGCACAACAGAAAATGAAACACAGGCTTTATAAGAAATGATTTTATCTGAAAAAGTCACATTATCTAAATCTGTGACAGCTAGTTGAAGAGTAGAACATTTAGTCACAATTTCAGTTGCTATTTCTGATTTGTTGATCTCTGAAGACAGAAACCGAAGTAGAGTAAATAAGAGGTTTTATTAGGGATTCAATCATTATAGTGGGCAGAGATGGAAAGGAAAAAGCAACAGATGTTAACAACTGACACTTGTTAACACTGGGTAGAATACAAATACTGTAGTGTTCTATAATATTGTTATTATCAATACCATTATAGAAAATATGAAAAGACAATATTGACAGTTTCAACTTAACATATAAATACACTAATATGCTAAATTATTTTTCATATATCTATGCTGTTTAAGAATTTAATTTGTTGTATTTTCTGAAAAGGATCTGAGTGGTTCATTTTAAGAGACCTGCTTTTTATTCTTTTCAATAGTTATCATTCTCTTCAAAATGGCAAAAATATTTCTTGTCTGATGACTGATGCACAGAACTGATTAGCTGATGGAATGACTTATAGTATACATGATTGTCAATAAAAAGATTACTGTAGCAGTTTTGCTGAGAACCAATTGCCTGAAGCCTTAAAAATTGTGTATGTGCATTTAATTATGTTATGCAATGGTTGTTTCCAAAAACCATGGATGTTATAGAAAAAAAAAAGTTTAAATATCATGCAATCATTGGTGGATCTTTAGAATGTATATTTAATTTACAACTTGTATAAAAACAATCCCGTGATGAAACTGAGATATTTGAAACATGTATTAGTCACTGTAATGTTCCATCACCTTTGTGAGCAAGAATCCAAAAGCATTCTGGACTTGAGGAGACCAAGTGGTGTCGGTTTTTGCATTCTTGCTGGATATAGGATATAGGATTTTAACTGATCTACAGTTTTTGACGTTGTCAATAAATGAGAGGTCCAGTTTAACACCTGCTCTATGGAGCCATGCTGTCAAACGTTCAGAATTAGATTAAGCAGACAACATATTTTCAGCTTTGTTTTGAAAAATAAGCAAAACCTTCCTCCAAGCTTTTTTGATGGAATGATGTTATAGTTCAAATTAAACCTGTGGTTTTGTTTAATAATCAGCTATTTTAAATACAATCACTTTAACATTTTAAATAAGCCTTTGGTCATATGTGGACAGCCATCATCCCATATCAACAGTATAGATGCTACAGGAAATGGCAAAGAACCTATGTCCTCCTTAAAGAATGACTTACATTGTATGATGAATATTTTTCCCGGTCTAGAATGTCAGTGATGCGGACAAATCCGGTGTTATGATCCACCACAAAAAGGTTGTAGGGTGGTCTATCAGCTCCTGGTCCTGTGAGATAATACTCCAACTTATCATGTTCTTCTTTATCAGAGCGAATCTAGAAATAAAAATAAAGACAAAAAAAGAATGCCAATATGAGAAATAATCTTAGCTAATAGTGTTAATTTGTTTTTTTCCTGGGCTGCACGGTGGTGTGGATGTTAGCACCGTCGCCTCACAGCAACAGGGTTCCAGATTTGAATCCCGGCTGGGGCCTTTCTGTGTGTAGTTTGCATGTTCTCTCTGTATATGTGTGGGATCTCTCTGGCTTCCTCCCACCGTCCAAAAACATGGAACGTGAACATGATGGACTGGCGACCTGTACAGGGTGTACCCTGCCTCTCACCCAATGACAGCTGGGATGGGCTCAAAGCCCCCCGCCACCCTAAATTAGATCAAGCGGGTATAGAAGATGGATGGTTGGATGTTTTTCCCACAGTAATATTATAAATGTGATCTTTATTCTACACTCAACACATGAGACATGTTATCTGTAAGAAAGTCACGGTAAGAAAGCAAATATGCATTTCCAGACATTAAAAGCCATGTAGGACAAAAAAACGCACCTACTTTAGCATCTTTTATCAAGTATGAGTTGAAGAGAAATCTTCTACCCAGCAGATGCTAACTGACAGTACTTTTACTCTCAGGATCACCTTCACCTTGAACAAAAAATATAATATTCTTTACAAAAAACAAAGGCCTTTCCTCAAAATCTTGAAAAAATGGATGTTCATGGTTTCTTGTGTGAGAGAGTTTTGTTTGGCTCCCTCCTAACAGTTAAAGAAACAAAACAAGTTTTTGAAACTTTGTTTTGGGCTTGTTGCCTTGGGCCAAATTCTCTATATTACTGCTTTAACTGTCTCTTTTCAAGTTGAAACAGGCCTGTTCACATTTGGGTTAGTGGGAGACCAGCCAATAATCTGTTTAAAACACGCTGATCATTTTGTTTTTAGATATTTGAAGCTCATTTAGGAACTTTTCCAACTTTCTTGCCCATTATGATGGCAATGTATGTTAAGTCTTATGTCAAGTTAAGCAAAATGACCTTTGCAATGAATTCCAAATGACTGTAGTCAGTGTTCTCCTTCAGCTTGGCGGGAGGAAGGATCCACTCTCTCCTCATCCTCCTCAGTGTCTTTGTCCTCTTCTCCCGTGCCTCAGCACTGATCATCTGAAACCATGAAGGAGGTTGTTGTTAGCGATCATGGCTCAGATATTAGAGTGGTCATCCCCCCATGGAAGATCGGCGAGCCTCTACATGTTGAAGGGAAGACACTGAACCCAACATTGCCCCTTATGTTCCATCAACTCATGCATACTTCAAGTTAAGATCAGATGTTTTTCAACTGTTAGTGTGAATAAACGCAAACTCACTTTTGTTTTCATTTACTTGTCATTTTCTTTTTTAAAACGATCTTTCTTCTTTCAGATTTTTAAGACACATGAAACAGAAGACAAATAGGAAACAGAAGTAAAGCATTTGACAAAGCAACATATCTGTGAGGGGCCTATACAACAGAGAGTCGGCGCCACTATGGGTGACACTGCTCTCTCTGGGGTGGTGGAAGCACATCTGATTACCCCCCGGGGAAATACCCATGTTTTTGTGTAACTCACAACAACGTGTTCATACAGTAACGTGCAGAAGTGCGCCGGGGAAAAGGTGAGGCTGATTGAGACATTTCACACTTTAGGCACGGGGTTATTAACATTTGCCCACAGAGACCTTCAGGTGCTTGTTAGAAAGATCTTAAGCTGAAGTTTAACCAGCAAAAAACAGCAAGAAACTAACTTTTTCCTAACCGCTTCCTGAGAGTTCACATAGAGCAGAAACTGACCTGGGACAAGAACACCACTCAGGTGGTGAAGAAGGCACAGCGAAGACTCCACCTCCTGAGAATCCTCAGGAAGAACAATATCAGCCAGAGACTGCTTGTGTCTTTTTACCGCTCCACCATGGAGAGCATCCTTATGTACTGCCTCTTTGGCAAAGTCCTAGAAAAAGTTGTATACCAACAGCTTAGTGACTTTCTCCTGTCTAACAATGCTTTTGATACTTTCCAATCAGGCTTTAGGCCCCTCCACAGCACTGAGACAGCTCTGATCAAGGTGACAAATGACATCCGCCTGAACACAGATGCTAGTAAAGTCACAGTCTTAGTTCTGCTGGACCTGAGTGCTGCCTTTGACACAGTTCACCATGCGATCTTATTACAGAGGTTAGAAGACTGGGTGGGAATCTCTGGTCGTGCTTTAAACTGGTTCAAGTCCTATCTGGAGGACAGGAAATATTTTGTTGAAATTGGTAACTGTGTCTCAGACCAAATGGCTATGACCTGTGGGGTTCCCCAGGGGTCAATCCTGGGACCCGTATTGTTCAATCTGTACATGCTTCCACTAGGCCAGCTAATACGCAGCTATAATGTGTCCTACCACAATTATGCAGATGACACTCAGATCTACGTGTCACTGACGGCAGGAGAACACGGGCCTGTAGATACACTGTGTCGCTGCATCGAACAGATCAGTGTGTGGATGCAAAACAATTTCCTCCAGCAAAACTCAGACAAAACTGAAATCATTGTCTGTGGCCCACAGAAACAAAGAGAAAGTGTTATCAGTCACCTTGAGACTCTCTCTCTAAAACCTAACTATCAAGTTAGAAATCTCGGGGTAATATTGGACTCAGACCTGAACTTTAACAGCCACATTAAATCTTTAACATCAGCAGCTTTTTACCATCTAAAAAACATTGCCAGAATCAAAGGAATAGTCTCTAAACCAGACTTAGAGAGACTGATCCATGCGTTTGTCTCCAGCAGGTTAGACTACTGTAACGGCCTGCTCACTGGGCTCTAAACGGGCTGTAAGACAGCTGCAGTACATCCAGAACGCTGCTGCTCGAGTCCTGACTAGAACCAGGAAATACGACCATATTAGTCCAGTGCTCAGGTCTCTGCACTGGCTTCCTGTCGCTCAGAGAATAGACTTTAAAACAGCTCTGCTGGTGTACAAGTCTCTTCACGGTCAAGCGCCAAAGTACATCTCTGACATGTTAGAGCCATATGAACCAACTCGGGCTCTGAGAACCTCAGGGAGGGGTCTCCTGCCCCAGGGAGGGGTCTCCTGCCTCAGGGAGGGGTCTCCTGCCTCAGGGAGGGGTCTCCTGCTGGTGCCCAGAGTCAGGACTAAACAAGGTGAGGCTGCGTTTCAGTTTTATGCCCCTAAAATCTGGAACAGTCTTCCAGAAGATGTGAGACAGGCCTCAGCTCTGACAATGTTTAAATCCAGGCTGAAAACAGTTCTATTTAGCTGTGCATATGACACCTGAAAGTATTTTATCTGCACTCTTCACTTTTAATTACTTAATGATTATTTTAATGGGTTTTAAATTTCTTTCTTTTTTAATTTCTTTCTTTTATTTTTTTTTATTCCTTTTTAATGGTTTTATTGCCTTCTTGTGATTTTATGTAGCTGTAAAGCACTTTGAATTGCCCTGTGTATGAATTGTGCTTTATAAATAAAATTGCCTTGCCTTGCCTCTGGACGTGGTTTGCCATATAGCTTAATGATCGATGATATTGTGACAATGGTCTTATGTTATAGAGTTGCTTTTTTTCACAGAACTGATTAAAAAATGACCAAATATGTACAGTAGTAGGTGTATATAAGATAGACTATATTTCCAAAGGTATTCACTTACCTATCCAAATAATTAAATTCAGGTGTTCCAATCACTTCCACAGGTGTATATATTTAAGTACCTGGGCATGCAGACTGCTTCTACAAACATCTGTGAAAGAATGTATCGCTCTCAGGAGCTCGGTTAATTCCACCATGATAGGATGCCACCTGTGCAACAAGTCCATTCATGAAATTTCCTCGCTACTAAATATTCCACAGTCAGCTGTCAGTGGTGTTATAACAAAGTGGAAGCGAGTGGGAACGACAGCAGCTCAGCCAGGAAGTGGTCGGCCACGTAAAATGATCGCTGCAGACCTCCAAACTTCCTGCATCCAAGCCATACATCACCAAGTGCAATGCAAAGCGTCGGATGCAGCGTCGGACTCTAGAGCAGTGGAGACGCCTTCTCTGGAGTGACCAATCACGCTTCTCCATCTGGCGATCTGATGGAGGAGTCTGGGTTTGGCGGTTGCCAGGGGAACGGTACTTGTCTGATTGCAGTGTTCCAAGTGTAAAGTTTGGTGGAGGGGGGATTATGGTGTAGGGTTGTTCTTCAGGAACTGGGCTTGGCCCCTTGGTTCCAGTGAAAGGAACTCTGAATGCTTCAGCATACCAAGAGATTTTGGACAATTTCATGCTCCCAACTTTGTGGAAACAGTTTGGGGATGGCCCCTTCCTGTTCCAACATGACTGCACTAGTGCACAAAGCAAGCTCCATAAAGACATGGAGGAGCCAGTTTGGTGTGGAAGAACCTGACTGGCCTGCACAGAGTCCTGACCTCAACCCGATAGAACACCTTTGGGATGAATCAGAGCGGAGACTGTGAGCCAGGCCTTCTGTCCAACATCAGTGTCTGACCTCACAGATGTGCTTCTGGAAGAATGGTCAAAGATTCCCAGAAACACTCCTAAACCTTGTGGAAAGCTCCCCCAGAAGAGCTGAAGCTGTTATAGCTGCAAAGGGTGGGCCGACGTCATATTAAACTCTATGGATTAAGAATGGGAGGTGACTGAAGTTCATGTGTGTGTAAAGGCAGATGAGTGAATGCTTTTGGCAAAATAGTGTACATATTGAGATTCTGCTATTGTTGATTGTTATTGAATTATGAAAACATTGCCGAGATGGCAAAACTGTTTTTGCAGTTTCCCAAATTGGATTAACAAAAAGGATCCACTGTCTCCCTAAAAATGATTAAATGTTTGGATCTTTCACAAGCGACGGCATTAAGGTACCACATCTGAGCAGCTGTGATCACATCCAACAGTTAAATGGATTGAGTTACTTGTTATGTATTTCATGATCATAATACTGGTGTGGAAGAAGCCTACACAGGAGAATGACAAATTTAGAGGTGAAATGTACAGGAACGTTTTGGTTGGGTCCAAGTATTGAATGTACTTCTTTCCTATATGTGCTGTATCTAATTCAGAGTTTTGGGTAGCTGAAATACTTTTTCCCTGTGTCATTTCACTTTATTTACACATACAGTCCCCTCCAAAAGTATTGGAACAGCAAGGCAAATTCCCTTGTTTTTGTTGTTCACTGAAGACATTTGGGTTTAAGATCAAAAGATGAGAATGAGACAAGAGTTCAGAATGTCAGCTTTTATTTCCTGGTATTTACATCTAGATGTGTTAAACAACTCAGGACATACCACCCTTTGTTTGAACCCACACATTTTTCAAGTGAGCAAAACTATTGGAACATGTGACTGACAGGTGTTTCTTGTTGACCTGGTGTTGCCTTAAAGGTTGATTGTTCAAACATTAAATAGCTCTGCATGTTTAAACCTATAAAGACTGAATTTCTTGTTAAAGAGGATAAACCAACATGAAGACCAGAGAGCTGTCTATGGGAGAAAAGCAAGCCATTTTGAAGCTGAGAAAATAAGGAAAATCAATCAGAGCCATTGGACAAACAGTGGGCATAGCAAGCACAACAATTTGGAATGTCCTGAAAAAGAAAGAAACTACTGGTGTACTGAGCAACAGACGTCGAACAGGTCGGCCAAGGAAAACAACAGTAGTTGATGACAGAAATATTGTGAGAGCTGTGAAGAAAAACCCCAAAACATCAGTAAGTGACATCACCAACGACCTCCACAGTGCAGGGGTGAAGGTATCACAATCCACTGTTCGAAGAAGACTCCGAGAGCAGAAATATAGAGGCCATACCACAAGATGCAAACCACTCATCAGCAGTAAGAATCAGAAGGCCAGATTGAAATTTGCAAAGAAGTACAGAGATGAGCCGCAAAAGTTCTGGAACACAATCTTATGGACTGATGAGACCAAGATTAATCTCTACCAAAGTGATGAAAAGGCCAAAGTGTGGAGAAAGAAAGGAACTGCTTATGATCCCGAAGCATGGTGGAGGTAATGTCATGGCTTGGGCATGCATGGCCGCTTCTGGAACGGGCTCATTAATATTTATTGATGATGTAACTGATGATGGTAGCAGCAGAATGAATTCCGAAGTGTACAGAAACATTTTGTCTGCCAAATGCATCCAAACTAATCGGGAGGAATTTTATCATGCAGCAGGACAATGACCCAAAGCACACTGCTAATAAAACAAAGGACTTCATCAGGGGGAAAAAGTGGAAGGTTTTAGACTGGCCAAGTCAATCACCTGACCTTAACCCGATAGAGCATGCATTTCACCTCCTGGAGAGGAGACTGAAGGGGGAAACCCCCCGAAACAAACAAGAACTGAAAGAAGCTGCGGTAAAAGCCTGGAATAGCATCACAAAGGAAGAATGCAACAGTTTGGTGATGTCGATGGGTCGCAGGCTTGAGTCAGTTATTGCAATCAAGGGTTATGCCACCAAATATTAAATGTTACTTACTTTAAGATTATTTCTTCCTTTACTTTTGCTCACCTAAAAAATGCTGTGGTGTAATACAAATGGTGATATATCCTAAGTTGTTTAACACATCTAGATGTAAATACCAGGAAATAAAAGCTGACATTCTGAACTCTTGTCTCATACTCATCTTTTGATCTTAAACCCAAATGTCTTCAGTGAACAACAAAAACAAGGGAATTTGCCTTGCTGTTCCAATACTTTTGGAGGGGACTGTAACTCAATTTATCAACAGTTGTCTACACCCCTCACCACCAGCATCGTGTGTTTCTCAGGCTTGGAGAAGAGAGATATGGCCAAGTAAAGTCATATGTGTGCTTGAACCCAGGTGAAATTTTAAAATAAACTAACTGAAAACTGAAAGTGGTCAGTTTATAGAAGCTTGTCATTTAACTTTTATAGTTTGATATTATATTGTAAATGATACATTTATTTATTTTTTCTATACTTGCTTGATCTCAAGTTCCAGGATATTTTTAATAATCAGAAATTAAATGTCCCCAAATTTCACTCAAGTGTTCCAAATAATACTCAGAGAACAGTAACATCGCTAACGAATTATGGAAAATGCTACTCTCTAGCCTCAACTTTTAACACGTACAACAGCAAAACACAACATACCCATGTATGCAGCAGTAATATTTACCTAGAAACATCACAACTATAATAGATATTTCAGCAGAATAAGAAGTGTTATTTTTCATTACAAAAATACATACGACACATTTAACACATTGTATACTTTATTGTCATTAAAATGTTGATTAATGTGTAATTGTATCTGGAAATTTTGCAGTAAAGTTGCAATCATGATCTTTATTTCGACTGGAAATTTTTCAGTGTGACAATACAGTTTGTGAAGTAAATGTGAATATTTGCTTTGAAACTTATCAGAGTTTGTGCACGAGATAGCCCCCATACCCAACATTTTAATGACATGGATGAACTTTAGCATGCTGATCTTTTTTGTTCAATTTTTTTTTTCTTCAACCCTTTCCAATGAGCTACTTTAACAACTCCTAAGGACTAGGACAGATTAGCACTAGAAATGACTTTATGTATGCTCTGTCTGAAAGACCATCTGTCAATATTCAGTTATGTCGTAAGGCTACTGGAAACAGGAAGTTAGACTCATGTGACATGTCCCCTGTTTATTTAACATTAATGTGGTCTTACATTCTTAAGTACGCTGAACTTGACTGACATTTTGCTAAATAAACACTGTTACACAACATATAAAAACAAAATATAATAATGCATCGATGTCTTTCTCAAATTTTTGTGAAACTGTCAGATTTCTTGCACTAGTTTATGGTCTATTGGAAACTAATCCCATTCAGTGCCACATACCCATCTCTTTTGTCAAACATAAACTGCACACACCAAGTTGTGTGCTCTGTCCGAAGGTAGCCTTCATTCTTGTTTCCTGTAAATTTAAGGTTTAACCTGTGTGGGTTTTCCATCTCTATCCTTTTATTATTTTCCACTTGAAATGTGCATTCATTTTTTTGTAAAACACATTTTAACCATGGGTTGCATGGTGGAATGGCACTTTGATCTATATTGAGTGAAAGTGAGTATGCATGGTTCACAAAGATCATGTGCACCAATTCATTTTATTGATACTTTTATTTTTATTATGTGGAATATTCTGCATAATGAAAATAATTTTTTATCATTTTCCCCTTTTATTCATAGAACAGAAATCTTTCACAGCTTGTAGGCTCTATCTTACATTACTGTACTGTTTTCCAGGGAGGCAGTTGACTGACTGTCAGAGAAAAGTCTACAAATGAAATTATATTACATCTAGGTCATTTTAAATCATGTGAAATTAAATTTGATGTGATTGATACACAAGCACATGTTAAATGGATGTTAGATCTTTTTTCCTGTTTGACATTTTGCAAATTCTGAAGAATTTTTCTACACTCTTGGTGATAAAAGAATGTTTAGTGTGTTTAAATTCCAACATGTAAGGCTAAAATTGCAGAGCACACTTTTGTAAGGCATTTTGAGACATACGTTGCAGTTAGGTGTGTCTCAAAAAAGCAGTTCCATTTCAGTGTGGTTCATCTATGCTACCGCAACATAAAACGAGTTCTCATGGAGTGTCAAGCAACTTTTAATTTATCTGTTCTGACTGCTGTACAAAGGGTAGTAATGCTGTAGGTTACACATATGTGGGTAGTGGAACTAAAAAGGAAACAAACCTCACACCTGGCCTTAAAAAAAGATTTAAGTTGATCAAAATGCTGTCATATCTAGTGTTATCTAATGTTTGTCATTATTGGTTATATTTATTACAGTCGAGCACATAAGGAAATTGATTAATCTGTCCTGTAACAGGTTCAGTCTCTGTTCCAAGTCTTGTTGCGTCAAGCTGAACGTTATGAATAGCTTTATCAATAGTACTCACCAAGAACGCCAATAGAAGAAGCAGGCTAACTCCTGGGAAGGAAAACCAAGCCATAAGGATAAGCCAGAGTATATGTCAGCCTCTGGTTTCTCAGTGTGCTAGAACAAGACTTTGAGACTTGTTTGTCATCCTTTTCTATACCTTATGTCAGTCGTTGCCCCCACCCCCCGCTACATTTCAGTTTTGTAACTTCAGATGTCACAGGCTTGCATATTTCCCAAAGGTGTGTCTGCTGTGCTGTTCAAAACGTTCAGGTTATGCCTCAGGGTGAACACCTGGAAACTCTTAAAAGGACAGACAAGTAAATGAAAATAGGGCTGTAGTTATAAAGAAATGACCAATCATTAAAAGCTTCTCCAGTTTGATAATATGAGCTATTATGTTCAAGGAGGTTTTAGATCAGAGGTGGACACAGGTTTTATCTGGGAAACATGAAACGTGGGATGAATCCACATAGTCCTTAGTAGTTTGAGCTGAACAGTAGATCGATGATCCTTTCGATTTCAAATGGGCCAAGAGAGTGGCACGAACATTTTTTGGATTCAGAGGTGTAGGGAAGTGGAGGTTGATGTTCATTCAAATGGTGATTTTCCAGAGGCTGAACTGATGAAGGAGTTATGAGCATACTCTAGCTAAGTAAAATGCTCACTCCAAGTCCTTTGGCTGGAACCAGTCACACAATAGATTGCTGCTTCCAATTCCAGATTTAAAGGGATAGTTCGCCTCTTTTGACATGAAGCTGTATGACATCCCATATATGCAGACATCCCAAGTCTCCCGGAAGCTCCGGGAGTCTCCCTGATATTGATAGTTAATCACGGATGCACGCGAGTCGGATAAAATATTCCGGATTTTAGACTATGCGAGGGAGTGTTTTTTTTTTTTTTTCAATGCGAGTGAGAGCGTGCAGGCGACACAATAACTCGTGCACCATGCGCGTTTGGACTGCGCGGGCAAGAGAGAGAGACAGAGGGGTGTGGGCCGTGCGGAGAGGTTGCTTGTGAAACCTGTGCGTATCTGTCCAAAGCGATGCTCTGCTCAGGGCGACTGCTTGTCAGAGGGCGCTGATTGGTTTAGTCAGCAAAATAAGCCAATAATGTTCGGTGTGGGAGGGCTTCGATTTACTCTCTGACAGTCACCTAAGTTACCACTCAAAACTGTGCATCCTGCCAAATGGCAGAGGGTGAATCCTTGAGTAAAAAACGAAAATATATGACTCATTTTACAGCAGAATATACTAAAGTATACCCATGCCTAGTGAAGGTGAAGAATGATGACACCGTGGCGAGGTGCACTGTATGCAATAGTGACTTCAGTATTGCCCACGGCAGACTTAATGACTGTAAAACATGTGGAGGTAGGCTAAGTTGAACGCACCATCATCTGCATTTTATTTCTGTAGGTTAAAGGCTGTTATAAAATAAAGCAAAACGTATCAAACACTTATTTAAAGTATCAATACACATTTAGTTACTAAATTGTGTAGGCCTATATTTAACTAGCCAGCTACAGTATCTAACTATCTGTATCCAGCCTGTCAAAGCCTTTAAAAAAATCCCCAATTTAATATGTTGATAATAAATAGGATAGATAAATATGCAATGAGTTTTTGGAACTTGGGATGTCTGCATATCAACAGCATCATTTCTGAACATCTTCTTACCCCCTGCTGCATCCTGTGAGCAGAGTTCCAGCCTCGTTTTGGTGTTGATGAAGGTAGTCCGGCTAGTTGGCTGGGGTTTAAAAAATAAAGCGTTTTGCTTCTCAGAACAATATGCGTTCAACAGAGTAATACATTTGCATCACAAAATCGTTCTCCAGGAAAAAGTCAGACCTCACAATCTCTTGGCCCTATTTTCTCTCCCTTCGTATCACTGCCTGCTGCCGCCTGCTGACAGCCGCGCCTGTTACGGTGTTTGCTGCTTGGAAGCAGGGACTACACAGATTATCCAGCTTGATAATGAGAAATCAAAGAGTTGAGGTCAGAAGGGGTATCACAAAGCACTAATTTATCCTTAAGACTCTCAGATAATGAATTCAGAAATACTCTCATTCCACCTGGAATCCACTTGCTAGTGTACGAAACTCCACTGAGAACTCGGCTGCACTCTGTGAGCCTTGAGTTGGAATAGCCATCTAGCCACTTCCTCATTTCTATTGTGATGGTCAAACACCCTCCGGGGGCCCGTTGCACAAAAGTAGGATAAGGGATTAAGCGGGGATATGTTGGCTATCCTGGATCAACTTATCCGTGATCCAGTTGCACAAAAGTGGGATAAGGGAAGTGGGATATGTTCAGACGTTAGTTACCATGGAGATTTATTCTGTGAAGCTAGCCTGCTCCAGACCAGGCTAAGTTCCAGGATCTATTTAATCTCATTCCTTATCTCAGTCAGCGGTCGCCACAATTGGAAACCAATATTTATTCCACTGCCTAGAACATATTGTTAAAACATTTAACCCACTATCATTATTGAAACATTTGTGATCATTAGTAATGAAGATATCCAAGGCACTCTTCTTCTTTATAAAAAGCTTTTAATAAACTGAGCTAGTTCATACTAGAACAGATAAAATTGCCAACATGTTTCGGCCTACAAAGGCCTTCATCAGGGCTTACAAACAAATTCAAAATACTTCCTTATAATCATGTAAATGTAATGTTCATGTGCGCGTCGTCAGGTCTCCAGACCGTGCGCGTCTGTGAACAAGCGCGCCCTGTCCAGTCTGTGCTTGCGCAGGTACCCAAATCAAACATAGTGGACACATTACCCATACCACAGTATTCAAGAAATAAATACATCACACCAAACTCCCTAAAAACAACCACCAGAAATACACACACAACACCAAATCAAAGAAACGCAATCATATCAATGCTATCGTTTAAACCCGGGTGTGACATGGCGTTTAAATTATGAATCCATCTGCTCTCTTTTTGGTTAAGAAGTCTTTGTCTATCCCCTCTTCTTGTGTTTATGGGGATGTGGTCAATGCCTATTGCAGTGAAAGAGGCAGTTCCGTTGGGATGTGCTTCTGTAAAGTGCTTTACAATGGCGTAATCGCAATTGCCACTTCTCACTGCATATTTGTGTTCCGCCACACGGTCCTTCAAGCGCCTTTTGGTGCGTCCGACATAAAAGGCATCGCAAAGAGAGCATCTCAACATATAAATGACATGAGTAGTTTGGCAGTTTATAAAATGTCTTATATTAAAAACCTTGTGCGTATTAGGGTGCGTAAAAACAGTAGATTTCATCACAATGTCACAAATCTTGCAATGCCCACATTTATATGTGCCATTAGGTTTTTGCGGGATCCATGTTTTTGGTTGTTCCCTGGTGGATATGTGACTGCGCACTACTCTGTCACCTATTGTTGGGGCTTTTTTAAAAGAGAAAATCGAGGGTTCTTTAAAAGTGTCCCTTAATGCTTCATCACATTGGAGAAAGCTCCAGGTTTTTTTGATGATCTTGCGGATGTCGTTGGCCTCTGTGCTATAGCGCGTTGCGAAAAACATTCTGTTGTTGTCGTTGCCTTTCTGTTTTCTTTTTAACAGTTCGCTTCACTCCTGTGCTTGGGCTTTAGCAAGGGCTGTGTTCAGTACATTAGATGGATAACCCCGTTCTCTACAGCGATCCAGCATCTCTTTGCTTTTCGTCTCAAAGTCGTCTTCCTTATCGCAAATTCTGCGCAGCCTTTGAAATTGTCCATAGGGGATGTTGTTAATTAAGGAAGGAGGGTGAAAACTTTTTGCATGTAATAGTGTGTTTTTGTGTGTCTCTTTTCTGTAGATAGAAGTATGTAGATGTCCATTCGTGTCTTTGGTGATTTCCAGATCTAGGAAGTTGATTTTCGTTTTGCTGTACTCCAATGATAGTTTTATATTTGCGTTAGTGTTGTTCAGATAGTTATGAAAGCCTAACAGCTCCTCTTCGGTGCCATCCCATATCAGTATGACGTCATCAATATATCTTGACCACCAGGCTACCTTGTCTTTGTAGATATTGTTATGTCCAAATACAAAGTCCTCTTCCCATTTTCCCATAAACAAGCCGGCATAAGACGGACTAAAGCAAGCACCCATAGCGCAGCCTTTGATCTGTTTGAATAGTTTCTCTTGGAATAAAAATATATTATTATTCAATGTCCACTCCGTTAAATCCATTAGAAATTCAGTAGGTGGGTTATGTGGGTATGGCCTAGTATTCAGAAAGTGCTTAAGAGCTGTCAAACCCTCTTGGTGGTCAATATTTGTGTAAAGCGCTTCAACATCCATAGTGGCTAGAATACAATCTGAATTGACAGTCATGTCCTTGATTTTACATAGCACTTCAGTTGTGTCTTGTATAAATGCTGGCAGTGTGAGGAGCAACGGCTTAATAAAAAAATCCACATACTTGGATATCGGCTCCAGTAGACTTTCATTGCCGGAGATGACTGGTCTGCCAGGGGGGTTGGTTATGTTTTTATGCACTTTGGGTAAAAGATAGAAAGAGGCTATCCTTGGGTATGGCTTGTATAAAAAATCAAATTCTTGAGATGAGATGAGGTTGTCATCCTTCGCTCTTAGTAGTCGCTCTTGAAGTTCTTTAATTAGTGTTTCCATTGGGTTTGTTTTCATAGGTCGATAGAACGACTCATCATTGAGTTGTCGTTGTGCTTCCTTGACATATTGTTCGTATCCCCAAACCACAATAGCTCCTCCCTTGTCAGCTCTTTTTATCACAATGTCTTTATTGTTAGTTAATTCTTTGAGTGCATCACTTTCATCTTTAGACAGGTTTTGTCTGTACTGGGTGTTTTTCTTTGTGAGCACCTGCTCTATCTCATAGCTGACTTTCCTCTCAAAAGTATTCAAGGTGGCGTTTTGTACTATTGGGCAGAAAACTGATTTGGGCTTAAAAGGTGTATTAGAATAATTGGTCACTGAGGGCCCAGATGGATTCAGCTTGTACCATGCTTTAATGTGTAAAGATCTGTAAAACCTATAGAGGTCAATTTTTACGTCAAAGTTATCAGAGGAAGTTGTGGGTGAAAAAGTAAGTCCTTTCGACAGTACACTGACTTGTGCTTGTGAGAGGGATGCGTCTGAGAGATTTATAACTAAGTCCTGCGGCTCCGTGTAGGATAGGGACTTGGGTCGTTTACGGCCTCTTCTCGTTCTTTTCCTCTTCCCCTTCCTCTCCCTCTCCCTTTTCCTCTGTTGTTCGTTATCTTGTGTCTTTCTTTCTGCATTGGAAAATTGTCGTTTCCCGAATGGTCACTTATGGAAGTGTGCGGCATAGCGTGATCTTCTTCATCACTAGTGAAGTTAAAAGACACAGTACGGGGTCCTCTTTGTTGCGTGCCATGATGGAATGGATTTTTGGTCTTAAAAGTTTATATGTTGAGATGCTCTCTTTGCGATGCCTTTTATGTCGGACGCACCAAAAGGCGCTTGAAGGACCGTGTGGCGGAACACAAATATGCAGTGAGAAGTGGCAATTGCGATTACGCCATTGTAAAGCACTTTACAGAAGCACATCCCAACGGAACTGCCTCTTTCACTGCAATAGGCATTGACCACATCCCCATAAACACAAGAAGAGGGGATAGACAAAGACTTCTTAACCAAAAAGAGAGCAGATGGATTCATAATTTAAACGCCATGTCACACCCGGGTTTAAACGATAGCATTGATATGATTGCGTTTCTTTGATTTGGTGTTGTGTGTGTATTTCTGGTGGTTGTTTTTAGGGAGTTTGGTGTGATGTATTTATTTCTTGAATACTGTGGTATGGGTAATGTGTCCACTATGTTTGATTTGGGTACCTGCGCAAGCACAGACTGGACAGGGCGCGCTTGTTCATAGGCGCGCACGGTCTGGAGACCTGACGACGCGCACATGAACATTACATTTACATGATTATAAGGAAGTATTTTGAATTTGTTTGTAAGCCCTGATGAAGGCCTTTGTAGGCCGAAACATGTTGGCAATTTTATCTGTTCTAGTATGAACTAGCTCAGTTTATTAAAAGCTTTTTATAAAGAAGAAGAGTGCCTTGGATATCTTCATTACCTTTGTGACAAGTAAGTCTAACCAAAGAGCACCTTCGCACTACTAAATTGAACGCCGAAGCCCTCTGACCTATCGTATTTGTGATCATTAATTGAAATCATTTTAGATAACTGATGATTTTAGATGAATCATTAGATAATTTAGTTTCCCACAGACTACACATAAAGTACATCACCATATAAATATAAATACACATTAGAGAGTACCATGATGTTCCTTTATTGAACAAGGATGAATCAAAGCAAGTAAACCATCAGCTCCTTTCAAAACTGAAGTCACACAGTGCTCTACAAGACAAAAAGCACAGAATCAAAGCATGCAGTTTGAGACAAACTGTTTGGAAAAATGGGCTATACAAATAAAATTCCCTTGCCTATACAGCACAAAAACCTAACAAAAATTCCTCTGCCATTGCAGGCCCAACTTAAATAAACATGCAATATTAATTAAAATAATTTAACACATATTGGTCTCTGACCAGCCGACCACAGCCGTCATCCGGGAAGATGGCAGGATTGTCCCAGTCTATGAGAGCAGGCACTCTGGGGGCCCTCTCCTTTCTCATTGTGGAGGACAGCACAGGCCACAATGATATCACATGCCCTGTCTGGGCTGACTCTCAGGTGGGTCAGACACTGAAAGCGTGCCTTCAGTAGGCCAAATGTCATTTCTATCCGGGCCCTTGTTCTGGCATGGGCATGGTTGTATGCCAGTTGTGCCTCCAGAGGGTCCGCAAATGGAGTGAGCAGAAAAGGCTGGCAGGCATACCCTCTGTCACCCAGCAATACACCCAGGAATTCACCTGTGAATACAAAATGTTACCATCACAACCTCATAAGTAGTGACATTCTTAACACAGCCATGATGTTAAAAGTGATTATCAATAGAGGTTCTGTGGCTCACCTTGTGATAGGCGCCGATAGATCTCTGAGTACCGAAACACTCGGGAGTCGTGGACCGAGCCGGGCCACTTTGCCACAACATTACTGATCAAATAGTCAGCATTGCAGACCATCTGAAATGATAAGATGTTAAACCAATTAATGCACAGTACAGGCAATGGCCCTCATTTATCAAACTTGCGTAAGACGAAAAACATGCGTAGGTCGTGTGTACGTTCTTTTCTGCGCAAAGGTTGGCATTTATCAAATCCATCGTGAGCGCAGGAAAGATGAAATCGCCACGACAGGTCTGAAGCCGTGTACGCACTTTTCCATTTTGACTTGCGGTGACTGCAATAGCATACATAAACAGCAGCGTCACTAGCGCGTGCCTCATGAGTCGCAACAAATCCCTAGGTTAAAATTACAGACTTATCACTTCAAAGAAGGCCCATGTTTTATTTGACTTCAACATAAATATAAACATAAACGCAAATTAAATAAATAAAAAAATAGTACAACTCCATAATTGGAAGAGTGATGGCTCATTATTCAACCGCCTATTTAAGAGCTGATTCTAGCGGCGCGGTAATGGCGAAACGATGGCAGATCTGGCTTTGTTAGAGGACCTGAACGCACGCATCAGGCAGGACTTCTTTCGGGAAAATGATGAGTGGCTTATGAGCCGTACAGGAGAGGCGCTTTAACACTGCGCAGTTTGTGACATGCTGCGTCAGAGAGCTGCATATCGGACCACTTCTTCCTGATCTTATTAGCCGGATTTATCAACAGCCGCTCGGTCTTACGATGGGATTGGTGTGGTACGCATGTTCTGTAAATCTCACTTGAGCCTCTGCGTACGACGAGTTCTCCGCTCATATCAACGATGCTTTCTACGACGGCTTGATAAATGAGGGCCATTGTGTGGGCAGGCACATTCTTAATAAAAAGTACACTTGTTAAGTATTTGTCAGGGGACTTACCATTCTGCAGGATGTTCTTATATTTCACTTTGACTTGCTGCCATGTCCGTTTTGACCCAGTCATGTTAAATCTACACACACACACAATGAAACAGTGGAGGAGCATGGAGTTACATTTAGATAGTTTCACTCACATGTCAATGTCAGTCAATTTCAACTTATTCATAATAAAAGTAGGCTACAAATATCTTTTCAAATATCGTCACCTTCCTAAAATAATCGCATAAGTCATTTTTTCATGTTTTTCAGGAAACACAAAAAACTCCCCCCAAAAGTGAAATTATAACATAAAATAATCATTTCAGTCAGTAAGTATGTATCAAAGGATGCATGACATAAGAACACTTATTGTTTTTCATAAAAACTAAGATTAAATAAATGACTTAGGCATTTTTTGGACCACACCTTTGATGCCAAAAAATGACTTGGGCGATTATTTTAGGAAGGTGACGATATGTTAATTAACATTTTATTTGGATTGTAGCCTAATTGTGATAGTTTCAGTGGAGTGCTGAGTGTGTATTTGTGCACTACTTACGCCAGTGTTTCCCAACCTTTTTTGGCCTGAGTACCCCTCACACATACAACACGTGTGATGATTCTCCAAAAGTAGAGCAACACAGTGGTTATTACATGAAAATCATTTTATTTAATATCCTTAACTTGAACATAAAATTCTCAGGCTTTCTCTCTCTTTTTTTTAACCTCAGTTGAATTCAACATAAGAAAAAAAAACATTTTCTTGAAATTTAAATAATTAACCAAAATAGTATAAATACAAAATCAAAATAATCTTCCTTTGTTATCTAACTTAAACAAGTAACATTTCTCTTTTTTTTAAGAATACATGAACATAACTAATTTGTCACTCTTTTTAAGAATACATTAACAGGCCAAACTCATGTAGTCCTCCATAAAAGTGTGACGCCTTAATAAATTAAAAAAAACTCCCCGTTAGCCACGTACCCCCTGCAGTACCTCCGTGTACCACTAGGGGTACGCGTACCCCCGGTTGGGAAACACTGACTTACGCATTCAGGCGGTCAGCAATGGTTTGCCACGCTTGCTCCCTTTGTTTTTTGACTGTGGCAGTATTTCCTTTTCGTTTTATTTTCTCCTTCACCTCTTCATAGGTTTCCATTAATAATTATTGCTCCGCTGGGGAGAAATACGCCGCCCTTGTTGCCATGGTGAATCAGTGAATCTATGATCGATCGTGGGGTCTATTTAAGCTAGCCGTGTGCAGCACTTATCCAGGATTGCTTTCACCTGGCTTAATGAATCCGTGTCTGCTCATCCTGGCTTGGCCTTTGTGCAACCAACTAAGCCTGGGCGCCATGTTTTGGATTCCTTGAACCTGGCTAAGTAACTCATCCTGGATGTCTAAATCCTACTTTTGTGCAACGGGCCCCGGAACTCAGAAACAAAATCATGCAAGGGAAGAGAAGTTACTGGTTGGTGAGCATTAAAAGCTTCAGCTCAGACCAAACTCTTCCCTGAAGAAGTCCCATTATATCCAGAACCCGAGCCTGGTCTGTGGCAAAAGTTATAGATTTCTGTTGAAAAACCATTGTGCATTGTAGTAGAAAACTTTTACACTTGTTCAACTCCCCAGAGAATGGCTCAGGAGATGGTCTGCGGAGAGGGAGAGAACATGTAAATCTCCAGGTGAAAGTTTGGAATCCAAGCTGAAAATCAAAAATGTTTACTGAACAGGCTGGGTCTCCCTTGTAACTGTGTTAGTAATCCTCCGGAGAAATTGGCAGTGCAGAGTGGCTTGAAAAAAGGTAAGTGATGACTGATTTGAACAAAAAACTGACAAATGCTCCTCATCCAGGCTCTGGGTCGTTGACTCTTGTCTTGAGGAGAAAAGACCTCAGTGAAAACAGATCCAAAGTTTACTGAGTCCTCTTCCTGATGCAAAGACAAAAAAGGGAAAGTTTACACCAATGATCTTCAATGAACACAGGACAAAATCTGTTCAGCCAAATTATACCACATGTGAGCAGACAAACTGGCAACAACTGGAGAACAGACCCAGACTTAAGAGCAGGAGCAGTCAGACCATCACAGGTGAGTTGCACCAGTAATCAGCCACTCCAGGAGCTACGCCTGTGGAGAAAACCCAGAAAACCAACAGATCTCTCTCTCTCTCTATTTCGTTTTTTTTTATTGGCGGTTGGCAAACAACTTATAGAAGCATTACCGCCACCTGGTCAGGAGTGTGGATCACATGACAATTATATATATATCCCTATATTTATATATACTTGTGCTATATATATACATATATACATAAACACATACACTCATCTATACACCCTTATAGCTACACCTACACTTTTACATAGTCCCTATGTAATTTGTATACAAATTATACAACCTACACTGTTTTAAATAATAAAAAATGACCTGATATCCTCTGTTTCCTGATTCTTTTTGCAATAAATCTACTATATCCAATTTCATTTTCATCCTACTAAGTTTTCTAATTAAATAATTTCTCTGAGCCTGATAATTCCTACAAAATAAAATTACATGTTCAATTGTCTCATCTTCCCCACACTCACATTTCCCTGACTGTTTTTATTTAATCCATTATGTCCAATTCTAAGTCTTGTAATAATCGTCTCTTCTCTCCTACTTCTTTCTGATCTTCTCATTTTCCCTATTTTCCTTTGTATTTATACAACCAACGTCCATTTCTTTCTTCCTCCCATAACTTGTGCCATTTCTCTTCCATTTTTTGTTTTATAATACCCTTTACCTCTTTTACACTCAGTCTTACATTAATATCAATCATTACTCGTTTTACACTCTGTTTAGCCATTCTATCTGCCATTTCAAATTTAACTTTTGTAGATTTGTATCTGCAGCTGAATTATACACTATGTACCCATAATCCAACACTGACCTAATTAAACCTGTATAAATAGCTTTCAATGACCTTCTATCAGCCCCCCACTCAGTACCAACTAAACATCTCATTATATTCAAAACCTTCCTACATTTATCTATTCTTTTCTTAATGTGTACACCCCAAGTCATTCTTTCATCCAACCATAACCCAAGAAATTTAAATTGCTTAACTCTTTCCAATTCCTGACCATATATTTTCAACTTAATTTCTCCATCAACTCTTTTCCTTGTAAAAAACATTATTTTAGTTTTTTCCACAGAAAACCTAAATCCCCATTTATATGACCAATTTTCCACCATTAAAATTGCTTCCTGTAGTAGAGCCCTGCACTCCCGCGGGACCCAACGCAAAGCAGTGCGGCGCGGGACACATTTTGAAAGCTCATTGCGGGCGCGGGCGGGAGCGGTGATAAGCTGCAGTCCCGCTAACTAAAAACGTGAGAGAAAACTGAGAAGAAATAAAGCCTAACTAAAAGAAGTTCAAAAGCGCGATCCATCTCTCCTTTTATTCAGGATCCACTTTGATATAAGTCCTTTACTTTCTATATAATATAACAATCTTTCATTTATCATTCTCTCCATTATTTTACATATATTGGATGTTAAAGCTGTTGGTCTATAATTTTCTGGTTTTGATTCATCTTTCCCTGGCTTTCTAATTGGTATAACCACAGCTTCTTTCCAACTTTTTGGTAATTCTCCCTCCTCCCAAATTCAATTATACAATTCCAATAAAATGTTTTTAGAAAATTCACTTAAATTACCATTACATAACAAATCTGATCTTTCCCTGGTGCTGGTAATTTATATTTTTTAAGTGCCCTATTTAAAGGGATACAAGGTAGTTTAGCGGCAGTATAGCGATCTCTATTGGTCAAACTGAAATTCTACACTGTCGTAAAAATCCCCACCTCTACACACCCACTAACTAAACATCGTGGCGAATGCTGCCGTTGTGTTATTTAGTCAGTGCAGTTAGGTCATCTGATTCACAAGTGTAGACTGCCCATGTAAGATACTATAATCAGAGATTTTCTGTAGAGAGAACTCAAGATAATATGCTATAATACTGTTGCTGGAGGAAGTGGCCGGGGACAGGGACGTCTGGGTTTCTCTGCTCAGGCTGCTGCCCCCGCGACCCGATCCCCGGACAAGCGGAAGATAATGGATGTATGGATGTATGGATGAACTGTTGCTGATCTTGAATGGGATTCTTCCCTCATCATGGTGTATTCGTGGAGTGATTCCTTTGTATTAGCAGACACTTACAAAAGTTACATCTTAGACAGATGTGCGCAGGCACTACCAACATACACGCCGCAATAAACGCAGACTAGCTCTACACTATTCCGATTACAATCACAAATGAATCAATTTTCATTTGTAGATAACAATTCTTGTTCGGATCAAAACGCTATTCTTATTCTAATCAGGTCAGTCCGTGTATTTCTGAAGCTAGGCTACGTCTCGAACTCAGGAGGAATTAGAGCACCATCATCACCTGTCTCTTTGCGATCTAAAACGCAGATCACTATGGTAGATGAACAAGATCACGCTTGGAGAAATTTCACAAAGATGGGAAGTGCCAACATCGAACGTTTCATATTCAGTCTGTGAAAGGCAGAATATGAAACGCTTGGTGTTGGCTCTTCAACGCAAGCGAACACATAGCCTACAACTACAGCTAGCATACAGTACCTAGCTAAGTGCCGTAAACACAAACGACTCTTCTCGCGCATCACGACACTTCAGAAGCGGGTCGCTCCTGCCGAAGTTACATATGGGATTTTCAGCATACAGACCCCTGCTGGGAGCGAGACAGGCTTCATTCGCTTACTATTGACTTGTTTAACCTTTGGTAAACTCCTGAAGGCTATAATTTTAGGTGAAAATGCTACCTAGTGCCCCTTTAATTCCATTATTGTAAATGACATATTCAATAAATCATCCGATTCTACCATTTTTTCCAATAGCTCCTTATTTTCCAGAATTGTTTTTTCTCGCCCTTTTTTCCCTTCTACACTGATATTTTCAGAACTATGAATTTTAACAAACACTTTTGCTAACATCTCTGCCTTATCTTTATCTGTCACTGCTGCTACTTCTCCATTATTTAATACTGGATATCCATTCACTCTTTTAATTCCTTTCATTCTTTTAATCATTGTCCATACCTTATTTCTGTCTCCCTCCCTATTGAGTTACAAAAACTCCTCCAATAATCTCTTTATTTGCATTTTTAACAGTTCTTCTTACCATCGCCTGTAATTTCTTGTATTCATCCAAATTCCGAGGGTTATGATTTTTTTTTAATACTTTAAACGCTTTATTTATTTTCTTAATAACTGCAGTACATTCTATTGTCCACCATGGTACCAACTTCCTTTCCTTTTTCCCGCCTTTTATCCCTATAGTTTGATGAGCCGCTTCTACTATAGCATTACATATATAAAGATTCAAATCCTCAATACTACTATTTAAATCCACTTTTCGTATTTTTAATTCACTATTATTACTAAAAGTTTTCCAATCTGCAGATCTAAAACACCATTTTTCCATCTCATTTATACAATATTTCTCTATATGCATTTTAACTTCTATCATAATAGGGTAGTGATCACTTCCTATAGTTGTTTTATTAAGTACTTTCCATAAACTATTACCTGCTAAAGAATTTGAAACTATTGTTAAATCAATGGCTGACTCTGTATTATCTCTAAAATGAATTCTTGTTCCACTCCCATCATTTAATACTACCAAATTTTTACTTCCCCATTATGATCATTATGACTGCCCCATAATGAGCTATGCCCATTAAAGTCCCCACACCAAATCACTTTACCCTCTAAATACTTCCCAAATTCCTCCATTAACTCTAAAGATAGTTTTTTACATGGATTATAAAAATGTATTATTTTAATGTTCCCATTTATTGTCCAAATTTCAATAATAATATATTCTAATTCTTTTCCTTTAGCTATTACTCTAAATTGAACTCCCTTTTTTTATAAATATTATACATCCTCCTCCAGACCCTCCCTCTCTATCTCTTCTAACACTTTCATATCCTTTAATAACAAAATCTAAACTAGGTTTAAGCCAAGTTTCCTGAATACATATAATATCCAAATCTTTTTTAAATTCTTTAATAAATCCTTTAAACTTCTGTCCATTTGCAGTTAAACTCCTGGCATTCCACTGCAGGATGATCATTATGTTCTGTCTTCCTGTCCTCCTGTCTTCCCTTCTCCCCCCAACTTTTTATTTATGTGCTCCCAAGATATGTCCTTTATCCCAAAGAACTTCTCTGCTCCTTTCACTATTATTTTGATTTTTTCTGTTTTATATTTTACTTGCTCTGTACAGTGAATGACATATGCAATGAACAACATAATCTTCTCAGCTGTCACCACTGTATCTGTTCTTATCTGTCTTTGTTCTGATGTTGTATTTATTTGAGTTTCCCCTGACACATCTCTTGGCTTCTTCATTCTCTTTGCAGCTTCTGCATAGCTTATATTTTGAGTGACTTTAACTTGTTCTATTTCCACTGCTTTTCTTCTAACTTCGCATCCTCCATTAGTCACCCTATGTTGCCCTCCACAGTTACAGCAAATATCCTTTTCATTTTTACATTCTTCATATCCATGCTCCCCTCCACACTTTGGACATCTTTGTTTCCCCTTGCATGCTGCTGCTACATGTCCATATCTCTGACATTTAGAACACCTTAGCGGAGGAGAATTGTATGGCCTAACAGGAAAGACCATACATCCAACTCTTATCTTTTCCGGAAGAACTTCTCCTTGAAATTCCAACATCACTGACAGGCTTTCCTCTCTCTTTCCTTCCACTGTTCTCATTAATCTTTTAATTTTGCCTACCTCACTTCCACTAATACCACGTCTGAACTTTTCTAGATTTTCTTCCACTGGTATTCCATAAATTACTCCTCTTGCTATTTTAGCTTCTCCCAAAATCTGTGTCTCATTCACCATTTTTTTTGCAAATGTTCTGAATATTCAACACTTTGTTTTTCTGCTTTTCACTCCCAACTATAATCAAAAGATTCCCATCTCTCAGAATCTTAGTCAGAATCAACTCTCCAAACTTCTTTTTTAGTTCCCTCGATAAAACTAATGGACTTAGTTGAATTCTTCTTTCCTGAATTTTATAATTATTTTGGTTTCCTCCCTGACAACCTTCTTACACACTATATTATTTTCGTCTGAGCTATTTCCTTCAAGACTTCGCTTACTACTTTGCGTTCCCCTCATATTATCTTCCTTTGTCCTTCTTTCTTTTCCTGACCTACCACTACCACATACATGAGTCCAATCTCCATTATCCATTTCATCATCTCCCTCATCTTCACCCTGAGACGCCATAACAATCCAATCACAAACCAGTTTATGCCAACCGCCCTGACGCCACGTCACTCCAAACCTCCAACTCCTCCGAACTACGATTTCAAATCCACTCCACGTCACGTCCGTCGACACACCCTCTCTGCTCAATTCTTCAACCAACAGATCCTGACACTTCTCACCATTTAAAGTAACAGATGTTTTCTGAAGAGGTACAGTGGGACATCTTCTGGGGTTCCTTCAAATTAAGAGCAAAGGAGAAAGTGGTGAGCTCGCCTTTGTAACCTCTTATTTCCTCTGGGCAAAGGGGCTGCTGAAATTATTCAGGAAAATTGTTGAGAGCACAGAAGTGCTGAATGTTTGAATTAGGACAATAATTGGGCAAAACTTGGCTTGTGAGATGTGTCTCTGAAGCAGATGTGTGTGAAGTAATGATGGCAAAACGAGGCTTCATGAACCAATGAGGCTTTCCAGCCCAAAGGTTCGCCAAAAGGTTCATTACCCAAAGCCTCATTGAAACGGTCTCTCTAGTGACACCTGCTGTGCAAAAGGAATATATGACAGACTAAATTAACCCTGAGTTAGAGCATCCTGCAATATAAAATAAACAATTGTTGTCACTGTGTCTCAATGAAAATAAATGTGTGAAAACTGCATATATGGATCACTATGTTGATCACTCAAATGAAATATATCAGTGATGTACACAGACTACAGTGCTTATGGAACTGGGAGTCAGGAATAAACTGCAACGGAGCAGTATAGGCAACGAGACAAATATAAGTTATTGGTTTTTATTTAAAAAAAGAAGCTTTTTAACAGTATTCGGGTTCAAACGATTCCTTTTCCTCGCCAGCTTTCGAAAATACCCTTTCACATGGTCAGAGGTAGCTTGGCAACGCCATCCTACGTACTTCCGCCCAAAGATTTTGGCTCCGCACATAGTCTGGCCAAATCCCCCTACCTCGGTTCGCTCAGTGTTTTGCCAATCAGCAAACAGTTGCGAGTGGTGACGCAGAACTCACGCGCGGAGTCCATTGTAGTCCATATAATTGTAGTTCAACCGCAGCGGAAATAAACATGGCGACGGAAGAACGCTAGAAGCTATCCATGAAGTTGTCTCAACTCTGGAGAGCATTACACAATTTAAACAAGAGCAAGAGGAATGCCTCGTCAATTTTGTTAGTGGCAAGGATGTCGTAGCTCTCCTTCAACGCATAACCTACGTCATTTCTAAACATTACTGATTGGTTAAGGGAACTCCAATGAATTTAAGTTGCTGAGTAAGGTCCCACCCTCCATGGAAACGGATTCCTCTTGGGTTTTTCCAGACTGTTTGACGGAGTCAACAGTCGGCTTTCGCCCAGGCTAGGTCAGAGGATGCCGGAGTGCATAAAAATGTCAGTGCCAGCTGATACAAATGTGGAAACTGGTGCTTTTGTTTGCTCCAATATATGAGTGGATCCTCATGTCTCTCCAAATTAATCTCAGCTAAATAGTGGTCTGCTTCAATTGTTGCATCTGCTGTCGCATTTGAGCTTTGCCTGCTCTGTCCAACAGTGCTATCCAGCAGATGCCAAAAGTCACCTAAAGTAAAAGGGGGAAAAACTATTAATAATTGAGATTACATAATATTACCGTTTATTATATATATATATATATATATATATATATCTATATATATATATATATATATCCTACTATGTCCTATCCTATATATATCCTATATAACTATTCTAACACTATTCTAACCTAATTACGATATATTCTAATGCAGTATAATAATAATAATAATAGATGATATAATGACTGATATAATAATTGAACTTAACCACTAACTCTGATACAACCAACGCATGTCAGGGTGGTGAAGAGAAGGGGAGGACACGGATGCGGACTTATAAAGAAAAGGGTGATTTATTAACAAAAAAACAAAGTACAAAACAAAAGGCGCGGCAAAGCCGGATTCAAAATACTTGACTTAAATAAATACTTGGAAAAACAAAACAAAACACTTAACATGGCATAGATAATAAATACTTAACTTTGATGGAAACGTGGCGTGGAAACGTGGCATCACAACTAACAGCAACAGTAACACTGACATCAACATGCAACAACACCAGTGACATCAACAAAGATCCGGCAAACTGAAAGGGGAGGCAGGAAACTAAATAGGGATTGAGTGATTAAGTGAGTGGGTGCAGCTGGTTGGGGAATGAACAGGTGAGGGGAATGAACTAATGGCCTGAGTGAGGGAAGTGAAGTGAAAACTAAACATGGACTGAAAAGAAACATAACCTAAACATGAAAACTAAAAACATGAGTCTCTGGGCGTGACAGAGCCCCCCCCTCAAGGGGTGGATCCCAGACATCCCAAAAAAGTCCAAGGGTGGGAGGGAGGGGCTCGAAGCCGGTCGGGGAACCAGAAACGGGCGTGGTACCGGCTTTGGGCAGCAGGAGGCAGTGGTCTGGCGGACGCCCAGACCGCAGACGGCGTAGCCGGAGCAGGCGGTGGTCTGGCGGACGCCCAGACCGCAGACGGCGTAGCCGGAGCAGGCGGTGGTCTGGCGGACGCCCAGACCGCAGACGGCGTAGCCGGAGCAGGCGGTGGTCTGGCGGACGCCCAGACCGCAGACGGCGTAGCCGGAGCAGGCGGTGGTCTGGCGGACGCCCAGACCGCAGACGGCGTAGCCGGAGCAGGCGGTGGTCTGGCGGACGCCCAGACCGCAGACGGCGTAGCCGGAACAGGCGGTGGTCTGGCGGACGCCCAGACCGCAGACGGCGTAGCCGGAACAGGCGGTGGTCTGGCGGACGCCCAGACCGCAGACGGCGTAGCCGGAACAGGCGGTGGTCTGGCGGACGCCCAGACCGCAGACGGCGTAGCCGGAACAGGCGGTGGTCTGGCGGACGCCCAGACCGCAGACGGCGTAGCAGGAGACGGCGGTGGTCTGGCGGACGCCCAGACTTCCGTCGGCGTGGCGGCAGGAGACGGCGGTGGTCTGGCGGACGCCCAGACTTCCGTCGGCGTGGCAGCAGGAAGCGGTGGTCTGGCGGGCGGCCAGACATCCCGTGGCGTGGCAGCAGGAAGCGGTGGTCTGGCGGGCGGCCAGACATCCCGTGGCGTGGCAGCAGGAAGCGGTGGTCTGGCGGGCGGCCAGACATCCCGTGGCGTGGCAGCAGGAAGCGGTGGTCTGGCGGGCGGCCAGACATCCCGTGGCGTGGCAGCAGGAAGCGGTGGTCTGGCGGGCGGCCAGACATCCCGTGGCGTGGCAGCAGGAGGCGGTGGTCTGGCGGGCGGCCAGACATCCCGTGGCGTGGCAGCAGGAGGCGGTGGTCTGGCGGGCGGCCAGACATCCCGTGGCGTGGCAGCAGGAGGTGGTGGTCTGGCGGGCGGCCAGACATCCCGTGGCGTGGCAGCAGGAGGCGAAGACCGTCCCCCGGTCGGACGGACCTCCGACGGGGGGGGAGCCCCCCCTTTAAGGGATGGATCCCAGACATCCCCAAAGTCTGGGGGTGGGAGGGAGGGGCTCGAACTAGTGAGTCCATGTCGGGCTCTGCCGCCTTATGGTCAGGCCCTGTGGCCTCTTGGTCAGGCCCTGTGGCCTCTTGGTCAGGCCCTGTGGCCTCGTGGTCAGGCCCTGTGGCCTCTTGGTCAGGCCCTGTGGCCTCTTGGTCAGGCCCTGTGGCCTCGTGGTCAGGCCCTGTGGCCTCGTGGTCAGGCCCTGTGGCCTCGTGGTCGTGGTCAGGCTCTAAAGCCCCTTGGTCAGGCCCTAAAGCCTCGTGGTCAGGCCCTATGGCCTCTTGGTCATGGTCAGGCTCTAAAGCCTCGTGGTCAGGCTCTAAAGCCTCGTGGTCAGGCCCTGTGGCCTCGTGGTCGTGGTCAGGCTCTAAAGCCTCGGGGACGGCTGGGGCCGGGGCCAGCTCTGGGACGGCTGGGGCCGGGGCCAGCTCTGGGACGGCTGGGGCCGGGGCCAGCTCTGGGACGGCTGGGGCCGGGGCCAGCTCTGGGACGGCTGGGGCCGGGGCCAGCTCTGGGACGGCTGGGGCCGGGGCCAGGGATGCTGGAGTGGTGAGGGAGGGTGTGTACAGCGCGGCTACCTTCTGTGGCTCCATGCCAAAGATATCCAGCATGGCAGCGCGCTGTACACACCTCACCTCTTCCCAGATGTGCGTCACTCCTGACATGTGCAGGAGGACCTGCTTCTGTAAAAAAAAGTCAATGAGCTCATTGGAAGAGTTCAGTTTCTCCCAGGAGGTGCAGCTCGATCCCGCTAGGCACCAGAAGTCCCCAGCCAGCTCCCAGAAGGCAGTGTAGTCCGCCGCGTCCATTTGTGGCCGGATCTTTCTGTCAGGGTGGTGAAGAGAAGGGGAGGACACGGATGCGGACTTATAAAGAAAAGGGTGATTTATTAACAAAAAAACAAAGTACAAAACAAAAGGCGCGGCAAAGCCGGATTCAAAATACTTGACTTAAATAAATACTTGGAAAAACAAAACAAAACACTTAACATGGCATAGATAATAAATACTTAACTTTGATGGAAACGTGGCGTGGAAACGTGGCATCACAACTAACAGCAACAGTAACACTGACATCAACATGCAACAACACCAGTGACATCAACAAAGATCCGGCAAACTGAAAGGGGAGGCAGGAAACTAAATAGGGATTGAGTGATTAAGTGAGTGGGTGCAGCTGGTTGGGGAATGAACAGGTGAGGGGAATGAACTAATGGCCTGAGTGAGGGAAGTGAAGTGAAAACTAAACATGGACTGAAAAGAAACATAACCTAAACATGAAAACTAAAAACATGAGTCTCTGGGCGTGACAACGCACACTCTACCTCTCACCAATACCAAACGCCAACTCAAAACCCTCGAAGTGCCGCGAGGTTCAAACCCTTTTTATGCGGTAGTGACCATAGACATAATATACGTAGACGCCTCATTAACTGACGCTGCCTATTGGAGCTGACGTATCAGCGCGGCCGCCATCTTGGCTGGGTCTCCAATGCCTCCACATTGCATTTATTTCCACTGAGGACGGTGTATATCCCCAAGTACAATGATCATAACTCCCCGAATATTTACCGGATTTTCACACGGTTTGCTTTGTTACAAACGACAGAGATTTAGTTATGATACAGGACGCTGTCACACATTAAAAATACGTGCTTTCATGCTGAAAGACTTTGTATTATGCTCTTTAACAAAGACATATGGTAGGCTATGGCATATTGATAAATGTATAAATTAATTTAAATATAAATTTTATATTTTAATAAAGAGACAAGTTTGACTGTTCATTTGAATTTATTTCTCTCTCTCTCTCTCACACACACACACACACGGCCCTTCTGTAACACATATACATACAAGCTCCCATATAGGATTCAAGGATATTTTTATTTGTATTCCTACAGCAAACTTTTGTTGGCACTCAAGAACAACAGACAAAACAACAACAATGAAGAAAATAAAGTGTTGTGGAAAAAAAAAAGTGTTGAGTAATAAAAACAGTTATAAATATATTAGAAAAAGATATATACAGTTCTAAAAATGGTGGAATTATAAATATGATGGAAGTAAACATTGAATAAAATAGAATAGAAAAATACTTTATTCATTATTCATCTAGATGACTTATTACTCATTTATTGAAGCAGTATATGTAACTCTCTCAGTGATGGTGGTGCTTCTGAATTTCACTGGTCACTTTATATTTGAAACAGTTTTTTAAATTCTTAGATTGTTTTTAAAGTGTTTATAATTGTATAAACATTTTTATTGCTTTATTATGTCTGCTACTGGATGCTTGAATTTCCTTTGGGATCAATAAAGTATCTATCTATCTATCTATCTATCTATCTAATATAATATTGCACATACTGTACCAGCTCAGTACATTTTTTTTATTTAAATAACTGAGCTGAAAAAGAACTGTTTTGCACAGCTTCTCGCGTATTCTGGCACTCCGTAACTTCAGGGTAGTTAATTCTGCGATGTGGTGCAGCCTTACTTTGTGAAATACAGACACCACAAATGACACAAGCATCATCTCTAAGCCTGACAATCTCACCCGCCCTGTCAAAATCACCAGGCTAGAAGTGCTCATTACAGAGCTTTGACGGCTCAGTCCCAACAAAACCCTCCCGTCTTACAGCAACTTCCCATTGCCTCCTGAAGTCTGTATCACTGGGAAACCTTCAAAATATGAAGAAGAAACAAAAAAACAGCAAGAGACAATGAGAGAGAGTACCAGTCCCCGCTGTAATAACGTTGCACGTAACATTAGTTAAAGCTGCCGTCTGCAACTTTTTTTAAGTCATATTAGCTTGAACTGTCATGGGATTCTGGAAGTAGAATATTAAATAGGCTGTTTAGGAAAAATCCAGAATTCTGTAGCTCCCTCTGAAGCCTGTAATCGTGCTTGAAAAAATTGAGCGCTCCCGGCTGTTTTTAACCAATCACGTTAGGTTTATTATTTATCTATTATCTGAGCAGAACAGTCACCAACCATGCTGAGCGTGAGTCTGCCCCAGCTTGTGTGCACGCACACTGGTGTGAACTCACGTGCACAACCTCATCCACAGAGGGGGAGGGACCTGAAAGTTGTAACAGTTCGAATTTTCCGACTTTAGACTCGGAATTTTGAAAACCTGCCGACTGCAGCTTTAAGATGACATAATATTATATATGGTAAAATAACCAGTTAAGTTATTGTTCAATCTTACTTGTGAAAGGTAATCCAACGCGATCTGGTATCAATACTGCGCCAGTTATTGCAACCGTAAACTGCACTAAATACGAACATAGTAGCTCACTCTCCGTCGACTCCAATTGATTCTGGTGCTAGCCCAGAGTGAGGAGACCCAGCCAATGTGGCGGCGACACTGTTACGTTCCAGCACGCCACGAGGCGTCTACGTATATTATGTCTATGGTAGTGACGCTTAAAATGAATCAGTGACGTGTACACTGAATCCGAGGCCTCGTTTGTCATCAGTCACGTGATTTTTACGGAAACGATACAAGACTCGACACAACGCTTCATCTGGCTCGCCCCTTTTTGCTTTAACACATGCTCCGAGGCCTCGCTTCAAACGCCACATCACTAGTGTGAAGCATATGTGAAGCAGGTGGCTGTGAAGCAGATGTGGCTGTGAAGCAGAGGTGGCTGTGAAGCAGATGTGTCTGTGAAGCAGGTGTGTCTGTGAAGCAGGTGTGTCTGTGAAGCAGGTGTGTCGGTGAAGCAGGTGTGTCTGTGAAGCAGATGTGTCTGCGAAGCAGATGTGTCTGTGAAGCAGGTGGCTGTGAAGCAGATGTGTCTGTGAAGCAAGTGTGTCTGTGAAGCAGGTGTGTCTGTGAAGCAGGTGTGTCTGTGAAGCAGGTGTGTCTGTGACGCAGGTGTGTCTGTGAAGCAGGTGTGTCTGTGAAGCAGATTTGTCTGTGAAGCAGGTGTGTCTGTGAAGCAGGTGGCTGTGAAGCAGATGTGTCTGTGAAGCAGGTGTGTCTGTGAAACAGGTGGCTGTGAAGCAGATGTGTCTGTGAAGCAGGTGTGTCTGTGAAGCAGATTTGTCTGTGAAGCAGGTGTGTCTGTGAAACAGGTGGCTGTGAAGCAGATGTGTCTGTGAAGCAGATGTGTCTGTGAAGCAGGTGTGTCTGTGAAGCAGGTGGCTGTGAAGCAGATGTGTCTGTGAAGCAGATGTGTCTGTGAAGCAGATGTGTCTGTGAAGCAGATGTGTCTGTGAAGCAGGTGTGTCTGTGAAGCAGGTGTTTGTGAAGCAGGTGTGTCTGTGAAGCAGGTGGCTGTGAAGCAGGTGTGTCTGTGAAGCAGATGTGTTTGTGAAGCAGGTGTGTCTGTGAAGCAGGTGTGTCTGTGAAGCAGATGTGTCTGTGAAGCAGGTGTGTCTGTGAAGCAGGTGTCTGTGAAGCAGGTGTGTCTGTGAAGCAGGTGGCTGTGAAGCAGGTGTGTCTGTGAAGCAGATGTGTCTGTGAAGCAGGTGTGTCTGTGAAGCAGGTAATTGTGAAGCAGATGTGTCTGTGAAGCAGGTGTGTCTGTGAAGCAGATGTGTCTGTGAAGCAGGTGTGTCTGTGAAGCAGATGTGTCTGTGAAGCAGGTGTGTCTGTAAAGCAGGTGTGTCTGTTAAGCAGGTATGTCTGTGAAGCAGGTGTGTCTGTGAAGCAGATGGCTGTGAAGCAGGTGTGTCTGTGAAGCAGGTATGTCTGTGAAGCAGATGGCTGTGAAGCTGGCGTGTCTGTGAAGCAGGTGTGTCTGTGAAGCAGATGTGTCTGTGAAGCAGATGGCTGTGAAGCAGGTGTGTCTGTGAAGCAGATGTGTCTGTGAAGCAGGTGTGTCTGTGAAGCAGGTGGCTGTGAAGCAGATGTGTCTGTGAAGCAGATGTGTCTGTGAAGCAGGTGGCTGTGAAGCAGATGTGTCTGTAAAGCAGGTGTGTCTGTGAAGCAGGTGGCTGTGAAGCAGATGTGTCTGTGAAGCAGGTGTGTCTGTGAAGCAGGTGTGTCTGTGAAGCAGGTGTGTCTGTGAAGCAGATGTGTCTGTGAAGCAGGTATGTCTGTGAAGCAGGTGTGTCTGTGAAGCAGATGGCTGTGAAGCAGGTGTGTCTGTGAAGCAGATGTGTCTGTGAAGCAGATGTGTCTGTGAAGCAGGTATGTCTGTGAAGCAGGTGTGTCTGTGAAGCAGATGGCTGTGAAGCAGGTGTGTCTGTGAAGCAGATGGCTATGAAGCAGGTGGCTGTGAAATAGGTATGTCTGTGAAGCAGGTGTGTCTGTGAAGCAGGTGGCAGTAAAGCAGGTGTGTCTGTGAAGCAGGTGTGTCTGTGAAGCAGATGTGTCTGTGAAGCAGGTGTGTCTGTGAAGCAGGTGGCTGTGAAGCAGATGTGTCTGTGAAGCAGGTGTGTCTGTGAAGCAGGTGTGCCTGTGAAGCAGGTGTGTCTGTGAAGCAGGTGTGTCTGTGAAGCAGGTGTGTCTGTGAAGCAGGTGGCTGTGAAGCAGATGTGTCTGTGAAGCAGGTGTGTCTGTGAAGCAGGTGTGTCTGTGAAGCAGGTGTGTCTGTGAAGCAGGTGGCAGTAAAGCAGGTGTGTCTGTGAAGCAGGTGTGTCTGTGAAGCAGATGTGTCTGTGAAGCAGGTGTGCCTGTGAAGCAGGTGTCTGTGAAGCAGATGTGTCTGTGAAGCAGGTGTGCCTGTGAAGCAGGTGTGCCTGTGAAGCAGGTGTCTGTGAAGCAGATGTGTCTGTGAAGCAGGTGTGTCTGTGAAGCAGATGTGTCTGTGAAGCAGGTGGCTGTGAAGCAGATGTGTCTGTGAAGCAGTTGTGTCTGTGAAGCAGGTGTGTCTTTGAAGCAGGTGTGTCTTTGAAGCAGGTGTGTCTGTGAAGCAGATGTGTCTGTAAAGTAGATGTGTCTTTGAAGCAGGTGGCTGTGAAGCAGGTGTGTCTGTGAAGCAGGTGTGTCTGTGAAGCAGGTGGCTGTGAAGCAGATGTGTCTGTGAAGTAAGTGTGTCTGTGAAGCAGGTGTGTCTGTGAAGCAGGTGGCTGTGAAGCAGGTGGCTGTGAAGCAGGTGTGTCTGTGAAGCAGGTGGCTGTGAAGCAGATGGCTGTGAAGCAGGTGGCTGTGAAGCAGGTGTCTGTGAAGCAGGTGGCTGTGAAGCAGGTATGTCTGTGAAGCAGGTGTGTCTGTGAAGCAGGTGGCTGTGAAGCAGGTGGCTGTGAAGCAGGTGTGTCTGTGAAGCAGGTGGCTGTGAAGCAGATGTGTCTGTGAAGCAGGTGTGTCTGTGAAGCAGGTGTGTCTGTGAAGCAGGTGGCTGTGAAGCAGGTGTGTCTGTGAAGAGGGTGTGTCTGTGAAGTAAGTGTGTCTGTGAAGCAGGTGTGTCTGTGAAGTAAGTGTGTCTGTGAAGCAGGTGTGTCTGTGAAGCAGGTGTGTCTGTGAAGCAGGTGGCTGTGAAGCAGGTGTGTCTGTGAAGCAGGTGGCTGTGAAGCAGATGGCTGTGAAGCAGGTGTGTCTGTGAAGCAGGTGGCTGTGAAGCAGGTGTGTCTGTGAAGCAGGTGTGTCTGTGAAGCAGGTGGCTGTGAAGCAGGTGGCTGTGAAGCAGGTGTGTCTGTGAAGCAGGTGGCTGTGAAGCAGATGTGTCTGTGAAGCAGGTGTGTCTGTGAAGCAGGTGTGTCTGTGAAGCAGGTGTGTCTGTGAAGCAGATGGCTGTGAAGCAGGTGGCTGTGAAGCAGGTGGCTGTGAAGCAGATGTGTCTGTGAAGCAGATGGCTGTGAGGCAGGTGGCTGTGAAGCAAGTGTGTCTGTGAAGCAGATGGCTGTGAAGCAGGTGGCTGTGAAGCAGGTGGCTGTGAAGCAGATGTGTCTGTGAAGCAGATGGCTGTGAAGCAGGTGGCTGTGAAGCAGGTGGCTGTGAAGCAGGTGTGTCTGTGAAGCAGATGGCTGTGAGGCAGGTGGCTGTGAAGCAAGTGTGTCTGTGAAGCAGGTATGTCTGTGAAGCAGGTGTGTCTGTGAAACAGGTGGCTGTGAAGCAGGTGTGTCTGTGAAGCAGGTGTGTCTGTGAAGCAGGTGTGTCTGTGAAGCAGATGGCTGTGAAGCAGGTGTGTCTGTGAAGCAGATGGCTGTGAAGCAGATTTGTCTGTAAAGCAGATGGTTGTGAAGCAGATGTGTCTGTAAAGCAGATGGTTGTGAAGCAGATGTGTCTGTGAAGCAGGTGTGTCTGTGAAGCAGATGTGTCTGTGAAGCAGGTGTGTCTGTGAAGCAGGTGGCTGTGAAGCAGATGTGTCTGTGAAGCAGGTGTGTCTGTGAAGCAGGTGTGTCTGTGAAGCAGATGTGTCTGTGAAGCAGATGTGTCTGTGAAGCAGGTGTCTGTGAAGCAGGTGTGTCTGTGAAGCAGGTGTGCCTGTGAAGCAGGTGTCTGTGAAGCAGATGTGTCTGTGAAGCAGATGTGTCTGTGAAGCAGGTGTGCCTGTGAAGCAGGTGTGCCTGTGAAGCAGGTGTCTGTGAAGCAGATGTGTCTGTGAAGCAGGTGTGTCTGTGAAGCAGATGTGTCTGTGAAGCAGGTGGCTGTGAAGCAGATGTGTCTGTGAAGCAGTTGTGTCTGTGAAGCAGGTGTGTCTGTGAAGCAGGTGTGTCTTTGAAGCAGGTGTGTCTGTGAAGCAGATGTGTCTGTAAAGTAGATGTGTCTTTGAAGCAGGTGTGTCTGTGAAGCAGGTGTGTCTGTGAAGAGGGTGTGTCTGTGAAGCAGGTGGCTGTGAAGCAGGTGTGTCTGTGAAGTAAGTGTGTCTGTGAAGCAGGTGTGTCTGTGAAGCAGGTGTGTCTGTGAAGCAGGTGGCTTTGAAGCAGATGTGTCTGTGACGTAAGTGTGTCTGTGAAGCAGGTGTGTCTGTGAAGCAGGTGGCTGTGAAGCAGGTGGCTGTGAAGCAGGTGTGTCTGTGAAGCAGGTGGCTGTGAAGCAGATGGCTGTGAAGCAGGTGGCTGTGAAGCAGGTGTGTCTGTGAAGCAGGTGGCTGTGAAGCAGGTGTGTCTGTGAAGCAGGTGGCTGTGAAGCAGGTGGCTGTGAAGCAGGTGTGTCTGTGAAGCAGGTGGCTGTGAAGCAGATGTGTCTGTGAAGCAGGTGTGTCTGTGAAGCAGGTGTGTCTGTGAAGCAGGTGGCTGTGAAGCAGGTGTGTCTGTGAAGAGGGTGTGTCTGTGAAGCAGGTGGCTGTGAAGCAGGTGTGTCTGTGAAGCAGGTGTGTCTGTGAAGCAGGTGTGTCTGTGAAGCAGGTGGCTGTGAAGCAGGTGGCTGTGAAGCAGGTGTGTCTGTGAAGCAGGTGGCTGTGAAGCAGATGGCTGTGAAGCAGGTGGCTGTGAAGCAGGTGTGTCTGTGAAGCAGGTGGCTGTGAAGCAGGTGTGTCTGTGAAGCAGGTGTGTCTGTGAAGCAGGTGGCTGTGAAGCAGGTGGCTGTGAAGCAGGTGTGTCTGTGAAGCAGGTGGCTGTGAAGCAGATGTGTCTGTGAAGCAGGTGTGTCTGTGAAGCAGGTGTGTCTGTGAAGCAGGTGTGTCTGTGAAGCAGGTGTGTCTGTGAAGCAGGTGTGTCTGTGAAGCAGATGGCTGTGAAGCAGGTGGCTGTGAAGCAGGTGGCTGTGAAGCAGATGTGTCTGTGAAGAAGATGGCTGTGAGGCAGGTGGCTGTGAAGCAAGTGTGTCTGTGAAGCAGATGGCTATGAAGCAGGTGGCTGTGAAATAGGTATGTCTGTGAAGCAGGTGTGTCTGTGAAGCAGGTGGCAGTAAAGCAGGTGTGTCTGTGAAGCAGGTGTGTCTGTGAAGCAGATGTGTCTGTGAAGCAGGTGTGTCTGTGAAGCAGGTGGCTGTGAAGCAGATGTGTCTGTGAAGCAGGTGTGTCTGTGAAGCAGGTGTGTCTGTGAAGCAGATGTGTCTGTGAAGCAGATGTGTCTGTGAAGCAGGTGTCTGTGAAGCAGGTGTGTCTGTGAAGCAGGTGTGCCTGTGAAGCAGGTGTGCCTGTGAAGCAGGTGTCTGTGAAGCAGATGTGTCTGTGAAGCAGGTGTGCCTGTGAAGCAGGTGTGCCTGTGAAGCAGGTGTCTGTGAAGCAGATGTGTCTGTGAAGCAGGTGTGTCTGTGAAGCAGATGTGTCTGTGAAGCAGGTGGCTGTGAAGCAGATGTGTCTGTGAAGCAGTTGTGTCTGTGAAGCAGGTGTGTCTTTGAAGCAGGTGTGTCTTTGAAGCAGGTGTGTCTGTGAAGCAGATGTGTCTGTAAAGTAGATGTGTCTTTGAAGCAGGTGGCTGTGAAGCAGGTGTGTCTGTGAAGCAGGTGTGTCTGTGAAGCAGGTGGCTGTGAAGCAGATGTGTCTGTGAAGTAAGTGTGTCTGTGAAGCAGGTGTGTCTGTGAAGCAGGTGGCTGTGAAGCAGGTGGCTGTGAAGCAGGTGTGTCTGTGAAGCAGGTGGCTGTGAAGCAGATGGCTGTGAAGCAGGTGGCTGTGAAGCAGGTGTCTGTGAAGCAGGTGGCTGTGAAGCAGGTATGTCTGTGAAGCAGGTGTGTCTGTGAAGCAGGTGGCTGTGAAGCAGGTGGCTGTGAAGCAGGTGTGTCTGTGAAGCAGGTGGCTGTGAAGCAGATGTGTCTGTGAAGCAGGTGTGTCTGTGAAGCAGGTGTGTCTGTGAAGCAGGTGGCTGTGAAGCAGGTGTGTCTGTGAAGAGGGTGTGTCTGTGAAGTAAGTGTGTCTGTGAAGCAGGTGTGTCTGTGAAGTAAGTGTGTCTGTGAAGCAGGTGTGTCTGTGAAGCAGGTGTGTCTGTGAAGCAGGTGGCTGTGAAGCAGGTGTGTCTGTGAAGCAGGTGGCTGTGAAGCAGATGGCTGTGAAGCAGGTGTGTCTGTGAAGCAGGTGGCTGTGAAGCAGGTGTGTCTGTGAAGCAGGTGTGTCTGTGAAGCAGGTGGCTGTGAAGCAGGTGGCTGTGAAGCAGGTGTGTCTGTGAAGCAGGTGGCTGTGAAGCAGATGTGTCTGTGAAGCAGGTGTGTCTGTGAAGCAGGTGTGTCTGTGAAGCAGGTGTGTCTGTGAAGCAGATGGCTGTGAAGCAGGTGGCTGTGAAGCAGGTGGCTGTGAAGCAGATGTGTCTGTGAAGCAGATGGCTGTGAGGCAGGTGGCTGTGAAGCAAGTGTGTCTGTGAAGCAGATGGCTGTGAAGCAGGTGGCTGTGAAGCAGGTGGCTGTGAAGCAGATGTGTCTGTGAAGCAGATGGCTGTGAAGCAGGTGGCTGTGAAGCAGGTGGCTGTGAAGCAGGTGTGTCTGTGAAGCAGATGGCTGTGAGGCAGGTGGCTGTGAAGCAAGTGTGTCTGTGAAGCAGGTATGTCTGTGAAGCAGGTGTGTCTGTGAAACAGGTGGCTGTGAAGCAGGTGTGTCTGTGAAGCAGGTGTGTCTGTGAAGCAGGTGTGTCTGTGAAGCAGATGGCTGTGAAGCAGGTGTGTCTGTGAAGCAGATGGCTGTGAAGCAGATTTGTCTGTAAAGCAGATGGTTGTGAAGCAGATGTGTCTGTAAAGCAGATGGTTGTGAAGCAGATGTGTCTGTGAAGCAGGTGTGTCTGTGAAGCAGATGTGTCTGTGAAGCAGGTGTGTCTGTGAAGCAGGTGGCTGTGAAGCAGATGTGTCTGTGAAGCAGGTGTGTCTGTGAAGCAGGTGTGTCTGTGAAGCAGATGTGTCTGTGAAGCAGATGTGTCTGTGAAGCAGGTGTCTGTGAAGCAGGTGTGTCTGTGAAGCAGGTGTGCCTGTGAAGCAGGTGTCTGTGAAGCAGATGTGTCTGTGAAGCAGGTGTGCCTGTGAAGCAGGTGTGCCTGTGAAGCAGGTGTCTGTGAAGCAGATGTGTCTGTGAAGCAGGTGTGTCTGTGAAGCAGATGTGTCTGTGAAGCAGGTGGCTGTGAAGCAGATGTGTCTGTGAAGCAGTTGTGTCTGTGAAGCAGGTGTGTCTGTGAAGCAGGTGTGTCTTTGAAGCAGGTGTGTCTGTGAAGCAGATGTGTCTGTAAAGTAGATGTGTCTTTGAAGCAGGTGTGTCTGTGAAGCAGGTGTGTCTGTGAAGAGGGTGTGTCTGTGAAGCAGGTGGCTGTGAAGCAGGTGTGTCTGTGAAGTAAGTGTGTCTGTGAAGCAGGTGTGTCTGTGAAGCAGGTGTGTCTGTGAAGCAGGTGGCTGTGAAGCAGATGTGTCTGTGACGTAAGTGTGTCTGTGAAGCAGGTGTGTCTGTGAAGCAGGTGGCTGTGAAGCAGGTGGCTGTGAAGCAGGTGTGTCTGTGAAGCAGGTGGCTGTGAAGCAGATGGCTGTGAAGCAGGTGGCTGTGAAGCAGGTGTGTCTGTGAAGCAGGTGGCTGTGAAGCAGGTGTGTCTGTGAAGCAGGTGGCTGTGAAGCAGGTGGCTGTGAAATAGGTGTGTCTGTGAAGCAGGTGGCTGTGAAGCAGATGTGTCTGTGAAGCAGGTGTGTCTGTGAAGCAGGTGTGTCTGTGAAGCAGGTGGCTGTGAAGCAGGTGTGTCTGTGAAGAGGGTGTGTCTGTGAAGCAGGTGGCTGTGAAGCAGGTGTGTCTGTGAAGCAGGTGTGTCTGTGAAGCAGGTGTGTCTGTGAAGCAGGTGGCTGTGAAGCAGGTGGCTGTGAAGCAGGTGTGTCTGTGAAGCAGGTGGCTGTGAAGCAGATGGCTGTGAAGCAGGTGGCTGTGAAGCAGGTGTGTCTGTGAAGCAGGTGGCTGTGAAGCAGGTGTGTCTGTGAAGCAGGTGTGTCTGTGAAGCAGGTGGCTGTGAAGCAGGTGGCTGTGAAGCAGGTGTGTCTGTGAAGCAGGTGGCTGTGAAGCAGATGTGTCTGTGAAGCAGGTGTGTCTGTGAAGCAGGTGTGTCTGTGAAGCAGGTGTGTCTGTGAAGCAGGTGTGTCTGTGAAGCAGGTGTGTCTGTGAAGCAGATGGCTGTGAAGCAGGTGGCTGTGAAGCAGGTGGCTGTGAAGCAGATGTGTCTGTGAAGCAGATGGCTGTGAGGCAGGTGGCTGTGAAGCAAGTGTGTCTGTGAAGCAGATGGCTGTGAAGCAGGTGGCTGTGAAGCAGATGTGTCTGTGAAGCAGATGGCTGTGAAGCAGGTGGCTGTGAAGCAGGTGGCTGTGAAGCAAGTGTGTCTGTGAAGCAGGTATGTCTGTGAAGCAGGTGTGTCTGTGAAACAGGTGGCTGTGAAGCAGGTGTGTCTGTGAAGCAGGTGTGTCTGTGAAGCAGGTGTGTCTGTGAAGCAGATGGCTGTGAAGCAGGTGTGTCTGTGAAGCAGATGGCTGTGAAGCAGATTTGTCTGTAAAGCAGATGGTTGTGAAGCAGATGTGTCTGTAAAGCAGATGGTTGTGAAGCAGATGTGTCTGTGAAGCAGGTGTGTCTGTGAAGCAGATGTGTCTGTGAAGCAGGTGTGTCTTTGAAGCAGGTGGCTGTGAAGCAGATGTGTCTGTGAAGCAGGTGTGTCTGTGAAGCAGATGGCTGTGAAGCAGGTGTGTCTGTGAAGCAGGTGTGTCTGTGAAGCAGATGGCTGTGAAGCAGGTGGCTGTGAAGCAGGTGTGTCTGTGAAGCAGGTGTGTCTGTGAAGCAGGTGTGTCTGTGAAGCAGGTGGCTGTGAAGCAGGTGTGTCTGTGAAGCAGGTGGCTGTGAAGCAGGTGTGTCTGTGAAGCAGGTGTGTCTGTGAAGCAGATGTGTCTGTGAAGCAGATGTGTCTGTGAAGCAGGAGTGTCTGTGAAGCAGGTGTGTCTGTGAAGCAGGTGTGCCTGTGAAGCAGGTGTGCCTGTGAAGCAGGTGTCTGTGAAGCAGATGTGTCTGTGAAGCAGGTGTGTCCGTGAAGCAGGTGTGTCTGTGAAGCAGATGTGTCTGTGAAGCAGGTGGCTGTGAAGCAGATGTGTCTGTGAAGCAGTTGTGTCTGTGAAGCAGGTTTGTCTGTGAAGCAGGTGTGTCTTTGAAGCAGGTGTGTCTGTGAAGCAGATGTGTCTGTAAAGCAGATGTGTCTTTGAAGCAGGTGGCTGTGAAGCAGGTGTGTCTGTGAAGAGGGTGTGTCTGTGAAGCAGGTGGCTGTGAAGCAGATGTGTCTGTGAAGCAGGTGGCTGTGAAGCAGATGTGTCTGTGAAGCAAGTGTGTCTGTGAAGCAGATGTGTCTGTGAAGCAGATGTGTCTGTGAAGCAGGTGTGTCTGTGAAGCAGGTGTGTCTGTGAAGCAGGTGGCTGTGAAGCAGATGTGTCTGTGAAGCAAGTGTGTCTGTGAAGCAGATGTGTCTGTGAAGCAGGTGGCTGTGAAGCAGGTTTGTCTGTGAAGCAGGTGTTTCTGTGAAGCAGGTGGCTGTGAAGCAGATGTGTCTGTGAAGCAGGTGTGTCTGTGAAGCAGGTGTGTCTGTGAAGCAGGTGGCTGTGAAGCAGGTGTGTCTGTGAAGCAGGTGGCTGTGAAGCAGGTGTGTCTGTGAAGCAGGTGGCTGTGAAGCAGGTGGCTGTGAAGCAGATGGCTGTGAAGCAGATGTGTCTGTGAAGCAGATGGCTGTGAGGCAGGTGGCTGTGAAGCAAGTGTGTCTGTGAAGCAGGTGTGTCTGTGAAACAGGTGGCTGTGAAGCAGGTGTGTCTGTGAAGCAGGTGTGTCTGTGAAGCAGATGGCTGTGAAGCAGGTGTGTCTGTGAAGCAGGTGTGTCTGTGAAGCAGGTGTGTCTGTGAAGCAGGTGGCTGTGAAGCAGATGTGTCTGTGAAGCAGGTGGCTGTGAAGCAGATGTGTCTGTGAAGCAGGTGGCTGTGAAGCAGATGTGTCTGTGAAGCAGATGTGTCTGTGAAGCAGGTGTGTCTGTGAAGCAGGTGTGTCTGTGAAGCAGGTGTGTCTGTGAAGCAGGTGGCTGTGAAGCAGATGTGTCTGTGAAGCAAGTGGCTGTGAAGCAGGTTTGTCTGTGAAGCAGGTGTGTCTGTGAAGCAGGTGGCTGTGAAGCAGATGTGTCTGAAGCAGGTGTGTCTGTGAAGCAGGTGTGTCTGTGAAGCAGGTGTGTCTGTGAAGCAGGTGGCTGTGAAGCAGGTGTGTCTGTGAAGCAGGTGGCTGTGAAGCAGATGTGTCTGTGAAGCAGGTGGCTGTGAAGCAGATGTGTCTGTGAAGCAGATGGCTGTGAGGCAGGTGGCTGTGAAGCAAGTGTGTCTGTGAAGCAGGTGTGTCTGTGAAACAGGTGGCTGTGAAGCAGGTGTGTCTGTGAAGCAGGTGTGTCTGTGAAGCAGGTGTGTCTGTGAAGCAGGTGTGTCTGTGAAGCAGATGGCTGTGAAGCAGGTGTGTCTGTGAAGCAGATGGCTGTGAAGCAGATGTGTCTGTAAAGCAGGTGTGTCTGCGAAGCAGATGTGTCTGTGAAGCAGGTGTGTCTGTGAAGCAGGTGGCTGTGAAGCAGGTGTGTCTGTGAAGCAGGTGGCTGTGAAGCAGATGTGTCTGTGAAGCAGATGGCTGTGAAGCAGGTGGCTGTGAAGCAGGTGGCTGTGAAGCAGATGTGTCTGTGAAGCAGATGGCTGTGAGGCAGGTGGCTGTGAAGCAAGTGTGTCTGTGAAGCAGGTGTGTCTGTGAAACAGGTGGCTGTGAAGCAGGTGTGTCTGTGAAGCAGGTGTGTCTGTGAAGCAGATGGCTGTGAAGCAGGTGTGTCTGTGAAGCAGGTGTGTCTGTGAAGCAGGTGTGTCTGTGAAGCAGGTGGCTGTGAAGCAGATGTGTCTGTGAAGCAGGTGGCTGTGAAGCAGATGTGTCTGTGAAGCAGGTGGCTGTGAAGCAGATGTGTCTGTGAAGCAGATGTGTCTGTGAAGCAGGTGTGTCTGTGAAGCAGGTGTGTCTGTGAAGCAGGTGGCTGTGAAGCAGATGTGTCTGTGAAGCAAGTGGCTGTGAAGCAGGTTTGTCTGTGAAGCAGGTGTGTCTGTGAAGCAGGTGGCTGTGAAGCAGATGTGTCTGAAGCAGGTGTGTCTGTGAAGCAGGTGTGTCTGTGAAGCAGGTGTGTCTGTGAAGCAGGTGGCTGTGAAGCAGGTGTGTCTGTGAAGCAGGTGGCTGTGAAGCAGATGTGTCTGTGAAGCAGGTGGCTGTGAAGCAGATGTGTCTGTGAAGCAGATGGCTGTGAGGCAGGTGGCTGTGAAGCAAGTGTGTCTGTGAAGCAGGTGTGTCTGTGAAACAGGTGGCTGTGAAGCAGGTGTGTCTGTGAAGCAGGTGTGTCTGTGAAGCAGGTGTGTCTGTGAAGCAGGTGTGTCTGTGAAGCAGATGGCTGTGAAGCAGGTGTGTCTGTGAAGCAGATGGCTGTGAAGCAGATGTGTCTGTAAAGCAGGTGTGTCTGCGAAGCAGATGTGTCTGTGAAGCAGGTGTGTCTGTGAAGCAGGTGGCTGTGAAGCAGATGTGTCTGTGAAGCAGGTGTGTCTGTGAAGCAGGTGGCTGTGAAGCAGATGTGTCTGTGAAGCAGGTGTGTCTGAAGCAGGTGTGTCTGTGAAGCAGGTGTGTCTGTGAAGCAGGTGTGTCTGTGAAGCAGGTGTGTCTGTGAAGCAGATGTGTCTGTGAAGCAGGTGTGTCTGTGAAGCAGGTGGCTTTGAAGCAGATGTGTCTGTGAAGCAGGTGTGTCTGAAGCAGGTGTGTCTGTGAAGCAGGTGGCTGTGAAGCAGATGTGTCTGTGAAGCAGATGGCTGTGAGGCAGGTGGCTGTGAAGCAAGTGTGTCTGTGAAGCAGGTGTATCTGTGAAACAGGTGGCTGTGAAGCAGGTGTGTCTGTGAAGCAGGTGTGTCTGTGAAGTAGATGGCTGTGAAGCAGGTGTGTCTGTGAAGCAGATGGCTGTGAAGCAGATGTGTCTGTAAAGCAGGTGTGTCTGTGAAGCAGATGTGTCTGTGAAGCAGGTGTGTCTGTGAAGCAGGTGGCTGTGAAGCAGATGTGTCTGTGAAGCAGGTGTGTCTGAAGCAGGTGTGTCTGTGAAGCAGGTGTGTCTGTGAAGCAGGTGTGTCTGTGAAGCAGGTGTGTCTGTGAAGCAGGTGTGTCTGTGAAGCAGGTGTGTCTGTGAAGCAGATGGCTGTGAAGCAGGTGGCTGTGAAGCAGGTGGCTGTGAAGCAGATGTGTCTGTGAAGCAGATGGCTGTGAGGCAGGTGGCTGTGAAGCAAGTGTGTCTGTGAAGCAGATGGCTGTGAAGCAGGTGGCTGTGAAGCAGATGTGTCTGTGAAGCAGATGGCTGTGAAGCAGGTGGCTGTGAAGCAGGTGGCTGTGAAGCAAGTGTGTCTGTGAAGCAGGTATGTCTGTGAAGCAGGTGTGTCTGTGAAACAGGTGGCTGTGAAGCAGGTGTGTCTGTGAAGCAGGTGTGTCTGTGAAGCAGGTGTGTCTGTGAAGCAGATGGCTGTGAAGCAGGTGTGTCTGTGAAGCAGATGGCTGTGAAGCAGATTTGTCTGTAAAGCAGATGGTTGTGAAGCAGATGTGTCTGTAAAGCAGATGGTTGTGAAGCAGATGTGTCTGTGAAGCAGGTGTGTCTGTGAAGCAGATGTGTCTGTGAAGCAGGTGTGTCTTTGAAGCAGGTGGCTGTGAAGCAGATGTGTCTGTGAAGCAGGTGTGTCTGTGAAGCAGATGGCTGTGAAGCAGGTGTGTCTGTGAAGCAGGTGTGTCTGTGAAGCAGATGGCTGTGAAGCAGGTGGCTGTGAAGCAGGTGTGTCTGTGAAGCAGGTGTGTCTGTGAAGCAGGTGTGTCTGTGAAGCAGGTGGCTGTGAAGCAGGTGTGTCTGTGAAGCAGGTGGCTGTGAAGCAGGTGTGTCTGTGAAGCAGGTGTGTCTGTGAAGCAGATGTGTCTGTGAAGCAGATGTGTCTGTGAAGCAGGAGTGTCTGTGAAGCAGGTGTGTCTGTGAAGCAGGTGTGCCTGTGAAGCAGGTGTGCCTGTGAAGCAGGTGTCTGTGAAGCAGATGTGTCTGTGAAGCAGGTGTGTCCGTGAAGCAGGTGTGTCTGTGAAGCAGATGTGTCTGTGAAGCAGGTGGCTGTGAAGCAGATGTGTCTGTGAAGCAGTTGTGTCTGTGAAGCAGGTTTGTCTGTGAAGCAGGTGTGTCTTTGAAGCAGGTGTGTCTGTGAAGCAGATGTGTCTGTAAAGCAGATGTGTCTTTGAAGCAGGTGGCTGTGAAGCAGGTGTGTCTGTGAAGAGGGTGTGTCTGTGAAGCAGGTGGCTGTGAAGCAGATGTGTCTGTGAAGCAGGTGGCTGTGAAGCAGATGTGTCTGTGAAGCAAGTGTGTCTGTGAAGCAGATGTGTCTGTGAAGCAGATGTGTCTGTGAAGCAGGTGTGTCTGTGAAGCAGGTGTGTCTGTGAAGCAGGTGGCTGTGAAGCAGATGTGTCTGTGAAGCAAGTGTGTCTGTGAAGCAGATGTGTCTGTGAAGCAGGTGGCTGTGAAGCAGGTTTGTCTGTGAAGCAGGTGTTTCTGTGAAGCAGGTGGCTGTGAAGCAGATGTGTCTGTGAAGCAGGTGTGTCTGTGAAGCAGGTGTGTCTGTGAAGCAGGTGGCTGTGAAGCAGGTGTGTCTGTGAAGCAGGTGGCTGTGAAGCAGGTGTGTCTGTGAAGCAGGTGGCTGTGAAGCAGGTGGCTGTGAAGCAGATGGCTGTGAAGCAGATGTGTCTGTGAAGCAGATGGCTGTGAGGCAGGTGGCTGTGAAGCAAGTGTGTCTGTGAAGCAGGTGTGTCTGTGAAACAGGTGGCTGTGAAGCAGGTGTGTCTGTGAAGCAGGTGTGTCTGTGAAGCAGATGGCTGTGAAGCAGGTGTGTCTGTGAAGCAGGTGTGTCTGTGAAGCAGGTGTGTCTGTGAAGCAGGTGGCTGTGAAGCAGATGTGTCTGTGAAGCAGGTGGCTGTGAAGCAGATGTGTCTGTGAAGCAGGTGGCTGTGAAGCAGATGTGTCTGTGAAGCAGATGTGTCTGTGAAGCAGGTGTGTCTGTGAAGCAGGTGTGTCTGTGAAGCAGGTGTGTCTGTGAAGCAGGTGGCTGTGAAGCAGATGTGTCTGTGAAGCAAGTGGCTGTGAAGCAGGTTTGTCTGTGAAGCAGGTGTGTCTGTGAAGCAGGTGGCTGTGAAGCAGATGTGTCTGAAGCAGGTGTGTCTGTGAAGCAGGTGTGTCTGTGAAGCAGGTGTGTCTGTGAAGCAGGTGGCTGTGAAGCAGGTGTGTCTGTGAAGCAGGTGGCTGTGAAGCAGATGTGTCTGTGAAGCAGGTGGCTGTGAAGCAGATGTGTCTGTGAAGCAGATGGCTGTGAGGCAGGTGGCTGTGAAGCAAGTGTGTCTGTGAAGCAGGTGTGTCTGTGAAACAGGTGGCTGTGAAGCAGGTGTGTCTGTGAAGCAGGTGTGTCTGTGAAGCAGGTGTGTCTGTGAAGCAGGTGTGTCTGTGAAGCAGATGGCTGTGAAGCAGGTGTGTCTGTGAAGCAGATGGCTGTGAAGCAGATGTGTCTGTAAAGCAGGTGTGTCTGCGAAGCAGATGTGTCTGTGAAGCAGGTGTGTCTGTGAAGCAGGTGGCTGTGAAGCAGATGTGTCTGTGAAGCAGGTGTGTCTGTGAAGCAGGTGGCTGTGAAGCAGATGTGTCTGTGAAGCAGGTGTGTCTGAAGCAGGTGTGTCTGTGAAGCAGGTGTGTCTGTGAAGCAGGTGTGTCTGTGAAGCAGATGTGTCTGTGAAGCAGGTGTGTCTGTGAAGCAGGTGGCTGTGAAGCAGATGTGTCTGTGAAGCAGGTGTGTCTGAAGCAGGTGTGTCTGTGAAGCAGGTGGCTGTGAAGCAGATGTGTCTGTGAAGCAGATGGCTGTGAGGCAGGTGGCTGTGAAGCAAGTGTGTCTGTGAAGCAGGTGTGTCTGTGAAACAGGTGGCTGTGAAGCAGGTGTGTCTGTGAAGCAGGTGTGTCTGTGAAGTAGATGGCTGTGAAGCAGGTGTGTCTGTGAAGCAGATGGCTGTGAAGCAGATGTGTCTGTAAAGCAGATGGCTGTGAAGCAGATGTGTCTGTGAAGCAGGTGTGTCTGTGAAGCAGGTGTGTCTGTGAAGCAGGTGGCTGTGAAGCAGGTGTGTCTGTGAAGCAGGTGGCTGTGAAGCAGATGTGTCTGTGAAGCAGATGGCTGTGAAGCAGGTGGCTGTGAAGCAGGTGGCTGTGAAGCAGATGTGTCTGTGAAGCAGATGGCTGTGAGGCAGGTGGCTGTGAAGCAAGTGTGTCTGTGAAGCAGGTGTGTCTGTGAAACAGGTGGCTGTGAAGCAGGTGTGTCTGTGAAGCAGGTGTGTCTGTGAAGCAGATGGCTGTGAAGCAGGTGTGTCTGTGAAGCAGGTGTGTCTGTGAAGCAGGTGTGTCTGTGAAGCAGGTGGCTGTGAAGCAGATGTGTCTGTGAAGCAGGTGGCTGTGAAGCAGATGTGTCTGTGAAGCAGGTGGCTGTGAAGCAGATGTGTCTGTGAAGCAGATGTGTCTGTGAAGCAGGTGTGTCTGTGAAGCAGGTGTGTCTGTGAAGCAGGTGGCTGTGAAGCAGATGTGTCTGTGAAGCAAGTGGCTGTGAAGCAGGTTTGTCTGTGAAGCAGGTGTGTCTGTGAAGCAGGTGGCTGTGAAGCAGATGTGTCTGAAGCAGGTGTGTCTGTGAAGCAGGTGTGTCTGTGAAGCAGGTGTGTCTGTGAAGCAGGTGGCTGTGAAGCAGGTGTGTCTGTGAAGCAGGTGGCTGTGAAGCAGATGTGTCTGTGAAGCAGGTGGCTGTGAAGCAGATGTGTCTGTGAAGCAGATGGCTGTGAGGCAGGTGGCTGTGAAGCAAGTGTGTCTGTGAAGCAGGTGTGTCTGTGAAACAGGTGGCTGTGAAGCAGGTGTGTCTGTGAAGCAGGTGTGTCTGTGAAGCAGGTGTGTCTGTGAAGCAGGTGTGTCTGTGAAGCAGGTGTGTCTGTGAAGCAGATGGCTGTGAAGCAGGTGTGTCTGTGAAGCAGATGGCTGTGAAGCAGATGTGTCTGTAAAGCAGGTGTGTCTGCGAAGCAGATGTGTCTGTGAAGCAGGTGTGTCTGTGAAGCAGGTGGCTGTGAAGCAGATGTGTCTGTGAAGCAGGTGTGTCTGTGAAGCAGGTGGCTGTGAAGCAGATGTGTCTGTGAAGCAGGTGTGTCTGAAGCAGGTGTGTCTGTGAAGCAGGTGTGTCTGTGAAGCAGGTGTGTCTGTGAAGCAGGTGTGTCTGTGAAGCAGATGTGTCTGTGAAGCAGGTGTGTCTGTGAAGCAGGTGGCTTTGAAGCAGATGTGTCTGTGAAGCAGGTGTGTCTGAAGCAGGTGTGTCTGTGAAGCAGGTGGCTGTGAAGCAGATGTGTCTGTGAAGCAGATGGCTGTGAGGCAGGTGGCTGTGAAGCAAGTGTGTCTGTGAAGCAGGTGTATCTGTGAAACAGGTGGCTGTGAAGCAGGTGTGTCTGTGAAGCAGGTGTGTCTGTGAAGTAGATGGCTGTGAAGCAGGTGTGTCTGTGAAGCAGATGGCTGTGAAGCAGATGTGTCTGTAAAGCAGGTGTGTCTGTGAAGCAGATGTGTCTGTGAAGCAGGTGTGTCTGTGAAGCAGGTGGCTGTGAAGCAGATGTGTCTGTGAAGCAGGTGTGTCTGAAGCAGGTGTGTCTGTGAAGCAGGTGTGTCTGTGAAGCAGGTGTGTCTGTGAAGCAGGTGTGTCTGTGAAGCAGATGTGTCTGTGAAGCACGTGTGTCTGTGAAGCAGGTGGCTGTGAAGCAGATGTGTCTGTGAAGCAGGTGTGTCTGAAGCAGGTGTGTCTGTGAAGCAGATGGCTGTGAAGCAGGTGTGTCTGTGAAGCAGGTGGCTGTGAAGCAGATGTGTCTGTGAAGCAGATGGCTGTGAAGCAGGTGGCTGTGAAGCAGGTGTGTCTGTGAAGCAGGTGTGTCTGTGAAGCAGGTGGCTGTGAAGCAGGTGTGTCTGTGAAGCAGGTGGCTGTGAAGCAGGTGTGTCTGTGAAGCAGGTGTGTCTGTGAAGCAGATGTGTCTGTGAAGCAGATGTGTCTGTGAAGCAGATGTCACTGTGAAGCAGGTGTGTCTGTGAAGCAGGTGTGTCTGTGAAGCAGGTGTGGGTGTGAAGCAGGTTTGTCTGTGAAGCAGGTGTGTCTGTGAAGCAGGTGTGTCTGTGAAGCAGATCGCTGTGAAGCAGGTGTGTCTGTGAAGCAGATGTGTCTGTGAAGCAGGTGGCTGTGAAGCAGGTGGCTGTGAAGCAGATGTGTCTGTGAAGCAGGTGGCTGTGAAGCAGATGTGTCTGTGAAGCAGGTGTGTCTGTGAAGCAGGTGTGTCTTTGAAGCAGGTGTGTCTGTGAAGCAGATGTGTCTGTGAAGCAGGTGACTGTGAAGCAGATGTGTCTGTGAAGCAGGTGGCTGTGAAGCAGATGTGTCTGTGAAGCAGGTGTGTCTGTGAAGCAGGTGTGTCTGTGAAGCAGGTGGCTGTGAAGCAGGTGTGTCTGTGAAGCAGGTGTGTCTGTGAAGCAGGTGACTGTGAAGCAGATGTGTCTGTGAAGCAGGTGGCTGTGAAGCAGATGTGTCTGTGAAGCAGGTGTGTCTGTGAAGCAGGTGGCTGTGAAGCAGATGTGTCTGTGAAGCAAGTGTGTCTGTGAAGCAGATGTGTCTGTGAAGCAGATGGCTGTGAAGCAGGTGGCTGTGAAGCAGGTGGCTGTGAAGCAAGTGTGTCTGTGAAGCAGGTATGTCTGTGAAGCAGGTGTGTCTGTGAAACAGGTGGCTGTGAAGCAGGTGTGTCTGTGAAGCAGGTGTGTCTGTGAAGCAGGTGTGTCTGTGAAGCAGATGGCTGTGAAGCAGGTGTGTCTGTGAAGCAGATGGCTGTGAAGCAGATTTGTCTGTAAAGCAGATGGTTGTGAAGCAGATGTGTCTGTAAAGCAGATGGTTGTGAAGCAGATGTGTCTGTGAAGCAGGTGTGTCTGTGAAGCAGATGTGTCTGTGAAGCAGGTGTGTCTTTGAAGCAGGTGGCTGTGAAGCAGATGTGTCTGTGAAGCAGGTGTGTCTGTGAAGCAGATGGCTGTGAAGCAGGTGTGTCTGTGAAGCAGGTGTGTCTGTGAAGCAGATGGCTGTGAAGCAGGTGGCTGTGAAGCAGGTGTGTCTGTGAAGCAGGTGTGTCTGTGAAGCAGGTGTGTCTGTGAAGCAGGTGGCTGTGAAGCAGGTGTGTCTGTGAAGCAGGTGGCTGTGAAGCAGGTGTGTCTGTGAAGCAGGTGTGTCTGTGAAGCAGATGTGTCTGTGAAGCAGATGTGTCTGTGAAGCAGGAGTGTCTGTGAAGCAGGTGTGTCTGTGAAGCAGGTGTGCCTGTGAAGCAGGTGTGCCTGTGAAGCAGGTGTCTGTGAAGCAGATGTGTCTGTGAAGCAGGTGTGTCCGTGAAGCAGGTGTGTCTGTGAAGCAGATGTGTCTGTGAAGCAGGTGGCTGTGAAGCAGATGTGTCTGTGAAGCAGTTGTGTCTGTGAAGCAGGTTTGTCTGTGAAGCAGGTGTGTCTTTGAAGCAGGTGTGTCTGTGAAGCAGATGTGTCTGTAAAGCAGATGTGTCTTTGAAGCAGGTGGCTGTGAAGCAGGTGTGTCTGTGAAGAGGGTGTGTCTGTGAAGCAGGTGGCTGTGAAGCAGATGTGTCTGTGAAGCAGGTGGCTGTGAAGCAGATGTGTCTGTGAAGCAAGTGTGTCTGTGAAGCAGATGTGTCTGTGAAGCAGATGTGTCTGTGAAGCAGGTGTGTCTGTGAAGCAGGTGTGTCTGTGAAGCAGGTGGCTGTGAAGCAGATGTGTCTGTGAAGCAAGTGTGTCTGTGAAGCAGATGTGTCTGTGAAGCAGGTGGCTGTGAAGCAGGTTTGTCTGTGAAGCAGGTGTGTCTGTGAAGCAGGTGGCTGTGAAGCAGATGTGTCTGTGAAGCAGGTGTGTCTGTGAAGCAGGTGTGTCTGTGAAGCAGGTGGCTGTGAAGCAGGTGTGTCTGTGAAGCAGGTGGCTGTGAAGCAGGTGTGTCTGTGAAGCAGGTGGCTGTGAAGCAGGTGGCTGTGAAGCAGGTGGCTGTGAAGCAGATGTGTCTGTGAAGCAGATGGCTGTGAGGCAGGTGGCTGTGAAGCAAGTGTGTCTGTGAAGCAGGTGTGTCTGTGAAACAGGTGGCTGTGAAGCAGGTGTGTCTGTGAAGCAGGTGTGTCTGTGAAGCAGGTGTGTCTGTGAAGCAGATGGCTGTGAAGCAGGTGTGTCTGTGAAGCAGGTGTGTCTGTGAAGCAGGTGTGTCTGTGAAGCAGGTGGCTGTGAAGCAGATGTGTCTGTGAAGCAGGTGGCTGTGAAGCAGATGTGTCTGTGAAGCAGGTGGCTGTGAAGCAGATGTGTCTGTGAAGCAGATGTGTCTGTGAAGCAGGTGTGTCTGTGAAGCAGGTGTGTCTGTGAAGCAGGTGGCTGTGAAGCAGATGTGTCTGTGAAGCAAGTGGCTGTGAAGCAGGTTTGTCTGTGAAGCAGGTGTGTCTGTGAAGCAGGTGGCTGTGAAGCAGATGTGTCTGAAGCAGGTGTGTCTGTGAAGCAGGTGTGTCTGTGAAGCAGGTGTGTCTGTGATGCAGGTGGCTGTGAAGCAGGTGTGTCTGTGAAGCAGGTGGCTGTGAAGCAGATGTGTCTGTGAAGCAGGTGGCTGTGAAGCAGATGTGTCTGTGAAGCAGATGGCTGTGAGGCAGGTGGCTGTGAAGCAAGTGTGTCTCTGAAGCAGGTGTGTCTGTGAAACAGGTGGCTGTGAAGCAGGTGTGTCTGTGAAGCAGGTGTGTCTGTGAAGCAGGTGTGTCTGTGAAGCAGGTGTGTCTGTGAAGCAGATGGCTGTGAAGCAGGTGTGTCTGTGAAGCAGATGGCTGTGAAGCAGATGTGTCTGTAAAGCAGGTGTGTCTGCGAAGCAGATGTGTCTGTGAAGCAGGTGTGTCTGTGAAGCAGGTGGCTGTGAAGCAGATGTGTCTGTGAAGCAGGTGTGTCTGTGAAGCAGGTGGCTGTGAAGCAGATGTGTCTGTGAAGCAGGTGTGTCTGAAGCAGGTGTGTCTGTGAAGCAGGTGTGTCTGTGAAGCAGGTGTGTCTGTGAAGCAGATGTGTCTGTGAAGCAGGTGTGTCTGTGAAGCAGGTGGCTGTGAAGCAGATGTGTCTGTGAAGCAGGTGTGTCTGAAGCAGGTGTGTCTGTGAAGCAGGTGGCTGTGAAGCAGATGTGTCTGTGAAGCAGATGGCTGTGAGGCAGGTGGCTGTGAAGCAAGTGTGTCTGTGAAGCAGGTGTGTCTGTGAAACAGGTGGCTGTGAAGCAGGTGTGTCTGTGAAGCAGGTGTGTCTGTGAAGTAGATGGCTGTGAAGCAGGTGTGTCTGTGAAGCAGATGGCTGTGAAGCAGATGTGTCTGTAAAGCAGATGGCTGTGAAGCAGATGTGTCTGTGAAGCAGGTGTGTCTGTGAAGCAGGTGTGTCTGTGAAGCAGGTGGCTGTGAAGCAGGTGTGTCTGTGAAGCAGGTGGCTGTGAAGCAGATGTGTCTGTGAAGCAGATGGCTGTGAAGCAGGTGGCTGTGAAGCAGGTGGCTGTGAAGCAGATGTGTCTGTGAAGCAGATGGCTGTGAGGCAGGTGGCTGTGAAGCAAGTGTGTCTGTGAAGCAGGTGTGTCTGTGAAACAGGTGGCTGTGAAGCAGGTGTGTCTGTGAAGCAGGTGTGTCTGTGAAGCAGGTGTGTCTGTGAAGCAGATGGCTGTGAAGCAGGTGTGTCTGTGAAGCAGGTGTGTCTGTGAAGCAGGTGGCTGTGAAGCAGATGTGTCTGTGAAGCAGGTGGCTGTGAAGCAGATGTGTCTGTGAAGCAGGTGGCTGTGAAGCAGATGTGTCTGTAAAGCAGGTGTGTCTGCGAAGCAGATGTGTCTGTGAAGCAGGTGTGTCTGTGAAGCAGGTGGCTGTGAAGCAGATGTGTCTGTGAAGCAGGTGTGTCTGTGAAGCAGGTGGCTGTGAAGCAGATGTGTCTGTGAAGCAGGTGTGTCTGAAGCAGGTGTGTCTGTGAAGCAGGTGTGTCTGTGAAGCAGGTGTGTCTGTGAAGCAGATGTGTCTGTGAAGCAGGTGTGTCTGTGAAGCAGGTGGCTGTGAAGCAGATGTGTCTGTGAAGCAGGTGTGTCTGAAGCAGGTGTGTCTGTGAAGCAGGTGGCTGTGAAGCAGATGTGTCTGTGAAGCAGATGGCTGTGAGGCAGGTGGCTGTGAAGCAAGTGTGTCTGTGAAGCAGGTGTGTCTGTGAAACAGGTGGCTGTGAAGCAGGTGTGTCTGTGAAGCAGGTGTGTCTGTGAAGCAGGTGTGTCTGTGAAGCAGGTGTGTCTGTGAAGCAGATGGCTGTGAAGCAGGTGTGTCTGTGAAGCAGATGGCTGTGAAGCAGATGTGTCTGTAAAGCAGGTGTGTCTGCGAAGCAGATGTGTCTGTGAAGCAGGTGTGTCTGTGAAGCAGGTGGCTGTGAAGCAGATGTGTCTGTGAAGCAGGTGTGTCTGTGAAGCAGGTGGCTGTGAAGCAGATGTGTCTGTGAAGCAGGTGTGTCTGAAGCAGGTGTGTCTGTGAAGCAGGTGTGTCTGTGAAGCAGGTGTGTCTGTGAAGCAGATGTGTCTGTGAAGCAGGTGTGTCTGTGAAGCAGGTGGCTGTGAAGCAGATGTGTCTGTGAAGCAGGTGTGTCTGAAGCAGGTGTGTCTGTGAAGCAGGTGGCTGTGAAGCAGATGTGTCTGTGAAGCAGATGGCTGTGAGGCAGGTGGCTGTGAAGCAAGTGTGTCTGTGAAGCAGGTGTGTCTGTGAAACAGGTGGCTGTGAAGCAGGTGTGTCTGTGAAGCAGGTGTGTCTGTGAAGTAGATGGCTGTGAAGCAGGTGTGTCTGTGAAGCAGATGGCTGTGAACCAGATGTGTCTGTAAAGCAGATGGCTGTGAAGCAGATGTGTCTGTGAAGCAGGTGTGTCTGTGAAGCAGGTGTGTCTGTGAAGCAGGTGGCTGTGAAGCAGGTGTGTCTGTGAAGCAGGTGGCTGTGAAGCAGATGTGTCTGTGAAGCAGATGGCTGTGAAGCAGGTGGCTGTGAAGCAGGTGGCTGTGAAGCAGATGTGTCTGTGAAGCAGATGGCTGTGAGGCAGGTGGCTGTGAAGCAAGTGTGTCTGTGAAGCAGGTGTGTCTGTGAAACAGGTGGCTGTGAAGCAGGTGTGTCTGTGAAGCAGGTGTGTCTGTGAAGCAGGTGTGTCTGTGAAGCAGATGGCTGTGAAGCAGGTGTGTCTGTGAAGCAGGTGTGTCTGTGAAGCAGGTGTGTCTGTGAAGCAGGTGGCTGTGAAGCAGATGTGTCTGTGAAGCAGGTGGCTGTGAAGCAGATGTGTCTGTGAAGCAGGTGGCTGTGAAGCAGATGTGTCTGTAAAGCAGGTGTGTCTGCGAAGCAGATGTGTCTGTGAAGCAGGTGTGTCTGTGAAGCAGGTGGCTGTGAAGCAGATGTGTCTGTGAAGCAGGTGTGTCTGTGAAGCAGGTGGCTGTGAAGCAGATGTGTCTGTGAAGCAGGTGTGTCTGAAGCAGGTGTGTCTGTGAAGCAGGTGTGTCTGTGAAGCAGGTGTGTCTGTGAAGCAGATGTGTCTGTGAAGCAGGTGTGTCTGTGAAGCAGGTGGCTGTGAAGCAGATGTGTCTGTGAAGCAGGTGTGTCTGAAGCAGGTGTGTCTGTGAAGCAGGTGGCTGTGAAGCAGATGTGTCTGTGAAGCAGATGGCTGTGAGGCAGGTGGCTGTGAAGCAAGTGTGTCTGTGAAGCAGGTGTGTCTGTGAAACAGGTGGCTGTGAAGCAGGTGTGTCTGTGAAGCAGGTGTGTCTGTGAAGTAGATGGCTGTGAAGCAGGTGTGTCTGTGAAGCAGATGGCTGTGAAGCAGATGTGTCTGTAAAGCAGATGGCTGTGAAGCAGATGTGTCTGTGAAGCAGGTGTGTCTGTGAAGCAGGTGTGTCTGTGAAGCAGGTGGCTGTGAAGCAGGTGTGTCTGTGAAGCAGGTGGCTGTGAAGCAGATGTGTCTGTGAAGCAGATGGCTGTGAAGCAGGTGGCTGTGAAGCAGGTGGCTGTGAAGCAGATGTGTCTGTGAAGCAGGTGTGTCTGTGAAACAGGTGGCTGTGAAGCAGGTGTGTCTGTGAAACAGGTGGCTGTGAAGCAGGTGTGTCTGTGAAGCAGGTGTGTCTGTGAAGCAGGTGTGTCTGTGAAGCAGATGGCTGTGAAGCAGGTGTGTCTGTGAAGCAGGTGTGTCTGTGAAGCAGGTGTGTCTGTGAAGCAGGTGGCTGTGAAGCAGATGTGTCTGTGAAGCAGGTGGCTGTGAAGCAGATGTGTCTGTGAAGCAGGTGGCTGTGAAGCAGATGTGTCTGTGAAGCAGATGTGTCTGTGAAGCAGGTGTGTCTGTGAAGCAGGTGTGTCTGTGAAGCAGGTGGCTGTGAAGCAGATGTGTCTGTGAAGCAAGTGTGTCTGTGAAGCAGATGTGTCTGTGAAGCAGGTGGCTGTGAAGCAGGTTTGTCTGTGAAGCAGGTGTGTCTGTGAAGCAGGTGGCTGTGAAGCAGATGTGTCTGTGAAGCAGGTGTGTCTGTGAAGCAGGTGTGTCTGTGAAGCAGGTGGCTGTGAAGCAGGTGTGTCTGTGAAGCAGGTGGCTGTGAAGCAGGTGTGTCTGTGAAGCAGGTGGCTGTGAAGCAGGTGGCTGTGAAGCAGGTGGCTGTGAAGCAGATGTGTCTGTGAAGCAGATGGCTGTGAGGCAGGTGGCTGTGAAGCAAGTGTGTCTGTGAAGCAGGTGTGTCTGTGAAACAGGTGGCTGTGAAGCAGGTGTGTCTGTGAAGCAGGTGTGTCTGTGAAGCAGGTGTGTCTGTGAAGCAGATGGCTGTGAAGCAGGTGTGTCTGTGAAGCAGGTGTGTCTGTGAAGCAGGTGTGTCTGTGAAGCAGGTGGCTGTGAAGCAGATGTGTCTGTGAAGCAGGTGGCTGTGAAGCAGATGTGTCTGTGAAGCAGGTGGCTGTGAAGCAGATGTGTCTGTGAAGCAGATGTGTCTGTGAAGCAGGTGTGTCTGTGAAGCAGGTGTGTCTGTGAAGCAGGTGGCTGTGAAGCAGATGTGTCTGTGAAGCAAGTGGCTGTGAAGCAGGTTTGTCTGTGAAGCAGGTGTGTCTGTGAAGCAGGTGGCTGTGAAGCAGATGTGTCTGAAGCAGGTGTGTCTGTGAAGCAGGTGTGTCTGTGAAGCAGGTGTGTCTGTGAAGCAGGTGGCTGTGAAGCAGGTGTGTCTGTGAAGCAGGTGGCTGTGAAGCAGATGTGTCTGTGAAGCAGGTGGCTGTGAAGCAGATGTGTCTGTGAAGCAGATGGCTGTGAGGCAGGTGGCTGTGAAGCAAGTGTGTCTGTGAAGCAGGTGTGTCTGTGAAACAGGTGGCTGTGAAGCAGGTGTGTCTGTGAAGCAGGTGTGTCTGTGAAGCAGGTGTGTCTGTGAAGCAGGTGTGTCTGTGAAGCAGATGGCTGTGAAGCAGGTGTGTCTGTGAAGCAGATGGCTGTGAAGCAGATGTGTCTGTAAAGCAGGTGTGTCTGCGAAGCAGATGTGTCTGTGAAGCAGGTGTGTCTGTGAAGCAGGTGGCTGTGAAGCAGATGTGTCTGTGAAGCAGGTGTGTCTGTGAAGCAGGTGGCTGTGAAGCAGATGTGTCTGTGAAGCAGGTGTGTCTGAAGCAGGTGTGTCTGTGAAGCAGGTGTGTCTGTGAAGCAGGTGTGTCTGTGAAGCAGATGTGTCTGTGAAGCAGGTGTGTCTGTGAAGCAGGTGGCTGTGAAGCAGGTGGCTGTGAAGCAGATGTGTCTGTGAAGCAGGTGTGTCTGAAGCAGGTGTGTCTGTGAAGCAGGTGGCTGTGAAGCAGATGTGTCTGTGAAGCAGATGGCTGTGAGGCAGGTGGCTGTGAAGCAAGTGTGTCTGTGAAGCAGGTGTGTCTGTGAAACAGGTGGCTGTGAAGCAGGTGTGTCTGTGAAGCAGGTGTGTCTGTGAAGTAGATGGCTGTGAAGCAGGTGTGTCTGTGAAGCAGATGGCTGTGAAGCAGATGTGTCTGTAAAGCAGATGGCTGTGAAGCAGATGTGTCTGTGAAGCAGGTGTGTCTGTGAAGCAGGTGTGTCTGTGAAGCAGGTGGCTGTGAAGCAGGTGTGTCTGTGAAGCAGGTGGCTGTGAAGCAGATGTGTCTATGAAGCAGATGGCTGTGAAGCAGGTGGCTGTGAAGCAGGTGGCTGTGAAGCAGATGTGTCTGTGAAGCAGATGGCTGTGAGGCAGGTGGCTGTGAAGCAAGTGTGTCTGTGAAGCAGGTGTGTCTGTGAAACAGGTGGCTGTGAAGCAGGTGTGTCTGTGAAGCAGGTGTGTCTGTGAAGCAGATGGCTGTGAAGCAGGTGTGTCTGTGAAGCAGGTGTGTCTGTGAAGCAGGTGTGTCTGTGAAGCAGGTGGCTGTGAAGCAGATGTGTCTGTGAAGCAGGTGGCTGTGAAGCAGATGTGTCTGTGAAGCAGGTGGCTGTGAAGCAGATGTGTCTGTGAAGCAGATGTGTCTGTGAAGCAGGTGTGTCTGTGAAGCAGGTGTGTCTGTGAAGCAGGTGGCTGTGAAGCAGATGTGTCTGTGAAGCAAGTGGCTGTGAAGCAGGTTTGTCTGTGAAGCAGGTGTGTCTGTGAAGCAGGTGGCTGTGAAGCAGATGTGTCTGAAGCAGGTGTGTCTGTGAAGCAGGTGTGTCTGTGAAGCAGGTGTGTCTGTGAAGCAGGTGGCTGTGAAGCAGGTGTGTCTGTGAAGCAGGTGGCTGTGAAGCAGATGTGTCTGTGAAGCAGGTGGCTGTGAAGCAGATGTGTCTGTGAAGCAGATGGCTGTGAGGCAGGTGGCTGTGAAGCAAGTGTGTCTGTGAAGCAGGTGTGTCTGTGAAACAGGTGGCTGTGAAGCAGGTGTGTCTGTGAAGCAGGTGTGTCTGTGAAGCAGGTGTGTCTGTGAAGCAGGTGTGTCTGTGAAGCAGATGGCTGTGAAGCAGGTGTGTCTGTGAAGCAGATGGCTGTGAAGCAGATGTGTCTGTAAAGCAGGTGTGTCTGCGAAGCAGATGTGTCTGTGAAGCAGGTGTGTCTGTGAAGCAGTTGGCTGTGAAGCAGATGTGTCTGTGAAGCAGGTGTGTCTGTGAAGCAGGTGGCTGTGAAGCAGATGTGTCTGTGAAGCAGGTGTGTCTGAAGCAGGTGTGTCTGTGAAGCAGGTGTGTCTGTGAAGCAGGTGTGTCTGTGAAGCAGGTGTGTCTGTGAAGCAGATGTGTCTGTGAAGCAGGTGTGTCTGTGAAGCAGGTGGCTGTGAAGCAGATGTGTCTGTGAAGCAGGTGTGTCTGAAGCAGGTGTGTCTGTGAAGCAGGTGGCTGTGAAGCAGATGTGTCTGTGAAGCAGATGGCTGTGAGGCAGGTGGCTGTGAAGCAAGTGTGTCTGTGAAGCAGGTGTATCTGTGAAACAGGTGGCTGTGAAGCAGGTGTGTCTGTGAAGCAGGTGTGTCTGTGAAGTAGATGGCTGTGAAGCAGGTGTGTCTGTGAAGCAGATGGCTGTGAAGCAGATGTGTCTGTAAAGCAGGTGTGTCTGTGAAGCAGATGTGTCTGTGAAGCAGGTGTGTCTGTGAAGCAGGTGGCTGTGAAGCAGATGTGTCTGTGAAGCAGGTGTGTCTGAAGCAGGTGTGTCTGTGAAGCAGGTGTGTCTGTGAAGCAGGTGTGTCTGTGAAGCAGATGTGTCTGTGAAGCACGTGTGTCTGTGAAGCAGGTGGCTGTGAAGCAGATGTGTCTGTGAAGCAGGTGTGTCTGAAGCAGGTGTGTCTGTGAAGCAGATGGCTGTGAAGCAGGTGTGTCTGTGAAGCAGGTGGCTGTGAAGCAGATGTGTCTGTGAAGCAGATGGCTGTGAAGCAGGTGGCTGTGAAGCAGGTGTGTCTGTGAAGCAGGTGTGTCTGTGAAGCAGGTGGCTGTGAAGCAGGTGTGTCTGTGAAGCAGGTGGCTGTGAAGCAGGTGTGTCTGTGAAGCAGGTGTGTCTGTGAAGCAGATGTGTCTGTGAAGCAGATGTGTCTGTGAAGCAGATGTCACTGTGAAGCAGGTGTGTCTGTGAAGCAGGTGTGTCTGTGAAGCAGGTGTGGGTGTGAAGCAGGTTTGTCTGTGAAGCAGGTGTGTCTGTGAAGCAGGTGTGTCTGTGAAGCAGATCGCTGTGAAGCAGGTGTGTCTGTGAAGCAGATCGCTGTGAAGCAGGTGTGTCTGTGAAGCAGGTGTGTCTGTGAAGCAGGTGGCTGTGAAGCAGGTGGCTGTGAAGCAGATGTGTCTGTGAAGCAGGTGGCTGTGAAGCAGATGTGTCTGTGAAGCAGGTGTGTCTGTGAAGCAGGTGTGTCTTTGAAGCAGGTGTGTCTGTGAAGCAGATGTGTCTGTGAAGCAGGTGACTGTGAAGCAGATGTGTCTGTGAAGCAGGTGGCTGTGAAGCAGATGTGTCTGTGAAGCAGGTGTGTCTGTGAAGCAGGTGTGTCTGTGAAGCAGGTGGCTGTGAAGCAGGTGTGTCTGTGAAGCAGGTGTGTCTGTGAAGCAGGTGACTGTGAAGCAGATGTGTCTGTGAAGCAGGTGGCTGTGAAGCAGATGTGTCTGTGAAGCAGGTGTGTCTGTGAAGCAGGTGGCTGTGAAGCAGATGTGTCTGTGAAGCAAGTGTGTCTGTGAAGCAGATGTGTCTGTGAAGCAGGTGGCTGTGAAGCAGGTTTGTCTGTGAAGCAGGTGTGTCTGTGAAGCAGGTGGCTGTGAAGCAGATGTGTCTGTGAAGCAGGTGTGTCTGTGAAGCAGGTGTGTCTGTGAAGCAGGTGTGTCTGTGAAGCAGGTGGCTGTGAAGCAGGTGTGTCTATGAAGCAGGTGGCTGTGAAGCAGATGTGTCTGTGAAGCAGATGGCTGTGAAGCAGGTGGCTGTGAAGCAGGTGGCTGTGAAGCAGATGTGTCTGTGAAGCAGATGGCTGTGAGGCAGGTGGCTGTGAAGCAAGTGTGTCTGTGAAGCAGGTGGCTGTGAAGCAGATGTGTCTGTGAAGCAGGTGGCTGTGAAGCAGATGTGTCTGTGAAGCAGGTGGCTGTGAAGCAGATGTGTCTGTGAAGCAAGGGTGTCTGTGAAGCAGATGTGTCTGTGAAGCAGATGTGTCTGTGAAGCAGATGTGTCTGTGAAGCAGGTGTGTCTGTGAAGCAGGTGTGTCTGTGAAGAAGGTGGCTGTGAAGCAGATGTGTCTGTGAAGCAGGTGTGTCTGTGAAGAAGGTGGCTGTGAAGCAGATGTGTCTGTGAAGCAGGTGTGTCTGTGAAGCAGGTGGCTGTGAAGCAGGTGTGTCTGTGAAGCAGGTGTGTCTGTGAAGCAGGTGGCTGTGAAGCAGGTGTGTCTGTGAAGCAGGTGGCTGTGAAGCAGATGTGTCTGTGAAGCAGGTGGCTGTGAAGCAGATGTGTCTGTGAAGCAGATGGCTGTGAGGCAGGTGGCTGTGAAGCAAGTGTGTCTGTGAAGCAGGTGTGTCTGTGAAACAGGTGGCTGTGAAGCAGGTGTGTCTGTGAAGCAGGTGTGTCTGTGAAGCAGATGGCTGTGAAGCAGGTGTGTCTCTGAAGCAGATGGCTGTGAAGCAGATGTGTCTGTGAAGCAGGTGTGTCTGTGAAGCAGGTGGCTGTGAAGCAGATGTGTCTGTGAAGCAGGTGTGTCTGTGAAGCAGGTGGCTGTGAAGCAGATGTGTCTGTGAAGCAGGTGTGTCTGAAGCAGGTGTGTCTGTGAAGCAGGTGTGTCTGTGAAGCAGGTGTGTCTGTGAAGCAGATGTGTCTGTGAAGCAGGTGTGTCTGTGAAGCAGGTGGCTGTGAAGCAGATGTGTCTGTGAAGCAGGTGTGTCTGAAGCAGGTGTGTCTGTGAAGCAGGTGGCTGTGAAGCAGATGTGTCTGTGAAGCAGGTGTGTCTGAAGCAGGTGTGTCTGTGAAGCAGGTGGCTGTGAAGCAGATGTGTCTGTGAAGCAGATGGCTGTGAGGCAGGTGGCTGTGAAGCAAGTGTGTCTGTGAAGCAGGTGTGTCTGTGAAACAGGTGGCTGTGAAGCAGGTGTGTCTGTGAAGCAGGTGTGTCTGTGAAGCAGGTGTGTCTGTGAAGCAGATGGCTGTGAAGCAGGTGTGTCTGTGAAGCAGATGGCTGTGAAGCAGATGTGTCTGTAAAGCAGGTGTGTCTGTGAAGCAGATGTGTCTGTGAAGCAGGTGTGTCTGTGAAGCAGGTGGCTGTGAAGCAGATGTGTCTGTGAAGCAGGTGTGTCTGAAGCAGGTGTGTCTGTGAAGCAGGTGTGTCTGTGAAGCAGATGTGTCTGTGAAGCAGATGGCTGTGAAGCAGGTGTGTCTGTGAAGCAGATGGCTGTGAAGCAGATGTGTCTGTAAAGCAGGTGTGTCTGCGAAGCAGATGTGTCTGTGAAGCAGGTGTGTCTGTGAAGCAGGTGGCTGTGAAGCAGATGTGTCTGTGAAGCAGGTGTGTCTGTGAAGCAGGTGGCTGTGAAGCAGATGTGTCTGTGAAGCAGGTGTGTCTGAAGCAGGTGTGTCTGTGAAGCAGGTGTGTCTTTGAAGCAGGTGGCTGTGAAGCAGATGTGTCTGTGAAGCAGGTGTGTCTGTGAAGCAGATGGCTGTGAAGCAGGTGTGTCTGTGAAGCAGGTGTGTCTGTGAAGCAGATGGCTGTGAAGCAGGTGGCTGTGAAGCAGGTGTGTCTGTGAAGCAGGTGTGTCTGTGAAGCAGGTGTGTCTGTGAAGCAGGTGGCTGTGAAGCAGGTGTGTCTGTGAAGCAGGTGTGTCTGTGAAGCAGATGTGTCTGTGAAGCAGATGTGTCTGTGAAGCAGGAGTGTCTGTGAAGCAGGTGTGTCTGTGAAGCAGGTGTGCCTGTGAAGCAGGTGTGCCTGTGAAGCAGGTGTCTGTGAAGCAGATGTGTCTGTGAAGCAGGTGTGTCCGTGAAGCAGGTGTGTCTGTGAAGCAGATGTGTCTGTGAAGCAGGTGGCTGTGAAGCAGATGTGTCTGTGAAGCAGTTGTGTCTGTGAAGCAGGTTTGTCTGTGAAGCAGGTGTGTCTTTGAAGCAGGTGTGTCTGTGAAGCAGATGTGTCTGTAAAGCAGATGTGTCTTTGAAGCAGGTGGCTGTGAAGCAGGTGTGTCTGTGAAGAGGGTGTGTCTGTGAAGCAGGTGGCTGTGAAGCAGATGTGTCTGTGAAGCAGGTGGCTGTGAAGCAGATGTGTCTGTGAAGCAAGTGTGTCTGTGAAGCAGATGTGTCTGTGAAGCAGATGTGTCTGTGAAGCAGGTGTGTCTGTGAAGCAGGTGTGTCTGTGAAGCAGGTGGCTGTGAAGCAGATGTGTCTGTGAAGCAAGTGTGTCTGTGAAGCAGATGTGTCTGTGAAGCAGGTGGCTGTGAAGCAGGTTTGTCTGTGAAGCAGGTGTGTCTGTGAAGCAGGTGGCTGTGAAGCAGATGTGTCTGTGAAGCAGGTGTGTCTGTGAAGCAGGTGGCTGTGAAGCAGGTGTGTCTGTGAAGCAGGTGGCTGTGAAGCAGGTGTGTCTGTGAAGCAGGTGGCTGTGAAGCAGGTGGCTGTGAAGCAGGTGGCTGTGAAGCAGATGTGTCTGTGAAGCAGATGGCTGTGAGGCAGGTGGCTGTGAAGCAAGTGTGTCTGTGAAGCAGGTGTGTCTGTGAAACAGGTGGCTGTGAAGCAGGTGTGTCTGTGAAGCAGGTGTGTCTGTGAAGCAGGTGTGTCTGTGAAGCAGATGGCTGTGAAGCAGGTGTGTCTGTGAAGCAGGTGTGTCTGTGAAGCAGGTGTGTCTGTGAAGCAGGTGGCTGTGAAGCAGATGTGTCTGTGAAGCAGGTGGCTGTGAAGCAGATGTGTCTGTGAAGCAGGTGGCTGTGAAGCAGATGTGTCTGTGAAGCAGATGTGTCTGTGAAGCAGGTGTGTCTGTGAAGCAGGTGTGTCTGTGAAGCAGGTGGCTGTGAAGCAGATGTGTCTGTGAAGCAAGTGGCTGTGAAGCAGGTTTGTCTGTGAAGCAGGTGTGTCTGTGAAGCAGGTGGCTGTGAAGCAGATGTGTCTGAAGCAGGTGTGTCTGTGAAGCAGGTGTGTCTGTGAAGCAGGTGTGTCTGTGAAGCAGGTGGCTGTGAAGCAGGTGTGTCTGTGAAGCAGGTGGCTGTGAAGCAGATGTGTCTGTGAAGCAGGTGGCTGTGAAGCAGATGTGTCTGTGAAGCAGATGGCTGTGAGGCAGGTGGCTGTGAAGCAAGTGTGTCTGTGAAGCAGGTGTGTCTGTGAAACAGGTGGCTGTGAAGCAGGTGTGTCTGTGAAGCAGGTGTGTCTGTGAAGCAGGTGTGTCTGTGAAGCAGGTGTGTCTGTGAAGCAGATGGCTGTGAAGCAGGTGTGTCTGTGAAGCAGATGGCTGTGAAGCAGATGTGTCTGTAAAGCAGGTGTGTCTGCGAAGCAGATGTGTCTGTGAAGCAGGTGTGTCTGTGAAGCAGGTGGCTGTGAAGCAGATGTGTCTGTGAAGCAGGTGTGTCTGTGAAGCAGGTGGCTGTGAAGCAGATGTGTCTGTGAAGCAGGTGTGTCTGAAGCAGGTGTGTCTGTGAAGCAGGTGTGTCTGTGAAGCAGGTGTGTCTGTGAAGCAGATGTGTCTGTGAAGCAGGTGTGTCTGTGAAGCAGGTGGCTGTGAAGCAGATGTGTCTGTGAAGCAGGTGTGTCTGAAGCAGGTGTGTCTGTGAAGCAGGTGGCTGTGAAGCAGATGTGTCTGTGAAGCAGATGGCTGTGAGGCAGGTGGCTGTGAAGCAAGTGTGTCTGTGAAGCAGGTGTGTCTGTGAAACAGGTGGCTGTGAAGCAGGTGTGTCTGTGAAGCAGGTGTGTCTGTGAAGTAGATGGCTGTGAAGCAGGTGTGTCTGTGAAGCAGATGGCTGTGAAGCAGATGTGTCTGTAAAGCAGATGGCTGTGAAGCAGATGTGTCTGTGAAGCAGGTGTGTCTGTGAAGCAGGTGTGTCTGTGAAGCAGGTGGCTGTGAAGCAGGTGTGTCTGTGAAGCAGGTGGCTGTGAAGCAGATGTGTCTGTGAAGCAGATGGCTGTGAAGCAGGTGGCTGTGAAGCAGGTGGCTGTGAAGCAGATGTGTCTGTGAAGCAGATGGCTGTGAGGCAGGTGGCTGTGAAGCAAGGGTGTCTGTGAAGCAGGTGTGTCTGTGAAACAGGTGGCTGTGAAGCAGGTGTGTCTGTGAAGCAGGTGTGTCTGTGAAGCAGGTGTGTCTGTGAAGCAGATGGCTGTGAAGCAGGTGTGTCTGTGAAGCAGGTGTGTCTGTGAAGCAGGTGTGTCTGTGAAGCAGGTGGCTGTGAAGCAGATGTGTCTGTGAAGCAGGTGGCTGTGAAGCAGATGTGTCTGTGAAGCAGGTGGCTGTGAAGCAGATGTGTCTGTAAAGCAGGTTTGTCTGCGAAGCAGATGTGTCTGTGAAGCAGGTGTGTCTGTGAAGCAGGTGGCTGTGAAGCAGATGTGTCTGTGAAGCAGGTGTGTCTGTGAAGCAGGTGGCTGTGAAGCAGATGTGTCTGTGAAGCAGGTGTGTCTGAAGCAGGTGTGTCTGTGAAGCAGGTGTGTCTGTGAAGCAGGTGTGTCTGTGAAGCAGATGTGTCTGTGAAGCAGGTGTGTCTGTGAAGCAGGTGGCTGTGAAGCAGATGTGTCTGTGAAGCAGGTGTGTCTGAAGCAGGTGTGTCTGTGAAGCAGGTGGCTGTGAAGCAGATGTGTCTGTGAAGCAGATGGCTGTGAGGCAGGTGGCTGTGAAGCAAGTGTGTCTGTGAAGCAGGTGTGTCTGTGAAACAGGTGGCTGTGAAGCAGGTGTGTCTGTGAAGCAGGTGTGTCTGTGAAGTAGATGGCTGTGAAGCAGGTGTGTCTGTGAAGCAGATGGCTGTGAAGCAGATGTGTCTGTGAAGCAGGTGTGTCTGTGAAGCAGGTGGCTGTGAAGCAGATGTGTCTGTGAAGCAAGTGTGTCTGTGAAGCAGATGTGTCTGTGAAGCAGGTGGCTGTGAAGCAGGTTTGTCTGTGAAGCAGGTGTGTCTGTGAAGCAGGTGGCTGTGAAGCAGATGTGTCTGTGAAGCAGGTGTGTCTGTGAAGCAGGTGTGTCTGTGAAGCAGGTGGCTGTGAAGCAGGTGTGTCTGTGAAGCAGGTGGCTGTGAAGCAGGTGTGTCTGTGAAGCAGGTGGCTGTGAAGCAGGTGGCTGTGAAGCAGGTGGCTGTGAAGCAGATGTGTCTGTGAAGCAGATGGCTGTGAGGCAGGTGGCTGTGAAGCAAGTGTGTCTGTGAAGCAGGTGTGTCTGTGAAACAGGTGGCTGTGAAGCAGGTGTGTCTGTGAAGCAGGTGTGTCTGTGAAGCAGGTGTGTCTGTGAAGCAGATGGCTGTGAAGCAGGTGTGTCTGTGAAGCAGGTGTGTCTGTGAAGCAGGTGTGTCTGTGAAGCAGGTGGCTGTGAAGCAGATGTGTCTGTGAAGCAGGTGGCTGTGAAGCAGATGTGTCTGTGAAGCAGGTGGCTGTGAAGCAGATGTGTCTGTGAAGCAGATGTGTCTGTGAAGCAGGTGTGTCTGTGAAGCAGGTGTGTCTGTGAAGCAGGTGGCTGTGAAGCAGATGTGTCTGTGAAGCAAGTGGCTGTGAAGCAGGTTTGTCTGTGAAGCAGGTGTGTCTGTGAAGCAGGTGGCTGTGAAGCAGATGTGTCTGAAGCAGGTGTGTCTGTGAAGCAGGTGTGTCTGTGAAGCAGGTGTGTCTGTGAAGCAGGTGGCTGTGAAGCAGGTGTGTCTGTGAAGCAGGTGGCTGTGAAGCAGATGTGTCTGTGAAGCAGGTGGCTGTGAAGCAGATGTGTCTGTGAAGCAGATGGCTGTGAGGCAGGTGGCTGTGAAGCAAGTGTGTCTGTGAAGCAGGTGTGTCTGTGAAACAGGTGGCTGTGAAGCAGGTGTGTCTGTGAAGCAGGTGTGTCTGTGAAGCAGGTGTGTCTGTGAAGCAGGTGTGTCTGTGAAGCAGATGGCTGTGAAGCAGGTGTGTCTGTGAAGCAGATGGCTGTGAAGCAGATGTGTCTGTAAAGCAGGTGTGTCTGCGAAGCAGATGTGTCTGTGAAGCAGGTGTGTCTGTGAAGCAGGTGGCTGTGAAGCAGATGTGTCTGTGAAGCAGGTGTGTCTGTGAAGCAGGTGGCTGTGAAGCAGATGTGTCTGTGAAGCAGGTGTGTCTGAAGCAGGTGTGTCTGTGAAGCAGGTGTGTCTGTGAAGCAGGTGTGTCTGTGAAGCAGATGTGTCTGTGAAGCAGGTGTGTCTGTGAAGCAGGTGGCTGTGAAGCAGATGTGTCTGTGAAGCAGGTGTGTCTGAAGCAGGTGTGTCTGTGAAGCAGGTGGCTGTGAAGCAGATGTGTCTGTGAAGCAGATGGCTGTGAGGCAGGTGGCTGTGAAGCAAGTGTGTCTGTGAAGCAGGTGTGTCTGTGAAACAGGTGGCTGTGAAGCAGGTGTGTCTGTGAAGCAGGTGTGTCTGTGAAGTAGATGGCTGTGAAGCAGGTGTGTCTGTGAAGCAGATGGCTGTGAAGCAGATGTGTCTGTAAAGCAGATGGCTGTGAAGCAGATGTGTCTGTGAAGCAGGTGTGTCTGTGAAGCAGGTGTGTCTGTGAAGCAGGTGGCTGTGAAGCAGGTGTGTCTGTGAAGCAGGTGGCTGTGAAGCAGATGTGTCTGTGAAGCAGATGGCTGTGAAGCAGGTGGCTGTGAAGCAGGTGGCTGTGAAGCAGATGTGTCTGTGAAGCAGATGGCTGTGAGGCAGGTGGCTGTGAAGCAAGTGTGTCTGTGAAGCAGGTGTGTCTGTGAAACAGGTGGCTGTGAAGCAGGTGTGTCTGTGAAGCAGGTGTGTCTGTGAAGCAGGTGTGTCTGTGAAGCAGATGGCTGTGAAGCAGGTGTGTCTGTGAAGCAGGTGTGTCTGTGAAGCAGGTGTGTCTGTGAAGCAGGTGGCTGTGAAGCAGATGTGTCTGTGAAGCAGGTGGCTGTGAAGCAGATGTGTCTGTGAAGCAGGTGGCTGTGAAGCAGATGTGTCTGTAAAGCAGGTGTGTCTGCGAAGCAGATGTGTCTGTGAAGCAGGTGTGTCTGTGAAGCAGGTGGCTGTGAAGCAGATGTGTCTGTGAAGCAGGTGTGTCTGTGAAGCAGGTGGCTGTGAAGCAGATGTGTCTGTGAAGCAGGTGTGTCTGAAGCAGGTGTGTCTGTGAAGCAGGTGTGTCTGTGAAGCAGGTGTGTCTGTGAAGCAGATGTGTCTGTGAAGCAGGTGTGTCTGTGAAGCAGGTGGCTGTGAAGCAGATGTGTCTGTGAAGCAGGTGTGTCTGAAGCAGGTGTGTCTGTGAAGCAGGTGGCTGTGAAGCAGATGTGTCTGTGAAGCAGATGGCTGTGAGGCAGGTGGCTGTGAAGCAAGTGTGTCTGTGAAGCAGGTGTGTCTGTGAAACAGGTGGCTGTGAAGCAGGTGTGTCTGTGAAGCAGGTGTGTCTGTGAAGTAGATGGCTGTGAAGCAGGTGTGTCTGTGAAGCAGATGGCTGTGAAGCAGATGTGTCTGTAAAGCAGATGGCTGTGAAGCAGATGTGTCTGTGAAGCAGGTGTGTCTGTGAAGCAGGTGTGTCTGTGAAGCAGGTGGCTGTGAAGCAGGTGTGTCTGTGAAGCAGGTGGCTGTGAAGCAGATGTGTCTGTGAAGCAGATGGCTGTGAAGCAGGTGGCTGTGAAGCAGGTGGCTGTGAAGCAGATGTGTCTGTGAAGCAGATGGCTGTGAGGCAGGTGGCTGTGAAGCAAGTGTGTCTGTGAAGCAGGTGTGTCTGTGAAACAGGTGGCTGTGAAGCAGGTGTGTCTGTGAAGCAGGTGTGTCTGTGAAGCAGGTGTGTCTGTGAAGCAGATGGCTGTGAAGCAGGTGTGTCTGTGAAGCAGGTGTGTCTGTGAAGCAGGTGTGTCTGTGAAGCAGGTGGCTGTGAAGCAGATGTGTCTGTGAAGCAGGTGGCTGTGAAGCAGATGTGTCTGTGAAGCAGGTGGCTGTGAAGCAGATGTGTCTGTGAAGCAGATGTGTCTGTGAAGCAGGTGTGTCTGTGAAGCAGGTGTGTCTGTGAAGCAGGTGGCTGTGAAGCAGATGTGTCTGTGAAGCAAGTGTGTCTGTGAAGCAGATGTGTCTGTGAAGCAGGTGGCTGTGAAGCAGGTTTGTCTGTGAAGCAGGTGTGTCTGTGAAGCAGGTGGCTGTGAAGCAGATGTGTCTGTGAAGCAGGTGTGTCTGTGAAGCAGGTGTGTCTGTGAAGCAGGTGGCTGTGAAGCAGGTGTGTCTGTGAAGCAGGTGGCTGTGAAGCAGGTGTGTCTGTGAAGCAGGTGGCTGTGAAGCAGGTGGCTGTGAAGCAGGTGGCTGTGAAGCAGATGTGTCTGTGAAGCAGATGGCTGTGAGGCAGGTGGCTGTGAAGCAAGTGTGTCTGTGAAGCAGGTGTGTCTGTGAAACAGGTGGCTGTGAAGCAGGTGTGTCTGTGAAGCAGGTGTGTCTGTGAAGCAGGTGTGTCTGTGAAGCAGATGGCTGTGAAGCAGGTGTGTCTGTGAAGCAGGTGTGTCTGTGAAGCAGGTGTGTCTGTGAAGCAGGTGGCTGTGAAGCAGATGTGTCTGTGAAGCAGGTGGCTGTGAAGCAGATGTGTCTGTGAAGCAGGTGGCTGTGAAGCAGATGTGTCTGTGAAGCAGATGTGTCTGTGAAGCAGGTGTGTCTGTGAAGCAGGTGTGTCTGTGAAGCAGGTGGCTGTGAAGCAGATGTGTCTGTGAAGCAAGTGGCTGTGAAGCAGGTTTGTCTGTGAAGCAGGTGTGTCTGTGAAGCAGGTGGCTGTGAAGCAGATGTGTCTGAAGCAGGTGTGTCTGTGAAGCAGGTGTGTCTGTGAAGCAGGTGTGTCTGTGAAGCAGGTGGCTGTGAAGCAGGTGTGTCTGTGAAGCAGGTGGCTGTGAAGCAGATGTGTCTGTGAAGCAGGTGGCTGTGAAGCAGATGTGTCTGTGAAGCAGATGGCTGTGAGGCAGGTGGCTGTGAAGCAAGTGTGTCTGTGAAGCAGGTGTGTCTGTGAAACAGGTGGCTGTGAAGCAGGTGTGTCTGTGAAGCAGGTGTGTCTGTGAAGCAGGTGTGTCTGTGAAGCAGGTGTGTCTGTGAAGCAGATGGCTGTGAAGCAGGTGTGTCTGTGAAGCAGATGGCTGTGAAGCAGATGTGTCTGTAAAGCAGGTGTGTCTGCGAAGCAGATGTGTCTGTGAAGCAGGTGTGTCTGTGAAGCAGGTGGCTGTGAAGCAGATGTGTCTGTGAAGCAGGTGTGTCTGTGAAGCAGGTGGCTGTGAAGCAGATGTGTCTGTGAAGCAGGTGTGTCTGAAGCAGGTGTGTCTGTGAAGCAGGTGTGTCTGTGAAGCAGGTGTGTCTGTGAAGCAGATGTGTCTGTGAAGCAGGTGTGTCTGTGAAGCAGGTGGCTGTGAAGCAGGTGGCTGTGAAGCAGATGTGTCTGTGAAGCAGATGTGTCTGTGAAGCAGGTGTGTCTGTGAAGCAGGTGGCTGTGAGGCAGGTGGCTGTGAAGCAAGTGTGTCTGTGAAGCAGGTGTGTCTGTGAAACAGGTGGCTGTGAAGCAGGTGTGTCTGTGAAGCAGGTGTGTCTGTGAAGTAGATGGCTGTGAAGCAGGTGTGTCTGTGAAGCAGATGGCTGTGAAGCAGATGTGTCTGTAAAGCAGATGGCTGTGAAGCAGATGTGTCTGTGAAGCAGGTGTGTCTGTGAAGCAGGTGTGTCTGTGAAGCAGGTGGCTGTGAAGCAGGTGTGTCTGTGAAGCAGGTGGCTGTGAAGCAGATGTGTCTATGAAGCAGATGGCTGTGAAGCAGGTGGCTGTGAAGCAGGTGGCTGTGAAGCAGATGTGTCTGTGAAGCAGATGGCTGTGAGGCAGGTGGCTGTGAAGCAAGTGTGTCTGTGAAGCAGGTGTGTCTGTGAAACAGGTGGCTGTGAAGCAGGTGTGTCTGTGAAGCAGGTGTGTCTGTGAAGCAGATGGCTGTGAAGCAGGTGTGTCTGTGAAGCAGGTGTGTCTGTGAAGCAGGTGTGTCTGTGAAGCAGGTGGCTGTGAAGCAGATGTGTCTGTGAAGCAGGTGGCTGTGAAGCAGATGTGTCTGTGAAGCAGGTGGCTGTGAAGCAGATGTGTCTGTGAAGCAGATGTGTCTGTGAAGCAGGTGTGTCTGTGAAGCAGGTGTGTCTGTGAAGCAGGTGGCTGTGAAGCAGATGTGTCTGTGAAGCAAGTGGCTGTGAAGCAGGTTTGTCTGTGAAGCAGGTGTGTCTGTGAAGCAGGTGGCTGTGAAGCAGATGTGTCTGAAGCAGGTGTGTCTGTGAAGCAGGTGTGTCTGTGAAGCAGGTGTGTCTGTGAAGCAGGTGGCTGTGAAGCAGGTGTGTCTGTGAAGCAGGTGGCTGTGAAGCAGATGTGTCTGTGAAGCAGGTGGCTGTGAAGCAGATGTGTCTGTGAAGCAGATGGCTGTGAGGCAGGTGGCTGTGAAGCAAGTGTGTCTGTGAAGCAGGTGTGTCTGTGAAACAGGTGGCTGTGAAGCAGGTGTGTCTGTGAAGCAGGTGTGTCTGTGAAGCAGGTGTGTCTGTGAAGCAGGTGTGTCTGTGAAGCAGATGGCTGTGAAGCAGGTGTGTCTGTGAAGCAGATGGCTGTGAAGCAGATGTGTCTGTAAAGCAGGTGTGTCTGCGAAGCAGATGTGTCTGTGAAGCAGGTGTGTCTGTGAAGCAGTTGGCTGTGAAGCAGATGTGTCTGTGAAGCAGGTGTGTCTGTGAAGCAGGTGGCTGTGAAGCAGATGTGTCTGTGAAGCAGGTGTGTCTGAAGCAGGTGTGTCTGTGAAGCAGGTGTGTCTGTGAAGCAGGTGTGTCTGTGAAGCAGGTGTGTCTGTGAAGCAGATGTGTCTGTGAAGCAGGTGTGTGTGTGAAGCAGGTGGCTGTGAAGCAGATGTGTCTGTGAAGCAGGTGTGTCTGAAGCAGGTGTGTCTGTGAAGCAGGTGGCTGTGAAGCAGATGTGTCTGTGAAGCAGATGGCTGTGAGGCAGGTGGCTGTGAAGCAAGTGTGTCTGTGAAGCAGGTGTATCTGTGAAACAGGTGGCTGTGAAGCAGGTGTGTCTGTGAAGCAGGTGTGTCTGTGAAGTAGATGGCTGTGAAGCAGGTGTGTCTGTGAAGCAGATGGCTGTGAAGCAGATGTGTCTGTAAAGCAGGTGTGTCTGTGAAGCAGATGTGTCTGTGAAGCAGGTGTGTCTGTGAAGCAGGTGGCTGTGAAGCAGATGTGTCTGTGAAGCAGGTGTGTCTGAAGCAGGTGTGTCTGTGAAGCAGGTGTGTCTGTGAAGCAGGTGTGTCTGTGAAGCAGATGTGTCTGTGAAGCACGTGTGTCTGTGAAGCAGGTGGCTGTGAAGCAGATGTGTCTGTGAAGCAGGTGTGTCTGAAGCAGGTGTGTCTGTGAAGCAGATGGCTGTGAAGCAGGTGTGTCTGTGAAGCAGGTGGCTGTGAAGCAGATGTGTCTGTGAAGCAGATGGCTGTGAAGCAGGTGGCTGTGAAGCAGGTGTGTCTGTGAAGCAGGTGTGTCTGTGAAGCAGGTGGCTGTGAAGCAGGTGTGTCTGTGAAGCAGGTGGCTGTGAAGCAGGTGTGTCTGTGAAGCAGGTGTGTCTGTGAAGCAGATGTGTCTGTGAAGCAGATGTGTCTGTGAAGCAGATGTCACTGTGAAGCAGGTGTGTCTGTGAAGCAGGTGTGTCTGTGAAGCAGGTGTGGGTGTGAAGCAGGTTTGTCTGTGAAGCAGGTGTGTCTGTGAAGCAGGTGTGTCTGTGAAGCAGATCGCTGTGAAGCAGGTGTGTCTGTGAAGCAGATCGCTGTGAAGCAGGTGTGTCTGTGAAGCAGGTGTGTCTGTGAAGCAGGTGGCTGTGAAGCAGGTGGCTGTGAAGCAGATGTGTCTGTGAAGCAGGTGGCTGTGAAGCAGATGTGTCTGTGAAGCAGGTGTGTCTGTGAAGCAGGTGTGTCTTTGAAGCAGGTGTGTCTGTGAAGCAGATGTGTCTGTGAAGCAGGTGACTGTGAAGCAGATGTGTCTGTGAAGCAGGTGGCTGTGAAGCAGATGTGTCTGTGAAGCAGGTGTGTCTGTGAAGCAGGTGTGTCTGTGAAGCAGGTGGCTGTGAAGCAGGTGTGTCTGTGAAGCAGGTGTGTCTGTGAAGCAGGTGACTGTGAAGCAGATGTGTCTGTGAAGCAGGTGGCTGTGAAGCAGATGTGTCTGTGAAGCAGGTGTGTCTGTGAAGCAGGTGGCTGTGAAGCAGATGTGTCTGTGAAGCAAGTGTGTCTGTGAAGCAGATGTGTCTGTGAAGCAGGTGGCTGTGAAGCAGGTTTGTCTGTGAAGCAGGTGTGTCTGTGAAGCAGGTGGCTGTGAAGCAGATGTGTCTGTGAAGCAGGTGTGTCTGTGAAGCAGGTGTGTCTGTGAAGCAGGTGTGTCTGTGAAGCAGGTGGCTGTGAAGCAGGTGTGTCTGTGAAGCAGGTGGCTGTGAAGCAGATGTGTCTGTGAAGCAGATGGCTGTGAAGCAGGTGGCTGTGAAGCAGGTGGCTGTGAAGCAGATGTGTCTGTGAAGCAGATGGCTGTGAGGCAGGTGGCTGTGAAGCAAGTGTGTCTGTGAAGCAGGTGGCTGTGAAGCAGATGTGTCTGTGAAGCAGGTGGCTGTGAAGCAGATGTGTCTGTGAAGCAGGTGGCTGTGAAGCAGATGTGTCTGTGAAGCAAGGGTGTCTGTGAAGCAGATGTGTCTGTGAAGCAGATGTGTCTGTGAAGCAGATGTGTCTGTGAAGCAGGTGTGTCTGTGAAGCAGGTGTGTCTGTGAAGAAGGTGGCTGTGAAGCAGATGTGTCTGTGAAGCAGATGGCTGTGAGGCAGGTGGCTGTGAAGCAAGTGTGTCTGTGAAGCAGGTGTATCTGTGAAACAGGTGGCTGTGAAGCAGGTGTGTCTGTGAAGCAGGTGTGTCTGTGAAGTAGATGGCTGTGAAGCAGGTGTGTCTGTGAAGCAGATGGCTGTGAAGCAGATGTGTCTGTAAAGCAGGTGTGTCTGTGAAGCAGATGTGTCTGTGAAGCAGGTGTGTCTGTGAAGCAGGTGGCTGTGAAGCAGATGTGTCTGTGAAGCAGGTGTGTCTGAAGCAGGTGTGTCTGTGAAGCAGGTGTGTCTGTGAAGCAGGTGTGTCTGTGAAGCAGATGTGTCTGTGAAGCACGTGTGTCTGTGAAGCAGGTGGCTGTGAAGCAGATGTGTCTGTGAAGCAGGTGTGTCTGAAGCAGGTGTGTCTGTGAAGCAGATGGCTGTGAAGCAGGTGTGTCTGTGAAGCAGGTGGCTGTGAAGCAGATGTGTCTGTGAAGCAGATGGCTGTGAAGCAGGTGGCTGTGAAGCAGGTGTGTCTGTGAAGCAGGTGTGTCTGTGAAGCAGGTGGCTGTGAAGCAGGTGTGTCTGTGAAGCAGGTGGCTGTGAAGCAGGTGTGTCTGTGAAGCAGGTGTGTCTGTGAAGCAGATGTGTCTGTGAAGCAGATGTGTCTGTGAAGCAGATGTCACTGTGAAGCAGGTGTGTCTGTGAAGCAGGTGTGTCTGTGAAGCAGGTGTGGGTGTGAAGCAGGTTTGTCTGTGAAGCAGGTGTGTCTGTGAAGCAGGTGTGTCTGTGAAGCAGATCGCTGTGAAGCAGGTGTGTCTGTGAAGCAGATCGCTGTGAAGCAGGTGTGTCTGTGAAGCAGGTGTGTCTGTGAAGCAGGTGGCTGTGAAGCAGGTGGCTGTGAAGCAGATGTGTCTGTGAAGCAGGTGGCTGTGAAGCAGATGTGTCTGTGAAGCAGGTGTGTCTGTGAAGCAGGTGTGTCTTTGAAGCAGGTGTGTCTGTGAAGCAGATGTGTCTGTGAAGCAGGTGACTGTGAAGCAGATGTGTCTGTGAAGCAGGTGGCTGTGAAGCAGATGTGTCTGTGAAGCAGGTGTGTCTGTGAAGCAGGTGTGTCTGTGAAGCAGGTGGCTGTGAAGCAGGTGTGTCTGTGAAGCAGGTGTGTCTGTGAAGCAGGTGACTGTGAAGCAGATGTGTCTGTGAAGCAGGTGGCTGTGAAGCAGATGTGTCTGTGAAGCAGGTGTGTCTGTGAAGCAGGTGGCTGTGAAGCAGATGTGTCTGTGAAGCAAGTGTGTCTGTGAAGCAGATGTGTCTGTGAAGCAGGTGGCTGTGAAGCAGGTTTGTCTGTGAAGCAGGTGTGTCTGTGAAGCAGGTGGCTGTGAAGCAGATGTGTCTGTGAAGCAGGTGTGTCTGTGAAGCAGGTGTGTCTGTGAAGCAGGTGTGTCTGTGAAGCAGGTGGCTGTGAAGCAGGTGTGTCTGTGAAGCAGGTGGCTGTGAAGCAGATGTGTCTGTGAAGCAGATGGCTGTGAAGCAGGTGGCTGTGAAGCAGGTGGCTGTGAAGCAGATGTGTCTGTGAAGCAGATGGCTGTGAGGCAGGTGGCTGTGAAGCAAGTGTGTCTGTGAAGCAGGTGGCTGTGAAGCAGATGTGTCTGTGAAGCAGGTGGCTGTGAAGCAGATGTGTCTGTGAAGCAGGTGGCTGTGAAGCAGATGTGTCTGTGAAGCAAGGGTGTCTGTGAAGCAGATGTGTCTGTGAAGCAGATGTGTCTGTGAAGCAGATGTGTCTGTGAAGCAGGTGTGTCTGTGAAGCAGGTGTGTCTGTGAAGAAGGTGGCTGTGAAGCAGATGTGTCTGTGAAGCAGGTGTGTCTGTGAAGAAGGTGGCTGTGAAGCAGATGTGTCTGTGAAGCAGGTGTGTCTGTGAAGCAGGTGGCTGTGAAGCAGGTGTGTCTGTGAAGCAGGTGTGTCTGTGAAGTAGATGGCTGTGAAGCAGGTGTGTCTGTGAAGCAGATGGCTGTGAAGCAGATGTGTCTGTAAAGCAGGTGTGTCTGTGAAGCAGATGTGTCTGTGAAGCAGGTGTGTCTGTGAAGCAGGTGGCTGTGAAGCAGATGTGTCTGTGAAGCAGGTGTGTCTGAAGCAGGTGTGTCTGTGAAGCAGGTGTGTCTGTGAAGCAGGTGTGTCTGTGAAGCAGATGTGTCTGTGAAGCACGTGTGTCTGTGAAGCAGGTGGCTGTGAAGCAGATGTGTCTGTGAAGCAGGTGTGTCTGAAGCAGGTGTGTCTGTGAAGCAGATGGCTGTGAAGCAGGTGTGTCTGTGAAGCAGGTGGCTGTGAAGCAGATGTGTCTGTGAAGCAGATGGCTGTGAAGCAGGTGGCTGTGAAGCAGGTGTGTCTGTGAAGCAGGTGTGTCTGTGAAGCAGGTGGCTGTGAAGCAGGTGTGTCTGTGAAGCAGGTGGCTGTGAAGCAGGTGTGTCTGTGAAGCAGGTGTGTCTGTGAAGCAGATGTGTCTGTGAAGCAGATGTGTCTGTGAAGCAGATGTCACTGTGAAGCAGGTGTGTCTGTGAAGCAGGTGTGTCTGTGAAGCAGGTGTGGGTGTGAAGCAGGTTTGTCTGTGAAGCAGGTGTGTCTGTGAAGCAGGTGTGTCTGTGAAGCAGATCGCTGTGAAGCAGGTGTGTCTGTGAAGCAGATCGCTGTGAAGCAGGTGTGTCTGTGAAGCAGGTGTGTCTGTGAAGCAGGTGGCTGTGAAGCAGGTGGCTGTGAAGCAGATGTGTCTGTGAAGCAGGTGGCTGTGAAGCAGATGTGTCTGTGAAGCAGGTGTGTCTGTGAAGCAGGTGTGTCTTTGAAGCAGGTGTGTCTGTGAAGCAGATGTGTCTGTGAAGCAGGTGACTGTGAAGCAGATGTGTCTGTGAAGCAGGTGGCTGTGAAGCAGATGTGTCTGTGAAGCAGGTGTGTCTGTGAAGCAGGTGTGTCTGTGAAGCAGGTGGCTGTGAAGCAGGTGTGTCTGTGAAGCAGGTGTGTCTGTGAAGCAGGTGACTGTGAAGCAGATGTGTCTGTGAAGCAGGTGGCTGTGAAGCAGATGTGTCTGTGAAGCAGGTGTGTCTGTGAAGCAGGTGGCTGTGAAGCAGATGTGTCTGTGAAGCAAGTGTGTCTGTGAAGCAGATGTGTCTGTGAAGCAGGTGGCTGTGAAGCAGGTTTGTCTGTGAAGCAGGTGTGTCTGTGAAGCAGGTGGCTGTGAAGCAGATGTGTCTGTGAAGCAGGTGTGTCTGTGAAGCAGGTGTGTCTGTGAAGCAGGTGTGTCTGTGAAGCAGGTGGCTGTGAAGCAGGTGTGTCTGTGAAGCAGGTGGCTGTGAAGCAGATGTGTCTGTGAAGCAGATGGCTGTGAAGCAGGTGGCTGTGAAGCAGGTGGCTGTGAAGCAGATGTGTCTGTGAAGCAGATGGCTGTGAGGCAGGTGGCTGTGAAGCAAGTGTGTCTGTGAAGCAGGTGGCTGTGAAGCAGATGTGTCTGTGAAGCAGGTGGCTGTGAAGCAGATGTGTCTGTGAAGCAGGTGGCTGTGAAGCAGATGTGTCTGTGAAGCAAGGGTGTCTGTGAAGCAGATGTGTCTGTGAAGCAGATGTGTCTGTGAAGCAGATGTGTCTGTGAAGCAGGTGTGTCTGTGAAGCAGGTGTGTCTGTGAAGAAGGTGGCTGTGAAGCAGATGTGTCTGTGAAGCAGGTGTGTCTGTGAAGAAGGTGGCTGTGAAGCAGATGTGTCTGTGAAGCAGGTGTGTCTGTGAAGCAGGTGGCTGTGAAGCAGGTGTGTCTGTGAAGCAGGTGTGTCTGTGAAGCAGGTGGCTGTGAAGCAGGTGTGTCTGTGAAGCAGGTGGCTGTGAAGCAGATGTGTCTGTGAAGCAGGTGGCTGTGAAGCAGATGTGTCTGTGAAGCAGATGGCTGTGAGGCAGGTGGCTGTGAAGCAAGTGTGTCTGTGAAGCAGGTGTGTCTGTGAAACAGGTGGCTGTGAAGCAGGTGTGTCTGTGAAGCAGGTGTGTCTGTGAAGCAGATGGCTGTGAAGCAGGTGTGTCTCTGAAGCAGATGGCTGTGAAGCAGATGTGTCTGTGAAGCAGGTGTGTCTGTGAAGCAGGTGGCTGTGAAGCAGATGTGTCTGTGAAGCAGGTGTGTCTGTGAAGCAGGTGGCTGTGAAGCAGATGTGTCTGTGAAGCAGGTGTGTCTGAAGCAGGTGTGTCTGTGAAGCAGGTGTGTCTGTGAAGCAGGTGTGTCTGTGAAGCAGATGTGTCTGTGAAGCAGGTGTGTCTGTGAAGCAGGTGGCTGTGAAGCAGATGTGTCTGTGAAGCAGGTGTGTCTGAAGCAGGTGTGTCTGTGAAGCAGGTGGCTGTGAAGCAGATGTGTCTGTGAAGCAGGTGTGTCTGAAGCAGGTGTGTCTGTGAAGCAGGTGGCTGTGAAGCAGATGTGTCTGTGAAGCAGATGGCTGTGAGGCAGGTGGCTGTGAAGCAAGTGTGTCTGTGAAGCAGGTGTGTCTGTGAAACAGGTGGCTGTGAAGCAGGTGTGTCTGTGAAGCAGGTGTGTCTGTGAAGCAGGTGTGTCTGTGAAGCAGATGGCTGTGAAGCAGGTGTGTCTGTGAAGCAGATGGCTGTGAAGCAGATGTGTCTGTAAAGCAGGTGTGTCTGTGAAGCAGATGTGTCTGTGAAGCAGGTGTGTCTGTGAAGCAGGTGGCTGTGAAGCAGATGTGTCTGTGAAGCAGGTGTGTCTGAAGCAGGTGTGTCTGTGAAGCAGGTGTGTCTGTGAAGCAGATGTGTCTGTGAAGCAGATGGCTGTGAAGCAGGTGTGTCTGTGAAGCAGATGGCTGTGAAGCAGATGTGTCTGTAAAGCAGGTGTGTCTGCGAAGCAGATGTGTCTGTGAAGCAGGTGTGTCTGTGAAGCAGGTGGCTGTGAAGCAGATGTGTCTGTGAAGCAGGTGTGTCTGTGAAGCAGGTGGCTGTGAAGCAGATGTGTCTGTGAAGCAGGTGTGTCTGAAGCAGGTGTGTCTGTGAAGCAGGTGTGTCTGTGAAGCAGGTGTGTCTGTGAAGCAGGTGTGTCTGTGAAGCAGATGTGTCTGTGAAGCAGGTTGTCTGTGAAGCAGGTGGCTGTGAAGCAGATGTGTCTGTGAAGCAGGTGTGTCTGAAGCAGGTGTGTCTGTGAAGCAGGTGGCTGTGAAGCAGATGTGTCTGTGAAGCAGATGGCTGTGAGGCAGGTGGCTGTGAAGCAAGTGTGTCTGTGAAGCAGGTGTGTCTGTGAAACAGGTGGCTGTGAAGCAGGTGTGTCTGTGAAGCAGGTGTGTCTGTGAAGCAGGTGTGTCTGTGAAGTAGATGGCTGTGAAGCAGGTGTGTCTGTGAAGCAGATGGCTGTGAAGCAGATGTGTCTGTAAAGCAGGTGTGTCTGTGAAGCAGATGTGTCTGTGAAGCAGGTGTGTCTGTGAAGCAGGTGGCTGTGAAGCAGATGTGTCTGTGAAGCAGGTGTGTCTGAAGCAGGTGTGTCTGTGAAGCAGGTGTGTCTGTGAAGCAGGTGTGTCTGTGAAGCAGGTGTGTCTGTGAAGCAGATGTGTCTGTGAAGCACGTGTGTCTGTGAAGCAGGTGGCTGTGAAGCAGATGTGTCTGTGAAGCAGGTGTGTCTGAAGCAGGTGTGTCTGTGAAGCAGATGGCTGTGAAGCAGGTGTGTCTGTGAAGCAGGTGGCTGTGAAGCAGATGTGTCTGTGAAGCAGATGGCTGTGAAGCAGGTGGCTGTGAAGCAGGTGTGTCTGTGAAGCAGGTGTGTCTGTGAAGCAGGTGTGTCTGTGAAGCAGGTGGCTGTGAAGCAGGTGTGTCTGTGAAGCAGGTGGCTGTGAAGCAGGTGTGTCTGTGAAGCAGGTGTGTCTGTGAAGCAGATGTGTCTGTGAAGCAGATGTGTCTGTGAAGCAGATGTCACTGTGAAGCAGGTGTGTCTGTGAAGCAGGTGTGTCTGTGAAGCAGGTGTGGGTGTGAAGCAGGTTTGTCTGTGAAGCAGGTGTGTCTGTGAAGCAGGTGTGTCTGTGAAGCAGATCGCTGTGAAGCAGGTGTGTCTGTGAAGCAGGTGTGTCTGTGAAGCAGGTGGCTGTGAAGCAGGTGGCTGTGAAGCAGATGTGTCTGTGAAGCAGGTGGCTGTGAAGCAGATGTGTCTGTGAAGCAGGTGTGTCTGTGAAGCAGGTGTGTCTTTGAAGCAGGTGTGTCTGTGAAGCAGATGTGTCTGTGAAGCAGGTGACTGTGAAGCAGATGTGTCTGTGAAGCAGGTGGCTGTGAAGCAGATGTGTCTGTGAAGCAGGTGTGTCTGTGAAGCTGGTGTGTCTGTGAAGCAGGTGGCTGTGAAGCAGGTGTGTCTGTGAAGCAGGTGACTGTGAAGCAGATGTGTCTGTGAAGCAGGTGGCTGTGAAGCAGATGTGTCTGTGAAGCAGGTGTGTCTGTGAAGCAGGTGGCTGTGAAGCAGATGTGTCTGTGAAGCAAGTGTGTCTGTGAAGCAGATGTGTCTGTGAAGCAGGTGGCTGTGAAGCAGGTTTGTCTGTGAAGCAGGTGTGTCTGTGAAGCAGGTGGCTGTGAAGCAGATGTGTCTGTGAAGCAGGTGTGTCTGTGAAGCAGGTGTGTCTGTGAAGCAGGTGTGTCTGTGAAGCAGGTGGCTGTGAAGCAGGTGTGTCTGTGAAGCAGGTGGCTGTGAAGCAGATGTGTCTGTGAAGCAGATGGCTGTGAAGCAGGTGGCTGTGAAGCAGGTGGCTGTGAAGCAGATGTGTCTGTGAAGCAGATGGCTGTGAGGCAGGTGGCTGTGAAGCAAGTGTGTCTGTGAAGCAGGTGTGTCTGTGAAACAGGTGGCTGTGAAGCAGGTGTGTCTGTGAAGCAGGTGTGTCTGTGAAGCAGATGTGTCTGTGAAGCAGATGGCTGTGAAGCAGGTGTGTCTGTGAAGCAGGTGGCTGTGAAGCAGATGTGTCTGTGAAGCAGCTGGCTGTGAAGCAGATGTGTCTGTGAAGCAGGTGGCTGTGAAGCAGATGTGTCTGTGAAGCAAGTGTGTCTGTGAAGCAGATGTGTCTGTGAAGCAGATGTGTCTGTGAAGCAGTTGTGTCTGTGAAGCAGATGTGTCTGTGAAGCAGGTGGCTGTGAAGCAGATGTGTCTGTGAAGCAAGTGGCTGTGAAGCAGGTTTGTCTGTGAAGCAGGTGTGTCTGTGAAGCAGGTGGCTGTGAAGCAGATGTGTCTGAAGCAGGTGTGTCTTTGAAGCAGGTGTGTCTGTGAAGCAGGTGTGTCTGTGAAGCAGGTGGCTGTGAAGCAGGTGTGTCTGTGAAGCAGGTGGCTGTGAAGCAGATGTGTCTGTGAAGCAGATGGCTGTGAAGCAGGTGGCTGTGAAGCAGGTGGCTGTGAAGCAGATTTTTTCTGTGAAGCAGATGGCTGTGAGGCAGGTGGCTGTGAAGCAAGTGTGTCTGTGAAGCAGGTGTGTCTGTGAAACAGGTGGCTGTGAAGCAGGTGTGTCTGTGAAGCAGGTGTGTCTGTGAAGCAGATGGCTGTGAAGCAGGTGTGTCTGTGAAGCAGATGGCTGTGAAGCAGATGTGTCTTTAAAGCAGGTGTGTCAGTGAAGCAGATGTGTCTGTGAAGCAGGTGTGTCTGTGAAGCAGGTGGCTGTGAAGCAGATGTGTCTGTGAAGCAGGTGTGTCTGTGAAGCAGGTGGCTGTGAAGCAGATGTGTCTGTGAAGCAGGTGTGTCTGAAGCAGGTGTGTCTGTGAAGCAGGTGTGTCTGTGAAGCAGTTGTGTCTGTGAAGCAGGTGTGTCTGTGAAGCAGGTGTGTCTGTGAAGCAGGTGTGTCTGTGAAGCAGATGTGTCTGTGAAGCAGGTGTGTCTGTGAAGCAGATGGCTGTGAAGCAGGTGTGTCTGTGAAGCAGGTGGCTGTGAAGCAGATGTGTCTGTGAAGCAGGTGGCTGTGAAGCAGATGTGTCTGTGAAGCAGGTGGCTGTGAAGCAGATGTGTCTGTGAAGCAAGTGTGTCTGTGAAGCAGATGTGTCTGTGAAGCAGATGTGTCTGTGAAGCAGATGTGTCTGTGAAGCAGGTGTGTCTGTGAAGCAGGTGTGTCTGTGAAGCAGGTGTGTCTGTGAAGCAGGTGGCTGTGAAGCAGATGTGTCTGTGAAGCAGGTGTGTCTGTGAAGCAGGTGGCTGTGAAGCAGATGTGTCTGAAGCAGGTGTGTCTGTGAAGCAGGTGTGTCTGTGAAGCAGGTGTGTCTGTGAAGCAGGTGGCTGTGAAGCAGGTGTGTCTGTGAAGCAGGTGGCTGTGAAGCAGATGTGTCTGTGAAGCAGGTGGCTGTGAAGCAGATGTGTCTGTGAAGCAGATGGCTGTGAGGCAGGTGGCTGTGAAGCAAGTGTGTCTGTGAAGCAGGTGTGTCTGTGAAACAGGTGGCTGTGAAGCAGGTGTGTCTGTGAAGCAGGTGTGTCTGTGAAGCAGGTGTGTCTGTGAAGCAGGTGTGTCTGTGAAGCAGATGGCTGTGAAGCAGGTGTGTCTGTGAAGCAGATGGCTGTGAAGCAGATGTGTCTGTGAAGCAGGTGTGTCTGTGAAGCAGGTGGCTGTGAAGCAGATGTGTCTGTGAAGCAGGTGTGTCTGTGAAGCAGGTGGCTGTGAAGCAGATGTGTCTGTGAAGCAGGTGTGTCTGAAGCAGGTGTGTCTGTGAAGCAGGTGTGTCTGTGAAGCAGGTGTGTCTGTGAAGCAGGTGTGTCTGTGAAGCAGATGTGTCTGTGAAGCAGGTGTGTCTGTGAAGCAGGTGGCTGTGAAGCAGATGTGTCTGTGAAGCAGGTGTGTCTGAAGCAGGTGTGTCTGTGAAGCAAGTGGCTGTGAAGCAGATGTGTCTGTGAAGCAGGTGTGTCTGAAGCAGGTGTGTCTGTGAAGCAGGTGGCTGTGAAGCAGATGTGTCTGTGAAGCAGATGGCTGTGAGGCAGGTGGCTGTGAAGCAAGTGTGTCTGTGAAGCAGGTGTGTCTGTGAAACAGGTGGCTGTGAAGCAGGTGTGTCTGTGAAGCAGGTGTGTCTGTGAAGCAGGTGTGTCTGTGAAGCAGATGGCTGTGAAGCAGGTGTGTCTGTGAAGCAGATGGCTGTGAAGCAGATGTGTCTGTAAAGCAGGTGTGTCTGTGAAGCAGGTGTGTCTGTGAAGCAGGTGGCTGTGAAGCAGATGTGTCTGTGAAGCAGGTGTGTCTGAAGCAGGTGTGTCTGTGAAGCAGGTGTGTCTGTGAAGCAGGTGTGTCTTTGAAGCAGGTGTGTCTGTGAAGCAGATGTGTCTGTGAAGCAGGTGTGTCTGTGAAGCAGGTGGCTGTGAAGCAGATGTGTCTGTGAAGCAGGTGTGTCTGAAGCAGGTGTGTCTGTGAAGCAGATGGCTGTGAAGCAGGTGTGTCTGTGAAGCAGGTGTGTCTGTGAAGCAGATGGCTGTGAAGCAGGTGTGTCTGTGAAGCAGGTGGCTGTGAAGCAGATGTGTCTGTGAAGCAGATGGCTGTGAAGCAGGTGGCTGTGAAGCAGGTGTGTCTGTGAAGCAGGTGTGTCTGTGAAGCAGGTGTGTCTGTGAAGCAGGTGGCTGTGAAGCAGGTGTGTCTGTGAAGCAGGTGGCTGTGAAGCAGGTGTGTCTGTGAAGCAGGTGTGTCTGTGAAGCAGATGTGTCTGTGAAGCAGATGTGTCTGTGAAGCAGATGTCACTGTGAAGCAGGTGTGTCTGTGAAGCAGGTGTGTCTGTGAAGCAGGTATGGGTGTGAAGCAGGTTTGTCTGTGAAGCAGGTGTGTCTGTGAAGCAGGTGTGTCTGTGAAGCAGATCGCTGTGAAGCAGGTGTGTCTGTGAAGCAGGTGTGTCTGTGAAGCAGGTGGCTGTGAAGCAGGTGGCTGTGAAGCAGATGTGTCTGTGAAGCAGGTGGCTGTGAAGCAGATGTGTCTGTGAAGCAGGTGTGTCTGTGAAGCAGGTGTGTCTTTGAAGCAGGTGTGTCTGTGAAGCAGGTGTGTCTGTGAAGCAGGTGACTGTGAAGCAGATGTGTCTGTGAAGCAGGTGGCTGTGAAGCAGGTGTGTCTGTGAAGCAGGTGGCTGTGAAGCAGATGTGTCTGTGAAGCAGGTGTGTCTGTGAAGCAGGTTACTGTGAAGCAGATGTGTCTGTGAAGCAGGTGGCTGTGAAGCAGGTGGCTGTGAAGCAGATGTGTTTGTGAAGCAAGTGTGTCTGTGAAGCAGATGTGTCTGTGAAGCAGGTGGCTGTGAAGCAGGTTTGTCTGTGAAGCAGGTGTGTCTGTGAAGCAGGTGGCTGTGAAGCAGATGTGTCTGTGAAGCAGGTGTGTCTGTGAAGCAGGTGTGTCTGTGAAGCAGGTGTGTCTGTGAAGCAGGTGGCTGTGAAGCAGGTGTGTCTGTGAAGCAGGTGGCTGTGAAGCAGATGTGTCTGTGAAGCAGATGGCTGTGAAGCAGGTGGCTGTGAAGCAGGTGGCTGTGAAGCAGATGTGTCTGTGAAGCAGATGGCTGTGAGGCAGGTGGCTGTGAAGCAAGTGTGTCTGTGAAGCAGGTGTGTCTGTGAAACAGGTGGCTGTGAAGCAGGTGTGTCTGTGAAGCAGGTGTGTCTGTGAAGCAGATGGCTGTGAAGCAGGTGTGTCTGTGAAGCAGGTGGCTGTGAAGCAGATGTGTCTCTGAAGCAGGTGGCTGTGAAGCAGATGTGTCTGTGAAGCAGGTGGCTGTGAAGCAGATGTGTCTGTGAAGCAAGTGTGTCTGTGAAGCAGATGTGTCTGTGAAGCAGATGTGTCTGTGAAGCAGGTGTGTCTGTGAAGCAGATGTGTCTGTGAAGCAAGTGGCTGTGAAGCAGGTTTGTCTGTGAAGCAGGTGTGTCTGTGAAGCAGGTGGCTGTGAAGCAGATGTGTCTGTGAAGCAGGTGGCTGTGAAGCAGATGTGTCTGTGAAGCAGATGGCTGTGAGGCAGGTGGCTGTGAAGCAAGTGTGTCTGTGAAGCAGGTGTGTCTGTGAAACAGGTGGCTGTGAAGCAGGTGTGTCTGTGAAGCAGGTGTGTCTGTGAAGCAGGTGTGTCTGTGAAGCAGGTGTGTCTGTGAAGCAGATGGCTGTGAAGCAGGTGTGTCTGTGAAGCAGATGGCTGTGAAGCAGATGTGTCTGTGAAGCAGGTGTGTCTGTGAAGCAGGTGGCTGTGAAGCAGATGTGTCTGTGAAGCAGGTGTGTCTGTGAAGCAGGTGGCTGTGAAGCAGATGTGTCTGTGAAGCAGGTGTGTCTGAAGCAGGTGTGTCTGTGAAGCAGGTGTGTCTGTGAAGCAGGTGTGTCTGTGAAGCAGGTGTGTCTGTGAAGCAGATGTGTCTGTGAAGCAGGTGTGTCTGTGAAGCAGGTGGCTGTGAAGCAGATGTGTCTGTGAAGCAGGTGTGTCTGAAGCAGGTGTGTCTGTGAAGCAAGTGGCTGTGAAGCAGATGTGTCTGTGAAGCAGGTGTGTCTGAAGCAGGTGTGTCTGTGAAGCAGGTGGCTGTGAAGCAGATGTGTCTGTGAAGCAGATGGCTGTGAGGCAGGTGGCTGTGAAGCAAGTGTGTCTGTGAAGCAGGTGTGTCTGTGAAACAGGTGGCTGTGAAGCAGGTGTGTCTGTGAAGCAGGTGTGTCTGTGAAGCAGGTGTGTCTGTGAAGCAGATGGCTGTGAAGCAGGTGTGTCTGTGAAGCAGATGGCTGTGAAGCAGATGTGTCTGTAAAGCAGGTGTGTCTGTGAAGCAGGTGTGTCTGTGAAGCAGGTGGCTGTGAAGCAGATGTGTCTGTGAAGCAGGTGTGTCTGAAGCAGGTGTGTCTGTGAAGCAGGTGTGTCTGTGAAGCAGGTGGCTGTGAAGCAGATGTGTCTGTGAAGCAGATGGCTGTGAAGCAGGTGGCTGTGAAGCAGGTGGCTGTGAAGCAGATGTGTCTGTGAAGCAGATGGCTGTGAGGCAGGTGGCTGTGAAGCAAGTGTGTCTGTGAAGCAGGTGTGTCTGTGAAACAGGTGGCTGTGAAGCAGGTGTGTCTGTGAAGCAGGTGTGTCTGTGAAGCAGATGGCTGTGAAGCAGGTGTGTCTGTGAAGCAGGTGGCTGTGAAGCAGATGTGTCTCTGAAGCAGGTGGCTGTGAAGCAGATGTGTCTGTGAAGCAGGTGGCTGTGAAGCAGATGTGTCTGTGAAGCAAGTGTGTCTGTGAAGCAGATGTGTCTGTGAAGCAGATGTGTCTGTGAAGCAGGTGTGTCTGTGAAGCAGATGTGTCTGTGAAGCAAGTGGCTGTGAAGCAGGTTTGTCTGTGAAGCAGGTGTGTCTGTGAAGCAGGTGGCTGTGAAGCAGATGTGTCTGTGAAGCAGGTGGCTGTGAAGCAGATGTGTCTGTGAAGCAGATGGCTGTGAGGCAGGTGGCTGTGAAGCAAGTGTGTCTGTGAAGCAGGTGTGTCTGTGAAACAGGTGGCTGTGAAGCAGGTGTGTCTGTGAAGCAGGTGTGTCTGTGAAGCAGGTGTGTCTGTGAAGCAGGTGTGTCTGTGAAGCAGATGGCTGTGAAGCAGGTGTGTCTGTGAAGCAGATGGCTGTGAAGCAGATGTGTCTGTGAAGCAGGTGTGTCTGTGAAGCAGGTGGCTGTGAAGCAGATGTGTCTGTGAAGCAGGTGTGTCTGTGAAGCAGGTGGCTGTGAAGCAGATGTGTCTGTGAAGCAGGTGTGTCTGAAGCAGGTGTGTCTGTGAAGCAGGTGTGTCTGTGAAGCAGGTGTGTCTGTGAAGCAGGTGTGTCTGTGAAGCAGATGTGTCTGTGAAGCAGGTGTGTCTGTGAAGCAGGTGGCTGTGAAGCAGATGTGTCTGTGAAGCAGGTGTGTCTGAAGCAGGTGTGTCTGTGAAGCAAGTGGCTGTGAAGCAGATGTGTCTGTGAAGCAGGTGTGTCTGAAGCAGGTGTGTCTGTGAAGCAGGTGGCTGTGAAGCAGATGTGTCTGTGAAGCAGATGGCTGTGAGGCAGGTGGCTGTGAAGCAAGTGTGTCTGTGAAGCAGGTGTGTCTGTGAAACAGGTGGCTGTGAAGCAGGTGTGTCTGTGAAGCAGGTGTGTCTGTGAAGCAGGTGTGTCTGTGAAGCAGATGGCTGTGAAGCAGGTGTGTCTGTGAAGCAGATGGCTGTGAAGCAGATGTGTCTGTAAAGCAGGTGTGTCTGTGAAGCAGGTGTGTCTGTGAAGCAGGTGGCTGTGAAGCAGATGTGTCTGTGAAGCAGGTGTGTCTGAAGCAGGTGTGTCTGTGAAGCAGGTGTGTCTGTGAAGCAGGTGTGTCTTTGAAGCAGGTGTGTCTGTGAAGCAGATGTGTCTGTGAAGCAGGTGTGTCTGTGAAGCAGGTGGCTGTGAAGCAGATGTGTCTGTGAAGCAGGTGTGTCTGAAGCAGGTGTGTCTGTGAAGCAGATGGCTGTGAAGCAGGTGTGTCTGTGAAGCAGGTGTGTCTGTGAAGCAGATGGCTGTGAAGCAGGTGTGTCTGTGAAGCAGGTGGCTGTGAAGCAGATGTGTCTGTGAAGCAGATGGCTGTGAAGCAGGTGGCTGTGAAGCAGGTGTGTCTGTGAAGCAGGTGTGTCTGTGAAGCAGGTGTGTCTGTGAAGCAGGTGGCTGTGAAGCAGGTGTGTCTGTGAAGCAGGTGGCTGTGAAGCAGGTGTGTCTGTGAAGCAGGTGTGTCTGTGAAGCAGATGTGTCTGTGAAGCAGATGTGTCTGTGAAGCAGATGTCACTGTGAAGCAGGTGTGTCTGTGAAGCAGGTGTGTCTGTGAAGCAGGTATGGGTGTGAAGCAGGTTTGTCTGTGAAGCAGGTGTGTCTGTGAAGCAGGTGTGTCTGTGAAGCAGATCGCTGTGAAGCAGGTGTGTCTGTGAAGCAGGTGTGTCTGTGAAGCAGGTGGCTGTGAAGCAGGTGGCTGTGAAGCAGATGTGTCTGTGAAGCAGGTGGCTGTGAAGCAGATGTGTCTGTGAAGCAGGTGTGTCTGTGAAGCAGGTGTGTCTTTGAAGCAGGTGTGTCTGTGAAGCAGGTGTGTCTGTGAAGCAGGTGACTGTGAAGCAGATGTGTCTGTGAAGCAGGTGGCTGTGAAGCAGGTGTGTCTGTGAAGCAGGTGGCTGTGAAGCAGATGTGTCTGTGAAGCAGGTGTGTCTGTGAAGCAGGTTACTGTGAAGCAGATGTGTCTGTGAAGCAGGTGGCTGTGAAGCAGGTGGCTGTGAAGCAGATGTGTTTGTGAAGCAAGTGTGTCTGTGAAGCAGATGTGTCTGTGAAGCAGGTGGCTGTGAAGCAGGTTTGTCTGTGAAGCAGGTGTGTCTGTGAAGCAGGTGGCTGTGAAGCAGATGTGTCTGTGAAGCAGGTGTGTCTGTGAAGCAGGTGTGTCTGTGAAGCAGGTGTGTCTGTGAAGCAGGTGGCTGTGAAGCAGGTGTGTCTGTGAAGCAGGTGGCTGTGAAGCAGATGTGTCTGTGAAGCAGATGGCTGTGAAGCAGGTGGCTGTGAAGCAGGTGGCTGTGAAGCAGATGTGTCTGTGAAGCAGATGGCTGTGAGGCAGGTGGCTGTGAAGCAAGTGTGTCTGTGAAGCAGGTGTGTCTGTGAAACAGGTGGCTGTGAAGCAGGTGTGTCTGTGAAGCAGGTGTGTCTGTGAAGCAGATGGCTGTGAAGCAGGTGTGTCTGTGAAGCAGGTGGCTGTGAAGCAGATGTGTCTCTGAAGCAGGTGGCTGTGAAGCAGATGTGTCTGTGAAGCAGGTGGCTGTGAAGCAGATGTGTCTGTGAAGCAAGTGTGTCTGTGAAGCAGATGTGTCTGTGAAGCAGATGTGTCTGTGAAGCAGGTGTGTCTGTGAAGCAGATGTGTCTGTGAAGCAAGTGGCTGTGAAGCAGGTTTGTCTGTGAAGCAGGTGTGTCTGTGAAGCAGGTGGCTGTGAAGCAGATGTGTCTGAAGCAGGTGTGTCTTTGAAGCAGGTGTGTCTGTGAAGCAGGTGTGTCTGTGAAGCAGGTGGCTGTGAAGCAGGTGTGTCTGTGAAGCAGGTGGCTGTGAAGCAGATGTGTCTGTGAAGCAGATGGCTGTGAAGCAGGTGGCTGTGAAGCAGGTGGCTGTGAAGCAGATGTGTCTGTGAAGCAGATGGCTGTGAGGCAGGTGGCTGTGAAGCAAGTGTGTCTGTGAAGCAGGTGTGTCTGTGAAACAGGTGGCTGTGAAGCAGGTGTGTCTGTGAAGCAGGTGTGTCTGTGAAGCAGGTGTGTCTGTGAAGCAGATGGCTGTGAAGCAGGTGTGTCTGTGAAGCAGGTGGCTGTGAAGCAGATGTGTCTGTGAAGCAGGTGTGTCTTTGAAGCAGGTGTGTCTGTGAAGCAGATGTGTCTGTGAAGCAGGTGACTATGAAGCAGATGTGTCTGTGAAGCAGGTGGCTGTGAAGCAGATGTGTCTGTGAAGCAGGTGTGTGTGTGAAGCAGGTGTGTCTTTGAAGCAGGTGGCTGTGAAGCAGGTGTGTCTGTGAAGCAGGTGTGTCTGTGAAGCAGGTGACTGTGAAGCAGATGTGTCTGTGAAGCAGGTGGCTGTGAAGCAGATGTGTCTGTGAAGCAGGTGTGTCTGTGAAGCAGGTGGCTGTGAAGCAGGTGTGTCTGTGAAGCAGGTGTGTCTGTGAAGCAGGTGTGTCTGTGAAGCAGGTGGCTCTGAAGCAGATGTGTCTGTGAAGCAGATGGCTGTGAAGCAGGTGGCTGTGAAGCAGATGTGTCTGTGAAGCACATGGCTGTGAAGCAGGTGTGTCTGTGAAGCAGGTGTGTCTGTGAAACAGGTGGCTGTGAAGCAGGTGTGTCTGTGAAGCAGGTGTGTCTGTGAAGCAGATGGCTGTGAAGCAGGTGTGTCTGTGAAGCAGGTGGCTGTGAAGCAGATGTGTCTGTGAAGCAGGTGTGTCTTTGAAGCAGGTGTGTCTGTGAAGCAGATGTGTCTGTGAAGCAGGTGACTATGAAGCAGATGTGTCTGTGAAGCAGGTGGCTGTGAAGCAGATGTGTCTGTGAAGCAGGTGTGTGTGTGAAGCAGGTGTGTCTTTGAAGCAGGTGGCTGTGAAGCAGGTGTGTCTGTGAAGCAGGTGTGTCTGTGAAGCAGGTGTGTCTGTGAAGCAGGTGACTGTGAAGCAGATGTGTCTGTGAAGCAGGTGGCTGTGAAGCAGATGTGTCTGTGAAGCAGGTGTGTCTGTGAAGCAGGTGGCTGTGAAGCAGGTGTGTCTGTGAAGCAGGTGTGTCTGTGAAGCAGGTGTGTCTGTGAAGCAGGTGGCTCTGAAGCAGATGTGTCTGTGAAGCAGATGGCTGTGAAGCAGGTGGCTGTGAAGCAGATGTGTCTGTGAAGCAGATGGCTGTGAAGCAGGTGTGTCTGTGAAGCAGGTGTGTCTGTGAAGCAGGTGTGTCTGTGACGCAGGTGTGTCTGTGAAGCAGGTGTGTCTGTGAAGCAGATTTGTCTGTGAAGCAGGTGTGTCTGTGAAGCAGGTGGCTGTGAAGTAGATGTGTCTGTGAAGCAGGTGTGTCTGTGAAGCAGATGTGTCTGTGAAGCAGGTGTGTCTGTGAAGCAGGTGGCTGTGAAGTAGATGTGTCTGTGAAGCAGGTGTGTCTGTGAAGCAGATGTGTCTGTGAAGCAGGTGTGTCTGTGAAGCAGGTGGCTGTGAAGTAGATGTGTCTGTGAAGCAGGTGTGTCTGTGAAGCAGATGTGTCTGTGAAGCAGGTGTGGCTGTGAAGCAGGTGGCTGTGAAGCAGATGTGTCTGTGAAGCAGATGGCTGTGAAGCAGGTGTGTCTGTGAAGCAGGTGTGTCTGTGAAGCAGGTGTGTCTGTGAAGCAGGTGTGTCTGTGACGCAGGTGTGTCTGTGAAGCAGGTGTGTCTGTGAAGCAGATTTGTCTGTGAAGCAGGTGTGTCTGTGAAGCAGGTGGCTGTGAAGTAGATGTGTCTGTGAAGCAGGTGTGTCTGTGAAGCAGGTTTGTCTGTGAAGCAGATGTGTCTGTGAAGCAGGTGTGTCTGTGAAGCAGATGTGTCTGTGAAGCAGATGTGTCTGTGAAGCAGGTGGCTGTGAAGCAGATGTGTCTGTGAAGCAGGTGGCTGTGAAGCAGATGTGTCTGTGAAGCAGGTGTGTCTGTGAAGCAGGTGGCTGTGAAGCAGGTGGCTGTGAAGCAGGTGTGTCTGTGAAGCAGGTGGCTGTGAAGCAGGTGTGTCTGTGAAGCAGGTGTGTCTGTGAAGGAGGTGTGTCTGTGAAGCAGGTGGCTGTGAAGCAGGTGTGTCTGTGAAGCAGATGTGTCTGTGAAGCAGGTGTGTCGGTGAAGCAGGTGGCTGTGAAGCAGGTGTGTCTGTGAAGCAGATGTGTCTGTGAAGCAGGGGGCTGTGAACCTGATGTGTCTGTGAAGCAGATGTGTCTGTGAAGCAGGTGGCTGTGAAGCAGATGTGTCTGTGAAGCAGGTGGCTGTGAAGCAGATGTGTCTGTGAAGCAGGTGTGTCTGTGAAGCAGGTGGCTGTGAAGCAGGTGGCTGTGAAGCAAGTGTGTCTGTGAAGCAGGTGTGTCTGTGAAACAGGTGGCTGTGAAGCAGGTGTGTCTGTGAAGCAGGTGTGTCTGTGAAGTAGATGGCTGTGAAGCAGGTGTGTCTGTGAAGCAGATGGCTGTGAAGCAGATGTGTCTGTAAAGCAGATGGCTGTGAAGCAGATGTGTCTGTGAAGCAGGTGTGTCTGTGAAGCAGGTGTGTCTGTGAAGCAGGTGGCTGTGAAGCAGGTGTGTCTGTGAAGCAGGTGGCTGTGAAGCAGATGTGTCTGTGAAGCAGATGGCTGTGAAGCAGGTGGCTGTGAAGCAGGTGGCTGTGAAGCAGATGTGTCTGTGAAGCAGGTGTGTCTGTGAAACAGGTGGCTGTGAAGCAGGTGTGTCTGTGAAACAGGTGGCTGTGAAGCAGGTGTGTCTGTGAAGCAGGTGTGTCTGTGAAGCAGGTGTGTCTGTGAAGCAGATGGCTGTGAAGCAGGTGTGTCTGTGAAGCAGGTGTGTCCTTGAAGCAGGTGTGTCTGTGAAGCAGGTGGCTGTGAAGCAGATGTGTCTGTGAAGCAGGTGGCTGTGAAGCAGATGTGTCTGTGAAGCAGGTGGCTGTGAAGCAGATGTGTCTGTGAAGCAGATGTGTCTGTGAAGCAGGTGTGTCTGTGAAGCAGGTGTGTCTGTGAAGCAGGTGGCTGTGAAGCAGATGTGTCTGTGAAGCAAGTGTGTCTGTGAAGCAGATGTGTCTGTGAAGCAGGTGGCTGTGAAGCAGGTTTGTCTGTGAAGCAGGTGTGTCTGTGAAGCAGGTGGCTGTGAAGCAGATGTGTCTGTGAAGCAGGTGTGTCTGTGAAGCAGGTGTGTCTGTGAAGCAGGTGGCTGTGAAGCAGGTGTGTCTGTGAAGCAGGTGGCTGTGAAGCAGGTGTGTCTGTGAAGCAGGTGGCTGTGAAGCAGGTGGCTGTGAAGCAGGTGGCTGTGAAGCAGATGTGTCTGTGAAGCAGATGGCTGTGAGGCAGGTGGCTGTGAAGCAAGTGTGTCTGTGAAGCAGGTGTGTCTGTGAAACAGGTGGCTGTGAAGCAGGTGTGTCTGTGAAGCAGGTGTGTCTGTGAAGCAGGTGTGTCTGTGAAGCAGATGGCTGTGAAGCAGGTGTGTCTGTGAAGCAGGTGTGTCTGTGAAGCAGGTGTGTCTGTGAAGCAGGTGGCTGTGAAGCAGATGTGTCTGTGAAGCAGGTGGCTGTGAAGCAGATGTGTCTGTGAAGCAGGTGGCTGTGAAGCAGATGTGTCTGTGAAGCAGATGTGTCTGTGAAGCAGGTGTGTCTGTGAAGCAGGTGTGTCTGTGAAGCAGGTGGCTGTGAAGCAGATGTGTCTGTGAAGCAAGTGGCTGTGAAGCAGGTTTGTCTGTGAAGCAGGTGTGTCTGTGAAGCAGGTGGCTGTGAAGCAGATGTGTCTGAAGCAGGTGTGTCTGTGAAGCAGGTGTGTCTGTGAAGCAGGTGTGTCTGTGAAGCAGGTGGCTGTGAAGCAGGTGTGTCTGTGAAGCAGGTGGCTGTGAAGCAGATGTGTCTGTGAAGCAGGTGGCTGTGAAGCAGATGTGTCTGTGAAGCAGATGGCTGTGAGGCAGGTGGCTGTGAAGCAAGTGTGTCTGTGAAGCAGGTGTGTCTGTGAAACAGGTGGCTGTGAAGCAGGTGTGTCTGTGAAGCAGGTGTGTCTGTGAAGCAGGTGTGTCTGTGAAGCAGGTGTGTCTGTGAAGCAGATGGCTGTGAAGCAGGTGTGTCTGTGAAGCAGATGGCTGTGAAGCAGATGTGTCTGTAAAGCAGGTGTGTCTGCGAAGCAGATGTGTCTGTGAAGCAGGTGGCTGTGAAGCAGATGTGTCTGTGAAGCAGGTGTGTCTGTGAAGCAGGTGGCTGTGAAGCAGATGTGTCTGTGAAGCAGGTGTGTCTGAAGCAGGTGTGTCTGTGAAGCAGGTGTGTCTGTGAAGCAGGTGTGTCTGTGAAGCAGATGTGTCTGTGAAGCAGGTGTGTCTGTGAAGCAGGTGGCTGTGAAGCAGGTGGCTGTGAAGCAGATGTGTCTGTGAAGCAGGTGTGTCTGAAGCAGGTGTGTCTGTGAAGCAGGTGGCTGTGAAGCAGATGTGTCTGTGAAGCAGATGGCTGTGAGGCAGGTGGCTGTGAAGCAAGTGTGTCTGTGAAGCAGGTGTGTCTGTGAAACAGGTGGCTGTGAAGCAGGTGTGTCTGTGAAGCAGGTGTGTCTGTGAAGTAGATGGCTGTGAAGCAGGTGTGTCTGTGAAGCAGATGGCTGTGAAGCAGATGTGTCTGTAAAGCAGATGGCTGTGAAGCAGATGTGTCTGTGAAGCAGGTGTGTCTGTGAAGCAGGTGTGTCTGTGAAGCAGGTGGCTGTGAAGCAGGTGTGTCTGTGAAGCAGGTGGCTGTGAAGCAGATGTGTCTATGAAGCAGATGGCTGTGAAGCAGGTGGCTGTGAAGCAGGTGGCTGTGAAGCAGATGTGTCTGTGAAGCAGATGGCTGTGAGGCAGGTGGCTGTGAAGCAAGTGTGTCTGTGAAGCAGGTGTGTCTGTGAAACAGGTGGCTGTGAAGCAGGTGTGTCTGTGAAGCAGGTGTGTCTGTGAAGCAGATGGCTGTGAAGCAGGTGTGTCTGTGAAGCAGGTGTGTCTGTGAAGCAGGTGTGTCTGTGAAGCAGGTGGCTGTGAAGCAGATGTGTCTGTGAAGCAGGTGGCTGTGAAGCAGATGTGTCTGTGAAGCAGGTGGCTGTGAAGCAGATGTGTCTGTGAAGCAGATGTGTCTGTGAAGCAGGTGTGTCTGTGAAGCAGGTGTGTCTGTGAAGCAGGTGGCTGTGAAGCAGATGTGTCTGTGAAGCAAGTGGCTGTGAAGCAGGTTTGTCTGTGAAGCAGGTGTGTCTGTGAAGCAGGTGGCTGTGAAGCAGATGTGTCTGAAGCAGGTGTGTCTGTGAAGCAGGTGTGTCTGTGAAGCAGGTGTGTCTGTGAAGCAGGTGGCTGTGAAGCAGGTGTGTCTGTGAAGCAGGTGGCTGTGAAGCAGATGTGTCTGTGAAGCAGGTGGCTGTGAAGCAGATGTGTCTGTGAAGCAGATGGCTGTGAGGCAGGTGGCTGTGAAGCAAGTGTGTCTGTGAAGCAGGTGTGTCTGTGAAACAGGTGGCTGTGAAGCAGGTGTGTCTGTGAAGCAGGTGTGTCTGTGAAGCAGGTGTGTCTGTGAAGCAGGTGTGTCTGTGAAGCAGATGGCTGTGAAGCAGGTGTGTCTGTGAAGCAGATGGCTGTGAAGCAGATGTGTCTGTAAAGCAGGTGTGTCTGCGAAGCAGATGTGTCTGTGAAGCAGGTGTGTCTGTGAAGCAGTTGGCTGTGAAGCAGATGTGTCTGTGAAGCAGGTGTGTCTGTGAAGCAGGTGGCTGTGAAGCAGATGTGTCTGTGAAGCAGGTGTGTCTGAAGCAGGTGTGTCTGTGAAGCAGGTGTGTCTGTGAAGCAGGTGTGTCTGTGAAGCAGGTGTGTCTGTGAAGCAGATGTGTCTGTGAAGCAGGTGTGTCTGTGAAGCAGGTGGCTGTGAAGCAGATGTGTCTGTGAAGCAGGTGTGTCTGAAGCAGGTGTGTCTGTGAAGCAGGTGGCTGTGAAGCAGATGTGTCTGTGAAGCAGATGGCTGTGAGGCAGGTGGCTGTGAAGCAAGTGTGTCTGTGAAGCAGGTGTATCTGTGAAACAGGTGGCTGTGAAGCAGGTGTGTCTGTGAAGCAGGTGTGTCTGTGAAGTAGATGGCTGTGAAGCAGGTGTGTCTGTGAAGCAGATGGCTGTGAAGCAGATGTGTCTGTAAAGCAGGTGTGTCTGTGAAGCAGATGTGTCTGTGAAGCAGGTGTGTCTGTGAAGCAGGTGGCTGTGAAGCAGATGTGTCTGTGAAGCAGGTGTGTCTGAAGCAGGTGTGTCTGTGAAGCAGGTGTGTCTGTGAAGCAGGTGTGTCTGTGAAGCAGATGTGTCTGTGAAGCACGTGTGTCTGTGAAGCAGGTGGCTGTGAAGCAGATGTGTCTGTGAAGCAGGTGTGTCTGAAGCAGGTGTGTCTGTGAAGCAGATGGCTGTGAAGCAGGTGTGTCTGTGAAGCAGGTGGCTGTGAAGCAGATGTGTCTGTGAAGCAGATGGCTGTGAAGCAGGTGGCTGTGAAGCAGGTGTGTCTGTGAAGCAGGTGTGTCTGTGAAGCAGGTGGCTGTGAAGCAGGTGTGTCTGTGAAGCAGGTGGCTGTGAAGCAGGTGTGTCTGTGAAGCAGGTGTGTCTGTGAAGCAGATGTGTCTGTGAAGCAGATGTGTCTGTGAAGCAGATGTCACTGTGAAGCAGGTGTGTCTGTGAAGCAGGTGTGTCTGTGAAGCAGGTGTGGGTGTGAAGCAGGTTTGTCTGTGAAGCAGGTGTGTCTGTGAAGCAGGTGTGTCTGTGAAGCAGATCGCTGTGAAGCAGGTGTGTCTGTGAAGCAGATCGCTGTGAAGCAGGTGTGTCTGTGAAGCAGGTGTGTCTGTGAAGCAGGTGGCTGTGAAGCAGGTGGCTGTGAAGCAGATGTGTCTGTGAAGCAGGTGGCTGTGAAGCAGATGTGTCTGTGAAGCAGGTGTGTCTGTGAAGCAGGTGTGTCTTTGAAGCAGGTGTGTCTGTGAAGCAGATGTGTCTGTGAAGCAGGTGACTGTGAAGCAGATGTGTCTGTGAAGCAGGTGGCTGTGAAGCAGATGTGTCTGTGAAGCAGGTGTGTCTGTGAAGCAGGTGTGTCTGTGAAGCAGGTGGCTGTGAAGCAGGTGTGTCTGTGAAGCAGGTGTGTCTGTGAAGCAGGTGACTGTGAAGCAGATGTGTCTGTGAAGCAGGTGGCTGTGAAGCAGATGTGTCTGTGAAGCAGGTGTGTCTGTGAAGCAGGTGGCTGTGAAGCAGATGTGTCTGTGAAGCAAGTGTGTCTGTGAAGCAGATGTGTCTGTGAAGCAGGTGGCTGTGAAGCAGGTTTGTCTGTGAAGCAGGTGTGTCTGTGAAGCAGGTGGCTGTGAAGCAGATGTGTCTGTGAAGCAGGTGTGTCTGTGAAGCAGGTGTGTCTGTGAAGCAGGTGTGTCTGTGAAGCAGGTGGCTGTGAAGCAGGTGTGTCTGTGAAGCAGGTGGCTGTGAAGCAGATGTGTCTGTGAAGCAGATGGCTGTGAAGCAGGTGGCTGTGAAGCAGGTGGCTGTGAAGCAGATGTGTCTGTGAAGCAGATGGCTGTGAGGCAGGTGGCTGTGAAGCAAGTGTGTCTGTGAAGCAGGTGGCTGTGAAGCAGATGTGTCTGTGAAGCAGGTGGCTGTGAAGCAGATGTGTCTGTGAAGCAGGTGGCTGTGAAGCAGATGTGTCTGTGAAGCAAGGGTGTCTGTGAAGCAGATGTGTCTGTGAAGCAGATGTGTCTGTGAAGCAGATGTGTCTGTGAAGCAGGTGTGTCTGTGAAGCAGGTGTGTCTGTGAAGAAGGTGGCTGTGAAGCAGATGTGTCTGTGAAGCAGGTGTGTCTGTGAAGAAGGTGGCTGTGAAGCAGATGTGTCTGTGAAGCAGGTGTGTCTGTGAAGCAGGTGGCTGTGAAGCAGGTGTGTCTGTGAAGCAGGTGTGTCTGTGAAGCAGGTGGCTGTGAAGCAGGTGTGTCTGTGAAGCAGGTGGCTGTGAAGCAGATGTGTCTGTGAAGCAGGTGGCTGTGAAGCAGATGTGTCTGTGAAGCAGATGGCTGTGAGGCAGGTGGCTGTGAAGCAAGTGTGTCTGTGAAGCAGGTGTGTCTGTGAAACAGGTGGCTGTGAAGCAGGTGTGTCTGTGAAGCAGGTGTGTCTGTGAAGCAGATGGCTGTGAAGCAGGTGTGTCTCTGAAGCAGATGGCTGTGAAGCAGATGTGTCTGTGAAGCAGGTGTGTCTGTGAAGCAGGTGGCTGTGAAGCAGATGTGTCTGTGAAGCAGGTGTGTCTGTGAAGCAGGTGGCTGTGAAGCAGATGTGTCTGTGAAGCAGGTGTGTCTGAAGCAGGTGTGTCTGTGAAGCAGGTGTGTCTGTGAAGCAGGTGTGTCTGTGAAGCAGATGTGTCTGTGAAGCAGGTGTGTCTGTGAAGCAGGTGGCTGTGAAGCAGATGTGTCTGTGAAGCAGGTGTGTCTGAAGCAGGTGTGTCTGTGAAGCAGGTGGCTGTGAAGCAGATGTGTCTGTGAAGCAGGTGTGTCTGAAGCAGGTGTGTCTGTGAAGCAGGTGGCTGTGAAGCAGATGTGTCTGTGAAGCAGATGGCTGTGAGGCAGGTGGCTGTGAAGCAAGTGTGTCTGTGAAGCAGGTGTGTCTGTGAAACAGGTGGCTGTGAAGCAGGTGTGTCTGTGAAGCAGGTGTGTCTGTGAAGCAGGTGTGTCTGTGAAGCAGATGGCTGTGAAGCAGGTGTGTCTGTGAAGCAGATGGCTGTGAAGCAGATGTGTCTGTAAAGCAGGTGTGTCTGTGAAGCAGATGTGTCTGTGAAGCAGGTGTGTCTGTGAAGCAGGTGGCTGTGAAGCAGATGTGTCTGTGAAGCAGGTGTGTCTGAAGCAGGTGTGTCTGTGAAGCAGGTGTGTCTGTGAAGCAGATGTGTCTGTGAAGCAGATGGCTGTGAAGCAGGTGTGTCTGTGAAGCAGATGGCTGTGAAGCAGATGTGTCTGTAAAGCAGGTGTGTCTGCGAAGCAGATGTGTCTGTGAAGCAGGTGTGTCTGTGAAGCAGGTGGCTGTGAAGCAGATGTGTCTGTGAAGCAGGTGTGTCTGTGAAGCAGGTGGCTGTGAAGCAGATGTGTCTGTGAAGCAGGTGTGTCTGAAGCAGGTGTGTCTGTGAAGCAGGTGTGTCTTTGAAGCAGGTGGCTGTGAAGCAGATGTGTCTGTGAAGCAGGTGTGTCTGTGAAGCAGATGGCTGTGAAGCAGGTGTGTCTGTGAAGCAGGTGTGTCTGTGAAGCAGATGGCTGTGAAGCAGGTGGCTGTGAAGCAGGTGTGTCTGTGAAGCAGGTGTGTCTGTGAAGCAGGTGTGTCTGTGAAGCAGGTGGCTGTGAAGCAGGTGTGTCTGTGAAGCAGGTGGCTGTGAAGCAGGTGTGTCTGTGAAGCAGGTGTGTCTGTGAAGCAGATGTGTCTGTGAAGCAGATGTGTCTGTGAAGCAGGAGTGTCTGTGAAGCAGGTGTGTCTGTGAAGCAGGTGTGCCTGTGAAGCAGGTGTGCCTGTGAAGCAGGTGTCTGTGAAGCAGATGTGTCTGTGAAGCAGGTGTGTCCGTGAAGCAGGTGTGTCTGTGAAGCAGATGTGTCTGTGAAGCAGGTGGCTGTGAAGCAGATGTGTCTGTGAAGCAGTTGTGTCTGTGAAGCAGGTTTGTCTGTGAAGCAGGTGTGTCTTTGAAGCAGGTGTGTCTGTGAAGCAGATGTGTCTGTAAAGCAGATGTGTCTTTGAAGCAGGTGGCTGTGAAGCAGGTGTGTCTGTGAAGAGGGTGTGTCTGTGAAGCAGGTGGCTGTGAAGCAGATGTGTCTGTGAAGCAGGTGGCTGTGAAGCAGATGTGTCTGTGAAGCAAGTGTGTCTGTGAAGCAGATGTGTCTGTGAAGCAGATGTGTCTGTGAAGCAGGTGTGTCTGTGAAGCAGGTGTGTCTGTGAAGCAGGTGGCTGTGAAGCAGATGTGTCTGTGAAGCAAGTGTGTCTGTGAAGCAGATGTGTCTGTGAAGCAGGTGGCTGTGAAGCAGGTTTGTCTGTGAAGCAGGTGTGTCTGTGAAGCAGGTGGCTGTGAAGCAGATGTGTCTGTGAAGCAGGTGTGTCTGTGAAGCAGGTGTGTCTGTGAAGCAGGTGGCTGTGAAGCAGGTGTGTCTGTGAAGCAGGTGGCTGTGAAGCAGGTGTGCCTGTGAAGCAGGTGGCTGTGAAGCAGGTGGCTGTGAAGCAGGTGGCTGTGAAGCAGATGTGTCTGTGAAGCAGATGGCTGTGAGGCAGGTGGCTGTGAAGCAAGTGTGTCTGTGAAGCAGGTGTGTCTGTGAAACAGGTGGCTGTGAAGCAGGTGTGTCTGTGAAGCAGGTGTGTCTGTGAAGCAGGTGTGTCTGTGAAGCAGATGGCTGTGAAGCAGGTGTGTCTGTGAAGCAGGTGTGTCTGTGAAGCAGGTGTGTCTGTGAAGCAGGTGGCTGTGAAGCAGATGTGTCTGTGAAGCAGGTGGCTGTGAAGCAGATGTGTCTGTGAAGCAGGTGGCTGTGAAGCAGATGTGTCTGTGAAGCAGATGTGTCTGTGAAGCAGGTGTGTCTGTGAAGCAGGTGTGTCTGTGAAGCAGGTGGCTGTGAAGCAGATGTGTCTGTGAAGCAAGTGGCTGTGAAGCAGGTTTGTCTGTGAAGCAGGTGTGTCTGTGAAGCAGGTGGCTGTGAAGCAGATGTGTCTGAAGCAGGTGTGTCTGTGAAGCAGGTGTGTCTGTGAAGCAGGTGTGTCTGTGAAGCAGGTGGCTGTGAAGCAGGTGTGTCTGTGAAGCAGGTGGCTGTGAAGCAGATGTGTCTGTGAAGCAGGTGGCTGTGAAGCAGATGTGTCTGTGAAGCAGATGGCTGTGAGGCAGGTGGCTGTGAAGCAAGTGTGTCTGTGAAGCAGGTGTGTCTGTGAAACAGGTGGCTGTGAAGCAGGTGTGTCTGTGAAGCAGGTGTGTCTGTGAAGCAGGTGTGTCTGTGAAGCAGATGGCTGTGAAGCAGGTGTGTCTGTGAAGCAGATGGCTGTGAAGCAGATGTGTCTGTAAAGCAGGTGTGTCTGCGAAGCAGATGTGTCTGTGAAGCAGGTGTGTCTGTGAAGCAGGTGGCTGTGAAGCAGATGTGTCTGTGAAGCAGGTGTGTCTGTGAAGCAGGTGGCTGTGAAGCAGATGTGTCTGTGAAGCAGGTGTGTCTGAAGCAGGTGTGTCTGTGAAGCAGGTGTGTCTGTGAAGCAGGTGTGTCTGTGAAGCAGATGTGTCTGTGAAGCAGGTGTGTCTGTGAAGCAGGTGGCTGTGAAGCAGGTGGCTGTGAAGCAGATGTGTCTGTGAAGCAGATGTGTCTGTGAAGCAGGTGTGTCTGTGAAGCAGGTGGCTGTGAAGCAGGTGTGTCTGTGAAGCAGGTGTGTCTGTGAAACAGGTGGCTGTGAAGCAGGTGTGTCTGTGAAGCAGGTGTGTCTGTGAAGTAGATGGCTGTGAAGCAGGTGTGTCTGTGAAGCAGATGGCTGTGAGGCAGATGGCTGTGAAGCAAGTGTGTCTGTGAAGCAGGTGTGTCTGTGAAACAGGTGGCTGTGAAGCAGGTGTGTCTGTGAAGCAGGTGTGTCTGTGAAGTAGATGGCTGTGAAGCAGGTGTGTCTGTGAAGCAGATGGCTGTGAAGCAGATGTGTCTGTAAAGCAGATGGCTGTGAAGCAGATGTGTCTGTGAAGCAGGTGTGTCTGTGAAGCAGGTGTGTCTGTGAAGCAGGTGGCTGTGAAGCAGGTGTGTCTGTGAAGCAGGTGGCTGTGAAGCAGATGTGTCTATGAAGCAGATGGCTGTGAAGCAGGTGGCTGTGAAGCAGGTGGCTGTGAAGCAGATGTGTCTGTGAAGCAGATGGCTGTGAGGCAGGTGGCTGTGAAGCAAGTGTGTCTGTGAAGCAGGTGTGTCTGTGAAACAGGTGGCTGTGAAGCAGGTGTGTCTGTGAAGCAGGTGTGTCTGTGAAGCAGATGGCTGTGAAGCAGGTGTGTCTGTGAAGCAGGTGTGTCTGTGAAGCAGGTGGCTGTGAAGCAGATGTGTCTGTGAAGCAGGTGGCTGTGAAGCAGATGTGTCTGTGAAGCAGATGTGTCTGTGAAGCAGGTGTGTCCGTGAAGCAGGTGTGTCTGTGAAGCAGATGTGTCTGTGAAGCAGGTGGCTGTGAAGCAGATGTGTCTGTGAAGCAGTTGTGTCTGTGAAGCAGGTTTGTCTGTGAAGCAGGTGTGTCTTTGAAGCAGGTGTGTCTGTGAAGCAGATGTGTCTGTAAAGCAGATGTGTCTTTGAAGCAGGTGGCTGTGAAGCAGGTGTGTCTGTGAAGAGGGTGTGTCTGTGAAGCAGGTGGCTGTGAAGCAGATGTGTCTGTGAAGCAGGTGGCTGTGAAGCAGATGTGTCTGTGAAGCAAGTGTGTCTGTGAAGCAGATGTGTCTGTGAAGCAGATGTGTCTGTGAAGCAGGTGTGTCTGTGAAGCAGGTGTGTCTGTGAAGCAGGTGGCTGTGAAGCAGATGTGTCTGTGAAGCAAGTGTGTCTGTGAAGCAGATGTGTCTGTGAAGCAGGTGGCTGTGAAGCAGGTTTGTCTGTGAAGCAGGTGTGTCTGTGAAGCAGGTGGCTGTGAAGCAGATGTGTCTGTGAAGCAGGTGTGTCTGTGAAGCAGGTGTGTCTGTGAAGCAGGTGGCTGTGAAGCAGGTGTGTCTGTGAAGCAGGTGGCTGTGAAGCAGGTGTGCCTGTGAAGCAGGTGGCTGTGAAGCAGGTGGCTGTGAAGCAGGTGGCTGTGAAGCAGATGTGTCTGTGAAGCAGATGGCTGTGAGGCAGGTGGCTGTGAAGCAAGTGTGTCTGTGAAGCAGGTGTGTCTGTGAAACAGGTGGCTGTGAAGCAGGTGTGTCTGTGAAGCAGGTGTGTCTGTGAAGCAGGTGTGTCTGTGAAGCAGATGGCTGTGAAGCAGGTGTGTCTGTGAAGCAGGTGTGTCTGTGAAGCAGGTGTGTCTGTGAAGCAGGTGGCTGTGAAGCAGATGTGTCTGTGAAGCAGGTGGCTGTGAAGCAGATGTGTCTGTGAAGCAGGTGGCTGTGAAGCAGATGTGTCTGTGAAGCAGATGTGTCTGTGAAGCAGGTGTGTCTGTGAAGCAGGTGTGTCTGTGAAGCAGGTGGCTGTGAAGCAGATGTGTCTGTGAAGCAAGTGGCTGTGAAGCAGGTTTGTCTGTGAAGCAGGTGTGTCTGTGAAGCAGGTGGCTGTGAAGCAGATGTGTCTGAAGCAGGTGTGTCTGTGAAGCAGGTGTGTCTGTGAAGCAGGTGTGTCTGTGAAGCAGGTGGCTGTGAAGCAGGTGTGTCTGTGAAGCAGGTGGCTGTGAAGCAGATGTGTCTGTGAAGCAGGTGGCTGTGAAGCAGATGTGTCTGTGAAGCAGATGGCTGTGAGGCAGGTGGCTGTGAAGCAAGTGTGTCTGTGAAGCAGGTGTGTCTGTGAAACAGGTGGCTGTGAAGCAGGTGTGTCTGTGAAGCAGGTGTGTCTGTGAAGCAGGTGTGTCTGTGAAGCAGGTGTGTCTGTGAAGCAGATGGCTGTGAAGCAGGTGTGTCTGTGAAGCAGATGGCTGTGAAGCAGATGTGTCTGTAAAGCAGGTGTGTCTGCGAAGCAGATGTGTCTGTGAAGCAGGTGTGTCTGTGAAGCAGGTGGCTGTGAAGCAGATGTGTCTGTGAAGCAGGTGTGTCTGTGAAGCAGGTGGCTGTGAAGCAGATGTGTCTGTGAAGCAGGTGTGTCTGAAGCAGGTGTGTCTGTGAAGCAGGTGTGTCTGTGAAGCAGGTGTGTCTGTGAAGCAGATGTGTCTGTGAAGCAGGTGTGTCTGTGAAGCAGGTGGCTGTGAAGCAGGTGGCTGTGAAGCAGATGTGTCTGTGAAGCAGATGTGTCTGTGAAGCAGGTGTGTCTGTGAAGCAGGTGGCTGTGAAGCAGGTGTGTCTGTGAAGCAGGTGTGTCTGTGAAACAGGTGGCTGTGAAGCAGGTGTGTCTGTGAAGCAGGTGTGTCTGTGAAGTAGATGGCTGTGAAGCAGGTGTGTCTGTGAAGCAGATGGCTGTGAGGCAGATGGCTGTGAAGCAAGTGTGTCTGTGAAGCAGGTGTGTCTGTGAAACAGGTGGCTGTGAAGCAGGTGTGTCTGTGAAGCAGGTGTGTCTGTGAAGTAGATGGCTGTGAAGCAGGTGTGTCTGTGAAGCAGATGGCTGTGAAGCAGATGTGTCTGTAAAGCAGATGGCTGTGAAGCAGATGTGTCTGTGAAGCAGGTGTGTCTGTGAAGCAGGTGTGTCTGTGAAGCAGGTGGCTGTGAAGCAGGTGTGTCTGTGAAGCAGGTGGCTGTGAAGCAGATGTGTCTATGAAGCAGATGGCTGTGAAGCAGGTGGCTGTGAAGCAGGTGGCTGTGAAGCAGATGTGTCTGTGAAGCAGATGGCTGTGAGGCAGGTGGCTGTGAAGCAAGTGTGTCTGTGAAGCAGGTGTGTCTGTGAAACAGGTGGCTGTGAAGCAGGTGTGTCTGTGAAGCAGGTGTGTCTGTGAAGCAGATGGCTGTGAAGCAGGTGTGTCTGTGAAGCAGGTGTGTCTGTGAAGCAGGTGGCTGTGAAGCAGATGTGTCTGTGAAGCAGGTGGCTGTGAAGCAGATGTGTCTGTGAAGCAGGTGGCTGTGAAGCAGATGTGTCTGTGAAGCAGATGTGTCTGTGAAGCAGGTGTGTCTGTGAAGCAGGTGTGTCTGTGAAGCAGGTGGCTGTGAAGCAGATGTGTCTGTGAAGCAAGTGGCTGTGAAGCAGGTTTGTCTGTGAAGCAGGTGTGTCTGTGAAGCAGGTGGCTGTGAAGCAGATGTGTCTGAAGCAGGTGTGTCTGTGAAGCAGGTGTGTCTGTGAAGCAGGTGTGTCTGTGAAGCAGGTGGCTGTGAAGCAGGTGTGTCTGTGAAGCAGGTGGCTGTGAAGCAGATGTGTCTGTGAAGCAGGTGGCTGTGAAGCAGATGTGTCTGTGAAGCAGATGGCTGTGAGGCAGGTGGCTGTGAAGCAAGTGTGTCTGTGAAGCAGGTGTGTCTGTGAAACAGGTGGCTGTGAAGCAGGTGTGTCTGTGAAGCAGGTGTGTCTGTGAAGCAGGTGTGTCTGTGAAGCAGGTGTGTCTGTGAAGCAGATGGCTGTGAAGCAGGTGTGTCTGTGAAGCAGATGGCTGTGAAGCAGATGTGTCTGTAAAGCAGGTGTGTCTGCGAAGCAGATGTGTCTGTGAAGCAGGTGTGTCTGTGAAGCAGTTGGCTGTGAAGCAGATGTGTCTGTGAAGCAGGTGTGTCTGTGAAGCAGGTGGCTGTGAAGCAGATGTGTCTGTGAAGCAGGTGTGTCTGAAGCAGGTGTGTCTGTGAAGCAGGTGTGTCTGTGAAGCAGGTGTGTCTGTGAAGCAGGTGTGTCTGTGAAACAGATGTGTCTGTGAAGCAGGTGTGTGTGTGAAGCAGGTGGCTGTGAAGCAGATGTGTCTGTGAAGCAGGTGTGTCTGAAGCAGGTGTGTCTGTGAAGCAGGTGGCTGTGAAGCAGATGTGTCTGTGAAGCAGATGGCTGTGAGGCAGGTGGCTGTGAAGCAAGTGTGTCTGTGAAGCAGGTGTATCTGTGAAACAGGTGGCTGTGAAGCAGGTGTGTCTGTGAAGCAGGTGTGTCTGTGAAGTAGATGGCTGTGAAGCAGGTGTGTCTGTGAAGCAGATGGCTGTGAAGCAGATGTGTCTGTAAAGCAGGTGTGTCTGTGAAGCAGATGTGTCTGTGAAGCAGGTGTGTCTGTGAAGCAGGTGGCTGTGAAGCAGATGTGTCTGTGAAGCAGGTTTGTCTGAAGCAGGTGTGTCTGTGAAGCAGGTGTGTCTGTGAAGCAGGTGTGTCTGTGAAGCAGATGTGTCTGTGAAGCACGTGTGTCTGTGAAGCAGGTGGCTGTGAAGCAGATGTGTCTGTGAAGCAGGTGTGTCTGAAGCAGGTGTGTCTGTGAAGCAGATGGCTGTGAAGCAGGTGTGTCTGTGAAGCAGGTGGCTGTGAAGCAGATGTGTCTGTGAAGCAGATGGCTGTGAAGCAGGTGGCTGTGAAGCAGGTGTGTCTGTGAAGCAGGTGTGTCTGTGAAGCAGGTGGCTGTGAAGCAGGTGTGTCTGTGAAGCAGGTGGCTGTGAAGCAGGTGTGTCTGTGAAGCAGGTGTGTCTGTGAAGCAGATGTGTCTGTGAAGCAGATGTGTCTGTGAAGCAGATGTCACTGTGAAGCAGGTGTGTCTGTGAAGCAGGTGTGTCTGTGAAGCAGGTGTGGGTGTGAAGCAGGTTTGTCTGTGAAGCAGGTGTGTCTGTGAAGCAGGTGTGTCTGTGAAGCAGATCGCTGTGAAGCAGGTGTGTCTGTGAAGCAGATCGCTGTGAAGCAGGTGTGTCTGTGAAGCAGGTGTGTCTGTGAAGCAGGTGGCTGTGAAGCAGGTGGCTGTGAAGCAGATGTGTCTGTGAAGCAGGTGGCTGTGAAGCAGATGTGTCTGTGAAGCAGGTGTGTCTGTGAAGCAGGTGTGTCTTTGAAGCAGGTGTGTCTGTGAAGCAGATGTGTCTGTGAAGCAGGTGACTGTGAAGCAGATGTGTCTGTGAAGCAGGTGGCTGTGAAGCAGATGTGTCTGTGAAGCAGGTGTGTCTGTGAAGCAGGTGTGTCTGTGAAGCAGGTGGCTGTGAAGCAGGTGTGTCTGTGAAGCAGGTGTGTCTGTGAAGCAGGTGACTGTGAAGCAGATGTGTCTGTGAAGCAGGTGGCTGTGAAGCAGATGTGTCTGTGAAGCAGGTGTGTCTGTGAAGCAGGTGGCTGTGAAGCAGATGTGTCTGTGAAGCAAGTGTGTCTGTGAAGCAGATGTGTCTGTGAAGCAGGTGGCTGTGAAGCAGGTTTGTCTGTGAAGCAGGTGTGTCTGTGAAGCAGGTGGCTGTGAAGCAGATGTGTCTGTGAAGCAGGTGTGTCTGTGAAGCAGGTGTGTCTGTGAAGCAGGTGTGTCTGTGAAGCAGGTGGCTGTGAAGCAGGTGTGTCTGTGAAGCAGGTGGCTGTGAAGCAGATGTGTCTGTGAAGCAGATGGCTGTGAAGCAGGTGGCTGTGAAGCAGGTGGCTGTGAAGCAGATGTGTCTGTGAAGCAGATGGCTGTGAGGCAGGTGGCTGTGAAGCAAGTGTGTCTGTGAAGCAGGTGGCTGTGAAGCAGATGTGTCTGTGAAGCAGGTGGCTGTGAAGCAGATGTGTCTGTGAAGCAGGTGGCTGTGAAGCAGATGTGTCTGTGAAGCAAGGGTGTCTGTGAAGCAGATGTGTCTGTGAAGCAGATGTGTCTGTGAAGCAGATGTGTCTGTGAAGCAGGTGTGTCTGTGAAGCAGGTGTGTCTGTGAAGAAGGTGGCTGTGAAGCAGATGTGTCTGTGAAGCAGGTGTGTCTGTGAAGAAGGTGGCTGTGAAGCAGATGTGTCTGTGAAGCAGGTGTGTCTGTGAAGCAGGTGGCTGTGAAGCAGGTGTGTCTGTGAAGCAGGTGTGTCTGTGAAGCAGGTGGCTGTGAAGCAGGTGTGTCTGTGAAGCAGGTGGCTGTGAAGCAGATGTGTCTGTGAAGCAGGTGGCTGTGAAGCAGATGTGTCTGTGAAGCAGATGGCTGTGAGGCAGGTGGCTGTGAAGCAAGTGTGTCTGTGAAGCAGGTGTGTCTGTGAAACAGGTGGCTGTGAAGCAGGTGTGTCTGTGAAGCAGGTGTGTCTGTGAAGCAGATGGCTGTGAAGCAGGTGTGTCTCTGAAGCAGATGGCTGTGAAGCAGATGTGTCTGTGAAGCAGGTGTGTCTGTGAAGCAGGTGGCTGTGAAGCAGATGTGTCTGTGAAGCAGGTGTGTCTGTGAAGCAGGTGGCTGTGAAGCAGATGTGTCTGTGAAGCAGGTGTGTCTGAAGCAGGTGTGTCTGTGAAGCAGGTGTGTCTGTGAAGCAGGTGTGTCTGTGAAGCAGATGTGTCTGTGAAGCAGGTGTGTCTGTGAAGCAGGTGGCTGTGAAGCAGATGTGTCTGTGAAGCAGGTGTGTCTGAAGCAGGTGTGTCTGTGAAGCAGGTGGCTGTGAAGCAGATGTGTCTGTGAAGCAGGTGTGTCTGAAGCAGGTGTGTCTGTGAAGCAGGTGGCTGTGAAGCAGATGTGTCTGTGAAGCAGATGGCTGTGAGGCAGGTGGCTGTGAAGCAAGTGTGTCTGTGAAGCAGGTGTGTCTGTGAAACAGGTGGCTGTGAAGCAGGTGTGTCTGTGAAGCAGGTGTGTCTGTGAAGCAGGTGTGTCTGTGAAGCAGATGGCTGTGAAGCAGGTGTGTCTGTGAAGCAGATGGCTGTGAAGCAGATGTGTCTGTAAAGCAGGTGTGTCTGTGAAGCAGATGTGTCTGTGAAGCAGGTGTGTCTGTGAAGCAGGTGGCTGTGAAGCAGATGTGTCTGTGAAGCAGGTGTGTCTGAAGCAGGTGTGTCTGTGAAGCAGGTGTGTCTGTGAAGCAGATGTGTCTGTGAAGCAGATGGCTGTGAAGCAGGTGTGTCTGTGAAGCAGATGGCTGTGAAGCAGATGTGTCTGTAAAGCAGGTGTGTCTGCGAAGCAGATGTGTCTGTGAAGCAGGTGTGTCTGTGAAGCAGGTGGCTGTGAAGCAGATGTGTCTGTGAAGCAGGTGTGTCTGTGAAGCAGGTGGCTGTGAAGCAGATGTGTCTGTGAAGCAGGTGTGTCTGAAGCAGGTGTGTCTGTGAAGCAGGTGTGTCTGTGAAGCAGGTGTGTCTGTGAAGCAGGTGTGTCTGTGAAGCAGATGTGTCTGTGAAGCAGGTTGTCTGTGAAGCAGGTGGCTGTGAAGCAGATGTGTCTGTGAAGCAGGTGTGTCTGAAGCAGGTGTGTCTGTGAAGCAGGTGGCTGTGAAGCAGATGTGTCTGTGAAGCAGATGGCTGTGAGGCAGGTGGCTGTGAAGCAAGTGTGTCTGTGAAGCAGGTGTGTCTGTGAAACAGGTGGCTGTGAAGCAGGTGTGTCTGTGAAGCAGGTGTGTCTGTGAAGCAGGTGTGTCTGTGAAGTAGATGGCTGTGAAGCAGGTGTGTCTGTGAAGCAGATGGCTGTGAAGCAGATGTGTCTGTAAAGCAGGTGTGTCTGTGAAGCAGATGTGTCTGTGAAGCAGGTGTGTCTGTGAAGCAGGTGGCTGTGAAGCAGATGTGTCTGTGAAGCAGGTGTGTCTGAAGCAGGTGTGTCTGTGAAGCAGGTGTGTCTGTGAAGCAGGTGTGTCTGTGAAGCAGGTGTGTCTGTGAAGCAGATGTGTCTGTGAAGCACGTGTGTCTGTGAAGCAGGTGGCTGTGAAGCAGATGTGTCTGTGAAGCAGGTGTGTCTGAAGCAGGTGTGTCTGTGAAGCAGATGGCTGTGAAGCAGGTGTGTCTGTGAAGCAGGTGGCTGTGAAGCAGATGTGTCTGTGAAGCAGATGGCTGTGAAGCAGGTGGCTGTGAAGCAGGTGTGTCTGTGAAGCAGGTGTGTCTGTGAAGCAGGTGTGTCTGTGAAGCAGGTGGCTGTGAAGCAGGTGTGTCTGTGAAGCAGGTGGCTGTGAAGCAGGTGTGTCTGTGAAGCAGGTGTGTCTGTGAAGCAGATGTGTCTGTGAAGCAGATGTGTCTGTGAAGCAGATGTCACTGTGAAGCAGGTGTGTCTGTGAAGCAGGTGTGTCTGTGAAGCAGGTGTGGGTGTGAAGCAGGTTTGTCTGTGAAGCAGGTGTGTCTGTGAAGCAGGTGTGTCTGTGAAGCAGATCGCTGTGAAGCAGGTGTGTCTGTGAAGCAGGTGTGTCTGTGAAGCAGGTGGCTGTGAAGCAGGTGGCTGTGAAGCAGATGTGTCTGTGAAGCAGGTGTGTCTGTGAAGCAGGTGTGTCTTTGAAGCAGGTGTGTCTGTGAAGCAGATGTGTCTGTGAAGCAGGTGACTGTGAAGCAGATGTGTCTGTGAAGCAGGTGGCTGTGAAGCAGATGTGTCTGTGAAGCAGGTGTGTCTGTGAAGCTGGTGTGTCTGTGAAGCAGGTGGCTGTGAAGCAGGTGTGTCTGTGAAGCAGGTGACTGTGAAGCAGATGTGTCTGTGAAGCAGGTGGCTGTGAAGCAGATGTGTCTGTGAAGCAGGTGTGTCTGTGAAGCAGGTGGCTGTGAAGCAGATGTGTCTGTGAAGCAAGTGTGTCTGTGAAGCAGATGTGTCTGTGAAGCAGGTGGCTGTGAAGCAGGTTTGTCTGTGAAGCAGGTGTGTCTGTGAAGCAGGTGGCTGTGAAGCAGATGTGTCTGTGAAGCAGGTGTGTCTGTGAAGCAGGTGTGTCTGTGAAGCAGGTGTGTCTGTGAAGCAGGTGGCTGTGAAGCAGGTGTGTCTGTGAAGCAGGTGGCTGTGAAGCAGATGTGTCTGTGAAGCAGATGGCTGTGAAGCAGGTGGCTGTGAAGCAGGTGGCTGTGAAGCAGATGTGTCTGTGAAGCAGATGGCTGTGAGGCAGGTGGCTGTGAAGCAAGTGTGTCTGTGAAGCAGGTGTGTCTGTGAAACAGGTGGCTGTGAAGCAGGTGTGTCTGTGAAGCAGGTGTGTCTGTGAAGCAGATGTGTCTGTGAAGCAGATGGCTGTGAAGCAGGTGTGTCTGTGAAGCAGGTGGCTGTGAAGCAGATGTGTCTGTGAAGCAGCTGGCTGTGAAGCAGATGTGTCTGTGAAGCAGGTGGCTGTGAAGCAGATGTGTCTGTGAAGCAAGTGTGTCTGTGAAGCAGATGTGTCTGTGAAGCAGATGTGTCTGTGAAGCAGATGTGTCTGTGAAGCAGTTGTGTCTGTGAAGCAGATGTGTCTGTGAAGCAGGTGGCTGTGAAGCAGATGTGTCTGTGAAGCAAGTGGCTGTGAAGCAGGTTTGTCTGTGAAGCAGGTGTGTCTGTGAAGCAGGTGGCTGTGAAGCAGATGTGTCTGAAGCAGGTGTGTCTTTGAAGCAGGTGTGTCTGTGAAGCAGGTGTGTCTGTGAAGCAGGTGGCTGTGAAGCAGGTGTGTCTGTGAAGCAGGTGGCTGTGAAGCAGATGTGTCTGTGAAGCAGATGGCTGTGAAGCAGGTGGCTGTGAAGCAGGTGGCTGTGAAGCAGATTTTTTCTGTGAAGCAGATGGCTGTGAGGCAGGTGGCTGTGAAGCAAGTGTGTCTGTGAAGCAGGTGTGTCTGTGAAACAGGTGGCTGTGAAGCAGGTGTGTCTGTGAAGCAGGTGTGTCTGTGAAGCAGATGGCTGTGAAGCAGGTGTGTCTGTGAAGCAGATGGCTGTGAAGCAGATGTGTCTTTAAAGCAGGTGTGTCAGTGAAGCAGATGTGTCTGTGAAGCAGGTGTGTCTGTGAAGCAGGTGGCTGTGAAGCAGATGTGTCTGTGAAGCAGGTGTGTCTGTGAAGCAGGTGGCTGTGAAGCAGATGTGTCTGTGAAGCAGGTGTGTCTGAAGCAGGTGTGTCTGTGAAGCAGGTGTGTCTGTGAAGCAGTTGTGTCTGTGAAGCAGGTGTGTCTGTGAAGCAGGTGTGTCTGTGAAGCAGGTGTGTCTGTGAAGCAGATGTGTCTGTGAAGCAGGTGTGTCTGTGAAGCAGATGGCTGTGAAGCAGGTGTGTCTGTGAAGCAGGTGGCTGTGAAGCAGATGTGTCTGTGAAGCAGGTGGCTGTGAAGCAGATGTGTCTGTGAAGCAGGTGGCTGTGAAGCAGATGTGTCTGTGAAGCAAGTGTGTCTGTGAAGCAGATGTGTCTGTGAAGCAGGTGTGTCTGTGAAGCAGGTGTGTCTGTGAAGCAGGTGTGTCTGTGAAGCAGGTGGCTGTGAAGCAGATGTGTCTGTGAAGCAGGTGTGTCTGTGAAGCAGGTGGCTGTGAAGCAGATGTGTCTGAAGCAGGTGTGTCTGTGAAGCAGGTGTGTCTGTGAAGCAGGTGTGTCTGTGAAGCAGGTGGCTGTGAAGCAGGTGTGTCTGTGAAGCAGGTGGCTGTGAAGCAGATGTGTCTGTGAAGCAGGTGGCTGTGAAGCAGATGTGTCTGTGAAGCAGATGGCTGTGAGGCAGGTGGCTGTGAAGCAAGTGTGTCTGTGAAGCAGGTGTGTCTGTGAAACAGGTGGCTGTGAAGCAGGTGTGTCTGTGAAGCAGGTGTGTCTGTGAAGCAGGTGTGTCTGTGAAGCAGGTGTGTCTGTGAAGCAGATGGCTGTGAAGCAGGTGTGTCTGTGAAGCAGATGGCTGTGAAGCAAATGTGTCTGTGAAGCAGGTGTGTCTGTGAAGCAGGTGGCTGTGAAGCAGATGTGTCTGTGAAGCAGGTGTGTCTGTGAAGCAGGTGGCTGTGAAGCAGATGTGTCTGTGAAGCAGGTGTGTCTGAAGCAGGTGTGTCTGTGAAGCAGGTGTGTCTGTGAAGCAGGTGTGTCTGTGAAGCAGGTGTGTCTGTGAAGCAGATGTGTCTGTGAAGCAGGTGTGTCTGTGAAGCAGGTGGCTGTGAAGCAGATGTGTCTGTGAAGCAGGTGTGTCTGAAGCAGGTGTGTCTGTGAAGCAAGTGGCTGTGAAGCAGATGTGTCTGTGAAGCAGGTGTGTCTGAAGCAGGTGTGTCTGTGAAGCAGGTGGCTGTGAAGCAGATGTGTCTGTGAAGCAGATGGCTGTGAGGCAGGTGGCTGTGAAGCAAGTGTGTCTGTGAAGCAGGTGTGTCTGTGAAACAGGTGGCTGTGAAGCAGGTGTGTCTGTGAAGCAGGTGTGTCTGTGAAGCAGGTGTGTCTGTGAAGCAGATGGCTGTGAAGCAGGTGTGTCTGTGAAGCAGATGGCTGTGAAGCAGATGTGTCTGTAAAGCAGGTGTGTCTGTGAAGCAGGTGTGTCTGTGAAGCAGGTGGCTGTGAAGCAGATGTGTCTGTGAAGCAGGTGTGTCTGAAGCAGGTGTGTCTGTGAAGCAGGTGTGTCTGTGAAGCAGGTGTGTCTTTGAAGCAGGTGTGTCTGTGAAGCAGATGTGTCTGTGAAGCAGGTGTGTCTGTGAAGCAGGTGGCTGTGAAGCAGATGTGTCTGTGAAGCAGGTGTGTCTGAAGCAGGTGTGTCTGTGAAGCAGATGGCTGTGAAGCAGGTGTGTCTGTGAAGCAGGTGTGTCTGTGAAGCAGATGGCTGTGAAGCAGGTGTGTCTGTGAAGCAGGTGGCTGTGAAGCAGATGTGTCTGTGAAGCAGATGGCTGTGAAGCAGGTGGCTGTGAAGCAGGTGTGTCTGTGAAGCAGGTGTGTCTGTGAAGCAGGTGTGTCTGTGAAGCAGGTGGCTGTGAAGCAGGTGTGTCTGTGAAGCAGGTGGCTGTGAAGCAGGTGTGTCTGTGAAGCAGGTGTGTCTGTGAAGCAGATGTGTCTGTGAAGCAGATGTGTCTGTGAAGCAGATGTCACTGTGAAGCAGGTGTGTCTGTGAAGCAGGTGTGTCTGTGAAGCAGGTATGGGTGTGAAGCAGGTTTGTCTGTGAAGCAGGTGTGTCTGTGAAGCAGGTGTGTCTGTGAAGCAGATCGCTGTGAAGCAGGTGTGTCTGTGAAGCAGGTGTGTCTGTGAAGCAGGTGGCTGTGAAGCAGGTGGCTGTGAAGCAGATGTGTCTGTGAAGCAGGTGGCTGTGAAGCAGATGTGTCTGTGAAGCAGGTGTGTCTGTGAAGCAGGTGTGTCTTTGAAGCAGGTGTGTCTGTGAAGCAGGTGTGTCTGTGAAGCAGGTGACTGTGAAGCAGATGTGTCTGTGAAGCAGGTGGCTGTGAAGCAGGTGTGTCTGTGAAGCAGGTGGCTGTGAAGCAGATGTGTCTGTGAAGCAGGTGTGTCTGTGAAGCAGGTTACTGTGAAGCAGATGTGTCTGTGAAGCAGGTGGCTGTGAAGCAGGTGGCTGTGAAGCAGATGTGTTTGTGAAGCAAGTGTGTCTGTGAAGCAGATGTGTCTGTGAAGCAGGTGGCTGTGAAGCAGGTTTGTCTGTGAAGCAGGTGTGTCTGTGAAGCAGGTGGCTGTGAAGCAGATGTGTCTGTGAAGCAGGTGTGTCTGTGAAGCAGGTGTGTCTGTGAAGCAGGTGTGTCTGTGAAGCAGGTGGCTGTGAAGCAGGTGTGTCTGTGAAGCAGGTGGCTGTGAAGCAGATGTGTCTGTGAAGCAGATGGCTGTGAAGCAGGTGGCTGTGAAGCAGGTGGCTGTGAAGCAGATGTGTCTGTGAAGCAGATGGCTGTGAGGCAGGTGGCTGTGAAGCAAGTGTGTCTGTGAAGCAGGTGTGTCTGTGAAACAGGTGGCTGTGAAGCAGGTGTGTCTGTGAAGCAGGTGTGTCTGTGAAGCAGATGGCTGTGAAGCAGGTGTGTCTGTGAAGCAGGTGGCTGTGAAGCAGATGTGTCTCTGAAGCAGGTGGCTGTGAAGCAGATGTGTCTGTGAAGCAGGTGGCTGTGAAGCAGATGTGTCTGTGAAGCAAGTGTGTCTGTGAAGCAGATGTGTCTGTGAAGCAGATGTGTCTGTGAAGCAGGTGTGTCTGTGAAGCAGATGTGTCTGTGAAGCAAGTGGCTGTGAAGCAGGTTTGTCTGTGAAGCAGGTGTGTCTGTGAAGCAGGTGGCTGTGAAGCAGATGTGTCTGAAGCAGGTGTGTCTTTGAAGCAGGTGTGTCTGTGAAGCAGGTGTGTCTGTGAAGCAGGTGGCTGTGAAGCAGGTGTGTCTGTGAAGCAGGTGGCTGTGAAGCAGATGTGTCTGTGAAGCAGATGGCTGTGAAGCAGGTGGCTGTGAAGCAGGTGGCTGTGAAGCAGATGTGTCTGTGAAGCAGATGGCTGTGAGGCAGGTGGCTGTGAAGCAAGTGTGTCTGTGAAGCAGGTGTGTCTGTGAAACAGGTGGCTGTGAAGCAGGTGTGTCTGTGAAGCAGGTGTGTCTGTGAAGCAGGTGTGTCTGTGAAGCAGATGGCTGTGAAGCAGGTGTGTCTGTGAAGCAGGTGGCTGTGAAGCAGATGTGTCTGTGAAGCAGGTGTGTCTTTGAAGCAGGTGTGTCTGTGAAGCAGATGTGTCTGTGAAGCAGGTGACTATGAAGCAGATGTGTCTGTGAAGCAGGTGGCTGTGAAGCAGATGTGTCTGTGAAGCAGGTGTGTGTGTGAAGCAGGTGTGTCTTTGAAGCAGGTGGCTGTGAAGCAGGTGTGTCTGTGAAGCAGGTGTGTCTGTGAAGCAGGTGACTGTGAAGCAGATGTGTCTGTGAAGCAGGTGGCTGTGAAGCAGATGTGTCTGTGAAGCAGGTGTGTCTGTGAAGCAGGTGGCTGTGAAGCAGGTGTGTCTGTGAAGCAGGTGTGTCTGTGAAGCAGGTGGCTCTGAAGCAGATGTGTCTGTGAAGCAGATGGCTGTGAAGCAGGTGGCTGTGAAGCAGATGTGTCTGTGAAGCAGATGGCTGTGAAGCAGGTGTGTCTGTGAAGCAGGTGTGTCTGTGAAACAGGTGGCTGTGAAGCAGGTGTGTCTGTGAAGCAGGTGTGTCTGTGAAGCAGATGGCTGTGAAGCAGGTGTGTCTGTGAAGCAGGTGGCTGTGAAGCAGATGTGTCTGTGAAGCAGGTGTGTCTTTGAAGCAGGTGTGTCTGTGAAGCAGATGTGTCTGTGAAGCAGGTGACTATGAAGCAGATGTGTCTGTGAAGCAGGTGGCTGTGAAGCAGATGTGTCTGTGAAGCAGGTGTGTGTGTGAAGCAGGTGTGTCTTTGAAGCAGGTGGCTGTGAAGCAGGTGTGTCTGTGAAGCAGGTGTGTCTGTGAAGCAGGTGTGTCTGTGAAGCAGGTGACTGTGAAGCAGATGTGTCTGTGAAGCAGGTGGCTGTGAAGCAGATGTGTCTGTGAAGCAGGTGTGTCTGTGAAGCAGGTGGCTGTGAAGCAGGTGTGTCTGTGAAGCAGGTGTGTCTGTGAAGCAGGTGTGTCTGTGAAGCAGGTGGCTCTGAAGCAGATGTGTCTGTGAAGCAGATGGCTGTGAAGCAGGTGGCTGTGAAGCAGATGTGTCTGTGAAGCAGATGGCTGTGAAGCAGGTGTGTCTGTGAAGCAGGTGTGTCTGTGAAGCAGGTGTGTCTGTGACGCAGGTGTGTCTGTGAAGCAGGTGTGTCTGTGAAGCAGATTTGTCTGTGAAGCAGGTGTGTCTGTGAAGCAGGTGGCTGTGAAGTAGATGTGTCTGTGAAGCAGGTGTGTCTGTGAAGCAGATGTGTCTGTGAAGCAGGTGTGTCTGTGAAGCAGGTGGCTGTGAAGTAGATGTGTCTGTGAAGCAGGTGTGTCTGTGAAGCAGATGTGTCTGTGAAGCAGGTGTGTCTGTGAAGCAGGTGGCTGTGAAGTAGATGTGTCTGTGAAGCAGGTGTGTCTGTGAAGCAGATGTGTCTGTGAAGCAGGTGTGGCTGTGAAGCAGGTGGCTGTGAAGCAGATGTGTCTGTGAAGCAGATGGCTGTGAAGCAGGTGGCTGTGAAGCAGATGTGTCTGTGAAGCAGATGTGTCTGTGAAGCAGATGGCTGTGAAGCAGGTGTGTCTGTGAAGCAGGTGTGTCTGTGAAGCAGGTGTGTCTGTGAAGCAGGTGTGTCTGTGACGCAGGTGTGTCTGTGAAGCAGGTGTGTCTGTGAAGCAGATTTGTCTGTGAAGCAGGTGTGTCTGTGAAGCAGGTGGCTGTGAAGTAGATGTGTCTGTGAAGCAGGTGTGTCTGTGAAGCAGGTTTGTCTGTGAAGCAGATGTGTCTGTGAAGCAGGTGTGTCTGTGAAGCAGATGTGTCTGTGAAGCAGATGTGTCTGTGAAGCAGGTGGCTGTGAAGCAGATGTGTCTGTGAAGCAGGTGGCTGTGAAGCAGATGTGTCTGTGAAGCAGGTGTGTCTGTGAAGCAGGTGGCTGTGAAGCAGGTGGCTGTGAAGCAGGTGTGTCTGTGAAGCAGGTGGCTGTGAAGCAGGTGTGTCTGTGAAGCAGGTGTGTCTGTGAAGGAGGTGTGTCTGTGAAGCAGGTGGCTGTGAAGCAGGTGTGTCTGTGAAGCAGATGTGTCTGTGAAGCAGGTGTGTCGGTGAAGCAGGTGGCTGTGAAGCAGGTGTGTCTGTGAAGCAGATGTGTCTGTGAAGCAGGGGGCTGTGAACCTGATGTGTCTGTGAAGCAGGTGTGGCTGTGAAGCAGGTGGCTGTGAAGCAGATGTGTCTGTGAAGCAGATGGCTGTGAAGCAGGTGTGTCTGTGAAGCAGATGGCTGTGAAGCAGGTGTGTCTGTGAAGCAGGTGTGTCTGTGAAGCAGGTGTGTCTGTGAAGCAGGTGTGTCTGTGACGCAGGTGTGTCTGTGAAGCAGGTGTGTCTGTGAAGCAGATTTGTCTGTGAAGCAGGTGTGTCTGTGAAGCAGGTGGCTGTGAAGTAGATGTGTCTGTGAAGCAGGTGTGTCTGTGAAGCAGATGTGTCTGTGAAGCAGGTGTGTCTGTGAAGCAGATGTGTCTGTGAAGCAGATGTGTCTGTGAAGCAGATGTGTCTGTGAAGCAGGTGGCTGTGAAGCAGGTGTGTCTGTGAAGCAGGTGTGTCTGTGAAGCAGGTGGCTGTGAAGCAGGTGGCTGTGAAGCAGGTGTGTCTGTGAAGCAGGTGTGTCTGTGAAGCAGATGGCTGTGAAGCAGGTGTGTCTGTGAAGCAGGTGTGTCTGTGAAGCAGGTGTGTCTGTGAAGCAGGTGGCTGTGAAGCAGGTGTGTCTGTGCGCAGATGTGTCTGTGAAGCAGGTGTGTCTGTAAAGCAGGTGTGTCTGTGAAGCAGGTGTGTCTGTAAAGCAGATGTGTCTGTGAAGCAGATGTGTCTGTGAAGCAGACAGGTATGGCTGCCCCATGCTTGTTGTTTTTCTGTGTACTCATGGTGCTTGTTGTGCCACAGGGTGACTGCTGAGGTGCTGTTCCCTGCCCCTGTGTATGCTGCTGTGTGGGCTCCATTGGTGAACGCCAGCGGCGGTTTCCGAGCTCTCTCTCGCCCTCCCTCCGTTGTTGTGGGTGTGTGTACGTGTGTTTGTTTTAAACACACACCGCATACGCTGATCATTTAGTGCTGCTAATAGCGTTTTTTCCTACCCTGTAGCTCCAGCTTCTTTTTTTTGGTATTTAATATTCTCCACTTCTCTGCTGCGTTTTGCCGCTGCCTCGCAGCCACCTTGTCTTTGTCTGCCTGGCCTACCAGATGATTTAGAAAGACATAAATACCTGGAGTTGGTTTTTATGTTTTTCTTTCATAAATTGTTTGTCCTGAGTTTGTAGTTTCTTTTGTTATTTTACTTTTGTTAATTGTGGTTGGTTATTGACTCAGTTTATTACTTTTCCTTTTTGTTTTATTTATTTTTGCATTTTCTAATTTGTCTTTCTTTTGCAGTTGCTGGTGGCCGGTGGTGGCGGTGCTGGTGTCTTGGTGGTGGCCTCCCCTTCCTGTTTTGTTTGCTGTGTCAGGGAATCAGGTCTATGTTGTAGTGTGTGTCTGGCACATGGGTGATTTTGGTTGTTTTTCTTTATTTTGGAGTGCCCCTTGTTTGCCCTAGCTCTTGTCCACTCACTTGGCCCCAGCATTAATTCGGTTTTACTTTTGTGTGAATGTGATCCATTTTAACCAAGCTTTTATAGATTAATAAAAGTTGTATTTTAAACCTTGAACCTCGTCTCATGCTGCCTGAGTGACTTACCTGTATGCCTTTAATATAGCAAACTAATTCTCTGGGTGCAATTCCCTGGGTGGCGTTGTTGGTTTTCCTTGTTTTCCCTTTAGTGAAGACTAGCTTTATTTAGTTCCTTCCTTCCTCGCCACAGTAACATTGCGACATTTGCTTATACCCCACCCCCCCTCCTTTTATTTTTATTCTCTCATGAGATGTGTGCTCATTGCCGTATTGGTATTTGTATGTGTAATATATGTCTACAGCTGTATCTTTGCCGTAATAAAAAAAAGGTTAAAAAGAGATGCATGGGATAAATGGGTCGAAATTCTAACTTTTTTTGTACAATCTTGGTCCCCATGTTACTGTAGAAAGACAAAAAAAAACATTTAGATGGCGCCGTGTGAGTGGCAGCTAGTTACAGCAGCTCTTACATTTTCTCACCTCGTTTAGTGTTTCTAATGTGTTTTAGTGTTTTGTTGTTTTCCCTGTGTCACGTCAAGATTTCAAGCAAGCACGCATCTATTGAGGTTCATATTGTTACATTCGTAGCTTGCATCTTGCTGTTTTTGGAACTTTTTGGTGGGGACCCATTCAATGTTCATTTAGGAGACCCATTCAAACTCGGCTCCTTTGTTTACACCCGCGATCAGCTGTTAGAGGAGATCCCCATGGAGATACGGCTACGGAGAAGAGGATGCAGAGCGGGAGTGAAGCGCAGACAAGCGGAAGAGACGGTATAAACCATGCTTCCCGTCTGTCATCATGGGGAACGTAAGATCTCTCCCAAACAAGATGGAAGAGCTAACGGCGCTAACCCGGCTGCAGAGGGAGTATCGGGAATGCAGCCTCATGTGTTTCACGGAGACGTGGCTGAACGAACTTTCTCCCAACTCGCACATCACCCTGGACGGATTTCAAGAGGTGCGGGCGGACAGGAAAGCTATGGAGAGCGGTAAGAAGAAGGGAGGGGGAATTGCTGTGTTTGTGAACGATAGATGGTGCCACCCGGGACACATCAGTTTTAAGGAGCAACTCTGCACCAGAGACTTGGAGCTGTTAGCGGTTAGCATGCAGCCGTACTACCTATACCGAGAGAGTTTTCACATGTTATTGCTGTAACTGTGTACATCCCCCCCTCGGCTGTCGCTGCTACTGCTACAGAGCAGATCCACACTGTTGTTTCCCAGCTTCAAATTCAGCATCCCCAATCCCTCTTCCTCATCTCCGGTGACTTCAATCATGCTTCCCTGTCCTCTGCTCTCCCCCACCTTCACACAATACGTGAAATGCCACACCAGGGTCCACAACTTTGGACTTGTTGTATGCAAACATCAAGGATGCATACACCTCTCCCTCCTCCCCCCTCTTGGTCGCTCAGATCACAACCTTGTCCACCTGGTCACAGACTACACTCCTGTGGTGAATCAACAACCACTTGAGAAGAGGCCTGGGAAGTTGTGGTCTGAGGAGACTAGTGCTAGGCTCAGAGACTGCTTTGAGATTACAGACTGGGAAGCACTCTGCAGCCCCCATGGCACTGACATGGACAGTATGACCCACTGCATTACAGATTATATTCATTTCTGTGTGGAGAACACTGTGCCCTCCAAGTTGGTAGTGTTTTCCCAACAACAAACCCTGGGTAACCTCCGAGATAAAGGCACTGCTCAACGAGAAGAAGAGGGTCTTTAGATCGGGGGACAAAGAAGAGCTGCGCAGAGTCCAGAAGGAACTCCGGCTGAGGATCAGGAAGGGAAAGGACAGCTACAGGAGGAAACTGGAGAAGGGACTGGAGCAGAACAACGCCAGAAACATCTGGAGAGGTCTGGAGAACATCTCAGGCCATGGAAAACAGGTTGGAAGAAACCCAACCTGTGGTGACAAGGACTGGGCAGATAAATTAAATCTGTTTTTCAACAGATTTTATTCTTCCTCCTCTTCCCCCCTTTAACCACCCAGCTCCCCCTCCACACCTCAGCCTTCCATCTTCAACACCTGACCCTCACCAGTCCACCAGCCCACTCTCACCCCCCCTCCTGAGATACTCTCCACACACCACACTCACATCCCCACCCGAGTCACCCCCCACCCCCCTCTCCATAACAGATGATCAGGTGAGGAGTCAACTCAGAAAGATCAAGGCAAGGAAGGCCCCGGGCCCTGACGGCATCTGCCCAAGACTGCTCAAAGACTGTGCAGACCAGCTCTGTGGTGTGGTCATGCACCTGTTCAACCTGAGTCTGAGCCTAGGGAAGGTTCCAGACCTGTGGAAGACCTCCTGCGTGGTCCCTGTTCCTAAGGTACCACGTCCCAAGGAGCTAAACCACTTCAGGCCTGTTGCCTTGACTTCACACCTGATGAAGACCATGGAGAGGATCCTCCTGGGTCACCTACGACCACTGGTGGGCACACATCTGGACCCCCTGCAGTTTGCTTACCGGCCTGGTGTTGTGGTGGACGACGCAGTAATCTTTTTACTGCACAGATCACTGCTTCACCTTGTAAATATTGGCTTTGTTCTTAGACATTATGAATGAAATAAGTCTCAGTACTTTTCCATGATGACCTAAGGTGATCCAGGAGTAGAAAGACAAAACAATTGGGAAAGCAAGGGCAGATTCACACACACACATTGTTTTGGGCTGATCCAGAGAATATGACGAAGCATGTTGAACCTACTCATGTCCAATCATACTCGGTCGAGTGTGAGTCCAACCTATGAGGCTATAAATACAAATTACAACCGGAAATCGAGGCGCAGTCTGACAGACTTCCTGCGGGAGCTCTGTTCCACTGAGCCCAGCGCTGATATGCTTTGACGTGTGACTACAAATAAACACTTCATTTTCACTTGAATTACTCCGGTCCGTTCTTGAGCTTCCAACTAAAAGAACCGAATCTAACAACCTGGAGGACAACGGGATCATTGTGTTACAATTATAAACACTTTAAAAACAATCTAAGAATTTAAAAAACTGTTTCAAATATAAAGTGACCAGTGAAGTAAGACGAAAGTGAAATATAAAGTGATCAGTGAAATTCAGAAGCGCCATCACTGAGAGAGTTACATATACTGCTTCAATAAATGAGTAATAAGTCATCTAGATGAATAATGAATAAAGTATTTTTCTATTCTATTCTATTTTATTCAATGTTTACTTCCATCATATTTATAATTCCACCATTTTTAGAACTGTATATATCTTTTTCTAATATATTTATAACTGTTTTTATTACTCAACACTTTTTTTTTTATTCACGCACTGGTAGGATCATGTTTTTTGATTTATCCAGTGCTTTCAACACTATCCAGCCATCACTGCTCAGGGTGAAGATGGAAAATGCGGGAGTGGACCAACACCTGGCTGCATGGACTACAGACTACCTCACCAACAGACCACAGTATGTGAGGCTACATAACTGTGTGTCTGACGTGGTGCTCTGCAGCACAGGGGCCCCTCAGGGTACGGTGCTCTCTCCTTTCCTCTTCACCCTGTATACATCGGACTTCACACACAACACCACACACTGCCACATCCAGAAGTTTTCCGATGACACAGCCATTGTTGGATGCGTCTCTGAGGATAACGAACTGGAATACAGGACGGTCATCAAGGACTTTGTCAGCTGGTGTGAGCTGAACCATCTTCAGCTTAATACCAGCAAAATAACAGAGATGGTCGTCAACTTCAGGAGGAAAACACCCCACTTCACAACATCCAGGGATTGGACATTGAGATGGTGGAGAACTACAAATTCCTGGGTGTCCACCTCAACAATAAACTGGACTGATCACACACCAGCCCTCTACAAGAAGGGCCAGAGTCGCCTCCACCTGCTGAGGAGACTGAGGTCCTTCGGTGTGTGCAGGACTCTCCTCAGGACTTTCTACCACTCTGTGGTAGCTTCAGCAATTTTCTACGCTGTGGTCTGCTGGAGAGGGGGCAGCACGGACAGAGACAGAGGGAGACTGGAAAAACTGATCAGGAGAGCGAGCTCTGTCCTTGACTGTCCCCTGGACTGTCTCCTGGACTGTCCCCTGGACTGTCCCCTGGACTCCATAGAGGATGTGGGTGAGAGGAGGATGTTAGCTAAGCTGACATCCATCATGGACAACCCCCCCCCCCCTCCTCCATGACACTGTGGGGTCCCTGTACAGCTCCTTCAGCAGCAGACTGTTACACCCACGGTGCAGAAGGAGAGCTTCTGCAGGTCCTTCATCCCGGCTGCTGTCAGACTTTTCAACACATGCACACACTGATCATGTTGTTGCCTTCCATGATAATCCACCACTCACATAGGGATTTCACTTTATCCGTATTTCTTTATGTTTTATTCATTTCAACTTTACAATGTACAATAATATTTATACTATGTCACTTTACTTTATAGTACTTGCTTTTTCTCTTTTTTAAATTTCTTGTTCATGTCTGTTGTTGCTGCTGTGTTGCTGCTGTGGCAAGTGAATTTCCCCGTTGTGGGATGAATAAAGTACAATCTAATCTAATCTAGATGAGCGCCTTGTTCCTTCAGGGGGCGCTGTCCTTTCCGACAGTACATGCCCAACAAGCCTGCCAAGTATGGCATCAAAATATGGGCAGCTGATTTTAGAAGTGCACAGTATATACACACTGTGTCAGGGGGGAGGAATGGAAAGTACACAGCTGATTACTTTATCATGAGTGATTTTATATCAGTTTTCAAACCCACCCACTAAACCCAACACTGATCCAAATATATACTTACAGATGAGAGTGAGTGTGATATGCAGATGTGAATGGGATGAATAAAATATAATGTGAGAAAAGTTTAATTCATGTGTTATGGTGCACACTTAAAGGGACAGTTCGCCTCTTTTGACATGAAGCTGTATAACATCCCATATCAGCAACATCATTTATGAACATCTTCTTCCCCCCTGCTGCGTCCTGTGAGCAGAGTTCCAGCCGAGTTTTGGTGTTGATGAAGGTAGTCCGGCTAGTTGGCTGGGGTTTAAAAAATAAAGCGTCTTGCTTCTCAAAACAATATGCGTTCAAAAGAGTAATACATTTGCATCACAAAATCGTTCTCCAGGAAAAAGTCAGACCTCACAATCTCTTGGCCCTATTTTCTCTCCCTTCGTATCACTGCCTGCTGTGCAGACCGAAGTGCAGACCGAGCAGTCCCCTGCTTCAGAGCAGTAAACACCATAACAGGCGCGGCTGTCGTCAGGCCATAGTTATGTTACCAACAATGAGCGCAGAGTCGGTTGAAGGACTGCTGGATCATTTCAACTTAAAAATGTTGAATGTAATGGAAGCTGTTGCACCGATAAGAATCAAGAGCACCTTGATCAAACAGAAAACAAAAATCTGAAAAGAGAATGCAGGAAAGCTGAACATAAGTGGAGGAAAACAAAGCTTCAGATTCACTATGAGCTGTACAAACAAAGTAAGTAACTAAGCTTTATTTGTACAGCGCCTTTCACAGACAAAGGTCACAAAGCGCTTTACAGTTACAACAGAAACACACAGTTAGGAAGTACATACAAGTATAAGTTTAAAAGGCCAAGGCAACTCAGTTAAGTGACAAAATTTAATATTGTAGATTTAAAAATCCTAGAGGAAACAGTTCGGCATCTGAAATCAACCACTTGCACTCTGGACATAATACCATCTGACTTTTTAAAAACTGTTTTTACCTCAGTACAAAGTGATCTCCTACAAATAGTTAACAGCTCACTGGCATCAGGCATTTTTCCCAAGTCACTAAAGACAGCTGCCATTAAGCCACTCCTAAAGAAGAGAACTCTAGACGCCTCTATGATGAACAACTACAGACCTGTCTCTAATCTCTCTTTTATATCTAAGATTATTGAGAAAGTTGTATTTAACCAGCTCAACGACTTTCTGAATGAAAGTGGAAGTCTTGATAACTTTCAATCAGGCTTCAGACGTCATCACAGCACTGAAACAGCTCTGGTCAAAGTGTTAAACGACATTAGGTTGAATACTGATTCTGGTAATGTTTCAGTCCTGGTTCTGTTGGACCTCAGCGCTGCGTTTGATACTGTAGATCACAGAATCCTGTTGCACAGGCTGGAAAACTGGGTTGGACTTTCTGGAGCGGTCCTTAACTGGTTCAGGTCCTACTTAGAAGGCCGGAGTTATTTTGTTACAATTGGCAGCTATGAATCTGAGCGAGTGGCCATGACTTGTGGAGTCCCCCAGGGGTCAATTCTTGGACCTCTTCTGTTTAACTTGTATATGCTCCCTTTGGGTCAGATATTGCAGAATTTTAACTTCAATTATCACCGTTATGCAGACGATACACAACTTTATGTGTCTCTGTCACCGGACGACTGCAGCCCAGCAGACGTACTGTGTCAGTGTCTGGAGGAAGTAAACACCTGGATGAGAGAGAATTTTCTACAATTAAATGAAGACCAAACTGAGATCATTCTGTTTGGGAGCAAAGAGAAGAGGGTCAGCGTTGGTAAATATCTTGAGACTCGGGACCTTACAATCACTGACCAAGTTGGTAACCTCGGAGTGTTGATAGACTCAGATCTGACTTTCAGCAGCCACATCAAAGCTGTCACCAAGGCAGCTTTTTACCATCTCAGAAACATCAACAGAATTAAAGGTTTCCTCTCCCAAACAGACCAGGAGAAACTCATCCATGCATTCATCTCCAGCAGACTCCATTACTGTAATGCTCTTTTAACTGGACTTCCCAAAAAGAGCATTAAACATCTGCAGCTCATCCAGAACGCTGCTGCTGGAGTTTTAACCCGGACTAAGAGATCTGAACACATCACAGCAGCTTTAATATCTTTACTCTGGCTTCCAGTCGGTCACAGAATAGATTTTAAAAGCCTGCTGATGGTTTACAAATCCCAGAACGCTTTAGGCCCAAAATACATCTGTGATATGTTCAGAGAATATAAAGCCAGCAGAGCTCTTAGATCCAAGGACTCAGGTCAGCTGGTCCAGTCCAGAGTCCAGACTAAACATGGAGAAGCAGCATTTAGCTGTTATGCTGCCAACAAGTGGAACAAACTGCCAGTGGAGATTAAACTTTCACCAAATGGAGACATTTTTTAAATCCAGGTTAAAAACATTTCTGTTCTCATGTGTCTATGCATGAAATCTGCACGATATCTTTGAACTTATCTGGACTGTTGCTTGTTTTTAAATTCATTTTAATTATTTTATTTGTTTCTCTTTATATTCTTTTATGTATTTTTAATGCTTCTTCCACTCCCTGCTGCAATGCTTTTATTTTATGTAAAGCACTTTGAATTGTTTGTACATGAAATGTGCTGTACAAATAAATTTGATTTGATTTTGATTTGATAGTCAAGTCTTTGTACCTCGTAGTCTAGTATTTCGTTGTTATCTTCTAGTTCCTCGTAAGAGTGATTTATGGTTGGCCTTTTGCCTTTTTGTATTACATAGCTCCTTAGTTTAGTTAGTGCTTTTATCTGATCATCCCTCACTTTGGGGTGCTTTTTGTTTGCCTGTCCGGTGTTTCCCTGTTTTGTAGAAAATGATGTCTTTGTCAGCTTCCTACTGTGTCCGAGTGTCCCAGTGTCCTTGAGTTTCCTGGCTGTCACTATTCTGTATTATTGGGAAAAGAAGAAAAAATGATTCTGAAGCTCTTAAATCAAAACACAGTTATTCTTAAGTTTCCGGTTGATAAACCTCTAGTTTATAATTTTTCTAGTCTTTTTTTTTTAAACAGATATAGTAGTGGTGGGCATAGATTAATTTTTTTAATCTAGATTAATCTCACTGAAATCTTGAAATTAATATAGATTAATCTAGAAAAAATGGCTCATTCAGGGGTCCGACAATCCGCGGGGTTCGCGGAAACAGACGTGTAAACTTTAGTTCCTATCCAAACAATAGTCGTTTAATCCTGAGACTGTTGCAATTGCCGTGTCGAGTGCTTCAATACAATAGTGTAGTAACCCCACGCATACCTTTCTCACTGCAATTAAGTTTTAATTTGGATTTATTTCGGATTTTATTTCGAATTTAGTTTCTTTTTCACAGCTGCCTCTGCTATTCCTGCTCTTCTCAGGTGTACCTAATGTAGTTTTACATAATTTGTAACGTGATGTATATCTTGTATAACAAATTGTAAATAACAACACGTTTATTATGCCTGCCCTCACTTTCCTCATGTTTTTTTCTCGCGGGGGTGCTGCACTAGCCTGGCGACGCCATCCTACGTACTTCCGCCCAAAGATTTTGGCTCCGCACATAGTCTGGCCAAATCCACCTACCTCGGTTCGCTCAGTGTTTTGCCAATCAGCAAACAGTTGCGAGTGGTGACGCAGAACTCACGCGCGGAGTCCATTGTAGTCCATATAATTGTAGTTCAACTGCAGCGGAAATAAACATGGTGACGGAAGAACGCTAGAAGCTATCCATGAAGTTGTCTCAACTCTGGAGAGCATTATACAATTAAAACAAGAGCAAGAGGAATGCCTCGTCAATTTTGTTAGTGGCAAGGATGTCGAAGCTCTCCTTCCAACTGGCTTTGGGAAAAGTTTGATTTATCAAATGGTACCGGTATAATGAAAGCGGATGTGGGAAGCGTGATTCGCGAGCTAGAGCCTCGCGAGAGTAAGCATGAACCTCGGCGCATAACCAACGTCATTTCTAAACATTATGATTGGTTAAGGGAACTCCGTTACTCCAATGAATTTAAGTTGCTGGGTAAGGTCCCGCCCTCCATGGAAACGGATTCCTCTTGGGTTTTCCCAGACTGTTTGACAGAGTCAACAGTCGGCTTTCGCCCAGGCTAGTGCTGCACAGCCGCGGGGCCTTTAAGAATTGAACATTCTAAATGTGACGTCACGAGCTACCAAAGCTACCAAAGCAAATTCTCAAGCAAAGCTTCTCCAGCGAGGTCGCTCTTGGTGAACACGCAGCATTAGGGCAGACCAGTTTATTCACATGCATGGCTCCAGCAGTTTCTCTAGCTTCGCCAACTTCTCATATTCAGCACTTGTTGGGAGGGCCAGGTGGTGCTGCTGTTGAGATAGCGTTGTGTGCAGTGCGTCTCTGTTGCGCCACACGCGCAGTATCCTCCCTGCAGCCACCATATTAGGAGCGCTGTCTGTTCCAACAGAGCAGATTTTGTCAACTATCCCCCACAGATTAGCGACCTCCATAAACTGCCTAGCACAGGCTTCTGCAAAGTGGCGTTCTTCTGTTTTCATCACACCTAACGGCAGACAAAGTACATCGGCCTACACCCGAGCTAAAATATCAAGGTAAAAGTCATCACAGTTTGCTTACCTATTTTGACCCAGTTCCCAACCCAACTTTGAGAATAGATTAACGGCGATATTTTTTATATCGCCCGATAAGACTCTCAAATTATCGCAGCACGTTAACGCCGATAACGGCCCACCACTAATATATAGAAATATTATGGTCAGTTTTCTTAGTCTGCTCAGTAAAACTGCATATGTCCTCACAATGTTTTTGTTTCAGTTTACATTTTCCTTTGTCATTTATCACTTCTTCCAACTCATTGGCCAAGATAGACGTAAACATACAACATCTAACTGACCTAACTTGTCATTTGCTCTCTGAGTGTCAGATTTATGTGAATATGATCACTTACTCTTAAAATGTATTTTGATTTTGATCTTATGAACAAAACCTCCCTCATCTATTAACTATTGACACTTGCATAGATGTCAACTATTCTTTTCAATAGTATAATAGAATAAATAAATTAACATTATTCACTAGCTGCAAAATATAATCTAGGATGTTATCGTTATTTCAATTGCCACTCAAAACCAAAGTCCAAAAAGTACTTAAGGAATGTCCACATGCTGTAAGTTCATTCAGAACTTAAGTTTAGTTAGGCTGTAAAATTGTTATTATAAAAACCAGTCAAGTTTTAGATCAAATTATTCATTTAGTTTGACAAAACAATTCCACAATTGAGTCTTTCAGTGGAAGCACATATGCTATCTTGTATCTTGTAAAGCTAGTATCAACAAAATATATATTTGAATACATATTTAACAAATCTGAGACCATGGTCCTCAGCCGGAAAAGGGTGGAATGCCCTCTCCGGGTCGGGAATGAGATCCTTCCCTAAGTGGAGGAGTTCAAGTATCTCGGGGTCTTGTTCACGAGTGAGGGACGAATGGAGCAGGAGATAGACAGACGGATCGGTGCGGCGTCTGCAGTGATGCGGGCTCTGCACCGGCCCGTCGTGGTGAAGAAGGAGCTGAGCCAGAAGGCCAAGCTCTCGATTTACCGGTCAATCTATGTTCCTACCCTCACCTATGGTCACGAGCTGTGGGTAGGGACCGAAAGAACGAGATCGCGAATACAAGCGGCCGAAATGAGTTTCCTCCGCAGGGTGTCTGGGCTCTCCCTTAGAGATAGGGTGAGAAGCTCGGTCATCCGGGAGGGGCTCGGAGTAGAACCGCTGCTCCTCCGCATCGAGAGGAGTCAGATGAGGTGGCTCGGGCATCTAGTGAGAATGCCTCCTGGACGCCTCCCCGGTGAGGTGTTCCGGGCCCGTCCCACTGGGAGGAGGCCCCGGGGAAGACCCAGGACACGTTGGAGAGACTATGTCTCTCGGCTGGCCTGGGAACGCCTCGGGGTCCCCCCAGAAGAGCTGGAGGAAGTGGCCGGGGACAGGGACGTCTGGGTCTCTTTGCTCAAGCTGCTGCCCCCGCGACCCGATCCCCGGACCAGCGGAAGATGATGGATGGATGGATGGATGGATATTTAACAAGTTGTTGACAGATTTTTTGAAGTGAGAACTTTGATTTGAAGTGAAGATTTTAAAGGCCTACAGAAAGGTGATTTTTTGCACAAAACTGAAATAGCAGATCGATTCCTTATATAGCATGGAATTGTTTTATGATTTTAAAATAATTTTAGGTCCCTGGATAGTCCTGATTAGACCCAATAAACTATCACTACTTTTGATTTGAATTTTGGCAAACCGACAGGTGCGTGACGTCACGAGTGCCAGCTGCTGGAACAACCCCCAGTAGTTCCAGTAGCGAAGCCAGCAGTTTGCCAGACCTGGACAGCTTCTTCACGGCAAATTTCGATGTGTGCCGCAGGACGTCGCTTGGAAATATAAAACGTTGGGTTCAGTGCAGTTTTTATTGTGAGTAGATATATGAAGTGCGTGTGTTGCCCTCAGCACCAGCAGCTCACACCACCGGGGACAGAGGAAGCAGAGAGACCTGCGGTCGGACAGGAATCCACCTGGTGGAGAGCGGACACACTCTCCGCCAGGTGGAGAGTGGAAATCAGCCGGCAGAGCGATCATGTCCACGTCGGGGCTCTTGATGATCGCTCTGCCGGCTGATTTCAGGACAACCATCCCGCGGTGTGTCCGCTCTCCGCCAGGTGGATTCCCCCTGAGTGTCCGCACCGCAGGGAGCTGAACAGGGCGGGATGGCTCCGGCTGATTTCACCAGAGAGGAGGCAGGCGGACAGGGAGACACAGACACAAGTTCCGACCGCAGGTCTCTCTGCTTCCTCTGTCCCCGCAACATTTGAAACTTTTCAGGTGAGAAAGTAGTCGTTTAGATCCCCAACGTGTTGAAAACCTGACAAAATACCGGCTGTTTACCATTTTGTTCCGACGAATTCGGCGCTGCTAAAGCTAGCCGCAGTGAGTAACGCACTTCCGGTTATTTTGACAAAATAAAATACCCGTTGCCTTTTATCATAGGGAAAACAGGAAGTGAACCTACCCTCGTTGTAGCTAGCTTGAAACTGCCGTTTTGACAGGAAATGACGGTATGCCGGGTTGCCGCGGTCCTGCAGTGCTTCTGTCTTCTGACAAAGTCGCTAAATTGGCAACACTGAGGCAGCCAGGAAAAACCATGGCACTTGTGACTTTTACGGAAGCCCCGCCCCCAGTCTGGAATTCCAGGAAGGTTTCCTAGCGGCAAATTCAAAATCGCAAATTTCATGCGTTTATGAAATGTTTTGGTGTAGAGTCCAATGATCATTATTGTTCCTCTGTGGATGTATGATCATTATGTATTGGGTGTAGTGTCAGCTTTCTGTAGGCCTTTAAACAACAAAAATCCTACTCTTCTAAAAACCTCTCCAAAATTGTTACATTTTCTGTTTAAAATGTTACCATTTTTATCCATCAGTACCATGTGCAATAAAAAACTATAAAAAACTTTGTTGTACTCAGAGGCACAGCTAGAGGCATAAGTTATAGTTATCTCTTTTAAGATCTTCTCTGCTCCACAACACTGCATTTACAATGTACATTATGTCGCACTTGCCACACTTCTCACATTTACACCACATTCAAATCCTTCAAAAATGACAATCAGAAGAAGGAAACTGTATCACTGATCATCTAGAATATTTTAGTTTTTTGATTTTTAATTTTTGAGAGCATCTTTGTTCATCACATATATTATAAAATATAAAAATATACAGCCCCACTCTTGTTAGTCCTGTAATAGACATTACTTTATCTCTTGACATATTTGGTGGTATGTGGAGGTGTGTTTGTCAACCTTAGAACCATGACAACAATTTCACTAGCAAAGCTGTGTCTGTACAGCTGACGTTATATGCCACAACTGTAGGGGAACTCAAAGAGGAAAAAACTGCCAAATTGTCTAGTGACGATTAAATGGCAGCACCACATCTCAGAAAACGTTGTCTCTTGTTTATCATTGAGAAAATTTACTATAGTAAAATGTAGGGATGCACAGATCAATCAGCCTAATATTTGTATCAGCTGTACCGGCTGATAGAATAGCATAAACCAATGGCAGTAGCCAATGCTTATCTGATGTTGCATTGACTTTGCCCTGAAACTGACATAATCAGCCTGTAGCTGCATGTTCAGCAATTATCCACTGGATGGGAGCCCAATTCCTTAGCATGCAATTCAAAAACATTTTCTTAGGCCAAACAAGTACTGAAAAGTAATAGAGTGAGAAAAAGTTGAACAAGTTAGTTTTTTTCACATATGATTTTTCATTTGTATGGGAGAATTTGTGCTCATTCAAATATAGTGTTAGGAAAGGCTAAAATACCAGTTGTTCTGTTATTTCTTTTATAATGTATATTTCATTGTTTTACTGATATTACAGGAAGAAAAGGAAGACACAAACAATCCATAACAACTGTTGGCTATCAGACAAATGATTATCTTTAATGTCATCAGTATCGGCTCACAATTTCACAATTGATGCATCTCTAGTAGCATGTTTGTTTACTTTTTAACATTTTTTTGTATGTTTAGTTTTGAATAAAACATTTAGGAGATTTGTGAATGATTGGATTCTGTTCTTATTTATTCGTTATACAGCATGTTATAAGCTATTTTTAAAAATATCAAGTCAAATTTATTTGTATAGCACATTTCATGTACAAACAATTCAAAGTGCTTTACATAAAATAAAAGCATTGCAGCAGGGAGTGTAAGAAGCATTAAAAATACATAAAAGAATATAAAAAGAAACAAATAAAATCATTTAAATGAATTTAAAAACAGGCAACAGTCTAGATAAGTTAAAAGATATTTCATGCATAGACACATGAGAACAGAAATGTTTTTAACCTGGATTTAAAAATGTCTCCATTTGGTGAAAGTTTAATCTCCACTGGCAGTTTGTTCCACTTGTTTGCAGCATAACAGCTAAATGCTGCTTCTCCATGTTTAGTCTGGACTCTGGACTGGACCAGCTGACCTGAGTCCTTGGATCTAAGAGCTCTGCTGGCTTTATATTCTCTGAACAGATCACAGATTATAAACCATCAGCAGGCTTTTAAAATCTATTCTGTGACTGACTGGAAGCCAGTGTAAAGATATTAAAACTGCTGTGATGTGTTCAGATCTCTTAGTCCGGGTTAAAACTCCAGCAGCAGCGTTCTGGATGAGCTGCAGATGTTTAATGCTCTTTTTGGGAAGTCCAGTTAAAAGAGCGTTACAGTGATGGAGTCTGCTGGAGATGAATGCATGGATGAGTTTCTCCTGGTCTTTCTGGGAGAGGAAACCTTTAATTCTGTTGATGTTTTTTAAGACATTTTTTACTGAGAGACAACTTTCCTTTTGATTAAATAATAAGCATATGTCTAACCTACTGCCCTTTCAGGCAGGTGTTCTACAGCAGTTGGGGGAAAGGGCTTTACTCAAGGGTATCGCAGAGGTTGACCTGATCCTCAACGTGCGACTGATTTGGTCATAATTCACTTCTGACCTCATAAATTGTCTTAAATCTTTCTTTAATCTTTGTGTCAAAGGCTCACATACACACACCTTTTCCTCAAAATAAATATACTCACTATTTTGTTCAATTTTGTAGTTCTATATTTTTTTCTGTATTTTTTTCAGAGTATAGATCAAACACATTTGGAGTGTAAAGGATAATATAGCAAGGGAAGGTCTTTTTTTCTTATCATTTAAAAAAATAAATGTTGTTTTTTTTCAGCTTGTGTTTTATTTCTGTATCTCCTAAGCAGCAACCACATTTACCTTGCCTCACCTCTTTAAACTGCCAGTGGCACCAACTGTTCCATGAGAACCACAGGCATCAAAGATATTTTCATTTTCTCGTCCCATGACTCACGCAGACACACCTGCTTTCAAGGGAACAGGAATACCACACCCTGCGTGTCTGCTTGTTCTGAAAACTGTCAAAAAGACAGGCTGCCACATGTTCCTTCACTGAATCACTTGTTTTGTTGTCAGTACCCAAGGTTTGGCTTGATTCCAAATGAACTCAAGTGTGGAATTAATACAAACTTAAACCTTTGGAAAACCCCGACATTCGTGTGGGGGATGTTTTCTGTGTAGGAACCAGGTGGGGGAGACTGATATCGTCTAATTTACCACAACCTTTGCATTATGAAAGTATTTGGGAGTTCCTCAGATTCACTTTCAGTCAAATCTTGAAACGTTTAAATGTGTTTTATATCTTTGTACAGGTTCTCAGTGAAATCACGAGCTGCATTTTAAGATCCTTTTCACAATCATATTCGGAAGAATGACGAATAAATCATTATTTTGGGAGATGACTAACCTGCCTATGGAGCCACATTGCCCCCTACTGGTCTGTAGTATTGAATAGTTAAATCCAAATGAAGTCAGTAAACTGGACATTTGTATGAAATAATGCAACTGTTAACCATCTTTCCTGCTGTTTCTTTTTGTATTCCATGGTTAACACAGGAAAATAACATTGTTTGGTTCGTTATTCATACGTCGTAACTTTACAGATATCCATCTGAATTTTGAGACTCATAATCGTTACCTATGTTATGTTATAACATATATTATTATATATTATATTGTTATTTGATGTCTTTATATCATAAGCCAATGTTATATATATATATGTATAAAAAAAAAAAATTGGTCCTAAGATGGTGGCGCATACACACGCAGCCATTTGTTTGTTTTGTACGTGTTTTTGGTGTTGCTCCAGTCACTGGAAGCATTAATTCAGTATGGTGGAAACTGTCAAATTGATGCACCCCCTGAGTTGGATTTCATACCACCAGAGATTCAACGGACCAGAATGGCTGTCGCCACCTCCTGCCTTCGGCCTAGGAGACACCGTAAACAAAAGCAGGGTAATAATGCAGCGTGCGCGCTAGGCTACATGCTAACCCACACCGACCAGCTCTTCCCAGTCTCTTCCTCGCCAATGTAAGATCACTCGCCAACAAGGGATGGCGAAATTTAAAAAAAGTCTTAACCGACCACTGAGCCTCATTAGTCGATTAAAGTCGGTCACCGAAAATTCTATAAGTGCCATTTATGATATCTGTGTCCTGTCGCGCGTCTTTCTCTGCCGACTGGTTAAGCTCCCACCACACAATCAATGTTAGTTCGTGCCCTTGGTATTATACATTTTCCCCAATCATTGACCACTAGTTCTAGGCGTACTTGTGGAGGAATAAGGGTTTTGTGTAGAAAAATAATTGCTGTGCCTGCGCAGACACGCACAGCCACACATTACGCGCAACGGCGCCCTTCCAGTCACGGTACTTTTTAAACACGAATCAAACGCGGCACCGAACTCGGGCTGTTAAAAGCCCCCGTTACAAAGTCACAAACAGAGAACGGTGCATTTGGCGGTGTTACAGGAAAGTAGGTTAACCAATGACTTTGTTAAAAAAAAAACTTACCGAATGCCAACAGCCTCTGTGGCGTAGCCTATGCTGCACAAAATCCTTTGCAATAAGTTCCTGTCGTCTTGCCATTTAAGTACAGATGAATATATCACAACAAGTAGGCTAAGTTAGTCTTGTGTCTTTTGCCATTACAGTGTTACAATTATCATTATGTCGTAGTCCACACGCAGCCACTAACAAGCTGGCAGTGAAGGTTGTCACAATATTGCCGTCAGGATACATTTGCATTAGCCTACATGCAACCCTTAACTTCTCACGTCAAAATGACTGTGAGAATGGGTGAGAATGGTGCAATAACGATGAGAACAATTTCTACCTTTTTTTTATTGTTTTTTCCAAAAGACATAACGGTGAACTTGAACTGAAACAATGTTAAAAACGGCAAACATGAACACATAAACACCGTGTGAAATAGGCCTGATCAACTGATCAATTTACCCACCCCACCACCCCATTATTTATATTAGGCTATGAATTATTCTTATTCAAAAACACGAGCATGTCCACATGCTCCGGAGTTAGACGTGTGCGCAGGCGATTCACCACAAGTCCCGCAGCAGAGAAAACTCTCTCCGATGGTACAGAGGTTCCGGGGATGCAGAGGTAGCGCTCTGCCAAGCTCGCCAGCCGGGGAAAGCGCGGATGATTTGCCCTCCACCACTCCAGCGGGTTGCTGTCGAGTGAAGGGCGGCTGTCTTTTCTGTACGTGTCCACCTCCAGTTGAGGATCCGCGGCATCGGCTGTGCTGTAGTCGTCCCCCAGTAACATAGCCATCGCACTCTTCCTGCAGCTGATTTCAGACGGGCCTGCTGTCACCGCACCGTCCCCTTCTCCTATAGCACCAGGCATGTCCTCACCCATCGCGTGCTCCACGTCAGCACAGAGTTGCTTGAGTTTCTCAAACACTGCCTCTCTTTTTGCTGGTGACAGGAACGGGATGTGTTTGTGCCGTGGGTCGAGGGCTGAAGCGATCAGCGCTGGCATTGAAACCAAGCGTTCGCTGTCAACCTGACGAAGAATGTAAATAAAATGTATGTAATTAGCCTAATTGTTAATGAGATATAGCCACATAACATGTACGCATAGGCAACATGCCTACAGAACACATGCGATTAATTAATCATTTTTCTTTATAACAACATATAGGCCTAGCTTACAAAAATATAATGGGCTAATAAAATATAGGCCTGGCGTGGTTTTATTAATCATTAAATATGTAATGATTGACTATATAGGCTATATGACCTTAGGCTACTTAATTAAAATACTAGGCCTATAGACAAAATAACTTACCTCCATGCGTTCACTTAGTGATCGTAGAACCGTCCTCTTAAACTCCGCCACCCGAGGCCTTTCATCTGCAGCAACGAGCAGGTGTTTCCTGATGATGCTGAAGGTGATGGGGTAAATGTGGGAGATTGCTACGGTCTTCTCGGATGAAATTAGCGTTGTAGCACATTTCAGGGTTTCTAAGAGGGGTTTGAGCTCGCCCATTATTGCCCAGTACTCATCAGTGAGCTCCAAGACTCTGGCATCTTGGAGCTTGGTCACGGTGCGGTCGGAGAGGACGGCCGTCACCGCCCACCGCTGCTCCAGCAGCCTCTCGAACATGTCCACGACCGAGTTCCACCGAGTCTTGCAGGACTGTATGAGCTTATGTTTCGGCAGCTGCATCTGTTCTTGCTTTTCTTCCAATGCCTTACATGCTACGGTGCTGTGGCTGAAATGGCGCACTAATTTTCCCGCAGCACATATCACTCTATGGACGAAAATCTTGAATGCGTCGTTGATTGCCAGCTGCAGGGTGTGCGCAAAGCAAGACACCGACATCCAGTCCACTCTCTCCCGGTTGTTGGCAGCCACTATGTTGCTCGCGTTGTCGTGGACACACGCGACAACCTTCCCTGTCAAGCCCCACTGGTCCACAGCTTCCTTCAGCGATGCAGCGAGGTTGTCAGCTGTGTGCCTGCCTGCCATACTTCTTGTCATAAGAACTGCAGATTGCATTTGCCACTCCTTGCCAATCCAGTGGCACGTTACCGTCACATAAGACTCGGTGGTGAGCGCAGTCCATGAGTCTGTGGTGATGGCCACGTAGTTGACAGCAGAGAGCTCAGCGAGGAGCTCACCCTTCTTGCTGGCAAAACGATGCTCGATCCTGGATGTGATCGTCTGACGTGATGGGACAGAAAAATTTGGCTCCAGGTATTTAAAGAGCTCTAAAAAGCCCTCTCCGCTCACCACACTCACAGGAAGCAAATCCTTTTCCACCATCTGACATATTTTAGTTGTAATCATTTGTGACCGCTGCTGGTCACACTTCCTAGAGCTACCTCCTAGCATAGCTAACACCGTTGGTTGGCTTGTTCTCCGGTCACCGCTGGTTGAGGCTTGAGGATGGTGCATTTTTAAATGGTACAACATCGTTGATGTGCTGCTGCTGTACTTCAACGTGGTGTCACATAGCGTACATTTGACATCGCTGTCGTTAATTTTAATGAAGTGTTCCCACACTGCGCTTTTCCCTTTCATTGTTTTCATGGTTGTCTGCTAATACGTCAGCTTTGTACTTTTTGTTCACGTTCTGAGCATTCTAAGCTCGCGCCAAATAGGCCCTAGCCTATCACATAGATTCATTTTGATCAATTTGTCTGTTATATATTTGCAACATTTGTCTAGTTTCATTTTTAATAACAATAAAAGTTTATTAGGCCTATATGTTCTAACTGTTTCCACATAATGGTTAACGTGCTTCACATTGGCTTTATTTAGGTTAATAGTGGCGATTTTTTTTTTAACTGCGCTGACAGGACCCGTCATGTACGGCGTACAAGTTGTCATAGCAACCGGTGTAAGAGAGGACCTCTGAGGAGGGCGCTACGTGAGCTCTGCTGCGGTTGTTCTTCCATCGTGGGATGTCTCATGCTCACATAACATTTCTAAAGATATAGTAAGGGTTTCTATAGTGAGGTTAGGTTTTTTTTTTTTTTTTTTTTTTAATAACCGACGGCAGAAAAATTCTAACCGGACGACGTTGATTCGGTCAACCATCGGTCATGCGGTCATCGGTTAACATCCCTATCGCCAACAAAATGGACGAGATTCAGCTGAGGATCATCTCGAGGAGGACGGACAGCTGTGTGGCCATCATCACAGAGACCTGGCTGGACTCAAACACACGACGGCGCGGTCGAGTTAGCGGGACTCTCTTTGTTTCGAGCAGACAGGACTGCAGCCTCTAGTAAAAGCAGAGGCGGAGGGCTCGCGCTTTACATCCACAACTCCTGGTGTACAGCCACACACATCATCGGAACGCACTGCACACCTGATCTGGAATACGTGGCTGTGAAATGCAGGCCATTCAAGACAGTGAGAGAGTTCTGCTCCATCCTGATCATGGCTGTTTACATTCCACCGTGGGCTAATGCTAAGCTAGCACTAGAGGAGCTCTACTGTCTAGTAAGCAGGCAGATGAACTCCAACCCGAAGGCAGCTGTGATTGTGGCGGGAGACTTCAATCATGTGGAACTCAAAGCAGTGCTTCCAAAATTCAAGAAGTTCATTCACTTTTCTACCAGAGACAATAACATATTAGATCAAGTTTACTGCAACATCCCAGGAAATGTGGAGAGGCATCAGAACCATAACGGACTACAGGAACAGCAACCAGAAGATCAGCCACGACCCCACCCTGCCTGACACCCTGAACAGTTTCTTTGCACGCTTCGACACACCTGGCAGCAGAGAAACTGTTCATCTGCCACCGCTTGGGGAGCAACCCCAGGCTCTTGTCCTGCAGCAACACCAAGGGCCTCATGTACAAAGGGTGCGTACGCACGTTTTCACGTCAGAAAGACCGTGGAAATGTGCGGTGCCTCACGCCAACTTCAGGGCTGGCGTACGCACTTTTCTACAGCTGCTGATTCTTTGGCGACACCTAAAGTGATATTGGGAAACTGTTAGAATAAATAAATGTGAAAACAATTTGTCCTCAGACAGTGATGTGCACATTTGAGATTCATGAACAATTAATACTGATAAAAAATTAACACACCCATTTGTCTGCAGTTACACGAGTGGATATAAAAGCAGCACAAAGTGGTGCAATGCATACCATTAAAAACAATGGCTGCTTTAGCAGTTTTAGAATACTTTGCAAATGGTGCAATTCGAAGAGAGTGTGTGTTCAGAGACAGAGAGGATTTGCTGGCATATGATGGCGACTGACTCATTAGCCGTTTTGAGGGAAATCCTCCTGGAACTGTGCGCAGAGCTGCGGCCGGCGTTGGAGCGCAACACAGCGAGGAGCCATGCGCTGCCTGTGCTCACAGGTGATGTGCACACTGGGGTTCCTATAGCAACCGGGGCATTCCAGAGGGAGCTGGTCAACCGATTGGGACTGTGCCAGTCTACCCTGACCCGAGCCATGCCAGCCGTGTGGGACAGAATTATCCGCATCTCAGCCACGTATATCAAATTCCCAACAGGCCAACATTAAAGCTCAATTTGAAGCGAGAGACGTTTTTTTTTTTTTTTTTAACCTCTCGTCCTGTCAATCAATCAATCAATCAATCAAATTTAATTTATATAGCCCTTTACAATCACCAACTGGTACTCAAAGTGCTTTACAACAGGATAAAAAACAACAATACGTAAAACAAAACATAAAACACGATGCAAAAATGGTAGAAGTGCTAAAAGTGCTAAAAGTGATGCAGGGCATTAAAAGCCTTCCACAAGTGCAATAAAAATTAATTGAATAAAATTTGTATAAAATTAAGATAATTAGAGCGGAAAGAATGAGCATAGTGGCCCTAATCAGAGTTGGAACGCCAGTCTAAAAAGGTGGGTCTTAAGCTTCGATTTAAAAAGGCCGAGATCAGTGATGGTGCGGATATCAGGGGGCAGTTTGTTCCACAGTCTAGGAGCAGCAATGGCAAAGGAACGATCACCCCACTGCTTAGATCTCGACCTTGGGACCTCTAAAAGAAGCTGACCTGAAGAGCGCAGGGTTCTACCACAGTTGCGAAAAGTTAAAATGTCTGACAGATAAGAAGGTGCCAAGCCATTAGTGGCGTAAAAAACAAACAACAGGAGTTTAAAATCGATTCTGAATCGTACCGGAAGCCAATGAAGAGACGATAGCACAGGAGTAATGTGTTCGCGCCTAGAAGTGTCCGTTAAAAATCGGGCAGCAGCGTTCTGCACAAGTTGAAGACGTGAGAGAGAGGTCTGACTGAGGCCAACATAGAGAGCATTACAGTAATCCAGTCTGGAGCTGATAAAAGCGTGGATTGCCTTTTCAAGGTCCTGCCGACTGAGGAAGGGCTTCACTTTGGCCAACAGGCGGAGCTGGAAGAAGCTTGTGCTGACGACTGAGCTGATCTGTTTGTTAAACTTCAGCCCACTATCAAATGTAACACCAAGATTTTTCACATGAGATTTAAAATGCGGGGCCAGAGAACCAGAATTTAAAGTAAAAGCATTTAACATCACTGAAGTCCCAAATAAAATACATTCAGTCTTGTCATCATTCAGGAGTAAAAAGTTCTGTGCAAGCCACTGCTTTATGTCCGAGATGCAGTCCAGAAGCTTGGAGAAAGCAGTGTCATCATTTGTTCGCACTGGCAAGTATAACTGAAGGTCGTCGGCATAAAAGTGGAAGGACAGGTCGTGTTTTTCGATTATTGATCCCAGGGGTAGCAAATATAAAGAAAATAGAATAGGGCCGAGAATAGAACCCTGTGGTACCCCACAGGACAAGGGTGAGTCTGAGGAACAGAGGTCACCAATCATAACAGCAAAACTCCTGCCTGCCAGATATGACCTAAACCATTGGAGAGCGGTGCCACGGATGCCTACATACTGGTCAAGGCGGGATACAAGGACTGCATGGTCTACTGTATCAAAGGCAGCTGTGAGATCCAGCAGCACCAGCACAGCAGGGTTCCCAGCGTCAACAGACAGCGCAATATCATTGTGCACCTTTAACAGCGCAGATTCTGTGCTATGTCGGGATCTAAAACCGGACTGAAATTTCTCGAGAACAGAATTGCTCTCAAGAAATGCCTGTAGTTGAATAAAAACTACTTTTTCTAAAACCTTGGAAAGAAAAGGCAAGTGGGAGACAGGTCTAAAATTTGAGAGCACAGAGGGGTCAGGATGAGGTTTTTTCAGGAGGGGCCTAACCATGGCGTGTTTGAAGGCAGCTGGAACAGACCCAGAGCTAAGACAGGTATTAATTAAGACTAGGAGACTTGACCCAACAGAACTAAAAACCTCTTTTAAAAGCTTAGCTGGAATTATGTCTAAGGGGCAGTTCGTGGGTTTCATGCCACTAACCACCTTAGTGAAAGCCGACAGCAAGACGGTGTCGAACCGCTCAAAAACAGCAGTCTGAGCCAGAGGAGCACACTCAACAACAGGGGACATATCCAGGTTCCTGATATTCTGCCTGACAGATGCCACCTTATCGGTGAAAAAGGAGACAAACTCTTCACAGGTTGAAGTGGAGGCATCGGACAGGACAGTGGGGCGTGGATTAACAACAGAGTCAATAGTGTTAAATAGCAGTCTTGGTTGATGGGAGCTATTGGCTATAACAGAGGACAAGTAGTTGGATTTGGCCTCTTTTAGAGCTCTCTGGTAAGAAGCCAAACTGTCCCTTAACCAGCCCAAGGATACATGCAGTTTATCCTTTTTCCAACGCCGTTCAGCCTGTCTGCATTGGCGTCTGAGCAGACGGGTGTGGCCATTCAACCAGGGATCTGACCTGGTGTTGGATCGTTTTTGCCGGAAAGGGGCAACTGAGTCAAGAATCGCAGAACAGGTGGATTTAAAAGTGGAGAGTAGGGAGTCAGGGCAAAGGGGAGTAGGCAGCACCCTGTCATCAAGCAGCTGAGAGTCCCTGAAGGCAGCAGCAAACTCATCAGCCGTTGTTGGAGAAAAGGTACGGCATCTGCGAGCTGGGGGAACAGGCTTATTGGCTGGTAGGGGGGCAGCAAAATCAAAGACAACAGGGAGGTGATCTGAGATAGCAGTGACGACTATTTCTCTGAGGGAAACTGAAAGCCCACGGGAGATGACAAGGTCAAGAGTGTGCCCAAGGTCATGTGTTGGTGCATTGACAGATTGTGTAAGATCAAAGGACTCCAAAAGGCCTTTAAATCTGTTGGCCAGTTGATTGTCAGCACAACAGACGTGAATATTAAAGTCACCACAGATCAAGAGTTTATCAAACTTTGGGATAAAATCGGACAAAAATTCAGAGAACTCTTGAAGAAAGTCCTTATTAAATCCAGGTGGGCGATACACTGTGGCACACAGCACAGGACAAGTGACGTTGATCACGAACAGCTGCAGCTCGAAGCTGGGGTAATTGCTAGCGGTTATCAACCGGCATCTAAAGCTCTCCTTGAATATAGCAGCCAGACCGCCCCCCCGACCGGTAGCCCGCGGGGTGCTGAAGAAGGAGCAGCCGGGAGGGAGGAGCTCCGAAAAGGCGCTGTTATCACCTGGTTTCAACCAGGTCTCTGTCAGCAGGAGGAAATCCAGGTGGCGTGATGTAAAAAAGTCATTCAGTATAAATGTCTTATTTGCGAGGGATCTGGTATTTATGAGTGCCGTGTGAACCAATCGTCGGCCAGTCAGATGGGAGAAGCGACTGAGCAGGCGGAGATTCCCCGGCACACAGCCCCGCTGGGAGCTCCGCACCAGCCGACAACACGGAAAGACCACCCCGGTGTCATGGAGAACCGGCCGGAGCCACCGGTACCTGTACTCTGTGGATCCCTGCAAGTCGTAGCCATTGTAGCCTGTGGAGGATCCAGCTGGTGGACGGCGTGGATCGTGGAGAGGGGACGTCAGATACCTTTTTAGTTTAACGAGGACTCCTCCTCGCTTTCCGCGTTTTCTGCGGCGATTTTTAGGAGGTAGCCAGCAAGGAAGACGCCGTATATACGGTGGTAAAGACTCCAGGAAAGGCGGAGGCCTCTTTGAGTGTCCGTAAGAGCCACAAACAGGCAGTTTATCCAGCGACTTACGAATATAAAGAAGTGTCAGGCGATCATACACCTGGATCGGTGATACACTCCGTGTAACAGACAGCAAAAACAAGAAAAACAGTAATACGCTTAGCAGAGAGAGACGGCCAGCCAAACACAGGGGCGCCATCATCATCAAGTTCATGTCCAGCATTATGGCAGCAGAATTGTAATCTGAATACCATTTATGCCAAACACATTTGCTATGCCAAGGGAAGCTTTATGAATAAAAAGACTGTTCTGCTATTCACCCAACAAACATGGTGTGAAGTTTGCAGATGACACCACTGTAGTGGGTCTCATATCGGACAACGATGAGACTCACTACAGAGAGGAGATCCAGCACCTGACAGGATGGTGTTCAGACAACAACCTGGTCCTGAACACCAGCAAGACCAAGGAGGTCATTATGGACTTAAGGAGATCCAGGAAGACAGAACACACCCCTCTCCTCATTCATGGGGCGGAGGTGGAGCGGGTGGACAACATCAAGTTCCTGGGCATCCACATCACATCTGACCTCACTTGGTCCATGCACATATCCCACCTGGTGGAGAAGGCCCAACAAAGGCTCTTCTTCCTGAGGAAGCTGAAGAGGACTGGACTCTCCCCTCAGCTTCTGACAAACTTCTACAGAGCCACAACAGAGAGCATCCTCTGTCTCAGTGCAACAGTGTGGGATGGGAGCTGCACTGCACAGGACAGGAAGCACTTGGCCAGCACAGGGGATTGTGGGGAGTCCTCTCCCACACCTGGACTCATTATATGACGGCCAGGTCCAAAGGAGGGCCGGTGGTATAGCCACAGACCCAACCCACCCAGGACATGAACTATTTGTGCCTCTTCCATCCAGAAAGAGGTACAGGAGTATCAAAACCCACACCGACAGACTGAGACACAGCTTCTTCCCCAGAGCTGTAAAATCCATCACCCCACACCCCCACCCATAGACTGATTATTATAAACCTCTGCAGACAGAGACTCGCAATGCACTGCACTTTTATTTGACTTACTTATGCTGCAATATGTGCAATACAGTCATACAACAATCGGATTGCACTGTAACTAGTTACTTTAACTTTTAGTATTTTTATTCTTATGTATATTATTTAGATATCTTTATACTGTGTGCCTTATATCTTTTGTGTATCCAAAGCCAAGAGCTCCTGAACTAAATTTCATTATGCCTGCATAGTGACAATAAAGATTCTTGATTCTGCCTTTAACCTTCAACAAGTGGTGGTGTTTTCAGAATCCTCTAGACCAGTGGTCTCCAACCGTTTTAAGCCCAAGATCCCTGACCTCCACCTTGGTGAGAGGCAAGATCTACCTATTGAAGCATTGAGAGAAAAAGACAGCCCAGATTGTACTTCCAACTTGACGCCTTTTAATCAGGCTAGTTGTATTTGAATTACATGAAATGCTGTGGACCAACATTCAAATTAATGCAACAAAGGAAACAATGTAACTAGCATATCAAACTGGCCATAGCTTCACATCAACTAATCAACTTCAATTCTAAGTTATTCAATTTCATTTCAACACAAAAAGAAAAGGAATGTGGAATTTTCCACTTATATGAGGACAAAATTTTATTTATGGTAGACAAGCAGATCATATCAAGTGTTATGTTTATCCACTGGAGCTTCATTCAAGTCACATTAATATCAGCATTTTAGAAAATAGAACTCAAAATTCTCAATGCAACTATCAAAATAGAACAATAATTGTGTTTTAACAAAATTCTCAGTCAGTGTAAATAAGCTCAGTGCAATTATGTACCATCATAAGCCTCTAGCATGGTTGCCGCGTCTGCTAGCGCGAGCGGTGTTGATGCCGGTGTTCGTGCCGGCTACATATAGTGGCGCAAATCGATGCGCCAGTAGTTGCAATTTTCTCCGTCACAGAGGTGTTGCTGCTACGTGAAGGTTACCGCTACTCTCCAACCACGAAAGTGGAGAAGAAAACAATGAAGAGCAGGAACACTGTCATTAATTGTACTGCTGCAGTATCTGGATCATTTTAATTTTTCAATTCAGTCAATAGAGGTGAAGGTCTGAAGCCCCCGGCATCACCACTTGGAGTCTCTGCCCTCTTCTTTGCCTTCACGTATCTGTCCCGTAGCTTCTTCCACACATTCTTACAGAACTCTCCCTCTTTCCCCAAAGTTCTGCCAATCTCTGTCCACGAGTTTTGGGAGTTTAGTGGTCCCTGTGCTGTTTCCCTGCAGTTTCGTACAGCTGCTGTACAAACGCACCTCCTGACTGAGCCTGGTCTCAAATTGGTCCATCCGGTTTGTCGTTCTCGGCGCAGCCAAGTTACAGAAATCGACTGGTGCACGACAACGCGCTGGCCGTCTTTTCAAGGCACGCGCCATGCCTGAAACGCCATTTTGACGTCACAGGCCGCCACCGCTGTGAGTGACTCGTCAACTGTAAATCCAGCTTTATGCATAATCGCTTTTCACATTGCCATCAGATGTCAAAACTGGCATGTTACTCACCCAGGTTAGTGAGATGGCTGCGACTCCCAGCACAGATGGCCTACTGTAGACAACAAAGTATGTGCTATATTCTACATGATTTTTTATGAATTTTTATGTTGTAGAGTTGTGAATTTATTTTATCAATGGAGAAATTGAGCAGCCTTGCTTTGTTGTCTACAGTAGTAGATCAACCCTCATCTTACTTTGAAGCTCCCAGATCAAGGAAGTGTCGTCGACGCAGCTTTAGCTGCAGAGAAGCTATCAGGCTTGTGTTGATAATAATAAACTCCTGGACTATGTACAAATTTCCAAATGCATCGTTTTGTGAGTACAGACCATATTTGTACTACTGTAGAAGTTTGGTGTCATGGCATGTGATTTTAGTGTGGTAATTTTGGAGATACTGCCAGGGTCCATTAGCGCTTGTACTAAGCTATTCGGAATAACTCAGTAACTCAGCTGATGTTCAGCCAAGATCGGAAAAACTTCGAGTGGGCTACTTGGCTGGATGTCACGGTTCAAATGAGGATGAATCTACTCCGAACTATCACTTTAAGCATTCACAGCTTGCACAGTCTCGCCTGGAAGACCTGCAGCGTGAAATGCAAGTGGGAACAGTGAGCCACTCTATGTTGTTGCCACTTTAGTGGACGCTCGATACAAGGACAGGTGAGGCATTTTTTGTTGCAATTTAATCAAAATGCTGCTGAATCAAGTGTTAACATATTCCTAACTTTAACGTGAATATTTCTTAATGACATTAACTTAATGTAAACTAAGTGTGTGTTTGTGTGTGTGCACGTTTTTGCCTGCCTGCATGCCCAGCTGTATAAATTTGAAAGAACAAGACTGTTATCAGAGATATCGGAATAGTATCGGTATCGGCAGATATCCAAATTTAGTTATCGGAATCGGATCGGAAGTGAAAATATGTGTATCGGTGCATCCCTACTGTGAAGAGCAGCTCTGTGGGATTCTGCAACACCTTTTCAACCTTAGCTTGACCCAAGAGAAGGTACCACTGTTGTGGAAGACATCCTGTCTGGTTCCGGTACCAAAGAAATCTCATCCTTCAGACATCAATGACTACAGACCTGTTGCCCTGACATCCCACATCATGAAGGTCCTGGAGAGACTCCTGTTGACCCACCTGTGTAAGCAAACCAGCACATATCAGGACCCCCTGCAGTTTGCTTATCGCCATGGAGTTGGAGTTGAAGACGCTATCATACACCTGCTTCAACAAACCCACTGTCATCTGGACAAAGCAGGCAGCACTGTGAGGATCATGTTCTTTGATTTCTCCAGTGCATTTAACACAATTCAGCCTGATCTGCTTCGTCTGAAACTCCAGAAGACTCAGGTGGAGGCCTCAACAATCACCTGGATTAATGACTACCTGACAAACAGACCACAGTTTGTCAGACTGAAGAATTGTGTGTCTAACCAGGTGATCAGCAGCACAGGAGCACCACAGGGGACTGTACTCTCACCATTCCTTTTCACTCTGTACACTTCAGACTTCCAGTACAAGTCAGACTCCTGTCATCTACAGAAATATTCAGATGACTCTGCAGTTGTCGGGTGTATCAGAGATGGACAAGAAGCTGAGTACAGAGAGCTGGTGAACCGCTTTGTGGCATGGTGTGGGAACAATCATCTCATCTTGAATGTTAACAAAACAAAGGAGATGATTGTAGATTTCAGGAGAAACAAGGTCAGATCAAACCCTGTTTCCATCATGGGAGAAGAAGTGGAGGTGGTTGAGGAATATAAGTACCTTGGTGTTCATCTGGACAACAGACTGGACTGGAAACACAACAGTGAAGCCATCTACAAGAAAGGACAGAGCAGACTGTACTTCTTGAGGAAGCTAAGGTCCTTCAAGGTTTGCAGCAAGATGTTGCAGATCTTCTACAAGTCTGTTGTTGAGAGCGTCATTTCCTCTTGCGTCATCTGTTGGGGCAGCAGCATCAGAACCAGGGACCTAAAAAGACTCAACAACCTGATAAGGAAGGCTGGTTCTGTTCTGGGGACGACTGTGGAACCTCTGGAGACAATAATGCAAAGAAGGATTTTGCATAAAATCAAGAGAATTATGGACAACCCTGAACATCCTCTCCATGAGACTGTTATCGGAAAACAGAGTCTCTTCAGTCAAAGGCTTCTTCAGTTTGGATGCAAAACGGACCGCTACAGGAAATCTTTCCTGCCCACAGCCATCAGCATCTATAATAACTCCTTGATTTAATTGAGCTACATCAACATTTAATTTCCCTCTGGGATAAATAAAGTATTTTTGAATTTGAATTTGAATTGAATTGAAGCACCAGGAGCACCTGTAAACAGACAAGCAGAGAACAAACACACACACAAACAAACAAAAAAGCACATGCAGCCGCAATCTCATATTTGAAGCGCATTTCCATTGCTAGAGGTTGTCAAATACTGATAGTAGGACACAGACAGGTGCAAATCTGCGCTCCCTGTGTGGAGATCGCGCTGTTCACACAGCCTGTCATGCGAGGCTAATACGTGGTGGCTAAGGGGCAAGCGCTAACCCTTCCACGTAAAACAACAACTTGCACACAGCAGAAATGTATTGTTGTAATGTTTTAAATACTTGAACGCAGTTTTTCTAGAGAAAATAATTGTTTTGTATATGGGATTATCGTCCATTGACTCTTTTGGGCTTTCACATGCGCGAGCCTACAACCAGCCGGTGAGTTACATGCTGTTTATAAAGTTGTTTTGTAACGTCCCCATGCCAGTAATGTGAGAACCATGCATATGGTTTTGATGGTAAGGCTTGTGACTTTATTGTTGGATGGTTTATAAAGTGGTGTGACGTTTCTGCTGTGTGCAAGTTGTTGTTTTACGTGGAAGGGTTAGCAGTTGCCCCTTAGCCACCACGTATTAGCCTCGCATGACACGCTGTGCAAACAGCGCGATCTCCACACAGGGAGCGCAGATTTGCACCTCTCTGTGTCCTACTATCAGTATTTGACAACCTCTAGCAATGGAAACGCGCTTCAAATGCCCCGGAGTTCCCCTTTAAACCACAGGACAGCACAACAACTGCTTAGTGAGCATGCTACTGGGCTAATGAATGTGTGTGAGAGAGTGTGTGTGTGTGTGTGTGCATGAACATGCAATACACATAGATGGTCCCACATAATAACCATGCTTAAATATCAGTGTATAGGGCCACAATCCCCCCCAGCAATCAGAAGCAGGCAAAGAGGGCCCCCAGACCCAGGCCACCAACAGCCCCCAAGGAGCACAGAACCCGGGAAGCCCACCATAGGGACAACCACGCATCCCCCCAGAAGACAGCAGAGGAAGCCCCCGGACAGAGCCCCCACAAGCATCGGGCAGAGCCCCCCCAGCGACCAGAGGTGGCAGCCTACCAGCCCAGCCAGGCCCCCGCCACCCAGACATGGGCTGCGTGCCGTAGCCGGCCCCCATGAGCCGGCCCCCGCGAGCCCGAGTGCCACCAAACCCCCCGGAAGGGGCCCCGCCCAACACCCGAGAGGGCCAGGCGCCCCAGACAGCCTACCGCAGTGGGCCAGCACCTGCCCCAGTGCCCCTGGGCAAGCGCTCCGGGAGTCAAGACGTGCCCACAGGTGGGTGAGGCCGCGAGCAGCTGGGAGAAGCAATGCCCCCCCCCATCAGGAACAGCACAAGCTGGCCAGAGGACAGCAGGACCCAGACCCAGACCCAGTCACCCCATAAATCATATAAGAAAGAAAAAAAGAAAGAAATAAAAAAATAAAATAAAAAAAACACATCCACACACACTCGCACAGCACATGCATCCATCCCCCAACTCCGCTGGAGTGTGGCGCAGTGGGCACATCCGGGGCCAGCAGCCCCCCAGCCACCACAGACCCCGAACCAGCAGGACAACTCCTCCTCCTGGCCCCCTCGCCCCAGGCAGCAACCAGGGAACGCCATCCTGACAAATACAACAAGTTGAGCTGTGTCCATTACATCCAGGGATTCATCAAACTGTAGTGAAAAATATTGACAGTGTGACATGTCTTTTAGCACTGGTCGATCCACGTCCCCTGACAATTCCTCGACCCTCCTTGCCACCGTATTGGGCCCAAGCTGGACACTGCGGAGCGCGATTGTGATGTCGTCTTTGTTTTTGAAGCCGTTGGAAACCGTATCTGCAGTGATGGCCATTGCCTCCTTGAATAAATTGCCATCTGTAAAAGGCTTCTTGTGTTTAGCCAAAAGGTGACTAATATGGAATGAAGCTTCAGTCGCAGCCTTATTTTGAGCTGCAGGTTTTGTGAAAAGCGACTGCTGGGCCTTCAACCCCGCTTTCAGCTCAGCAACTTTCCTAGCGCGGATTGCGCTCTTGGCGGGTAAACTGTCTCTGAATTTGTCGTGGTTTGTGTTGTAGTGCCGCTCCAGATCTCCTCTTTTAGACTGCGCTAGAGTTTGGTGGCACAACATACAAACACACTTGTCTTTCACCATGGTAAAAATAAATTCCTCTTCCCATTCCTCATGGAAATGATAGATTTTTGACTTCTTTCTCGGAGCCTCCGCCATGCTAGCTGACAACACTACTTCAGCTATCATCTGCCAGTTCAATATTTTGCCACAGTAAATGTGCCAGTTTACTGCTTTGATCTTATTGGTCAATTTAATTGTTATGCTGAAAAAATACAACAACTGGATTGGATAAGATGGAGAGAAAAGAGAGGCGCTTGTGAAACTGAACATTAGCGTTACATCAGCCATAATGTATTTGTGTAATTATTTCTCTATAATTTTCGGGATCGACAGGGAACGTTTCAAAGATCTACCAGTCGATCGCGATCGACGGGTTGGCGACCACTGCTCTAGACGAACGTGTCATAAGACGTAGGGATGGAGAAATCAGGTTTCTCTGTTTTGCCAAACACTAATGATAGAATTAGATCGTCTTACAAAAAACAACCAGGCAGACGTCACAACAGTTTCAGGCCTACCACTGGCTGAAAGTGTAGCGTAAGCCTACGTCATGCCCCACCTCCGCGAGTCCAACCCTGGAACCCGCGATCCAAAAAGAAGAAGAAGAATCAGAACGAAGGATCAGAAGAAGAATAAGGAAAGATGGTGGAAAGACTAAGACCGATAGAAAGATGACGAGTTAGAAAAATGATTATCGACCTTTAGCCTGTTTTTTGACTACGATTTTTGCCTCACGTTTTTTGTACTTTTGCCTGTACATTTATTGTACTCTAGTAAACTGTTTGAACCTCCACCTTTGTCTCCGAGTCTGCATCACAAATCATTCTGTGTGCCCACCCTGATACCACAAAGCTAAATCTTATAATAAAGAATTGTCGACCCTAGGTAAAGATTGGTTTGGCAACTTCCTATCACGTTGCCATCTTTCTGTCCGAACTCGAGAGGCAACATCCCTGGGAAGGGCTACAGCCTTCAGCAAAACTCAACAAAAGATCCAACCCTGGCAAAACGTTCTCCATCTACCAGATTACAGGACTCGTGAATGAGGCCTTCATGTCAGCAGTGACATCACTTCTGGATTTAGATTTTCCCATATAACCGAGAAATTTTCCCAGATGAAGCGTTTGCACCATCCATGGTGTCTGACCGGCCAAACCCTGAGCTGCAGGCTGCCCCTGCAGATGATGCACCCCATGCAGATAATCCACCTGCTGATGCTAATCCTTCCACTGTGCATGGTCCACATGGATGTGCCCTGCCAGCTGACTCAGATGTGACAAGAGTTCCCAGCAAACCTGGATATGTCTCTCCTCGTGGCATCCAACCACTTCCCAAATGTTCCCCCAGGACACAAACCAAACGAAAGCGTGTGAGGACAGCCATCCTAACTGATACTCCTGAGAAGCAGGCAATTGAAAAGACTTGTAAAGAAAGACAAAAGAAACTTGCAGGGAAAAAGAAAAATAGCAAAGAAGATGGAAAACCCAAGAAGCAACCAAAAAAGAAAATCCTAGGTAGCAACTCTGAGGAGAGTGATGTCCCTGTCCCACTTAATAATGTCTGATGAACAGTGCTCTGATGATGAGAGAAGTGATCTATTAACCACTGATCTGTCCGTGGGTGACTTTGTCATAGGTAACTTTTCAACCAAACACAGGAGCGTCCGTTACATTGGCATGATTGAGAAAGTTGAGGATGACAAAATATTGAAACAATTTCTCAGAAGAATCCAGGGAAACACGAAAGAGTGGGAGAAACCCACGTTTGCTATAAAGGAAAATGATGTGGCACATGTTCCTAAAAGTGATCTGCTGAAGAAGCTGCCTCAACCTAAAAGGCCTGGAGGAACCACACGGAGAGAGCAACTCCTGATCTTTCCCTGTAACCTTCAGGGCTGGAATGTAGAGTAGGCCGTTGTAGAGAATGAGAGCCGATGTTCTTCCTGTGTTGTGGGTCCCAGGCTTTAAGGGTCCTGTTTTCTGACTGGGTTCTAATCGAACTTGTATCTGTCATTTGAATGTTAATTAAAACATTTTGAATTAAATTTTGTTTAGAGTTACTTTCAAGTGTTTAGGAAAAAAAATTGCTTAATTGACCAATCCCCACTTCTAAATGTTACAACATGTGTTGTTATGCTAGTTTCAGAGTGGAAAAAGTAGGTGGATCACTTTACCCCGAGCTGGTTAAAAAACAATCATATTTTCACTGCCCTTCATCCTGAATACATTCTCATAATTTCAATTGATAGGAAACATCCTGAATTAATGGAAAATGTGTACATTTTACTGATATATCATTTTAGCTCGCTTAGAGGGGAGCACATGTAAAAAATGTCTCACTTTACCCCACTCTCCCACTATGTTGCAAACCGATATAGAGACCTCTAAGACCAAGTGGAAAGTAGTCCGAGACCATTACGTCCATGCATAGAGGAAAACGTTGGACAAACTGGAGTGGGGATGGTTCTGATGATGTGTTTTGGCCACCAGTCATCATATGCTTCAGCTGGCTCAGCAATTTTGTCAATCACCGGTCTACTAACCAGCGGTGGCCTATTAATATGCGGTCACTATCCAGATCTCATGACCATCGGTGGGGGTTGGAACAAATGGAGTAGTAATTCAAAAGCTTCGCCTTCCGACTCCTTCATCACCACGACAGACCGGAGCAGAGTCCCTGTTACCGCTGAGAAAGCTCCAATCTGTCTGCCCATGTCTCGCTCCAACCTGCCATCACTCGTGAACAAGATTCCAGTGTAAACCGAGTGGTTTGGGTGAAAACCCAGGGGATTCCTTCTGTAAAGCAAAAGAAGAAAATTACCGTCTCCCCACAATGTTTAAGACTAGAACAGGATGAGCGAGATGAAATTCACTTAAATGGACAAAACCTCCACGCTGAGTTACCATTTTCCCCATAAATCTTTGTAAGAAATAATTAAAAAGACACCAACATTTGTCTCAATAAAGCATTTATTGATCCAATTGTATGTATTTCATTTGAGTTACAGACTATAATGGTTATTTGCATAGTAAAAAGTACAGTATTACTGCAAAAGGATAGGTAAGAGGATGTGGACCATGAAGGTCATCATTACCCACAAACAACAATGACAGAGATAGTATCTCAATGGTTCTTATTAGATTATGGAATTATGTAACTTAATTCCAAATGACTGAGGGTGTTGTTTAAATGTCTTTCAGTTTAAGAATATGTACAAAAAAAAAAGAATGGACCATATGGTGTTGACAAATAATGTAGACCTGTCGCAATCAACTATGAAAACATAATTCATTCTTTTTTAAGTATTTGAGAAAGGAACAGGTTAAATAAGTATGTTAACTTAAATTAGTTAAATAACAGTTAAGTGGTAAGATTGCCACCTTTCATGTGGGTGACCTGGGTACAAATCCCCTGCATTAAAGGTACTACCTCCAGTAGGGGTCCTTAGGCAAGACCCCCTTAACCTACCTGCTTACCAGTCTAAGTTGCTTTGGCGACATTTTGCCAAATGCATAAACATAAATGGGAGTTTTCGGTGGTGAGTGTTTCCAGGTGAGTTCAGTGGATAGACAATGAATAAATGCATTTTTTACCCAGAAATCACCACTGACCTCCTAATTTTAGTCACCATTTTGTTTTTGGCTTTTTTTGGTTGCTTTGTATGAGAAGCCAAACAGAACTGCAAATGTTTCTCTTCAGTATGGACAAAATACTAAGGGAACCTGAAGGAGTGCCTTGTTAGTCTGAGGAAAGATTACATTTCTAGTTGTTTTTAATCAAAGAAACTTTTGGTTCTGTTTCTGACTTGTGTCAACCACATTTTACCTTCCCTAACCTCATTGCTAAATTGCCAGTGGCACCAGCAGTACAAAGAGACATGACTCACACAAGACACACCTGTTTTCTGCTGAAAAAAACACACCCTGCCTGTCTGCTTGTTGAACAGTCTGTAACTTCATATAAAGATTACATAAATATTACTTATATAATATATCTTATTTTCTTCTTCAAAATGTAAATCAAAGCAGACATGGCCACCAATGAACTGACAGCAGACACTTTGGCTAATCTATTTCCAAACTCCACTTCTTAGAGTTGGCATGGCAGTCAACAAAATACAGAAATCTGTCTGCCAGTTGTTTCTGCCACTGTTGACTTGCTTTGGGTTTCATATCTTTAAAAGAGGACAAAAATGATTTTGTCCTACTTTGATTATTAGGTTCCGCTTAATAATCTGCTTCCTCTGTGTTCTACTTTAGGGTTCTCTTCTTTATGTCTCTATGAGCCACGACACCTACTGCAGCCACCTTCAACTCCTGCTTGTTCTGGGGGCTTGTCCCTTTCACTTCTTCAGCATATAGAAGGCATGCTCAGTTGGATCTAAATCAGATGACTGGCTCGCCATTCAAGAATTGATGCAGTTACATCATTAATAAAAATGTGGAATTCTCTGTCAAAGACACACCTGCCTCTCGAAGACTGGTTCTGATCTGTTGGACAGGCCTTTGAGGATTTTACCATAGTGAGGATGGTTCTGTCATTAGCAGTGGAGGTCTTCCTTGGCCTAGCAGTCCCTTTGCGATTACAAAGCTTGCCAGTGCATTCTCTCTTCTTGATATTTATCTTGATGTTTATTTTGATGTTTATTTTGGCAATCCTAAGGTTTGACAAATGTCCCTCATAGTTTTATTCTTGTTTTTTAACCTCATACCTTTCTTGACTTTTATTGGCACAGCTTCTCTCCTCATGTTGAACAATGGCAACTACAGATTCTAATGGCAATTTCTTGCTTTTTTTGTCAAGCACTTTGTGTTACACTTTGGTTTGTAAGGTGCTATATGAATGAAGCTAGTAGAGTTACGAATGGCACATTTCCACTAGCTCGGCACGGCTCGGTTTGGTTTGGTTGTGTTTCCATTACAACCGAGTATCACTTAGTGCCTCCTGGACGTGGGTGGGGTCGTCGTAACACGGCTGCGCGACCAGAACAACAACAACAACAACAACATAGGAGGAGGATAGCATGGAGGACATGGAGGCACTCGTGTTGCTGCTCACCCTGTGGCTTTTTGTCCCACCGAAGCCAAGAGAAGAGAGCCAGAGAAGACTCCTGGCCGCCAGACAAAACATTATTGAAAAGTGACGACACTCATCGGCTAATCAGTGGAAGGCAGTGAGGGAGCAGGGAGAGCATGTGGATGACTCGTTAAGACACACTACTCGGGGTTATGATGGTCAAGAAGCTATAATTCAGTTCGATTTAATTCAATGATACTTTAATAAGTAATTAAAGTAGGGACATTGCATTGCTGCAATATAAATTGTTATCAACAATATATTGTTCTAGATAGATAACAATTAAAACAAAAAAATAGATGTATAAAAAACTGCTGGCACACATGTAGAAAGTTAAAGTGTAGCAGAGAGATGTTTGGTTGAAATCTTCATAGACTGCCATGAATGGATCTATCTGTTTTTGGTCATTTGGCAGCAACTTATGTAGCTGATGATGTCAGATATAGCATTGGCAGATAACTCGGGTGAACTCTCCCACAGCCAACATTCCAGCATCCTTCTCAGTAACATGTTTAGGATTACACCATCTGTGGTTGATCAGCCCTGTGATCCTCCACCTTCACTGTAGCCTCTCTGTCTGCCTGTCACGCCCACGGGACTCTGCCCATGTTTTTAGTTTTAGGTTTTAGGTTAGGTTTTGGTTTTCAGTTCATGTCTTGGTTTTGAGTTCTTGTTTTTAGTCTTGTCATTGTTTTCCCCCTCACTCTGGTCATTAGTTCATTCACTGCACCTGTTAGTCATTGTCACCAGTGGCACCCTGTCTCCAATCACTCCCAGCCCGCTATTTAGTTTCCAGTCTCCCCTGTCAGTTTGTCAGATCCTTACCCATGTTACCTACCTTCCTACCCGTGTTGTCCGTCATATCCGCCATGCCACTCCACGTTGTCTCACTAAAAATGAGCTAAGTATTTATTCATGCCTTGTCAAGAGTTTTGTATAAAGTATTTATTCCTCAGTTTAGGTTTTTGTCATCCGGCTCTGCCGCGCTTTTGTTTGAATTTTGTTTTTTTGTGTGAAATTGACCCTGTTTGCTTTTTGAAAGTCTGCATCCGTGTCCCACCTCACCCACCCCACCCTGACACTGCCTACACAGTCTTAAAGCTGAGGTGTTGTTCCTGCAGCTGTGTTTTCATGAAAAAACAAACTGTCTTGCTGATATTCCTGCTGTATCTTATTCAAGGCGATCTTATGCTGTGGCTTTGAAAAGCTCAACTAGCTTGTACTACATGCAAACAACTTTCTGTGTGCCATGGTGATGCATCATAACAGATGTAAACAAAAAGTGCCAGCGTCAGCAATCATTCCGGCAGCACAAAATCCATGCCAGCATATGAAATGTGATACGTAGACTGAACAGTGAAGAAAAAGTGATTGTTGTAATTCTGGATCTGTATTTTAGAAGAAGGCTTTCTCTACTCCAGATGTTGAACTGTTGGCTACGAGTTCCTGTGTCACCTGCCAACTCTGCGTACGATGTAAAAATAACACCCCAAATGAAGTTGTGGAAATCTCTGAAAACTACTACCATACCTTTCTCCATCACACTTCAACTTTCTAAATGTTTGTCAGCTGATTTTTATTCAGTTTAATTTAATAATTTGCCGGCGGGTGTCGCACATCACCGGTTCTGACACAAAAATTAAACATGTTTTCTTTTATTGTTACAAGATCACCATAATCTTCAACTTTTAATACATTTAAAAAAACTAACAAAATAAAATACATTATAATGAAATACTTATTATTTATTTTCCAAAGCCACAGGGAGCTGCAGGTTTACCAACCCCTGGTCTACATCAACCCCTGATGCTTATCCAACCATCCATACTATTTTTTATATCCGCTTATTCCAATTTAGGGTTGTGGGGGGCTGGAGCCTATCCCAGCGGTCATTGGGTGAGAGGCGGGGTCCACCCCGGACAGGCCGCCAGTCCATCACAGGGCCACACAGAGACAAACCAGACACACAACCATACACACCCTCACACTCACTCCTAAGGACAATTTTAGAGACACCAATGAACCTAACAGGCATGTTTTTGGACAGTGGGAAGAAGCGAAGAGAAGAGTACCCGGAGAGAACCCACGCATACACGGGGAGAACATGCAGACTCCACACAGAAAGAACCAGCTGGGAGTTAAACCTGGAACCTTCTGCTGTGAGGCGACGGTGCTGTCCCAGATGGTTACCTTTATGGAATTTTAGTTTGGACAAGTTAACATGTACTGCGAAATGTAGACACAAGTTATCCATTTGCAATATTGCAGGCCCACATCTTCACTATTGTGCAACATGCAACAATATCGGGTGAAATATTGACAACACACATTTGTGGCTATGAATAACTTTGAGCTGGAGAGTCAACAGGAAGCCTCAGTACACACCTTTCCCACCTCACCTGATCATAAGTGTTCCATGCATCTAATTAATTAGTGAGCATTTTGGTTTCACTGACTTCTTTTTCTAAGATTGAGACACTCAGGGACAGAAACATATCAGATGCACGGAGAGCTACCAAGTTAAGTGAAAGGGTCACTAACCAGTAAATGTTTTGGGTCATACTGGGTAACATTTCAAGCCACACTAGTTAACTTTTGAGGTCAAATGATACTTTAAAAGTTGTGCTGCAGCTGGGCACATCGATGATGTAATCCCACTAGAAGCAGGTGTACAAAGCCCCCCGATAGCCCCCAATAACAACAACACGGCAGCTCTGAGCTAACAGTGCAATAACCTAACATGTTTTAGGTATGCGTTCATTCATTCATTGGTCTTAAAGTATTGGTGAAATAAAGACAGATAATGCCTTATTCAGAGGCTGTACTGTCTCTGCCCTGTTCTCTCTGTTATATGGATATACGCAGATCTCCAGGGATCTAAATATCTTCTGAAGGACGCCGACTTTCACCGATAAGCTGTTATCGGTGAGTAGATGAAGGTATTTTAAACCAGAAATAAGGTCCAGGTTTAAAAAAACGAACTTCCCCTTTAATTTGGAAGCACTGACAACGGGACACAACACAGTGTTATACATGGAGGCTTCCTGCCAAACCAGATTTAAGAAGGGCACCTGCCCCGACTGGTTGAGGAATGAGAGAACAGGTCAGAGACACAAGACGCACCATGCCAAGGACACCTGACATGGGAAAGACCAAGAAGAAAGACTGTATTTATGGCGTTACAGCTGCTCAGGCACAGAGGGGTTGAATAGGTTCACATGGGTACAAAGTTGGATGAAAGTGGACTAAGATCAATGTGAGGGACAGAAACACAACAGATGGTCAGATAGCTGACCTGACATGTTTATGTTCTATTTCTTGTCTCAATAAAATTGAGTTAATGGGAATTGAGTTACAGCTTAAAGATAATTGTTTTGGTTGTTATTGTTGTTGTAGTACAGAAGTTCTGTTACACCAGTCAGACTTCATGTCTTCTCAGGGTGTGACACTCCTCTGACTGAAACTGTAATGACTCACACCGTCCCAAGCTTAACAGTAGCATTCAAATGCTGAAACTGGCTCTAAACCTCTCTGACACACTCAGATAATGTAGTTTTAACTTGAAGGTAAAGTCAAATGTATTTTAAAGTCATATAACAATACGTAGATGGCGCCATTTAAAATGTAAAAGAATTCAGTGTGGTGGGACCAGTGCTTTCATTTGGTGAGCTGATAAGAGTTTCCTATACTTAATGTAGTCTGTGTCTGAGCGCTGTGCTGTGAGGCTGAGGTAGAAAGAAAGTGAAGAACATGTAGTGACTGCACTGAAATGCTTTGTCATGTGACCACACCTTTCTGTGTGCTCTGCGTGTCCGTGCATGCGCGCAGGTACAAACAGGTTCTGGATGGACCCGCCTCGGTCTCACGCAGCTCTCCTGCGGGGGCTGGACGGATGGGGTGAATATCCAGCCGCCTCTCAGCTTTCACCTGTTCAGTCAGGAAGTGTCGCCTTCGGGGCCTTTTCTCCTTACGGGATCCGGATACGGGACTTTTACAGTCATGCTTGGTGTTCCTTCCTTATTGTTATTATTGCTTCTATTTGCGGTAAGTCCTCAGTTTCTTCTATTTGAGAATGATTGTTTTTCCAGGGTTCAGAAGAAGGAGTTTAAAACTTGAATGTAAAAATGGTAAATGGACTAAAGCCTCTCGTCCAGCTGATCACTCAGAGCGTTTTACACAACACGCCATATATTAGTGTATAATAAGGTATAAAGTATATATATAGTATATATTATAATTAGCCTTCAGTGTCAGAGGCTATGGAGTGCTGTTTCCTACACGGTAAATCTACCGGGCCAACCCTGGCAGCGTTTCCCACACATAGACTAATTCGTGGCGGTGCGCCACAGATTAAACACCGGCCGCGACATATTGCGTTTCGTTATTAATATTTTTTTTAACGCTATTTAAAAAATACTCGTATTCGTTCAGCTGCATTTCCTTGCTGCTCTCCCTCGCGTCTCTCTCGCATAGCCTACTCACACACACAGCCCCTCCCCTCCGTGCTTCCCTGGAAGCCTGGAAGCTTGCTAGCTTCAGCGTCGCGTTAGATTAGCTCAACCGAAAGAATTCAAAGGTTGGTATCACGTGCACCTTTATAAAATCACACATTAAAAAGTCCTATAAAAATATTTTATATTTTGCATACAATGTTGTCCCGTCCCGACCCGACCCGACCCATGGCAAACAAGGGATTACGCCTTCTTTATAAAGTTAACTAGTCGCAAGTTTGCCGTAAAAAAAAAAAAAATGTAGTTGGGTTGTCGAGGTCTAAACACTAGCAGCTGTGAATCAAATAAAGTAGTTTTTTAAACTCTTACACTGAATGTTTGCTGCTTCAATCCAGATGAGTATTGAAAAATATTTTCTGCGATTGAAAAAGAGAAGAGCGTGTTGAGGATGAGGAGCAGCCTGGACCGGAGGTATCAGTCTGAAACAGCTGAGCAGTCCGACCAGTGTAATTAATGTTATTCATTTGTTTACAATGAAGATGTGAAAATCTGCAGATAAGCCGCACCTGTGTTACCCACCGTGACACAGGTGTCACACATCCTTACGTCCCCCATCATTTTCCTTGATGGAGAAATTATCCAGGTTCTTAAGTCCCAATGTGACATATATGTCACATTACAGATCTCTGACAGTGGGGGGGTGGTATTTTGGAAAAACATTCTGAAATGGGTTCTATGTGGTCTATTTAGTCTGTGTTATAACCCCCTTAATTTTTATTTAAGTAGAAATGGGTCTGGGCTCTTAAGGGTTAATACAATAAAGTTTCGTGTGACCAATTATTAACGAGGGAATTATTTTGAAGAATTTTTATTTTTTTTACACGCAACCCAATTGGAGTTCAATTCATTGTAATCATAATTTATTTCAAAATAAATCCAATCCTGTAAGTAGATCCTTCCCCAAGTGGAGGAGTTCAAGTATCTCGGGGTCTTGTTCACGAGTGAGGGACGAATGGAGCAGGAGGTTGACAGGCGGATCGGTGCGGCGTCTGCAGTGATGCGGGCTCTGCACCGGCCCGTCGTGGTGAAGAAGGAGCTGAGCCAGAAGGCCAAGCTCTCGATTTACCGGTCAATCTATGTTCCTACCCTCACCTATGGTCACGAGCTGTGGGTAGGGACCGAAAGAACGAGATCGCGAATACAAGCGGCCGAAATGAGTTTCCTCCGCAGGGTGTCTGGGCTCTCCCTTAGAGATAGGGTGAGAAGCTCGGTCATCCGGGAGGGGCTCGGAGTAGAACCGCTGCTCCTCCGCATCCAGAGGAGTCAGATGAGGTGGCTCGGGCATCTAGTGAGAATGCCTCCTGGACGCCTCCCCGGTGAGATGTTCCGGGCCCGTCCCACTGGGAGGAGGCCCCGGGGAAGATCCAGGACACGTTGGAGAGACTATGTTTCTCGGCTGGCCTGGGAACGCCTCGGGGTCCCCCCAGAAGAGCTGGAGGAAGTGGCCGGGGACAGGGACGTCTGGGTTTCTCTGCTCAAGCTGCTGCCCCCGCGACCCGACCCCCGGACCAGCGGAAGATGATGGATGGATGGATGTTATCAAAAGATCTATCTAATGCTTTTCTTGGTATCGGTATCAAGTTTGGAATTTTCCTCCAAATTCTTTGAATGATTTTGTGATATTCTGCACTTTAGAGGGAGAAATATGCAAGTCTTTTTTTCATTCTTTTTTAAACAGCACATTTGTTGACAAATCGGAGAGCCTCGCCCCTCTGCTCCTCAGAGACTCAGCCTTTCATGGATGCAGCCTGTGGGCCAAATCATGGTTACAATGGCGTGTTTGAAATAAAATCATCAGCACCTTTAGGGCCTCATCTGTGAACAGCTGGCTCTGGGATTCTTTGTCATATGCTATCTATGCTGTTGTGTTGCTCTGCAGTTAGTCTCCCAAAGTCCTGCTAAACTTCGGTATATCATGCTTGTGCTTCAAACAAAGGTGACTGAAAGCAATAGTTATTGGATGTCTATACTTTCAGAGCCTTAAAAATGAGAAAATAGCATTGTAGCTCCAGTCAGAGTACTAATGGGTAGATAAACATTATGTTAAAACTTGACTTCAATAACAGTCTGTAGGGCTTCATCCATAAGGCATAGAGTAAATTGCTTTTACTGTAACTCAGAGCTGCTCTTCGGGCAGACATCCAGCAGTCAGTCAGCAGACTAATAAACCTAAAGGGGGCATTTCTTTACACCACAGTGGAAAAAAACAACCAGGGTCTAAAGCAGTTACTTCATTATTTGAAAAAAATCCCTGAGGATATAAGCAAAGGTTACTTGTGGTCAAATTTCAGCTTCAGATATGTGAGGCCACTCCTTTCACGAGAAGTTTGTACTAAACAATAACTTGTCTCAACGGTTGAATTTCCACGAAGAGGTGGGGTGTGTTCAATCTCTCCTTAATAAAGGCAGCCACACCATACCTTACAGGTGTACAGTTAAACACTCTCACTGCACTTTAAATATCAAGATGGTGCTCCTCCGAGAGATATTTGGCTTTAATGAGGACTGACATCCCATTTATAAACCCCCAATTCCAGGAAAATGAAGGAAGTTTTCTCAAATGTTGTAAAAACAGATGTAAGTACACTGGTCCCTGGTGGAGGCGGATGGCCACCCTTCCTGAGTCTGGTTCTGCCAGAGGTTTCTTCCTGTTAAAAGGGAGTCGTTTCTCTCCACAGTCGCCTCAGGCACGCTCAGGCCGGGAGATTGGACCGAAAAACAAAAAGTTTTCAGTGCAATCTGTTGGTTTTCTTAGCTAGGAAATTGTTTTTGAATTGGCTCTATATGAATGAATTGGATTTGATTGGATTATGATTACAATGAATTGGACTGTGTCATTGAGATGACATTTGTTGTGATTTCTCACTATATAAATAAATTGAATTGAATTGAAATAAAGAATGTGCACATTGCTCATTAAGATTAAGATCAGATTTATTGTCATGCAACACACAAAATTGGTCCTCAGCTTTTAACCCATCCAGGTTGACACCTGTTGACACACTCATGCACAGGGTGGGCAGCTATTCACAGCGCCCGGGGAGCATGGGGGTACGGTGCCTTGCTCAAGGGCATGTGGGTTTTAAGGCTGGGCTTAGGTCCTTAGCAGTTGTCAGATTTATTATGACCACATGCCTTAAGTAGGGGAATGTGCACCCCAAAAAGTTATTTTCAACTACGCCAAGCAAAATATTTTTATTTCTTCTTTTCCTTTTAATTTATTTTGGTTCAAATTGCAACAGTATAATTTCCCATTGGGTATAAGAAATGATTATTTAGTTAAACTCCATTTATTTTTTTGGAAGTCTTTACCATGTTGTTTGTGTGGATTCTCAGTTGTCCAAGCCTTGGTAATCCCAAATATTCAAAGAGAAGGCAGCTTGGCTTCTTTTTGGTTCTTGAAGACATTTCACCTCTGATAAGGAACACTCGTTTGAAGACAGTATTGCACACATTCTGCACCGAAAATCTCATTTACGTTTAAGAAAAGAAGATGCCATCCTTAACTGTGTGTCTATCTAGTTGTGACCTAAATTTGAGGAAAACTTGTTCTATTGAAGCGCTTGGGATTCTCCCATGCTGGCATAATTGATACACCAGTCTGTAAAGATATGCAGCTGACTTCCTGTCAAATGTGGGTTTAATGTGGAGTTACTTGTGTTGTGTTACAGCTCCAGGTTGTTTCTGTGGTGAGCGCAAATTCTGGAGACAATCTGGTGAGAAAAAGAAGAGAATGGATTCTCCCTCCAAAACCTCTGATGGAAAATGTGGACTACACCAAGGATGTGTCTATAGCCAGGGTGAGTCAGTGATGGCCATTTCACTTTAACTCCACTTACTAACCTGACAGACAGTATTGCCATTACTATGATATTTCGATTTTCTAAAACCATTTTTGGCACTGAAGATACTGAAAGTTAAACTGTACTCAGTGCCCACTTGCATATGGGTGACAGAGGCAAGTTCCAAAAAAATTTGTCTTATAATATACTTGGGGCTGGGCGATATGGGAAAAAGTCACATCACAATATATTTTTTAATATTTTCATATCAGTCTATATCAATATATATCACGATATTAAACAAATCACTATTTTGTGAATTTTAATGCTCCACATAATTTGCAGTGCACACTACTCTGTTTCGTGTCGGACTTCAAAAACCAAAATACCTCCACACCACCAAACTTTTCGGGCCCTTCTTAGCAACAATGTCATCCCTTACGCTTCGGGCTGTGTCTTCCCTCGTTTTCGTTTTATCGCCCATCCCTAAATATACTTAATATGTACTTCCAAATTTGAACAAAGTAAAACAAAGCTACTATACCAATAACATGAGAAAAGAATGTGGTGATAGATGCAGCTACCAACTCAGGTTAGGTTTAATGTCAAAGACCTGTTCTGTCATGGGTCTACTTTTATGGTGGAATGTATTTTTAGTCTTTTCTTAACTAGTTTTTCCTTGGTGCAATAAAATTATCAAATGTTCTACTGTTTCAGATTCGATCGGATATTCAAAGTGGAACAAATGTTGTCTACTCCCTGGAAGGCGTTGGAGCAAATCAGTATCCCTTCAATGTGTTTGTCGTCGACCCCGACAATGGAAATGTTCGTGTGACCAAGATCCTTGACAGGGAGGAGATCGATACATACAATGTGAGTTATTCCACAGCTGAAAAGAAGATGGGGCACAATGATTTTCAGATCCTTTTAAGATAACAGCATTAATTTCATACTAAATGTTCAAAAAGAAAAAAAGTATAATATTGCTAATTTTAGATTTGTTGAGCAACAAGTTTACCATTATGTTGCATTGTTGTTGCTTTATCAACTCATCAGTGTTTCAAAACTGGAAACCAGTTGCTGTTGTTGGGAAAGGAAATGTTCTCAACAGTTTGGGCCTCCTTTTTTGTGTTTTTATTTCATAATGTACCAGAGTGGTAGCTCGGGAACCTGTTCAGCATTAATGGTGGCCTCAAAGATAGGCTACTTACCCACATGTGTGCTCTAATACTCACCATTACCATCAAAGATGGTACATTTGAAACAAAAACAGACCAACAACAAAGTAGCACTGCCAGTGCTGTTGCCTGTCTCCTATGCCCTTTGGGGGTCTGAGTTGGAATAACTGCGCTATATAACTTTGCTGTACCGGCCCGAGAGCTGAGGTGGCAAAAACAAATAGACCCCTCTCACGCTCCCAGGTATAAGGCTAAGCTAGCGCAACATTGTCAGTACGATCATCATGGCAGAGGCACCGAAGAAACAGAAGAAGACGTTGACTGATGAAGCAAGGAAGAGAAAGAGAGAGGCCGACAAAGCAAGAGACCGGACTAGAGTTGCTCTCGGAACAGCTTTTACTCGTTGGCAAGTGTCGTAACCGTACATTACCTCCAAGCCTGTAGGGGGAGCGCCATAGTGGGCTTTTTGAGAAGTTACATAGTATTGCTTTAATGAGTGATTCAGATATTCATATTAGTAACTTGCTTGAATTTGCTGTATTTCCATTTCGTCTTTTCAACATTTATTTACCTTCTTAAGTGTTTTAATGAGTGTCATTTTTTAAACAATTTATTATCCTCATAGGTGCCAGTAATGGCTGCTTCTTATATTTGATAAAGAAATATTTGACAGCTATTGGCACCTCTATTAATTCATGTCAAGACAAATGGCAAAGTCAGCAACTTCTCACTCTGTATGTTCTGCTCCTTTAGCTGGCTGGTGTTGCTAGGTTCCTTAATGGCACCAAGGCGGAGAAAAAAATTGACCTACGAATCAAAGTGCAAGATCAGAATGACAATAATCCAGTGTTTGGAGCATTTGAACCGGTGGAAATACCTGAGAATAGTCCTCCAGGTTAGTTTTGAAAGTTTTCATAACAATATTTTGTGTAAAGAAAATTAACACTACACAGTTTCATTATAAATTAAATACGCCTTTGTTTTTAATCTTTTTATATTCAAAGTAATGATTTTTTTCATGCTCTAACTTACCTTAGTAGACAAATGTGGACACTTTAGAAAATGTTTTAAGAACATAGGAAATAGCTAAACAGCAATGTTTAAACATTTTTTTCTTGTATTATTTGATTTGATATGAATAATTTCAAGTGTTACAACCTTTTCATTTAATGCTCTTTTCACAGGGACATCAGTGACAAAAGTCTTTGCAACAGATGCAGACGAACCCGGGAATGTCAATTCTGTCATTGCATACACTCTCATAGATCAGAATCCACCTGGTGACATGTTCAGGATGAACCTCGATGGTACAGTCTTTGTCAAGAAGTCGTTGGACAGAGAAGTATGAACGATACGGACATCAGTTGTCTTTTTATGTTTCTGTCATTTTTACACACCCACATACAATTTAAATGTCTTTGTGTGTGTTTGTGTTGAACGATGAGAAGAACTTGGCAGTTAATTCAGTTCATTCTTCACAGTGAAGAAGTCTTAATCAGATGATTACTGTCAGAAAACCTACCTTTTAACAAGACCAAATCAATACCAGAGTTTCCAAAAACAGTTCTTTGGGTGAGAGGAGAGTGAAAAGAGAACAGATGATCAGTGACAAACTACAAAAAAATATACACGGTTCAGTAAACACAGACATAAGCATGTTCTGCTAATGTAGAACTACTGCCAAGTTACTGCAATATTCAGAATGTAAGTCCTGAGTTGGTAATAGCAGAGTGGCGTCCCTCCCAGAATCAGAGTTTTTTTTTCAACTCTCATTGCCAGGTCTTTTATTATTGCTCTCTCCAATATTTATTAATGTTAATCTTATTTCTGCTCGTTCTAATCTGATAGACAAACCTTAGCTTCAGAAAGAGCAGTATGGTTTTCATCCGGCTCATGGAACAGTGGACCAGATCTGTACCCTTGCAAAGTTTCGGAAGTCCGAGGTCATTGAAGTTTGAACGTACATGTGTGTTTTATGGATTTGGAGCAGGCTTACGATTGTATCCCTCAGGGAATCCTGCTACTGCAGTACCAGAGTCTGATACAAGTTATCAGGTCCCTTTATAACCAAAGCAAGAGTTGTGTCCACATCCTTAGCACAAAGTCCAGCTTGTGTACATTGCATGGTGGGATCCACCAGGCTGTCATTATGTTTGTGGTATCCATGGACAGAGTCTCAAGGCATAGCCTGGGAGAGGAGGCTGTCTGCTTTGGGAACTTCAGTTGTTCTGATGATATAATGTCCTTTTGATCATTTGATGAATTTGACTGAAACATACAACAAAGTCTTGAGTTTTTGTCTGAACTAATTTTAGATTGCCCAGAAAATATCCCAATGTAAATTATTGTTTCATTTCAGACAAATGATCAATACATTCTAACAGTGCAAGGTCAAGACTTAAGAGGCCAATCAGAGGGGAACATTGGAAGGGGCACTGTTACTATAAAGCTCAGTGACGTAAATGACAATCCCCCCACTCTGGAAAAAGAAGAGGTAATTATCTTATTATAATGAACACAGAAACATCAACATGTACATATGTTATAGTGTATATTGGTGCATATGGAAACTTTTTCCGGGGAGGTTTTGAGATGATTTCAATTTTTAGAATACATGGAATATTTTGATCAAACATTTGTCAGAAATCATAATTAATAGATTTGTCATACAGATACATAGTCTTGTACTCAATCAAGTTAGTTTAATCTTGTAACGTATTTTTATTTGCAGTTTGCAGGAAGCATTGAGGAGAACACATATGATGTAGAGGTGATGAGATTTAAAGCCGAGGACCTGGACCTGAAGGGCACAGAGAACTGGGAAACTGTGTTTGAGATTGCTGAAGGCAATGAGGCTGGATACTTCAGTATAACAACAGACCCCAAGACCAATGAGGGCGTTCTAAAGCTGGTCAAGGTACTGACATTTTTAGATGTGCTGCTACCCTAGTCACTTCTTAGTTGAATTTAACAAGTTGTTGGATGCTTCACAGGCAAGCAATGAAAGAAGGTGTAGAGGATTGACAACAGTGTTCTTATCAATAGGGATCCAGAAATGTTGTGTTTAACACTAAGTCCTACATGTCTGCATTACCAAGCTGTGCCACCACCAGCATGTTGTACTGGCCAGGATCATCTGGTCAGACATGTGAAATCCATGTTTTCAGTTAGTTCTGAAATTTTACTTGATATTTGAAATCATCCACATAAATGTGAAATCAGGATCGACGCCTGTACATTTGTACTTTAATGAATCTGTTGAATCACTCGGCTAGAATGGGATAAGCCATTTTAAACTTGTCTGGTTCTCAAGATAAGAGAAAATAGAATAGAAAAATCCTTGATTCATGCCCCGTGGGGGAATTTCAAAGTGTCATGTAGCTCAATTACAATATTTACAATGATTTTATATTAGAAAAAAATAACTAGAAAAAGCTGTTCCTGCGAAAAGCTGAAAATAGGGAAAATTTGGCAGTAAAAACTGTTGCTGAGGTCTTGGTTGAATGAATTTCAAGTTGAAAAAGAAATTAATGAAACAATTTGAAGTTGATTGAAAAAAGGCACTCTTTAAATGACTGAACAAATGTCAGCAAAGAAAAGCTGAAGGGTTAAAAACAACAAAAGGATTTCAAGCAGAATGAATATGAGTGAAAAGTCTTGAAATTTTGCTAAATCATTCTAAATGGGTGAACTAAAATAGATATGCCAGCTTAATTGGAACCTTAAATTGAATTTTAAAAATGCAGAAGTAACAGCTGAACAGTATTTCACCACAGAGATGAACAGTTCTCATGAAAAAGGTCAAAGGTTAAATGGATCACCAGAACACTGATGTTAAATGGAAAACAGAGAAACAAAGAGAAAAAAGAAAGAAATGCTTTGATTCAGAACAGCTAAGGTGACACTGTATCTCTCAATGTGACATTAAAGCAGTGTCCATCAGTGTGAAAAGGTAGAATCACATTTATGTACAAGTGAAATGGAGATCTAACATAAAGATGCACAGTATTCTATCAAGAAGGTCAAAGGTCAAGTGAGTACTAGTCAAAATAAATATTTCTATATATATTTCTATAATATTTCTAAATAGTTAAACTGTATGACAGTTAGAGGAATTTGTTTGAAACATTGAAAAAGCTGAAAGTTATCAGTGCTCACTCTGCTGGCGTTTGATTCATTAAAAACCAAGAAGGAGCAAAAATAAAAGTTAAATATTTTAAAAAATTGTAAAAGTCAGAAATATTAAAATATATTGCATAAATCTCCTGAACGAGCTGAACATTTTGAGAACAAAATTGAAATTGGCGAAAGTATGCAAGAGTAAATAAACTTCAAAAAATGTACGGAAGAACTAAGAATAAAGAACAAAAATAAAGGGAGATAAATGCTTTACAGTTTCTCACAATAAATGAACGTGAGAAGAACTCAGCAGTCCCTGTTAAAAAGCCTTCTGGCTGTGGGGACAAAGGACCTCCTGAAGCTCTCAGTCCTGCAGCCTCTCACTGCAGCTGCTCCTCTGTCCTGCAGGATGCTGTGGAGAGGATGTTTATTGTTCTCTAAAACAGAATCTAACTGGAGTTTAATCGCTGGAATCCGCTCTGGTAGCTCAGTTCTCTTCGCCACTGGATAATTCGCTCTGGTAGCCCAGGTAGCTCACCCTCCACAGAGAAATAATGATTTCCGGCGCTCAGGTAGCATAGGTCGCTCTTGGTGTACACGCAGCATCAGGACTCTGAGTTGTACCTGAAGTCTGATGTGTACAGGGTGAAAAGAAAAGTAGCCAAAACAGTACCCTGCGGAGCCCCAGTACTGCATTCCAGTGTTCCAGAAACACATTTCCCCATCCTGACATAAGCCGCTTTGGGACTGTAGGAACCTTTGGCAGTTGTAATAACCTTTTAATCCGCGGGGCCGTTTTCTCCCGTGTTCGGACATACAGGAACTCGGGGCTTTCTCCCTTAGTTCCTATAACTATTTAGCTCCTTCTCCGAGGTCGGGTCTTTTCATGGTTCTATAGAACGATCTGAGGGAGGTGTGTGGTGGTCGGTAGCTCCGCCCCATGTCATGCTATCACGGCTGAAATGTTTCCACATAGACACAGACACAACCGGCGCGTGTTTAATAAGTTAAACTTACACTTGTCTCCTTTGTCTGCAGCGCTCTGCTCTCCTTTCTTCCTTCATGAAATGAAAAAGTATCTCCTGACTCTCTCTGTGAGCTTTTCCAGCCTCGATATTAGACGCCTGATGTGATCGTCCATGATTAATATCACCATCATGCAGACCATAAACACGGTGGCCTCCCTGCTCTCCATGTTAGCTTCTTGGTGGTGTTTTTTCTACTCTCCTTACTTTTACCGTTTTGTTTTGTGTTTGAATGTAGCGCTAAACGGCTAACGGCTAACACGTCACTGAAGCAGACGGCTGCGCGCGGCGCATCAGTCCCTATCAGGTCCCGACTCATGTGCGAATGCAGACTGAAACAGTTCCGCTGGGGAAGGATAGTTATCAGAACGAAATTCGAGGAGGGTAGTTCTGATAACTACTTTCTTAGAACGGTCGGTCCGAAAGCGGCTATACTGTGGTCTGGCAGACAAATAGTCTATAATCCATGATGTCAGGGAGGGGGCCACACCCATACCGAGCAGCTTGTCTTTCAGTATGGGAGGCCGTATGGTGTTGAAGGCACTGGAGAAGTCAAAGAACATGACTCTCACATATGAACCAGGCACATCCAGATAAGCATATGCCCGATGCAACATGTACAGAATCGCGTCTTCCACTCCTTTGTGTTTCTGGTAGGCAAACTGGAGGGGGTCAAGAGCCTCAGCAACCTGCAATCTCATGCAACGAACAAGAAGTCTCTCCAAGGTCTTCATGATATGAGATGTCAGAGCCACCGGTCTGTAGTCATTCAGCTCCACCGGTTGCCCTAATTTGGGCACCGCTATGAGACAAGAAGTTTTCCACAGCACCGGGACTTTTTCATCTAAATGAGGCCGAAGTAAAATTAAAGCCTCTAATCAAATCTCAGAATGTGTCTTTTTGTCAATTTAAATAATCAAAATCTATTAAAAACAGTGACAAAAATATGGCTTAAGGTTAAGTTGATCTGGGACACTTATAATTAGTCATATTTCTTTTCATAAAGATAATCGAACAAAAATCTAAGAAACAGGACACCAAAGTTGTAATCTTCCCCAAAAACAGATAGATTGTTGAACTAGATAAATACTAAAGTAGAATAAGTAGGTATATGTCATTGAAACTAATCAACATTTTAGTCAAATAACAAGTTTAAAGCTAAATTAAAAACTAACTAATTAACATAGGCATAATATAGCCTATATTGAATGCTAAGACAATCTTTTTTTTGTTTTGTCCTTTGTGGACCTGCAAACAAACAAACAGCTGTAGCTTTCAAAATGGCAGTGAAATATGAGTTATTGCTCCCTTCCAGCAGTTACTCCAACCTCAAACCTGTCTCACTTTGCACCATATCAAATATTTTGAAAAAAAAAAAAAACAATTTAAGCAAATATTTAGCTCAGTTATTTAGCTAATTTGATTGATTACATATAACCAACACACAAAATAAATCACTTCAGTCTTTAATAAATGTGACTGAAAGTATTACAAATTAATGTTAAAGGTACTTGGTCTGTACTCGTCACTTTTGTGCAGAGCCGGTGCCTCAAAGCACCATTAGAATTATTACTATGGCAATTGTACACTCCACATAGATGGTTCATATAGAAAAGTAGTCATTGCTCAAAATATATCAACAAAATGCACATTTGGAGTTTACCAAAAGGCCTTGGAGGATACCTCAAACATGTAGAAGGAGGTATTCTCATCAGATGGCCATCGAGGAAAACATAATCCATACAACACCATCCAGTGAAGCATGGTGATGGCAACATCATGCTGTTTCATTGGAAAGACTCAGCGATCAGTCAAGACAGGGAAAAGACGCATAGTGGTAATTCCAGGCAACTTCTCGAGAAAAGCCTGTTTCAGTCTTTGAGAGTATTGAAAGTAGAAAGGAGGTTGGTTTTGTATAGAGTGAAAGATTTTAAAATTGTTTTATGACTCATAAGTCATTTGATGCCTCTTCCAACCACTTGGAGCTACAACTTTTCACACAATGACAAGAAACCTCAAATCGTTCATGTTAGTTAAAAACATACATAAAAAGCAAAAGCACTTAAAGTTAAATCATTTTAAATTGTCATAAAAAGGGTAAAGCATATCCACTTTCCCTAAAGTATAAGGTGTACCCATGGTAATTGGCTGAAGTATGGATACTGAAAAAAATCCAAGCAATATTTCATGTACATCATTTATTTATTTCATTTCATTTCATTTTAGATGTGCTTAAACTTGTGTTTGTTTTTTGGTTGTTCTTCCATTTTCCAGCCTGTGGATTATGAGGATCTTAAGAATCTTGATTTAGGGCTGGCTGTGAGGAACAAGGCTCCACTGGTTGATGGATCTGCTGGTGGAGCTGGTGTAAGTTTTGGAGGTGGCGGAAACGGTGCTTCTGGAGGATCGGGATCATCGGGGGCATCAGGGGCATCGGGATCATCAGGGGCATCGGGGGGATCGGGGGGATCGGGATCATCAGGGGCATCGGGGGGATCGTGGGGATCGGGATCATCAGGGGCATCGGGGGGATCGGGGGGATCGGGGGGATCGGGATCATCAGGGGGATCAGCTTTTAAAACTTATCCCGTTAAAATCACTGTGAACAACCAGAAGGAGGGACCACAGTTTGATCCCAAAATCAAAGCTATTCCCATCTCAGAAGGAGGCAACACCTTCAACATGAAAGAAACTATTGCCCGTTACACTGCAACAGATGTGGACACTGGGAAGCCTGCTGAGAATGTCAGGTCTGTACATGCACATAGATATAAAGGCTTTTACAGATCAACAGAAGTGTCAGTTTTCATTTCTTCCTGATGTGTGTAAATTTACTTTAATTTCTGCAGGTATGTCAAAGGGTTCGACCCTGACAACTGGCTAACCATTGATCCAGAGACTGCTGAGATCTCACTGAACAAGTTGCCTGACAGGGAATCTCCATTACTAGTCAATGGGACATATTATGCCCAAATACTCTGCATTTCAGAAGGTATGTAAAAAAATAAAATAAATTAGGCTGTGACTCGATTAAAATTTGTAATCGCGTTAACTTCAGGCTTTGAAATGAATTAATCAAAATTAATCGCACTTTAATCGCATATACTTTATCCTTTAGAAAATTAACATTTTCAACAATATTTCAACAAACACAGAACATATCCCTATTTGAAATCTGAATGTAGCATGAAACACACAGTATATAGAATCTTGGATGTTAAGCTGCGTTGGGCCCTGTTAGCTTCCACGCTAGCTGCTACATGTTTAGCGTTGAGATGATATTTGAGGCTTGATCAGCGGCGGCGCCAGCAATTTTTCTTTGGGGTTGCTATGCAGTTGCTGCATGAATGTGAGGGGTTGCTAGTCAACCCCCCCCCACCCCCCACCCCCGCCAATCATCAACGCAACAACGTTACTGACCCATTAAGGCTGATTCATACTCGGCGCAAACGCGCAACTGTTCTGGCTCGAGAACCATTAATGACGTCATCGAAAGCGCCAGCCCCTTCACAGTTCCTTCAGCTCATAAGCGCAGTTTGCGCCGAGTATGCGTCACATTTGCAGTTCTCTCCAGACCAGTGGGCGTCACTGTTGAGGAAACAAGCTGAAAAGCATAGGAAGAAAGCATACACAATGCCACCTGTGGTGTCACGTCAGCAGAGGCTGGCACATCTGATGCGGAATGAATTTACTCTGGGTGTAGAACTGTATATGTATCTCAGAGCTAAGCGGCTGCGGCAAAAACAGAAGAGATGGTGGAATGTTCGTCCTTTGCAACAAGACGAACTTTGTCAAACGTTGTCCCAGTGTAACTTCATAGACGTGTCGTACAGATGTTTGTAGAGGCGCACCCTCTCGGTCACCGCGGTCTCTGCAGTGTTCATTTTTTCTTTTTCTTGGTCAGCTGTTTCCGTTTGAGCGCGCGCGAAGTCAGAAAAAAAGTTGTGTGCGCGACCTTGCGCCGCGCGAGGATTTTCTAGCTTGCGAAGGGGGGCGTGGCGGAATTTTGGGACACGTGACCGTTTGCGCCATTTGCGACCAGCTAGTATGAGCGAGGTTGCGCCGAGTATGAATCAGCCTTTACTCCACCGTCTGCATGCAGCCTTGCATAGTGTAATGTAGCCTTGCATACTGTAAACTTTAAGTTATCAGCGGAGCTTACTGCTCACAAGCAGACAGATGTCGCACTGTGCGTTGTGGTGGAACAGCTGCATAGAAGGTCCAGGGGCAAGACAGCCCCAGCCCGTGTACGCAACCACACACGCACACACACGCACACACACACGCACACACACGCACACACAGGCATACCTGTCCATCTCATTCATTCATAGCCCGTTCACTAAGGATAAAATAGCCTACAAAGGCTACTTTGCCCACTGTGTTCCTCAAATAAGTTCTGATCAACTGCATCTTGGAAAAAAAGAGCTGGGAGTGAATGAGCTACAGTGCGGACTTTCTATTTCATCTCATCTGACGCACAGCAGTTGTAGGCGACAACTTTCAAGAGATAGTTCTACCCGGCGGGCTTCCAACAGTAGCCTGTACAGTGCTAAATCACACAGGCACAACATTACGTTCAAACTTGTTGCTCACACCAGTCTGTCCGCTGCCACAGCGGACACATAGCCGACTCAAGCCAATCTACTCGCATCACATTATGGCAGAGGAAGCACGCTGGCAACCTAACATAAAGTAAAAAGTGTGTCCGTTATTTTCAAAAGATGGTGCTAACTGCACTGACACTAGGCTACTTAGCAAGTAGCTCTAGATAGACTGCAAGCACCTAGAGTCGACTAACAAACCAAGTCACAAGAAGACTATTTGATAATAGTGTTTCGGCGAGCATATGAAAAACAACTGGGATTTCCTACCTTATTTGTGTTACTTGAAGAAGGACATCCTCAAAATCGCCATATTCCAGTTAGAATCGCCAAATATCCATTTAGAATTGCAGTTTAGCTATGTTATGAGTGAATGGGTGCTAAAATGAGAGGAAAACTGTAACATATGACTATTCAAAAACGAATTAAACTGAGGATACAATTAAATAGGGTTTCTATTTATCTCCTAAATCTGCTTTATGGAAATATTATTTTAGACCTCCGATTTCCCCGGGTAATTTAGAACAGACGTGATTGGCTGACTGTAGAATGACATCACCACAGCTACTGTAGATCTAGGAACAATGTGGATAGCAGTTTCACCAGTAAAGCTGGTGTTTTATACCTTTCCATATGTATATTTATCAGGGATAGGCTACCACGCAGCAACATACGTGATTCTTTACTTCTTAATATTGTTGTCGTTGTTGCACTGCACTTCTGTTCTTTGTGAGCAGTAAACCTGCCACTAGCCCCAAAGTTGGGGTAGCTATGGGGTGCTGAGCACATTCTTGGGGTTGCTATAGCAACCGCAAGCAACCCCTTAGCGCCGCCTCTGGGCTTGATACGCTGTGGTGATACGCGAATTCCTTGTTGCATAATCTCCACACAACCACGCTCTTGTCGACGCTTCCATCCGTCTGTATTTAAAAAAAAAATAAATAAAAAATAAATTATAGTGTGCGATTAAAATGCGTTATTTTTTTATCGCGCTAATATGTGTGTAGTTAATTAATCGAAATTAACGCGCTAAAGTCCCAGCCCTAAAAATAAATAAATATATGGAATTTCAGGATCATCTTTTAACTATTCACTAAAGCTTATTACAAGTACCATAAAAGATAGCATTGCTTCCTTTCAACTGCAAATCACCAAAAGCATTATCACTCGGTCAGACTGTGACTTTACAGCTCAGCTCCATGACCAAACTGCGTTTATTTGTTTGATCCATATTGTCACCTTTAGTTTATGCCATCCACATTATGTCCCCATTATATAACAACTTGCCACACGTGTTTCTAAAGTATATATAATGTATAGTAGGATTTGGGAAGTCCAGTTTAAGAAAAAAAAAGTCAGGATGTGTAAATTATGATTTACTCAGCCTGACTGGCTGTACATAAATAAAACAGGAACCAGCAGTCAAATTCATGCAAATTAAGAAACAAGAAAATGGTTTTACTTTCAACCAATGTACAATATTACACATGGCAAACCTTTCTTTTCTTGACATTGGTTGAGTGGAAATAAATGATATGCAAATGAAAAGGCTGAAAGTCATGGTTTTGTTTCTGTTTTTGTATCATAGACACACCAGCTAAAACAGCCACCGGCACCATTGCCATCCAGGTGGAAGATTTTAATGACCACTGCCCCGTCCTGACCAGTAACGTCAAGACCATATGTACCACACAGAATTCTGTTACTATTAATGCAAAAGATGAAGATGCATCCCCTAATGGACCACCTTTTGAGTTCACCATTGTCCCTGAAGGCACTGAAGGAAAATGGCGAGTGGAGCATCTCAACGGTGAGGAGAATATTTTGAAACATATGGTCGCAAGATAAAACTATACAGCTACACGTTAAGTTTCAAATGACTTTGTCTGCCACAGATCTGTTATGTTTTTAAAGTTTTATTAAAGTTTCAAAGTTTGAATCGTTTTTAGGCAAAAAGTTGCTTTAGGCAAATGATAACTACCACTAAATGTGTTTGACCTGTCATGCACTTAGTCTTGATTAAACTTAACTTGAACAAGAATGTGGACCTTGATTAATGGACAATGAATGTTGTGTATTTGACAGATACTGCCGTGATTTTGAGAGCTCAGGAATCCATTTGGCGTGGTTTCTATGAGATGGAATTGTTGGTAAAAGACCAGCAGGGAAAGGCCTGTACTGAGCCACAGAAAGTGAGGGTCCGTGTTTGTTCCTGTGAGGATGGAGTTGTGTGTGGAAAAATAGGTGCTACTGGTCAGCTTCATAAAGGAGCAGAGTTAGGACCTGCCGGCATTGGACTCCTACTACTGGGCCTGTTGCTGTTACTACGTAAGTGTGACCTGCTGCTGATTTAACATTGTAACACCTTCCACATTGGTGGTCCTTGTACAAAGCCCCAGAGAACATTTTTGTTCAAATGCACAAATGAAACCTTGAACTGGTTACTGATCATGACACACTTGCACTGCTTTATACTGCTGTGGTTCTGGCACTTCATATCTGTTGTACCAAATCTGACACAGTTCAGAAATGTTTCAAAGAGGTACACTTCTCCAACTTTCCAACAGTTTGTTAACTGTTCCACCAGAGACAAATAAACATAGGGTTTATTATGTTTAAATGGTAGAAATGCATTCCTCTGACCATCCTCCATTTGGAAAAGCAGGCTGCCATCTGAAACGTCTTCCACCTACATACCCATACAGTACAGTACTAAACTGTGACACCAAAAAGCTGTGAGGTGGTGGTTGCAGGAAGTTGAGGCAACACAGGGTTGCTTTGAGACCACAGACTAGGATGCACTCTGTCCAACCTAAAACCAGCTTTGTTTGGTTTAACCTGACTTCAGCCCTGAAAAATAGGTGCTATCATTGCACCAACTCTTTAAAGGGACAGTTCGCCTCTTTTGACATGAATCTGTATGACATCCCATATCAGCAACATCATTTATGAACATCTTCTTCAATTCAATTCAATTCATTTTTATTTATATAGCGCCAAATACAACAAATGTCATCTCAAGGCACTTAGATAGTAAGTCCAATTCAAGCCAATTGGAATTCAATTAATTAATAATAATCATAATTCATAAAATAATCCAATTCGTTCATATAGAGCCAATTCAAAAACAATTTCCTAGCTAAGAAAACCAACAGATTGCACTGAAAACTTTTTGTTTTTCGGTCCAATCTCCCGGCCTGAGCGTGCCTGAGGCGACTGTGGAGAGAAACGACTCCCTTTGAACAGGAAGAAACCTCTGGCAGAACCAGAACCAGGAAGGGTGGCCATCCGCCTCCACCAGCTGGGCTTTGAGAAGACAGAAAGGGGGGGAGGGGGGAGGGCCGCGGCGGCGGCGGCACTGTAACACCATTCAGGATATCTGTTGGAACAGGGAAACACGAGTTAATGACCATAATAATATCACATATACATAAAGAGAGTAAAGTGAGGAAAGGTGTGTCAGATGAGGCCCCCCAGCAGTCTAGGCCTATAGCAGCTTAACTATGGGATGTTTCAGGATCACCTGAGCCATCCCTAACTATAAGCTTTATCAGAAAGGAAAGTTTTAAGCCTGGTCTTAAAAGTGGAAAGGGTATCTGCTTCCCGGACATTTACTGGCAGCTTATTCCACAGAGAGGGGCCTGATAACTGAAGGCTCTGCCTCCCATTCTACTTTTAGAAACTCTGGGAACCTCAAGTAAACCTGCAGTTTGGGAACGAAGTGCTCTGTTAGGAAAATATCTTACAATGAGATCTTTAAGATATGATGGAGCTCGGTCATTAAGAGCTTTATATGTAAGGAGAAGAATCTTAAATTCTATTCTGAATTTAACAGGGAGCCAATGAAGAGAAGCTAAAACTGGAGAAATATGATCTCTGCTGTTAGTTCTCATCAAAACTCTGGCTGCAGCATTTTGGATCAACTGAAGGCTTTTCAGAGAATATGTGGGACAGCCCAATAATAAAGAATTACAGTAGTCCAATCTTGAAGTAACAAATGCATGAATTAGTTTTTCTGCATCACTCTGAGACAAGATGTTCCTGATTTTAACAATATTACGAAGGTGAAAGAAGGCAGTCCTAGAAACCTGTTTTATATGCGAGTCAAATGATAAGTTCTGGTCAAAAATAACTCCAAGGTTCCTCACTGTAGAACTAGAAGCCAAGGAAATACCATCTAGAGTAACTATATAGCTAGACAATTTCTCCCTGAAACGCTCAGGTCCAAAGATAACGACTTCAGTTTTGTCTGAATTTAGCAGCAGACAGTTCTGAGTCATCCAGGTCTTTATGTCTTTAAGACATGCTTGTAGTCTGACCAACCTATTGGGTTCATCTGGTTTTATAGATAAGTACAGCTGAGTATCATCAGCATAGCAATGGACATTTATGCCATGCTGTCTAATAATGTTACCTAATGGAAGCATGTATAAAGTGAAAAGAATCGGTCCAAGCACAGAACCCTGGGGAACTCCATGACTTACTCTGGTGTGTGAGGAAGATTCTTCATTTACAAGAACAAACTGAAATCTATCAGATAAATATGACTTAAACCAGCCTAATGCAGTTCCTTTAATCCCAATAACATGTTCAAGTCTGTGTAATAAGATACTGTGATCGACCATATCAAATGCAGCACTGAGATCCAACAGGACAAGCACAGGACTTCCCCCCTGCTGCATCCTGTGAGCAGAGTTCCAGCCTCGTTTTGGTGTTGATGAAGGTAGTCCGGCTAGTTGGCTGGGGTTTAAAAAATAAAGCGTTTTGCTTCTCAGAACAATATGCGTTCAAAAGAGTAATACATTTGCATCACAAAATCGTTCTCCAGGAACGATTTTGTGTCAGAGCTCAGAGGTCACAATCTCTTGGCCCTATTTTCTCTCCCTTCGTATCACTGCCTGCTGCCGCCTGCCGACAGCCGCACCTGTTACGGTGTTTGCTGCTCGGAAGCAGGGGGCTGCTCGCTCTGCTCTTCGGTCTGCGCTTCGGTCTGCTCGGTCTACACATCACGCAGTATATTATAGACTATTTACAAATGCTGTCATGCTTTCTGAAACAGTTTTACCAGTGTGAGAAGAACCCTGTCAAACGTCCAGAGATTATCTTTTTTTTCATTTAACAAAAACTAGCTCAAAAAAATTCTGAGCAACATTAAAAGTAGGTTTGGCCAATATGTCACAAAATATTATCCTGATAGTAATTTCCTCATTGATTGGTCTCAATCTTTAGCATGATATAGAATTTGATTAGTTGTCAGTATGTATGTGTAACAGCATACTTTTTTGCTATGTATATATGTATTTACAATTATATTCATATGTACATTGCACGTAATGACATAAGCATCATGTGGGCTACTCACCAAAGACAGAACGAGGCGCTGAGTAGATGCACTGCAAGCAGCTCTATTGTAAATGAAGAGGGGGCTATTTTAGATAGTCGGCCGTGGCTTACTGGTTAGAGTCGGTCGTCCAATAACGGGAAGGTTGGCGGTTTGATTCCCACTCTCGCCACTCAAAAAAAGATTGGTGGAACTGATAGCTGGAGGGGTGTCAGTCCACCTCCTTGTCACGGCTGAGGTGCCCTTGAGCAAGGCACCGTACCCCCATGCTCCCCGGGCGCTTCATGGCTGCCCACTGCTCCAGGTTGGCATCTGTCTCTGAGTGTGTGACCCTGTGCATGTGCATGTGTGTGTCAACAGGTGCCAACCTGGATGGGTTAACAGCGGAGGACAAATTTAATGTGTATGCATGACCAATAAATCGGATCTTTGTCCTTGGGAAAGTCATTGATGAATTGGTGATGAATGGGTTTTCACCCTATGCTCATTTGTGTAGAAACTACACATTCTGTATATGCTGCATAGATAGAGTGAGTGTGTGTGTGTGTGTGTGTGTGTGTGTGTGTGTGTGTGTGTGTGTGTGTGTAGCTATTGAGAAGCACTGTATGAGTGGTTGTGTAAAAGGGTGAAGGAGAATCAAAAAGAGCTTTGTTGAATCACAATAAGTTTAGAAGCCACTACACATGGGGCTACAAAAGTACCTGGACTGATGACTAACCCTGCCAGATAACTCAAACTTTGATGGATTACTGCTGGCTTTGCATAAACTTTCCTCTCTTTCAAGATGCACTAAATCTTTTTTCCTTTACAGTCATCCCCCTGTTAGGGCTCTTTTGTCTATGTGGAAATAAGGAAAAATTTCCAGACATCTTTTCTGAGATGCCTTTTGACACAAAGTCTCACCTCATCAGCTACCACACTGAGGGCCAGGGAGACAATACGGTAAGACACACGTATTCAACCACTGCACCTCGACTTTAAAGTGCAGCTGTGTTGGTACACTTAAGCCCCATACACACACGTCGCTGCTATTTACTCGCTACTCGCTCACTCGCCTACTCGCCACTCGCTTGGGTGCTTTTGCTGACTTGGTGTGTAGAAGTTGGGTGGCCACTGTTTGGAGAAAACTGGGGGAACGTCACCTGTCAATAATCTGTATTCTGCATTTTAATTGGCTACTCGCTTTTACTCGCTTACTCGCGTAGCTCGAAGTTGAAATATGTTCATCTCGGAATCCGCCCACATCGCATCGCTTGTACTCTCCTCGCCTACTCGCCTCCTCGCCTCGCGTGAACACATAGACATTCTATTGACTTCACTCGCTGAGCGAGTAAATAGCAGCGACGTGTGTGTATGGGGCTTTAGTGTTTGCTTATTGGAAAGCTGCATTTTCTGGTTTGCAACCACATAAAAAAACTACTACTGACTTTTGAATCCGTGCTCTGCTCTAGGAGGTGCCAACGACGACTGCTCAAGTGTGCACTAATACAGTTCAGAACACCGTACAGAGGGCGCCTGTGACAAATTTGGAAATGCAACAATCTGTCACTTCCATAAATGGGTATAATGGGGTAACCAGCCACACGGATGGAATGTGGGGGGTGAACAATTGGGACGGCAGTGGCATCTACTCTGTGTCCGAGGGCAGAGAAGTAAGAGGAGGTGGAGGAATTTATGATGGCTTAGCTCTGTCAGACCACTTCCTGAGACAGTACTACAGTCAGGTGAGAAATCAGTTGAATGGTGGGAAAGGCTCAACAGATAATTAATTAGTTTTTGAAAAGCTTGAGATTTGCATGAATTACAAAGGACTTGTTTGCCAACTCTGAGCTAAATAACTTGATGTGAATGAATGGAATGTGGCTCTTAGGGTCCACAGCTGTTTTACATTAGCATGACAGACATTAGCTTTGTATTTTAATATGAGGACAGATGTCCAACTTGAAATTGTATGCCTCACATGTGAATTTGAATTCAAGATTATTTTTTTTGATTTGTTGATACTACTATGTTAATTGTATCAATATAAATTAAAACACAACTTTCAACACTAGGCGGCTGGTGGAATTGACAACGCTGGAGTGAAGGATGGACTGTTGGGGTATGACTATGAGGGAGAGGGATCCTATGCTGGCTCTGTCGGCTGCTGCAGCCTTCTGGAATCTGACGATGACCTGGAATTTCTTGATGACCTTGGACTGAAGTTCAGGACTCTTGCTGAGATATGTGGAGGCAAAAAAATCTCAAATGACATGGTTACTCCTCTGCCTAGCGCCTCTGTATCCAGTGCTCAGACATCTGAATCAAAATTGGTTACTGCCCATCAGCTGGTCCAACCTCCCATGATGCAGCCAACCATCCCCAAAGAAGAGCAGACCATCATCCATGAAATAGCTGAGCATTCTCAAATGACGAAGGAACGCATGGCCACAGTGAGGGAAGGGAGTACCTCAGCAAAAACAGAAATGGGAAATCAAAGCCAGATCTTCCTACTACAGCAGCAGCAGCAGCCTGTTTATTACACTACCACCCCCATGCTGCAGCCAGTGCACTATGTTGTCCAGCCACAGCTTCAAAACACAATGGTATTGGCTGAGGCACCAGCCACCAACCTTCAAGACATGGTAATGGTGAAGGGCATTGAGACCGGACCTTCTCAAGGATTTATTGTTCAGGGGCAGACAATGATGTCCAGTGGACAATCCCAAGGTCCAGGCACGGTACTGGTGGGGGGCAGTGGGATCCAGGGACGCTGTACCAATCTGATCCAAGCAGGAAACATGTCTGGCTCCCAAACTATTATGGTTGTTGATGGTAAGGTCCCTGCAGGCTCAACGAAGATGTTAACGGGGATGGAAACTGGCCTCATTCAGGGGGGTACTCTGCAGTCCAGAGAGCTATCAGGATCTCAGAAAGTTCTGTGGGTCGGAGAGTCAGCAAGCAGAAGAGGGCAGCAGGTCCAAGAGACAAGAGGTCTCCTCCAGAAGAGTGATGTCTCCAGCTTGCAAAGAGTTGTCAGTAGTAACGGCGGCCTATCCACTCACTCTCAGAACAGTACCTCCTCCACTACAGTGGGCAAAGTCCCCACCGTCCGCAAAGTTGTGGTGCAGGAGACAAAGGGATTTCGCTAACTAAGAGATCCCCCTTTACAGTGGTAAACCTATTCCAGATACCACAAAGAATTTTCCTGATTCCTCTTGAGGGTGATGGGAAGCTTATGAGACACAGCTATTGGTGACGGGTTGGTTGCAGTGAATATTTAAACTTGTAAATTATAATGTGATCCACATAACGCATCAAATTGAAGATGAATCATTCTCTTCTGTTTTAAGCATGATTTGTGTAATTTTATTATTGCATGAAAAAAAAGAGCAAAGTAATGCAAATTTAAAACTAACTGGATATTCCCCCATGGCACTAAAATGTTTCCCAACCTAAACATCATAAGAATATGTAGATAAACCTCAAAAGAGTAGCTCATGGAAGATGGCCAGATAATGTCACAGATTGAGAAAAAATCACCAAAATAAGAACTGACCGAGCTTAGGTTAGCTACAGAAAGTATTAAGCTGTAATAAGTGGCAAAAGGTGCAGAATTAAGTACTAAAGATAAACAGATACATAAACTGCAATCACCTTATTGGTAAAAAGGACAGCGACAACCAGTGGCTGATATTTTTCTGGTGTATCCTGGTTGTGTCACATTGACCTAATCCTGGAACTGACAAGATTTTATTCTGTTGGTCTTAAAAATGATTTTGGGTCATTTAAACGGTCTCCATTGGTTTTGGTTTAAGAGGCGACTTAATCTTTTAAAGCAGTTGTTTTTTTTGTCAAAGCTTGTGATGAAGATTTTTTTTAACATTTGTATGAATGAACTTTTTCTCATTCAAAGAGTGATGATTGTTTTTTTGTAATGCACACTTGTGTTTTTCTAAACTGTTGGTTTTACTCTTTACTTTGGCTTTTTTTTCTTCATATAAACGCACTGCATGGTGTTCTGTCAACAGCATTTTTGGAATCTGTTGGCGATGGTCAAATGATCATGCCTTTGGGATGTAATAAACATTCTTACATAAATCATACCAATGAAAACTCGAGTTATCAGTGTCTGTAATTTTCTTTCTATAGAATACCTCATTTGAAGTTCTGCTTATTGGATAACATGTCTTGAATACAGATTAGAACATTCTAAGTTCAACTCCTGGTCAGCTTGATAAGGACCCTTTAGCTCTCAATCTGGCTGAGCTTTTCCCCGTTCCAGGTTGGTTATCTGTAACCCTGACTTGTATAAAACATTTTATAAAAAAAAATATATATATACATGAAGGCAACAATTCACAGAACCAACTGATTATCCTGTCTTAGTTCTGCCCTTGATCCAGTTTCTGATATTTTATCAATTGGAAAAACCCATTAGCCTGAATATGCAGAAATCTTTCTTCTGTCAGAATGGAACTGGACAAAATGACGAAGGAAAGTGCAGTGTTTATACAGGTATACAGAGTATAACCACTTTTAATCTGTGTCCCTTCTGTGGCCAGTTTTATTCTCATACTGATTTTCAACTCCAAACGTCTGAATTTGTGAACTGCAGGCCAAATTTTGTATCAACTAAATATGGCTGAGTAGCCTTTTATTTCACTGTTTATATGATACAGGTACGCACCCATTATTGTTACATTAGAATTAGCAGATACAGTGGCTTGCAAAAGCATTCACACCCCTTGAACCTTGAATTTTATGTGAAAGACCAACACAAAGTGGCACACAATTGGGAATATTTAGAGATCAAGGAGATGTGTTGAAAAAAAAGAAAACTTCATAGTTTTATAGCCAACATTGGCATTGACTGTGTAATGTACAGAGCGCATGAATATTAGTCCATGTATGTATTTTCATGTCTATAACAAAACTGACAACAAAGCAGGCAGACCAGCATCCTAACGTTCTATCCTTGTTAATCTAGTCTTATATTGGTTAATAATTGGTTAAATAATTACATATTCATTTTAAGTGCATTTTTCATATAAATGAAGAAAAATATGCCAAAACCACCCTCACCTTACTGCATTGAATTTCCATCAATCCAAATGGAAATGCATTTCCATATGTTGAACACTTTGGAATAAGCGGGTATAGAAAATCGATGGGTGGAATTATAGACCGAACACACCGAATCTGGAAAAGAGGCATACGCTGCTGGTTGCCAATGGGTAACAAAAAAAAGAAAGAAAACATATCAACATTTTCATTAAACAATTAAGTTAGAGCAAATTCTGATAATGCACAGCAGAATATGGCTTCTGTCGTAATAACAAGCTCCCTTTTACTATAGATTTACAGTTAAATATGGCTCATTTGCTTCTCCTTGCCGAAGCTGAGGTTGCCAGTCGACATTCAAATTGTCATGATCGTGCTTGGTTGTGGTGTTTGTTTGGTTTCTAGGCGGGGTTGAGCAGGTTTTCCAGGAAGCCCTGGTGCAGTCTGGTTCAGCTCCTGGACTCATCAAGACACCTTCTTAAGGATCTGCAGGAGCGACCAGTCTTCACCAGATTGTCTCAGTGCTCTAGTGGTAATCCGGCTGAATTATGTGCTTCTTCCTAAGAAAATCCCACATGTATCTGCCCTGCCCTCCTGTGTTCTCAGTGTTCCAAGCTAAAGGATTTAGCATTCTCCTGTGGATGCTGAGACACCTGCCTGCTCGCCCCACCGTTGACTCAGTTCCTTCTGAAGCACAGCCAGTATCCTCCCCTCCACTCTGGAACTCTACCTGGACACAGAAAGAATAGACCCATGCCTTTACCTGGATAAATGACTCTGATCCTCACTAAGCACCCCCCTCTCCTCTCAGTCATCCCTTCCTCTGGATCTGCTCTTGGGTCCTGTGAGTTAGCGAGGCTTTAGCCGTGACAAATGATATATGCCATCATCTATACAGTTTATCCATACTGGCCCAACAGTAGTCCACTCAAAATAATAATGTTAATTCTATTCTCTTCTACTCTATTTAATTCTATCCTTATTGTGAGTTTTTGGTCATAAAATAGTTTTTTAACTCTGTTGATTTTTCCATTGTGCCTTTTTCTTTGATGGGGCTGTTAGTAATGACCTCTGGATACTTGTAAATCACTGGAACTAATCTGCTTTTGTGGATAAACCAACATTTTCATGATTTCTTGACCCTGAATCACTGTCTGATGACCTGAGCAGCCATTCAACATCAAATCTGAGAGTGAGATGTGAGTGGAATCAGACAGGAAGGGCTCCAGGGAAAGCTGCATACTGGGCTGAAAACTTGAATTGTGGGTGATTTAACTGTAAAGGATAGAAGCAACAAGAGCACAAAGTGGTCTGCTGTCTCATGAACATGGTCTCAGAGTCATCACACCAGATGCTGGACATTGTGGCTGCATATCCAGTATCAATATGTATTATACTTCATGTGAGGAGCAATGCCACTGTAAAATACTCATCCGAAAAAATATTGAAAGGGACTTTGCTGATCCTTTTAAAACGGTTATCTCTGTAAAGGCTGAGCAGTTTATCAGTGGTTCACCTCCACCAGTCAGAGGAGCAGTCCAAAGTTTCAGCAGACTGATGGCACTCAGTTCGTGGCTTTCAGCTGCTTGTAGTATTTTTTGTGGGCCAGCATTCCATCCGTCTTTTTAGGACGGATGGAATGTGTCTGAACAGGCTGGGCCAAAACTCTTCACCTTCACTCTTTTAACTGGACTTCCCAAAAAGAGCATTAAACATCTGCAGCTCATCCAGAACGCTGCTGCTGGAGTTTTAACCCGGACTAAGAGATCTGAACACATCACAGCAGTTTTAATATCTTTACTCTGGCTTCCAGTCAGTCACAGAATAGATTTTAAAAGCCTGCTGATGGTTTACAATCTGTGATCTGTTCAGAGAATATAAAGCCAGCAGAGCTGTTAGATCCAAGGACTCAGGTCAGCTGGTCCAGTCCAGAGTCCAGACTAAACATGGAGAAGCAGCATTTAGCTGTTATGCTGCAAACAAGTGGAACAAACTGCCAGTGGAGATTAAACTTTCACCAAATGGAGACATTTTTAAATCCAGGTTAAAGACATTTCTGTTCTCATGTGTCTATGCATGAAATCTGCACGATATCTTTGAACTTATCTGGACTGTTGCTTGTTTTTTAATTCATTTAAATGATTTTATTTGTTTCTCTTTATATTCTTTTATGTATTTTTAATGCTTCTTCCACTCCCTGCTGCAATGCTTTTATTTTATGTAAAACACTTTGAATTGTTTTGGACATGAAATGTGCTATACTAATAAACTTGACTTTTACTTGACTAAAATAAAAAACCTAAATCCCAGCAGCACCATTGAAAAGTAAAATAGAGATCTAAACCAAAAAGTAATCTGAGCAAGAAAGAAGAGCAGGTTCAACTCAACAGCAATAACAATTTAATAAGGAGACCTGGTTCATAAGGACTCGAGTCTGTGGGAGGACCTGACAAGTGGGGGGTCAGCATTCAAGGACTCAGTATTAGACGAGAACAGGAAGCAACGCCATCAAATAAGAGCACTGATGTGCAGTCTGGACTTCTCTTTTTAATCCTTCTTCTGACTGCATATTGTCAGGAAGCAGGGGTTTGGCTTCTCTTTTTTCTCCACCAGAGGGAGCCATGGAGCCTCATCCGCAGGACGGACCAGCTGGTGATTGGACCTGAGTTGCATTAAGACTCATCAAGCTACAGGATAAGAGGAGGGGATTGCCAGTCATTCGACGCCTGAGTGTTAACTCATATGGTACTCAAGCCGCCCTCCCTATGCTCCCCGAGTCTTCTGTTCAGTTTGGTTGTCTTGCACTAACCTTATCGAGTCTGCTACCAGGTAACTCCTCTGTGTTCTCCAGAAAACAGTTCATCCAGGTTCCTCGCCGTCTCCTGAGATCTCTGCACCCGCTGTCTGATTCATGGTTCTCAATCCACGACTGGCAACCGCACCTCCTCTCATCAAACCTGCGAACCCTGTCCGCCCTCCAACCTTCACCATGGGCCGGCTCTCTGGACTCCTGGAAGCTCTAACTGCTCCTCCATACTCGTCTGGACAATCAAACTCCTCTCACCTCTCCCTGGAGGACACACTCCCTTCACCATCAGCAGTAAGTCGTCCTTTCACAAAACCTTCCCAACCCAAGTTACCCAGTTACTCACCAACTCCACTTCCGTTTCAGTGATCCAGTCTCTCTTCACCATTCCCCAGGACAAAGGACACTTGCACTCATCTTTGGTAATAATAAACTTTATTCTGCCTCCTGAGAGTCTCTGCATCTCTCTAAAACCATGACGCATCTGTGGGAACGTGTGTGTGTGTGTGTGTGTGTGTTGGTATATATGATAGACAGACATTTGACCTGACTACACACCAACATTCCAAACACTTGAGGTAATATGTGGACGTTGCCAATGTCCTCACAAACCAAACAAATGTATTTGCATTTATTAGTGTGTAAATAGCATATTTTCTATGTCCCCATGTCCCACTTGCTCTGATTTTCAGTGTACATTGTCAGTACACTGAAACTGGCTGGTTTAAACATGTGGACGGGACCCACAGGCAGTCCTAAGGTCCAGAAGATGACATTTTAAAAATGAAATCCACATTTGGAGCTGCAGACGGCTGAAGTAAAGTAATGGATTAAATACACACAGGTAAGAATGATCATTTGGACACTCGGTCATGTGGTTCCTGTAGCCCTGAAAAGTTCCAAACCTCTCAGCGCTGTCAGTCAGTTTGAACGGGTCCTGGCGAGACGTAGCACAAAAAGGACCATTTTAATTTAGATTTTGACCAATAATGTGCATTGATTCCTACTCACTGTATCTTATCAAAGCAGCATTTGGGAGTGGCATGTCTGCAGTGGATTATAATCAGATTATACACATAAAGAAAAACAAGCTCAGGAGCTATGAGCAACATTTTAATCTCTTTCTGTTCTCTGCATGCTAGCAGGGGACAGCTGTACCTCGTCCTCCTTTATACTTCATCATGCCAGAGGTCCAGCTTACCTTCAGATCTACATCCTCCAACAGAGCCTGATGTTACTGTCTGTTCCCAGGATCTACTCCTGTTGTCCCAAACACTCCATCTGTAGAAGATGTCATTCAGTCTGTCTGTTCTCTCTGGTGTTTGATGAAAAATGATCTGAATAAATTATTTTAAAGAAGCTTTAAAAGACTTGGAGGGAAATATGTGGCTGTAGATGCTCTGACTGATGACCTGGGATGAATTCTTCTTTTCTTCACTTTTTGCTTTTCATTTGAACTGAAAACATGCATCTGTAACCCTGTTTATTGTGCTTCAAGACAGAAAACAGTAAATTGTTTATTTTTAATTAATATTTAATATTTTTAATCAATGAATCCAATCCAATTAGTCAAATATTAATGTAAATCAAACTTTTTCTGGTTAAAACCATATTAAATAAAAACATGAGTGTGTCAGCTGTGCAAAAACAAACAGATTTCAACCAAACATTTTATTATAAAATATGTCAAATGGAAAACAAGCCTCAATAAAGAAGTTCTTTTACGGCTATTTATACTGCTGGGTAGATTAATCTGCAACAATGAACTGTATTTGATCAAATTGATGGGTTTGGACATAGTAGAAATGTGCTGAAGTCCTAAAGAGGGTTGATCCATGGCAGCATGACAGCAGAGACCACCACATCTGCTGACCACCCTGACAACAAGAAGAGAGAAACAATTCATTATCACAGCTGCAAAGTCATGCTGAAATAAAAAGATGGCAATAGCTGTTGCTCTGAAGGAATGAACTTAGATAAAATTATTAGAAGGGAGCATTTTACATTCAGGCTGATTCTAATGAGTGACTCTGATAAAATGAAAACTCCTTGATAACTCCGGACAGTACTGTAGGTGTTCACTGACCTATCAGAGGAATCCAGGTCTTGTGTCTTTATATTTGGTTTCCAAGCAGCCAGACTTTCTTGTAATCTCTTAAAGTTTTCTTCAGTAATAGTTCTCCAGCTTTCTGAAGCTCTTTCAGTTTTTCTTTGCACATTGGTGCTGAACGTGTTACATCAGTGAAAGACTGTGGACACAGTGACAGGTTAAAAACTTTCTTTCTGTCGGGCTATCCCAGCCGTGATTAGTTGATGGGTGGAGTACACCCTGGAGGGGGTGTGGGACCTCTGAGGGGCTCACTGGGTCGATAGGAGAGTAAAGACGAGTTGCAGTGAAATGTAGAGATAAAACTTGGGATGTTTTGTGAGTCTTAGGATTAGAAGAGGTGATGAAAATTATTGATGTAATCTATTTTTTTTTAATTTGATAAAACGTTCAATTTATGTTCCTTAAATAAGAAAGATATAGTTTAACAACATTTTTGATTGGATAAAACAAATAATTTTAAGTGAATTGTATGTCTTGAACAAGAAACAACTGTTAGAATTTAAATTAATTTTGGCTTCCATCAAGAAAAATATAATATATAATAGTTTCGATTGGACATAAGAAATATTGTTTGAGGCAAGTTATTTATTACTCATTGGCTCATGCTATAAAGTATAGATGTGAACCATTACCCTATTTTTTTTTTTAATTGGTTGAACAAAATACTTTTACCAATGTGGATTATTATACAGTATATGCCTGCTGTTTGACCCCTTCGGTCTGTCTGCCAGACGACCACAGGTGATGCAATGGGAGCGCCCCGTCAGCGAACCTGTAGCTTCGCCTTATTTGGCATATAAACTAAACTGCATCTGTAAACGGTGTGTAGAACATGTAGATGATGCAGAGGGTATTTAGTTTTGTTTTTTGATATGAAACTGTGGTAGAAAAATAAGAGGAACAGTCTAATGGGAGGCAGTAGTTTACGGACCGTCTTATTCACCCTATTACGCCCCGTCCATTTTTAACAGCCTTTTTTCTTCCGCTTTGTGTTGGAACTTCCGGTCAGCTAGTTCCGGTTAGCTAGTGTAAGGTAGCGTAAGATGGATGTTACCTGGGCAGAGACAAGCGATGCTTTTTGTAGTAGTGGAGGTGAAATGTTACCAGTGGCGGACTTAGCAATTTGGGGGCTCAAGGCGAATTTAGCTAGGGGGCCCATCAACAATAATATGCGAGAAATAAGTTTACTGTATATGGAACTGTCGTCTAGCGCAGATCTATAGAGTAATACAGAGTTGCGACACGCTTTGAAGTCGCCACTAGGGCTGTCACGTGGTTCATGTGAGCCTCCGGAGTTCCAAACATCACAGCGCTGTCAGTCAGTTTGAACGAGTCTTAGCGGGACGGAGCACAAAAACGATAACTTTAACATTTACGACGCAATTTTCGGTAAATATTGACCAATAATGTGCATTGATCACTTCACTGACGATGTATTTTATCAACGTTTTTCTTTTTTGGAGCGCAGAGACACATTTATCACCATTTTAAATCGTAGAGGGTACCCCTGCATGCTAGCAGGGGGCAGGTACCTTGTCCTCCTTTATACTGAATCATGCCAGTGGTCCAGCTTACCTTCAGATCTACATCCTCCAACAGAGCCTGATGTTACTGTCTGTTCCCAGGATCTACTCCTGTTGTCCCAAACACTCCATCTGTAGAAGATGTCATTCAGTCTGTCTGTTCTCTCTGGTGTCAGATGGACAATGAGCCCCCCCCGCGACCCGATCGACGGATTCAGCGGGTATAATGGATGGATTAAAATATGAATTTAACTTTTTTCCTGAGCCAGAGGATGAGGGGAGGCCACATTAACCCCGTAAAATCGGGTGAACGTGCTTGGGGAAGCCCATGATGCCACAGCACATATTGCTTCCATCAGACCCCTCTCACGGCTGCCCAGGAAGCGGAGACGCTCCTGGTAGAGTGCGCCTTCACACCAACGAGTGGGGAGCAGCGTCCCGCAGCGTAGGCGTGGCAGATGACGCCCACGATCCAATGGGAGAGGCGTTGCTTGGAAGGAGGACAACTCAACCCAGGGCCTCCATAACACAAGAACAGTTGATCTGAGCGTCGTATAGCAGCAGTGGCTGCAATGTATGCCTCCAGTGCCCTCACTGGGCACAACGACAGACCCCTCGGTCGTTCCCTCTGACCCAGGCTGAAATCGTGCCAATCTCAATGGCCGGTTGCAATGAGAACGAGATAACACTTTAGGCAGGAGTGCAGTGTTTGAGCACAAGGTAACACCAGAGCCATCAATACCCCATCTGAAACAGGAGGGGCTGACAGAAAGAGCATGTAGCTCGCTGACTCTCTTAGAGAAGACAGCAGCCAACAAAAAGGCAGTCTGACATGAGAGCCACCTGAGGTCTGCCTGTGCCAAAGGCTCGAATGGAGAGTGGCACAGAGCTTTAAGAACCAAGGGCAGATCCAAAACTGGTGCCCGCGGAACCATCGGCGGGTGCAACCTACGCGCACCACGCAAGAAAAGATAAACTGGAATAGGGCTCCCCATGGTACAGCCCTCAAAGCCAGCATGAGTAGATGATGTCGCCGCTACCTACACCTTAAGTGTTGAAGGAGAGCGGCCCTACCAAGAAGAGACTGGAGAAACTCCAGGATAGTGGACACTGCACAGTTGAGTGGATCACCATTGCGGGCAGAACACCACTGGGAAAACAGCCGCCACCTGTCTTCACATCACTGGCGAGTCGAGGGTGCCCAGGCACTCAAAAGGGTGCGTCTACCGGAACCCAAATATCCTGTCAGCAGCTGCTCAAGCCGTCCAGCGGCTACACCCACAGTCGGAGGCGTTGAGGACTGGGGTGCCATAGCAGTCCCAACTGGGACAGCAAAATCCCTTCTGGTCGGAAGACACCACGGGATGCCGTGACAGACCCTGCCGGAGCGGGAACCATGGCCATGCTGGCCAACACGGAGCCCCTAGCAACTTCTCGTGGCCCTCCTCGGCAACCCGCCGAAGAGTAGGCCAAATCAGAGACAGGGGTGGAAAAGCATATCGGAGGACCCTTGGCCAGGGATGAGCCAATGCGTCCTGGCCCAGTGCACCTGATGCCCCCTTAAGGGAATACCATTGAGGACATCGAGTCGATTCCTCTGTGGCGAAAAGATCTACCTCTGCCCGACCAAAGAGGTCCCAGATCCTGAGCACTAAGTCGCTGTGAATGGACCACTCTTCCCGGAGCCTGGCGGGAAAGAGAGTCTGTGACGTGGTTGTGCCGCCCTGGTAAGTACACTGCCTGCAGGGTGGACAGGCGAGGAGAGGCCCATTCCAGGAGATCTCTGGACACTTCCAGAAGCCGCGCTGACCTGGTGCCACCTTGATGGTTGAGGTGGTAGACCGCAGAGGCGTTGCCTGACCGAATCAGAACATAATTCCCCTTCAGGTGGGCAAAAGGTGTCCGAGAGCCAGATGCACAGCACACAGCTCCAGTACATTTATGTGTTAGGGCGCAGTGACAGCAGACCTAAGGGCACAACCCGAGTGACCGGCGTCAGTTTGCCCAGTAGCTGCAGGGAGGCGACGTACGGAAACTGCCGGCCCAGCCTGAATCGACTGACCCACCGGAGTATATCGTTCACCCTTGAGCAGATGGGTAAGCCCTCATGGAAGGTGAGTCCGGAGACACCCCAAGAAAAGTGGTTGTCTGAGATGGGGTCAGGCAGCTCGTCTCCAAGGTGGCCTGGAGGCCCAACTGGGACACATGATCAAGCAGACGACTCGTATCACGAGAAGCATGCGCCCGGGATGGGGAGCAGAAGCCAATCGTTGAGGTATGGAAGAGCCTTCATGCCGCAGAGGAGAAAGGTCTGCCTTTACACTCCGAGTGAACACCCTCGGGGAGAGAGAGAGGCCAAACGGGAGCACCGGAGAAAAACGGCGACGCTCTGCCGTAAGAGGTACATGCAAGTACCCATCCGTCAGGTCTGTTGAGGGAAACCATTTGTCCCTCGTAACAGTCTGAAGAACCTCTGCCGTCGTGAGCCTGTGAAAAGGCAGCACCTTTAGATATCGATTCAGTCCCCCTGGGACCCAAAATAGTAGCCTCTGGGTTGCTGCAGAGGATCAATTGTCTCTATTGCACCCTTGGCCAGGAGGGCAGAAAGCTCCTGGTCCAGTGCTTAAGCTTACACTGGGTCGGTGATTATGGTCACCCTGACCCGGTGTGACATGCGAGGCTGTCGTTGGAATTGTAGCCGGTAACCAGAGGTAAGGGTGGTAACCACCCATGGATCCCCAGCACGAGCAGCCCAATAACTGAGCTGCTGATTGGAAAAATATTCGACGATTGGCCTGGTGGCCTCGTCGTCCGTCCCCATGGCCCTTGATGGGGCGGCAGCCAGAGTTTGTGGCACATCACGATGCAGAGCCTCATCTGGTGACACCATAGTGAGGCCACCTCAGGTTCAACCGCAGGCATAAGATCCAAGCCTGCCTTAACCGACTCATGTAAGGCCGCCAACACGCGACCATCTGTGGAGAGGCGTGAAAGGCTCTAGTTCCGCCAACAAGCGCGTAACTCAGAGACAGAAGGGGCCCGTCTGCGCCTGAAAAAGGCACTTCCAGGAGCGGACTCCTCCACCTGCGGGACGTCCAACTGCAGCTGCCTCAATGCCATATGCATGACGTCCCGCATAGAGCTGCCACTCAACCCACCAGCTGCACTCTGAGATGAAGAGAGCGAGTCAGTCTCACACGACTGCGCCCCTTCCCCACTCTTAAAGTGAGGGGCAGAGGCAGCCAAAGACAACACGTCTACCTTCGAAGCCAACTCAGGCATGGGTGGAGAAGAGAATCCAACCAGCGAAGGATCCAGCTGGCGTGCCTGAAGAAGGGATTTCACTTCTGCCAATTCTGCAGACAAACGCTCAACTCTCGTGGAAAGGCCCTGATCAGACTTGGCTCGACTCTTCTTAGGAGGAGCCACAGAGGCTGTGGCCTCATACCGGCGCTTCGAGCGCCTAGGGAGGGTCACCTTCCCAGAAGGTGGAAGGTCATTGCCAACCTCGGGGCGCAATCGGGCCAGCCGAGTCACCCACACAGCACGGGGCATGTAACCACAGTTCATGCAGGAATTCTCTGATAGGGTCCCCACCAGGTGATCATGTCAAAGGCAGGCAGGGCACAGGTCATGGCCATCATCTGCCTGAAGCACGGTCCCACAATCCACACAACAGTGGGAGCCATCCATGTTCGAAACTGACCCGAGTCCAACCGCAGGCAGAAAGAACAGAGGAGCTGACACTGTCAGCTACGTCCAGAATACAGGACGACAAACCAGAAACCGGGAGAGGGGGCGAAAACGCTGCCGTCACCAATTAAAGCTCAGTGCAAAATAGCGAGATATTAGCTAAAATTGGGAGAGGGGGCGAAAACGCAGCCGTCACCAATTAAAGCAATCAAACTGAGATGCTACCACAGGTAGCTCACTCCAAAACCAAATAAGCGGTTAGCCAAAATCGGGAGAGGGGGCGAAAACGCTTCCGTCACCAATTAAAGCTCAGCACAAAATAGAGTGAGATATTAGCTAAAATCGGGAGAGGGGGCGAAAACGCTGCCTTCACCAATTAAAGCAATCAAACATAGATGCTACCACAGGTAGCTCAATCTAAAACTGAATAAGCGGCCGGCGAAAATTGGGAGAGGGGGCGAGACGCTGCCTTCACCAATTAAAGCTCAGCACAAAACAATGAGACATTAGCTAAAATCGGGAGAGGGGGCGAAAACGCAGCCGTCACCAATTAAAGCTCAGCGCAAAATAGAGTGAGATATCAGCTAAAATCGGGAGAGGGGGCGAAAACGCTGCCGTCACCGATTAAGGCAAGAAAACTCAGATGCTACCATAGGTAGCTCACTCCAAAACCGGGTAAGCGGTTGGCTAAAATCGGGAGAGGGGCGAGGCGCCACCGTCACCAATTGAAGCAATCTAAACTCATATGCTACCACAGGTAGCTCGATTCAAAACTGAATAAGCAGCTGGCTAAAATTGGGAGAGGGGGCGAGATGCTACCTTCACCAATTAGAGCTCAGCGCAAAAATAGAGTGAGATGTCAGCTGAAACCGGAAGAGGGGGCGAAAATGCTGCCGTCACCAATTAAAGCTCAGCACAAAATAGAGTGAGATATTAGCTAAAATCGGGAGAGGGGGCGAAAACGCTGCCGTCACCGATTAAGGCAAGAAAACTCAGATGCTACCATAGGTAGCTCACTCCAACACTGGATAAGCGGTTGGCTAAAATCGGGAGAGGGTGCAAGACGCCACCGTCACCAATTAAAGCGATCAAACTCAGATGCTACCACAGGTAGCTCAATCTCAGACTGAATAAGCCGTCGGCCAATATCGGGAGAGGGGGCGAGACGCCACCGTCACCGATTAAAGAGATCAAACTTAGATGCTACGATAGGTAGCCATTCAAAACTGAATAATCAGCTGGCTAAAATTGGGAGAGGGGGCGAGACGCCACCGTCACCAATTAAAGCAATCAAACTCAGATGCTACAACAGGTAGCCATTCAAAACTGAATAATCAGCTGGCTAAAATTGGGAGAGGGGGCGAGACGCCACCGTCACCAATTAAAGCAATCAAACTCAGATGCTACCACAGGTAGCTATTCAAAACTGAATAATCAGCTGGCTAAAATTGGGAGAGGGGGCGAGACGCTACCATCACCAAATAAAGAAATCAAACGGAGATACTACCACAGGTAGCCCAGTCTAAAACTGAATAAGCCATGGCCAATATCGGGAAAGGGGGCGAGACACCACCGTCACCGATTAAAGCAAGCAAAACTGAGATGCTACCACAGGCAGCCCAGTCTAAAACTGAATAAGCCGTTGGCTAAAATTGGGAGAGGGGGCGAAACGCTGCCTTCACCAAATAAAGAAATCAGACTCAGATGCTACCACATATAGCCCAGTCTAAAACTGAATAAGCCTTACGGTGCGTTCACACCAGACGCGGTCGGGCGATGCGATTACATACAAAGTCAATGCAAAGACGCGATTAGACGCGGATTCGAGCCGGCGGCGCGATGAGGAGCGGTGAGGCGGTGCGGTGAGGCGATTGCCGCCGCGCAAGTGAAAATATGCGATTCGCGCAAGTTAAAAAAATCCAACTTTGGCGAAATATTCGCGCCAGACAGCCTATCAGCGTTGAGATTCTGGACGACAGTGACGTGGAGACAGATGGACAGGCGCGCCGCAGCTGAAATGGAGTCGTGTCTGTGACATGCAGATGGGACTGCAGATGGAAATTAGCTTCTAAGCTACAATCTGGTGCAGGTCATCTCTTTACTTTGTAATTAATGTACTTTGCACATGGTCCTAAATAAAATAAAAAAATTAAATCACTGCCTTCTCCATGAGCTCCGTCTGGATGACGGCCACCTCCAGCGGCACCCCAGGCCCACCAGGACCCAGCCCGACGACCCGCTCGGGAGGACCGGCGCCGCGATCTCTCGGCAGGACACCAACCACAGGCGCCCCGCAGCTGAAACGGAGCCGCGGCCCAGCTGCGGAGCGCCTGCAGCCGCCGTCCCGCCGAGAGATCACGGCACCGATCCTCCCGAGCAGGCCACCAAACTGGGTCCCGGCGAGCCCGAAACACCGCTGGAAGCGGCCGCCACGGGAGTATCGGTGCCGTGATCTCTCGGCGGGACGCCGGCTGCAGGCGCTCCGCAGCTGGGCCGCGGCTCCGTTTCAGCTGCGGGGCGCCTGTGGCATGGTGTCCTGCCGAGAGATCGCGGCGCCGGTCCTCCCGAGCGGGTCGTTGGTACTCCCAAGCGGGTCGTCGGGCTGGGTCCTGGTGGGCCTGGGGTGCCGCTGGAGGCGGCCGTCATCCAGACGGAACTCATGGAGAAGGCGGTGAAATTATCCGAGCTGAATGCACCACCGGATGATGTCACTGACGGCGTGTGCGTTTCAGACGAATCTCGGACTGCCACAGCAGGTAAAAGGACGCGATGGTACTTATATCAGCCATGGATAGCCCCTTGAGCTACTCGTTTTTTAGTCGTGCGATTGAGGCGATTGAATTTAATTTACACCTGCGGCAACGATCGCGCGAGTAAGGCGGTGCGAATATTCGCACCGCGTTTGGTGTGAACGCACCGTTAGGCCAAAATTGGGAGAGGGGGCGAGACGCCACCGTCACCAAATAAAGAAATCAAACTTAGATGCTACAGCAGGTAGCTCAGTTTAGGGAACTAAACAATCAGCTGTGTAATATCGGGAGAGAGAGGGCGAGACGCCACCATAACCGATTAAAGCAAACATAGCTCAGATGCTACCGCAGGTAGCTCCGTTCAGAGCTAAACAATCAGCTGTTCAATATCGGGAGAGAGGGGGCGAGACGCCACCGTGACCGATTAAAGCAAACAAAGCTCGGATGCTACCGCAGGTAGCCCCGTTCAGAGCTAAACAATCAGCTGTTTAATATCGGGAGAGAGGGGGCGAGACGCCACCGTAACCGATTAGAGCAATAGCTCAGTTCAGAGCTAAACAATCAGCTGTGTAATATCGGGAGAGAGGGGGCGAGACGCCACCGCAACCGATTAAAGCAAACAAAGCTCAGATGCTACCGCGGGTAGCTCCGTTCAGAGCTAAACAATCAGCTGTTCAATATCGGGAGAGAGGGGGCGAGACGCCACCGTAAACGATTAAAGCAATAGCTCAGTTCAGAGCCAAACAATCAACTGTTTAGCTCAGTTCAGAACTGAAAAAACGGTAGGTTAAGGCGCTACCGCTCACAATTTAAAGCGCAACAACAACCGGAGAGGCTAACAAGTAGCCAAGCTGAAGTGCGTAACACAACACCAACCAGAAGCCGTGAGTCGGGAGGGGGGGGGGGCAAATGCGACCATCACCAACACCCAGAAGATCGATCAAAGAGTAACCAGTCGCAGCCCCTAAGGAGGGCGAAATATCGCTGCTCCAGCCAACAGGCAAATGGGGCGTCAAACGACGGTGAAATGACCAAGAAAGGTTGATGCTATGCAAGCGAACCGCACGCGAGAAGAAAAAGGAGCAGAGTGACGGATGACGTCAGGCTATATAGCCTCTGATTGATCATCCGACATGTCACAGGTGTGACTCTGTTGGTATTACTACTCGAACGGCGCATGCGCGAAGGGACATTCAGTGCTTTCAGCACCGCCCTCTGGCGGTCAGTAGGGATGAAATAGAACAAGCCTTATTAAAGAAGTTCTTTTACTGCTATTAATACTGTTGGGTAGATTAATCTGCAACAATGAACTGTATTTGATCAAATTCAAGGGTTTGGACATTGTAGAAAGGGTTGATCCATGGCAGCATGACAGCAGCGACCACCACATCTGCTGACCTCCCTGACAACAACAACAGAGAAATGAATAAATTCATTATCACAGCTGCAAAGTCATGCTGAAAAAAACTTACTTAATTAAAGACCAGTCAGCTAATGCCTCACTATGCCAAAAATGTTGTAATTTAATCAATTTACGGGAGAAAATACATCAGAAATACCAAAAATGTATTAAATGTATTATTACTATAGGCCTATATAGTATTTTGGTAATGTTTTAAAACATAACAATCATAACAACTTTACATAATGTCACCTGACAATAAAAAGTTAACGGACTTTAGTGAAATGATCACGTTAATTACCTCACGTTAGCCTCCGTTACCAAGCTTTCAGTTAGGTCCCTAAATCCATTCCATTTTTAACATCAACATCGACATTTCATGCTAACCAAATGTAAAAATAACGATATCTAAGAGTATACTTCTGATAGATAATGTTTAAAAATGTAAAAAACGTTTAAAATGCTGTTATTTTATTAACTTACCAGTAATTGTTCCTGACGAGTAATTGAGGTTAACGGAGCTGCGTCTCTTGTTTGGAACTGTGGCGTCTCCGTGACCCACGTGACTTCCGCATTCCTTTCTTTCTATAGAAGTCTATGGGAGTGTCGCCACTCTCTTTTTACACCACTCTGGTCTAGCGCACATGGCATGGATGGAATATTCCATTTTAACGCGAATAAGAGGGGGTGTGCACGTAATCTGTATTTCTTTGTAATTTATTGTGTTGTTATTGTTTCCAATTTAAACATACAAAAATCACCATTTATGAACGCACTATCTGTGAATTACTGTCCAAAGGGCCCCAATTACCAGCTGTAGGCCTATGGGAAGTTTGCAGCTAGTCAGGGGGCCCCTACAGTGGAGGGGCCCAAGGCGGTTGCCTAGCTATGCCTCTATGCAAAGACCGCTTCTGAATGTTACTACACCCTAGGCTAATAACAGAGTGGATGAACGATATGAGGAGATGGCCCCCTGTGATGTATGGCGATATTTTCAATTATATGGTTTTATCTGTAGGCGTAGACGGGGCTTCGATGAAAAACTTTAAAAGCACCGAAGCATACCAGTACCTACACAGCGGAAAGGTCGGTCGCGTCCTGCTGCATAAACTGGATGATCAAAATTTATTTTTAAAAGCCACCGTAAGCCCAAGCCAGGCCAGCTCTCTAGGTCACAACGCTTGGGTTTTGGTAACAACGGAGGGAGTTGTGGAGACAACAGGATGCTCTTGTATTGCCGGCCTGGGAAGACAATTTCTAGCCGTTCTTATTTTTGTTCTCCAGTGTCAGTGACAAACATTACCAAACACATTCATATCTAGAACACAATGAGAGGTCGGCCTTGTGTAACTTTACCATATTGTTATGTAACGTTAGGACACGTAAACATTTATAGCTTAACGTTAGGCCGTCTGCCCCTTTCTTCTAACGTTACTGCTCATGTTCACGTAGGCCTAGTGTGCTCTCTGACGTTACTTTCTTACTGTAGCAGCCTGTGGTGTACCTAGGCTACTGTTAGTAGTCCTTTGTATCACAGACAGAGAACATTACGTTATATTATCTGTATTATCTGAAAATGTATTCACTGCCTTGACAATGGTTATTAACATATTTTGTTTTTGGGTATATAAAGCTCAAGATTATTGATGACCATTTGTACGTAGTTTGTCAAATATCCGGACTGTTTCAAGGAATAAGGTAAGTGAATGGCGCCCAGGTAAGTCTGCCTTTTATCAAAAGCAAGACAATGACAAGACAATTAACCGATGGAAGATGTCAGTGTCTCTTCCTTCAAGAATATCAAATCAAATCAAATTTATTTATATAGCGCATTTCATGTACAAACAATTCAAAGTGCTTCACATAAAATAAAAGCATTGCAGCAGGGAGTGGAAGAAGCATTAAAAATACACAAAAGAATATAAAGAGAAACAAATAAAATAATTTAAATGAATTTAAAAACAAGCAACAGTCCAGATAAATTCAAAGATAGCGTGCAGATTTCATGCATAGACACATGAGAACAGAAATGTGTGTAACCTGGATTTAAAAATGTCTACATTTGGTGAAAGTTTAATCTCCACTGGCAGTTTGTTCCACTTGTTTGCAGCATAACAGCTAAATGCTGCTTCTCCATGTTTAGTCTGGACTCTGGACTGGACCAGCTGACCTGAGTCCTTGGATCTAAGAGCTCTGCTGGCTTTATATTCTCTGAACAGATCACAGATGTATTTTGGGCCTAAACTGTTCTGGGATTTGTAAACCATCAGCAGGCTTTTAAAATCTATTCTGTGAATAGGTAAGCTTCCTACAAAAAAACCTGTAAGTAAGCTGTCCACTCCCAATGGAGGGAACAGCTGACACAGGTTGTTCTGGCAACCCTAGCACACCTTCAGTCTAATTACTTTTGCCAGGGAGAGAGATAAGGTTATGTTTGGTGATCAGTTGTTAACAATGTTTTACAACATTTTTTTAAGGATAAGCTGTTTGCCATTGGTATCTGTCCATGAACTAAAATATCCTTGAATTTATGCATGTCAGTTTTTTGTTTAAGTAGTCATTGATTGAAACCATATTTGATGTTAGGTGGAGAATGCAGTGTCCAATGGGCTCACGGGACTGGCCAGCACCGATGAGCAGCGCCTGTGGAACATCGGGACACAGCGCAACCTTGTCCCAAAGCTGCTGGGGGATATTTCATTCTCACACCACAAACCAACAGATGCCTACCAGGCACCCGATGTAAGGCCCAACCTTCTACCCCTACCCCCCACCCCAATTTTTTATTCACAGGACGAGCTGAGAGATGGCTTTAAACATCTGAAGCTGCCACAGTCAAGCCTACTCTTCAAATGTGTCAACGCCACCGTTGCTCTCGAGACACCCCAAGCCTCTGTTGAAGCTCATGCCATTCATGACGGCATCAACTCTTGCCGGAGATGTAGCTCTTTCTATGAGATGTTTGTTGCCCTTTCCTCCGAGAAAATGAAGACCTTGGAGCAGTTGACTCAGGAGCAGAGTGCGTCTCACCTCTGGCACGACTCTCGAAAACTAAGAATAACGGCCAGCTCGGCAAAGAAGGTCCCGGTAAGAAGTAACCCGCTTAATTTTCTGCAGCACCATATCTACCCCAGGTTTCATGGTAATGAGGCAACTAGGCATGGGGTAGCAGGAGAGGCATTGGCTGTTAGGTGGTTAGAGGGGTGTGGCTTCACTGTTGCCCAGAGTGGCACTGTTTTGTGTCCTTCAGAGCCCTGGTTGTCAGCAAGCCCTGATGGCATCTTAAACACAGGGGAGTTGCTTGAGGTGAAGTGCCCTTTTCTGAAGGATTGCGAAGACCTGGAAGATCTCTTCAACAAGAGGTTTGATGTGAAGATGTTGGACGGTGTGCCTCAGTTGCAGCCAAATGGTCCTCAGGGTTTCTACACCCAAGTGCAGCTTGGCATGTTCTGCACAGGCCTGAGGGCCTGTAAGCTCTTGATTTGGTCTGCCTCCAAGCAGATGTTGCTCCATGTCCCATATGATCAGACATTTTGTGTCAACACTGTGGCCAGACTACGGTCCTTCTATTTCAAGCATATGCTTCCCTTTGCAACAGACGAGTACCAGGAGGGTCGCCTGTTGCTTTGTGATAGGTACACACAGTTATGCAAGTAAGTATTTGAAAAGTTCGATTCCAAAACTATTTGCAAAAACACTGAACCGTTCACTCTCTTGCAAAAATAATCACCTTTCATGTTTTAAACATTCAGAAACAAATTGTAATATACTTAACTTACCTTATTTATTTTTCTGATATGCTGTTGTATTTTGTACATGCCTATAACTTACTGTGTTGCTTGCTTCTTGTTTGTCTGATGTCTTGTGTGCAGTTCAGTGTTCCTTTTCTGTTATGTTATGCAACATGCGACTTTACTTGCCCAAGACAATTTTCCCTCTTTGGGACATTAAAGTTTATCTTATCTTAGCTTCCATTTAAAAAAAAAATCACCTTTTGTTACTTGGGTAGTAGTGTATGTAGCCTTGTTTTTTGTCTTGATGTAATGTAGACTAATGATTCATTTAGTGTTATTTACTGTCAACATGGTTTGAGGTGAAAATGTGGTGTTTCTCATTTCTTTACATCATCAAGATGACCACAACAAATGTTAACAAATATTGGTTTAATTACTTAATAAATAAGTAATATTTATTACATTTGAATGCTTAAAAAGCTGCGTCAGCTGTGTCTTTATGCACCAGGTCATAACAATTTTAATGAACACTGAACATTCAATTCAATTCAATTCATTTTTATTTATATAGCGCCAAATACAACAATTTCCTAGCTAAGGAAACCAACAGATTGCACTGAAAACTTTTTCGGTCCAATCTCCCGTCCTGAGCGTGCCTGAGGCGACTGTGGAGAGAAACGACTCCCTTTTAACAGGAAGAAACCTCTGGCAGAACCAGAACCAGGAAGGGTGGCCATCCGCCTCCACCAGCTGGGGTTTGAGAGGACAGAAAGGGGGGGAGGGGGGAGGGGGCCGTGGCGGCACTGTAACACCATTCAAAGGATATCTGTTGGAACAGGGAAACAGGAGTTAATGACCACAATAACATGAGTACAAATGAACAATAAACAAATGAACTAGGCTAACTGAACTGATTTAAAATGGGTTAAAACTTATTCGTCATTGTCATGAATGATGTCACCACGAAGGTTACACAGGGCAGCACAAACTCTCGGAATCTCTTCAAATTTAGATGCAAGGCTAATTGGGACTGTTTGAGAGAGAACTCTAAAGTTCTTCAATCTGCGAATGACCCTTTCAACATGGACATGCACATTGGCAATGCGTCTTGTGTTGGTTGTGTCCTCCTCTGAAAGCGGCATGCCTTTTCTTGTAAAAGCTGGCAGGACTAGCTTGACCCTTCTTTCAGTGAGGAGATCTTGAATGACAAAGCCCCTATCAGCCATGACCTCATCAACTGGACGCAGGTATTCCAGAAAACCAGAATTTGCAGTGATGAACTTGTCACTGCACCTTCCTCCATATGCAGGTGATACGAACATGATAAGGCCACAAGGTGCAATTGCTACCAGGAACTTGATGGTATTTTGTCCATAGTAGTGGCTGTAAGACTCCCCTCTGGAATCAAGGTTGTGGGGCTTCTGAAGGGGCGTTTCAAAGCAGTCGATGACACAGGTGGTTAATGGATAATGCTCTTTGAAACACTGTGGCATTGTTGCCCTAATAGTCTCCCTGGGTAGCCAAGGGATGTAAAGCCGCATCCTCTCCTCCATGACCTCTAACCAGTAAGAAATGACCTTGCTGACGAAGGGCTGTGATACCTGAAACCTCTCTGCGATGTCGTGTTGAAGTAGGTTCAGACAAAGCTTCATGAGAGTCATTAAGACCTGATCCCATGGATGAATATAGTGAAATCACGGGTTAGGTCGTCAGCCAAGGAGGTGAAAGCATCCAGATGCAACCCAGTGTAGAGTAGGCTCAGGTTGTCATTTCGCACAAGCTCTTTATATTTTGCAGTGCTCGCTGAGCACTGGGTGGCCTGGTCACACAGCAGAGGTTGGAGAAGAAAAGGTCTTGCAGCATAGTCGTGCTCGGTCATGCATTGATCCTCCCACTGTGTTCCGATGTCACGATGTCCATCACCCTCGGGCTTGAGCTCAGGCTCAGCCTCAGCAGCATTGCTGGTTGATGCCTCTATGAAAATAATGACTCAGTTAAAACTAAGATTTATCCGTGTTGTCATGGCTTAACTAAGGTTAACACTATTTTTAAAACATTTACTCCTAAACTACAATCGTTTAAAACTGTGTTGACAAGCAGTCGATAACAGAATGTTACCACAAATGTAGCTAGCTGCTAACTCGCGTTAGGGCAAAGTATGTTCTGAGAACTTACCTGATTGCCTAACAAGCTGTCGTCGCGGACGTCGCACCGGAGCTTCATAGCCAAGCCATTTTTCAGGATACGGGTGTTGGGTAGTACGTCTACTATCCACAAAATGAAATGAACAGACATAGGGCTTTTTTGGAGGGTTTTTTAAATTAAGTGCCCTCAGCCAAAGACGCCGGTCTTCCTCAACGCTAGGAGGCGGATGTAGATTAAAACTTGGCCCACAGCATTCAATTCGCCTCTTCCCGTGAGTAAAACACTCTTGCTGAAGAGACAATCTTCTCTTATTCCAATTATTATGGCAACCACGGACTGCACAAATGATACTAGTCATTTTACCTGACTTCTTTTTACCGTTGATTTTAATGACTCAGCTGCGCCACCGGAAGTTCTAACACAAAATAAACAAGATGGCTCCGCCCTTGTAACCATGGAGAATAGGGTGAATAGGAGGCTTTCTGTTGTAAGGCATGTCAAGTTGTGTATGCTTATTGTTCAACTACATTGTTAAGGAGGACTCTTCTTCTGAGTTGAGTAAATGGAAACATCACTTTGGATTTAGGAATATTTGTACAACTTGCATTTTTTCTGCATGCGAGTAAAATGGCTATGATTGGGTGCTTGTTTTGTTTCACACAACGGATGCTGAATCAACAGCAAGTAATATATACACACTGATCATGTAGAACAGGGGTATTCAACTAAAATTTAAAGAGGTCCAGTTAGAGAAACTTTCTTGAAGCAAAGGTCCGGAAGATCATGTCTAACTATTTAGTGTGATATATATTTAAGTTTAGTGTGAAATATATTTAAGTAGCCAAGTAGTTGTATCAACATCTGCATGTAATCAATACCTTACGGTTAAATCAAATGAATTCAGTACAATTCAAAAACTTTTTGACAATATTTATTGTCACGTAACATAGAACTGAACATGTATGTATGACTGCAGATAAGTATAATGTTCTCGATCATAGCAGGGGCTCCATCTCTGGTTATTGAAACCACTTGTTTTGGTTCTATTCCTCTCCTTGTTAACATCTCCTTTATGGCCAGGTAGATGTCTTCTCCTCTTGTACTGGTCTGAAGGGGAGTGACACCTAACAGGTCTTCACAGAACGCTTTCTGGACTGGTCATATTGGGCTCTGAGACCACTTATTTTCTGTGATCTCACTTCAGATTTGAGTGGGTATGTTTGTTCAAAACCTTTATGTTTTGTCTCATAATGGCGTTTCACATTGGCACTTTTTATAAGTGCCACAGTCTCTGAACATATGAGACACACTGCTTTAATGCTCCCAGTGGGAAGTATGAACAGAAACGAGTCTGTCCATTCCGGATTAAATGCTCTATTTTCGCTGTCCACTTTTCTTTTTTTGGAGAGTGCCATTTGTTACTTAATTTTCTCTCCCTTTCTCCGTCTCACTCCTGTTTCTCTCCTTTTCTCCGTCTCACTCCTGTTTCTCAACTTTCTTCAAGTCAGTCGTCTGTATATCTCCCTTTGTTTTCTCTAACTGTATGCTATCTATCGTCTTTTCATGTGTAACTTGACCCAAACTCTTTTCTGTCTGCACTGTAGGTTTGCAATGTTTACTTGATTGGCTGAGTAGTATCACGTGGGATTGGTCTGTGCGTTTCCACACCAGCTAAACTGCTACCGTAAAGACTACAAAAGCTACGTCGGTTAAAATGGAAGCGCTCTGTCAGGTTTTATCATAACGTTCTGTTTTTGGCCGGTTAGGTCCGGGTCCGTATGGGACGGCTTTGCGGTCCAGACCTGGACCGCGGTCCGCCAGTTGGTGACCTCTGATGTAGAACTTAAAAAGCATCCTCCTTTAAAAAGACCTTTGCCAAAAACACTTTCTATCCCTCAGTTTCTCCTTCATACAGATTAAGAAAATGTGTTTTTTCCTCTTTGACAGGATCTTTATGAATATAAGTCCTGAGGTCTGAATCACATTGTCACAGCTCGGTGCCTTGCAGACGCAGACACAGGGAGTTCAGAGTTAAACAGAGTTTATTCACAGGTCAGTGGTGTTGTAAGCCGAAGGGGGGACCCGGGCAATCAGGGAACTCAGGGAAGAGGGAGACGGTTACTGTGGATCCAATAGAGCAGGGCTCATTTCTCCAGGGCCCAGAACATTTCTTGGTAGACACTGTGAGGGCCAGATGCTGTCGTAAAGTCAAAAAGAATAAAAATCAAATCCTAAGTAAAATATCATTATTTGATATTTTTCCTTACCAAAGTATGTTATTTTTTAGCCTTTGTCAGTGTTAACGGATTCATATTATCTGTACTGCAGCATGCCACTAGGGGGCGACTGTATAGTTTTACGGTTAATATTTGTGAGGCGGTCAAAATGTCCATCACTGTCACATGCAGTGTCGTTGAACTGTCAACAGGATGGCCTTCTGAATATATTGGAAGCATGAAACATGGCACTCTCACTAAGCCTTAAGCAGAGAGTTGATGCAGAATACCGCTGGACCTGTGCGCCTCATTTCCAACAGAACTGATGCTGTCGCTAAACAATACAATCTGAGGCGTCACCACAACACAAAGCATGCAAGCTTCAAGGAATCGTATCCTCAGCAGTCAGAAGCCCGTCGGAAAAAAAACAATGGAATTATTAATGGAACAAGAGACACCAACAGGTGCGTCTGTGCAGGCTGCCTGGGTACCTCTGTGCCTGGGTACCTCGTACCTCTGTGCCTGGGTACTGGGTACCAGGCACAACAAGCCTTTTACGGATACTGAGGCTTTAAAAACGCTCAAGAGCGAGTGACCAAAGCGTCCGAAGGGGTGGGGCTTTGAAATAGAAGGCATATAATGCATCTATACAGCGGTTCCCTAGCTCTTTCACCATGGATCGCACTCTGGACAGCCTTCCTTGTGTTGCATCTGCATATTTGTGATGGAAACGCAGGCCCCATTGCCGTCGGTCCATCAGATTAGAAACACAAAAGGATGCTCAATCTCAAGATCCAGAAGAAGAGGCTAATGATGCTGCAAACACTTACGGTGCTGGTGTACCGGCCCCTGATGATGCCAGCAAGAATCTACCAGTCGATGAACACACAGACCGAGATGGCAACTACTGTTCGGGAGATCGAGGATGGCTGAATAAATTTTTTTTTTTAAATTATTATCCATTTATGTTCTTCTTTGACTCGACATCAGGTATATCTGATGTACCGTTTTCAATTGTGAAAACCAATAAAGTGGGGAAAAAAATACAAACGTGTGATTGGTGATCCACAAATGTCAGTTTCACAAATGGCTTTTTGTTTTACAAATGGAAAATTATATATCTACAAATACACATATTTGTAAAAAAAAAATCCTGTTCCTACTCCAGAGGGAGCCCAGCCGGAAGCTCACCACTGGGGTTCCGCAAGGTTCGGTCTTGGGTCCTCTTCTTTTCTCCCTCTACACATCATCTCTTGGTTCTGTCATCCACTCCCATAACTTTTCCTACCACTGCTATGCAGACGACACCCAGCTGATTCTGTCTTTTCCCTTCTGACACCCAAGTGGAAGCACGCATTGCTGCGTGCCTGGCAGACATCTCGGGGTGGATGTCGATGCACCACCTTAAGCTCAACCTGGACAAGACTGAGCTGGTGTTTCTCCCGGGGAAGGGCTGCCCATTCAGAGACCTGGCCATCACCATGGATGACTAAGTGGTGACGTCAACCGCGAGGAATGTGGGTGTGACCCTGGACGACCAACTGTCGTTCTGGCCAAACATCGCATCAGTGACCTGTACCCGACCCATTCCTCCTCTACAACATCCGGAGGATTCACCCCTTCCTCACCAAGGCAGCACAGGTGCTCATCCAGGCTCTGGTCATCTGCCGCCTGGACTACTGCAACTCCCTCCTTGCTGGCGCCCCGGCTTCTGCCATCAGACCTCTAGAGCTGGTTCAGAAAGCTGCTGCTCGTCTGGTGTTCAACCTCCCCAAGTTCTCCCACACCACTCCCCTTCTCCGCTCTCTACACTGGCTCCCTGTAGATGCTCGCATCCAGTTTAAGACTGGTGCTAGCCTACAGGGCAGTGGAAGGAACAGCTCCTTCATACCTCCAGGCTATGGTCAAGCCCTACACCCCCGCCCGACCACTTCGCTCTGCGGCCTCCAGGCGGCTGGCCCATCACTCAGCGGTCTCTGCGCACCATCCACACGGTCACGGCTTTTCTCTGTTCTGGCCCCCCGATGGTGGAACGATCTCACGACTGATATCAGGACAGCTGAGTCGCTGCCCATCTTTGGCCGCAGGCTGCAAACCCACCTCTTCAGGAAACACTACCCTGATCCGCCCTCTTAGGACATCACCTGTTTCATCCTAGCTCCTTACGCACTTATTTGTTTCCTAAATTATCTTTGTTTTCTAAATTGTCTTCCCATTTGTCTCGGTGCCTAACTTACCGCACTTGTTATGCTCTTAGCTGTTTGGTTCAATTCCAGATTCAATTTCTGCCTATAATTCATGTGTGTTTAAGTGTATAAATCTCAAAGATGGGCAAAGCTATTGATAAAATATTTGCTTTATCTGATTCAATAACTGTCTGTGAACATTCAGTCCAAATTTGGCAACTTTCTGATCACTATTTCCAGAGATACGTACATGTGATAAGGCAAACACTGTCCCTTTTCGAGAAGCCTAAATTTCACTATTTTCGCTTTTGGAGCATCTAAACATTAACCAGAAAAACTAATTTTACAGTAAAAATATTTATATACAACCATCCATTTCAAAAACTAGTCATATTAAAGATATGAAAAACCTGGTAGTGTTTTGTTCTACCTCGGGTAGGGGCAGGGGCGAGGCTAGGGTATTTTTAGTGGTGCCAAGGCACCACCGTGAGATAGCTCAGCACCCCCTGGCTCAGCACATTTTTAAAATATTATATTATGCAAAAAACTTGCTCTGCCCCTGCGCAATACTTTGGTGCGACTGGCCAATCTGGCAACCTTGTGTGTCTGGCAACCCTGCTTCAAAACGAGGCTTGTGACCAGTCCACTTATCAACTACATCTCTCCAGAGCTATTTGTCTCAGGCTCTCTGTTATTCCTGTAAAGCCACAGTCTTTTGAAATGAAGAGGTCAAAATTGAATGTTGTAGGGTAAAACACTACTCAAAGCAAAACTAATACGGCTCCAAAATTAATAAATGTACTAGTTCGCCTCAATTAGTGAGAAATAATGTGCCTCTGTGAGTACTGGGGGGGCTGGGGCCCCCTAAAGACCAGATCCTAAAATCGCCCCTGGGTAGGGGTAACTTGTTCCTCTGTAATTGAAGTCCGGCTTTTAATTTGATAAAAACAAGCAGGACTCAAACAGACATTATTTCTTGAAGTAACCTTCAACCCAGCGTCTTTCTTTTCGGAGTTTAAAATGTTATTGGTGCATGTGGAGATAAAGTGTTGTTTTCTCTGTAGTAGTTAATTGATTTCATAAATGCAACACAACAGTTTTTTATACTACTTAGTGTAATGGTAAAAACTTTACCTTTTGGAACCAGGTCCAAATGGTTCTTTGGGTGTTGAAGGTTGGCGACCCCTGGACTAGACCATGTGATGCCGACTGCGTCCCCTGAATTAGAAGTTAGAAGGCCGGTTTCCATGGAGACTCAGGGAGGGGCGGGGTTACACTGACCGGATACGGTTACTGCAGTGCCAGCAGATAGTGAGGGAGGCAGATGTGATTTCCATTTCAATTCATTTCTTCTTTTCTGAGCTAAGCTGCCCTTTGCCGTGTTCGTTGGGACTCAGAGGAGAGCTGTGTGACAGCATGACCGGAGTGCGCAGTGTGAGGATGGACCGGCTTTGAAGCGTCGCTCCGGCCTAGAGGAGGCAGCTGGGAGAGGGGCTGAGCGGTCCTGCCCCCTGCAATGATAGCCTTCAGTGTTAGCGAGCAAACCATCGCTGCCGACACTGGCCATGGAAGGCACTTATGAATATCCCTGATCATTCTTCCAGTTCCAGTATGCCAGACCGGGGGTGCTTCTCGAAGCTCTCGGTTGCCTGATAAGAACGACGTGAGCCTGCTTTTCCCATCTGGACATTTCTTTGCACAGGAAAGCAGGCCAGCTAGCATCACTAGCCTTTTTAGCCTTTTCCGAGCTTTTTCCAAGACCACACCGCTGACATTTATGGCTATCAATTCGAGGACCTTTTAACTATTAAAGGTATTCTATGGAATTGATATCAGCGGAAGAGAAGCAGGGCTAAGCCAAAATGATGAATTGGAGGCGACTGCTTCGAATCTCCAACCGATCATTTCTGGCCTTCATATTCTTCTTCTCTATGTCTACCACCTGTCTCTACTTCATATATGTTGCCCCTGGAATAGGTCAGTACACACTCATTCAACACGAAACGTTTTACATGGTGACAGTTAATTGAATAAATCTGGGTTGAGCTCTTCACATTAACAAGCTACTGTCACTGTTGGAGCCAACATGGAGATAGGTGCTCACAGGCAGGGGTGGAGCAGTGATTTTAAATGTGGGGGTGTTCCGGGGGGGCACATGAGCGCCACATCAAGCCCATAGACACGATGCTGAAGTTGGCATCCGATTCACGAATTAAATGGATGGGTATAAAGGGCCATTTCACTGCATTTTTGCATTTTGATCGCCCTAAACTAGGTCCTGTATGGAAACTACAATAGTTACACTGCTCAAATCTAGAACGAATTATACTAAAGAGGCTTTAGATTCATTAAAACCTTGTTTGGGAATTGTGAAACCTTTTTGTGATTTGTAAAAATGCAGAACAGGGCCATTTTACAGCATTTTTTTTTGTATTCTCATCACCCTAAACTAGATCCTGTATGGAAACTACAATACTTAGACTGCTCAAATCTGGATGGAATTATTCTAAAGAGGGTACAGAGTCTTTAAAACACATTGTATGTTGGTGCACCACGAGGGTGGGCAAATCGTTAAAATAATACATCCATGGGGCAAACGGGTTTACCTATGGAAAATGTGTGTGTGGGGGGGTCATATTGCTGTAAAAGTGGGGGTGTCGAAACACCCCCATCCCCCACGGGTGCGACGCCCATGCTCACAGGCTAGCTAGCCCTGGGCTCAGGTTTTAGCCCTGGGCTCAGGTTTTAGCCCTGGGCTCAGGTTTTAGCCCTGGGCTCAGGTTTTAGCCCTGGGCTCAGGTTTTAGCCCTGGCCAAAGTAACTGCAGTCCCTGAACAGTTGGTGTTAAGGAACCTGGTGCATCTCCTTTTAGCTGCTCAGGTCTTATTGTCCCCGGGGCCTGGGTGCAAGGATGATATGCATTTTAGTTGGTAAAGCACAGGTGTTCAGTGAATTAATCATCGCAGGGATTCTATGTTGAGGTGAATTTCTGCTATTCTATTCAGTCAGTTTGTGATGTGGCTTAGGGAAGGCCTGCCTTTCATGAAAAATAGTCTGCTGAGATCCCCGAAGTTTCAGCTTGACACCAGAGTTGAAGCTTATTGCTGAAAGTGAACATGTGAGGACAGTTATGTTATTCTGAATCTGGTTAAATTGTCTCTATATTGACTAAGAACAAGTACACAGGTGATATTTTGACTCTCACGTAATGTGAATAAGCTGACCAGATTCCATTCCACATGTGCAGTAAGATGCAATCTTCCAGTTTGACTACACGTTTCCATCTTCATACAGCAGGCCAGGAGGAGAGTAAGCTGGGGAAATTGATGTGTGTTGGGTTCACATGGCACTTGGAAATTACTTTTGTCTGATCAAAACCAAAATTTTGAAATGCATGTAAACCTCTTAGTAGCTTGATTTAGCCCTGATACGTAAGCTCACCTAGACCCAAATGGGCCCAGGCACTCCACACATGCTCCGAAGTTCCATATTTTTGCATAATTTTGTAGAAATAATAAAGCACAAGTGTTTTCCTTTAAATTTAGCACTCGACAATTGTGACAGAAAATTTGCCCATTAAGGCTACTTTAAAGATTTCGTTGCTCAGTTCTAATAAAATCCTGATTTATTTATTTTTTTACATTTTTTTTATACCGTTAAAGCAGCTCAAAGATGGCGTCTGTGCAGTGAATTCAGCTGCACTTACATGTACTGGGATCTCCCACAGAGGAGGTTAGAAGCAGCAGAATGTCTGGAAAGGTTTTTACACAGTCCACACAGCGTTGCAGCATCAGACATAATTCTGTTAATAACTTGATTCTGCTCCAGTACATATGAACACATACAAGGAGGTTAGCCTAGTCAAATGGTCCAGTTGAATCAATGCCAAGTCAATAGAAACGGAAATCAAGCAGCAACTCTTTCCAGCATACACACACACACAATCTGCAAGATTGACTGCCTCATTCACACATTATTTCAAATGCTTTGGATATTTTTCTTCTCACGTCTTACCCCTCTGTGACACATTCATAACATTTCAGGACTATAGTGGATGTGTGAAACTCTGACGGCTCTGACAGCGTTTTGTATCACGTGCATCTGCGCAATATAACAGCCCATGATTACCCAAAATATACTGATATCAGCACAGGAAGGCAATTCAACACAAAAGACAATTCAGGGAAGATTATCTTTATTAAACATCCCAGATCAAGAAGAGTGCAAAGGAAATAAAGTTGTGCATGACTGAAACATGGGTGTTCTGGGTGGAGCTGAGGGATGCTGCTGCTGTTGGGGCCGGGTGCGTCTGCAGTTATAAAGCCAATAAACGATTATTAGACTAAAATATTGAAATATGTTTAATATGATATCAATAGCCAATAATATTGAACTATTCCCGTTCTTAGATGAGACGCCATGTTTGTAGTCGAGCTGTAATATGCAAACTGTAAAATTCTGCCACACTGCTGATGTCTTTGACATGGATGGCAGAGGAGGACTCGCTGTAGATGAAACGCTCCAAATAGAATAGATATTCAGCCAACCACCGGACGTTGAACAGGCAAGGCAAGTTTCCAAGGCAATTCAAAGTGAACGGAGACGTTCTTCAATCGACCTGTCTCCAGTGGGTTGGGCTAATCCAAAATAGTGCAAACAAGGGGGGTGTTCTCTGAAGACAGGCTGTTATCTGGGAAACTGGGGTGCTCTGAAAACACCCCCATTAGCACTTGGTACTTTCCTCCTGATGAAATTAACACGGCAAAAAGTCGACCAATCAGAATTTTGGTCGACCCAGAACAAATCGACCAATAAGTCGACCCGTCACTAGGGCTGGAAAGTCCTATATATATTCTATGAACTTTTCTTTGTTGGTCTTTCCCAACTTTTCATAATGTGTTTCAGACGTTAAATTTGAAATACAAGGACGTTGGTCAGTGAAGACGCTGAAAATCATTTCCTGTGTACTCTGTAATCAGTTTAGGGTTGTGGACTGTGGTCCTCTAAAACTCATGGACACATGCCGGGGGCTCTCGGGTGCTTCCAGCTGGCATGTCTTGTAATTAGAATGTCGATGTGACTCATTTTCTTCCCCAAAGCGTACATCCTCGCCTCCATTCTAATATTGTTTTGGTTAAAGAAGAAAGTTTGAAGTGGAGCGCCTCTCAGAAGGTTGGTGGTGCAAGAGCACAATATTCCCAGAGAATATTAGCCTTGCAGAGCATGTGTGCGAGCTCTGCTGTGTTCTACAGGACAGACAGCGAGTCATTTTCCTTTTAACCGACTATTTCAGCTTCGTCACAGTTACATTGTTATTATGAGCAGCAACATGTAGTGTCCAGCTGATCCCTTCCAGCTTCCCTTTCTTTGTTCTGATCATTTGTCTGACATGCCACAGGCTGCAGCTCAGGACAGACAGACACTGCAGTCTATCTTCTATCTTCCTGCTTACTGGAGTGACCGTTTCTGTCCATTGGTTGCCAGAAAAGCATCAACCATAATGACACTAAAGCCTTTCTGACTTTTTCTTTTTGCCAAACCCTATTGAACACCAGGAGAGGGTGAGAATCTGTGTTTGTATGTGGTGGCGATGATTAGAACGTGCAGCAGTCATCTGCCTTTGTCCATTCAGGAAACAGCACCCTGTCGCTCCTGCAAAGAAATGTATTTCTCAAAAGAAATAAGAATCCAGACCTGTGACTCTACAGTCTCAAGTCAATGGTGAAGATGGGGTTTAGTCAGCACATATCTACTCCCTTGGCCAAACAGTTTAGAAGGTAAAAGTATTGCAAAAATGGAATACTGTGTAGTTCATATACATCTATTACCATGGGCAAACATTGGCAGAGATGGCTAGTTGGTGACTCAAACTTAAATCATGAAACTTTGTTTATGAGCATGAAGCACAACAGCATGATGTTGCTAAAGCTGGACCACTAACAAACAGAAAGTGGTCTGTGAAGCATTTCAAAGACAAGAATCACTCTGCAGAGGATACTGCAATGATCAACGCAAATACACAGCCTTCAACCTTCTTTTGATTCTATTATTTCTTAAAACTGGGTTCCAGGGAATATCTTACTCAGAAACAACATGTGTTCATATCATTGGAATGTTTAATTGGACCAAATAACATAAGCAACTCAACAAGTTGCCAGATTTACTTGGTAATCATGTAACACAAAGGGGATTCCTCCCGTGATCGTATTTAGATTGTGTGTGCGTGTTGCTTTTAACATGTTAGCAGAAGAAGGGCTGCTGTAACGGATGTGTGCGTGTTGCTTTTAACATGTTAGCAGAAGAAGGGCTGCTGTAACGGATGTGTGTGCGTGTTGCTTTTAACATGTTAGCAGAAGAAGGGCTGCTGTAACGGATGTGTGCGCGTGTTGCTTTTAACATGTTAGCAGAAGAAGGGCTGCTGTAACGGATGTGTGTGCGCAGTGTTTCCCATACATTGAGGAAACTATGGCGGCCCGCCATAGTTTCCTTTTGGCCGCCATAGTTTCCGAATCCCAATCGTTTGAAAAACAGCGATTTGTTTTTTTTTTTTTTTTTTTTGTTTTTTTTTGTTTTTTTTTGTTTTTTTTTGTTTTTGTTTTTTTTGTTTTTTTTTTTTTTTTTTTTGGAAACACAGCGATTTCCTCGAAAACCAACCAATATGACTATACAACAGGTGAATTAGTAATTAAACATGTCCTAAAGTGTGCAATGTCAGAGTTTTGAAGTTTAGTGGCAAAAAAGGTTTATGTGTTATTAGTCGCTGTCGGGGCGATTGACACACACGTTATAGATCAGTGGGTGCGCGTGCATAAAGGTCAGCTGTAATCATCGTGATTTCGTTAACAAACATATTTTTTTTACCTATTTATATTCTGAGAAATAATGTGAAATTTGAGCAATGACGAGTACACTAGTATGTTGTCCGGTATGTTGCTTAAAAAAATAGTAAGTTCAATAGTTTCTGTTTAAAATAAGGTGTTTCATCCGTCCCGCATGTGTGGTTCAACCATCCCGACTAGGCGGAGCGGGGTGAAGTTGGTTTTATATTTGACATTCGCCTATTTTCCGGCTTTGTAATTGTAATAGCGTCACGAAAACCGCACCAATTAGCCTCAGGATGGTATTAATATTTACAGAAAACTAAGACTAACATACCACAGGCTTTATCAACTCACCAAAGTAAGCCTGAAAGATCAGAGTAACCGCGCCGAATATACTTCTAAGTGAACTACGGCAGCCGGAGCGCTTAGGGACCGTCGCAAAAGTGCAACGCCTTTTTTTGTTCTCACTGGATATTCAACCAATGCACACCAAACCACTTCTGATGGGTTTGTGAACTCACTATAAAGCTTTCACAGCCTTTTAGTTTCCAGAAAAATAATTTTAGGTAGAACATTTACTCAGTGTGCATAGTTAATTCCATTTTAGACTTTTATTTTGTAATAGCTCTCTTGTTTTTAAAGATATCAACACCAAACCACTTCTGATGTGTTCCTGAACTCATTGTGTACTTTCCACACCCTTTGTTATCAAGGAAAACCTTTTCAAGTTTCTCAAAAAGGCATAAGTACTCACTGTACTGTATATGATCCATTCATATTTTTCATGAAGTTTATTTTTAACCTGTAAATATTTTCTATTACAATTGTTATCATTGGGTTTTAATGACAAGATGAGGTTTCCTTATAAGCCCACAAGGGTTTCTGACATCTCCAGCACACATTCCTTTTTTAAAATTTGTTGTGTTTTATTGTGTATTTGTGTGCAAATCAATCAAATAAAATAAAATCTGCAGTCGCACAAATTTACGCCGCGTGAATTTACACCCCCCCCCCATAGTTTCCAAAAATTCTGTGGGAAACACTGGTGCGTGTTGCTTTTAACATGTTAGCAGAAGAAGGGCTGCTGTAACGGATGTGTGCGCGTGTTGCTTTTAACATGTTAGCAGAAGAAGGGCTGCTGTAACGGATGTGAGAGGCCATGTGTGGAAGGCTGAATGGAAGCGCTTCACAGAGCTCTGTAACTGCAGATGTCTCCATTTCAGCTTGTGAAAAGTAAAAATATGTGAATGCTGTGCCGAACATACTTGGGTATTTACTACTTGCTTTAAATTGCAGCGATTGGTCGACCAGAAAAGCTTCAGTCTGGGGCAGTGCTAGTGAAGAGAGCTACACCTTTGTTGGGTAGAGAGAAGTGAAGGAGGAGAAAGGATTGAATGCTTGCAGGGCTGTTCTGGCAACATACTTCCAAGAGATTTAATCACGCTTTGTCCAAGATGTTTCTACATGTAAGAGTGATAAACAAAGTTTGTTGCTGACAAACAGAGCGGGCAGAGGCATGCCAAAAAGATATACATGGGCAGCATTACATCTGTAGAAATCAGGGATGTCCACATTCAGGTGTGCTGAAGCAGGGAAACAACTAAAACCTGCAGGAGAGCGGCCCTCCAGGACCGGATGTGGACATCCCTGGTATAAATGATATTGTATGATTTCATACCTCGTTTTAAATAATTGTTGTAAAATATCTATATTTATAGTAACATAGGGAGTACATTTTTTTCAGATGTTTATTAATGGCTCCCTATTTAATTGGACAATAATCTGTTCATATTTGAATCACATATGCATACATGTAAATACACGTAATGTATTTATTCTGCTCAAAGGCTGAAGTGAGATTTTTAGTTGAAGAACAGGACAGGTGTTTCTAATTCTGAAAAATGGAAAACACCTTTGAAATCATCTTTTATCAGTTGACTATTTCACAGAACCACTAAATCTAAAATATATGTCATATAATAGGTAAAAAAACAATTTCCAATTTTCACGAAGACTTTGTCCTTAGAAAAATTCAAACTAAAATTAGAAAGAAGGAAAAAGTATCAGACAGACACTCTCTGTATTGTAGTCAGTAAAGGATGCACTTTTTGTCTTACAGATGCACAAATTCAGCCTTTTCATATGCAGACTGGGCTTCAGCCAAGTCAGGAATTGGAACTTAAGTGTATGATATGGCCACTTTTGTACTTTGACAACAGATTCTCAAGCTCTTGAGAATGCAACTTGAAAATGTCTTTTAGGGCGTAATCAGACCAGGAAAGTCCGATAGTTCACTTGATTTGGTCCGAACCTTTTTTTTTCTTCATTTTGGTGCGGTTCGCTTTCAGACTGTACATTTCAGTAAACGGACCAAAATATGTCAACAAAGCCACGCGCCCTGAAGTCGTTCGGCTATTGGTCAGAATCGACACGCGCAACACAAAGTGCTAAGTTCAAAAGTGAATGTAGTCATGGACGCTTTCCGTGCCGTTATTGCTTTTAATATAATCAAACGGAGGATAACGCTGATGTGTGCTCAAGCTGAGACAATTCGGGCTCTTCAAGCAAGACGTATATCTGCCCAAACGTCCACAAGAGCACGGGTCTCCTCTTCGGTCCACGTTTGTCCCCCACTCATTTTCGGTCTAGAAATATTATTTTCGGTCTTTCGTTAGCTTTACCACAGCCGGTCTAGTAATTAGAAGAACGACGCTCTGTTCTGTTACCTAGCAGCAGACAAACGACGGATGCTCCCGAAGTACAAAAAAGCAAAAAGTCTGGGATTAGGTCCGGTCTGCTTTCACACCTCCAAAAGATCCGCACCAGGGTTCGTTTGATCCGGACCGAGTCCGACCTTTCAGCTCGGTCTCGGTCCGCTTGTTTGGTCCGGACCAGAGTTCGGTGGTTTGTATTCAGACCATCCCAAAAGGTCCGAACCAACGAAAATCTGGTCCGTTTGGTCGTTTGGTCCGGACCCAACGAGGTAGGTGTGAATACGCCCTTAGTTGCAGTTTTCTTTACCTGTGGCAGCGCCCTGTTCGAATCAGTGATTTGTCAGATGTTAAACCTTTTCTTTTCACATATGCCTAATAAAGGCTGAGTTATACTTCTTTTAACTGCCCTTGCGCTTGCGTCTTGCGCGTATGTTAATGGCTCGAGACGTTTATACTTCATTTTGCTTTGCCGGCGCTTGCATGTGCTGCGTGGCGATTCACCGCCAGGACAGTAGGTGGAGTAGCGGGTTTTTTCAATGACAAGCCTACTATGATGAAAGCAAATTCACCGCCAGGACCTCTTCGAGTGGATTCATGCTTCTTCTTCTTGTAAATAGCCGGTATTTTGTCAGATTTTCAACACCTTGGGGGTCTAAACGACTACTTTGCTATAGTTATATATTTACAGAGTTCATAGCTTAAGGGAAATCAGCTTTTCAGGCTGGCTGATTTGGGCTCGGACAGGAGTGAAGTGCACTGTGTGTAAACGCTCTGCATACTCTCAGATCGATGAGTGCCGTTTTCAAGTAGTAGGCGGTTTCGAACACAGCCAGTGGCTTGTGCTTGCGTCTTGCGTAAAGTTTAGAAAATTGAGGTGACACACGCAAGCACGCAAGGGGGGACTTGCAACCGCGCAAGGGCTTGCGTTGCGTCTTGCGTTGCGTCTTGCGTTACCGACTATAAACCAGGCTTAAGCCAGGACCGATGCGCCTTTGTTGCCTATCAGTGTCATGTCTGAAAGTACAGTGACAGTACAGGATATATCTCTGAGCCGGCAAGGAATGTTAAAAGGAAAGGGGGTGGATTGGCAGTGCTTGTCAACAACAGATGGTGTCACCCAGGACATGTTACTGTCAAGAGTCGTATCTGCAGTCCTGACATTGAACTATTGGCAGTAAGTTTTTGTCCATATTATTTGCCAAGAGAGTTCACCAGTGTTGTTTTGGTGGCTGTTTACATTCCACCCTCAGCTGTTGCCGACACTGCATGTGATGTCATCAGTTCCGTTGTTGCTAAGATACAGACTCAACACCCCAATTCTTTTGTGGCAATATCTGGTGATTTTAATCATGCCTCACTCTCTGCTACACTGCCAACTTTTCAACAGTTTGTCAGCTGCTCTACCAGAGAAAACAAGACATTGGATTTGTTTTACACAAATGTCAAGGATTCATACATTTCCAAATCAAGACCTCCCCTGGGAAAATCAGATCACAACCTTGTTTTTCTCTGTTCAGCATATAAACCCCTTGTCCAGAGACTACCTGTCACAAAAAGGACTGTTAGAAAGTGGTCACAGGAAGCTGAAGAAGCCTTACAGGGTTGTTTTGATGCAACCGATTGGATTTCTCTTTGTAAGCCACATGGAGATTACATTAATGCCATGACTGAGTGTGTGACTGACTATATAAACTTCTGTGTGGACAACACCATCCCCACCAGAACAGTGAGATGCTTCCCTAATAACAAACCCTGGATCACCAGTGAGCTAAAGGAACTATTGAACAGGAAAAAAAGAGCCTTTAGGGAGCGAGACAGGGAGTTACTGAGGAGTATACAGAAGCAGCTCAAAGTCAAGATCAGAGAGAGCAAGGAGGTGTATAGAAAGAAGCTTGAGAGTAAACTGCAGAGGAACAATATCAGAGATGTGTGGTCAGGAATGAAGAAGATCACAGGCCTCAAGCAGAGGGAGGATCGGATGGATGGAAGTCTGGACAGAGCAAATGAGCTGAACACATTCTTCAACAGGTTCAGTTCAGGAACAAGCTCACCATCCTCCCCTCCTGTTCCCAGCCAAAGAGACATCCCACCCTCCTCTGACCCACAGCTTTCCTGTAACATCTCCACCTCCACCTCAGTCATGGATTCTTCTGCTTCCACTAGTTTGTCATCAACCCAATCAGGAGATGCTGCTGTCCCCTTTGCCTCCCCCTCCCACTTTTCTGTTTCTAGAAGTCAGGTGAAGAGGCAGTTGGAGAGACTGAACCGGAACAAGGCTGCAGGTCCAAATGGTGTCAGCCCCCGAGTCCTGAAGGCCTGTGCAGAGCAGCTCTGTGGGATTCTGCAACACCTTTTCAAACTTATCTTGACCCAAGAGAAGGTACCACTGTTGTGGAAGACATCCTGTCTGGTTCCGGTACCAAAGAAAACTCATCCTTCAGACATCAATGACTACAGACCTGTTGTCCTGACATCCCACATCATGAAGGTCCTGGAGAGACTCCTGTTGACCCACCTGTGTAAGCAAACCAGCACATATCAGGACCCCCTGCAGTTTGCTTATCGCCATGGAGTTGGAGTTGAAGACGCTATCATACACCTGCTTCAACAAACCCACTGTCATCTGGACAAAGCAGGCAGCACTGTGAGGATCATGTTCTTTGATTTCTCCAGTGCATTTAACACAATTCAGCCTGATCTGCTTCGTCTGAAACTCCAGAAGACTCAGGTGGAGGCCTCAACAATCACCTGGATTAATGACTACCTGACAAACAGACCACAGTTTGTCAGACTGAAGAATTGTGTGTCTAACCAGGTGATCAGCAGCACAGGAGCACCACAGGGGACTGCACTCTCACCATTCCTTTTCACTCTGTACACTTCAGACTTCCAGTACAAGTCAGACTCCTGTCATCTACAGAAATATTCAGATGACTCTGCAGTTGTCGGGTGTATCAGAGATGGACAAGAAGCTGAGTACAGAGAGCTGGTGGACCGCTTTGTGGCATGGTGTGGGAACAATCATCTCATCTTGAATGTTAACAAAACAAAGGAGATGATTGTAGATTTCAGGAGAAACAGGGTCAGATCAAACCCTGTTTCCATCATGGGAGAAGAAGTGGAGGTGGTTGAGGAATATAAATACCTTGGTGTTCATGTGGACAACAGACTGGACTGGAGACACAACAGTGAAGCAATCTACAAGATAGGACAGAGCAGACTGTACTTCTTGAGGAAGCTAAGGTCCTTCAAGGTTTGCAACAAGATGTTGCAGATCTTCTACAAGTCTGTTGTTGAGAGCGTCATCTGTTGGGGCAGCAGCATGAGAACCAGGGACCTAAAAAGACTCAACAACCTGATAAAGAAGGCTGGTTCTGTTCTGGGGACGACTGTGGAACCTCTGGAGACAATAATGCAAAGAAGGATTTTGCATAAAATCAAGAGAATTATGGACAACCCTGAACATCCTCTCCATGAGACTGTTATCAGAAAACAGAGTCTCTTCAGTCAAAGGCTTCTTCAGTTTGGATGCAAAACGGACCGCTACAGGAAATCTTTCCTGCCCACAGCCATCAGCATCTATAATAACTCCTTGATTTAATTGAGCTACATCAACATTTAATTTCCCTCTGCGATAAATAAAGTATTTTTGAATTGAATTTGAATTGAATTGAATTGTATTTTACTCCGTAACTATTAATTCCCATTTTTTTTAGACTTCCCTTTTTTTATAAAAGTCTGGTCCGATACACGCGAGTGTTTGCTAAATCACACCGCCCGGCCCAAGAAGAAGAACAGTCGACTCAACGTCACCCAGCCGGTCACCAAGGAAACGTGGTCTCCAACAACGACGCCCAGCCGCTGGTAACCAAGGAAACGTGGTCTCCAAGGACTGACGCTCACCTTGTAAAGAACCACGCTACTCTACGGCAAAAGTAAGGTGCATAAAGTCCTTAACTTTCATCACTCAACAACAAAAAGACTCAACAACCTGATAAAGAAGGCTGGTTCTGTTCTGGGGACGACTGTGGAACCTCTGGAGACAATAATGCAAAGAAGGATTTTGCATAAAATCAAGAGAATTATGGACAACCCTGAACATCCTCTCCATGAGACTGTTATCAGAAAACAGAGTCTCTTCAGTCAAAGGCTTCTTCAGTTTGGATGCAAAACGGACCGCTACAGGAAATCTTTCCTGCCCACAGCTATCAGCATCTATAATAACTCTTTGATTTAATTGAGCTACATCAACATTTAATTTCCCTCTGGGATAAATAAAGTAATTTTGAATTGAATTTGAATTGAATTGAATTTTGAATTGAATTGAATGTGCGAACAGAGGCAAAGCAGAAAGGTCTATGTATGTAAGAGCAAGCTGGCACTGCGGAAATGGCAGCTCTAACCAGTGACGCTGTCATCACTCAGCTGAAGCTCTCATTGATGTGGGGCTGAGCCACATTTGAGAAAAAGACTACCAAACACTTCTGCTGAGAGGATATGAGGGCAATGCCAAAGATTGTCTTTACTTGAATAAATGTACAAAGACAATATATAGAATGTTGAAACAGAGTAATTGTATACTCGGCTTGAAATGGTACTATTTTAGATTTCGTGCAAGCAAGACATATCGAAAAGATTGAGAGATGGGGCATCTTCACCACTATGTAACATTACCTTTTAGGTTAATCCTGACATACCTATGCTCATTATTTCTAGTCAGTTTCACATCATCACTATTGTTGAGGTGGGAATTTTAGGTCTGTTGGACTTCAACTTCAGTGTCATGGTCTCCTTTTTTTTTCTTTTTCTTTTTTAGATTGATTGAGATCATATATTTGATGAGATATTTGCACACCATTTCAATTACCACAACCAAAGGCAGGTCATAGCTCAGATTGGTCCAATTTTTTTCTGATACTGTCCCCAAGTGGCAACAAATGGCTACAACATACGGAGGTTCCTTTGTGAAGCCGCAGTGCGTGTATGAAACTTTTTTTTTATTACATCGTAGAATTATGTTGCTCTGTTCCACATTGATTTGATGCTGATACAGTTTTTCACATGAAGACAGTTTGCAAAAATCTAATATGGTATTTGTGTCTAGTGTCAACTGGACCCTTTATATTTTGTCTGTAATTGCAGAACCACTGCAATGATAGTTAGTCTCATATTTCTTGGGAAGCAGTTCTTTCTTACCTTTCAAATAGTGGGCCATGTTTTATTTTTCATTTTTTTGCTTGAGATGATGTATAAGATAACAAATGATAAACTGAGACAAACGCAGTAGTGTTCCATCCCTTTGGGATTAAAATATGCTTATGTTCAACAGTGATGGCATGAAGAAGTTGCAACAAAACAGAAAGAAACAATTGGAATTGAATGTGTAATTTAATTTGTCAAGCAGACTAAAATGTCTATTTCTGGTCTTCCCATCAGCCAACACTTACTTCTTCATGGTACAGGCTCAAGGCATCATTTTAAGGGACAATGTTCGGACCATTGGCCAGATGATCAGATTGTACACCAACAAGAACGGTACACTCAATGGGACAGGTAAGTTACACATACATGTTACTGGGTGGGTTATTGTCTTGCTGCTGTTTGTAGCTCAATACAAAGTTCTACCAAACATACATTACATTATAAAGTGTTTAGTGGAACTCTACTCCACTTTATTTCAAATGTATTTACAGAATTCAACATGCTTTAGACTTATACAATTGCGTACTATTTAGAACATTTAAATATTTACATGAGCAATTGACTTTATATTAATTTTAAAGATGCATTGGGTATTATGTGTTTTATTATTGTTTTATTGTTACATAGGTGGTGGTGTAGTGAAAAAAAAGTATTGGATATGTAGCTAAAAAGCAACATATATATACAGCTGAGTCGCCGTGTAGAGGCTTGTAAATCTGTACCCCAGAACATCAATGACCTGAGGACCGCCCTTCATGCCAAGCCTCAGGAGACTCAACTCGACTTGTGAACAGCATGATATGTCGTTGTCAAGCTGTAATTGATGCTCAAGGGTACATGACAATTTATTGAGACATTGTCTTTTTTTTTGTTGTGGTATACCCACCGCTGTTGTTGGCTTTTGTTTCAATAAATTGTTTGAGTTGAGAAAATCAGCAGTGCATGCTTCTACCTAAATGCCCTACTTTCATGATATAATATCACTGTAAAGTAGGGCTGCACGATTATGGAAAAAATCATAATCACGATTATTTGGATCATAATTGAAATCACGATTATTAATCACGATTATGGAACAACAATAAACAACTGAATTTTATTGCACTTCTTTCCAAAAAAAAAAACAATTTTCAGTGCAGAATGTAATTTAAAATCACGAAATGAAATCAAGCTAAGAATGTACTATGTAAGGAATAAACAAAATAAAACTGAAATGCAATTATTATTGCACAGTCTTTGCACAACACCTGCTTTTGTTGGACATCGCTAGCCCTGAATCCGAAGTAGCTCCACACAGCCGAAATTGAGCCCCTTCGAGGGACGAGCTCGTCCTTCTCACCAGAGAGACCGGCTGTGGGCTTACCTTCTGCCGCAGCTTCAGCTTGGCTCTTGGTCATTTCAATCATCCTCACCACCAGTTTTGTCTTCCCTTATATAACTACTACTCTGCTCTCACCACTTGAACTTGACACCACTGCTGGCTGCACTAGTGAGGAGCTGCGCGCTTAACTTGCTTGTGGATCAGTTAGGCGGCGTAACAAATAGGTCCATGTTCGCCCCCTGGTTGTTGGCGGACTACTGGTTAAATGCTTGCATGCTAGAGTATAATGCAACTGAACCCGCATTAAGAAAATAAATGTAAAAAAAAAATCACGATTTCCATTTTTCATAATCGTCGCGGCCAAAATCGCGATTTTGATTAAAATTCGATTAATTGTGCAGCCCTACTGTAAAGTGAACTTTTTACATTTTCCATAAATTTCACCTGAAAGCCAAAAATCCCTAACTTTTTATGAATAGTGTGTGTATATATGTATATATATATATAACTGCATACACTATATTGCCAAAAGTATTCACTCACCCTTCCAAATAATTAAATTCAGGTGTTCCAATCACTTCCACAGGTGTATATATTTAAGCACCTGGGCATGCAGACTGCTTCTACAAACATCTGTGAAAGAATGTATCGCTCTCAGGAGCTCGGTTAATTCCAGCATGATAGGATGCCACCTGTGCAACAAGTCCATTCATGAAATTTCCTCGCTACTAAATATTCCACAGTCAGCTGTCAGTGGTGTTATAACAAAGTGGAAGCGAGTGGGAACGACAGCAGCTCAGCCAGGAAGTGGTCGGCCACGTAAAATGACAGAGCGGGGTCAGATGATGCTGAGGCTCACAGTGCTCAGAGGTCACCAACTTTCTGCAGAGTCAGTCGCTACAGACCTCCAACCTTCATGTGGCCTTCAGATTAGCTCAACACTGTGTAGAGAGCTTCATGGAATGGGTTTCCATGGCAACTGCATCCAAGCCATACATCACCAAGTGCAATGCAAAGCGTCGGATGCAGCGTCGGACTCTAGAGCAGTGGAGACGCCTTCTCTGGAGTGACCAATCACGCTTCTCCATCTGGCGATCTGATGGAGGAGTCTGGGTTTGGCGGTTGCCAGGGGAACGGTACTTGTCTGACTGCATTGTGCCAAGTGTAAAGTTTGGTGGAGGGGGGATTATGGTGTAGGGTTGTTCTTCAGGAGCTGGGCTTGGCCCCTTGGTTCCAGTGAAAGGAACTCTGAATGCTTCATACCAAGAGATTTTGGACAATTTCATGCTCCCACCAAGAACCTGACTGGCCTGCACAGAGTCCTGACCTCAACCCGATAGAACACCTTTGGGATGAATCAGAGCGGAGACTGTGAGCCAGGCCTTCTGTCCAACATCAGTGTCTGACCTCACTGATGTGCTTCTGGAAGAATGGTCAAAGATTCCCTGAAACACTCCTAAATCTTGTGGAAAGCTCCCCCAGAAGAGCTGAAGCTGTTATAGCTGCAAAGGGTGGGCCGACGTCATATTAAACTCTATGGATTAAGAATGGGACGTTACTGAAGCTCATATGCGTCTAAAGGCAGATGAGTGAATGCTTTTGGCAAAATAGTGTATATAGATATATACACATACGCATATATATGTTTATGTGTAAAGGTATATGCCAAATACCTTTTGGCAAACTCGAAACATGCTTTCTTCTTTTTTTCTGTAAGCAGTGGGGTTTTTTTTGGCCACTCTTCTGTAAAGTCCAGCTCTGTTGAGTGTACAACTTATAGTGGTCCTATGGACAGATACACGAATCTCCTCTGTGGAGCTTTTCAGCTCCCTCATAGTTACCTTTGGTCTCTTTCTTGCCTCTTCAATTAATGCCCTCCTTGATTTGGTCTGTCAGTTTTAGTGGATGGTCCTTTCTCTTGGCAGGTTAGTTGTGGCATCATATTTTTTCCATTTGATGAAGAGAGATTTAACGGAGCTCAGTGGGATTTTCAAAGTTTCAGATATTTTTTATAACCCAACTCTGATTTATAAATCTTTGTTGCTGACCTGTTTGGTGAGCTTCTTCTTAATCATCCTTGGTGGTGCCTCTTGTTGCACACTCTGGGGACTAAGGTGGACCTCTCACTAATGTTGTGCCCTCTGAAAGATTATTGGTAGCACAAGAACCCACACAGTTCTAGAGAGACCGTTATTGGCTTACCTAGATAAGCATGTGAACCTGAAAAGCCTTAAGGGAGCCTCTTAGGTTTGATGATTAATTTGGAGTTGGAGCCCACTCTCATCCCGACAATGTTCTTTGATTTCTGCAGTGCTTTGAATACAAATCAGCCTGTACTGTTATGTAAGAAGCAGAGGAAAATACAGGCGGATGCCACCACAGCTTTATTAATTACCGTAAATTCCGGACTATAAGCCGCTACTTTTTTCCCAGGCTTTGAGCACCGTGGCTTATAATACAGTGTGGCTAATATGTTGTATGAAACATTTACCCTCGTAACATTAGACCAATAAAATTTACGAACAGTTCACAGAGGTCCAATGAAATTGTACAATAAATCAAACACACTTGCACTACCAAATTATTGTAAATTGGTCATTTGTACTCACCCTCAACATGGAAAACAAACGAAGACATGCATGATTCAAGAAGGCGATCAATGACTTTTCCTGCTAGGCTACTGTCTTTTTTTATCAGCCGTGTTACAGGCACTGTTCGAAAAAAAAAGTTTGTTTATGTTACCATACACATTTAATTAAAAGTTAAAAAATCCTCATGTGTAACATCTCTCTGTGTAAATATCTCATATTACAATGTGGACACCTGCGGCCTATACAAGTACAAAATGGATTTTCTTTTTAAAATTAGAGGGTGAGGCTTATATTCAGGTGCGCTCTATAGTCCGTAATTTACAATATTTACTACCTCACAAACAGACCACAGTTTGACACAGGAGCAAAGGAGCACTACAGGGAACTGTAATCTCACCATTTCTCTTCACTCTGTATCGGTGGTGTAGTTTATTTTTTTGTCGTGGGTAAACTGTCTATACTCATACTCACCCACCAACACCTCATAAGCACCATCACCACCTTGTGTCTGATGCTGCCTCCTAACATGTTGCTAACATAACCAGTCTTTAAGAATGCTCTCAAGATGTATACTGTAGGCTGGGCATTAGTGAATGCGTTTCAAATTCAAAGGTTTTTTATTCATGTACTGAGAAAACCTGAATTGAAGTGCTGGATAGTGGTAAGATTGCCACCTTTCGTGTAGGTGACCTGGGTTCAAATGCCCTGCATGAAAGGTACTAACTCCAGTAGGGGTCTTTAGGCAAGACCACCTTACCCTACCTGCCTACTTGTAAGTCGCTTTGGATAAAAGCATTTGCCAAATGCATAAACATAAACAATAAACATAAACAAGGCAGGTATAAGTGGCAACATAACCAAGTACAAAGAAGCTTAGCTGCAGGTATTGCAGATAAACGAAGGCAGGTAAACTTAGGAGGGTCTAAGGTGAAGAGAGTGGCAATTCAGTTTGTTAAAGAGGGGGAGAAAGTTAATAAGACGATAAGGAGGCACGGCAGCTTGGAGGATGCTTGTGATTGGGAGATGCAGGTAGATTTAGGAGATAAGCTTGTTGTTCCCCAAGAAATAGCCTCTACAAATCTAAGGCAGTAGAATGAGAGTTTATTTCATAGAGCTGACTGTTCCTTGGGAGGAATTAGTAGCAGAAGCATATGAAAGGAAAAAGCTTAGGTATGTAGAGTTGGGGGCAGAAGCAGAGCAGCGAGGATGGAAGGTTAGAATCTGTCCAGTGGAAGTAGGATGTAGAGGATTTGTTGCAAAGTCTGTTGTCTCATTGTTGAGGGAGCTGGGTGTAAGTGGACAGAGTGTGAGGAAAATAGTGAAGGAAGTGTCAGATGAGGCAGTAAAGTCCAGTCAGTGGATTTGGATTAGAAGAAGCAATAGCAGCTGGGGGCCCAGCAGGGGGGGCACTTAGGGTAAACAGACTTTTGGAAAAAGCAAAGAAGAAGTTCAAGCTATTCAAGTGGAGGGTGAAGGCCCATGTGAGCCTTTTGAAACCAGGCGGCCATCTTAGGTGAGTTGGCTTTGAGTGAGTTGTATGGCTTTGTTTTTGCTGGAATTTTTAGTGATTATAGGACTGTTTAGGTGAGTTTGTCTGCTGAATCTGCAAGTGTGTCTTGTTCTGCCTCCACCTCTGGCACCCTCTATACTTTCATTACCCCCTACCAGAACCAGGGTTTGAATCCCATTCCTACTTATCTTTACCTCTTTTATTTCTACCCCTACCCGAACCAGGGTTTGCATCCCCACCCCACTGTGACTGGTGTGCAGTTGGTGAGAGGCTGAGGTAGATTATGGTTGTTGTGGTGTTAGGGGCAGTGTTGGCTGGCATTAGGGGGGTGACTCTGGGACGCCAGTGGTCATTGTCTAGCCTCCTGGAGGTGTCGTGGGCCCAACTAGACGAAACACTGATGAAAGGAGGTTCCCACCTGATGACTCCAATGACATGTTGGTCAGCACCGATCACTGGTCTATATTATAGGGATTTCTTTAGCACAAGTTTCTTGTGTTTACCATATATATTTCATAATATATTAGACCCTCCAGAAAAACGCGGGCATAAATCCTTGATTACGCGGGCTAAAATCCTTGATCTTGCGGGCTAAAATCCTGGATTTTGTGATTGAATATGCGGGTTTTTTAATGATTTTATGCCGTGAAATTGCGAAAAGTTGCGAAAAGTTGCGGAAACTTGCGAATTGTGCAAAAAGTTGTGAATTATGCAAAGTTGCAAAATATGCTGCTACTGAATGAAAAGGAGTCATTTTAAAGACCTCCTATGATAAACAAGCATACTGGAACCAAGTTACTTCTTAGAAGGTTTTTTTATTTTAACAACTTGAGCAGTTTCACAATACATACACACGTGCGCGCGCACACACACACACACACTTCTCGGTCTCATTCTGTTTCATTTATTCTTTATTTGGCCTATTTCAAGCTTGTACGCTACTCACCTCGTTTCTGGTAGCCCCCACAAGGGTTTTGGAGGTTGATGCCTCGGTGAACGTCAGCTGTCTGGCTTTAGCTTTCCTTTCCGCAGCTGCAGAAAGCATTTTCAAATGTTTCGCGCTGGTGAAGTGGCACGTCACCGACGATTTTCTTTTATGCTCCAACACACAGTTGCAGGGGGTGCAGAATAGTTTCACCCCGCTTTCGTGCAAGACATCGGGGTACTGGTTTGCCCGGTCTTTGGCAGTAATGTGCGTCGGTAGGTGAGATCGATTAGCTTCTTTCATTTTGTCTCTCGTTAATTTTCTCTGGAGGGCCTAATATATTTAATCTCTTTTGCTATGTGATTCGACAATTTTTGCAAGATAGTATGCTGTTCTGAATCCTGCCTACCCTCTTCAGTGAGCTCCTGGGATATTTTGTGTGCCCTGGACATCTCATGTCGCTGAATCTTGTTCCTCAAAGAAGTTGTAGATGTTGATCTGTTTGGGTTTGAGGACTGGATCTTAAAGAATGCCCACTCTTCAGATACAGACAGTCTTTGCTCTATGAGGACGCCAGTTGACTTTGTGGAGCTGCAAACAGCACAACCTGGAAGTAAACAAAACCATGACTAATTAGCATAATCATAACAGTGTTTTATTCACATTAGCAACAACATCTGAAGAATCTGACTAAAATGTACTCAAAACTATTGAATGAACTGTTACAATATTCCCATCATGACTAACAAATTTATGAAATACAGACAAAAGGAGGAAAATACAGGCTCTCAAAAAATAATACCATCTAAAAGTTCATTTATTTCAGTAATTCTCAAGTGAAATTTGTTTATTATATTGGTGCATTACACACAGAGTGATATATTTCAAGCATTTATTTCTTTTAATTTTGATGATTATGGCTTACAGCTGTCAAACCTAAAATGCAGTATCTCAGAAAATTACAATATTGTAAAAAAATTAAAAAAGTTGAACAGTTCTAAATACTGTGGAGGGTGATTGGTGAGTGAGTGCAGCTGATGATAATGAATTCAGGTATCTTAAATAAAAAAATGTTTTAGTGTATTCTGTCATAAAACGTTATCTGATAAGATATTTACTGACAAGTAAATGGCAGTATGTAGTAAAAAAAAAAGAGAGAGCTTTGTAGACTTTAAAGTTTTGGAATAAAGATAACACAGGATTTCAAAATTGACCAAAAATGGGAAAAAGTCAGTTAAATCACCTCAACTAGTTTTCCACAATCTGGTCATTTTCTGGAAAACTTCAAATTGTCCAATAAAATGTGTTTCGTAGTGTCTAAAAACTGAGGTCATTGTGTTTGGCAACAAAGAGAAGAGGTTTGCTGTCAGTAAACATCTTGAGTCACTGTCTCTAGAAACTAAAGACCAAGTCCGAACCTCGGCGTGCTGATAGACTCAGACCTGACCTTCAACAATCATATCAAATCAGCCACCAAATCAGCCTTTTATCAACTTAAGAACATATCCAGAATGAAGGGTTTCATGTCCCAAACAGATCAGGAGAAGCTGATTCATGCTTTCATCTCCAGCAGACTTGACTACTGTAACGGTCTTCTGACTGGACTCCCCCAAAAGAGTCTCAAACAGCTGCAGCTCATTCAGAACGCTGCAGCCCGAGTTTTAACCAGAACAAAGAGATCACATCACATCACCCCAGTTCTCAAGTCTTTACATCGGCTCCTGGTCAGATACAGAATAGATTTTAAAGTTCTGCTACTCGCCAACAAATCACGGAATGGTTTAGGTCCAGAACACATGAATGACATGCTAGCAGAGTATAAACCCAGCAGAGCTCTGAGATCTACTGACTCAGGTCAGATAGTGGAGCCCAGAGTTCAGACTGGACCCGGTGAAGCAGCTTTTAGCTGTTATGCTGCTCACAACTGGAACAAACTACCGGCAGCTTTTAGCCGTTGTGCTGCACACAGCTGGAACAAACTACCAGCAGCTTTTAGCCGTTGTGCTGCACACAACTGGAACAAACTACCAGCAGCTTTTAGCCGTTGTGCTGCACACAACTGGAACAAACTACCAGCAGCTTTTAGCCGTTGTGCTGCTCACAACTGGAACAAACTACCAGCAGCTTTTAGCCGTTGTGCTGCACACAATTGGAACAAACTACCAGCAGCTTTTAGCCGTTGTGCTGCACACAACTGGAACAAACTACCAGCAGCTTTTAGCCGTTGTGCTGCACACAACTGGAACAAACTACCAGCAGCTTTTAGCCGTTGTGCTGCACACAACTGGAACAAACTACCAGCAGCTTTTAGCCGTTGTGCTGCACACAACTGGAACAAACTACCAGCAGCTTTGAGCCGTTGTGCTGCACACAACTGGAACAAACTACCAGCAGCTTTTAGCCGTTGTGCTGCACACAACTGGAACAAACTACCAGCAGCTTTTAGCCGTTGTGTTGCACACAACTGGAACAAACTACCAGCAGCTTTTAGCCGTTGTGCTGCACACAACTGGAACAAACTACCAGCAGCTTTTAGCCGTTATGCTGCACACAACTGGAACAAACTACCAGCAGAACTGGAATCAGCCCCAACTGTAAGCACTTTTAAATCCAGGTTAAAAACATTTCTCTTTCAGTGTGCTTATGGTTGAGTTTATATATTTATATTTATCTTTTAACTGTGTTTTAATTTTTATTCTATTTTTTTTATTCTCTTTAAAGGCCTACAGAAAGGTGATTTTTTTGCACAAAACTGAAATAGCAGATCGATTCCTTATATACCATGGATTTTTTTTATGATTTTAAAATAATTTTAGGCCCCTGGATAGTCCTGATTAGGCCCAATAAACTATCACCACATTTGACTCGAATTTGGCAAACTGGAACGACAGGTGCGTGACGTCACGAGTGCCAGCTGCTGGAACAACCCCCAGTAGTTCCAGTAGCGAAGCCAGCAGTTTGCCAGACCTGGACAGCTTCTTCACAGTAAATTTCGATGTGTGCCGCAGGACGTCGCTTGGAAATAGCAAACGTTGGGATCAGTGCAGTTTTTATTGTGAGTAGATATACGAAGTGCGTGTGTTGCCCTCAGCAGCAGCAGCTCACACCACCGGGGACAGAGGAAGCAGAGAGACCTGCGGTCGGACAGGAATCCACCTGGTGGAGAGCGGACACACTCTCCGCCAGGTGGAGAGTGGAAATCAGCCGGCAGAGCGATCATGTCCACGTCGGGGCTCTTGATGATCGCTCTGCCGGCTGATTTCAGGACAACCATCCCGCGGTGTGTCCGCTCTCCGCAAAGGTGGATTCCCCCTGAGTGTCCGCACCGCAGGGAGCTGAACAGGGCGGGATGGCTCCGGCTGATTTCACCAGAGAGGAGGCAGGCGGACAGGGAGACACAGACACAAGTTCCGACCGCAGGTCTCTCTGCTTCCTCTGTCCCCGCAACATTTGAAACTTTTCAGGTGAGAAAGTAGTCGTTTAGATCCCCAACGTGTTGAAAACCTGACAAAATACCGGCTGTTTACCATTTTGTTCCGACGAATTCGGCGCTGCTAAAGCTAGCCGCAGTGAGTAACGCACTTCCGGTTATTTTGACAAAATAAAATACCCGTTGCCTTTTATCATAGGGAAAACAGGAAGTGAACCTACCCTCGTTGTAGCTAGCTTGAAACTGCCGTTTTGACAGGAAATGACGGTATGCCGGGTTGCCGCCGTCCTGCAGTGCTTCTTTGATTTCTTTGCTTGCTTTTGATTTCTTTGATTGAGCCCGAAAGTCGCTAAGTCGCTAGATTATTTTTTTTTGTCGCCAGAGATGGCCAAAAGTCGCTAAATTGGCAACACTGAGGCAGCCAGGAAAAACCATTGCACTTGTGACGTCGCACGGAAGCCCCGCCCCCAGTCTGGAATTCCAGGAAGGTTTCCTAGCGGCAAATTCAAAATCGCAAATTTCATGCGTTTATGAAATGTTTTGGTGTAGAGTCCAATGATCATTATTGTTCCTCTGTGTATGTATTATCATTATGTATTGGGTGTAGTGTCAGCTTTCTGTAGGCCTTTAAATTGCTTGTTTTTATGCTGCTTTATGCTGTTCTTTTAAATGCCTTGTCTTTGTGTAAAGCACATTGAGTTGCCTGTGGTATGAACTGCGCTATACAGTGAACCCTCGCTATAACGCGGTTCACCTTTCACGGTCTCGCTGCTTCACGGATTTGCATCGTGCATTGTGTTCTGCATTCTGATTGGCTAAACAGTCTCTCCGCTTCTTCTCTACCTGTGTGTCAATAACGTTGCGGTTTAATATGTACACGTACACGTTCATTACATTTCTCAAACATAATCGATGGTGGCATGTCGGTATATATAAATCTTTTTGCCCAGAAGAAAAAAGAGCGACAACAACTACCGATAACTAAGCTCTTATCTTGAAAAAACACACCTGCACCGCGGGCTTTAGAAGAAAAAAGCGCTACAGAGCGGAGTCAGGATGCAGCGGCTCAGTCAGAAGAGCAGTGAAATACATGTGAGTCACTATTTGTCCTACAGTACTTTGTATTTTTTTTCAAAATCATTTTTCATTTTCTCCCGTTCTAATCCAATGACTCGGGTCGCGGTGGGGCGGTGCTGATCTCCGCAATTTGAAGCCTTCAGTTTGTATTGATGATTAAAATGATTATTTTACAGTAGGCTACAGTAGTTATTTGTAAAAAAAACAAAAAAAAAAACAACGTTTATACAGTACTTTTATTTGTTAAACAAATGCTTGGACCTTTAAAACGGCTTTGTTCTTTGGTTTCAATGCATTATGCAGTATTTCATTGTATAATAATTGTAAAAAAAAAAAGGTTTCTACTTCACGGTTTTCGCCTAAAACGGGTTCTTTTTGGAACGTAACCCCCGCGAAAAACGAGGGTTCACTGTATAAATAAAGATGCCTTGCCTTGCCTAAAGAAACTAGAAACATGCAACATACCATTCCAGAGGTTCAGCTTCAGCTTTTATTCTAAATGACTGATTTTGCCCTCATTTTTATCAACAACTCTTAAAAATGAAAACATCTTTCAAATGTTGTTGTGACTTGTGAGATCAGTTGTAGAGCACACATGGGCATAATTTGAACCCATTTTAAAGCAGCATCATAGCTTGTCATGATGTCGCACTATAGTTTGATGTTTTAGTTCAGTTTCCGGATAGGTGACCTTTTAATTAATTAAAACTAGACTGTTTTTGGTCCTCCAGGAGGAAAAAAGGAGAAAAAGTTTGCTTTGCCCTGGTTCAAAGAGGAAAAAATCAGATCAATTTAAATCACAAACGTGATAAAGGCCCCGAAGGCCAGAACACACCAGTGCAAAATTCTGTTCATCAAAACAGCAGGCCTTATCATTTTCTTTTATCCCCACACTGGCGGGGACTGGCCTTGCAGCAGCGTTTCATTATTCACCATCCTGCAGCACTTCCCAGGACTGTCCTATTGACAAACTTCTCTTCTTTTATTATACCCACTCCATGCCAACAAACCCTAGCTCCCAGCACTTAACAAATCTTTGATGGTTCAGTTTTTTTAATGATTTTTTTCCCCCTGCTTTTATAGCAGTGCTGTTTTATGTCAAAGGTTCTTTTAAAATGGATAAAGAGAAATTATTGCACTAAAATCTGCACTGAGTTACAGTTGTCTCACAAATACATGTTGTATCGCCATAATTGTTCGAATCAGCATGCCAAGGACACACTTGTTCATTTCGCTTACATGTTATGAGAAAAAATCCTACTTGGTTTGACTGCTATTATCTTTAATAAAACCATGGAGGAGGAAAGTTTGAACAGCCCTGTAATAGTTGGATTAATCTGACTGGTTTGATCAGAAGACCAATGAACCCACTGCTGCCGTGTGTCTGTGCAGTCATGTGAGTGCAGCAGTTCACACGGTGAGGTGTTGAATGTGTTACTTGGTCCCATCTACTTCAATTGTTGTCACAATTTCAGGGTGTTTTTCAGAAATGACAGATCCATTTGTTTCTGTTAGATGACTGGAAGTTTTGATTATTCAGAACCACCTGATTTCTCTCTTTGCTGCAGACTATCCAGATGGCAGTAACTCCAGTGAATACCTGGCCCAACCAACTACGTACCTCCCTGAGAACTTTACCTACACCCAGAACATGCCCTGTCCAGAACGATTACCTTCTATGAGTTAGTAAACTCGTATTTAACTTAATGAGATGGGGATTATGTCTTTACGTTGTTGTTGTGTTTGTTGTTTTTGATTTTTTTTTGTGTGTTGTCTCAATGAAATGAAATAACTAAATAAATAAAACCACTCTCCACAGAGGGTCTTATGGAAGTGAACATGACAGAGATCCCTATGGAAGAGATAGAACTGAAGTTCTCTAGGCTTTTTGACATTGAGTTTGGAGGCCATTGGAAACCAAAGGACTGCAAACCCCGTTGGAAGGTGGGTTTATTCAAGTTTAGTATTTGTATACATTTGTATAGTGCAAGGCCAAAATAAAATCACACACTCTAATATTGTGTTGGACAACCTTTAGCTTTGCTTACAGCATGCACCCACCATGGCATTGTTTCAAGAAGTTTATGAAATATGCAATTGAAAATAAGAATTTTTGTTCTTAATTGCTTGCCTGGTTAAATAAAGGTAAAAATATATATATATCATTCCATTCCTTTCTGCCCAGAGTGGCCATCATTTTTCACTTGTACCAAAGGGGGGGCATATGTCATATTTTTTCCCCCTCTTACTCTTCTTTGTTCTCCCTGCCACTGCGGTAAAGTCAGCCTTCACATCTACTGTTTTCAGACGAGCTCCCCTTGATGCCCACATTCTGATCGCTGCAGCAGTGCTTTAATAAGAGCTTCTTTCTGTGTTCCACTGTCATGGAGGGGCAGCGTGACAGTCTTGTTAATGGGAATGTTTTTGTGTGAGAGGCTGAAACTGCACTACACATAGCTATACAGTCAAACAAGATTTCAGTATTTTGGGTAATAAAATCCTAATAAATAGATGTGTGAATGGGTTGCCAAATTGACTTTCCCTGTCATTCATTTGACATTTACATGCTCACCTTCTACCTGTGTGTTCTTTCTCCAGGTGCTTCAGTTTCCTCCCATGGTCCAAAGTCATGCATGTTAGGACAATTGGTGATTCCAAATTGACCAAAGCTACAAGTGTAAGCATGCCTGGTGGTCTGTCTCTGTTAGCCCTGTGATTGTTTGGAGGCTGTATTGCCTTTTGCCCCATGACAGCTTAGCACCATTACCTTTTGTTTCCACTGGATGTGATGTGCACTGTATTCCAGCTTCAGCATTTTTAGTATTTTCTCAGCGTTTCAAAAGCTGAGCACATTGTCTGCCTGACTGTGCAAGTCACAATCAGTGGGTCAAAATGGCCGTTTCAATTTCAATTCTAAATATTTACCTGGTCACTCACCTACTCCCAAAACCCCTAACCCCATGATAGATCAGTTCCCCTTTGTCGTCTTTGCTGTTGTCTTTTTCAAAAACAAGAACATTTTCTGTGGGCTCATATTACATCTTGTATTTCACATTGGCTGAACCTCTTGTTGTCCATAATTTCAGTCCTCTGACCGGATTATGTCTGGATTTATTCTGCAGATTATATTGAATGAATGTCTACACGCTTTGTTTAGAAAATTGACTGGAATCCCTGTGGAGCTTGACTCCCTATCTGGCTCATCTCACAGTTGGCCTGGCTTCATTCAAAAATAGACCTGGGTCTGGTGGAAACATGAGCGGGGACTAGAATCACCGTGATTGTTTCTACTCTGCAGCACTTTTAGATTTGTTTTACAAATGTAAAGTGCTTAGTAAGTAAGACACATCATTATTATCATTATTGTTAACTTAACTCTGGTGACCACATCCCAGCTGCTACAAGTTGCAACAAATAGAGGTGAAAACTTTCAAATGTCAGAGATAAATCCAAAATATTAACAGTGGACACAAGACATTCTGTGATGGACTATGTACCGTACCCTCTCCTCCCCCATGGCAGCTCAGATATTCTTCAGCGCGTTAAGCAACAACAAGCTCACTCTGAGCCGGTTTGTGAAGCCAGAATCCAAAGTGTAAAATGATGTGCTGCTTCTGATTCTGATGTGTGCAGGTGGCTATCCTGATTCCCTTCAGGAACCGCCATGAACATCTCCCCATCCTCTTTCAACACCTCATCCCCATGCTACAGAGACAGCGACTGCAGTTTGCCTTCTACGTCATTGAACAGGTACAGTCCAGTGACATCAGGGTTTTAACTGCAGAGAACTCTTTGTGTGAATCCACAAATTTGACCCGAAGCTGAATGAAACTCTTATGAACATGTGCTGTGTGGCTTGAGATATTTTGTCTGACTTTGTAATTTATTAAGTGCGTACAGTGTGTACAGTCATCAAAAACTTTTAAAAGGTCTGGAAAAACTGCTTAATCTGGAAAGTAATCTGTGCGTGTTTGTTTTTCTTTCCCATTTTTTTGCTGCGTTTTTGTAAGATTTCTGTGTCCCATTTGAAGGGAGGTTAAACTCAATCCATATTAAATGTTAGCTGGTTAATTATTAAACAAATGAAACATAGCTAGTAGGGATGTTAACCCATGACTGTATGACAGATGGTTGACTGAATCAACGTCGTCCGGTTAGAATTTTTCTGCCGTCGGTTTAAAAAAAAACAAATAAAAAAAAAAACCCTCACTATATCTTTAGAAATGTTATGTGAGCATGAGCCAACCCACGATGGAAGGACAACCGCAGCAGAGCTCACGTAGCGTCCTCCTCAGAGGTCCTCTCTTACACCGGTTGCTATGACAACTTGTACATCGTACATGACGGGTCCTGTCTGCGCAGTTAAAAAAAAATCGCCACTATTAACCTAAATAAAGCCAATGTGAAGCACGTTACCCATTATCCCATTCTCACAGTCATTTTGACGTGAGAAGTTAAGTGTTGCGTGTAGGCTAATGCAAATGTATCCTGACGGCAATATTGTGACAACCTTCACTGCCAGCTTGTTAGTGGCTGCGTGTGGACTACGACATAATGATAATTGTAACACTGTAATGGCAAAAGACACAAGACTAACTTATCCTACTTGTTGTGATATATTCATCTGTACTTAAATGGCAAGACGACAGGAACTTATTGCAAAGGATTTTGTGCAGCATAGGCTACGCCACAGAGGCTGTTGGCATTCGGTAAGTTTTTTTTTTAACAAAGTCATTGGTTAACCTACTTTCCTGTAACACCGCCAAATGCACCGTTCTCTGTTTGTGACTTTGTAACGTGGGCTTTTAACAGCCCGAGTTCGGTGCCGCGTTTGATTCGTGTTTAAAAAGTACCGTGACTGGAAGGGCGCCGTTGCGCGTAATGTGTGGCTGTGCGTGTCTGCGCAGGCACAGCAATTATTTTTCTACCCAAAACCCTTATTCCTCCACAAGTACGCCTAGAACTAGTGGTCAATGATTGGGGAAAATGTATAATACCAAGGGCACGAACTAACATTGATTGTGTGATGGGAGCCTAACCATTCTAAAATGGGGGCATAACTGGTTCCACGAGGCAGAGAAAGACGCGCGACAGGACACAGATATCATAAATGGCACTTATAGAATTTTCGGTGACCAACTTTAATCGACTAATGAGGCTCAGTGGTCGGTCAAGAATTTTTTTAAATTTCGACATCCCTAATAGCTAAATAGAAACATTTATTTGTAGATATTTTGACAGAGACACAATTTTGATCAATTCGTCACTGTACTCCATCACAGGGACCTGGAAAATAAGCAAATAAATGAGTAGTCTTTTGATTTAATTCAAGATAGTTTATAGTTAGTGTGGCCTAATGGGCAGGGGATGGTGTCCATGACTGATAAGAGCTTGGCTGGCATCTTTCTCTCCCCCACCACCCTCACAGGTTCAGGAGGGCATCCCAAGACAGAGCTGGCTTTTTTGATCACATTGTCCACCCTCTCCCTGTCAGCTGCTGTGATGCTGAAGTAGAAGAAACAATCTGATGATAACTGCTGACACAGAAGATAGACAGCTGAGCAAAATCTACCTACTGGGGCTCGATAAACTGATTAGGAAGACCAGCTCTGTCCTGGGATGCCCTCTCCATCCAGTGCAGATGTTGGGAATCTGAAATCTCCAAAGGTGTTGTGTTACAGCAATGTTATAAAAAAATTATAGCATTATATTATCTATCTTTATGCTTTTCACTAAAATTACTTAGGCCATTTAATATAATGTTAAAATCTATGCACAATCCAATAGTATGTTTACATATTAATCTCCTGGTGAACCCTGCAAATGTACAACCATGTACATGAATTTGTCGTCATGTTGAAGAGGCAACAAAGAGGCCATGAAAAGCTCAAGCGAATGTAAAGCAAAACAGTGTGGTGTGGGTCTGGAAACGAAATGTGAACTGCAGTATCTCACCGTCTGGGCTGTCCAGGGTAGGTTCATGTGCATAACAAATGTCAGTGTGCTTCACTTCAAAATGACTCAGAAGCACATTTTTAGGTTTTAAGGTTAACAAACGTCTTTAGTGTTGCTTTAAGACCTGTTATTGCAATACAGCCAGACCTTAAAATTGTGACATTTTTACTTTTTTTTTCTTACCCCTTGTCCTGTCCAGCATTGTGGCAGCAGAATTGTAATCTGAATACCGTTTATGCCAAACACACTTGCCAAGGGAAGCTTTATGAATGTAAAGCTCCCCTTGATGCCCATCAACTCCTTATTTATTTATTTATTTTTGTTACAATACTTTACATGTGATAGTGCCGAACGGACCGGGGGACAGAGAGGGAGAGGGAAGAAGGAAAAAGGAACAGAAATAGGAAGAGACAATCATAGAAAACAATGAAAAATCAGACAACCAGCTGCTACACCTGTAAAATCAAAACTGAAGACAATCCACGGCCTCTGTGGGGAATCCAGCCTTAGAGCCACCAGGAGCACCTGTAAGCAGACAAGAAGAGAACAAACACACAAACAAACAAAAAAGCACAAGCAGCAGCAATCTCATATAATACAACTGTGGATACAGATGACCTTAAACCACAGGACAACACAACAACTGCTTAGCGAGCATGCTACGGGGCTAATGAATGTGTGTGCGTGTGCATGAACAGGCGATACACATGGCACAGGTTCCATATGATAGGGCCACGGTACACCCCCCCCCCCCCCCCCAGCAATCAGAAGCAGGCAGAGAGGGCCCCCAGACCCAGGCCACCAACAGCCCCCAAGGTGCACAGAACCCGGGAAGCCCACCGTAGGAACAACCATGCATCCACCCAGAAGACTGCAGAGGAACAACAAAGCCCCCACAAGCATAGGGCAGAGGCCCGCTGGTGACCAGAGGTGGCAGCCCATCAGCCCCGCCAGGCCCCCGCCACCCAGACATGGGCTGCGCGCTGGACCTGGGCCCCACGAGCCCGAGCTCCCCAAAACCCCCCGGCAGAGGCCTCGCCCAACACCCGAGAGGGCCAGGCGCCTCAGACAGCCAAGGGCAGTGGGCCAGCGCCTGCCTCAGTGTTCCTGGGCAAGCGCCCCGGGAGTCAAGACGTGCCAACAGGTGGGTGAAGCCGCGAGCAGCGGGAAGAGGCAATGTCCCCCCCCTAGGCCAGAGGACAGCAAGACCCAGACCCAGTCACCCCATAAATCAGATAAGGAAAAAAAATTTAATAATATAAATAATAAATAAATAAATAAATAAGCACACACTCGCAAAGCACATGCATCCATGTGTGGCGCAGCGGGCACATCTGGGGGCCAGCAGCTCCCAGCCACCACAGTCCCCGAACCAGCAGGACAACTCCTCCTCCTGCCCCCCCCCCACAGCAACCAGGCAACGGGTGCGGGAAGACCCCTTCCCTCTCCCCTCTGGCTCTTCCATATTTTCTAATAGTGAGCATTTAAAATTGAGGGGCAGGCAACCTTGTGGAACTGGGAGCGTGGCCCTCCGGGCAGCCTACATACCCAAAGAGCCCTGCCCACCAGATACCACTCAGTGCTATCAGCCCCCAAGACCTAATGAATGAATAGCATTTATTGTCATTACACCTTACAGCATAACGAAATTACAGTTCCAGTACACCCATCCGGACAGACAAACATGGAAAACAGACAGGGGAGACAGGTGACCATGGCCATGCGCTCCTTGCGGTGCGCTGCCAGGAGAAAGGGGGCACGCAGCTCATTGAAGAGCGCAGCCGCTCCTTTAATAAGAGAAAGAAAGGACCCACATTAGGTGTAGTTTGAGATCGCAAAAAACCTCAGCACAAAAAGCAACACATACACACACAACATCATTAAGCAATGGGACCAGTGAAGAGGTGAGGAATTGCGTGTGTTATCAATGAGCATGTGTGTGTGTGCATGTGTGTGTGTTCAATAAGTCTGCGCAGTGTATTTGTACAAAAGTGTACACTTTCACACTGAAGGGCGCACCCTAGGTAGCAGCCTGTTGCAGCAGCTCCCGGTGATTTATTTATTTTTTTTTCCCCTTTTTCGTCCTTTCTATCACTTTTTCTTAGTTGTGTGTTTCTTTCTTTTTAGTATTTATTATAAACATCCCCTACAATGGCCACTTTTTGTTTCGGGAGTTTTTTGGTTTGTTTTCTCCTCTTTTCATCACTTTTTGTCACGGTGAGCTACGCACAGAGGAGCCACGGCATTGTTTACACCCGCGACCAGCTGATAGCCCTGTGTAAACCTGCGCTACTGCCCGGAGCGAGGCAGGACATCCCGAAGGAGCTGCAGAGGAGACGCCGGGGCTGCAGAGCTGGAGTCTGGCGGAGAACCAGGAAGAGGAGATTTAAGCCTGCAGTCCCAGCAACAATAATTGGCAACGTAAGGTCACTGGGGAATAAAATGGACGAGCTCGGCGCGCTGATAAAGACCCAGCAGGAATACCGGGAGTGCAGCATTATGTGCTTTACGGAGACATGGCTGCACGCGCACGTCCCGGACCACAGCGCAGCTCTCCCCGGCTTCACGGCCGTACGGGCGGACAGGGACGTTTTACTGAGCGGTAAGAAGAAGGGAGGAGGGATTGCACTGTACGTGAATGAGATGTGGTGTAACCCCGGACACGTTACCGCGAAGGAACGTCTCTGCATCCCGGACATTGAACTGTTAGCTGTGGGATTACGTCCGTTCTATTTGCCCCGTGAGTTCTCCTACGCCATTATTGTCACTGTTTACATCCCTCCATCAGCTGATGCCGAGGCTGCTAGTGACGTCATCCTCTCCTCTGTTTCCAAACTCCAAACGCAACATCCAAATGCGTTTGTGAGTATAAATGGTGACAGGAGACAAGGCCCAGATGAGGAGCATCCAGCACGACCTGAGGGACAAACTGCGGCAGTGCAAGGACTCCTACAGGAGGAAGCTGGAGGCCAAGCTCCAGCAGAACAACACCAGAGATGTGTGGTCGGGGATGAAAGACATAACCGGCTTCAAGGTGAAAGGCAGACAGACTGTGGGCACCCTGGAGAGGGCCAACGAGCTGAACACCTTCTTCAATAGGTTCAGCTCCCCACCCCCACCCTCAGCTGTCTCCTCCACTTCACACCTCGCCCCCCACACATCCTGTGGGCATCAATCCCCGACTGCTCTCAATGCCTTTGTCCTCCACTCCTCAACCCCCCCTGCTGAGTGCATTGGACTTTAACACCTCACCTCCGGACTGCTTTTACCCCACTGAGGCATCAGCCCCCCTCCCCCGCCTGACTGTGAGTACTGGCCAGGTGAAGAGACAGCTGGAGAGACTCCACCTAGGCAAGGCTGCAGGACCTGATGGCATCAGCCCCAGAGTTCTGAGGACCTGTGCCAGCCAGCTGTCTGTGGTATTCCAGCACCTGTTTAACCTGAGCCTGTACCTAGAGAGGATCCCAGCACATGTTTAACCTGAGCCTGTACCTAGAGAGGATCCTGGTATATTAAATTATTAATTAATTAATACTCGATCTCATTAATTAATTAATACTCGATCTCATTAATTAATTAATACTCAATCCCATTAATTCATTAATAATCAGTCTCATTCTGATTCGTAGTTCTGTTTGAAGTGATAGTCGGCTTTAGTAACTGTCCGTGACGCTCTTAAATGGAGTAATACAAACATTTATTCAACATTGCACAGGTATATAGGTGTATAAACAATTGATAAAGAGACAGAAATTAAAATTATGGGTGACACTCAAAAAGGGCATATAAGGGAAGAAAGAAGCAGGCCACTAACAGGGTTACCTATCAAAAATGTGACTAAATCTGGTTCGTAACACGGATATTGTGCCAACGGTCTTCTGCCCGCGGAGGTCTGCTCATTCGTCGCTTTCAGAGAAAGTTTTCATTTTATCCACGGCTTTGAAAGATCTCAAACCAGCACCTTACTTTGTCGTAGTAGCGTAAGGGGTCCCGTGGTTCTTTCCTTCTGATGAGTTGGTGTCGAAGCGGTGTTCCCGTGGTAACCAGCGGGATGACGTAGAATCGACTTCTGCTTTATTCTAGGTCCTTGGATGAAGAGTGGCGACTTGGCTGGGCTGAGTTGGCACACACTCGCGTGTATTGGACCAGACTTTTATACAAAAGAAAGGGGAAGTCTAAAAAAATGGTAATTAATAGTTACAGAGAGGGAGGACAAAAGAGTTGCGTGAGGGATAACAGAGAAAAATGATGAGAGAGTTTGATGAGAGGCTGAGAGGGCGGAGAGAGGGCGATTTCATGCGCGCCTCTCTTTTTAAGCTGGAGATCACATGTCGGCTTTCGTCCAATCAGAGTTCAGCTTGCTTTTGACCCAAAGGAAAAAAAAGGGGGGTTGACCAAGCTGAACTCATGAGACAAAAAGGGGAGAATTCCTGCTTCTTTCTTATACCGTATTTAACTCATATGACATTGATTTTAGATAATATAATGTTTCTAACAGACAATAATGTTGCATACGAGCAGGCATAAACACACATATGAGCATGGAACAGTTATCAGCATACAATACTTCATATTATCATGATAGAAATAGTATGACAACTTTTGGTTACTGTTAATTATAATGATCTGCAGCTGTTTGGACTCAATGCCTGTGGAATTAAACACTATTAGGTTATGCATTGCACATAATGAGAACATTAAACATCCATAGGTGAAATTGTCCATGTCCATCAAAGGACATAGTGAAAAGTGTCCGTTATCCATGTCCTTTGGGGGGCGCTGTGGCTCCACGAAAGGGATTCTATTAAATCCAATATCCCATAACTCGGTAAATACTTCATGTAAAAGAATGGCGAATGTTTCAAAATGATCTGTAGATTTATGCAGTTTCGATTTCAACAGTTTATGTCAAGAAAAGTGACGATTAGGGTTGATTCTATTCTTCTAAAGAAAAGTGGAGATTTGAACATTCCTTGTAGCAGACCAGGACAGAAAAACAAGCCTGGTTTGTTTCTCTGTCAGAGGGTGTCAGTTTGCATAATTTATTATGCGTGGCTGGCGTTGGAGGAGAGAATCTCACAAAGGAACTCCAGTAGGTTAGAATTCACATCTGGGTCCTTATCTCCTTTGGGTAATCCGTTGAAAGGGGTCATAAACAGCGGAATGTTTTCGATGTCAAGACATTTGAAAAAGGGGGGAAGGTTTAATGTAAACATCTCCGTTCTCTGTCTTTCCTGAGAGCACGCTACAATGTTTAACCTGAGCCTGTACCTAGAGAGGATCCCAGCACCTGTTTAACCTGAGCCTGTACCTAGAGAGGATCCCAGCACCTGTTTAACCTGAGCCTGTACCTAGAGAGGATCCCAGCACCCGTTTAACCTGAGCCTGTACCTAGAGAGGATCCCAGCACCTGTTTAACCTGAGCCTGTACCTAGAGAGGATCCCAGCACTGTGGAAGACGTCCTGCGTGGTTCCTGTCCCGAAGAAGAAGACTCCTTCTGGGCTCAATGATTACCGACCTGTAGCTCTCACATCTCATGTGATGAAGGTGCTGGAGAGACTGGTCTTGACGCAACTCAGACCGCAGGTGGCTTCTTCCCTTGACCCTCTACAGTTTGCCTCCCAGCCTCACCTGGGGGTGGATGATGCTGTTGTTTACCTGCTGCAGCGTGCTCACTCGTACCTGGATGGATCGGGTTGCACTCTGAGAATCACATTCTTTGATTTTTCGAGTGCATTCAGCACGATCCGGCCGGGTCTACTGAGTGACAAACTGCAGGTCATGGGGGTCGACACGTCCATCATCTCCTGGATTGCCAACTACCTGACAGACAGACCACAGTATGTCCGGCTGGGCAGTGTTCTGTCTGATGTGGTGGTTGGCAGTACAGGAGCTCCTCAGGGGACTGTGCTGTCTCCTTTCCTGTTTACCTTGTACGCCACAGACTTTAAATACAACTCAGAGTCATGCCACTTGCAGAAGTATTCAGATGACTCTGCAGTTGTTGGGTGTATAAGGGATGGACAGGAGGGGGAGTACAGAGCGCTGGTAGAGGATTTTGTGGATTGGTCTGGCAGAAATCACCTGCTTCTGAATGTGGCAAAGACCAGAGAGATGGTCATTGACTTCAGAAGGAAGAGGACGGCTCCAAAGCCTGTGCGTTTTGGGAGAGGATGTTGCAGTGGTGGAGGACTACAAGTACCTGGGAGTGCACCTGGACAACGGACTGAACTGGAGGACCAACACCGATGCTGTCTACAAGAAGGGGATGAGCCGACTCTATTTTCTGAGGAAGCTGAGATCCTTCAACGTGTGCAGCAAGATGTTGGAGATGTTCTATCAGTCTGTTGTTGCCAGTGCACTCTTCTTCGCTGTGGTCTGCTGGGGGAACAGCATCAGAGCCGGTGACGCCAGCAAGCTTAATAAACTTATTAAGAAGGCTGGTTCTGTCATCGGCTGCAAACTGGACTCATTTGAATCGGTGGTGGAGAGGAGGACACTGAACAAACTGTTATCCATCATGGATAACCCCACCCATCCTCTCCACCAGCTGCTGGTTGGACAGCGGAGCTCCTTTTCCAACAGGCTCATCCAGCTCCGCTGTCACAAGGACCGATTCAGGAAATCCTTCCTACCAGCAGCCATCACCATATACAACACCTCCCCTCTGGCTGGAAGAGAACTTCAACCTCAATAGGCTTGAACTCTCTCCTAAAAAAAACAATAACAAAAAACAAAAAATACTGTAGATTTGTACATAGCGAATGTTGATTCACTATTTTTATTTATTTATTGTATTTTATTTTATTCTATTCTATATCTTTACTGTATGCTGCTGCAACAAAACAATTTCCCAAATTGGGATTAATAAAGTATTTATCTATCTATCTATCTATCTTATCAGGCGATTGTCCTTAACAGTTGGAATATGTCAGCCAGTTCAACAGTTCTCACAGGAGTTCTCAGGAAGGGGCGGGGGGGGGCACACATGGGGAAGAGCACATGTTTTCATAACAAACGTGGAGAACGATTTTGCAGCTGGCTATAAGGCCAGCGTGGGGCGCCAGATTGGAATAACAATTTATTTAGGTCAGACAGGCAGCTGATTGTACTGCCTGTCTTCGTGTCCTTGCTGGTTGTCTCATGGCGAAAGTCCCGAATTCAGCCGAATTTGTGGGATGTGGACCCTTTCCGCCCGGTCCATGTGATCAATCAGCCATTCTCCCAGGTTTAATCCGTTTCTCTTCTGAGTCCAGGAATCTCAGCCAGCCTGCGAACCTGTGTAAGGATCACATCCAGCTTCCGATTCTGCTCACGTAGCATCTCAGTCTGAGCGTTGATTGCTCTTGTGACCCCATTGAACGCTGTCCACGTTCTCTTAATTTCACAAAATACCAGGTATCCTCCAACTCCAAACAGCAGGAACCCGAGTATCATAAATCCGAATGTGTACACGTCTTCGACGTCCTCGACGTCCTCGACAGACAGCATCGCCAAACACACGATTCTCCACTTCCCCCAGGAGTCCATTGAGTATCCAGCGAAGAATGTCCCGTCGGGGCATGAGGGTTCTCCTTTCCTAATGTGTGTGTATGTGTGTGTCTGATGAGTAGTGATGTCCAAGGTGTAATTAAAACAAGGGCGGGGGGCTGCAGAGTGCAGCAAAGGGGACCACCTACGTGGACCCATCCGCTACAACCCGCAGAGCACACCCACCCTCAAAACCCTAGGTGTGTGAGTGTGTGCTGTTTACAAGAGCCAGAAGGGAGAGGGGTATGGGGATCTAGAAGACCGGGGAAGAGAGGCTCCCCCGGAGAGGGCAGCCACATGATGGCTGCAATAGGCACCCCTGTTTCCTGGGACCCACCACAGGGCAGGAGGGCCCGATGTTCACCAGGTCCGGGGCCCGCAGCGTATTCAGGGAGCTACTGTGCACCCAGAAGGCACCCACCCGCCCCACCCCAGAGGGCCCCTACAAATAAAGAAAAGAGAAAAAAAAAACATGCAATGACATATTCTGCCCTTTTTGAACAATTTGACTCCATAGGAGCATTCCCACTGTAGGAACCTTTGGCAGTTCATATAACCTTTTCAGGAACGGGGCCGTTTTTTCCCGCATTCGCACATACAGGAACTCGGGACCATCGCCGTTCTTAGAACTGCTCTGTCCGAATGCGGCTAATATAGTGAGACCTTATTGAGATGTATGAGAAAGGCCTTAGTCAAAATACCTGTTGGTCTAAGCACAGTGGCCCATTGCATCAGCTGTGTAATTTAAAGCATTAAGTGCAAACATCATGAAGCTATTCCTTCGGTCATTCAAAAACACTCCAGCTGTCACCCAAAGCTGAAAAAAGAGGTATATTCATAATTCAGTATTTTCATGAAGGAGGAACTCAAACTCTCGCTCATGGGACTTGTTTTTGACAAACTTTTTCCTCACATGTCACAGTTAGGGAAAGACAGAATTGTCCAGGCAGAGTGTCCCCATCAGTTAGTTTGCAAGTTATTCATCGCGAGTGAATTAGGAGAAATCTTCCATTCCGCCTGCCCTTTTATCTCTTGTTTGCAGTATTTGTACATGTAGTGGTTTATACAGTTGAACAATATCACATTATTAGCAATAGTTTTCAAATACCTCAATTTTGATAACACAGCATGCTAATTCTTATCAAATGATCTTTGATATACCATGCAATAAGTGTTCAATGGATTTCCATGTGACCAAGCTTTTTGAATTCTTGTTTTATTTGCACTTTAGTTTTTAATACTTTGAATAGCTATATTTTGAACCACATCATATTATTACAGTGCATTACCACTATAATACTTTGTAATACTTGTATACACACTCACTGGCCACTTTATCAGGTACACCTTGCTAGTAAAAGATTGGACCCCCTTTTGCCTTCAGAACTGCATTAATTCTTGGTGGCATACTTTCAACAAGATGCTGCAAACATTCCTCTGAGGTTTTGCTCCATGTTGACATGACAGCATCAGGCAGTTGCTGCAGATGTGTTGGCTGCACATCTATGATGCCGATCTCCAGTTCCACCACATCCCAAAGGTGCTCTGTTGGACTGAGATCTGGTGACTGGAGGCCATTGGAGTACAGGGAACTCATTGTCATGTTCCAGAAACCAGTTTGAGATGATATGAGCTTTGTGGCATGGTGCATTATCCTGCTGGAAGCAGCCATCAGAAGATGGTACACTGTGTTCATAAAGGGATGGACATGGTCAGCAACAACACTCAGGCATTTAAAGCATTTAAACAATGCTCAGTTGGTACTAAGGGGCCCAAAGTGTGCCAAGAACATATCCCCCACACCATTACACCACCACCACCAGCCTGAACCGTTGATGCAAGACAGGATGGATCCATGCTTTCATGTTGTTTACGCCAAATTCTGACCTGACCATCTGAATGTCGTGCTGAAATTGAGGCTCTTCAGTCCAGCTAACGTTTGTCCAGTGTTCTATTGTCCAGTTCTGGTGAGCCTGAGTGAATTGTAGTCTAAGTTTCCTGTTGTTAGCTGACAGGAGCGGCACCTGGTGTGGTCTCCTGCTGCTGCAGCCCATCTTCTTCAAGGTTCCACGTGTTGTGTGTTCAGAGATGGTATGCTGCATTCCTTGGTTGGAATGAGGGCTTATTGGAGCTACTGTTACCTTCCTATCATCTGGAACCAGTCTGCCCATTCTCCTCTGACCTCACATCAACAAGGCATTTTCATCCACACAACTGCCGCTCACTGGATATTTTCTCTTTTTCTGACCCTTCTCTGTAAACCTTAGTGATGGTTGTGGGTGAAAATCCCAGCAGATCAGCAGTTTCTGACATACTCAGACCAGCCCGTCTGGCACCAACAACCATGCCACGTTCAAAGTCACTTAAATCCCTTTTCTTCCCCATTCTGATGCTCGCTTTGAACTTCAGCAACTTGTCTTGACCGCCTCTACACGCCTAAATGCACTTGAGTGGCGGCCATGTGATTGGCTGATTAGCTGTTTGTATTAACAAGCAAATGAACAGGTGTACCTGATAAAGTGGCCAGTGAGTGTACTTGATTTTATTTATTTTTCATGAATGGAAACCACACAATGTGTGAGTCTGAGAACTGGGTTAATGTTATGGAAATATATTCAGAAAAATGTATACAAACCCTGTTTACAGCAGCACCATCCTCACTGAGGGGTATATTTTTAGATTGGGAGCGAGCCCTTCAACAGGGCAATGCTGTTTAATGTGGGATTCCTGGAGGCCATGAAGGACTTGGACTGGGACTGCTTGATTTTCCACGATGTTGACCATATTCCTGAGAATGACCGAAACTACTACGGCTGTGGTCAGATGCCACGCCACTTTGCTGCCAAACTGGACAAATACATGTACATGTGAGTGTGTTTAAAATTTCTCATGTAGGTTGGAAATGCCTTAAGAAACATTTGCTGGACTTACAGTCTTAAAATGGGATCTTGATTTCATTGCCACAGATCTCTTATCCTAATGCAATTACAAAATGCCTTTAAAGCTGCGGTCGGCAACTTTTTTTTAGTCATATTAGCTTGAACTGTCATGGGATTCTGGAAGTAGAATGTTAAATAGGCTGTTTAGGAAAAATAACGAAATCTGTAGCTCCCTCTGAAGCCTGTAATCATGCTTGCAAAAACCGAGCGCTCCCGGCTGTTTTTAACCAATCAAGTTAGGGTGGAGGAATCCTACCTGTCAATCACAGCTTGTGCACACGCTGCTGAGCGTGAGTCTGCCCCAGCTTGTGTGCGCTCACACTGGTGTGAACTCACGTGCACAACCTCGTCCACAGAGGGGGAGGAACCTGAAAGTTGTATCAGTTGGAATTTTCCGACTTTAGACTCGGAATTTTGAAAACCTGCCGACGGCAGCTTTAAGAAATGTTTCAAGGATGCACTTTTTATTTTGACACACTGTGAACGATCCCATTCTTACAGTTTTTATTTCATTTTGGTTTTATCTTTCAGTCTTCCATACACCGAGTTCTTTGGTGGTGTGAGTGGACTTACTGTGGAGCAGTTCCATAAGATTAATGGCTTTCCCAATGCATTCTGGGGTTGGGGAGGAGAGGATGATGATTTATGGAACAGGTGAGTCTTCTTTTTTTGGTTTGAATAGTAGCTGAGGAAGGGACTGATTGTTGTGACATGAAGATGTGTAACAGACATAACCTAATACCATCATACAACAGGACAGTCAATGAAACTTTATATCTTATGTATTTCCTATTTGTTTCATGTAAATGTTCTCTTTTTTAAAGAATTGATCAATTAAAATAAATTTCGGGTGTTATTCAATGCAGCAGGAAAAGGTCTGGAAATGCAAATCTTTATCAAACTGTATTCAATTGAATACGCTACAAAGACACAATATTTAATGTTCCAATTGATCAACTTTCTTATTTTCTGCAAATTTTTTCTCATTTTGAATTTGATGCTGGCAGTACATTCCAAAAAAGCTGGAACAGGGGTAACGAAAGACTGGGAAAGTTGAGGACTGCTCCAAAAGCACCTGTTTGGAACATTCCACAAGTGAACAGGCCAATTGGAAACAGGTGAACAGGTGAATGTAATGATTGGGTTTAAAAGAAGCAGCCCCGAAAGTCGTTCACAAGCAAGGATAGGGCAAGGTTCAGCACTGCGTGAGCAAATAGTTAGATCGTTTAAGAACAACGCTTCTCAACATACAATTCTTGAATATTCCGCACCAAGCTGGCCGCAAGTTGCAGTGAATATTATTAGAAATTTATTATTATTGTGATTTATACTGAGCTATTTTTTCTGCAAATCAGTGTTTTTTGAGATATTTTTCTGCGCTGGTTTGGAAGCTGAGACACTTAAGTGGATTGTCCTTAAATTTTTCACACTTTTCAACATCTTTTATGATGATTTTCCATGCCAACTCAAAGAGTCGTTAACCAACAGGAGCAGCTAATTGAGCTTTCCAAATGCAGAGAAATTAGAGACTAACTCCCAAACAGTTTGAAGAGGAAACACTTTGGATGTTGGGCCGGAGCAAGATGGAAATACAGGTGGAAGAAGACATATTAACTAGGTCTGATGGAAAGTATGAGAACGCTTGCAGACAAAATGGATGAACTTGGAGCACTCAGGAGGACAGAATATTTAGAATGCAGTGTTATGTGTTTCACTGAAACATGGCTGCATGAGTATATTCCAGTCTCAAATGCGCCTCTACCTGGCTTTAAGACAATATAAACCGACAGAGACATTAGGAGCGGTGGCAAAAGCAAAAGTGCAGGAGCAGCTCATTGGCCTTTCCAAATGCCTACTAAAGTCCGAAATTATTATGACTTGAACAGGTTCAGTGACAATGCATCCTTGTTCATATTTCACCAAAAATCATTCCCTTCCAAACATCAAAACCAATCAGATAAAATATATATACAGTATATAAATATCACTGCAAATATTGAATATAATTTTTTTGGATGAATGTTATTTTAAATCATTCAACAAAACTTGGATTTAAATTCTTCTTTTTGTTTGACAGTCCACAGGTCTGGCCAGTCACTACTGATGTCTACAGAAAAACAACAAAAATAATGCATGCATCACACATCTCACAGACCTCTCACACTATTGTGATCACAATATTCACCAGCAGGACATACGCATCCCCCTCTTTACATTAACAATCTGGGCAAAGTGAGGCTACACTTCTATAAACTGGAGATGCATTTATCTGCCTTTGAATACTCTGACCTGGTGGTGGTAGACTGGCTCCTTGTGTCTGCCCACACTGACTTGCTTCAGGTTGGGAGCTGCCAGGGTTGCTGGTTTCATGGCTGGGGTCTGTCTGGGCCTGATCTGGGTCTGACTTGTGCTTCTTTACAAAGAAGTCTTTTCATTGTTATCTGTCCCTACACAAAATAAGACAGCCTGGTTAAACCTCAATATTGTGTTAATCTTAAACTATTTTTCTCCATTCTTGTGCTTTAACTTGCTTTAAAACCAACTCCAAGCCTAGCTGCTATAAAATTAAACTAGATCATGTAGGTCAGTCAGTTTAAGTACCTTGGCTAAAGTTATACTTTTAGACCTTTATAATAACAAAAAGCTTTTCATCAGTTTCATCTAACGTTACAGTTATGAAATCCTTATGAACTGTGTTGATTATACACTTACTGAGAACCAACAATGATATGCACCCCCCCCCCCCCCCCCCACACACACACACACACACATTATCCCAACACAGTGGTATGTTGAGTTACAAGTTTAATTGGTTCCGTGACAGAGCTCATAAGTCAAATAGCTCGTAGTCCAATCAATATTCACCATTGAAATGAATGGAAATGCCATTAATCCGTTACATGAAATGAAAATAGACGGAATAACGGCTCTTAAAAAAACTCGTATGTCGGGACACTCTTGTCCCAACATGGTACTCAAGGTACCACTTTAAAGTGCTACATAATAGCTTCATGCTAACGTGACATTAGCCTTTCATAACTTTAGCCTACTCGTTTAGCCTAACAATTGGCAACAAAATCTCTTCCCTAAATGTGCAGTCTTTAAAAACAATGACTCATTTGGAAATCACATTAAAACTTAACTCAAAATTATGTATTCCACCAAAGTAGGTTCACTCTCTATGCCTGCCACTCATTTCAAAGACGCCGCGTTTCTCACTCATCTTTCAATGAGACTTGCCTGTCAATCAACTGGAGTGACCAATCAGGTTCCAGAGGTGGCCGTTCGGGAGCCGGCTCTTCTTTGGGAGCCGAGTCAAAAGAGCCGAGCTTCCCATCACTACCTCCGACTATTCGTCTCTGACGTAATATCAAATTTCCCGGTCCGTGTCGCGGACAACAGTCTGTGATTGGGTGAATGTCCGTTTAGTTTGACCAATGCCTTTTCGTGCAGCGTAAGGGAGCTGAGGTGCGCTCCTTGTTTTGTATATTGATGCATTACGAGGGTGGGCAAACGGGTTTACCTTTGGAAAATGTGGGGGGGATGAAATCACCTTGCTGTAAAAGTGGGGGTGTCGAAACACCCCCATCCCCCACGGGTGCGACGCCCCTGGCCTGCTCGCAAACAAAATGGACGCGCTTTGAGCGCTCAGAAGAAAACAGAAAGAATATCAAGAATGCAGTATTATGTGTTTGACTAAGACATGGCCACATAAGCATATATTGGACCCCCAATGCCTTTGGCTTTAAGACCGTGTGAGCTGACAGACGTTACCAGAAGCAGCAAAAGCGAAGGTGGGGGTATCGCTGCTTGTTTACAACAGAGGGTGTAATCCTGGACGTGTCACTGTGAAGAAGAGGATCTGTACTCTGCACATTGAACTGCTAACTCCATATTATCTACCAAGAGAGTTCACCTGTGTCATTTTGGTAGCGGTCTATATGTTAGCTGCAGTCGCTGCCGACACACTGTGACATCATCAGCTCAGTCGTTGCCAGGCTACGAACACAACATCCCAACGTATTCATTAGCCGCTTTCGGACTGTAGGAACCTTTGGCAGTTGTAATAACCTTTTAATCCGCGGGGCCGTTTTCTCCCGTGTTCGGACATACAGGAACTTGGGGCTTTCTCCCTTAGTTCCTATAACTATTTAGCTCCTTCTCCGAGGTCGGGTCTTTTCATGGTTCTATAGAACGAATCTAACGGAGGTGTGTGGTGGTCGGTAGCTACGCCCCATGTCATGCTATCACGGCTGAAATGTTTCCTCATACGACACAGACACAACCGGGGCGTGTTTAATAAGTTAAACTTACACTGGTCTCCTTTGTCTGCGGCGCTCTGCTCTCCTTTCTTCCTTCATGAAATGAAAAAGTATCTCCTGACTCTCTCTGTGAGCTTTTCCAGCCTCGATATTAGACGCCTGATGTGATTGTCCATGATTAATATCACCATCATGCAGACCATAAACACGGTGGCCTCCCTGCTCTCCATATTAGCTTCTTGGTGGTGTTTTTTCTACTCTCCTTACTTTTACCGTTTTGTTTTGTGTTTGAATGTAGCGCTAAACGGCTAACGGCTAACACGTCACTGAAGCAGACGGCTGCGTGCTGCATCAGTCCCTATCAGGTCCCGACTCATGTGCGAATGCAGACTGAAACAGTTCCGCTGGGGAAGGATAGTTATCAGAACGAAATTCGAGGAGGGTAGTTCTGATAACTACTTTCATAGAACGGTCTGTCCGAAAGCGGCTATTGTGATTTCTTAAGAACTTTGTCTTCCTCTCAACACGTCTTCCAATCAACTGCTCCACCAGAGAAAGCAAAAATTTATTTTGGATTTATTCTTTACTGAAGTCAAAGATGCATATATTCCCTCTGCTCTGCCTGCACTGGGAATATCAGACCACAATCTGGTTCTCCTCACCTCCAACTATACACTCATTATTAAGCAGCAACCTGTCACTGCACAAGCTTTAAAGAATGTTCTCAGGAGCTGAAGATGAACTGTGGGGATGCTTTGAATCCAATGCCGTCGTGTGAGGGATTACATCAGACTTCCCTCCAGTAACAACCCCTGGATCACCAGTGACCTGAAAAGGCTGCTGAACTTCAAGGAGGGAGATGGGTTATTGAGAACTGTTAAAAAAAATTTAAAAAGAAGATAACAGACCGCAAGGTGTACAGAAAAAAGCTATAAAGCAAGTTCTGTGCGTGGTCAGGGATGAAAAAGATGACTGGCTTCAAAGTGAAAGAGGATCAGACTGATAGAAGCCTGGACAGAGCCAGTGAGCTGAACATGTATTTCAATAGGTTCAGCTCAGATCCACACTCAGCCCGCTCCTCCTCTGCCTCCAGCATCAAATAACCTGTACCCACATCCTCCCTGTCATACCTCCATAAGGTCACACTCCACCTCAGTCATGGATCTTAACACAGCCTCACCAACATCTCCCCCCACATCAGGACTCAGTGAAAGCTCATCTGCCTCCCCCTCCTGCCTCTTTGTCTCCAGCAGTCAGGTGAAGAAGCCGCTGGAATGACTGAATCAGAACAAGGCTGCAGGTCCAGGTGGTGTCTGCCACAGGGTGCTGAAGACTGTGTAGAACAGTTACAGCACCTCCTCAACCTCAGCCTGAGTCAGGAGAAGGTTCCTGTGCTGTGGAAGGCATTCTGCATGTTCCAGAACCTAAAACATCTCATGCATCTGCCTTCTGTGACCACAGACCATTTGCCCTAACAGCACATGCCATGCATGTCCTGGAGAGACTTATTGGCTCACCTTAATAAGCAAATGAAAACCACTACAGTTTACTTCTTGTTCTGGCTTGGTGTAGATGCTATCATCTACTTGCTTCAACATTTCCTTTCTCAAAGCAGGCAGCACAGTGAGGATCGTGTTCTTTGATTTCTCCAGTGCTTTTAATACAGTACAGCCTGCACTGTAATGGAAGAAGCTGCAGAAAATCCAGTTGGATGCCTCTACAACCACCTGGATTATTGACTGCCTTACAAACAGAGCACAGTGTGTGAGACTGAAGGGTTGTGTGTCTGAGAAGGTAGTCAGCAGCACAGGAGCACCACAGGGGACTGTAACCTCACCGTTTCTCTTCACTCTGCACACCTCAGAGTCCCAGTTTAACTCGGGAGTCCTACCGTCTCCTGAAATACTCTGATCACTCTGCAGCTGGTGGGTGTATCAGTGATGGAGGCTGAATACAGGGAACTGGCCGATCACTTTGTGCCACGGTGTGGGAACAATCACCTCGTCTGGAACGCAAACAAAACAAAAGAGATGATGGTGGATTTTAGGAGGACCAGGAGTAAGCCAAATGCTGCCTCCGTCTAAGGCGAAGAGGAGGAGGTGGTTCAGGACTACAGACACCTGGGGGTTCACCTGGACAGCAGACTGGACTTGAAAAGCAACATTCAGGCTGTCTTCAAGAAGGGGACATAAGAGACTACTGTACTTATTGAGGAAGCTATGGTCCTTCAATGTCTGCACCAAAAGGAGGCAAGTCTGTGGTATTGGGGGCAATGTGCTTTGCAGCTATGTGTTGGGGCAGCAGAGTCAGAGCCAGAGGCTGAAAGAAGCTGAACAAAGTGATAAAAAAAGGCTGGTTCTGTGCTGAGGACTGTTCTGGAGCCCCTGAAGTTGACTGTTAAAAGACCAATGTTGCACAAGTTGGGTGTTATAAACACTGACCATCGTCTTCATAGCATAGTTGTAAGGGGTGACAGTGAGGACCCAGAAATTCAGCCACACCCAGGAGTAGTTCAGGAGAAAACAGTTTATTTTGTACAGAGGGTAAATGATTAGTGGTGGGCAGAGAGTTTTGGGGTTGCAGCCACAACTCGAGGGGAGGAGAGAAGATAATGAGTCCAGAATCCAGAGGCAGGGTCAAAAGCCAGCAATGGTCAAAACACAGGTAGGCAGATGTCAGGTACTTAACACGAGGGCTATGCGAGGGTCGGTGGTCCAAAGACAGAGCGTGGGTTGATATCCAGAATTCCAGAGGCAAGAGAAGAATGATCCGGGGACGTGAACGTGGTCGGCAACTGAGATGATGGTAGATAGAATGCTGGATTTCACTTAGCACATGCCTGATGAGAGGGTGCAGATATGGCACAGGTGAAACATGACAATAGTATTGAAACCAACCATAGAGTAGAATGAGTTTGAGGCTTCTTTAGCTCAGATGCAAAAAAGAAAGATACAGGAGGAGCAGCAACAAGTGTTTATAATCACAGCTTGGAATGATTACATTAAAAACCTTTATCATTTTCTTTTGGGATAAATAAACCATCTTTTCTTTTCATTTCTATTCAAACGCCTGGAATTTAGGGATGTCATCATATACAGTCAGATGTCATTTATCTTCAGAAGATATTTCTGCACATCAGGAGGCCTAAAAGCAACATTGATTGGCGTGACATTTGATCCCTCACTGCATTAAAGCTGAGATCATTCTGTCAACGGTTTTACCATGTGGGCTTGGGAACACTTCAGAAAACCTTGGTCAGTTAACACTGGGGTGGACTGATGCACAGTGGAAAGGGATGAGGCCACATTTCAAATTGGTTTTGGAAATCATGGATGTCTGAAGAGGAAAAGGAGCATCCACATTTTTATCAGTGCAAAGTTGCAAAGCCAGAATTTGTGATGGAATGGGGTTGTGTCCGTGCCCATGGCGGGGGTTACTTGTGTTACAGCTGCTGATCTCACATGCAGCGGGGAGGGGGATCTCATTTTCCTAAAGTTTAAACTTCTAGAAAAGGGATGTTTTCAGCCGCTTCTCTCCTCTGGGGTTTTTATGTAAACATAGCATGCTAATAGGAATTATTATGACGATAATCACTGTATAAGAACCTCTGTGATATACCTCCTAATCTGCTGTCAGACCTCACGAGAATGGAAAATATCAAGCGCACACCAACTCTTGTCAATCACCAGTCGGGTTTCCATTCAGCAAGCAAATTTGAAACAATCTTTTTAAAAGCTGCAAAAAACAAACGTGAAGCTGAGGGTCGTGGCCACAAAACCCAAAACACTGCCAATCAGCCAGAGAAGCACATGACACCACCAGCTGATCTCATCAGAATCAGCAGCAGCAGATAGATGGTCAAGTTATTCACAGGATCATCTCAACAAACACTCAGTGCCTAAGTGACCCGCCTCTGTCAGTATTCACAGCAGATGGCAGTTACATCTACTAATCATCACCAACTAGGTTTAGCAATCTTTGTTTTTTTCAAACCCCTCCAGCAACCTTTTTCCCCTTAAAACACAGCAACACTCCCCACTGGTCCACCGCAGTCTGCTCTATGAGCAGCACCACAGCTGACAGGAACATAAAGGCATTCTGTGGCTTCCAATGTAATCCATTAACATTTGTACTTTGACATATAAGCTTCTGCGGACGAGGCTGTATAAGATGATTTGATAAGTGGAATAGATTTAGTGCTTTATGGACACTGTACCGATGTTAAGTGAAACTGATTATTCTTTATTCCTGAGGTATCTATTGCCAGACTGATCAGACAAATGTGTTGAAAATGGCCATTTGTTCCTATTGTTTTATTGCTTCAACAGTAATGCATCCTAATTTCTCCTCAGGGTTCACTATGCTGATCTGAATGTCTCACGACCAGAGGGGGAGATTGGCAAGTACAAGTCAATTCCTCACCACCACAGAGGAGAGGTGCAGTTTCTTGGGAGGTGAAGCTGATTTTTATCTCACATCTATGAAGTAGTTTCTATTCTGAAGACAGATGATGATGATTGTTATTATTTTTTAAAGAACTTTTTTATTATTACAGGACAAAGAATGAAGTGTTTTCCTTCATTTGAGCCATAAATGTTTGCAATCCAATTTTTTTTAAATTTGGATGCACTGCTAATTTACAGTAGAAGTCATCACAGGCACTACTGAGAACGTAAACGAGTTCAATTCAAGTTGCTTATAAAAATGAAATTATTATTTTTATGATCATTATTATTTAAAGGGATAATTCGGAGTAAAATGCACTTTAGATCAATTTACGGGATGTTGGGAGTACATACGTTGAGTTGACATCAAAATCATGTCATTCGGATGTGTTTTGAGAATTTCGATTTGACCGTTTTTAGCCAAGACAGTGGTGAAGTTGGTTTGATATTGGATATTCGACAGATATTCACAATAAGGAATTAAGGTGTCCTTTTTTTCAAACCAATATCAAACCAACTTCACCACGGTCTGTAGCGGCAGCTGCAGCAGACACATTTCCGGAAAGGTACTGGCTTGATTAAATTAATTCTGGACTCTATATCCGACCACATGAAGACCTTGGGACACTTCGGTTTGGCTTTAGGGACCCTCTACTCACTACCACGTAAGTGTTATGTTGTTTGGAGCTGTAGAAGAGGTATAAAAATAGCGTTTTGTAGCGGCGATACTTGATGCCTTCATCACTTCCAGGCTAACGACTTTTGGCTAAAAACGGTCAAATCGAAATTCTCAAAACACATCCGAATGACATGATTTTGATGTCAACTCAACGTATGTACTCCCAACATCCCGTAAATTGATCTAAAGTGCATTTTACTCCGGATTATCCCTTTAAATCCAACACAGTTCAATTCAGTACAACAATATGTAATACAATATATTACTTTTCTTGTTTTTTTTTGTTTTGTTTTTTTTCTTGGATAAAACAAACTAAAATAGAATCAGAGAAGTCCAAATGAGTTTTTTCCTGTTTTGATTTGATCACAAAAATCTGAAACTGGAAAATGGCTGGTTATCCCATTTTCATTTGGGTTTGGGAGCATGCCGCATGTATACCGCATTCCAAATTATTATGCAAATTGTATTTAAGTGTCATAAAGATTATATTTTTTGTTTTTCATTAAACTCATGGACGGTATTGTGTCTCAGGGCTCTTTGATCACTGAAATCAATCTCAGACACCTGTGATAGTTAGTTTGCCAGGTGAGCCAATTAAAGGGAGAACTACTGAAGAAGGATGTTCCACATTATTAAGCAGATCATCATTTTCAAATAATATGGGAAAGAAAAAGGATCTCTCTGCTGCTGAAAAGCGTGGAATAGTTGAATGCCTTGGACAAGGTATGAAAACCTTCGATATTTCACGAAAAGTTAAGCCTGATCATCGTACTGTTAAGAAATTTGTGGCTGAACACAGGGTTCGTGCTGATAAAGGCACAATGAGGAAGGTTTCTGCCAGAAACACTTCGGATTAAGAGAGCAGCTGCTAAAATGCCATTACAAAGCAGCAAACTGGTATTTGAAGCTGCTGGTGCCTGTGGAGTCCCGCAAACATCAAGGTGTAGGATCCTCCAGAGGCTTGCAGTTAGGCTGAAACCTTCTACCCCTAACCACCCAAACCCATGCTCACAAGCAGAGACGTCTGCAGTGGGCCCAGACATACATGAAGACTCATTTTCTGAGTCACTGATGAGTGCCGTGCAGCCGTATATATACTTTATACGTGCCTTCCTTTTCCGTGCTTTCCGTAACAAAATCATCTTCATGCACGACAATGCACCATGTCATGCTGCACGGAATAACTCTGAATCATTGGCTGCTATGGGCATAAGAGGAGAGAAACTCATGGTGTGGCCCCATCCTCCGCTGACCTAAACCCTATTGAGAACCTTTGCAGCATCCTCAAGCAGAAGATCTGTGAGGGTGGGAGGCAGCTCACATCCAAACAGCAGCTCTGGGAGGATATTCTGACATCCTGCAAAGAAATTCAAGCAGAAACTCTCCAAAAACTCACAAGTTCAATGGATGCAAGAACTGTGAAGCTGCTGTCAAATAAGGGCTCCTATGTTAAAATGTAGCAGTAGGTTTTGATTGAAATAGCTTTTTTCAGCCATTTTCAATTCTTTACAACCTATAAAATGTTTTGAAACTCTGTTGTGTGTAATAATTTGGAACAGTACATTTTAAGTTGATTTTTTAAACAAACACTGTGATCATTTGGAGGTTTGTTCAATATCATTTGAATTATACTCTAACGGTTGATTTGCATAAACTATTTAGGAAAATCAGAGAAAAATATAATTTGCATAATAATTTGGAACGCGTGTATTTGTGGATGTTGTGAGTCTCAAAAGTCCACATGCACACACAACCTGATTTGTACACAAATGTAATCTGGTCCCTGTGCATTAGGACAATTTAACAATCTGTAATCACAGTAAGCTTCTCAACCGTGAAAATGATCGTATATGTTTGTAAGGTCCTGTTTGTGCAGTTTTTAATGTGTGCATATGTACAATTATTTTACATAGGTTCATATTTGTGTGTCAATTTGAACACACATTTGCAAACACCTAAAGTTGCTCACAAATTGTTGTACACATCTGTAACCATTATGGGACAAATTTTACTCCATTGATGACAGGGAGCCAATGAAGAGAAGCTAAAACTGGAGAAATATGATCTCTGCTGTTAGATCTCATCAAAACTCTGGCTGCAGCATTTTGGATCAACTGAAGGCTTTTCAGAGAATATGTGGGACAGCCCAATAATAAAGAATTACAGTAGTCCAATCTTGAAGTAACAAATGCATGAATTAGTTTTTCTGCATCACTCTGAGACAAGATGTTCCTGATTTTAACAATATTACGAAGATGAAAGAAGGCAGTCCTAGAAACCTGTTTTATATGCGAGTCAAATGATAAGTTCTGGTCAAAAATAACTCCAAGGTTCCTCACTTACAAGATTCTTCATTTACAAGAACAAACTGAAATCTATCAGATAAATATGACTTAAACCAGCCTAATGCAGTTCCTTTAATCCCAATAACATGTTCAAGTCTGTGTAATAAGATACTGTGATCGACCGTATCAAATGCAGCACTGAGATCCAACAGGACAAGCACAGACACAAGTCCGCTATCAGAGGCTAAGAGGAGATCATTGGTAACTTTCAGCAGTGCAGTTTCTGTGCTATGATGCACTCTGAATCCTGACTGAAACTCTTCAAACAGATTATTTCTGTGTAAATGATCACAAAGCTGAGCTGCAACTATTTTTTCAAGAACTTTAGACATAAAAGGGAGATTGGATATAGGTCTATAATGAGCTAACACTTCTGAGTCAAGAGTAGGTTTTTTAAGTAAAGGTTTAATTACAGCAACCTTAAAAGTCTGAGGTACATATCCTGTCAACAAAGACAGATTGATCAAATCCAATATGGAAGTGTCAATTAATGGGAAAACCTCCTTGAACAGTCTGGTTGGGATTGGGTCTAAAATACAAGTTGATGGTTTAGAAGAGACTATTGCTGTCGTTAGCTCAGAGAGATCAACTGGGCAGAAGCCGTCTGAATACAAATCAGGTTCTAAAGATACTTCTAAAGCTGCTGTACTTTCAATGAGGTCTTTGATTTCCTTGGTATTCAGTTCCAGGTAGTTGTCAGGTGATTAACTTCCTCCCTGTGGACAGGGAGGACACTGTTAGATGTTCTGCGCAACGCTGTTGTATTGTCTGTAAACTTGATATTAGCATTACTGTCACAGCTTTGCAGAGAATAGATGAGGGTGCTGAGGACAGAGCTCTGTGGTACCCCATTCATTTTAGTTAATCAAAGACTTGGGCTGTCAGGTCCCTAGTGAAGAGGAGATTGGATTTCATATATTTTTAATCTGTTTTCTGCTTCCTGGTTTGAATTGTGCTCATTTTCACCAGGACTATATTAACTAAATGGTAATGAAATGTTAATTTTGTTGGCAACAAAGTCTGCTAGTGCCATTTCTGAAGCCTTAATGTTATTAAGTTTTTGGAGGACAGCTCATCTGTCCATCTCTGTTGAAATCACCCAAATTCCTTACTCTGAGTGAGCTGAGAGCAACAAAGATGGGTGCCTCTGTGCAAGACTAAAATGGCTCTAAGCTGGCATCCGTCTTGCAGACAGATTTTTCTCTTCAGCCAGTAAAAGCCAGTGGCGTTCCTGCTTTCATCATTGCCTCATATAGCATTTTCTTGGATCTCATCACATCATCTGCCATGGTGTGTGCCCATCATGGCAGAAACGTCGTGTTATCCAGTTGTTGATGCATGATCTGTTGCTGTACAGCAACATGCATTTCTCATGAGATGTTTTCAGGCTGGAAACCTAAGATGTCAGGTGCAATTTCTGCAGTTTTGAGTGGGATGAGAACAATGAATGTCAGTGTGCCACCAAAGTGAGTCAGAAACCCCTAGTTCCAAGATTAATACCCTTGTTAGATAACTACACAGAGAAGATGTGTTTAAAGAACTTGTCCACTTAAAAAAAAAAAAAAGTTTTTATCATTTCTTTACCATCTGACAGACAGATGCACACCATGGATGGAGCTATCGTTGCACATTAGGGCTGGGGCTGGGGGACTGCATAAATAGTGACACAATCATTTTATTTGCAGGTACAAACTGCTGAGGTACTCCAAAGAGCGGCAACACTTGGATGGCCTCAACAACCTCCGCTACAGCCCTCACATCTCCCTCAGCAGCCTCTACAAGAACATCTCGGTGGACCTGTGTCCTGAGCTCGCTCCCATCACAGACTACTGAACGGCTACCCTTCCTGGACTCTCCTCGCTCCCCCACCTCCCCTCCAGCCTCGCCTCCTGGCAAAGCTGTGGAGGAGAGGAGGGAGACGCACATTGGTAGGGAAGTGCACGATGTAATGCTGCCAAGAAATCTTACTGTGGCAAAAAAAAAATCCATATGGGGGGCAATAAGTCCTTAAAAGTGAACTGTGGATTGTGTGTGTGTGTGTGTGTGTGTGTGTGTGTGTGTGTGTGTGTGTGTGTGTGTGTGTGTGCGTGTGTGTGTGTGTGTGTGTGTCAGTAAATCTGTCCGTGCGTGCGTGCGAGCCGGATGTGTTGCTGCATGTCTTTTCGCTCATTCTAGCGTAACTACTACAAGTAGACATGAGTCTTGGTTTGAGTTGGGGTAGCAGCAGCATCTCAACACTGATGTTTCCTGCAAAGCCTTAATGTGGCAGAACCACAGCTCTGCTCAGATCTGCACTGCTTCACTTCTGATCCATCACCGTCACCTTAAAAGCCAACAAACCAGTTCTTCTTCATTTCTAGTAGAAATCGTTTTACACATATCATTTTGTTTGGTCACAGTATTCCTTTAAAAGGAGGGGCACAAAAGGTGACATTGTTTGAGATGTACATTTCATTTGAAATTTTCTTACATTGTATTTATTTTGTTTCTGGTTCAGGACATTTGAAAAAGCTCTCTTGTTAATTGTTTTCTGTTTATTTGCTGAATCCACATTAACATGTATGTAAATATCAGCTTGTTCACGCTCAAACCCAGATCACAGATATGTAAATATAGGCCTTTCAGTGATCTGGGACCCCCCCGTGGGTTTGAATTTTATTTTGGCAGCTACATTTGATCTGAGAACTTAATAAGAATGACTAGTTTCTTCCCTCGTAGGAAGATCTTCTAACAATAAGTTTGACTCAAAAAAAGCATCCAAATTGAAAGTTTTGCTCTTAGTTTTTGCATGCCTTAATTGATAAAGTTGACCTTATTTTGTTCCTTTAAGAAACGGATGATATCATCAGCTGGAGATTTGTATATTTTAATGTTGCCTTTTCTGGGGTTTTTCTGAGGTGCACTGTGTGAAAAAAGAAGAGCTGCTCCTCAGTAGGTGAGCAGAGCGACACCATTTGGTTGAAGGAACAGAGTTGACCTTTACAAACATGCTTTAGTGCCAGTTCATGGTCGCATGCCAGTGTATGTCTTTGTCTCAGAGCCGGTTCCTTCTTTTGCCAGTTTTTATGATTTCTTTCAATGTTTTTTAGTGCGGAACCATCGTTCTGTTCCATGCACTGAAGCATGGGGATTTCTTTTGGATGCTGTGTCTGGACTGTGGATTCTTTCTCAGTCTTGATAGGCAGTGAGAGGAGCCAGGATGAGAGAGCATGCGTGTCTGTCCTTACCACGGACACTACCGCAGTTCTTGAATGGCTATGCTGTGAAAACTTTAATTTCCTAAAGCTTTGAGCACTTGAAAGACGGATAGAAACATGTCGAGAGAATTTCTGTCCAGATGTTCACTGTTAGGATTTTCCTCTGTGTCTAGGTTTTGAAATTGACCATGAATTCTGTGTTTAGACACTTTCTTTTCTTTCTGAGATGTTAAAATAGAACTTGGACCTTATTGGCTCGATACCTTAAGCCCCTTTTTAAACTGGACAAACATAGAATGCTTACATCTGTTTTTCCATGGATAAGAGGGGAAGGATACAGTCCCATGTTAAATCACTCTGCAGTATTTGTGGCACATGATGTCTTCTGCTATAATAGCCAGTGTTCCAGGTGTTTCAAATAATGGATAAGATGAAGTGAGTGCACCAGCGTGAGTCCAGCGGTTTGGCTCATTCTTCTGCTCCGGACTACAGTAAGACACAAAACATTTCTATGAAAGCTATGCTTGACCACAGCCTTCAGGTTAGAAATACTTTCCTTTTGTTCAGTAGTGTGCAAAATCTGTTATACTCTGATCTGATCTGAGCAGAGCATCCAGAACTTTGATTTGCTGTTTGAGTTGAGGTCCAGTGCCAACGTGCCCCGGTGCAGTAACAGTGTGGCAACCTTTTTACTTTGATGTGGAAATTTCACTGACTCAGTTTGTGAGGTCCAGGAAAACTTCCATAAGATCAGCCTGTTAACAGTAAATCCAAATGAGTCCAGGGGTGTGTGTGTTGATCAGGGCTTGAAAACGAAATTATTTTTCAATCGTTCCGTTCCGAACGGTTCAGGCATGTTTAACGTTTTCGTTCTTGCGTTCCGCCACCAACATATCGTTCCTGAACCGGTTCGGAACGTAAAATATCGTTCGTTCTTATCGTTCCGGCAGTGTTTGGCGGGCCTATCAAGTCTACGTGTGTGGACTTTACCTTAGAATAGACATACTCATTAGTATTTGCCCTTGATTTACACCGTAGCTCTATGCCCAAAAATAATAAATCACCGGCAGCATCCAAAAACATTCAGATGGGCTAAAGCTGCGTCAACGTCACTTCTGGGAGCTGGGAGCTTCAAAATAAGATGAGGGTTGATCTACTACTGTAGACAACAAAGTATATGCTATATTCTACATGATTTTTTATGAATTTTTATGTTGTAGAGTTGTGAATTTATTTTATCAATGGAGAAATTGAGCAGCCTTGCTTTGTTGTCTACAGTAGTAGATCAACCGTCATCTTACTTTGAAGCTCCCAGATCCCACAAGTGACGTCAACGCAGCTTTAGCAGCAGAAAAGCTATCAGGCTTGTGTTGATAATAATAAACTCCTGGACTATTTTCAAACTTCCAAATGCATCGTTTGGTGTGTACAGACCATATTTGTACTACTGTAGAAGTTTGGTGTCATGGCATGTGATTTTAGTGTGGTAATTTTGGAGATACTGCCAGGGTCCATTAGCGCTTGTACTAAGCTATTCGGGATAACTCAGTAACTCAGCTGATGTTCAGCCACGATCGAAAAAACTTCGGCTGGGCTACTTGGCTGGATGTCACGGTTCAAATGACCCCAGGGTGAATCTACTCCGAACCATCACTTTAACTAGTGGATAACTAGACTAAGTAGTGGATAAAGGAAGTGATTCGTGACAGCTGCATGCATTGAGCCTAGCGGGCAGCGAAGTGATCGCACAACCGGAAGTAGTCTTTTTTTTTTTCCACTGACAAAGGCTACGCTTTTGTGAAATTTTATAAAATATATAGAGAACGAAAAAAAACGTTATTAACCGGTTTTGTGGATTTCAGAATAACGTTTCTGTTCCGGAACAGTTGAAGACCATTTAGTTTTCGTTTCCGTTCCTTGAACCGGTTCGGAGCCCTGGTGTTGATAAGATGAATTATCCTGTTACCTTTTTAATGTTTCAGGGGGGTGGAGCCTGTCCCAGCTCCCACCTGGACAGCTCACCAGTCCATCACAGGACAAACTCTGACACAAACAAGCACATTCACTCCTGTGGTCTGTTGAGAATCACCAACAAATGGAACATGCATGTTATTGGATGGTTGCAGATTTGAACCAGGAACTCATTTGGTGTCAGGGGACAGTGCAGACTGCCACACCAAGCACGCAGCCCTTATTTCCATGTAATAATATACTTAAAATTCTAATGTTAAAATAAACTTCCTATAGGCATTGGTTCATTTGAACACCCCGAGCCAAAAATATTCTTGCTTTTAATGACATATTTACATCCTTGTGATGCTTCTCCAGTGTATCCCATCTGTAGTATCGGTTGTGTATGTTCTGAAAACATCACATGTATGCATGATGCAGTGAAGGGTCAAATGTGACCGGCTGTCCAATGTCCTTCATTTAGGGGCCTTAAATACCTACTGTGGTACCACAGCTGTCTCTTTTTATGCCCAATCTTATTGTTAGCGTTAACATTGTCTAAAGACCTAGAAGTCAATTCATATTTTTAGGGGAAGTTAATTTGTGTAATTTTTTAAATGTTAATTATCAGTTAATTGATTCTTAATTCAATTCAATTCACTTTATTTATATAGTGCCAAATTACTACAAATATCATCTCAAGTCACTTCAAAAATAAAGTCCAATTCAAGCCAATTGGAGTTCAGTTCATTGTATTTAATTCGTTCATATAGAGCCAATTCAAAAACCATTTCCTAGCTAAGGAAACCAACAGATTGCACTGAAACTTGTCTTCAGTCCAATCTCCCGTCTGGCAGAACCAGAACCAGGAAGGGTGGTCATCAGAACCAGAACCAGGAAGGGTGGCCATCCGCCTCCACCAGCTGGGGTTTGAGAGGACAGAAAAGAGGGGACAACAAACACTGTAACACCATTCAAAGGATATCTGTTGGAACAGGGAAACACGAGTTAATGACCACAATAATGTCACATATACATAAAGAGAGTAAAGTGAGGAAAGGTGTGACAGATGAGGCCCCCCAGCAGTCTAGGCCTATAGCAGCTTAACTATGGGATGTTTCAGGATCACCTGAGCCATCCCTAACTATAAGCTTTATCAAAAAGGAAAGTTTTAAGTCTGGTCTTAAAAGTGGAAAGGGTGTCTGCTTCCCGGACATTTACTGGCAGCTTATTCCACAATAGAGGGGCCTGATAACTGAAGGCTCTGCCTCCCATTCTACTTTTAGAAACTCTGGGAACCTCAAGTAAACCTGCAGTTTGGGAACGAAGTGATCATATAGCCCTAGATTGGTTTAAATCTTATTTGGCCAAGCGTACTTTTTGTGTCTGTCTTGATGGCCATAGGTCCTCCTCTGCTCCACTGTCGTGTGGTGTCCCACAGGGCTCAGTTCTAGGCCCTCTTCTCTTCTTGTTGTACCTCCTTCCTCTTGGTTCTGTTTTTAAGAAATATGGGATTGCTTTTCATTGTTATGCGGATGACACACAGATTTACGTACCATTGAAGAAAGCAGACTCCACCTCCCTTCGTTCTCTGTTCTTATGTCTGGAAGATTTGAAGGCCTGGATGGCCCTAAATTTCTTGAAACTTAATGAAGATAAGACAGAGGTAGTGATTTTTGGCAGTTCCAATGAAGACTCTCTGTCCGATGCTTGCTCCTTGGCTCAGTATGTCAAGCCGGTTGTTACAAATTTAGGGGTCAAGATGGATGCTGGTCTTAAGCTGGAAGCTCACATTAGAGCTGTTGTAAAATCCAGCTTTTTTCACTTAAGGCAGCTAGTCAAAGTAAAACCCATTCTTCCTAGACAGCACTTTGAAACAGCAATCCATGCATTTGTGACCTCACGGCTGGATTACTGTAATGCACTATATATAGGCGTCAGTGATTCATGCATTTCCCAGCTTCAGAGGGTTCAGAATGCTGCTGCACGACTTTTAACAGGTACACGAAAATTTGACCATATATCCCCTGTTTTAGTTTCTTTACACTGGTTGCCAGTATATTTTAGGATTAATTTTAAAATCCTTTTATTTGCTTTTAAAGCTCTTAATGGCCTTTCCCCTCCTTACCTGTCTGAGCTGCTACATTCCTACACACCCTCCCGTTCTCTCAGGTCAGCTGACCAGTTGTTTCTGAGGGTCCCAAAGACAAAGCACAAGCTCAGAGGGGACCGTGCTTTTTCTGTGGCAGCTCCCAAGCTATGGAATGACCTTCCTTTGGACATAAGACAGGCCTCTTCACTTGCTGTTTTTAAATCCCTTCTTAAGACCCATCTTTTTTATTTGGCTTTTGGCACAATCTGAGATGTTTGACTTCGTTTTATTGTGTTTACATTTTAATTACTTTAGTACTGCTTTTAAATTTGACCCTTTTATTTTATGATTGTGTATAGCACTTTGGTCCTGTGGGTATTTTAAGTGCTTTATAAATAAAGTTGGTATGGTATGGTATGCTCTGTTAGGAAAATATCTTACAATGAGATCTTTAAGATATGATGGAGCTCGGTCATTAAGAGCTTTATATGTGAGGAGAACAATCTTAAATTCTATTCTGAATTTAACAGGGAGCCAATGAAGAGAAGCTAAAACTGGAGAAATATGATCTCTGCTGTTAGTTCTCATCAGAACTCTGGCTGCAGCATTTTGGATCAACTGAAGGCTTTTCAGAGAATATGTGGGACAGCCCAATAATAAAGAATTACAGTAGTCCAATCTTGAAGTAACAAATGCATGGACTAGTTTTTCTATTGGAAAATCCAATAGAGTCTAATATAGAATTAAAGTTCATATTCAGGCTGTCATTTTCAACATCTACATGAATATTAAAGTCACCCACTACAATGACTTTATCTGTACTCAGCACTAACTGGGATAAAAACTCTGAGAATTCAGACAGAAACTCAGAATAAGGGCCAGGTGGACGATACACAACAACAAACACAAGAGGTTTCTGGGATTTCCACTTTGCGTGGGAAAAACTGAGAATCACAGATTCAAAAGAGCTCAAACTAATCTTGGGTCTGGGACTGATGAGTAACCCTGATCTGAAAATAGCTTCTTAGTCACTTAATTTTCAACACTTTGGTTATGTGTCCTGGAAAAGCAGTTTTTATTCTAGAGGTTCCAAACAGTAGTTTTGTTTGGCAAGTTTGTTGTTACCTACTCCTTTGTCATTATTTTCATGCTTTACACAATACAAATCAACTTTTTTTTAAAAATGCATGGTGCTTCAGTTCTCTTCATTGTCCTGTCGTTGAATCCTGTGGTAACAGGTGTAGTGCACAGGCCAGTATATGAGCATTCATGCCAGAGCCACTTTCCCTTTCCTGGGGAAAGCGATTACAGACGGGAAATTAACCCAGACCATCTCTAAGATGCTAATTGCCACAGTTACAGTACAAACTAGCTAACCAGTACAAGATGTGAAACACACAGGCCAACCTTACAAAAACAGTGTTATTAACATTAGTGTTCAACATTAGTAGCTTTATATTATTAGTATCAGATAATGCTATCAGTGTGGGAGTCAACATAAAATAACAAGTATTTATTATGCATTTCTTTTTTGTAGTACACGGTCCTCATCTGGGGCTGCACGGTGGTGTGGTGGTCAGCACCGTGTCCTCACAGCAGAGGGTCCCAGGTTTAACTACCGGCTGGTTCTTTCTGTGTGGAGTTTGCATGTTCTCCCCGTGTATGCGTGGGTTCTCTCCGGGTCCTCCGGCTTCCTCCCACTGTCCAAAAACATGCCTGTTAGGTTCACTGGTGACTCTAAAATGTCCTTAGGAGTGAGTGTGTGGTTGTTCATCTCCTTTGTCTCTGTGTGTCCTGTGATGGACTGGCGGCCCGTCCAGGGTGTTCCCCGCCTCTGGCCTGATGACCGCTGGGATATGCTCCGGCCCCCCTGGGATAGGCTCCGGCCCCCCTGGGATAGGCTCCGGCCCCCCTGGGATAGGCTCCAGCCCCCCTGGGATAGGCTCCAGCCCCCCCGTGACCCTAACTTGGAGTAAGTGGGTATAGAAGATGGATTGGTGGGTCCTCATCTGTATAAAGTATCCCATGAAGGGATTATAAAGATTATTACTAAGAAATAATCTTTTAACAGGAAAAACAGGAAATGGAAACGGTTCATGTTTTTGATTGCACATTTACTTGTTGACAAAACTGTCAACTATAGATTAACAAAGATTACTCAATATAATCTGTATCATTAATGATTGTTATTTTAAGCATGATGATAAGCATTTTCTAAACCATACTCTCAAATTTGAAAGTATTTTTTTGTGTGTGATTATTGACTTTTGTGTCATGTGTCATTTTAAAAGCATCACTTTCTATATACGTTGATCAGCCACAACATTAAAACCTCTGACAGGCAAAGTGACCCGCTCTGGTTATGATGCAAGGTCCTGCTGGGAGAACCGGCATCATGGCATTTACATGTGACACTTCCTACTACCTAAACATCTTTGCAGACCAATCAGACACCCCTTTGACAATTCATTTCAGATCAATTCAATAATGCTTTATGAATCCCAGAATTATTTATTATTAATGATTTGCTATCGTTATGGATGGGTAACAAAAAAAAGTTGAAATGTAGCAGAGAGGAGTGTGTGGTAACAATCTCCAGAGGTCGCCATCAGTGGGTTGGGGTGGGCTTTTTCTGTTGCTTGGCAATGATGATGTCACACACAGCGTCAGCAGGTAACTCTCAGCAGACAACATGGACAGAAGCTCCCAGCCAGCTGTTCAACATCTGGGGTGCAGAGACTCCAGGTCCTGGGTTACAGCATCTGTTGTTAACCAGCTCTGTGATCCTCCTCCTTTCCTGTTAGCGCTCTGTCTGCAGTCTCTGTCTGCCCGGATAGTCTTAGAGCTGAGCAGAGAGCTGTTACAGCTGTTCCTGCAGCCAGGTCGCGATGAAAAATGTATTATATATATTTATTTATATAGAGAGAGATTTATTTATATATATATATTCCTGCTGTGTCCTCATCAGTGCACAAAGCTTGTCTCTTTTATCTGCCAAAGATCTCACACTTCCCATGATGATCTTTCACCTTTTTCTCCATTTTCTTCCTGCTCTGTATCCTCGATGTCTTTTCAATGATCTTGATTTTGGATCTTATTCTAGGCATTACATGGGCTTTGGAGAGCTCAGTTAGCTGCTTCAACAGGTTAACAGCTTTCCTGTTGCCATGGTTATGTATCATAACAGATGTGAAAAATGATCAGAATTACCAGCAGAAGTCCACCCAGCAGCACAGCATCCAAAGCATCTCAGCAAAATGTTTCAGAACTCTGTGTTTTCACCAAAAAAAGCTCAAGAAGATAGAAAGGAGGCCACAGTCATGTCCTACGGTGTGTTTCTCAGCATGAGCTCCGGCGGCAGGCTGCCCACCTCTGGGGCAGCACCATTCTGGCTCCTTCAGCAGCCCCCCAGGAAAAGCACAAGGAGTCCGAGGTGTTCAGCTGACCTCCAAACACCCCAGATACTTTTACAGGATCTTATGACATCTGTGAGAACCAAGTCCAGCCCACAAAGAGCCCACCCCACAACCCACAGGGCCCACATGTCCTGGTAGCAGACCCTCCAGGGCACCCCCCCCCCCAATGGTTGTTCACCTCCTGACTGGTCAGAGCCCGTTTGGTGGCATGCATTGAAGATATTCAGCAGTAAGTGGGTGGTTCTATTGTTATGGCTGATTGGTGTGTGATGCAGTGCTGGGTCTGACTGTGTGATGGTTACTCAGACTCCATTAGATCCATCCTGTGTCCCACTTTGCCATCACACACTGAGTTGGGTTGTACTCCAGATTCTCACGTTTAATGTTCATGAAAGTGTGTTTAGTGGTGATTATAATTCCATTTTTAGTTCATCCAAGTGAGACCTTTTAATCAAGAGTTAGTGTGCACCAAAGCATGTTTGTTAAGTTTGATATTGACAAAGTCTGACACATACTGACATTTAGGAATGGAATGACCAGTCATTGCTGCCAAGATCAGGAAAAATATGGCCAGAAAAATATTTCTGTACTTGATGCATGAATGCATTAAATATTGATCCATGATAGAACCCCTCCACAGATGTGCATGGACTTCAGGGAAGGGCGGTCCCAAACACCAGCCTCTTCCAATACATACAGCCCGGTTAGACCCGCTGCTATCAGAAGGTTTGCCCTGTGAGCAGCCTACAAGCCTCACCACCTGATCAGAGTCACCGGGAACATTCACCCCTTTGAGCTGCAAACCAGCTTTCAACAGCTTATTTAGCAGCTTATTGCACATGAGCAGCAGACTGTCCTGTTTATAGCTGACTGTTGAAGTGTCAGCAGAAGACCCCCCAATGGTGGTTTCATTTGCATCAATTGTAGATTGATTGCGACATTCCAAAAGACTGAATGTTTTTTAAGTTTCTTCACTTTGCTTGATGTGGAGCGCAGCATCAAACTCCTGTACTGTGGAAGTGTGTGTGCCCCCCCCCCATCCTGCCCATCAGGAAGCAGTCTGCACGGCCACAGCCACATACCGAGCGCTAAACTAGCATAGCATTGGTGCATGTCTAGTTATTTAGTTGACTCTTGATTGTTCATTCTGTTTGTCCAAGCGGTCACCGAGTCTAAAGAGAAAGATTTTCACAATTCTAAAAGGATTCCTGGGCGTTCAGCTGGACAACTTTCATTCTTTTTGCAGTATTTGTGCCTCAAGTTCTTTTTCTATCTTTTAACTACACTCTAAGTGAAGCTAATAAAAAGACCATTTCAGTATTCTAAGGCTTTTCCCTTTCCTGTTATATATCTGTGCTTTGGTACATAAAAGGTCCTTAAAGTCACGAAGCCGAAAAGTTCTGCCAAAGGATTCCCAGTCTGCCGCAGAATGCTGCGAGGCTGGCAGATCCAGGCTGCCCTGGGGGTCTGCGGGTCCACACAGCTGCATTCTGCCCACTGAGCGGCTCAGCTCCACAGGAGACCGGCTGGGGGAGCCTGCGGCTCTTTCCTTCCCACATGGTTACATGGTTACATGGTGCCTGTAAAGGGAGATTTTTTCCCTGTTGCTCAGCAGTACGACCCAAAGCTTTGGAGGTGTCCCCTGTAGGCGCGGCCGGGTCTTTCAGCTGAGATGAGTTTCTTTATCAGGCTGAAGAGATGCTTCAGTTTTTTGTTTTTTTACACATAATAAAAGAAACCCTGAGAACAAAATCTTTTATTGTAAATCAGCATCATATGGCAGTTTTCTATATTTTCATAAGCCTTTACATGATGCCTTTTTAAAAAAAATACTAATAACTTCCTGTGGGTTGTTAAAAGAGCATCTCTCCAACATCTGTGCAGCTGCAGCAGAACCTGAAGTGGGTCTGAGATGAAATCAAATGCTGTCATTAAGCACGTGGAACAAACTGATGGTGACCTTTGAACCCTAAAGCCTGATTTATGGTCGGAAACCAGGTCGTCTGCGTGTGTGTCGCAGTTAACGCAGACATGCCCCCCCACGCAGACACTACGCAGACACTCTGGTGCACCTCCTCAAAATTCTAAAGGGCGGATTATAGTTCTGCGTCTATCGTCTTGACGTGTTGCTTTGCTCTGGTCGCGAACCACTTTTCATGTTATGGTTCTGCAACCTCGGTCTGGAATTTCTCGGGACGCGCAGCAGTTTCCCCTCGCGAGAATTTCGGTGGGCGGTGACGAGAACTTCGGCGGCGCCGGCGGAAGTGTTTATCTTTCAAAAAAAAAAAAAGTGTATGCAAGATGTGGATCTGGAGTTGCTCGACATCGAAGAAGAACAGCTTCTTTTATTGGAGTTGGCGAAAATGCAAAGGAGGAAGCCACACAGACAACCGGAAAGGCACACCGAGGACCAATCACAGCCGCTTTTGTCTGCGTGCATCCGACGTGTAGTCAGGATTTTTCTGAGGTGCACGACAACGCGCGCAGAGCCTCTGCGTGGGGGAGTGGTCAAGATTTTGACGCTCGCAGAGGCTCTGCGTCCGAGCGTCAGAGGCTTTGCGCCTGAAGCATAAATCAGGCTTCACTCACCGCAGACAGTGCTGCAGACATCGCCGCAGGCAGGAGAGAAAGGAGGCCTCTGATTGGTCAACTCTACATCCGCTCTACACTATGCGTATTTCCGGTTTGCTGACCGTTTTAACCGTGACGATTCTTATGCCTCTGCCAGCTCCAGTAGTAGCAATATTTCTTCTATTTCTAGATCGATCAGCTGCATCTCAATCAAAGTGCGCATTCGTCCAGTCGCCATTGTTGTTGAATGACCTCCGTAACCGTAACACCCACAATCCTAGCTTGTTCGTGATTGTCCCTCTTGCGTTGTGGCGTGGGATTAACATAGCGCAGACAGCGCTTCAAGGCATAAATCAAAAATAACTGCGTCGTGTCTGCGACAAGCTCACTGCGACATACTGCTGCGAGAGTATACACGAGCCTAAAGGCTCTAGCATGGTTGCTGCGTCTGCTCGCGCGAGCGGTGTTGATGATGTCACGATTTCGTACCCGCCATGTATAGTGGCGCAAGTCGATGCGCCAGTAGTTGCAATTTTCTCCGTCACAGAGGTGGCGCTGCTACGTTAAGGTTACCGCTACTCTACAACCACGAAAGTGGAGAAGAAAACAATGCCGCTGTCAAGAGCAGGAACACTGTAATTAATGATACTGCTGCAGTTTTCGGATCATTTTAATTTTTTAATTCAGTTAAAAGAGGTGAAGGTTTGAAGCCCCCGGCATCAACAGAGTCTCTGCCCTCTTCTTTGCCTTCACGTATCTGTCCCGTAGCTTCTTCCACACATTCTTACAGAACTCTCCCTCTTTCCCCAAAGTTCTGCCCATCTCTGTGCACCAGTTTGGGGAGTTTACGTGCTCCCTGTGCTGTTTCCCTGCAGTTTCGTACAGCTGCCTGTACAAACGCACCTCCTCACTGAGCCGGTCTCACAACGGTCCATCCGGTTCGTTGTTCTCAGCGCCGCCAAGTTACAGAAATCGACTGGTGCACGACAACACGCTGCGCCGTCTTTTCAAGGGAAGCACCAGGCCTGAAACGTCATTTTGACGTCACGGTGCGACACCGCCGTGACAGACGCGGCAACCATGCTACCGCCTTTAAGGTGTAACAGTTTGAGGTACTGAGGAGCAGTCGGAGCGCTCAGTTTGGAGAATCTGGGAGGAGTTCTCCCCTTGAGCTCTGCCGGCTGCTGCTCACTAACATTCAGTCAGCGTTGGGCCCTTTCCGGAGCGAACGCCTCTGCGGTTCTGCATGCGCGGCGGCGGCCCGACACGTCCTGTGGGGGTTAGCGGAGTTTGTCGGGAGCTGAGCATCCTAGTCGGGCAGCGAGTTTGTGTTTCCAGACTTTTCCCTCAGTTTTACTGATTGTTGGAGGTATTTTCGGCATAGAAAGCAGCAGTTTGCAGAGGCAGCCGGATTCTGTGAGGCCCATTCCTGCTGTGTGTGAGCGCTCGGGCTCATGGGGGGATGCAGACATCACAATGCTGGGATGAGCCCTTTCTGGCTTTGCTGCTTTGCTCAGTACAACATTGGTGACATGTCAAGAAATGTGTATGCTTGAACATTTATGTGTCAGCTGACTGTTGATATGAGGTTCTTTGTATCTTCATCCAGGCTTGATTTTGTTCCTGATTCCCTTTTATCGACATGGCTTCCCTTACTTCTGGTAGATTGCTCAAATGTATCATGTATAAATGTCTCTGACAGAGTGATTCACAGATGCCAAATAAAATAATACCTGCAGTTCAAATGTCAAACACGCTCTGAGTTTTCTTTCCTTTTAACGACTGGTGATGCATTGTTGATGCCACCATGATGGTGTGTGGGTGGCTCACCTCTGACCTCTGCAGCTGTGAGGATCCAGGGAGACCAGGTCCTGGAGTGGGCCAGGTCCTGGAGTGGGCCAGGTCCTGGAGTGGGCCAGGCTGTGTTGCATCCACCTCACATGACAGGATGGAGCTATGAAACCTTCACAGGCCACACCAGCAACCTTCTCAGAAACATGAGTTGAAAACTGTGGATTCTGTGCTATTTTGATCTTCAAACCACCATAACATTCACAGAAAAAGGTTGGAAAGTTTTTAATTATTATTTGTATATTTTTCACATTATAATTATGGGTTTATAACCATGGTTATGCCCATCTTCCCACCTGGTTCCTCTTCCTCTCTCCCCTGTGACAAACAAAAAAGAATAAATCATTTGAATTCTAATCAGATATCAATTTATACATATCAATTTCTTGGTTATGGAAAATAAGGTCACGTAACCAATACTCCGGTACGTTTGAAAGTATCCCCTGAAGCTGGAAAAAAGTCCAGCAGAACAAGGAACCAGAGAATGAGGACTCATCATTAGCTTTTTTTGGTCCCAAAGAAAATTAAAAGATTTTTCTAATATACACATATTTACCATTTTTACATATACAAGTTTAAATATGAGCACTTCCTATATATAATAAACTTTATTCCTATGTATAATAAACTTATCTAATAAACGTACACATACGTTAAAATAATCACTCAATTCCAAAATTAAATGAAATATGCCATATATTACATTTTATAACTGTATTTATTTCTTCATTTTAGAATATACTATAACACATTTGATAACATATATATACGAGTTATCAATCATCCTGTCCCATCACAGGGGCCACGCAGCCCATAACAGGGCCAATCATAGGGGCCACGCAGCCCATCACAGGGCCCATCACAGGGGCCACAGCCCATCACAGGGGACATGCAGCCCATCACAGGGGCCACGCAGCCCATCACAGGGACCTCAGCCCATCACAGGGGCCACGCAGCCCATCACAGGGGCCACAGCCCATCACAGGGGCCACGCAGTCCATCACAGGGCCCATCACAGAGGCCACAGCCCATCACAGGGCCACGCAGCCCATCACAGGTCCCATCAAAGGGGCCACAGCCCATCACAGGTACCATCACAGGGCCCATCACAAGAACACGCAGCCCCTCACACGGCCCATCACAGGGGCCACAGCCCATCAAAGGGCCCATCACAGGGTCCAAAGCCCATCACAGGGGCCACGCAGCCATCACAGGGCCACGCAACCCATCACAGGGGCCACATTCCATCACAGGGGCCACGCAGCCCATCACAGGGCCCATCACAGGGGCCACGCAGCCATCACAGGGCCATGCAGCCCATCACAGGGGCCATCACAGGGGACATCACAGGGGCCACACAGCGACCAAAGCCCATCACAGGGGCCACACAGCCCATCACAGGGCACATCACAGGGGCCACAGCCCATCACAGGGGCCACGCAGCCCATCACAGGGCCCATCACAGGGGCCACAGCCCATCACAGGGCCCATCACAGGGGCCACGCAGCCATCACAGGGCCACGCAGCCCATCACAGGGAACACAGCCCATCACAGGGCCCACGCAGCCCATCACAAGGGCCACAGCCCATCACAAAGCCCATCACAGGGGCCACACAGCCAATGACAGGGCCCATCACAGGGGCCACAGCCCATCACAGGGCCACGCAGCCCATCCCAGGGCCCATCACAGGGGCCACGCAGCCATCACAGGGCCACAGAGCCCATCACAGGGGCCACATTCCATCACAGGGCCACGCAGCCCATCACAGGGCCCATCACAGGGGCCACATAGCCCATCACAGGGGCCATCACCGGGGCCACACAGTTACCGCAGCCAATCACAAGGCCCACGCAGCCCATCACAGGGCCCATCACAGGGGCCACAGCCCATCTCATGGGACACGCAGCCCATCACAAGGGCCACAGCCCATCACAGGGCCCATCACAGGGGCCACACAGCCCATCACAGGGGCCACAGCCAATCACAGGGGCCACGCAGCCCATCACAGGGCCCATCACAGGGGCCACAGCCCATCACAGGGGCCACAGCCAAACACAGGGGCGACGCAGCCCATCACAGGGGACATGCAGCCAATCACAGGGGCCACAGCCCATCACAGGGGCCACGTAGCCCATCACAGGGACCCCAGGCCATCACAGGGCCCATCACAGGGGCCACAGCCCATCACAGGGCCATGCAGCCCATCACAAAGCCCATCACAGGGGCCAGAGCCCATCACAGGGGCCACAGCCCATCACAGGGGACATGCAGCCAATCACAGGGGCCACAGCCCATCACAGGGCAACACAGCCCATCACAGGGCAACACAGCCCATCACAGGGGCCACGTAGCCCATCACAGGGACCCCAGCCCATCACAGGGCCCATCACAGGGGCCACAGCCCATCACAGGGCCACGCAGCCCATCACAAAGCCCATCACAGGGGCCAGAGCCCATCACAGGGGCCACGCAGCCCATCACAGGGGCCACAGCCAATCACAGGGGCCACGCAGCCCATCACAGGGACCCCAGCCCATCACAGGGCCCATCACAGGGCCACGCAGCCCATCACACGGCCCATCACAGGGGCCACGCAGCGGCCACGCAGCCTATCACAGGGGCCACAGCCAATCACAGGGGCCGCAGCCCATCACAGGGGCCACGCAGCCCATCACAGGGGCCACAGCCAATCACAGGGGCCACGCAGCCCATCACAGGGCCCATTAGGGGCCACGCAGCCCATCACAGGGGCCACGCAGCCCATCACAGGGCCCATCACAGGGGCCACACAGCCCATCACAGGGCCCATCACAGGGGCCACAGCCCATCACAGGGGCCACGCAGCCCATCACAGGGACCCCAGCCCATCACAGGGGCCATCACAGGGGCCACGGCCCATCACAGGGCCAAGCAGCCCATCACAGGGGCCACGCAGCCCATAACAGGGCCCATCACAGGGGCCACAGCCCATCACAGGGCCATGCAGCCCATCACAAAGCCCATCACAGGGGCCAGAGCCCATCACAGGGGCCACAGCCCATCACAGGGGACATGCAGCCAATCACAGGGGCCACAGCCCATCACAGGGCAACACAGCCCATCACAGGGGCCACGTAGCCCATCACAGGGACCCCAGCCCATCACAGGGCCCATCACAGGGCCACGCAGCCCATCACAAAGCCCATCACAGGGGCCAGAGCCCATCACAGGGGCCACGCAGCCCATCACAGGGGCCACAGCCAATCACAGGGGCCACGCAGCCCATCACAGGGACCCCAGCCCATCACAGGGCCCATCACAGGGCCACGCAGCCCATCACACGGCCCATCACAGGGGCCACGCAGCGGCCACGCAGCCTATCACAGGGGCCACAGCCAATCACAGGGGCCGCAGCCCATCACAGGGGCCACAGCCAATCACAGGGGCCACGCAGCCCATCACAGGGCCCATTAGGGGCCACGCAGCCCATCACAGGGGCCACGCAGCCCATCACAGGGGCCACACAGCCCATCACAGGGCCCATCACAGGGGCCACAGCCCATCACAGGGGCCACGCAGCCCATCACAGGGGCCATAGCCCATCACAGGGCCAAGCAGCCCATCACAGGGGCCACGCAGCCCATCACAGGGGCCACGCAGCCCATAACAGGGCCCATCACAGGGGCCACAGCCCATCAGAGGGCCACGCAGCTCATCACACGGCCCATCACAGGGGCCACAGCCCTCACAGGGGACATGCAGCCAATCACAGGGTCCACAGCCCATCACAGGGCCACACAGCCCATCACAGGGGCCACGTAGCCCATCACAGGGACCCCAGCCCATCACAGGGCCCATCACAGGGGACACAGCCCATCACAGGGGCCACGCAGCCCATCACAAAGCCCATCACAGGGGCCGCAGCCCATCACAGGGGCCAGAGCCCATCACAGGGGCCACGCAGCCCATCACAGGGCCCATCACAGGGGCCACATAGCCCATCACAGGGGCCATCACCGGGGCCACACAGTTACCGCAGCCCATCACAGGGGCCACAGCCAATCACAGGGGCCACACAGCCCATCACAGAGCCCATCACAGGGCCCATCACAGGGCCCATCAAAGGGCCCTTCAAAGGGCCCATCATAGGGCCACACGGCCCATCAAAGGGCACATCACAATGGGCCAAAGCCCATCTCAGGGGCCACGCAGCCATCACAGGGTCACGCAACCCATCACAGGGGCCACATTCCATCAAAGGGCGACGCAGCCCATCACAGGGGCCATCACAGGGGCCACACAGCGACCACAGCCCATCACAGGGGCCACGCAGCCCATTACAGGGGCCACAGCCCATCACAGGACCCACGCAGTCCATCACAGGGGCCACAGCCCATCACAGGGCCCATCATAGGGGTCACGCAGCCCATCACAGGGCCCATCACAGGGGACACACAGCCCATCACAGGGGACACAGCCCATCACAGGGCCACGCAGCCCATCACAAGGCCCATCACAGGGGCCACAGCCCATGACAGGGCCCATCACAGGGCCACGCAGCCCATCACACGGCCCATCACAGGGGCCACGCAGCCATCACAGGGCCACGCAGCCCATTACAGGGGCCACATTCCATCACAGGGCCACACAGCCCATCACAGGGGCCACATTCCATCACAGGGCTACGCAGCCCATCACAGGGGCCATCACAGGGGCCACACAGCGACCACAGCCGATCACATGGGCCACGCAGCCATTACAGGGGCCACAGCCCATCACAAAGCCCATCACAGGGGCCAAAGCCCATCACAGAGCCCATCACAGGGGCCACATACCATCACAGGGCCACGCAGCCCATCACAGGGGCCACGCAGCCCATCACAGGGACCCAAGCCCATCACAGGGCCCATCACAGGGCCAATCACAGGGGCCACACTCCATCACAGGGTCACTCAGCCCATCACAGGGGCCACGCAATCCATCACAGGGCCCATCACAGGGGCCACAGCCCATCAAAGGGGCCACAGCCCATCACAGGTGCCATCACAGGGGCCACACAGCCCATCACAGGGCCCATCACAGGGGCAACGCAGCCATCACAGGGCCACGCAGCCCATCACAGGGCCACGCAGCCCATCACAGGGGCCACGCAGCCCATCACAGGGGCCACGCAGCCCATCACAGGGCCCATCAAAGGGGCCACAGCCCATCACAGGGGCCACACAGCCCATCACAGAGCCCATCACAGGGCCCATCACAGGGGCCACAGCCCATCACAGGGCCCATCATAGGGGTCACGCAGCCCATCTCAGGGCCCATCACAGGGGACACACAGCCCATCACAGGGGCCACGCAGCCCATCACAGGGTTCACACAGCCCATCACAGGGCCCTTCACAGGGGCCACAGCCCATCACAGGTGCCATCACAGGGGCCACACAGCCCATCGCAGGGCCCATCACAGGGGCCACACACCCCATCACAGGGGCCACAGCCCATCACAGCGCCACTCAGCCCATCATAGGGCCCATCACATGGGCCACGCAGCCCATCACAGGGGCCACAGCCCATGACAGGGCCCATCACAGGGCCACGCAGCCCATCACACGGCCCATCACAGGGGCCACGCAGCCATCACAGGGCCACGCAGCCCATTACAGGGGCCACATTCCATCACAGGGCCACACAGCCCATCACAGGGGCCACATTCCATCACAGGGCTACGCAGCCCATCACAGGGGCCATCACAGGGGCCACACAGCGACCACAGCCCATCACAGGGGCCACGCAGCCATTACAGGGGCCACAGCCCATCACAAAGCCCATCACAGGGGCCACAGCCCATCACAGGGGCCAAAGCCCATCACAGGGGCCACGCAGCCCATCACAGAGCCCATCACAGGGGCCACATACCATCACAGGGCCACGCAGCCCATAACAGGGGCCACGCAGCCCATCACAGGGACCCAAGCCCATCACAGGGCCCATCACAGGGCCAATCACAGGGGCCACACTCCATCACAGGGTCACTCAGCCCATCACAGGGGCCACGCAATCCATCACAGGGCCCATCACAGGGGCCACAGCCCATCAAAGGGGCCACAGCCCATCACAGGTGCCATCACAGGGGCCACACAGCCCATCACAGGGCCCATCACAGGGGTAACACAGCCATCACAGGGCCACGCAGCCCATCACAGGGGCCACGCAGCCCATCACAGGGCCCATCAAAGGGGCCACAGCCCATCACAGGGAACACACAGCCCATCACAGAGCCCATCACAGGGCCCATCACAGGGCCCTTCAAAGGGCCCATCACAGGGCCACACGGCCCATCAAAGGGCCCATCACAATGGGCCAAAGCCCATCACAGGGGCCACGCAGCCATCACAGGGTCACGCAACCCATCACAGGGGCCACATTCCATCAAAGGGCGACGCAGCCCATCACAGGGGCCATGCAGGCATCACAGGGCCATGCAGCCCATCACAGGGGCCATCACAGGGGCCACACAGCGACCACAGCCCATCACAGGGGCCACAGCCCATCAAATGGCCACGCAGCCCATCACAGGGGCCACTTAGCCCATCACAGGGGCCACACAGTCCATCACAGGGGCCACAGCCCATCAAAGGGCCACGCAGCCCATCACAGGGCCCATCACAGTGGCCACATTCCATCACAGGGGCCACGCAGCCATCACAGGGCCACTTAGCCATCACAGGGCCATGCAGCCCATCACAGGGGCCATCACAGGGGCCACACAGCCCATCACAGGGGCCACAGCCCATCACAGGGCCACGCAGCCCATCACAGGGCCATGCAGCCCATCACAGGGACCCTAGCCCATCACAGGGCCCATCACAGGGGCCACAGCCCATCACAAAGCCCATCACAGGGCCACGCAGCCCATCACAGGGGCCACACAGCCGTCACAGGGCCCACAGCCCATCACAGGGCCCATCACTGGGGCCACAGCCCATCACAGGGCCACGCAGCCCATCACAGGGACCATGCAGCCCATCACAGGGACCCCAGCCCATCACAGGGCCCATCACAGGGCCACATAGCTCATCACAGGGGCCACGCAGCCCATCACAGGGCCCAGCACTGGGGCCACAGCCCATCACAGGGCCCATCACGGGGGCCACGCAGCCCATCACAGGGCCCATCACAGGAGCCACAGCCCATCACAGGGGCCACTTAGCCCATCACAGGGGCCACACAGTCCATCACAGGGGCCACATTCCATCACAGGGGCCACGCAGCCATCACAGGGCCACGCAGTCCATCACAGGGGCCATCACAGGGGCCACACAGCCCATCACTGGGCCACACAGCCCATCACACGGCCCATCACAGGGGCCACGCTGCCATCACAGGGCCACGCAGCCCAACACAGGTGCCATCACAGGGGCCACACAGCCCATCACAGGGCCCATCACAGGGGCCACACAGCCCATCACAGAGGCCACAGCCCATCACACGGCCCATCACAGGGGCCACAGCCCATCACAGGGCCACGCAGCCCTCACAGGGGCCACGCAGCCCATCACAGGTGCCATCACAGGGGCCACACAGCCCATCACAGGGCCACAGCCCATCACAGGGCCACACGGCCCATCACAGGGGCCACAGCCCATCACAGGGCCCATCACAGGGCCACATAGCTCATCACAGGGGCCACGCAGCCCATCACAGGGCCCAGCACTGGGGCCACAGCCCATCACAGGGCCCATCACGGGGGCCACGCAGCCCATCACAGGGCCCATCACAGGAGCCACAGCCCATCACAGGGGCCACTTAGCCCATCACAGGGGCCACACAGTCCATCACAGAGCCCATCACAGGGCCCATCACAGGAGCCACAGCCCATCACAGGGGCCACTTAGCCCATCACAGGGGCCACACAGTCCATCACAGGGCCCATCACAGGGGCCACATTCCATCACAGTGGCCACGCAGCCATCACAGGGCCACTTAGCCCATCACAGGGCCACATATTCTATCACAGGGGCCACGCAGCCATCACAGGGCCACGCAGTCCATCACAGGGGCCACACAGCCCATCACTGGGCCACACAGCCCATCACACGGCCCATCACAGGGGCCACGCTGCCATCACAAGGCCACGCAGCCCAACACAGGTGCCATCACAGGGGCCACACAGCCCATCACAGGGCCCATCACAGGGGCCACACAGCCCATCACAGAGGCCACAGCCCATCACACGGCCCATCACAGGGGCCACAGCCCATCACAGGGCCACGCAGCCCATCACAGGGGCCACGCAGCCCATCACAGGTGCCATCACAGGGGCCACACAGCCCATCACAGGGCCACACAGCCCATCACAGGGCCACAGCCCATCACAGGGCCCATCACAAGGCCACGCAGCCCATCACAGGGCCCATCACAGGGGCCACACAGCCCACCACAGGGCCCATCACAGGGCCACGCAGCCCATCACAGAGGCCACAGCCCATCACAGGGCCACGCAGCACATCACAGGGCCCAACACAGGGTTCACACAGCCCATCACAGGGCCCATCACAGGGGCCACAGCCCATCACAGGGCCCATCACAGGGTTCACACAGCCCATCACAGGGGCCACAGCCCATCACAGGGCCCATCACAGGGGCCACGCAGCCCATCACAGGGCCCATCACAGGGACCCCAGCCCATCACAGGGGCCACAGCCCATCACAGGGGCCATGCAGCCCATCACAGGGGCCACAGTCCATCACAGGGGCCACGCAGCCCATCACAGGGCCCATCACAGGGGCCACACAGCCCATCATTTAGATTTAAAGAGTAGCAGGAAAAGGAAAGGGGGTGGATTGGCAGTGCTTGTCAACAACAGATGGTGTCACCCAGGACATGTTACTGTTAAGAGTCGTCTCTGCAGTCCTGACATTGAACTATTGGCAGTAAGTTTTCGTCCATATCATTTGCCAAGAGAGTTCACCAGTGTTGTTTTGGTGGCTGTTTACATTCCACCCTCAGCTGTTGCCGACACTGCATGTGATGTCATCAGTTCCGTTGTTGCTAAGATACAGACACAACACCCCAATTCTTTTGTGGCAATATCTGGTGATTTTAATCATGCCTCACTCTCTGCTACACTGCCAACTTTTCAGCAGTTTGTCAGCTGCTCTACCAGAGAAAACAAGACATTGGATTTGTTTTACACAAATGTCAAGGATTCATACATTTCCAAATCAAGACCTCCCCTGGGTAAATCAGATCACAACCTTGTTTTTCTCTGTTCAGCATATAAACCCCTTGTCCAGAGACTACCTGTCACAAAAAGGACTGTTAGAAAGTGGTCACAGGAAGCTGAAGAAGCCTTACAGGGTTGTTTTGATGCAACCGATTGGATTTTTCTTTCTAAGCCACATGGAGAGGACATTAATGCCATGACTGAGTGTGTGATTGACTATATAAACTTCTGTGTGGACAACACCATCCCCACCAGAACAGTGAGATGCTTCCCTAATAACAAACCCTGGATCACCAGTGAGCTAAAGGAACTATTGAACAAGAAAAAAAGAGCCTTTAGGGAGCGAGACAGGGAGTTACTGAGGCGTATACAGAAGCAGCTCAAAGTCAAGATCAGAGAGAGCAAGGAGGTGTATAGAAAGAAGCTTGAGAGTAAACTGCAGAGGAACAATATCAGAGATGTGTGGTCAGGAATGAAGAAGATCACAGGCCTCAAGCAGAGGGAGGATCGGATGGATGGAAGTCTGGACAGAGCAAATGAGCTGAACACATTCTTCAACAGGTTCAGTTCAGGAACAAGCTCACCATCCTCCCCTCCTGTTCCCAGCCAAAGAGACATCCCACCCTCCTCTGACCCACAGCTTTCCTGTAACATCTCCACCTCCACCTCAGTCATGGATTCTTCTGCTTCCACTAGTTTGTCTTCAACCCAATCAGGAGATACCGCTGTCCCCTTTGCCTCCCCCTCCCACTTTTCTGTTTCTAGAAGTCAGGTGAAGAGGCAGTTGGAGAGACTGAACCGGAACAAGGCTGCAGGTCCAAATGGTGTCAGCCCCTGAGTCCTGAAGGCCTGTGCAGAGCAGCTCTGTGGGATTCTGCAACACCTTTTCAACCTTAGCTTGACCCAAGAGAAGGTACCACTGTTGTGGAAGACATCCTGTCTGGTTCCGGTACCAAAGAAAACTCATCCTTCAGTCATCAATGACTACAGACCTGTTGCCCTGACATCCCACATCATGAAGGTCCTGGAGAGACTCCTGTTGACCCACCTGTGTAAGCAAACCAGCACATATCAGGACCCCCTGCAGTTTGCTTATCGCCATGGAGTTGGAGTTGAAGATGCTATCATACACCTGCTTCAACAAACCCACTGTCATCTGGACAAAGCAGGCAGCACTGTGAGGATCATGTTCTTTGATTTCTCCAGTGCATTTAACACAATTCAGCCTGATCTGCTTCGTCTGAAACTCCAGAAGACTCAGGTGGAGGCCTCAACAATCACCTGGATTAATGACTACCTGACAAACAGACCACAGTTTGTCAGACTGAAGAATTGTGTGTCTAACCAGGTGATCAGCAGCACAGGAGCACCACAGGGGACTGTACTCTCACCATTCCTTTTCACTCTGTACACTTCAGACTTCCAGTACAAGTCAGACTCCTGTCATCTACAGAAATATTCAGATGACTCTGCAGTTGTCGGGTGTATCAGAGATGGACATGAAGCTGAGTACAGAGAGCTGGTGGACCGCTTTGTGGCATGGTGTGGGAACAATCATCTCATCTTGAATGTTAACAAAACAAAGGAGATGATTGTAGATTTCAGGAGAAACAGGGTCAGATCAAACCCTGTTTCCATCATGGGAGAAGAAGTGGAGGTGGTTGAGGAATAGAAATACCTTGGTGTTCATGTGGACAACAGACTGGACTGGAGACACAACAGTGAAGCCATCTACAAGAAAGGACAGAGCAGACTGTACTTCTTGAGGAAGCTAAGGTCCTTCAAGGTTTGCAACAAGATGTTGCAGATATTCTACAAGTCTGTTGTTGAGAGCGTCATTTCCTCTTGCGTCATCTGTTGGGGCAGCAGTATCAGAATCAGGGACCTAAAAAGACTCAACAACCTGATAAGGAAGGCTGGTTCTGTTCTGGGGACGACTGTGGAACCTCTGGAGACAATAATGCAAAGAAGGATTTTGCATAAAATCAAGAGAATTATGGACAACCCTGAACATCCTCTCCATGAGACTGTTATCGGAAAACAGAGTCTCTTCAGTCAAAGGCTTCTTCAGTTTGGATGCAAAACGGACCGCTACAGGAAATCTTTTCTGCCCACAGCCATCAGCATCTATAATAACTCCTTGATTTAATTGAGTTACATCAACATTTAATTTCCCTCTGGGATAAATAAAGTATTTTTGAATTTGAATTTGAATCACAGGGGCCACAGCCCATCACAGGGCCCATCACAGGGGCCATCACAGGGGCCACAGCCCATCACAGGGCCCATCACAGGGGCCACAGCCCATCACAGGGCCATGCAGCCCACCAGCCATGGAAGGAGAGGGCCCCCAGCTATGGACTGGGACAACCCTGCAGTCTTGTCTGATGACGACAGTGGTCGGCTGGTGAGGGACCAATATGTGGTGAATTATCTTAGTTAATATGCAGACATTTCACACACATCCCCATCACGTCTCCCTCACATAATGAAGCTGATTATGTGAACAGGAAGTCCATTCACAGCATAAATGTGCAGGTACATGTAGACTGACTACGGTTTCAAGATGTTAAAGACTGCATCAGAGTTCCAACATCTCTCATTCTCTGCACTGTCCGGATCATTTGTGATGCTGCAAACATCATTTCAAATGTGGAGGCCAGGTGGCCTGGCTCTGTTTATGACTCAAGAACCTGAGCAGCAGATTGCTACGTGGTCAGCAGCCTGAAGATTTACACAATACAATTAATTCGGCTCCCTCCTTTAATACACTCCAATGTATCCACTATGCATCACAGGAGAGTTTGATGGCCTTTTGCTGGGTGACAGGGGTTACCCATGCCAACCTAGGCTGCTGACCCCTGGCCAGGGGTCAGGGGTCAGCAGCCCCCAACAGAACAACCAGGCTCACTGCAGGACAAGGGCCCGGGATGACCATAGGCCTGTTGAAAGCCCGTTTCAGTGCCTACGTCACGTGAGGGTGACCCCTGAGAGGGCCTGTGATATAACTGTGGCATGTGTTGTTCTTCATAGTATCGCCACTATTAGAGGAGAGCAACACCCTGCCATACAGATGGAAGATCTGATGATGACCCCATCCACCTGCCAGCTAACCAGGACAGCAGAGCAGTCAGAGACATTATGCAATAATCACTTTAGAGTTTAAGTCACCATCACCACCACCACAGCAGTAAAATAAAGAGAGAATACAAATTTCATTTGGTCTTCTTTATTTCCTACAAATACAAGAGCAATTTCAGTTAATGTTCCAATAGTTAATATAATTAACATTATTCACATGTGACCATGCATCCACCTTTAACTTGTGCTCCAGTACTTCAATTTCCAGATCCGTCTTCCTCATCTGGCGGTCCAAGTAGGAGGTTGTTCTTTTACTGTCAACTGGGAATACATAAGGACGATAGACAGACACACAGATACTTTATTGATCCCGAAGGAATTTCAAGCATCCAGTAGCAAAACATAACAGGAAAGCAATAAAAATGTTTATACAACTACAGACAATTTAAAAATAGAAAGTGACCATACGAGTAGCAAAGAAATTCAGAAGTGCCATCACTGAGAGTTGTTGTACAGCCTGATGGCCACAGGGACTAAAAACGGACCCCAGGTGATCCATTCATCACCTCAGACATTGCTGCAACATGACTAAATGTAAGTAAATTCCTTACAAACATAATCTGTTGCTTGTTTCTTAATCTCTGTTGCTTAGTTTGACTGATTTACATTGCAAAATTACTACCTGTGCTTCTTTCAGGTGGCATTAATAGAAATGGAACATGACATTACATATGCATTATATATTACATTCCATTCTGAAATGTAATATTATGACTTATTTATACAATTAAATGTTGTACCCATACTTTGTTGTTTTTCTGTTGTTCTTCATTGTCATGATCACATAGCAGGTCTTATGCTGTTGTTCAGACAAGCTGTGTGGATTGACTGGCTGGTTAACTGTCCAATTTACTGAGTAGCATGCTTGCTGATGAGGAATGTATCTTACAGGTTCACTGATGGATGTTTGATGCCATCTATAGTATCTTTTCGCATAAATGTTTTAGGTCTTATACACACGGACACACACACCACTCTTTATCTCCCACATTAGAGTGAGATTGATATCCAGGCGGCCTTTGTCTGACATGCTGGCTCCAGTCAGACGCTGCCTGGCGACTGTTGGCTGTGCATTTAGATTGATCTGTACTTGTAAGCATCCAGTTTTAATAGCTTCTGTTGTTGTAATGATATTTTGGCATTTTCCTTTAGTTTAGGATAGACAATTATGTATCATGGGTGGTCTTAGGGAGGTACTGACAAGCCCTTCTGAAAAGACTAAAATGTGTTGTCCTCATAAAGATAAGAGTATGATCAGTGGTGCAAGTGGAGAATCTGCATCCCCAGTGAGGTACAAAGTAATCTTTTTGTTCCCCCACTTTGTCTTCAAGAAAAAAAAAATCCAGTTCCTCAGTATATTTCATGTAAGAAGAAAATTTGTATTTTTTTTCCATCATTTCCAACAGGAATAAAGTTGTACATTTCTGGACCCTCAGAAGACACAGGCAGCTAAAAACAACTGAAAGTGTACAACTAGAAGTTTGTTGCCATTATCTGTTCCTGCTGTATCTATGTTAAAATGCTGTTGTATTTGGCTCTAGTCATAGTTTTAATATAATTCCTCAGCATTTCATATTATAGGTAACATACTGTGAAAAAAATCCCTTTTTTATGTGCTTGAGAGCATATGTTAGGGTTTCTTACATCACCAGCAAGTGCAAAACTTCCCCAAAACACAACCATGGCATTTTTAATCAGTGCCCCATTGTTTGAAAGTTCTTCATTTAACAAGTGACTTTTAATTTGAAATTTACAATGCTTGAAGGAAATGTAACTAAGTATCTCAGAAATAATGCCTCATGGTTTACGTATTTGCTTTTTGTTTAGCTGTGGCTAATGGTTTAGACGATGACATAAACCAACTTCGAAGGAGTTATTGCTGTTAATTTTTGAAAAAATTGAATTATTGCATGTCTCATACATCTAAATAAGACTTAAGAAATGAAGGAGAGACGGCATCCATCCCACTTTGGAAGGAGCAGCTCTCATTTCTAGAAATATGGACGAATTCATTAGTCATACAAAAACATGACAACCCAGGGTTGAGACCAGTACCCAGAGTGGGAAGTGTGAGCTGGCTTTGGGGTTAGTTTTGATTTGCCCATGATAAAACCTTTATTGCTGATGGCTTTTAAATAAGCTACAGCTCAAACTGCCATTGTAGATGCAATTGAAAATATGCATTACTCTTTCCCAGAGGACAGTGAAAATGGTACATAGCGCCATGGTATCCGCAGATGTTTAGGAAGTTTTAAAGATCTCCATCTCCATCTCAGTTTAAATATTTAATGAAGAATAACTCTCACCCCTGCATTGTTTTAGGTTTAGCAAAGCCCAAAGACTCATACAAACTGTTAACAGTGGCTAAAATGCTTCTGTCCTCATGAGACATTTGAAATGCAAAACTGTAAACCTTCAGGTGCCATAAGACTCCCAAGCTGCATTGAAGGAGGAAGACTCCACTCTCAGAACCAAAACTTTTATGTCTTTGGTCAGTTCATCAGTGGGAGGCTTCCATGACCTTGTGGTTGTTGGATGCTATTTTGTGTAGTTTTAGATCAGCACACATCTTTTTACAAGATGTCAACAGCTTGTTCGTGGTTGGGAGCAGATGCAAGTATGTCATCAACGTAGAAATGTTTGAACTGCTTGACTTAAAAAGCCATAATCTCTTTCACCTTCAGATGTAGCACGTGTCATGAAATAAACAACTACAGCTGATGAAGGTCTGTTTCCAAATAGTTCCATTCTTCCTTTATGATAAAACAATAGAAGATTTGCTCCACATCAGCTGTAAATTCAACAGAGCTCTAAGAAGAGTATTATTCAGGTCAGATACTTCAACTCCTCCACTTGGGGAAGGATCTCATTCCCGACCCGGAGAGAGCATTCCACCCTTTTCCGGCCGAGGACCATGGTCTCAGATTTGGAGGTGCTGATTCTCATCCCAGCCGCTTCACACTCAGCTGCGAACCGCTCCAGTGAGAGCTGAAGATCACGGACCGACGACACTAACAGAACCACATCATCCGCAAAGAGTAGAGACCCGATTCTGAGGTCGCCAAAAACGGACCCCTGAAATTCGCCTAGAAATTCTGTCCATAAAAATTATGAACAAAATCGGTGACAAAGGGCAGCCCTGACGGAGTCCAACCCTCACAGGAAACATGTCCGACTTACTGCCGGCAATGCGGACCAAACTCTGACACCGGTCATACAGAGACCGAACAGCCCATATCAAGGAGTCCGGCACTCCATACTCCCGGAGCACCCCCCACAAGAGTCCCCGAGGGACACGGTCGAACGCCTTCTCCAAGTCCACAAAACACATGTAGACCGGTTGGGCGAACTCCCATGCACCCTCCAGGATCCTGCGTAGGGTATAGAGCTGGTCCACTGTTAATTGTGCAACCCAGCTGTTCCCTTCCTCTTGATATACCTTTTTTTCCATAATATCAAAAAAGGCTTGATCATCGACTGAAAATGCAGGATCATCATCGTTTTTTCGCACGTGTTTTCAAAATGCCCCACACAGGCATCACTTACAATTACCCATCCTAAGTCTAGTTGTTGGGTCAAGGGAGCACTGTGAGATCCATTGATATTTTCTCTGAACTTGTACACCCACAAGAAATCTCCCCCCAGGAGCAGTAGAATGGGAATATCAGGATCCACAGGAGGGACTTTGTCTGCGATTCATTGAAGGTGTGGGTGCTAAGAAACAGCCTGATATTGTTTGCCAGACCGAAGACTCATCGTCACAGCCAATTATCTTCATTAATTGTGCTTGCTAGGCTCTTGTTTATGCATTTAGCAGACGCTTTTATCCAATGCGACTTACAATTGAAAAAATATATAATATTACAGCTAACATCAAAGCTAACAATAGGCTACATAGAAGGAAACCATTAGTCAGGCTCTGTCAGAGGTGACATGGTGACAGTGTAGAGATAGAGTGCAGACATAGAGGGAAGTACAGAAAGATAAAGTGCTGTAGAGGGGGTAGGGAAGTACTGGGTAAGTGCTAGGATAGGAGATGCTCTCTGAAGAGCTGGGTCTTCAAGAGTTTCTTGAAGATATTCAGGGACGCCCCTGTTCTGGACACATGAAAAGAGTCTGGGTTGTCTTCAGTGTGGTGTAGGCACTGCTAGACGACAATCCTGTGACGAGTGACCGAGTTGTGACATAAGCCTTTGCAAGAGCATTCAAGTAGATGGGAGCCGTTCCATTAAAGACCTCATGACACCTGGAGACAACTTTTTTTTATTTAGTCCGAAATGACTATTATTTTCGAGTTGAAATACATTTTTGGGATAAATATGCCCGGTTCTCTGTTATTTTCGAAATTTGAACGCACGCCACTGAAATCCACAGGCCAGTGTCCCGCCAATGTTCCAACATAAAAATGAAGTATGCTCCGGAACGCCTTCTGATTGCACCTGCTGCCACCCTTGATCGATCATTTCTAGTCACAGAATGTCGGACTCGCAGTTGTAGCATCTATCTATTATTTTAAATATTTTTGTTGAGAACATGCCCGAGCGATGTGTTGCAGCATATTGTTCTAACACCAGGGAGACAGGTTTAACACTTCATCGGTTTCCGAAAAACCCGGCTTTGTGCGAACTCTGGACGCAGCAAGTTTGTAGGACAAGAGCTGGTCCGAAAGGAACAGTATGGAAGCCAAGCTCGTCGTCAGTACTTTGCTCAGCGCATTTTGAAGAGGAGTGCTACGACTCGATCCCCGTTCTGAAGGAGCAGCTTGGTGTCAATGTTCGTCTGAAGAAGGTTTTGCTGCCCAATTCGGTTCCGAGCATATTTCCTCGAGGGACAAGCTCGAGGTTAGCCCAGGGGGCGAATGGCGACGTCAAGCGCAGCAAGTCTCATGCTCTCGAGAAAAGGCAGAGATTGGAGGTATGTACCATCTTATTTTGGACTATATTTTAATAATGGAAGGGAAAGGAAATCCAAAGGAATGCGTGTTTGTCACTGTGTAAACAGCTTGTGGTGGTTCATCGTTGAAGTTGGTGCTAGCTCTGAACACTTCAGCTCAGCTGGCTACTAGTGCTAAGTGCTAGCAAGTGTTAGCAAAAAGTCAAGTCTCCTTTCTACATTTCTGTTCAGTACACACCGTACAGTGTGCACAGCGCAATACTATTTGTTTGAAATATGCAGCAGAAGGCAAAATAGTCCATTATGTAAAGCACTTTGTGCTGCTATATAAATAAAGTTTGATTTGATTTGCGTTCGTGACTAAAACGCAGCAGAAGCCTACTGCATTCAAAGTTTGTCATGCAATTACAAGTTGGTACTTTACTGTTGTCAGACACCCAAACAGAACATGCAATAGCAGCTGTTATGTAATGTCATGTTAATGTGAAACTTCTTTTCTGTGTGCAAGAACAAACCGCAGCCATGTTTATTTTAGGTTTGCGGTAGCGTTTTTTTCCTCCAACTCACGCTAAATCTTGTGATTTATTTATTTATGTTTCAGGTACTACAGGAATGCCAGTCTGAGTATGTTGCTGAAGAGGAAAGAGATGACTTTCCTGCTGACAGGGACCCATCTACTGATGTGAGTTTTGGTAAACCGTGCAGGTCAACTAAGTTACTGACCAAAGATTTAACCGTTACACCATTTACTCCATTGTACCTAATGAGATAGATGGACTGTCATTACTGAAAAACACTAAAAACCTAACAAGGACCCACCACAAACTCAATTCAACCAGTGCAGAATCAGCTGATTGTAAGACAAATACACTGGTCTACTTTTTACTCAGATAGGTTACCTGTGTTGGAAGGAAACTGTTTCTTTTTTTTTAACTTTAACTTTTACACACACACACATATGTATACACACATATTTATTTATTTATTTATTTACTTACTTATTTATTCAGGTGAATTCAATAGAAGCACAGTGACTTTTCCGTTCAAGTGTGTCTGAGGCCACCAACAAGGACGGTGGCTATGCAGTTCAAAGGAAGGGGACGGACTAAAGGTATTTTATCATTTATGTACATATTTTAGCCAAACAGATGTCCGGGGAAACTGGGGTCCATTTCACAAAGCAGGTTCAACCAACTCTGAGTCTATTCCTGACCTCTGAGTTGATCTACTCTGAGATAGAAAACTTTGAGTTTTCGGTTCCAGAAACGCTGATTTGAGTGAGGTTAATCAACTCTGAGTAGGTTCACCTTGAGTTTAGCGCGTGCACCACAACTTTAAAAAGCCAGCATCAATGGAGCCCCGATTCGACGAGTCACCATGGCAACGGGGAAGAGGAGAGGCTACGTTTTTCACCAACCTCGAATTGGAAATCTTAATGCGCTCATACGGCGAGTTTCAATACGTTTTTAGAAATAAGTGCAACACCGTTGCAGCAGCAAAAGTGTAAGTTTAAATGTAGTCCTTTGCAATCCCAATAATATTACAGGGAAACTGCTTGAGTGGTAGCCCATTCATTTATTTCATTTAGGTGCAATCTCGCGGGGGAGAAGCGCACTTAGCAGTTTAAGATGAAATATAAAAACATTGTTCAAACAGGTGAGACCTCGGCATGGAGGTACCTCATTTTGATCATGTTTTACACTGTAAAGTAAATATTAAGTGGCTATTTGACTGTGCAGTTATTTTATTCCCAACATAATGCTGTTTTCACACACATCTATATCATCCATCCATCCATTATCTACCGCTGAATCCGTAGTAGAAGAACTCGCTCTGCTGACTGAATGAATGAGGAAATCAAATGGCGTGTGTGGCTGAAAGAGGGCGGAAACAGAGAGAAACTCCAGGTTTTTTGAGTAAAACCTGGTCCCGACCAGGTTAGGTTCAGCGAGTCTGTTACTACGGTAACTGACCGTGAGGTTAAGTTACCTCTCTCTGTGAAACAGGCTAGAGTTACAACTCTTTCTCGGGGTTGAGTTACCTCCCTTTGTGAAACGGAAAACTCAGAGTTTCCTTCATTTCAGGGTTAACCAACTCAGAGTTTTCACTAAACCTGCTACGTGAAACGGACCTCTGGTCTTTTCAGCAATGCATCTTGTGTACATACATCACTAATGACAATCATTTTCTACGTCAAACATCTATTTTCACATCTACACAAGAATGTTGGAAAAACTATCTCTCTTAGGAAAAGACTATTTGACAATCTACACATTTACTAGTGCGAGCAACCTTCACCTTCACAAAAAGTTGTGTGTATTGAATGAAGATTTCCTTCAAGATGACACTGATTCCTATATACTAAACATTGTTTTTTTACCCAGGTGTGCAGGCTACAACATCAATGGTCACTGTTGGGACTCAGACTAAGGATGACTGCTTTCGCTTTCACAACACAGAGCCACAAGAGGATGAGTTGTTGGACTCAGATGACAACATGTCGACGACAGATGATCCTGACTACAAGCTGCCGTCCTCTGATTCAGATGAGGAGAGTCCTGTCACTGAACACAATACTCCACCAGTGCCGCCACCTGAGCCGCCAGCAGGTAGAGTTTTTCTCGTGTTCTGGGAATGCCTGGTGAAGCTGTTCTCAACATGGTGCAGCTGTGGACTTTGTGGGAGCAGGTCACTGTCCTGGCAGTGTAAAGAAGTCGGAACACTGTTGCAGGTCACCATCCGGTGCGGGAGATGTGGGAACCAAGGACTTTGGAACAGTCAACCTTTCTTTGGCAGAACAGCAGCTGGGAATGTGTTGTTGTCCGCTGCCATTCTCTTCAGTGGGGCCACTGTCACCAAGGTGCTGCGTGTCCTATCATGATTGGGCGTTGCTGTGATGTCGGAAAGATCGTACTTCAGACATCAAGACCAGGGGCCTCATGTACAAAGCGTGCGTACGCACAAAATAGTGGCGTACGCACCTTTTCACGTCAACGATCAGAAGTATCAAGAACGAAAAGACCGTGGAAATGTGCGGTGCCTCACGCCAACTTCAGGGCTGGCGTACGCACGTTTCTGCAGCTGTTGATTCTTTGGCGACACCTAAGGTGATGTTGGGAAACTGTTATAATAAATAAATGTGAAAACAATTAGTCCTCAGACAGTGATGTGCACATTTGAGACACATGAACAATTAATACTGATAAACAATTAATACACCCATGTGTCTCCATTTACACGAGTGGATATAAAAGCATGCGCAAAGTAGTGCAATGCATACCATTAAAAACAATGGCTGCTTTAGCAGTATTAGAAGACTTTGCAAATGGTGCAATTCGAAGAGAGCGTGTGTTCACTACAACAGAGAGTATTAGCTGGCATATGATGGCGACTGATTACTCATTAGCCGTTTTGAGGGAAATCCTCCTGGAACTGTGCGCAAAGCTGCGGCCGGCGTTGGAGCGCAACACAGCGAGGAGGCATGCGCTGCCTGTGCCCACAGGTGATGTGCACACTGGGGTTCCAACCGGAGCATTCCAGGGGCAGGTCGCCAACCGATTGGGACTGTGCCAGCCGAGCCATGCCAGCCGTGTGGGACAGAATTATCCGCATCTCAGCCACGTATATCAAATCCCCAACAGGCCAACATTAAAGCTCAATTTGAAGCGAGAGCCGATTTTGTAATCGGAGCTGTCGACTGCGCACACATTGCTATAAAAGCGCAATCACATGATGAATTTGTATGTTAACAGGAAACATTTTCATTCATATGTGATGCGTAAATGCAATTAACCAACATTGTGGCGAGGTGGCCTGGTTCAACGCACGATTCATACATTCTGAGTAACAGCATGTTGGGAACAGACTACAAGGCGGCACTGTGCGCGATGGTTGGCTTCTTGGTGAGTAACTTTATTCTTGTAATGGTCCTAATATTATTCCCGTGACGCGCATTGAGTATGTGCACCCCCAGTTTCTATCCCGTCTTCACAGCATCATTATTATATTATATATATTAGTCGGTGGTTAAAGTTAGTTTCTTGCTGTTTTTTGCTGGTTAAACTTCAGTTTAAGATCTTTCTAACAAGCCCCTGATCGTCTCTGTGGGCATATATTAATAACCCTGTGAGTTAAGTGTGAAATGTCTCAATCAGCCTCACCTTTTCCCCGGCGCACTTCTGCACGTTACTGTATGAACACGTTGTTGTGAGTTACACAAAAACATGGGTATTTAGCTTGGGGGTGTTATAAATTGGTTTTATTCTTAGACTTCAGGATAATCAGAGTCACCCACATGAGCTCCCACCACCCCATGAGAGAGCAGTGTCACCCATTGTTGCGCCGACTCTCAAAACAGAGTCGGTCACCCCCCCCACCCGCCTGTTTTGGCCACACTGCAGTGGTGGGCAGCCAGTCTCCGCTTCACCTCCACCTTAATGTGGGACCACTTCTTCTTCCCCTCTGCTTGTGAGGCTTCTCAGACCCCCCAGCATTGACAGCCTCAGGCTCTCCCACCCACTCCTCTTGCATTTGCTGCTTATGCCGGAGGACAGCGTGCCAAAGAACACATTTTAGCAGGCCTTCACTTCAGAAAGTAGCACCGACATCTCGCTTTCCGTGAAGTTCTTTTTTCCCGACTTATTAATTCTTTTTTCTTTATTTTTTGATCGTACACAGAGGGGAATCGCAGGTTCAGAGCTCATTTAAATGTGATTTGCGTATTTAAGTAGGGGCGTGGACAGGGAGGAGTCGGGTGCTCCGACGTGCGCTCAATTCCACGTTGATTGGGATGTACAAACGAAATGTGCTTGGATACATGCGTGCGCACAGATTCGTACATCCGACGTTGGAGGGCATTTTGGTTTGAGCGTACGCCATGTTTCAGTAGGAAATCCACCAAGTCTTTGTACATGAGGCCCCAGGTGCTTTTCAAAGCTGTGAAGCGACTTTGGGGCGAGCAACAGTTTGGCATGCTGTGTCTGCTACAGGCAGAAGGGGAACCCATCGTGTGTGGTGGTGACGGGCGTGCCGACACCCCAGGGCATTGCGCAAAGTACGGCACCTACTCAACAATAGAGCTCCGTAAAACAGCAGTTATCGACGTACAACTTGTACAGGTACATTTCAGATGTATTATCCCTCTATGTGAGTCCTGCCTAGTATAGAAAACACACTCTTCTTTCGTAGTAAGGACAATTTTATACTAGTCAATGTTATGCTCATCAAAATCTCCTGCTTTTTATGTTTTAGAGCAATGAGGTTGGAGGGTCCTACCACATGGAGAAAGTGGGCCTGCAGCGATCCCTTGAGAAAGTCCAGGGCCCTCATTTATCAAGCGTTCTTAGGAACAGATCTGTGCGTAAAGCGTGCGTGCGATCATTCCTGAGCAAAGTGTGGGATTTATGAACATGTACTTGAACTTAGAAATGTGCCTAAATCTACGCACAGCTTTGACCATGCTTACGCACATTGCCTAGTGGTAGAATTACGAAACTGCAAATGGTGTTGATCGCTGCACAGGGGAATATTACAATGTTCATTCAATTGTTGCATTACAGTATGTCTGACGGCATTTGGGTCCGTGTAGCCTATGCAATTCCAAAGCACGGTGCATTAGACCTACCTGGCATTCATTGCATTTCATTCAGAGTGTAACAATAATTGTTTCACCAGAAGACCTGACAATAATCAGCCTAGTTTAATTGATATGGGTATAAAAGGCACACGTAGGACATGCCATTCAGAACGCAACATGGCCCATCTTGCATTGCTTGAGGATCTGGAAAACCGTGCGCTACGGAGGGAGCGCGTGTTTAGGGAGCGTGCAGATTTATTGGCAGAAAGTAGTGAGTGGCTTCTAAGCAGGTTCAGATTTCCAAAACATATATTGCTCTGCCGTGAATTGGGGCCATTTCTCGAGCGAGAAACTGAGCGCACGCAAGCCATACCTGTGCATACAGGTGCTGTCCACTCTGGGCTTTTTGGCTACAGGTACGTTTCAGCGCGAGGTAGGAGATCGATGCGGCATTTCTCAGCCATCCATGAGCCGAATTCTGCCCACAGTGTTGGATGCGATTATTTCTTTGGCACCGACTTACATTCGATTCCCTTATGGGGGTCCACGCCAGGCAGACATTAAGCGAGGGTTTTATGGTATCGCGCAGTTCCCCAACGTCATAGGAGCAATAGACTGCACTCACGTCGCACTAAAAGCACCATCACAGCACAAATACAACTTCGTGAATAGGAAGGGGAAGCACTCCATTAATGTACAGCTTATATGCGACAGTGATATGCTGCTTCTCAATGTCGTTGCCCGATGGCCAGGGGGGACGCACGATTCCTTTATTTTGCAGAACAGCTCCGTGGGCCTTCGTTTACAAGAAGGAGCTGTTGAAGATGGATGGCTTATTGGTGAGTGCTGCGCAGCATGTTTGCAACATTGGTTATATGTATGGTCAGTGTTCGAACTACGGGGGGACTCGGGGGATCCGAGACTCCCTGAAACTGACACGAGACCCCCGAAAACATGATTTGGGAAATGTTGGGGGGTCTCTAAAATATTGGCAAAATGTGATTTCCCCTAATGAGTTATGATTGCAGACGCGATGCGTGTGTGGAGGTGTGGAGCCTGTGTGCGTAATTGGCATAAAGCTCTGCTGTCCGCCGCGTATGATTCTGTATTGCTTCTCATGTGTTTTCGAGATCCGCGCTCTGAGTCAATCAAATCAAATCAAATTTATTTGTATAGCACATTTCATGTACAAACAGTTCAAAGTGCTTTACATAAAATAAAAGCATTGCAGCAGGGAGTGCAAGAAGCATTAAAAATACGTAAAAGAATATAAAGAGAAACAAATAAAATCATTTAAATGAATTTAAAAACAGGCAACAGTCTAGATAAGTTAAAAGATATTTCATGCATAGACACATGAGAAAAGAAATGTCAAGCGCAAGCAAGCAAGTTCCGGTGGCTTTTAAAGGGAATGTTGGTGCCATATATGCAGACATCCCAAGTCTCCCGGAACTTCCGGGAGTCTCCCTGATATTGATAGTTAATCACGGATGCCTGCGAAACGGATAAAATATCCCGGATTTTAGACTATGCGAGGGACTGTTTTTTTTTTTTTTTTTTCAATGCGAGTGAGAGCGTGCAGGCAATACAATAACTCGTGCACCATGCGCGTTTCGACTGCGCAGGCAAGAGAGAGAGACAGAGGGGTGTGGGCCGTGGGGAGAGGTTGCTTGTGAAACCTGTGCGTATCTGTCCAAAGCGTTGCTCTGCTCAGGGCGACTGCTTGTCAGAGGGCGCGCTGATTGGTTTAGTCAGCAAAATAAGCCAATAATGTTCGGTGTGGGAGGGCTTCGATTTACTCTCTGACAGTCACCTAAGTTACCACTCAAAACTGTGCATCCTGCCAAATGGCAGAGGGTGAATCCTTGAGTAAAAAACGAAAATATATGACTCATTTTACAGCAGAATATACTAAAGTATACCCATGCCTAGTGAAGGTGAAGAATGATGACACCGTGCGAGGTGCACTGTATGCAACAGTGACTTCAGTATTGCCCTCGGCGGACTTAATGACTGTAAAACATGTGGAGGTAGGCTAAGTTGAACGCACCATCATCATTCATTCTAGACTGCGCCGCTGAGGGTGGCAGCTCGTTGGAGTAGCTCTGTACCTCACATTGAGATTTTTTTCTTTTTTCTAAATTTCATTCCTGTTTTTTCTTGGAAGAAATTGCATTTTTTGGACAACTGTTCCTTCCTGCCTTGGATGCTGTGCAGCTGGATTGATTTTTCCCAATACTTTTGTATATTTTGCTCTTTTGTTATGATGCATAACCATAGCAACAGGGTGGTTTACAACAGGGAGCAGCTGATTAACATTGGAAAAGCAGAAATAATTCGACAACTGAAGCCAGAAATCCCACTGGAATTGAAAAGGAGGCGTCGTGGATGCAGAGCAGGAGCAAAGAGGAGAGAAAGAAAGAAGAAGTTCAAACCATCTCTGCCATCCGTCATCATGGGCAATGTAAGATCGTTAGCTAACAAGTTGGATGAACTTCTAGCCTTGACAAGGACTCAGCAAGAATATCAGGAATGTAGCATTATGTGTTTTACTGAGACATGGCTGCAGGATCATATCCCCGACTCCAGCGTCTCTCTGCCGGGCTTCCTGACTGTACGAGCAGATCGAGATTTAAAGAGTAGCAGGAAAAGGAAAGGGGGTGGATTGGCAGTGCTTGTCAACAACAGATGGTGTCACCCAGGACATGTTACTGTGAAGAGTCGTCTCTGCAGTCCTGACTTTGAACTATTGGCAGTAAGTTTTCGTCCATATTATTTGCCAAGAGAGTTCACCAGTGTTGTTTTGGTGGCTGTTTACATTCCACCCTCAGCTGTTGCCGACACTGCATGTGATGTCATCAATTCCGTTGTTGCTAAGATACAGACACAACACCCCAATTCTTTTGTGGCAATATCTGGTGATTTTAATCATGCCTCACTCTCTGCTACACTGCCAACTTTTCAACAGTTTGTCAGCTGCTCTACCAGAGAAAACAAGACATTGGATTTGTTTTACACAAATGTCAAGGATTCATACATTTCCAAATCAAGACCTCCCCTGGGTAAATCAGATCACAACCTTGTTTTTCTCTGTTCAGCATATAAACCCCTTGTCCAGAGACTACCTGTCACAAAAAGGACTGTTAGAAAGTGGTCACATGAAGCTGAAGAAGCCTTACAGGGTTGTTTTGATGCAACCGATTGGATTTCTCTTTGTAAGCCACATGGAGAGGACATTAATGCCATGACTGAGTGTGTGACTGACTATATAAACTTCTGTGTGGACAACACCATCCCCACCAGAACAGTGAGATGCTTCCCTAATAACAAACCCTGGATCACCAGTGAGCTAAAGGAACTATTGAACAAGAAAAAAAGAGCCTTTAGGGAGTGAGACAGGGAGTTACTGAGGAGTATACAGAAGCAGCTCAAAGTCAAGATCAGAGAGAACAAGGAGGTAAACTGCAGAGGAACAATATCAGAGATGTGTGGTCAGGAATGAAGAAGATCACAGGCCTCAAGCAGAGGGAGGATCGGATGGATGGAAGTCTGGACAGAGCAAATGAGCTGAACACATTCTTCAACAGGTTCAGTTCAGGAACAAGCTCACCATCCTCCCCTCCTGTTCCCAGCCAAAGAGACATCCCACCCTCCTCTGACCCACAGCTTTCCTGTAACATCTCCACCTCCACCTCAGTCATGGATTCTTCTGCTTCCACTAGTTTGTCTTCAACCCAATCAGGAGATACCGCTGTCCCCTTTGCCTCCCCCTCCCACTTTTCTGTTTCTAGAAGTCAGGTGAAGAGGCAGTTGGAGAGACTGAACCGGAACAAGGCTGCAGGTCCAAATGGTGTCAGCCCCTGAGTCCTGAAGGCCTGTGCAGAGCAGCTCTGTGGGATTCTGCAACACCTTTTCAACCATAGCTTGACCCAAGAGAAGGTACCACTGTTGTGGAAGACATCCTGTCTGGTTCCGGTACCAAAGAAAACTCACCCTTCAGTCATCAATGACTACAGACCTGTTGCCCTGACATCCCACATCATGAAGGTCCTGGAGAGACTCCTGTTGACCCACCTGTGTAAGCAAACCAGCACATATCAGGACCCCCTGCAGTTTGCTTATCGCCATGGAGTTGGAGTTGAAGACGCTATCATACACCTGCTTCAACAAACCCACTGTCATCTGGACAAAGCAGGCAGCACTGTGAGGATCATGTTCTTTGATTTCTCCAGTGCATTTAACACAATTCAGCCTGATCTGCTTCGTCTGAAACTCCAGAAGACTCAGGTGGAGGCCTCAACAATCACCTGGATTAATGACTACCTGACAAACAGACCACAGTTTGTCAGACTGAAGAATTGTGTGTCTAACCAGGTGATCAGCAGCACAGGAGCACCACAGGGGACTGTACTCTCACCATTCCTTTTCACTCTGTACACTTCAGACTTCCAGTACAAGTCAGACTCCTGTCATCTACAGAAATATTCAGATGACTCTGCAGTTGTCGGGTGTATCAGAGATGGACAAGAAGCTGAGTACAGAGAGCTGGTGGACCGCTTTGTGGCATGGTGTGGGAACAATCATCTCATCTTGAATGTTAACAAAACAAAGGAGATGATTGTAGATTTCAGGAGAAACAGGGTGAGATCAAACCCTGTTTCCATCATGAGAGAAGAAGTGGAGGTGGTTGAGGAATATAAATACCTTGGTGTTCATGTGGACAACAGACTGGACTGGAAACACAACAGTGAAGCCATCTACAAGAAAGGACAGAGCAGACTGTACTTCTTGAGGAAGCTAAGGTCCTTCAAGGTTTGCAACAAGATGTTGCAGATCTTCTACAAGTCTGTTGTGGAGAGCGTCATTTCCTCTTAGTCATCTGTTGGGGCAGCAGCATCAGAACCAGGGACCTAAAAAGACTCAACAACCTGATAAAGAAGGCTGGTTCTGTTCTGGGGACGACTGTGGAACCTCTGGAGACAATAATGCAAAGAAGGATTTTGCATAAAATCAAGAGAATTATGGACAACCCTGAACATCCTCTCCATGAGACTGTTATCAGAAAACAGAGTCTCTTCAGTCAAAGGCTTCTTCAGTTTGGATGCAAAACGGACCGCTACAGGAAATCTTTCCTGCCCACAGCTATCAGCATCTATAATAACTCCTTGATTTAATTGAGCTACATCAACATTTAATTTCCCTCTGGGATAAATAAAGTAATTTTGAATTGAATTGAATTGAATTTTATTTCTGTAGGTTAAAGGCTGTTATAAAATAAAGCAAAACATATCAAAGACTTATTTAAAGTATCAAACACATTTAGTTACTAAATTGTGTGGGCCTATATCTAACTAGCCAGCTACAGTATCTAACTATCTACATCCAGCCTGTCTAAGCCTTTAAAAAAATCCCCAATTTAATATAGGGGTTCGATAAGCATCTCCCTGAAACGAGTTTTTGGAACTTGGGATGTCTGTATATGGTTAATTGGGGGCGTTCCATGATGCAAATTAGTCTGATCGTGCCCGCGCAAGGTGAACTGGCAGGTGTGGTATTTATCATTGCAGATTTCCTATCTGTGTGCGTACGACCTGTGTAAGAACGTTTGATGAATGCCGATTTTTTTGTACTTGGGCACATTCTAAATTTCACTCATACGACAGGATTTAGAAGGGATTCTACGCACTAATGATAAATGAGGCCCCAGGGCTTTGTGGATGTCGGAACTCTCGTGACAGACAGACACATAGGCATCAACATGATGATTAGAGAGGACCATCCAGACATCACGCACCAGTTTGACATATGGCATGTAGCCAAGAGTAAGTGCAACATGTTTAAACCTGTTTAATGTAATTGTTAAGAGACACTTGAAGCACTACCTAGACATTCCTTTTTGAAATAAGTTTTTTTTGGGTTTGGACAAATTTTATGTGTGAAATCCTCGTGTGTGTGGAGGACAGGGCCCATTTCCTTTTGGCCTGAACAAACATTGCCCAGTCAAATTCTCCTATTGAAACATATCAGGCTGTTCATGTATCTAAAAAGGGTTTTAGTTATACCCTTGGAGTCAAGACCTTCAAACAGTACATTAGATTCACAATTTATTTATTCATCTACATATGTTTACTCAGGTGTCAAGAAGAAGCTGCAGAGCCTTGGTCAAGCTAGAGGTTGCCAGGACCTCAAACCCTGGGTGGGAAGTATTATAAACCATCTGTACTGGTCCGTGGTCTCGACGCCTCCTGGCAATGGACAACTTGTGGTGGACAAATGGACATCAGTCGTCGATCACATCCACAACAGGCACACCGGGTTCGAGGGACTGTTCTCTTCTTGTGCGCACGGAGTCCTGGAAGGCAGGGAACAGCGTAAACCGTGGCTGAGTTGTCGTTAGTATTGTCCTAATGTTTATTTTACGGAGATTGTAATCCCAGTATCATGTTGCATCATGTTGTATAATTTACATGTATTTTGTACAATGTTCTTCAGATACGAAGGTGTCTATTGAAGTGGAGAAGATCATCCGGAAAAAGAGGCTGTGTGCAGATATACAACGCCTGTCCCCGTCACACCAGACATCCTACCTCGAAGCATTCCATAGCGTGATTACCCACGAACATTCTTTTAGGACATTATTACATTACACTTGGTAGACGCTTTTATCCAAAGCGACTTACAATCGAGGACAAAATCACAGCTTGCAACATTTGCAGTGCACAGAAAATGTTGCGCTCTTTTGGGTTGACTTGTTTATGTTTCGCTGTTGAGAATGGTCATCTTGTTCCTGATTATTCTGTTCTTAGAGTGATCCTGGCTGCTTTGCATTTCAATGAGAATGCAAACAGGGAGCAGCGGAGCAGAATCAATGGCGAGAAGATGTTCAACCTGCGGTATTCCAAGTATAAGAAGGGCGGCTACATTGTGAGGAAAGTCTTACAGGAGCCATCTTTTGGTAAGCATAATAGAAAGTTGATTGCAGATATGATTTGTATTTTGAGATGTACATAGTCGTGTGTCATTTCTATGGTTGGATTAATTTTAACCTTGTCCCATATTCTCCTGTAACAGGCTATGCTGAAGAGCTGATGTGGATGGTGGAGGCCATGTGTCGAGGTGAGGACTAATAATAATAATAATAATCAATTACATTTGTAAAGCACTTTTCATTTCATACGGAATCTCAAAGTGCTATGCTGATGGTGGCAGACTACTGGATTGTAGCCACAGCTGCCCTGGGGCACACTGACGGAGGCGAGGCTGCCATGCACTGGCGCCATCGGCCCCTCCGACCACCACCAGCAGGTGGTCAACCTAACATGCATGATTTTTTGGACAGTGGGAGGAAGCCGGAGTACCCGGAGAGAACCCACGCATACATGGGGAGAACATGCAAACTCCACACAGAAAGGCCCCAGCTGGGTGTTGAACCTGGAACCTTCTTGCTGTGAGGCAACAGTGCTAACCACCACACCACCGTGCAGCCACAAATACAATACAATGGTGATGACTTTGACGTCCCAGACCCGTCCCCTGTTCCAGAGCCACTCAGTGCATCATGCGAAAAGCCGGATAAGAGGGCAGCAGTCAATGCACATATGACCCGCTTTAGCATTACAAACACCTAAATGTACACACGTTTATGTCAATGTTTATGTTTATGAAAATACATATTTTACATTTATTTTGCTTCTTTTGTTTGAAATTGGAAAGAGAACCAGACTGAATGGAATAAACACAAACTTAATTTCATCTTTGCTTTGAGTGCTTTGATCTACTGTGTTGGGAACCACCTGCTCCATCCTCACCTTGGTGTTCTGAAAAGTGCTATTACAGGGTGTGGTATGCATTTTAGTCATTTCTGAAGGTGTAAATTGATTTGCTAGGCCTATTTGTTGTAAGCTGTTGTAAGTTGTAAAATGAAGACAAATTCATGTGAAGCCAGAGGTATCATGTATTGACATTCATTTTCATGTATTTACAAACACTTCAACTAAAAAAACAAAATTAACAAGTTAACAGCATACATGTGCTGCATCACGGGCTGTTGGTGTCCTGGAACCCCCTGTAATCAATGGAGGGAAAAGTTCTCCGGATACAGCACACCACACAGGAAGGTATGGGGACCCTGACATGTCTTCCCAGGTACTCGTAGCACCATCGCACAAACTGTCTGTATCCAGTGTACCTCTTCCACCTAAAAGTTGAAAGAAAATCAGAGAAGAAAAAAAAAAAAACAGCTGTTTTAGATGTAGGCCTACTGTAGCCTACATGACAGTTCGTTTTACACAGAAATTTACATAATTGATAATATCAAATCATACAATTCCTACTAGTCCATACAAATGATTTTACAACAGGATTTACAATAGGATTGTATACTCACTCGTTTCCCACTACGTCCCCATATTCTTGCCGATAGTGGAAATGTGCGGTGCGCAGGACGTGCTCATTCAGACAAACTGGCTCAAAGCCAGAATGTTCTGTGATGCAGCGGATGTCTGCTCCCTCCTCCTCTCTCCTCTCACACACTCTAGACTGTTCGCGGCAGCACACAGACTCATCTATCCCTGGCATTGGCTCACACCTCCCACAAGAACACCTAAAATATAATAGATAAAGGCAAGGGGCTTGAAATAATCTTACAATTGTCACAGAACTTTACAAAGTGTCAATGTCGTGGGTTGATTCGCGTGAAAAGCCGAAGTAGAACTAGCCTAATTGCGGAAGGATGGCCACTGGTCAGGAGCTAGGCTATAGCATAATTGGTATTTTTAGCGCTCTCAAAAAAATAACATAACTAAATAAAGATGAAGACTATGACAAGCACCGGGAAACAATAATGGCCCTTTGCAATCTGTAGGCTAGTAATGGTGACTATTTGGCTACTTCTGGGAGGTGAGGAGGCAGACTGCACACACACATTCTCGCAGGTACAAACGCTGGGTGTGGATATTACAAAGTACAATATCTTACGGAGTGTTCATTGTCAGAAAAGTGAACAAGAAGGAAGTTACCATTCCACGTGCTGTAGCCTGCAAAAATCCATAGGCATCCGACCGTCTGCCACAGCAGCACCACCAACAGCGCCCTCCAAACTTTCCGTGGAACCGTGTAGCTCCAACTCATCCAGATATGGCTCATATCTATAGGGCATAACGCCCCTCACATTGTCCTCCAGCATTGGGTCGGACTCTGCCACTTCAAAAAATGTGTCAGGATCCGAGGATGATTAGGAGGAGTTGTCAGAATCCATGTTGTAGCTATGACTGGTGTCAGGATCGTTCCGGAGTGTACATCATAGGTCACGTGACGGACTAATAGGAAGCTCGCCAGCAGATCGCAAAAATCGCACTTTTAAAAGGCCGTACAAACTCAATTTCTCTATCATAATGATTAAAACCAACTTCAAGTGACTATTTTGTATGTGTACTTTCAATGTGTTTATGTATATTAAAGTATTTTCCACGCGTCATGAGGTCTTTAAGGACGCTGTAAGCTAACATCAGTGACTTGAATTGGATGTGGGCGGCTAAGGGTAGCTAGTGGAGTTCAATGAACAGAGGGGTGACGTGTTCTCTTTTAGGCTGACCGAAGACCAGACGCGCCTCCGCGTTCTGGACCATCTGCAGTGGTTTCACAGCACAGGCTGGGAGAGCAGTTAGGAGAGCGTTGCAGTAGTCAAGGCGGGAGATGACCATGGCCTGCACCAGGAGCTGGGTGGCGTGTTGGGTTAGGTATGGCCGATCTTTCTTATGTTTAGCAATGCAAAGCAGCATGATCGAGGTAACATGATCTTTAAAGGTTAGTTGGTCATCAATCATGACACCCAAGTTTCTCGCTACCTTTGATGGAACAAGAGATATGGATTCAGTTTGGATGCAGATGCTGTGGTGTATGGTTGGTTTTGCTGGAAAGACGAGCAGTTCGGTTTTAGAGAGGTTTAGTTGGAGGTGATGGGTTTTCATCCATTTTGATATGTCAGAGAGACAGTCTTGAGATTCGTGCTGAGACCGTGTGGTCGTCAGGTGTGAATGACAGATAGAGCTGGGTATCGTCAGCATAACGTTGGTGTGAGAAGCCATGTGATGGGATGATCTGGCCCAGTGAGGTGGTGTATGTGGCAAAAAGAAGAGGTCCCAGTCAGGGCTTCCGTTAGAAAAAAAACCTGCCGGTCAAAGTGACCGGCCGAGGTTTCACCTTCCGGACATTTTGATAACACCACGGTCAAATATTCCATCGTTCCTAATTAGGCTAGTGTAGAAAATTTTGAAGTAGACTACTAGCTTAAAAAATGACAATTTGACACAAAAAAAATAATTCAACACATTTATTGGCCTTACTTTCAATTAATTACGTGAACACTTGTTGCGCAAACGACCCTGTGCGTTATTTGCACGAGGTGCCCGAGTTAATATTAAGAGACGTATCTGAACTGTGACACTGAGGCTTGGGTCTGCATTCTTATGTGTCTGCAGTGTTGCTCTCCTGAGGCATGTTGCCAGACAGCCCACCGTGAGCCACAGAAAACACTCGCCGACACGTTTTACAATTGGCTTTATACTCATCGCCACTGACTCTGTCCAGCCATAGATGTGCCTCTTCCCATTCACGCCTGTACTTTTGTAAGCGTTTTCGCTTTGGAGGCTGTTATCGAGCGTCGGGTGTAGTGGACATTATTAAAAATGCGCGGATTTTGTGCCGCGCTGGTGTGTGTGTGTGTGTCTCTAAGCAACTGTGAGTGACAGCACCGCGCGCAGGGAGCCAGGCTCAGACTCACAGAGGTGCGCAGCCGGGGAGGCGGGGCTTTGTGTGGATGCGTGTGGGACAGACAAGTGTATTGGACATTTGTGAAAATACGGAACAAATCGCGTCCCGTATGCAACATTTTGTTGCCAAATAAGAGACGATTCCGTATTTCAAGGGACGGGTGGCAACCCTACTAAATTAGTCAATTTCAAACGGACACTTTGACCGGTGAGATTTCTTTTTTTTTTTTTTTTTTTTTTTTTTCGGCCAATGTCCGGTAATTACCAGACAACGGAATGTCAGGTCCCAGTACTGAACCTTGGGGGACCCCTGTGGCGAGGTGGTGCGCTGCAGAAATGTGACCAAGCCAAGATACTTTGAATGACCGACCAGTGAGGTACGATTCAAACCAGGAGTGTGCTCTCCCTGTGATGCCCATGCTGGAGAGTATGGACAGAAGGATTCTGTGGTTGACAGTGTCAAACGCAGCCGATAGGTCGAGCAGGATGAGTACTGAGGACTTAGCTGTCGCTCTGGCTTCTTTTAAGGCTCCTGTCACAGCCAACAGAGCCGTTTCAGTGGAGTGGCCACTTTTAAACCCTGATTGGTTTGGATCAAGGAGGTTATGTTGTGAGAGGTAATCAGTGACCTGCTTAAAGACGCCCTTTTAATGGTTTAAGACAGAAACAGGAGGAGAGAGACTGGCCGATAGTTCTCCACATGAGTTGGAGGGAGGGAAGGTTTCTTGAGCAGCTGTGTAATCCGAGCTTTCTTGAATGTGGTAGGAAATGTGCCCGATGTAAGTGAAGCATTAATCACATGTGTGACCGCTGCAGTTACTGTAGGAGCGATGGACGGGAATAGATTAGTTGGAACAGGGTCCAGCGGGCATGTAGTGGGACGGCTACATGTGAGAAGTTTGGACACACAGTTCTCAGTGAGAGGGATGAATGAAGAAAATGATGCAGTAGGACTTCTGTGGTACAAGGTTCGGGTGTGGGCAGTTGGGTAAACTGTTTGCTTATAGCTGCCACTTTGTCAGTAAAGAACAAGACAAAGGTGTCTGCCGTCAGATTGGAAGCAGGAGGCGGAGGATTAAGTAGAGTTTTGAAGGTGGAAAAAAAGTTTCCGGATGTCAGTAGTACTATGAATCTTGTCAATGTAGAAAGACTTTTTTGCATCAGTGACACTGTATGAGAATGATGGTAGTAGTGCCTGGAATTTAGTTAGATCTGCAGGATCTTTTGATTGCCGAAAGGCACATATCAAAAGATCCTCACTAAATTCCATTCTCTTGTTCTCTTGTCTGTTTACTATTCTGGCCTCGATATGAGTTTTCATATTCAAAGCTATACAGATAGCTTACAAAGTTAGTCCCTCCAATAAAGACAAGGCAGGACTTTCCTTGCTTTAATGAAGAAGCACAATTTTAGGGAAAATTAAAATAGAACAAAAAACACTGCACTGTATCAGATTTTTAGGGCATTAGCATTTCTACTATTTGTGGGTCGTCTGAGATAGCTTCATGGTAATTCAATTCAATTCAAATTCAATTCAAAAATACTTTATTTATCCCAGAGGGAAATTAAATGTTGATGTAGCTCAATTAAATCAAAGAGTTATTATAGATGCTGATGGCTGTGGGCAGGAAAGATTTCCTGTAGCGGTCCGTTTTGCATCCAAACTGAAGAAGCCTTTGACTGAAGAGACTCTGTTTTCTGATAACAGTCTCATGGAGAGGATGTTCAGGGTTGTCCATAATTCTCTTGATTTTATGCAAAATCCTTCTTTGCATTATTGTCTCCAGAGGTTCCACAGTCGTCCCCAGAACAGAACCAGCCTTCTTTATCAGGTTGTTGCAGTCTTTTTAGGTCCCTGGTTCTGATGCTGCTGCCCCAACAGATGACGCAAGAGGAAATGACGCTCTCAACAACAGACTTGTAGAAGATCTGCAACATCTTGTTGCAAACCTTGAAGGACCTTAGCTTCCTCAAGAAGTACAGTCTGCTCTGTCCTTTCTTGTAGATGGCTTCACTGTTGTGTTTCCAGTCCAGTCTGTTGTCCATATGAACACCAAGGTATTTATATTCCTCAACCACCTCCACTTCTTCTCCCATGATGGAAACAGGGTTTGATCTGACCCTGTTTCTCCTGAAATCTACAATCATCTCCTTTGTTTTGTTAACATTCAAGATGAGATGATTGTTCCCACACCATGCCACAAAGCGGTCCACCAGCTCTCTGTACTCAGCTTCTTGTCCATCTCTGATACACCCGACAACTGCAGAGTCATCTGAATATTTCTGTAGATGACAGGAGTCTGACTTGTACTGGAAGTCTGAAGTGTACAGAGTGAAAAGGAATGGTGAGAGTACAGTCCCCTGTGGTGCTCCTGTGCTGCTGATCACCTGGTTAGACACACAATTCTTCAGTCTGACAAACTGTGGTCTGTTTGTCAGGTAGTCATTAATCCAGGTGATTGTTGAGGCCTCCACCTGAGTCTTCTGGAGTTTCAGACGAAGCAGATCAGGCTGAATTGTGTTAAATGCACTGGAGAAATCAAAGAACATGATCCTCACAGTGCTGCCTGCTTTATCCAGATGACAGTGGGTTTGTTGAAGCAGGTGTATGATAGCGTCTTCAACTCCAACTCCATGGCGATAAGCAAACTGCAGGGGGTCCTGATATGTGCTGGTTTGCTTACACAGGTGGGTCAACAGGAGTCTCTCCAGGACCTTCATGATGTGGGATGTCAGGGCAACAGGTCTGTAGTCATTGATGTCTGAAGGGTGAGTTTTCTTTGGTACCGGAACCAGACAGGATGTCTTCCACAACAGTGGTACCTTCTCTTGGGTCAAGCTAAGGTTGAAAAGGTGTTGCAGAATCCCACAGAGCTGCTCTGCACAGGCCTTCAGGACTCGGGGGCTGACACCATCTGGACCTGCAGCCTTGTTCCGGTTCAGTCTCTCCAACTGCCTCTTCACCTGACTTCTAGAAACAGAAAAGTGGGAGGGGGAGGCAAAGGGGACAGCAGCATCTCCTGATTGGGTTGAAGACAAACTAGTGGAAGCAGAAGAATCCATGACTGAGGTGGAGGTGGAGATGTTACAGGAAAGCTGTGGGTCAGAGGAGGGTGGGATGTCTCTTTGGCTGGGAACAGGAGGGGAGGATGGTGAGCTTGTTCCTGAACTGAACCTGTTGAAGAATGTGTTCAGCTCATTTGCTCTGTCCAGACTTCCATCCATCCGATCCTCCCTCTGCTTGAGGCCTGTGATCTTCTTCATTCCTGACCACACATCTCTGATATTGTTCCTCTGCAGTTTACTCTCAAGCTTCTTTCTATACACCTCCACCATAATGTGGTGGTAAGAACTGTTGCCTCACAACAAGAGAGTACCTGGTGCCAATACCAGCTGGATTCTTTTGACACAATATTCCCAAAAGTATTCACTCATCCTTCCAAATAATTAAATTCAGGTGTTCCAGTCACTTCCATGGCCACAAGTGTATAAATTTAAGCACCTAGGCATGCAGACTGCTTCTACAAACATCTGTGAAAGAATGTATCGCTCTCAGGAGCTCAGTGATTTGCAGCGTGGTACCATGATAGGATGCCACCTGTGCAACAAGTCCAGTTGTGAAATTTCCTCTATGCTAAATATTCCACAGTCAGCTGTCAGTAGTCTTCAAGTTGAGGGGTTGAGGTGGTAGGGGGTTTCGAATAGAAAATCTATTGTCCATGATGTCATGGCTCATGAGAGCCCAGGCAAAAGTGGACTCTAAAGCAGAACACCAGAAAACAGAAAAGGTAGATGAGTAAAAGTGATTTATTAAGTAAGCGGAAAGATGGTCGAGCTGGGGGGTCACAGACGTGATCCAAGTGGGTGGTCTGAATTTCTGAGAAAGAGGACAGCTAAGTTAGTCCAAGTTTTGTAATATTTATGAAGATTTCCAAGTGTGTCCACTGAGATAGTAGGTTAGTCTTTCCTTACTTGTCAGGTTGGGAGTTTACTTCTTTGGTGGAAGGTACTGGCTGTGGTGAGGAGGAACTGAGCCCTCTGAGGGTGAGCAGGCGGGTTAGTTGTGGGGGTGAGTTCTCCAAGATTTCTCCGCAGAGAATATACACAAGGGAAACTGGCAGGACTGAACCGCTGATAAGAATCAGCAGGGGGTTTCATTAAGGAAGCTAAGGGACAAAAGGAAACGCAGGTCAGGCAAGGATTCGATTCAGATTCAGGGTTTAGTTACAAGAGAGACCTGATCACTATGTGAAGGACACTGACAATCTGGCGAAGACTGGCTGCTCCTGCTGGTCCTTAAGAAAGGCTCCTGATGAGGTAGAATGAGGCACAGGTGTGCATGCAGGAGCGGGCCAAACTCCGCCCAGGAAAACTTTTGAAACCTGCTCAGCCCCAACCTATAGCTCGAAGGGGATGACATGGTTTTTAAAGTTTTAGCCCAACAGTGCTTAGTGTGGGATATAGTGGCGATAACTGTCAGAAACATGAACTGTCCTGGGTGTGTGGAAGGTTTTCCCCGGTTGGATCCATCCTTAGTTTTAACAAACTTTTCTGATTATCTCCTAGAGATCACTGTTTCCATTAATTATTGTCTGTGGCGATTATTTAAGGGCTCTGACTTGGAGGGCAAAATTTTCTTTCGGTAGGAATCCACAATTATTTATCACAATAATGCACTACCATGTGACACCTAAGCTATCATCACATTTTTTAGGGGATTTAGGTGGTAGGGGGTTTTGAATAGAATCTCTATTGTGCAAGACATTAACAACGTAAAACAAGTGTGCATAATAACTATGAATCAAAACTTGTTTCCGTTCATGTCCATTAAACACACAAATTAGCCTCGTGCTTGCCATTGCGTTATCTGGTTTGAATATTGCACAGTATGTATTTTTGGTTGAGCTTTTGTTTTTCAACAGGTTGAGTGAAATGTTGATGAGCAGATCCCCATCTAATTTACACACCCCATAATACATGCACACTTGGAAGTTTTGCCACACACCTCACAGCATTTCATTTCAAATTGTGTCTGGCCTCCAATAACTTGTGTCGTTGTTAACAGTGTTCCGATTTACTGACACGTATACAATCCTTGAATTTCAGATTGTTGACACTGTGTGAAGCAGACATCACAACAATGTTTGCAGATATGAAGAAAAGGGGTTTCAGAAGTATTACAATAGTACTTACCCACATAGGAAGCACCAAAGAAAGCGTTTGGTTTTTCAATCATGTAATAATGGTTATTGTGTAAGTAAAGCTATATGGTGAGTGGGTGTGGGGTGTTTGGAAACACTCCAGATGTGCGGCAGCGCGATGAAAGATTATTTATTGCGTTTCGAATTGGGAGATATCAGTGAAAAATACTGGCTGCATGTGATCAAGACCCACGGTGTATTGCACACTGCAGTTTTTCTTGGTCGGACACGGTAGCATTTGCAGTGTGCAAGGCATGAACAAAAACACAGCTTGTTGTGTTTCGAGTTGTTAGGATTGTGCAGATAATGCCCATGATCAGAGCTGCCCTCGCACCGGGGCTGTTAACCACTCTATGACACTGGCTCGTGATGTTATCCAACTGTGTGCTGTGCTTTGGGCCCATCTAATGCTCATAAATGATTCCATTTTTTTTTCAATCACTTCCATTTCAATTAATCTCAAGTCGTAATCTCAGCCCAAAATACCCCAATATTATTTTACTTCATTTATAGAGTCATGGTAAGTTGCTGTGTAAGGTTTACAGTAATATTTGGAGGCTATTTAAATCAATCTTGTGTTTAGTCGGGTGTCAGCATGGCGCCACAGACGCTGGCTGCGTCTGGCTGCAGCAGCTTAAATGCTCTGGCATCAGGCCTCACTAAATCTGTTAGACATTATTAATTACTTGCTTCAAAATGCAACCACTAGCAAGAGATTAAATCAGTCCAACAGAGTTTCAGCCTAATGATTGTACAGATGTGAGATGTATGATCTGAACTACTGGCTCAGGGCAGAGATGTGAGCATATCTTTTGATCTGTCTACACAAAATCAATCCGCTATAGAAACATGTCGATGGATGGATGATAAGAATTGTTCTATCACAGTTGCAAACATCATTGTCGAAAGCAAACAGTGCAAAAGGCAAAAAAAAAATAGATTGTCACAGTTTGGTGGTGGAGGCGAGAAAGATGGACCCAAATCTAGACAAGGAGCATGCAGGAAACTCAATTCAGTTTATTGAGGGAGTAACAAAAATCGCAGCAAAGCTGGAACACCTTAAACTAAACCTGAAAAAACAACAAACACCTCAGAAATAAGCAACCAGACTGTAACAAGATGCAGGAGCAAGAACTGTTCAGAGAAACCGTGGATGAAACAACGACGAGGATCTGACAAGGAGGGAAGAAAACCGGGAGTTAAAACACTGTGGGGAGGCAAGGCAAGGCAAGGCAATTTTATATATAGAGCACAATTCATACACAGGGCAATTCAAAGTGCTTTACAGCTACATAAAATCACAAGAAGGCAATAAAATCATTAAAAAGGAATAAAAAAAATAAAAGAAAGAAATTAAAAAAGAAAGAAATTTAAAACCCATTAAAATAATCATTAAGTAATTTAAAAGTGAAGAGTGCAGATAAAATACTTTCAGGTGTCATATGCACAGCTAAATACAACTGTTTTCAGCCTGGATTTAAACATTGTCAGAGTTGAGGCCTGTCTCACATCTTCTGGAAGACTGTTCCAGATTTTAGGAGCATAAAACTGAAACGCAGCCTCACCTTGTTTAGTCCTGACTCTGGGCACCAGCAGGAGACCCCTCCCTGAGGCAGGAGACCCCTCCCTGAGGCAGGAGAGCCCTCCCTGAGGTTCTCAGAGCCCGAGTTGGTTCATATGGCTCTAACATGTCAGAGATGTACTTTGTCGCTTGACCGTGAAGAGACTTGTACACAAGCAGAGCTGTTTTAAAGCCTATTCTCTGAGCGACAGGAAGCCAGTGCAGAGACCTGAGCACTGGACTAATATGGTCGTATTTCCTGGTTCTAGTCAGGACTCGAGCAGCAGCGTTCTGGATGTACTGCAGCTGTCTTACAGCCCGTTTAGTGAGCCCAGTGAGCAGGCCGTTACAGTAGTCTAACCTGCTGGAGACAAACGCATGGATCAGTCTCTCTAAGTCTGGTTTAGAGACTATTCCTTTGATTCTGGCAATGTTTTTTAGATGGTAAAAAGCTGCTGATGTTACAGATTTAATGTGGCTGTTAAAGTTCAGGTCTGAGTCCAATATTACCCCGAGATTTCTTGATAGTTAGGTTTTAGAGAGAGAGTCTCAAGGTGACTGATAACACTTTCTCTTTGTTTCTGTGGGCCACAGACAATGATTTCAGTTTTGTCTGAGTTTAGCTGGAGGAAATTGTTTTGCATCCACACACTGATCTGTTCGATGCAGCGACACAGTGTATCTACAGGCCCGTGTTCTCCTGCCGTCAGTGACACGTAGATCTGAGTGCCATCTGCATAATTGTGGTAGGACACATTATAGCTGCGTATTAGCTGGCCTAGTGGAAGCATGTACAGATTGAACAATACGGGTCCCAGGATTGACCCCTGGGGAACCCCACAGGTCATAGCCATTTGGTCTGAGACACAGTTACCAATTTCAACAAAATATTTCCTGTCCTCCAGATAGGACTTGAACCAGTTTAAAGCTCGACCAGAGATTCCCACCCAGTCTTCTAACCTCTGTAATAAGATCGCATGGTGAACTGTGTCAAAGGCAGCACTCAGGTCCAGCAGAACTAAGACTGTGACTTTACTAGCATCTGTGTTCAGGCGGATGTCATTTGTCACTTTGATCAGAGCTGTCTCAGTGCTGTGGTGGGGCCTAAAGCCTGATTGGAAAGTATCAAAAGCATTGTTAGACAGGAGAAAGTCACTAAGCTGTTGGTATACAACTTTTTCTAGGACTTTGCCTAAGAATGGCAGGTTTGATATGGGCCGGTAGTTGTTCAGTACTGTGGCATCAGATTGCTCTTCTTTAGAAGAGGCTTAATGACAGCGGTTTTTAAGGCCTTTGGAAATGTTCCAGTCTGGAGTGAGATGTTGACTAGATGAGCGAGTTGTGGTAACAAACTGCTCAGCACAGACTTTAGGAATCTAGTGGGCAACTCATCAAGGCAGCACGTTGATGAACTCAGACTGCAGATGGTCTCTTCAACTAAATTGTCAGTAACAGGTGTGAAATGTGTCAGCTCTAGGTGTCTAGCTGGCTGCAGAGTAGTTATTTGTGTTGTGGAAATTATTGCATTTTTAATGCCTTGAACTTTGTCATTAAAGAATATTGCAAACTCATTACACTTGGATGTAGAAATGAGTTCTAAAGGCAGTGAAACTGGAGGGTTTGTTAATCTGTTTACTGTAGCAAACAGGACACGAGAGTTGTTACTGCAGGGAGAGTGAACAGGTGATGGGTGGAGCTGAGGAAAAAGCTCTGGGAAAGGGCAAAACTGAAACTAAACCCAAAAATACAGACAGTAATGTATAACCGATTATTCTTGTAGAGCAAATTAAAACTTTTGCACTCCTCTCTCTTATCAGCTTGATAGTCATTTTAACTAGATAACTCATTTTCTTTTAAAATGATGCACATTTACTGACATTTCCTGTAGTAATACTAATGGGATGTGCACCAACATATAATAATCTCCAGTGGTTCAGAGGGTGTGGGACTATATACAGAAATGATGCCTTCATTTTATTGTTTGCATGTAGTATACAGGCCAACTACAAGACTGGAGTGTACCGAGTTGAAATCAACAAAACACTCAGATACTACTACATCTACCAAACTAAAACACTGGTGTATAATATGTATGTATGTTTTACTGTAATCACGTATGCCAATGGGAAGGATGCATATAGTGCTACTGCCCTCTCACCATTCTGATCAAAGCCTTGTCCATCACAGCCAGTTCACAAAGACTGCGTGAAGGTGGATTCCAGAGGCTTCTGAGCCACTTCGGGGCTGCTTTGAGACAACTGATATGAGCCACGTAGGGAGGACATTAACAGCTTGACGAATTATGTGAGGAGAACACCAGACTGTCTTTTGAATAGGAAGAAGGAGGCCTTCAGATCAGGAGGAAGAGACAACGTGTGGAGGATACAGCACAAACTGAGGGAGAAGCTGAGGGAGAGTAAAGACTCCTACATGCGGAACCCGGAGGACGCCCACATAACCCCACAGCTTCCACCCCTTCCACACATGCATATCTTTGCTAGATAGATAGATAGATAGATAGATAGATTGAAGGTTTGTGCGTGGGTTTTTGTTGTTTTTTTTATACACAAATAAGGAATAGATTTTATGCCATTCCTGGATAGAATGTAGTTTTACTCACTTATCTATCTGAATTCACAACAAAAGCTATTGTTATAATTGTTTTTGTTCTTAGACATTATGTATTCATATTCTGTATTTTTTCTAAATAATCTATGTTCCTATTTTGTACTTGTCCACTCTGCTCATACTACACAATGTATGTCCTTAAATGGTCATAGACTTTAAGATGGCATGACTGGACTAAATAACTGGGTCAGATGAAGCTTCTCCATCTTGTCAGATAGGTCTGGTACATTAGATACACGCCTAAAACAACACTCACACACACACGTTGTTTATCACATCCAAACAACATGAAGAAGACAGTGGTTGGCCTGTTCATCTCATTAATGACTGGCCGATTATAGTCAGTCGAGTGTAAGTACAGCCTAAGATAAATGTGAAGAAGATAAATATGAACTATTTCCGGATATCGGCTCATTCTGACGGAGGCCCTGCGAAAGCTCTGGCACTCCGAGTCCAGGGCTGCCAGATAAATACTTCGTCTGTGAACTGAAGATTTCTCCGGTTTGCTCTTGGGCTTCCAATGAAAGAATCCAGCTAACGATTTGGTGTCGTGACCCGGATTGGCTGACTCTGCCGGAGTTGATTGGAAGATGTCCTGTAAAGTGTTGTTGCTACAGGGATGAGTTAGAGGGTAACATCGTGTGGGGGAATGTTATGTTTGTCTGAAACATAGACATAATATATGTATATTATGTCTATGTTTCTGAATAGCCGGTTTTCAATCACGTGATTATGATCAGAGTGGTGTAAAAAGACTGTGGCAACACTCCTAAAGACTTCTATAGAAAGAAAGGAATGCAGAAGTCACGTGGGTCACGGAGCTGCCGATAGTTCCGCACACGAATAGTTCCACCATGGAACGCCATTCATTTTTGGTGTTTCTGAAGTATTTTCTCCAGTAAGTTGATGAAATTACAATTTTTTTGGCCATGTGAGGCATTAGCTGACTGGTCTTTAACTAATTAACTTAGTTAAGTTTTTTTTTTTTTAACTTGTTTTTTATTAATTTTTCTTTCAACAATTACAGTGTCAGGGAATATCGTACATACATAGTTAAACAATCATCCTTATATCAATGTCCTTATTGTCCAGTGGCAATGGTGGTGTCCTCTTCTCGTCCTCTATAGTCAGTCCATTTTTCACATTTGAATTCTCTCCAGATCCTGGAGCTAGTGGACGTGCACTGCGTTTTACAGATATTAAACCACTCTTCCTCAGTTATTTGTTCTTTCAATTCCTTTTCCCATTTTTCTTTGATATATAGAGAGGAAGACTTTCTGCATGACATCAAACTTCTAAATAGGACTGAGATTACTCTGCATTTTTTCCCTTCATATGCTCTCCGAAATACCTCAACAACTTCGTTATCAGTGTCAGTTTTTATCTCCTTCTCATAATAGTCCTTTATTTGCAGGTAGCGATATTGTTCATGTTTATCTAATCCAAATCTGCCCCTCAACTTCTCAAAACTCTGCAGCTTACCTCGTTCAACCATCGTACATATTCCTGTGATCCCTTTTCTCGCCCATTGTTTAAACCCTTTATCATTTATCCCAGGTATAAACCTATCATCATACGCAAAACAACTCAAAATCTTTATCTCTTTCTCCAGTTTATATCTTTCAACCACAGTATTCCATATTTCAATTGTATTTTTGGTTATTACATCTAATTGGTTACCTAATTTTCCCAGCAGGCCTTTATTTGCTATCAAGTTTCGTACTTCAGCATCCGTCTGCTTTATTTCTATACTTTTCCATCTTGAAAAATACTCATTGTTGCACCAGTATATCAAGGGTCTGATTTGTGCGGCATAGAAATACTCCTCTAGGCTTGGCAAAGCCAATCCTCCTTTGTCTTTAGGGAGTTGCAGAGTTTTGTACCTGATCCTCGGTTTCTTCCCTCCCCATATAAACCTCGATATCCACCTGTCCCATTCCATAAACTGCTTTGGTGGGATCGTTACTGGCAGAGATTGAAACATGTATAAGAGTCTCGGTAGGACATTTATTTTAATTATCTCTTGAGCTGAAGTCCAAAATAATAGCTGACCATCTCTCCAAGTCTCTCCTAATTTCTTGGTTTATTTTAGTGTAATTTGCATCATATAGCTTGTCTATTCCTTTTGTGATGTTTACACCCAAGTATTTTATTGATTTAGCATTCCAATTGAGTTTATGTATCCTTTATCTCTTGGGACAGGGAGTAGTTTATTGACTAGATCTGTGTTTTGGTGACATTAATTTTGTAACCCGAATATTTTCCATAATTATCTAGTAACCTGATAAGGTTTGGGAAGCTTTCATTGGGTTGCTTTAAAAATATCAATATATCATCGGCAAATAATCCTATTTTATGTTCCTCCCCATCTATTTTCACCCCTTTAACTTTTTCCTCCTGCCTAATCATTTGGGCTAGTGGTTCGATAAATAACGTGAATAAACTCGGGGAGAGGCTGCACCCCTGTCTTGTCCCCCTTTCCAGACTGAAACGTTTTGTCAAGCTCCCACTTATTTTAATCCGTGCCATAGGTTCCTGATATAACGACTTAATGCAGTTCACAGATTCCTCATTAAATCCAAATTTTTCCAATACCTTATAGAAATATCCAATTCACACTGTCGAAAGCCTTTTCGGCGTCTATGCTTACCAGAATTGCACTTTCCCTTGCTCTGTATATTTTCTAGAACATGTAAGGTCCTTCTAATATTATCTTGTGTTTGCCTCTCTTTAATAAAACCAGTCTGGTCTTCATCAATCAAGTTCTGCATAAATGTCTCTAATCTATTAGCTATAATTGAGGTGTAGAGTTTATAATCCTCATTTAATAGTGATATTGTCATGGGACTATGTTTTAGATCATGTTTGGGTTTTAGATCATGTTTTAGGTTCAGGTCTTGTTTAGTTTTCATGTCATGCCACCCTCTCCTGCCCTGCCATTAGCCTCACGTCCCTCACCTGTGTTTTCCCCATCAGCTGCACTCAATCCCAAATCAATCACCACAGTATTTAGTCCCCAGGTCTTTTCATGTTCCTTGTCAGATCCTTAACCGTCGTCCACACTCCAGGTCACAGTAAGAACGTATTTATCCATGCCAAGTCAAGTCTTTTTGTTTTTTCACAGTCTTGTTTTGTTCACAGTCTTGCTAAGAATTTTTTATATCCAGCTAAGCCGCGATTTTTGTTAAACCTTTTTGTGAAAATAAATTAAGTTTTGAATTCCAAGGATCTGCATCCGCATCCTTTCTCCTCACACCCCTCCCCACTTGACAGAAGGATCTGACCATACATGGATGCGGCAGACTCCTTTTGGGAGCTGGTCGGTGCCCTCTTCTCCTTGGGGCTGGAGAACGACAACTGGAGGAAGTTGGAGGTGGCAAATAAAGTATTGGACTGTTTTTGTCAGAAGCCACTCCAAACGTGGGCACTAGATGTGTCCCACATCAGGGAGGAGGCACAGGGAGTACAGCATGCTGGTATGATGGCCCTTTTCGGCATGGAACCAGAGAAGGTGGCAGCTCTGTACACCTCCTCCCTCGTCTCCCCGGCCACCTCATCTCCAGCGTCCCAGGACCCACAGCCTGAGCTGGACCCAGCCACAGTGTCCAGCGACCCGGCCCCAGCCGTCCCAGAGCTGGCCCCAGCCGTCCCAGAGCTGGCGGGGCCTGAGCTTTCCACAGAGGCCGCGGGGCCCGAGCTTTCCACAGAGGCCGCGGGGCCCGACCCAGCCGCAGAGGCCGCGGGGCCCTGACCCATGGACTCAAAGTTTCAAGCCCCTCCCTACCACCCCCAGATTTTTGGGATGTCTGGGATCCATCCCTTGAGGGGGGGGCTACCCCCGTCGCCGGAGGTCCGGCCGCCCACCGAGGGTCTCTGGCTCCACCTCTGCCACGTCATGAAATGTCGGGCCGCCTGCTGCCACGTCATCAGATGTCCGGCCGCCTGCCGGACAGTCTCCGCCTACCTCTGCCACGTCACGAAATGTCTGGGCGTCCGCCAGACCACCGCCTCTTCTTGCCACGCCATCAGAGGTCTGGGCGTCCGCCAGACCACCGCCTCTTCTTGCCACCCCATCAGAGGCCTGGGCATCCGCCAGACCACCGTCTCCTGCCGCCCGAAGCCGGTACTAGCTGCATGCCTGGTTGGCCACTGCAGCCACGCCGCCGGATGTCTGGTTCCCCGTCGGACCGGTTTCGAGCCCCTCCCTCCCACCCTCAGATTTTTTTTTAGGGTCGTCTAGGATCCGCCCCTTGAGGGGGGGGCTCTGTCATGGGACTATGTTTTAGATCATGTTTTGGTTTTAGATCATGTTTTATGTTAGTTCTTAGTTAGATCATGTTTTAGGTTCAGGTCTTAGTTTTCATGTCATGCCACCCTCTCCTGCCCTTCCATTAGCCTCACATCCCTCACCTGTGTTTTCCCCATCAGCTGCACTCAATCCCAAATCAATCACCACAGTATTTAGTCCCCAGGTCTTTTCATGTTCCTTGTCAGATCCTTAACCGTCGTCCACACTCCAGGTCACAGTAAGAACTAGGGCTGGTAACATTCCCCAGAAATTAAATTCGAATGTGGGTCTTAAAAAATGGTCCGAATATCGAATATATTCGAATGTTGTTATTATTATTTTTATTTATTTTTTCCCCGCGGAGAATATACTTGTTATTGTAACAGTACCCCATTATATCCAACAGAGGGCGTTGCACACTGCCAAATGTCAAGAAAAACGACCAGTGGTAGTCAAACGCTTATTTATTCAGACACAATCCAACACGTATCTAGTGCAACTGAAAACCTACGCCGTCAACTATACTGATTGGCCGCATGTCTTTGCAAATGAACTTCGTTAACTTTTTAGTGATGGCCTCTTGTTTTGCAGCGGGAAGAGAAGTGGTCGGGCTGTAAAACGCTGTTAGCCTGGGTTGTTTGGGAAGCGGGCCGTCTGTTTTGTCTTCACCAACTTGTTTCCATTCGGTCGGGTGTGCAGCTATTAAATGCGTCCTCAAATTTGTGGTAGTGGAGTGATATGCCAGCTCTGCATCGCATAACTTGCAAACGGCCTTGGTTTTGTCGACAACTTGACCTCCAACTGACCAGAATCCAAAAAAGCGCCAAACAGTACTTTTTAAATGAGTTGGCTTAACAATGACTCTGTCCTCCGTGGTGGAGTTGTTGACTTCACCGGATTCCATTTCCCCGGTTTGTTTTTTGGGCTCGCGGGGTTGTGTAACTTGTGTTTCATACATTTTCTGCTCATCGGATTCGCTGGTGTGTCTACAGTGAGTGAATAACTACAATGACTGAGGAGGGGAGGTGGAGCGCAGTCCTTGCTTCTTTGTTGTGACACGTGACTGCAGCTACACACACAGGCCAGTAAGGGACGCACCATGGGACATAACGGAGGAGAATCAATGCGGGCGCTACCCTGTCACTTATTATGTAAATACGACAATCCATCTATAAAATATATATTGTAAATTATTCGAATGTTCATTTTTACGTTCGAATGTACATATTTTTCCCACATTCGAGGAATATCCGAAATTCGAATATTAATTTACCAGCCCTAGTAAGAACGTATTCATCCATGTCAAGTCTTTTTGTTTTTTCACAGTCTTGTTTTGTTCACAGTCTTGCTAAGAATTTTTGATATCCGGCTAAGCCGCGATTTTTGTTAAACCTTTTTGTGAAAATAAATTAAGTTTTGAATTCCAAGGATCTGCATCCGCATCCTTTCTCCTCACACCCCTCCCCACTTGACAGATATGGGTCTGTAGTTGCAGCAGTATTCTTTGTCTTTACCTTCTTTTGGAATAATAGAGATAATGGCTTCTTTCCATGAGGGAGGGATCTTGCCTGACCTGAGACTATAATTAAATGAGTCCTGTAGTAGCAGGATTAACTCTTCCTTGAATGTTTTATAAAAGGAAGCTCCCAGTCCATCAGCTCCCAGTGACTTCCCTGATTTCGCCCGACCATTGCCTCTTTAATCTCTTCGACTGTAATCTTTGAAGTCAATATTGCATTTTGCTTTGTGCCTATTGCTGGTAAGTCTAAGTTGTCTAAAATATCCATCAAGTGTTCTTCACCTGCAGGAGTAGGCTGTGAATATAAATTGTTGTAATATTCCTCAAATACCTTTTCTATTTCTTCTGGTTCATTTAGAATTTTATTAGTCGCAGGGTCCCTTATTTTATGAATATTAGTTATTGCTTGTTGTTTCCTTATGCGTCTAGCCATGACTTGAGTGGCTTTAGATCCTCCCTCGTAATAGGTCTGTTTTATAAACCTTGCTTTCCTTTCCACCTCTTCTAACAAAATTTCATCTATTTTTTTTCTGACTTCTTTAATCTGATTAAATATATCTGAATCTTTTGACTGCTTGTGATTCTGTTCCAGTTCTTTTAATTTTTCAATTTGTTTCTGATACGTTTCTAGTCTGACTCTCTTTAAAAATGCTGTGTGTGAAATCAACCTCCCTCTGATCACTGCCTTCAGGGCATCCCATAAGATTGTCGGATCAACTTCCCCATTGTCATTTTCTTTCCGATATCTGGTTATTTCCCCTTTTATTTCTCCAACTAGTCCCTTATTGTTCAGTATGCCTTCGTTAAGTCTCCATACTGTATTTTTCCTCTTATTGTTCAAATGAATTTTTAGGTAAATAGCACTATGGTCTGATACATCAGCCACCCCTATCTTACATTCCCTCACTTTGTGTATATCTCCTTTACTCATTAGAAAGTAGTCAATTCTGGAGTACATAGCATGTGGAGCTGAGTAGTGGGTATCATCCCGATCAACTGAATGTAATTCTCTCCATACATCCTGCACATCCATTTCTAACATCATTGTATTCATATATCTATTAATTTGTTTTTTGTTTCTCTTCATACTTGTAGTGTCTAACCCGTAATTCAATACCACATTAAAATCCCCACCGCACACTAATGTCCCTTCTGTTTCCAGATTTATAAGATCAAAACCTTTTTCATAAAATGCTTTTCCACTTTCCGGAGGAGCATACACATTGAGCAGTGTCACCAATTGGTTTTCTAATTTCCCTTTTATCATGATATATCTTCCCTTCTTATCACTAACTTCTTTGATCAGTTCGAACTCTACTGTGTTAGAAATCAGTGTCACCACACCCCTCTTGTGATTCTGCCCAAAGGAACTGGAAAATGAGTTCCTGTAGCCCAGCTTTTTAAACTTTGCATGTTCCTCCTGTGATAGGTGAGTTTCTTGAAGAAAAATAACCTGCATTTTCTCTCTTCTAAACTTAGATTGAGCTTTATTTCTTTTTTTGATATTGTTTAAGCCGTTAATGTTCAGCGACACCACCCTTATATCATTATATTGCATTGTTTGTATCCCTTGAAATAATTCCTAGCCCCTCCACTGTAATGTTGTCAACCAACGTTTCCCCATGAACAAAGTATGAACGAACACAAAAACTGAACTTCCAAGCAAAAAAGGGCCTCAATCCCCATAGGCCCTGTCTCCCTGTTGGTGGGAGTGAGGGATAACTTTTTCTGAACAAAAGCCCCCCCCTAGTGGTTTGGGGTATACCTTAAATAGGCCTTCCCATCCTACTAGGTAAGTCCAACAATCAGTAGCTTCGTAGCTCTCTCTGTTGATTCACATGTAAACATAAACATTAGAGAAGTCTCATTTGTAAGAGAGGAAGGGTAATCTTAAGAGTCGCCACTCTAAGTCTTCTCTAGTGGAACCCTTTCTGTTGTATCAGATTTAGATAAAGATAAAAAATAAAATTAAAAGAACATCGTATCAACCTTTACCTTAAAAATAGTGAGCCTTTAGCTCTTCTGGGCTCCCTAGGGACTCTTCCCCTCCCTCTCTCTCTCTCTCTGTTGACCAAAGTCTTCCTCGTCTCCTCATCTTCTAAACTCCTGCAGCTTTTCTCTCGCTCGGTTCGCTGCGTCTTGGTTGGCGTCCTCGGATGCGGCGGACCCTCTGTTTATCTCCTGCCTCTCTCCGGCGCATAGCCACGGTGAAGCTCTCCGGATCCGCTCCTCGAGTGAAGGTTCGCTGCTGTGCTGCTCGCCCGTCTCCAGCCCTCTTTTCCGCATGTCCCGCGCTGCGTCTTCGGCGCTATTATAGATCTTGGGCCTGTCTGACCAGTGGATTCTTATCCTACTCAGAGGTGTCTGAAAGCGTATCTTTTTATCTTTTAGAACCTTTTTGATTTCGGAATAGGATTTACATTTCTTCATCACCTCGGTGGGGTAATCGTGGTCAAAAAATATCTGTCTCCCGTCGACTATTATTTTTTCTTTCCAGACTTTAGCCAAAATGCTCTCTTTAGTCTCGTACTTAAGAAAGTTGACCACAATGGACCTCGATGCTCCCAGTGGCGGTTTCTTTCCGAGACTTCTGTGCGCACGTTGGATATGGAGCTCGGTTCCCTCCGGAAACGCGAGCTCTCGGCGGAGGAGACCCTCCACCAGTTCTTTCACAGACTCATTGTCCCGTTCAGCCACATTATAAATTCTCAAATTACAGCGTCTTCCATGACCTTCCACTTCGGTCAGCTTCTCTTGAAGTTTTGTTTGCTGTTTTAGTAGAGTGAGGGCGCCTCCTTCGCCTCGATGTTCCACTCCTCCAACTCTGCCACTCGCACCTGTGCCTCGGTTATATCCTTCCGCTGCTCTTGTATTTCCGCAACGTTTTGTGCCAATTTTCGGTAAACCGGCAAACTCTCGCCTCACCTCCTCTTTAAATTCCTCTTTGAATGTCGTAAGGTCCTGTTTCATCTCTTTTTTGAGGTCACGTATCTCCTTCGTAATGGCAGCCAGTCCCTCGAGTACCGACCGGGCCTGGCTGGAATCGTCGTTTTCCTCGCTTGCCGTCTCGTCTTCAACCTCGTGTTCTTCCTGGTCTTTGGACATCGTTTTTTTCTTTAAACTTCTCTGCCGTCGTCCCCCACTCATTGCTTGTCGGCTTGAATTCGAGTTTTCAATATTTTCGTAGTTCGGGGGAGATTCTTGTCTAATCGACTCAGGAGCTCTGTTTTATTCTGCCATCTTGCTCCGCCACCCTGCCCGGAAGTCCAAGTTAGTTAAGTTTTAGTTAATTAATCCTGTTAACCTGCTAGTTGTAGTTTAGCTGCAGCTAGCTAATGTGAGCAAGACGGGTCTAAACGGGTCTCGAGACATTCGCCTATCTAATTCAACTAATTAAAATATTCAGCCAATTTTTAGATATCATAAATAACTGTATAACATTCATCAAAATAAATAAACTATTATTAAACTATTATTAATTTCAGCCTGAATGTAAAATGCTCCCTTCTGATAATTTTATCTAAGTTCATTCCTTCAGAGCAACAGCTATTGCCATCTTTTTATTTCAGCATGACTTTGCAGCTGTGATAATGAATTGTTTCTCTCTTGTTGTTGTCAGGGTGGTCAGCAGATGTGGTGGTCTCTGCTGTCATGCTGCCATGGATCAACCCTCTTTAGGACTTCAGCACATTTCTACTATGTCCAAACCCATCAATTTGATCAAATACAGTTCATTGTTGCAGATTAATCTACCCAGCAGTATAAATAGCCGTAAAAGAACTTCTTTATTGAGGCTTGTTTTCCATTTTCCATGATGACATTTTATAATAAAATGTTTGGTTGAAATCTGTTTGTTTTTGCACAGCTGACACACTCATGTTTTCATTTAATATGGTTTTAACCAGAAAAAGTTTGATTTAGATTAATTTTTAATCAATTATTTCATATTTTACAACAGTTTTCTGGCTTGAAGCACAATAAATAGGGTTACAGATGCATGTATTCAGTTCAAATGAAAAGTAAAAAGGGAAATATAGAACATCTTAGGATATCACCTGTTTCGTCCCAGCTTCCTACGCACTTAGCTCTACTCTTAGCTGTTTGGTTTTGGAAGGAAATGCACTTATGATTTGACCTGAAGTTCTTTTTGCTTACCGATGTTGAACACACTTATTGTAAGTCGCTTTGGATAAAAGCATCTGCAAAATGACCGTAATGTAATGTAATGTAATAGAATTATTATGTCTTCTACAGAAAAGAAGAATTCATCCCAGGTCATCAGTCAGAGCATCTACAGCCACATATTTCCCTCCAAGTCTTTTAAAGCTTCTTTAAAATAATTTATTCAGATCATTTTTCATCAGACACCAGAGAGAACAGACAGACTGAATGACATCTTCTACAGATGGAGTGTTTGGGACAACAGGAGTAGATCCTGGGAACAGACAGTAACATCAGGCTCTGTTGGAGGATGTAGATCTGAAGGTAAGCTGGACCACTGGCATGATGAAGTATAAAGGAGGACGAGGTACAGCTGTCCCCTGCTAGCATGCAGGGGTACACTTTACTTTGATAAAATACATATTCAGTGTAGTAATTGTCAGGTTCAAATACCTACAAATTCATAAAGAAGAGAGAGAGAGACGTTTAGTATTTTTTATACTCATGAGGAGAGCTGATGAGGAGACAGCTTTCACAGCTTCATCCTGATCACTCTAACCATCTCCTCACGCCTCCTCCATTTTATTCAGAAGTGGGTGTGTACAAACAGCTCTCAAAAGAAAGGAAGGGGGATCCAGTTTCAGGCCGCATTCCTAAAAGTGGAATTTACGACCTCCACACAAATGAGCAAAGCACAACTTTGCTTAAAACTCTTGATCAATACAACAAAAAACAGAGTATATATGGGATAACTAACATAAAATGTATTTACAACTCAACAGTAATCAATGCACATTATTGGTCAATATTTACCAAAAAAATTCGTTGTAAATGTTAAAGTTGTCGTTTTTGTGCTCTGTCCCGCTAAAACCCGTTCAAACTGACTGACAGCGCTGTGACGTTAGAACCAGATTTGGAACTATTCGGGCTGCATGAGCCCCGTGACCGTGTATCACAGTCTTGTGCTAGCTCAAAGAGTGTCGTAACTCTCTTTTTATAAGGCTCTGATTATGATGACACGCGAAGGCAGTGCAAGTTCAGATGGAGGGCAGGAAGTAAAAATGGAGAATACGTCTATGGAGGAAACCGTTGCAGAGAGTCCATATTGTACAGATTTATAGACAGTTTTGAGACAAAGATACAAACAATTAATCTCATGAAGATGAGTGACTTTTCGACAGAACCTAAAGATTTGCCACAAAAACCAAACCAAAAGCCAAGTTAGCGAGCTAACATACCTCCGACCAAGTGGTCGCTGCAGAAACGGGCATTAGCAGTCTCTGCTCTTCCGTCTATCTTCAGTTCTTTAAAAAAAAATAAAAATTCTTTTCTTGGTTAGGACGATTAGAGCAACCGTAAGCCACAAACACCACACAGCCATTTTTTCAGTCGGCAGATCCTCAGTTCACTTCCTGCCCTCCATTTGAATTTCCCGCTCTCGCGATGCAGCAATGTGACGTCATGTGAAAACGACCTATTAAACGACATATTATGGACACTGTGCGTCTGCTCATCCATCAACCATAGCCATTAACGAACGCAACATGGTGTCAGAAGTGGGATTGAGAAAGACGTCCTAAACCTGAAAGAAAACTGAGAACGGGCAAAAAGACGAAATGGGCAAAGAACACAGGTAGCAGTGTCAACTGGTAGATCAATGCTTTTTATTGTGTTTTTATGTAGGATGTATTTTGGAGTGTTATTTTAATGCATGCATCATCTGTGACCTGAAGGTTGTTGTTTTTGTGTGGAGCTTGTGTCGCATGATGTGTGGTGGACATTTTGCATGCAATTGACATATTAATGCTGGACTTTTATTTTCTCTCCGGAAAGTAATTGATCTGACCACACCCTCACCGGAGATGAGCGCCGGTAATGAGAAACACCAGGTGCGCTCACAGATGGATGGATATAAGGTGGTAGGTTAGACACAGAAGAATCAGGGTAAAAAGAAAGGAACGACATGCAGGAAGGACAGTAGGACCGGTAAAGGGGGAACCGGGGAACTGGGGGAACCGGCAAGGGGGAACCGAGAAGAAAGAAAGAAAGAAAGAAAGGACAGCAGCAACAGCAAGGGGAGCCGATAAGAGGAAGGACAGCAGCACAATAGGAACGGCAAGGGGAACGGGAGTGGAAGGAAGACGACCACTTCTTCGCTGGGGCCAAATGGGTGAAACTGGAGCCTGCCGTCGGCTACGCGGATCTGAGCAGTGGTTTCATCCCAGGACAAAGACTTAACACAACGGCCAGTGTTAAAGTGGTCAAGGAAAGTACTTCCTCCCTCTCGTAATTGTTCAAAGTATTTGTCCTTTTTATCGTTGCTGGAAGCTTAGTACTCCTCTCTGTCCTTCGAGGTGTGGCTGGCCGTGGTTACGTAGGACGTGGATATCAGCTGATGGAAAAGCGTTGAGAAGAGAACCCCACGGACCCGGCCACTTGGCGGATGATTGCGCACTGGACCTTGAAGCCCATTTGAAGACTCCTTGGGCTGTTGACTGCTGCACTTTATTTGTTTAGCCTCTTGCCTCTTTTTATCCTCTTTTATTTGTTATATTTTAATGGTTTTAAATTATGGCTTTTCATTATTTCTGATCAGCACATTTTATTGTTTTTTTTTAGCTTATTGCTTTTTTATTTGGTTTTAGTCTATTGTCTTTTATATTTGATCTGAAATAAACATCATTGTGAATCCCAACTTTCTGTGTTAAGGGTAATTCTCCTTGGATTGTGGCGTAATCACAGCCACTGCGGGTTCCTTCAGCTGGCAAGTACGACTGAGATCTGAGATGAAGGTATAATGCTTTATTTTATTCACTCTTTCAGTGATCCTTTCAGTGATCCTCTCAGCACGGCCTCCCTCCTGCGCTTCCTGCGCTGTCGGCCGGCTTGTTCTCCTCCTCCCTGGTTCCAGCACGCTACTGTGTTTAAAAAGGAGAGTGATTAGACAAGTGGATGCTGGTGTACTAATCACTCACCTGGTGCTGCTCCCCTGAGCTCTCTCCACACCTCTCTCCTGCAGCTGATGCACCACGCCCCCTCCACATACCTCCACCGCCCGACTTAGGCCGGGGAGCCGCCCAGCCTAGCCCACTCCCCCCCCCCCACTCCCCCTCATGCGAGCGGGAGAGGAAGTCGGCGACAGCCATCTGGGGCCCTGGCCTATGGATCACCTTGAACTTGAAGGGTTGAAGCGCAAGATGCCAACGGGTGATCCGCGCGTTGGCATCCTTCATGCGGTGGAGCCACTGGAGGGGGGCATGGTCCGAGCAGAGGGTGAATGGGCGCCCCAGCAGGTAATAACGCAGAGCGCCGACCGCCCACCGGATGGCCAGGCACTCCCTCTCCACCGTGCTGTACCTGGTCTCCCTCTCCGAGAGTTTCCGGCTGATGTACAGCACCGGGCGGTCGACAGCCTTAATCAACGTCACCCACTCGCCGTGTGACCACAAATGGCCCTTGCCACTTGGCGAGTAATTTTGAGCTGGAAGATGGGAGCAATACAAGCACTTTATCTCCCGGTGCAAATTGTCTTAACCGAGATCCTCTGTTATACAGCCGCTGCTGACGTTCCTGGGCCCGGAGCAAATTCTCACGTGACAACTGCCCTAGTGTGTGGAGTTTTGCTCTCAGGTCCAGGACGTACTGAACTTCGTTTTTACTGGGGCTCGGACCTTCCTCCCAGCTTTCTTTAACCAGGTCCAAAACCCCGCGTGGTTTTCTGCCAAACAGCAGTTCAAAGGGAGAAAATCCCGTGGAGGCCTGGGGTACCTCGCGCACTGCAAACAGCAGAGGATCTAGCCACCTGTCCCATTTACCACTATCCCCGTGCACAAACTTACAGATCATGGACTTCAAAGTCTTATTCAGGCGCTCAACGAGGCCGTCAGTTTGGGGGTGGTAAACACTCGTTCGAATTGACTTGATACCCAATAATCCGTCCAGTTCTCTCAGTGTTCGTGACATAAATTGTGTGCCTTGATCAGTCAGGATCTCTTTCGGGATCCCGACTCGGGAGATCATTTGAAACAGTGCCTGTGCAACACTCTTTGCAGATATGCTGCGCAGTGGCACTGCCTCTGGATATCGTGTTGCGTAATCCACCAGGACTAACACAAAGCGATATCCGCGTGCGCTTCGGTGAAATGGCCCGATGAGATCCATCCCAATCCGCTCAAACGGGACCTCAATCAGCGGTAACGGGTGCAACGGCGCTCTCGGGATGGCCGGTTGGTTAACCAACTGGCATTCGGGGCAGGACGCACACCAGCGGCGTACATCCGCCCGAATGCCTGGCCAATAGAATCGGGCCATTACACGGTTCAGTGTCTTTTCATACCCCATATGCCCAGCCATCGGGTTGTAATGAGCCGCCTGGAAAACCATTTCCCGGCGGCTTTTCGGGACCAACAACTGGGTTACTGTTTCCTCTTTCTGAGTGTCACGACTCACTCTGTACAATCTATCCCTGCACAATGAAAAGTGTGGATATGTTAACGGTGCGTCAGGGTGCACCATGTGACCATCAATTTTTATCACTTGGTCAAAGGCAAAGCGTAGAGTATCATCACGAGACTGTTCAAGTGGAAAATCTTCCATGGAGTCAAACACGGGAACCTGCGGCGCCTCCTCGGGAGGCGCTGCCGGCTCCCCCTCCCCGTCTGCAGTGTCGGACAACCTCGCGTCACCACTGAGCACCGCGCACATATCCCATGTCCCTGCTGGTCGTGAGTGCACCCCGACACATTGCCCCACCAGTTTATCAAACCCAGGCCAATCCGTACCCAAAATCAGGGGGTGCACCAGGCGGGAGCTAACCGCAGTCTTCACACTATGCTTTTTCCCCTTATAACGAATTTCCACTGGGACTACAGGGTATCTGTGAATATCCCCATGTACACACCTAATATCCACCCACCCCGCCTCTATCAAAGCCCCGGGTCGAATCAGATTCTGGTGAACTATAGACTGCGTGCAGCCTGAGTCCACCATTGCCTGATGTGTACCCCCCTGAATCCTTACCGGAACGCTGTACGTCCCTCCTGGACCGGCGGAGGGTGCTGGAGGGCCGACAACCCGGTTCACCTGGCCGACCTCCATTAGCGGGCACTCGCGGCGAAAGTGACCGGGCTGCCCGCACCTCCAACACTCCTGCACTGCCGCCTGAGGGACCCTCTGCGGGTCAGGAGCAGCTCCTGTAGCGGCTGGAACCTGGAGTGGACAGAGGCGGGAGAGGTTAGTGCGGGGCAGTGGCGATGGTCTGGCAGTTGTGTGGTGCAGGGGCTCGGCGGCGGACTGCCCCCTTCGGGGCGCTGGTGTGGGACGGCTGGGAGTTGCTGGCCGCGCCTCCAGTGTCCGGCCCCGGGAGAAGACCGCCAGATGATCCTCCGTGAGGGTGATTGCGGTCGCCAGCTCCGTCGGTCGGTGACAGCGCACCCACTCTGCCGTACCCATTGGCAGCCCCTCCACAAACTGCTCCAGTATTATTTGTTCCAGCTTTCTTTCCTCGCCCTTGGATCCCCCTGGCTGCAGCCACCTAGTCGCCGCGTCCTTCAGCTGCTGCGCATATGTTAATGGTCGGTCCGTGGGGCTCAGTTTCGTCCCCCGAAACCGGCGGTGATGGTCCTCCGCCGAGTAGCCGAGGCGATCCAGCACTGCCCTCCTGATCGCCGTATAATCCCGAGCACGCGCAGGGAGGCCCAGCGCCGCTGTTTGGGCGTCCCCTGACAGGAGGGGAAGCACCCGTACCACCCACTCTTCCTCCGGCTACCTACATGCCTCCGCCGTCGCCTCGAACATATCGAGGAATGATTGTGGCTCGTCGGTTGGGGACATTTTGTGGAGTGCGACCGATGCGAGTGGGGGAGCTGGTGTTCCTGCTCCGGCCTGCCCCACCATCACCTCCAGCAGGTGGGTCTGCCGCTCTGCTTGGTCCTGCAGCACTGCCAGCTGCTGCCTGCTGAGGGCCGCCTGGTCCCGGCTCATCGTCGCGACCTCCGCCAGCAGCTGGGCCAGCATGGTGATCGGCTGCTGTGGTTCCGTCATCTCAGTTTTCCTTTTTTTTTTTTTTTTCCGTCTGCTGAGTCCCAAGTTGGGCGCCAATGTGGCGTAATCACAGCCACTGCGGGTTCCTTCAGCTGGCAAGTACGACTGTGATCTGAGATGAAGGTATAATGCTTTATTTTATTCACTCTTTCAGTGATCCTTTCAGTGATCCTCTCAGCACGGCCTCCCTCCTGCGCTTCCTGCGCTGTCGGCCGGCTTGTTCTCCTCCTCTCCCCTGGTTCCAGCACGCTACTGTGTTTATAAAGGAGAGTGATTAGACAAGTGGAATCTGGTGTACTAATCACTCACCTGGTGCTGCTCCCCTGAGCTCTCTCCACACCTCTCTCCTGCAGCTGATGCACCACGCCCCCTCCACACCCAACTTTCTGTGTTAAGGGTAATTCTCCTTGGATATATGGCGGTGAATGAATGGGATCAGAGGCACAAAGCGTGTCATACCCCGGTATGATAGGTGGTGCTGTACCCATTCCAACTGTTGCTAATAGAGCCACTTCCTGTTGACCTCTTCACCACCAACAACAACAACAAACTCAGGCATTGGAGAAAGATGGAGAACGCAGAGCAAGATGAAGCTACGTCCCTCTACATTTGGTCTGTGATGAGCTGCTTGTTGCACAAACGCGATGCAAAAGCAAGTAGACTTCGGCGTCTCCCCTCATCTTCGCCATCCCGCTCACCTTGATTCCATCGGCAAGCTCGATCATGTGGTCCTCGTGTCTGAAGCTCTTGTCAGCTGTTTTGAACTTTGTTGCTCGTTGATCATGTGTAATTTGGCGCCGCAGTCGACCATGAGACTCTTCTTGTTTTCTCTTTGTGTAGGAAAGCCACTCAACTTGAAGAAACAGAAAGATGTAGGCTCTGCCTCCGTGTCTCCCTCAGCTTTCTTCACACGGTCACGGCCTCGTCCTCAGCCGCGCACCCTTCCACGCTGTGCTGTGTCCTAGCCATGTGTCCCTTTTTACCGCATGTGTAACACTCGACATCAGCCAGGTCCATTTTCTTTCTTTTTCCTCTTCAACGCGACCTCATTGCCTCACTTGCCTTCATCACGTTGTCTTCTTCTACATTTATGTCAATCCTCCCATTTCTCTCAGTACTCTCATAACTTCGCTCACACGTTACGGTGTCATTTGTCTGGGTGATGTGGATGACGAATGGCTTGTATGAATCAGGTAGCCCCTTTACTATCATAGCTATCTGAAGCCAGTCACTAATATACTCGTCTGCTCAAATATGCATCACAAGTGGGCATGTAGTAGGACGGCTACATATGAGAAGTTTGGATACACAGCTCTCGGTGAGACGGTGAATGAAGAAAATTATGCTGTAGGACTTCTGCGGCTGTGGGCAGTTAGGTAAACTGTTTGCTTATAGCTGCCGCTTTGTCATTAAAAAATGAGGCAAAGGTGTCTTCTGTCAGATTGGAAGCAGGTGGCGGAGGTGGAGGGTTTGGTAGAGTTTTGAAGGTGGAAAACAGTTTCCGGGTGTCAGTAGTAGATCTTACGGAGTTAGGACTCGGTCTCATCGGGGTTGTCATTTTGCTTGCTGTCATGTAGAAACTTTGCACCTGTTGAGAGTCTCACCGCCTTAGTTTAGGTTTGGGTCGATAAAATTGTCACCCTTCGTGGAATTATTTTGACAGCTCTGATTTGACAAATTTGTATCATACGTTTGATAATATGGTTTTGCTATTGGCTAATCTGTTACAAAGCCCCGCCTCCTCGGGCCGATTTCTCCATTGCCCCATGGGCTGAATTTGAGACATACAGACAGTGGACATACAGGAAAACAGATTTCACACAGTAGTTTGTAGTTTTTTTAAATTATATTTTACACATGCTTCTGGGTATATCAATGTTTTAAACACAAAAATGAGAAATCTTGAGATTTTTGTAAAATTCTTATGAATAATGCTTTCTGTTGGGAGGGCGGCACCCTAGCGCCCTCTATTAGCCGCCGCTGCTGCAAAGTAAAGCATAACTTTACTGAATTCCACATGGACTTCTCAAATTATATGACAGAGCTGTGTACTCAAAAATGAGGAGTTTGAGGAATTTGATCAGTAAAGAAATGCTATCATCAAAATAGAAACATAAGCCCAGAATAATCAGTAAGATCCTGATGGATATTGACTGGACTTGAGAAGGGATGTCTCCACTGCTTGACAGAAAATACTGTTTTATGCTGTTGAATTACAGTTTCTTATTGGTAACTGAGCATTAACTGTTAATTTACATGTAAGCATGAATATTTAACAGTATTTTACAATTATTTTAAAATACAATAAGATACTGTCAAAATCAACCGTAAATTTACAGCAATTCATTACAAATACTTTTTTATGCTGTTAAATTACAGTTATCTACTGGTATTGTTAAATGACTGATTTAACTGTTAATTTACATGTGAGGGATGAATATTTACCAGTATTTTACAATTATTATAAAATACAGTAGGATACTGTTGAAAATCCACCATAAATATACAGCAATTCGTTACAGTGTATATACGTATCATTTTTTTTTTTTTCCCCTTGTCCTGTCCAGCATTATGGCAGCAGAATTGTAATCTGAATACCGTTTATGCTAAACACATTTGCTATGCCAAGGGAAGCTTTATGAATGTAAAGCTCCCCTTGACGCCCATCAACTCCTCATTTTTATTTATTAATTTTAATTAAATTTGTTACAATATTTAACATCCATCCAGCCATCCATCATCTTCCGCTGGTCCGGGGATCGGGTCGCGGGGGCAGCAGCTTGAGCAAAGAGACCCAGACGTCCCTGTCCCCGGCCACTTCCTCCAGCTCTTCTGGGGGGACCCCGAGGCGTTCCCAGGCCAGCCGAGAAACATAGTCTCTCCAACGTGTCCTGGGTCTTCCCCGGGGCCTCCTCCCAGTGGGACGGGCCCGGAACACATCACCGGGGAGGCGTCCAGGAGACATTCTCACTAGATGCCCGAGCCAGCTCATCTGACTCCTCTCGATGCGGAGGAGCAGCGGTTCTACTCCGAGCCCCTCCCGGATGACCGAGCTTCTCACCCTATCTCTAAGGGAGAGCCCAGACACCCTGCGGAGGAAACTCATTTCGGCCGCTTGTATTTGCGATCTCGTTCTTTTGGTCCCTACCCACAGCTCGTGACCATAGGTGAGGGTAGGAACATAGATTGACCGGTAAATCGGGCCGGTGCAGAGCCCGCATCACTGCAGACGCCGCACCGATCCGTCTGTCAATCTCCTGCTCCATTCGTCCCTCACTCGTGAACAAGACCCCGAGATACTTGAACTCCTCCACTTGGGGAAGGATCTCATTCCCGACCCGGAGAGAGCATTCCACCCTTTTTTCCGGCCGAAGACCATGGTCTCAGATTTGGAGGTGCTGATTCTCATCCCAGCCGCTTCACACTCGGCTGCAAACCGCTCCAGTGAGAGCTGAAGGTCACGGCCTGAGGACGCCAACAGAACCAAATCGTCCGCAAAAAGCAGAGACCCGATTCTGAGGTCGCCAAACCGGACCCCCTCAACGCCCTGGCTGCGCCTAGAAATTCTGTCCATAAAAATTATGAACAGAATCGGTGACAAAGGGCAGCCCTGACGGAGTCCAACCCTCACAGGAAACATGTTCGACTTACTGCCGGCAATGCGGACCAAACTCTGACACCGGTCATTCAGAGACCGAACAGCCCATATCAAGGAGTCCGGCACTCCATACTCCCGGAGCACCCCCCACAAGAGTCCCCGAGGGACACGGTCGAACGCCTTCTCCAAGTCCACAAAACACATGTAGACCGGTTGGGCGAACTCCCATGCACCCTCCAGGATCCTGCGGAGGGTATAGAGCTGGTCCACTGTTCCACGGCCAGGACGAAAACCACACTGCACCTCCTGAATCCGAGATTCGACTATCCGGCGGATCCTCCTCTCCAGTACCCCCGAAAAGACCTTACCAGGGAGACTGAGGAGTGTGATCCCCCTATAGTTGGAACACACCCTCCGGTCCCCCTTTTTAAAGAGGGGGACCACCACCCCGATCTGCCAGTCCAGAGGCACTGCCCCCGATGTCCACGAGATGCTGCAGAGGCGTGTCAACCAAGACAGCCCCACAACATCCAGAGCCCCGAGGAACTCAGGACGGACCTCATCCACCCCCGGGGCCCTGCCACCGAGGAGTTCTCCGACCACCCCGGCGACCTCAGCCCCAGAGATGGGAGGTCCCACGTCCGAGCTCCCCAACTCCGCCTCCCCATCGGAAGGCGCGTCGGTAGGACTGAGGAGGCCCTCGAAGCACTCCCCCCACCGACTCACGGCGTCCCTAGTTGAAGTCAGCAGAGCCCCGCCCTCACCATACACGGTGTTGACGGTGCACCGCTTCCCCCCCCGAGCCGCCGGATGGTGGACCAGAATCTCCTCGAGGCCGTCCGGAAGTCGTTCTCCATGGCCTCCCCGAACTCCTCCCAAGCCCGAGTTTTTGCCTCAGCAACCGCCGAGGCCGCGTTCCGCTTGGCCTGTCGGTACCCATCAGCTGCTTCCAGAGTCCCACTGGCCAAAAAGGCCAGATAGGACTCCTTCTTCAGCTTGACGGCTTCCCTCACCACTGGTGTCCACCAGCGGGTTCGGGGATTGCCGCCACGACAGGCACCGACCACCTTACGGCCAAAGCTCCGGTCGGCCGCCTCAACAATGGAGGCACGGAACATGGCCCATTCGGGCTCAATGTCCCCCACCTCCCCGGGGACATGGTTGAAGCTCTGCCGGAGGTGGGAGTTGAAACTCCTCCTTACAGGGGATTCCGCCAGCTGTTCCCAACAGACCCTCACAATACGTTTGGGCCTGCCAGGTCTGACCGGCTTCCTCCCCCACCAGCGGAGCCAACTCACCACCAGGTGGTGATCAGTTGACAGCTCCGCCCCTCTCTTCACCCGAGTGTTCAGGACATACGGCCGCAAGTCCGACGATACGACTACAAAGTCGATCATCGAGCTGCGGCCTAGGGTGTCCTGGTGCCAAGTGCACATATGGACCCCCTTATGCCTGAACATGGTGTTCGTTATGGACAGTCCGTGACGAGCACAGAAGTCCAATAACAAAACACCACTCTGATTTAGATCGGGGGGGCCATTCCTCCCAATCACGCCCCTCCAGGTCTCACTGTCATTGCCCATGTGAGCATTGAAGTCCCCCAGCAGGACGAGGGAGTCTCCCGGAGGAGCACTCTCCAGTGCCTCCTCCAGGGACTCCAAAAAGGGTGGGTACTCTGAACTGCCGTTCGGTGCATAGGCACAAACAACAGTCAGGACCCGTCCCCCCACCCTAAGGCGGAGGGAGGCTACCCTCTCGTCTACCGGGGTGAACCCCAATGTACAGGCGCACAGCCGGGGGGCAATAAGTATGCCCACACCTGCTCTACGCCTCTCACCGCGGGCAACTCCAGAGTGGAAGAGAGTCCAACCCCTCTCGAAGAGGCTGGTTCCGGAGCCCAAGCCATGCGTCGAGGTGAGTCCGACTATATCTAGCCGGAACCGCTCAGCTATTTAACATGATATGATAATAGTGCCGAACCGGACCGGGGGACAGAGAGAGAGGGAAAGCGAAGAAGAGAAAAAAAGAACAGAAACATGAAGAGACAAACATAAAAAACAATGAAAAATCCGACAACCAGCTGCTACACCTGTAAAAACAAAACTGAAGACGATTCACGGCTTTTGTGGGGAATCCAACCTTAGAAGCACCAGGAGCACCTGTAAACAGACAAGCAGAGAACAAACACACAAACAAAAACAAAAAAACACAAGCAGCAGCAATCTCATCTGATACACAGGTGACCTTAAACCACAGGACAGCACAACAACTGCTTAGTGAGCTGCTTAATGAATGTGAGTGTGAGTGTGAGTGTGTGTGCATGAACATGCAGTACACGTAGATGGTCCCACATAATAACCATGCTTGAATATCAGTGTATAGTGGCACAATCCCCTCCCCCCCCCAGCAATCAGAAGCAGGCCGAGAGGGCCCCCAGACCCAGGCCACCAACAGCCCCCAAGGAGCACAGAACCCGGGAAGCCCACTATAGGGACAACCACGCATCCCCCAGAAGACAGCAGAGGAAGCCCCCAGACAGAGCCCCCACAAGCATCGGGCAGAGCCCCCCCGGCGACCAGAGGCGGCAGCCTACCAGCCCCACCAGGCCCCCGCGCCAGAACCGGCCCCCGCGAGCCCAAGCGCCATCAAAACCCCCCAGGAGGGGCCCCGCCCAACACCCGAGAGGGCCAGGCACCCCAGACAGCCAACCGCAGTGGGCCAGCGCCTGCCCCAGTGCCCCTGGGCAAGCGCCCCGGGAGTCAAGACGTGCCCACTGGTGGGTGAGGCCGCGAGCAGCGGGGAGAAGCAATGCCCCCCCCCCCCCCATCAGGGACAGCACAAGCAGGCCAGAGGACAGCAGGACCCAGACCCAGACACAGTCACCCCATAAATCATATAAGAGAAAAAAAAAAAAAAACACATCCACAAACACTCGCACAGCAGATGCATCCATCCCCCACCTACGCTGAAGTGTGGCGTAGCGGGCACATCCGGGGGCCAGCAGCCCCCCAGCCACCACAGACCCCGAACCAGCAGGACTACTCCTCCTCCTGGCCCCCCCGCCCCAGGCAGCAACCAGGCAACAGGGGTGCGGGAAGACCCCTCCCCTCTCCCCTCTGGCTCTTTGATATTTTCTAATAGTGAGCATTTAAAATTGAGGGGCAAGCAACCTTGTGGAACTGGGAGCGTGGCCCTCCGGGCAGCCTACATACCCAAAGAGCCCTTCCCACCAGATACCACTCAGTGCTATCGCCCCCCAAAACCTAATGTGTGTGTGTGTGTGTGTGTCTCATGATTGGTAATGTCTAAGGTGTAATTAAAACAAGGGCGGGGGGCTGCAGAGTGCAGCAAATGGGACCACCTACGTGGACCCATCCGCTGCCCCTCATAGAACACACCCGCCCTCAAACCCTACGTGTGTGAATGTGTGCTGTGTACAGGAGCCAGAAGGGAGAGGGGTATGGGGATCTAGAAGACCGGGGGAGAGAGGCTCCCCCGGAGAGGCTCCTGATAATTATGCACACGCTTTATGGTTTTGTGCGCCTGTCCAGAAGTTCTGGCTTGAGGTCTGTGAGGACCTATCAACATGGCTAAAGTGTAGTATTCCTGCATGCCCCACACTGTGCATACTGGATGACTTGGACAACATCAACATGGAAATTAACTCTGCACACATGGTCCTCACAGTGCTATGTATCGCAAAGAAAACTAGAAAGCTGCAAGCAGCTGTAGGCGGGACCGAGGTGTGCGTACGTTGGGATGTGCGTACGTTGGGGCATGCGCTGGACGCTGGAGCTGCAGCTCTGCCCACACGCACGATACCCTCTGCGTACGTACGAGCACATAATAACCCAAATGCAGAGGGGTTTTTGAAAATTTCTAGGGGGCGCCACTGAGCCATTTATCTCCGCCCACACACGATACCCTTTACATACGTACGAGGTCATCAGGGTGGACGTGTGTGCCAAGTTTCATGACTTTGCGGTGATGATAAGGCTTTCAAATCAATAACGCCATCACACGATTTTCACCGCCTGAACACGCCCACACCGTTCAGAGTTTGGAAAAGTTTCTCAAGATTTTTATTCCCCCCTTGCTTAAGAGTAACCTGGCTAAGTTTGAAGATTTTAGCATGAAATATGTAGGAGGAGTTTGATCAAGAGCGAGGTGTGAAAAAAAAGAAGATGTGTCCGACCACCATTAGGTGGCGCTGTAGATGGATGTCACTATTTTATATGTGCGCGTTCAGGCTGGGTCCAGCATTCACCGTATGACGTTTGGGACAGATTGGATAATGTGTGTGGAAGTTATAAGCGACTTAATTCTTAGTGACGAGTCATAACTTTGAGGCGTCGCCACGGCCACGCCCTTTGAGGTTTGAAAAAGTTTCTCCATGATTGTTTCCCCCCATGTCTTAAGAGTAAGCTGGCCAAGTTTGAAGTCTATAGCATTAAATCTGTAGGACGAGTTCGATCAAATGCGAGGTGTGGATAGAAAAAGACATTTCCAACCACCAGCAGGTGGCGCTATAGGTGGATGTCACTATGATAATATGTGTGCTTTCAGGCTGGGTCCAGCAATCACCGTATGGAGTCTGGGACAGATTGGATAATGTATGTGGGAGTTATAAGCGACTTAATTTTTTGAGGCCAGTGTTGGCGAGTCATCAAACTTTGAAGCGTCGCCACGCCCACGCCCTTTAAGTTTTGAAAAAGTTTCTCCATGAATTTTTCCCCCCATCTCTTAAGAGTAACCTGGCCAAGTTTCAAGTCTGTAGCATTAAATCTGTAGGACAAGTTCGATCTTAAGCAAGGCGTGTAATCGGTCAAAAATGGCACGAAAATGCACTTTCCATCCAAAATGGCCGACTTCCTGTGTACGTGGGACCATGGCGGCAAGAGACCTTTTTGGGATCTTATACAAGGTGTAGAATCGGTCAAAAATGGCACGAAAACGCACTTTCCCTCCAAAATGGCCGACTTCCTGTGGACGTGGGACCATGGCGGCATGACACTTTTTTGTGCGTCTTGGCATGATGAATGAGTGTACCGAATTTCGTCGTCCCACGCGAAACTAATCCTATTGCGGGGACAATTTTTAAGCATCGTAGGGGGCGCTACAGAGCCAATGAGCGACTCCCAAAAATATAAAGTTTAGATTCTTTCATGTCGTCGACCGGCACGTGGCGCTCGCAAAATTTCCTGAGTTTTCGAGCACCTTTTGCAAAGAATAAGAATAACTAGAAAGCTGCAAGCAGCTGTGAGCGGGACCGAGGTGTGCGTACGTTGGGATGTGCGTACGTTGGGGAATGCGCTGAACGCCGTAGTCGCGCAGCTCTGCCCACACGCAGGATACCCTCTGCGTTAGTACGAGCACATAATAACCCCAATGCGGAGGGGTTGTTGAAAATTTCTAGGGGGCGACACTGAGCCATTTTGCTCCGCCCACACACGATACCCTTTACATACGTACGAGGTCGACAGGGTGGACGTGTGTGCCAAGCTTCATGACTTTGCGATGATGATAAGGCTTTCAAATCAGAAACGCCATTACAAGATTTTCACCGCCTTGCTACGGCCACGCCCTTTGAGATTTGAAAAAGTTTCTCCATGAATTTTTCCCCCCATGTCTTAAGAGTAACCTGGCCAAGTTTCAAGTCTGTAGCATTAAATCTGTAGGACGAATTCGATCAAATGCGAGGTGTGGAAAAAAAGAGATGTTTCCAACCCCCAGCAGGTGGCGCTATAGGTGGATGTCGCTATGATAATATGTACACATTCAGGCTGGTTCCAGCATTCACCGAATGAAGTTTGGGACAGATTAAATAATGTATGTGGGAGTTATAAGCGACTTCATTTTTTGTGGCGAGTGATGGCGAGTCATCGAACTTTGAGGCGTCGCCACGGCCACGCCCTTTGAGGTTTGAAAAAGTTTCTCCATGAATCTTTCCCCCCATGTCTTAAGAGTAACCTGGCCAAGTTTGAAGTCTGTAGCATGAAATCTGTAGGACAAGTTCGATCTTATGCAAGGCGTGGAATCGGCCAAAAATGGCACGAAAACGCACTTTCCATCCAAAATGGCCGCCTTCCTGTGGACGTGGCACCGTGATGGCATGAGACTTTTTTGTGCGTCTGGGCATGATGAATGAGTGTACCAAATTTCGTCGTCTCACGCAAAACTAACCCCAATGTGTGGACCATTTTTAAGTACCCTAGGGGGCGCCACTGAGCCACTTTGCTCCGCCCACACACGATACCCTTCACATACGTACGAGGTTGTCAGGATGGACGTGTGTGCCAAGTTTCATGACGTTGTGATGATGATAAGGCTTTCAAATCACAAACACCATCACACGATTTTCACCGCCTGGCCACGCCCACATTGTTCAGAGTTTGGAAAAGTTTCTCCATGAATTTTTGCCCCCATGTCTTAAGAGTAACCTGGCTAAGTTTGAAGCTTGTAGCATTAAATCTGTAGGAGGAGTTTTATAAAATGTGAGGTGTGGCAAAAAAAGACGTTTCCGACCACCAGCAGGTGGCGCAATAGGAGGATGTCACTATGATAATATGTACGCGTTCAGGCCGGGTCCAGCATTCACCGTTTGAAGTTTGGGACAGATTGGATAATGAGTGTGGAAGTTATAAGCGACTTAATTCTTCATGGCGAGTCATAACTTTGAGGCGTCGCCACGGCCACGCCCTTTGAGGTTTGAAAAAGTTTCTCCATGACTCTTTCCCCCCATGTCTTAAGAGTAATCTGGCCAAGATTGAAGCTTGTAGCATTAAATCTGTAGGACGAGTTCGATCAAATGCGAGATGTGGAAAAAAAGAGATGTTTCCAACCCCCAGCAGGTGGCGCTATAGGTGGATGTCGTTATGATAATATGTACGCGTTCAGGCTGGGTCCAGCATTCACCGTATGAAGTTTGGGACAGATTGGATAATGTATGTGGGAGTTATAAGCGACTTAATTTTTTTTGGCGTGTGATGGCGAGTCATCAAACTTTGAGGCGTTGCCACGGCCACGCCCTTTAAGTTTTGAAAAAGTTTCTCCATGATTTTATCCCCCCATGTCTTAAGAGTAACCTGGCCAAGTTTGAAGTCGGTAGCATGAAATCTGTAGGACAAGTTCAATCTTATGCAAGACGTGGAATTGGCCAAAAATGGCACGAAAACGCACTTTCCATCCAAAATGGCCGCCTTCCTGTGGACGTGGGACCATGGCGGCAAAAGACTTTTTTGTGCGTCTGGGCATGATGAATGAGTGTACCGAATTTCATTGTCCTACGCGAAACTAACCCCATTGCGGGCACCATTTTTAAGCATTGTAGGGGGCGCTACAGAGTCAATGAGCAACTCCCAAAAATATAAAGTTTAGATTCTTTCATGTCGTCGACTGGCAGGTGGCGCTCGCAAAATTTCCTGAGTTTTCGCATACCTTTTGCAAAGAATAAGAAAGAATAACGGAGGAGAAAAATAACTAGAAAGCTGCAAGCAGCTGTAAGCGGGACCGAGGTGTGCGTACGTTGGAATGTGCGTACGTTGGGGCTGGAGCTGGACGCTGTAGTCGCGCAGCTGTGCCCTAACACACGATACCCTCTGCGTATGTACAAACACATAATGACCCCAATGCGGAGGGGTTTTTGAAAATTTCTAGGTGGCGCCACTGAGCCATTTTGCTCCACCCACACACGATACCCTTTACATACGTACGAGGTCATCAGGGTGGACGTGTGTGCCAAGTTTCATGACTTTGCGATGATGATAAGGCTTTCAAATCATAAACGCCATCACACGATTTTCACCGCCTGGCCACGCCCACACCGTTCAGAGTTTGGAAAAGTTTCTCCATGAATTTTCGCCCCCATGTCTTAAGAGTAACCTGGCCAAGTTTGAAGCTTGTAGCATTAAATCTGTAGGAGGAGTTTGAGGTGTGGAAAAAAAAGACGTTTCCAACCACCAGCAGGTGGCGCTGTAGGTGTTTATCACTATGATAATATGTACGCGTTCAGGCTGGGTCCAGCAATAACCGTATGAAGTTTGGGACAGATTGGATAATGTATGTGGAAGTTATAAGCAACTTAATTTTTAATGGCGAGTCATAAATTTGAGGCGTCGCCACGGCCACGCCCTTTGAGGTTTGAAAAAGTTTCTCCATGAATTTTCGCCCCCATGTCTTAAGAGTAACCTGGCCAAGTTTGAAGCTTGTAGCATTAAATCTGTAGGAGGAGTTTGAGTTGTGGAAAAAAAAGACGTTTCCAACCACCAGCAGGTGGCGCTATAGGTGGATGTCACTATGATAATATGTACGCGTTCAGGCTGGGTCCAGCATTCACCGTATGAAGTTTGGGACAGATTGGATAATGTATGTGGGAGTTATAAGCGACTTAATTTTTTGAGGCGAGTGATGGCGAGTCATCAAACTTTGAAGCGTCGTCACGGCCACGCCCTTTAAGTTTTGAAAGAGTTTCCCCATGAATTTTTCCCCCCATGTCTTAAGAGTAATCTGGCCAAGTTTGAAGTCTGTAGCATTAAATCTGTAGGACAAGTTCGATCTTATGCAAGGCGTGGAATCGGTCAAAAATGGCACGAAAACGCACTTTCCATCCAAAATGGCCGCCTTCCTGTGTACGTGGGACCATGGCGGCATGAGACTTTTTTGTGCGTCTGGGCATGGTGAATGAGTTTACCGAATTTCATTGTCCTACGCGAAACTAACCCCATTGCGGGCACCATTTTTAAGCATCGTAGGGGGCGCTACAGAGCCAATGAGCAACTCCCAAAGATATAATGTTTAGATTCTTTCATGTCGTCGACTAGCACGTGGCGCTCGCAAAATTTCCTGAGTTTTCGCATACCTTTTGCAAAGAATAAGAAGAACTAGAAAGCTGCAAGCAGCTGTGAGCGGGACCGAGGTGTGCGTACGTTGGGATGTGCGTACGTTGGGCATGCGCTGGACGCTGGAGCTGCAGCTCTGCCCACACGCACGATACCCGCTGTGTACTTACGAGCACAGCATAACCCCAATGCGGAGGGGTTTTTGAAAATTTCTAGGGGGCGCCACTGAGCCATTTTTCTCCGCCCACACACGATACTCTTTACATACGTACGAGGTCGTCAGGGTGGACGTGTGTACCAAGTTTCATTACCTTGAGATGATGATAAGGCTTTCAAATCACAAACGCCATCACACGATTTTCACCGCATGGCCACGCCCACACCGTTCAGAGTTTGGAAAAGTTTCTCCATGAATTGTTGCCTCCATGTCTTAAGAGTAACTTGGCTAAGTTTGAAGCTTGTAGCATTAAATCTGTGGGAGGAGTTTGATAAAATGTGAGGTATGGAAAAAAAAGACGTTTCTGACCACCAGCAGGTGGCGCTGTTGGTGGATGTCACTATTTTATCTATGCGCATTCAGGCTGGGTCCAGCTATCACCGTATGAAGTTTGGGACAGATTGGATAATGTATGTGGAAGTTATAAGCGACTTAATTTTTCATGATGAGTCATAACTTTGAGGCGTCGCCACGGCCACGCCCTTTGAGGTTTGAAAAAGTTTCTCCATGACTCTTTCCCCCCATGTCTTAAGAGTAACCTGGCCAAGTTTGAAGCTTGTAGCATTAAATCTGTAGGACGAGTTCGATCAAATGCGAGATGTGGAAAAAAAGAGATGTTTCCGACCACCAGCAGGTGGCGCTATAGGTGGATGTCGTTATGATAATATGTACGCGTTCAGGCTGGGTCCAGCATTCACCGTATGAAGTTTGGGACAGATTGGATAATGTATGTGGGAGTTATAAGCGACTTCATTTGTTGTGGCGAGTGATGGCGAGTCATCGAACTTTGAGGAGTTGCCACGCCCACGCCCTTTAAGTTTTGAAAAAGTTTCTCCATGAATTTCTCCCCCCATGTCTTGAGAGTAACCTGGCCAAGTTTGAAGTCTGTAGCATGAAATCTGTAGGACAAGTTCGATCTTATGCAAGGCGTGGAATCGGCCAAAAATGGCACGAAAACGCACTTTCCATCCAAAATGGCCGCCTTCCTGTGTACGTGGCACCGTGATGGCAAGAGACTTTTTGGTGCGTCTGGGCATGATGAATGAGTGTACCGAATTTCGTCGTCCCACGCGAAACTAATCCTATTAAGGGGACCATTTTTATGCACCGTAGGGGGCGCTACAGAGCCAATGAGCAACTCCCAAAGATATAATGTTTAGATTCTTTCATGTCGTCGACTGGCACGTGGCGCTTGCAAAATTTCCTGAGTTTTCGCATACCTTTTGCAAAGAATAAGAATAATAACTAGAAAGCTGCAAGCAGCTGTGAGCGGGACCGAGGTGTGCGTACGTTGGGATGTGCGTACGTTGGGGAATGCGCTGAACGCCGTAGTCGCGCAGCTCTGCCCACACGCACGATACCCTCTGCGTTAGTACGAGCACATAATAACCCCAATGCGGAGGGGTTGTTGAAAATTTCTAGGGGGCGACACTGAGCCATTTTGCTCCGCCCACACACGATACCCTTTACATACGTACGAGGTCGACAGGGTGGACGTGTGTGCCAAGCTTCATGACTTTGCGATGATGATAAGGCTTTCAAATCAGAAACGCCATTACAAGATTTTCACCGCCTTGCTACGGCCACGCCCTTTGAGATTTGAAAAAGTTTCTCCATGAATTTTTCCCCCCATGTCTTAAGAGTAACCTGGCCAAGTTTCAAGTCTGTAGCATTAAATCTGTAGGACGAATTCGATAAAATGCGAGGTGTGGAAAAAAAGAGATGTTTCCAACCCCCAGCAGGTGGCGCTATAGGTGGATGTCGCTATGATAATATGTACACATTCAGGCTGGTTCCAGCATTCACCGAATGAAGTTTGGGACAGATTAAATAATGTATGTGGGAGTTATAAGCGACTTCATTTTTTGTGGCGAGTGATGGCGAGTCATCGAACTTTGAGGCGTCGCCACGGCCACGCCCTTTGAGGTTTGAAAAAGTTTCTCCATGAATCTTTCCCCCCATGTCTTAAGAGTAACCTGGCCAAGTTTGAAGTCTGTAGCATTAAATCTGTAGCACAAGTTCGATCTTATGCAAGGCGTGGAATCGGCCAAAAATGGCACGAAAACGCACTTTCCATCAAAAATGGCCGCCTTCCTGTGGATGTGGGACCATGGCGGCATAAGACTTTTTTGTGCGTCTGGGCATGATGAATGAGTGTACCGAATTTCGTCATCCCACGCAAAACTAACCCCAATGTGTGGACCATTTTTAAGTACCCTAGGGGGCGCCACTGAGCCACTTTGCTCCGCCCACATACGATACCCTTCACATACGTACGAGGTGTTCAGGATGGACGTGTGTGCCAAGTTTCATGACGTTGTGATGATGATAAGGCTTTCAAATCACAAACACCATCACACGATTTTCACCGCCTGGCCACGCCCGAATTGTTCAGAGTTTGGAAAAGTTTCTCCATGAAATTTTGCCCCCATGTCTTAAGAGTAACCTGGCTAAGTTTGAAGCTTGTAGCATTAAATCTGTAGGAGGAGTTTTATAAAATGTGAGGTGTGGCAAAAAAAGACATTTCCGACCACCAGTAGGTGGCGCTATAGGAGGATGTCACTATGATAATATATACGCGTTCAGGCTGGGTCCAGCATTCACTGTATGAAGTTTGGGACAGATTGGATAATGAGTGTGGAAGTTATAAGCGACTTAATTCTTCATGGCGAGTCATAACTTTGAGGCGTCGCCACGGCCACGCCCTTTGAGGTTTGAAAAAGTTTCTCCATGACTCTTTCCCCCCATGTCTTAAGAGTAATCTGGCCAAGTTTCAAGCTTGTAGCATTAAATCTGTAGGACGAGTTCGATCAAATGCGAGATGTGGAAAAAAAGAGATGTTACCAACCCCCAGCAGGTGGCGCTATAGGTGGATGTCGTTATGATAATATGTACGCATTCAGGCTGGGTCCAGCATTCACCGTATGAAGTTTGGGACAGATTGGATAATGTATGTGGGAGTTATAAGCGACTTCATTTTTTGTGGCGAGTGATGGCGAGTCATCAAACTTTGAGGAGTTGCCACGCCCACGCCCTTTAAGTTTTGAAAAAGTTTCTCCATGAATCCCCCCCCCTATGTCTTAAGAGTAACCTGGCCAAGTTTGAAGTTTGTAGCATTACATCTGTAGGACAAGTTCGATCTTAAGCAAGGCGTGGAATCGGTCAAAAATGGCACGAAAACGCACTTTCCATCCAAAATGGCCGCCTTCCTGTGTACGTGGGACCATGGCGGCAAGAGACTTTTTTGTGCGTCTGGGCATGGTGAATGAGTGTACCGAATTTCATTGTCCTACGCGAAACTAACCCCATTGCGGGCACCATTTTTAAGCATCGTAGGGGGCGCTACAGAGCCAATGAGCAACTCCCAAAGATATAATGTTTAGATTCTTTCATGTCGTCGACTAGCACGTGGCGCTCGCAAAATTTCCTGAGTTTTCGCATACCTTTTGCAAAGAATAAGAAGAATAAACTAGAAAGCTGCAAGCAGCTGTGAGCGGGACCGAGGTGTGCGTACGTTGGGATGTGCGTACGTTGGGGCATGCGCTGGACGCTGGGGCTGCAGCTCTGCCCACACGCACGATATCCTCTGCGTACGTACGAGCACATAAAAACCCCAATGCGGAGGGGTTTTACGAAAATTTCTAGGGGGCGCCACTGAGCCATTTTTCTCCGCCCACACACAATACTCTTTACATACGTACGAGGTCGACAAGGCGGACGTGTATATCAAGTTTCATGACTTTGCGATGATGATAAGGCTTTCAAATCAATAACGCCATCACACGATTTTCACCGCCTGAACACGCCCACGCCGTTCAGAGTTTGGAAAAGTTTCTCAAGATTTTTATTCCCCCCTTGCTTAAGAGTAATCTGGCTAAGTTTGAAGATTTTAGCATGAAATATGTAGGAGGAGTTTGATCAAGAGCGAGGTGTGAAAAAAAAGAAGATGTTTCCGACCACCATTAGGTGGCGCTGTAGGTGGATGTCACTATTTTATATGTGCGCGTTCAGGCTGGGTCCAGCATTCACCGTATGACGTTTGGGACAGATTGGATAATGTGTGTGGAAGTTATAAGCGACTTAATTCTTCATGACGAGTCATAACTTTGAGGCGTTGCCACGGTCACGCCCTTTGAGGTTTGAAAAAGTTTCTCCATGATTGTTTCCCCCCATGTCTTAAGAGTAAGCTGGCCAAGTTTGAAGTCTATAGCATTAAATTTGTAGGACGAGTTCGATCAAATGCGAGGTGTGGAAAAAAAAAGACATTTCCAACCACCAGCAGGTGGCGCTATAGGTGGATGTCACTATTTTATATGTGAGCTTTCAGTCTGGGTCCAGCATTCACCGTATGAAGTTTGGGACAGATTGGATAATGTATGTGGGAGTTATAAGCGACTTAATTTTTTATGGCGCGTCATAAATTTGAGGTGTCGCCACGGCCACGCCCTTTAAGTTTTGAAAAAGTTGGCCAATGATTTTTTCGGCCCATGTCTTAAGAGCAACCTGGCCAAGTTTGAAGGTTTTTGCATGAAATATGTAGGAGGAGTTCGATCAAATGCGAGGTGTGGAAAAAAAAAGACATTTCCAACCACCAGCAGGTGGCGCTATAGGTGGATGTCACTATTTTATATGTGAGCTTTCAGTCTGGGTCCAGCATTCACCGTATGAAGTTTGGGACAGATTGGATAATGTATGTGGGAGTTATAAGCGACTTAATTTTTCGTGGCGAGTGATGGCGAGTCATCAAACTTTGAGGCGTCGCCACGGCCACGCCCTTTAAGTTTTGAAAAAGTTGGCCAATGAATTTTTCCCTCCATGTCTTAAGAGTAACCTGGCCAAGTTTGAAGTCTGTAGCATTAAATCTGTAGGACAAGTTCGATCTTATACAAGGTGTGGAATCGGGCAAAAATGGCACGAAAACGCACTTTCCATCCAAAATGGCCGACTTCCTGTGGACGTGGGACCATGGCGGCCTGAGACTTTTTTGTGCGTCTTGGCATGATGAATGAGTGTACCGAATTTCGTCGTCCCACGCGAAACTAATCCTATTGCGGGGACAATTTTTAAGCATCGTAGGGGGCGCTACAGAGCCAGTGAGCGACTCCCAAAAATATAAAGTTTAGATTCTTTCATGTCGTCGACCGGCACGTGGCGCTCGCAAAATTTCCTGAGTTTTCGCATACCTTTTGCAAAGAATAAGAAAGAAAGAAAGAAAGAAAGAATAATAATAATAATAATAAACCTTACAGATACAATAGGGTCCTTGCAGTTTCACTGCTCGGTCCCTAATAATAATAAACCTTACAGATACAATAGGGTCCTTGCAGTTTCACTGCTCGGTCCCTAATAATAAACCTTACAGATACAATAGGGTCCTTGCAGTTTCACTGCTCGGTCCCTAACTAGAAAGCTGCAAGCAGCTGTGAGCGGGACCGAGGTGTGCGTACGTTGGGATGTGCGTACGTTGGGCATGCGCTGGATGCTGGAGCCGCAGCTCTTCCCACACGCACGATACCCGCTGTGTACTTACGAGCACAGCATATCCCCAATGCGGAGGGGTTTTTGAAAATTTCTAGGGGGCGCCACTGAGCCATTTTTCTCCGCCCACACACGATACCCTTTACATACGTACGAGGTCGTCAGGGTGGACGTGTGTACCAAGTTTCATTACCTTGAGATGATGATAAGGCTTTCAAATCACAAACGTCATCACACGATTTTCAGCGCATGGCCACGCCCACACCGTTCAGAGTTTGGAAAAGTTTCTCCATGAATTGTTGCCTCCATGTCTTAAGAGTAACTTGGCTAAGTTTGAAGTTTGTAGCATTAAATCTGTGGGAGGAGTTTGATAAAATGTGAGGTATGGAAAAAAAAGACGTTTCTGACCACCAGCAGGTGGCGCTGTTGGTGGATGTCACTATTTTATCTATGCGCGTTCAGGCTGGGTCCAGCATTCACCGTATGAAGTTTGGGACAGATTGGATAATGTATGTGGGAGTTATAAGCGACTTCATTTGTTGTGGCGAGTGATGGCGAGTCATTGAACTTTGAGGAGTTGCCACGCCCACGCCCTTTAAGTTTTGAAAAAGTTTCTCCATGAATTCCCCCCCCCCATGTCTTAAGAGTAACCTGGCCAAGTTTGAAGTCTGTAGCATGAAATCTGTAGGACAAGTTCGATCTTAAGCAAGGCGTGGAATCGGTCAAAAATGGCACGAAAACGCACTTTCCATCCAAAATGGCCGCCTTCCTGTGTACGTGGCACCGTGATGGCATGAGACTTTTTGGTGCGTCTGGGCATGATGAATGAGTGTACCGAATTTCGTCGTCCCACGCAAAACTAATCCTATTAAGGGGACCATTTTTATGCACCGTAGGGGGCGCTACAGAGCCAATGAGCGACTCCTAAAAATATAAAGTCTAGATTCTTTCATGTCGTCGACTGGCAGGTGGCGCTCGCAAAATTTCGTGAGTTTTCGCATACCTTTTGCAAAGAATCGGAAATAATAATAATAATAATAATAATAAACCTTACAGATACAATAGGGTCCTTGCAGTTTCACTGCTCGGTCCCTAATAATAACTAGAAAGCTGCAAGCAGCTGTGAGCGGGACCGAGGTGTGCGTACGTTGGGATGTGCGCACGTTGGGGCATGCGCTGGACGCTTGAGCTGCAGCTCTGCCCACACGCACGATACCCTCTGCATACTTACAAGCACATAAAAACCCAAATGCGGAGGGGTTTTTGAAAATTTCTAGGGGGCGCCACTGAGCCATTTTGCTCCGCCCACACACGATACCCTTCACATACGTACGAGGTCATCAGGGTGGACTTGTGTGCCAAGTTTCATGACCTTGCGATCATGATAAGGCTTTCAAATAACAAACGCCATCACATGATTTTCACCGCCTGGCCACGCCCACACCGTTCAGAGTTTGGAAAAGTGTCTCCATGAATTTTTCCCCACATGACTTAAGAGTAACCTGGCCAAGTTTGAAGCTTGTAGCATTAAATCTGTAGGAGGAGTTTGAGGTGTGGAAAAAAAAGACGTTTCCAACCACCAGCAGGTGGCGCTATAGGTGTTTATCACTATGATAATATGTACGCATTCAGGCTGGGTCCAGCAATAACCGTATGACGTTTGGGACAGATTGGATAATGTATGTGGGAGTTATAAGCGACTTAATTTTTTTTGGCGAGTGATGGCGAGTCATCAAACTTTGAGGCATTGCCACGCCCACACCCTTTAAGTTTGGAAAAGTTTCTCCATGAATTTTTGCCCCCATGTCTTAAGAGTAACCTGGCCAAGTTTGAAGCTTGTAGCATTAAATCTGTAGGAGGAGTTTGAGGTGTGGAAAAAAAAAACGTTTCCAACCACCAGCAGGTGGCGCTATAGGTGGATGTCATTATTTTATATGTGCGCGTTCAGGCTGGGTCCAGCAATCACCGTATGAAGTTTGGGACAGATTGGATAATGTATGTGGAAGTTATAAGCGACTTAATTTTCTAGGCGAGTCATAACTTTGAGGCGTCGCCACGGCCACGCCCTTTGAGTTTTGAAAAAGTTTCTCCATGATTCTTTCCCCCCATGTCTTAAGAGTAACCTGGCCAAGTTTGAAGTCTGTAGCATCAAATCTGTAGGACGAGTTCGATCAAATGCGAGGTGTGGAAAAAAAAAGACGTTTCCGACCACCAGCAGGTGGCGCTATAGGTGGATGATACTACGATAATATGTACGCGTTCAAGCTGGGTCCAGCATTCACCGTATGAAGTTTGAGACAGATTGGATAATGTATGTGGGAGTTATAAGCAACTTAATTTGTTGTGGCGAGTGATGGCGAGTCATCAAACTTTGAGGCGTCGCCACGCCCACGCCCTTTGAGGTTTGAAAAAGTTTCTCCATGAATCTTTCCCCCCATGTCTTAAGAGTAACCTGGCCAAGTTTGAAGTCTGTAGCATTAAATCTGTAGGACAAGTTCGATCTTATACAAGGTGTAGAATCGGTCAAAAATGGCACGAAAACGCACTTTCCATCCAAAAAGGCCGCCTTCCTGTGGACGTGGGACCATGGCGGCATGACACTTTTTGTGCGTCTTGGCATGATGAATGAGTGTACCGAATTTCGTCGTCCCACGCGAAACTAATCCTATTAAGGACTCCCAAAAATATGAAGTTTAGATTCTTTCATGTCGTCGACCGGCACGTGGCGCTCGCAAAATTTCCTGAGTTTTCGCATACCTTTTGCAAAGAATAAGAAAGAATAATAATAACTAGAAAGCTGCAAGCAGCTGTGAGCGGGACCGAGGTGTGCGTACGTTGGGATGTGCGTACGTTGGGGCATGCGCTGGACGCTGGAGCCGCAGCTCTCCCCACACGCACGATACCCTCTGCGTACGTACGAGCACATAATAACCCAAATGCGGAGGGGTTTTTGAAAATTTCTAGGGGGCGCCACTGAGCCATTTTGCTCCGCCCACACACGAAACCATTTACATACGTACGAGGTCGACAGGGTGGACGTGTGTGCCAAGTTTCATGACTTTGCGATGATGATAAGGCTTTCATATCACAAACGGCATCACACGATTTTCACCGCCTAGCCACGCCCACACCGTTCAGAGTTTGGAAAAGTTTCTCCATGATTCTTTCCCCCCATGTCTTAAGAGTAACCTGGCCAAGTTTGAAGGTTTTTGCATTAAATATGTAGGAGGAGTTTGATCAAATGCGAGGTGTGGAAAAAAAAAGACGTTTCCAACCACCAGCAGGTGGCACTATAGGTGGATGTCACTATGATAATATGTACGCGTTCAGGCTGGGTCCAGCATTCCCCGTATGAAGTTTGGGACAGATTGGATAATGTATGTGGGAGTTATAAGCGACTTCATTTTTTGTGGCGCGTCATAAATTTGAGGCGTTGCCACGGCAAAGCCCTTTGAGTTTGAAAAAGTTTCTCCATGATTTTTCCCCCCATGTCTTAAGAGCTACTTGGTGAAGTTTGAAGGTTTTTGCATGAAATCTGTAGGAGGAGTTCTATCAAATGCGAGGTGTGGGGAAAAAAAAGAAATTTCCAACCACCAGCAGGTGGCGCTGTAGGTGGATGTCTCTATTTTATATGTACACATTCAGGCTGGGTCCAGCATTCACCGTATGAAGTTTGGGACAGATTGGATAATGTTTGTGGGAGTTATAAGCGACTTAATTTTTTATGGCGAGTCATAAATTTGAGGCGTCGCCACGGCCACGCCCTTTGAGGTTTGAAAAAGTTGGCCAATGATTTTTTCCCCCCATGTCTTAAGAGTAAGCTGGCCAAGTTTGAAGCGTTTAGCATTAAATATGTAGGAGGAGTTCGATCAAATGCGAAATGTGGAAAAAAAAAGACATTTCCAACCACCAGCAGGTGGCGCTATAGGTGGATGTCACTATTTTATAGATGCGCGTTCAGGCTGGGTCCAGCAATCACCGGTTGAACTTTGGGAAAGATTGGATTATGTATGTGGAAGTTATAAGCGACTTAATTTTTCGTGGCGAGTGATGGCGAGTCATCAAACTTTGAGGCGTCGCCACGGCCACGCCCTTTAAGTTTTGAAAAAGTTGGCCAATGAATTTTTCCCTCCATGTCTTAAGAGTAACCTGGCCAAGTTTCAAGTCTGTAGCACGAAATCTGTAAGACAAGTTCGATCTTATGCAAGGCGTGGAATCGGTCAAAAATGGCACGAAAATGCACTTTCCATCCAAAATGGCCGCCTTCCTGTGGACGTGGCACATTGGCGGCCTGAGACTTTTTTGTGCGTCTGGGCATGATGAATGAGTGTACCGAATTTCGTCGTCCCACGCGAAACTAATCCTATTAAGGGGACCATTTTTAAGCATTGTAGGGGGCGCTACAGAGTCAATGAGCGACTCCCAAAAATATAAAGTTTAGATTCTTTCATGTCGTCGACTGGCAGGTGGCGCTCGCAAAATTTCCTGAGTTTTCGCATACCTTTTGCAAAGAATAAGAATAACGGAGAAAAAAAAAAAAAAAAACTAGAAAGCTGCAAGCAGCTGTGAGCGGGACCGAGGTGTGCGTACGTTGGATGTGCGCACGTTGGGCATGCGCTGGACGCTGTAAACGTGCAGCTGTGCCATAACACACGATACCCTCTGTGTATGTACAAACACATAATGACCCCAATGCAGAGGGGTTTTTGAAAATTTCTAGGTGGCGCCACTGAGCCATTTTGCTCCACCCACACACGATACCCTTTACATACGTACGAGGTCGTCAGGGTGGACATGTGTGCCAAGTTTCATGACTTTGCGATGATGATAAGGCTTTCAAATCATAAACGCCATCACACGATTTTCACCGCCTGGCCACGCCCACACCGTTCAGAGTTTGGAAAAGTTTCTCCATGAATTTTCGCCCCCATGTCTTAAGAGTAACCTGGCCAAGTTTGAAGCTTGTAGCATTAAATCTGTAGGAGGAGTTTGAGGTGTGGAAAAAAAAGACGTTTCCAACCACCAGCAGGTGGCGCTATAGGTGTTTATCACTATGATAATATGTACGCGTTCAGTCTGGGTCCAGCAATAACCGTATGAAGTTTGGGACAGATTGGATAATGTATGTGGAAGTTATAAGCGACTTAATTTTTCATGGCGAGTCATAAATTTGAGGCGTCGCCACGGTCACGCCCTTTGAGGTTTGAAAAAGCTTCTCCATGAATTTTTCCCCCCATGTCTTAAGAGTAACCTGGCCAAGTTTGAAGTCTGTAGCATCAAATCTGTAGGACAAGTTCGATCAAATGCGAGGTGTAGGAAAAAAAAGAAGTTTCCGACCACCAGCAGGTGGCGCTATAGGTGGATGTCACTATGATAATATGTACGCGTTCAGGCTGGGTCCAGCATTCATCGTATGAAGTTTGGGACAGATTGGATAATGTATGTGGAAGTTATAAGCGACTTCATTTTTTGTGGCGAGTGATGGCGAGTCATCGAACTTTGAGGCGTCGCCACGGCCACGCCCTTTAAGTTTTGAAAAAGTTTCCCCATGAATATCTCCCCCCATGTCTTAAGAGTAACCTGGCCAAGTTTGAAGCTTATGCAAGGCGTGGAATCGGTCAAAAGTGGCACCAAAACACACTTTCCATCCAAAATGGCCGCCTTCCTGTGGACGTGGGACCATGGCGACCCCAGACTTTTTTATGCGTCTGCGCATGATGAATGAGTGTACCGACTTTCGTCGTCCCACGCGAAACTAATCCTATTAAGGGGACCATTTTTATGCACCGTAGGGGGCGCTACAGAGCCAATGAGCGACTCCTAAAAATATAAAGTTTAGATTCTTTCATGTCGTCGACTGGCAGGTGGCGCTCGCAAAATTTCCTGAGTTTTCGCATACCTTTTGCAAAGAATCGGAAATAATAATAATAATAATAAACCTTACAGATACAATAGGGTCCTTGCAGTTTCACTGCTCGGTCCCTAATAAACCTTACAGATACAATAGGGTCCTTGCAGTTTCACTGCTCGGTCCCTAATAATAATCCTTACAGATACAATAGGGTCCTTGCAGTTTCACTGCTCGGTCCCTAATAATAATCCTTACAGATACAATAGGGTCCTTGCAGTTTCCTGCTTGGTCCCTAATAAACCTTACAGATACAATAGGGTCCTTGCAGTTTCACTGCTCGGTCCCTAATAAACCTTACAGATACAATAGGGTCCTTGCAGTTTCCTGCTTGGTCCCTAATAAACCTTACAGATACAATAGGGTCCTTGCAGTTTCCTGCTTGGTCCCTAATAAACCTTACAGATACAATAGGGTCCTTGCAGTTTCACTGCTCGGTCCCTAATAAACCTTACAGATACAATAGGGTCCTTGCAGTTTCCTGCTTGGTCCCTAATAAACCTTACAGATACAATAGGGTCCTTGCAGTTTCCTGCTTGGTCCCTAATAAACCTTACAGATACAATAGGGTCCTTGCAGTTTCCTGCTTGGTCCCTAATAAACCTTACAGATACAATAGGGTCCTTGCAGTTTCACTGCTCGGTCCCTAATAAACCTTACAGATACAATAGGGTCCTTGCAGTTTCACTGCTCGGTCCCTAACTATTCTCATGAACTGGAAAGCAAAGAGGAATCTGTGTATTAACCAGTTTAGAAATTTTCTTTTAGATTATATTAGCATGGAAACAATGTCTGCCTCCTCAAAAGATCAACTGGCTGAATTTCATTCTCTCTGGTCCCCGCTTATTAGCTTCATCACATAGTGGGGGTGGTGTGTTGCTGTCCCGCCGCTCTGGGCGGTCGGTTGTGTGCTGGGGGGGCTGTGTGGCTTCGGGTTTCTGGTGGTCTCTCGGGTCGTGGGGGCCGGGTTGATCATTGCTGGGGGGGACTGTGTGTCTGGCCTGGTTGACAGTTTGGGGGACTTGTGGGTGGAGCTGTCTTGCGGTGTTGGGCGTGGTCTCTTGGTGGGCATGGGGGGGTGGTCACTGGCTCTGAGCCGGGTTGCCGTGCCGCTCTGGCGGGGGGTGTAGTGCTGGGCCTGGGCCCTGGTGTCTGGGGGCTGCCTTGCGCCCCGTGGGGTGCCCTGCCTGTGCCCGGGGGGGTCTGGTTGCCCTGGGCACGCCGCCGTGAAGGTGGGTCGGTGCGGGTCCTGGTGTCGGGCTGGTTGCTCTGGGGTCTCTGATGTGCCTGCAGGCTGTTCTTTGTTAGGGTGGGGTGGCGTGCGGTGGGGTGTGGTGGTGCTTCTCCCCTGTTGGGGGCGGCTTGGGTGGGCCTGGGTGATGGTGGGTCTCAGGCCCGGGCTGCTATGACCGGAGTGATTTTGTGGTTTGTTTGTTGTTTATTTGTTTTTGTTTGTTGTGTTCTGTTCTGTTTTGTTTTGTTCTTTTCTTTATGTGTAGGGGCCATCTGGGGTGGGGCGTGTGGGTGCCTTCGGGTTGCCAAGTGGCTCCCCGAATACGCTGCGGGCCCCGGACCTGGAGAACATCGAGCCCTCCTGCTCTGTGGCGGATCCCAGGAAACAGGGGTGCCTATTGGAGCCATTACTAGTGTTATCTGTGCAATGTGTGCAGATATTTGAGTGTGTTAGACCCATCCTGAACATCCTTTGTCCTGTATAATGTGTTCTGTGAAGGATTTTGTATTGTATGAGCTGCAAAGTAGGATTTCGAGTCATTCTGAAGGTGTTCAAACATATTTGTGGCCAGAAGTTATGGTTAGAATTAGAACTGAGGGATAGATCTGCCTCCCATTTTGAGGATGGTAAAGAAATTGTATCATCCATCTTAGACAGTAATTTATATATTTTTGATAGCAGTTTTGGTGCGCAGAAGCTTAAAAATTCTGCTACCCTAATGGGGAGTTGTAAGTCTGGTTGTTGGAGGATATATTTCTTAGTTATTATAGATTTAAGTTGTTGGGATTCTAGAAATTTATTGCTTCCTAACCCATGTTGTGATATGAGCGCATCGAATGAAATAAAATTTCCATTTTGGACAACATGTTCCAGATGTTTTATTCCTTTGTTCTTCCATAGAGTAAAGTTTAGCATTTTTTTGTTTTGCAGGATGTCAGGATTGTTCCAGATGGGTGTAAGTTTACACGGGAGAAGTGAGGACTTTGCCATTTTAAGAAATTCCCACCAGGCTGTCAGAGAGGTGCTGATGTTAATGCTTTTGAAACATTTGTGATGTTTTACGTTTGGACTAATAAGTGGCAGGTCCGAGATTTCCATATTATCACATAAAGCTTGTTCTATATTTATCCATGGTTCATCTGGTGGGCTAGATTTAAACCATTTTGATATATATTGTAACCTATTGGCTAAGAAATAGTGCTGAAAATGAGGTAAATCTAATCCACCACTGTCCTTGGTCTTCTGTAGAGTTTTTAAACTGATACGTGGTGGTTTGTTTTTCCACAGAAATTTGGAGATACATGAATCTAGTGACTTAAACCAAGTAGCGGATGGTTTTATGGGGATCATTGAAAACAAATAGTTAACTTTTGGTAATACCATCATTTTAATGGTAGCGACTCTCCCCATAAGTGATATGGGTAATGACTTCCAACGAGTGAGATCATCCTCTACTGTCTTTAAGAGTTGAACATAATTTAGCTTTGTTAGCTCTGACAGCCTGGAGGAAATGTTTATGCCTAAGTATCTAATATTTCCTGACTATAAGGTGATAGCAGGTATATTCTTGAAACTACAGTTGATGGGCAGAACGGTGGTCTTAGACCAGTTGATAGAGTAGTCAGAAAGTGCTGAGAATTTATTTATGAGTGTGATCGTGTGAGTGAGAGATGTCTCTGAGTTCTGAAGGAAAAGTAATACATCATCAGCATAAAGACTTATTTAATGTTCAATATTTTTGGGATGGATGCCTTTAATATTTCCATCTTGTCTGATAGCAGCTGCTAAAGGTTCGATGAAGATGGCAAAAAGTGAGGGTGAAAGTGGGCAACCCTGTCTGGTACCTCTCTGCAGACTGAAGCTTGGAGAAATTTGATCATTTGTCCCGACACATGAATTTGGGGAGCTATATAGTATCCTTATCCAGTTAATGAAGTATGACCCAAACCAGAATTTGTTTAATACTGCAAATAAAAATTTCCAGTTAACTTTATCAAATGCTTTTTCAGCATCTAGAGAGACAATTGTGGTTTCCAAGTTGTTGATGGTAGAATAATCTATGAGATTAATTAGTCTGCGTGTGTTAGTGGATGAGTGTCTACCCTTTATAAAACCTGTCTGGTCAGGATGTATTATAAGGGGAGTTATTTCTTCTATTCTTTTGGCGAGATATTTGCAGATTATTTTGAGGTCTACATTTATTAGTGATATTGGGCGGTAGCTGGATGGAAGTACAGGGTCTTTTCCTGGTTTCTGTAGAAGGATAATGTTAGCAGAGTTCATGTTGGGGGATAATCTGCCATTTTCCTTGACTTGTAAAACCATTTTGTGAAATGTAGGTTCCAAAACAGTCCAAAATTCTTTGTAGAACTCAGCTGGAAAACCATCTGGTCCTGGGGCTTTGTTACTAGGCATATGTTGAATGGCTTCATGGAGTTCTCCCGTTGAGAGGGGTGAATCCAGAGCCGTGGCCTGTTCGAGTTGTAATTTTGGGAGGTTGATGTTACTAAGAAACTGATCTATGTTTCTGTCTGGTGGATCATTTTGTGATGAATATAAGGCTTTATAGAAGTCCCTAAAAGCATTGTTGATTACATCAGGGTCATGGGTAATATTTCCTTCCAAATCCCTAACCAAAGAGATTGTTGTTTTCTCTTTGTTAATCTTTAATTTATTTGCTAGGAACCTTCCAGATTTATTGCCATGCTCCAAATTCTCCAAGCGAAGTCTTTGTATCAGGAACTGTGTTTGTTTATCAATAATTTCATTTAGTTCAAGTTTAGCTTTCCTTAATTCATTCAGTATGTGTTCCTCTTTGGAGACACTGTAGACAACTTCTAATGATTTAATCCTGAGTTCTAATTCTGATATTCTTGAACTTTCCCTCTTTTTCTTATTTGATGAAAAAGAGATTATTTTGCCTCTCATAACTGCTTTTCGGGGCTGCACGGTGGTGTGGTGGTTAGCACCGTCGCCTCACAGCAAGAAGGTTCCAGGTTCAACACCCAACTGGGGCCTTTCTGTGTGGAGTCTGCATGTTCTCCCCGTGTATGCGTGGGTTCTCTCCGGGTACTCCGGCTTCCTCCCACTGTCCAAAAAATCATGCATGTTAGGTTGATTGGCATCTCTAAATTGTCCTTAGGAGTGAGTGTGAGCGTGCATGGTTGTTTGTCTGGTTTGTCTCTATGTGGCCCTGCGATGGACTGGCGGCCTGTCCAGGGTGTACCCCGCCTCTCGCCCATTGACTGCTGGGATAGGCTCCAGCCCACCCGCGACCCGATCGACGGATTCAGCGGTATAGATAATGGATGGATGGATAACTGCTTTTCCCGCTTCCCAGAGAACACAAGCTGACATTCCTGGCAGGTCATTATTTTCCAGATATATAGACCATTCTCTTTTGAAATAATCAATAAAATCAGGGTCTTTAAGTAATGATGTATTAAATCTCCAATTTCTAACTGGTGGTGTAACTCTGTTATTCTTCAGTGTGATAGAGACTGGAGCGTGATCACTGATGGTGATGGGGTGGATTTTGGTGTATGAAATATTACTCATCAGAGAACTGCTAACTAAGAAATAATCTATTCTTGAATATGAGTGGTGTACTGCTGAGAAGAAGGTGTACTCTCTGAGAGTGGGGTGGTGGGAGCGCCAAGCATCACAAAGACCAGAATCATTCATATACTGTTTAACAACATTTGTGGACTGCCAGTTCCGCTGACTTCCTGTAGTACTGCACCTGTCCACTCCTGAGTCAGATACCATGTTAATGTACCCTCCTATGATGATTGTGTTATCTGAGTGATCAGAGAGTCAAGTGAAAAAGGAGTGAAAAAATGAGGGGTCATCAACATTTGGGCCATATATATTAGCAATGCATAAACTCATATTTTGGATCAATAAGTTAACAATTATAAATCTGCCTTCTGGATCAGTAACTGTGTTGTTTACCGTGAAATTTACTCTTCTACTTATCAAAATGGCTACACCTCTTTGTCTGGAGTTGTAACAGGCTGAGAACACATGAGGAAACTGTGCTGTGGTGAGAACATCAGCTGCAGTCTTTGATAAATGAATCTCCTGTAGTAAGACAATGTCTGCCTGTAGATCCTTCAATCTATTGGAGATTTTTAGTCTCTTCTCCCTGGACCCAGCTCCATGCACATTCCATGAAATAAACCTTAGCGTGGACATGCTCAGACTAACGCAGTGAGTGCTGGATGCTTGCTAAAAGCATCCAGAGCGTGCGTATGCATTTATGCTTGCAGGCGACTGATTGTGCTTCTGCTCTGAGTGCCTGTGCGCTGTCAGTGCTGTGTAATCGTGGTGTTTGATTACGTGTGCTATTCCAATCTCCTTCTGTGCCGTGCATGTTAACATTAATATGACATACTGAGGTGGAAACGCAGCAGGTTGGGGAAGAGAGACAGAAGAGAAAAACAGTGCAAAAGAGTAGAAGTGTGAGATAGAAAAAAAGCCCAAAACAAACCCAAATAGACGTAACAACCATAACAACAACCACAAGAGCAACCACAACAGCAGCAACAACAACAACAACCGAAGCAGCAACAACTACAACAACAAAAGCAGCAACAACAACAACAACAACAACAACAACGAAAAAGGATATGGAGGTGATGAGGGGTGAAATGTTCACAGCCACAAAGCAGTGACCTACCTTTGTGCGGCTATGTGTATTATGTATACTAGTGTTACCTATATATGCATAGTCCTAAGTTTTATTATTTATACGTATCATTTGTACATTATGTGACAAACTGTTTTTTCGATGTTGAGAAACATGAAAGAAAAGTCTATCTCTCTCTTTCTCTCTCTATGTGTGTAAATAAATAAAAACAGCTCAATCCAATAGTTCTCTGATCTGCCAGGCAAAAAAATACATGGATATGTTACTGGAATTATTATCATTACTTAATTTATCTAACTTTACCGTGATGAAAACAGCAGTGGTGCCATTTAACAATTAGACTGCTTTGCTAATTTCTCTGGTGTTCACTGCTTTGAGTAAGCACATACTTTATCCAGGTGAAAGTTGGAATTATCTGATATGTTAGAGTGATGCTAGCACTATGTTGTGTCCGCCACTAGGTAGCATAGTATTTCTGTCCGTGCACGGTTACGAGAGTATAGAAGAAGAGACGTGAAAGGCGTTTGTACACACGTGAGTTGGGCTAATAAGTGCCAGTGAAAAGCAGTCCTACTTCCGTGGTCATTTTACTCTAGCCACCTACAAACAGAACAATTGGTGACGATGTCTCTACCCATGCCTGCACCGTTCGTGCCCTGCAGTGGAGGCTCGTACCGTTCTTTACATGGAGGAAAATATTGGAAAATGACCTGTTAGCCATACACGCTACAGGCAACGCTTGGCCTGAGGCTAGAAGTCGGGCCCTGCTAATTCATGCCCTCGGCGCAGAAGGACAACGCCTGTTCTACACCTTTCCCGCCATCACTTCAGACAGAGAGCACAGCGCACTGACGAGCCTGTGCCTCAGTATATGGCAGCGCTAAGAGAATTAGCGGCTACGTGTGCTTATGCTACCATGGAAGACGAGATGCTCAGGGACCAGCTCATCGAAAAAGGCTTACATACCGGCGGTGCGAGAGGAACTTTTAATGGAAACGTCCCTGACTCTAGATTCTGCTGTTACACTTGCATGTCAGGTGGAGCATGCTCTGCAGTCATCCAGTGTGCTAACAGGTGCTGCTGCTGTGCATGCGGTCGCACCGCAGAAGCCACGTCACCGCAGGGACGACAGACGCCGCTCTGATCCTGCTACAAACAGACCACCACAGAGGGCGCAGCAGAAGCAGCGGACCTGCTACAGATGTGGAGCAACTACACACCTGGCTAATGCAACCCACTGCCCAGCATCCCAAGCAAAATGCAACATTTCATGACATTTCTCAAAGATGTGCCACTCAGCTAAACAAGTGAGGGAGGTGGTACCTGATGTAGTCGTGCTAATGACGAGCTCAGATCATGCTAAAGCTACCGACAGGATACAGTGCAACTTGACTATTGAAACTGGAGACGCTGCAAATGATGAACTGTTGGTGGATACGGGCTCCTCAGTTTCCATTATACCAGAGACCTTATACAACAGACATTTCTCTACATGCCCCCTCACTCACTCAAAACTTAAGCTTGTTACCTACTAAAGCAATACTATGTAACATTTCTACCTTAAAATAACAGCTTGAAAAAAATTGTGCAGCTAGAATGAGTTTTAATATTACGATTGGCCTGTCTCCTATGCCCTTCGGGGGTCTGAGTTGGAAAAACTGCGCTATGTAACTTTGCTGTAGCGGCCCCGTAGCGGCCCGGGAGCTGAGCGGAAGTACTTCAAATTGCTTTCTGTCACACCTACCGCCAAAACAAATAGACCCCTCTCACGCTCCCAGGTACATTTGATTACTCTTACCTTCTCGGTCGACATAGCTTGCACCTTCTGACTCCTCGCCGGTTCGTCAACAAACGTGAAAGTGAAAGGGTGTTGTATTTACGACAGTGTAACCGTACATTACCTCCAAGCCTGTAGGGGGAGCTCCAGAGTGGGCTTTTTGAGAAGTTACATTGTATCGCTTTAAGAGAGAATATCCCAGTACTTGGATGTTTGAAAGCTACTGTTTCCATGGACTCCGCAACTGCTCCTGCTTTTCTCTATGTGGTTCGTGGAGGCTCTTCTCTGCTGGGGATGGGGCTGATCAGGGCGTTGAACTGGACATTTACTCATGAACCTAACCAAGTCTCACCATCTGCCACTGATCAGCCTTCGTCTACTGCACCTGCACCTCAAAGTCAAAGTCAAAGTCAACTTTATTGTCAAATCTGTATACGTACAGGACATACACAGGATTGAAATTACGTTTTTCTCAAACTCAATAGTGCAGCGCAGCGGTAGCATTTAACTTAACTTAACACTTTAACACTTTAATAACACCTGTGATGGAAACAACAAATGCTCCCTCATCGGTTGGCTGCGTCACAGGATTTGTGCATAAAGTAAAGTTACGTGAGGATGCAGTACCAGTGCAACAAAAAGATCCTAGACAAGATCCTAAAGGAAGGCGTAATTGAACGAATAGATGCTTCACCCTGGATATCCCCGATAGTGGTAACAACAAGAAAGGGAGGCAGAATTAGACTATGCTCTGATCTCCGTGAACTTAACCAATCCATTGTTAGATTGATAGTCACCCGCTGCCCCACATTGAAGAGCTCTTGAGTGAGCTCAGAGGTGCTTCAGTGTTTTCTACCATAGATTTGGCTTCAGCATACCACCAACTACCACTGCACCAAGACAGTCGTGACCTGACTGCCTTTATTACTCAGGAAGGGCTTTTCCGCTATCGTCGGGTTCCCTATGGATTGGCCTCTGCACCAGCTGCATTCCAGAAAATGATGGAAACCATGCTAAAAGGTCTGTCTGGAGTACGCAATTACCTTGATGACATCATTGTTACTGGGCTTTCTTTGGAGGAGCATGACAGGAATCTGTGTGCAGTCCTGCAACGCCTGGCTAACGCAGGCCTGAAACTTAACATGCAAAAATGTTCATTCAGACAGACAAGCCTCAGATTTTTGGGCCACGTTATTTCCAAAGACGGGATTCTAGCTGACACAGACCACATCACAGCCATCCGTGACGCCCCAGCTCCACAAGACCTGGTCGCACTATGGCCCTTCTTAGGACTAATCTCATGGTACAGTAAATTCCTTCCAAATTTCGCGACAGTGGTGGAGCCGATGAGAGCGTTGCTGAGAGAGGCTACAGACTCTGGCTTTCATTGGACGGCGGATGCAGACCGCAGTTTTCACGAACTGAAACAGTTGCTACTAGACAGTCCAGTGCTAGCATTATTTGATCCTTCTCTCCCTATTTTTGTGAGTACAGATGCATCAGATTACGGCCTGGGTGGCGTGCTGACCCAAATACACCCGGATAGGACTGAGCGCACTGTAGCATTTGCATCACAGAGTCTAAAAACTGCAGAAAGGAAATATTCTACAGTGGAAAAAGAGGCTCTGGCGTGCGTGTGGGCTGTCGAAAAGTGGAGGTCGTATCTCTGGGGACGGCGCTTCACTCTGAGGACTGATCATCAGGCACTGACCACATTGCTTGCCACCAAAGGAGTTGGTCGGGCAGGCATGAGAGTGGCGCGGTGGTCAGCTCGATTGCTCTGCTTCACCTACGATGTTGAGTACAGACCAGGATCACAGAACCAGGCTGCAGATTGTTTGTCACGTATGCCACTCCCTGCTGATGGAGCTGCAATAGAGGAACCTGAAATGGTGGCATCTGTACTATCAACTCTATCCGTAAGTGATTTCACTTCATCCTCTACACAATGCCCTGAACTCACCCTCTTACGTGCCCAAATTGAAAGAGGCTGGCCCAAATGCAAAAAACTCTCTGCATCTGACACGCTGGTTATGAGAGGTGAACAGTAGTAGTGCGCACTAAACAGAGGCTACGTGAACTGTACTGGTGGCCTCAGATGGACAAGCTGGTGGAATCCATCATTTCCACATGCCTCACCTGCCAGCTTAATGACGAATCTGCCAGGACGGCACCTACTCCGCTTCAGCCCATCCAACTGCCAGATAAGCCATGGGAGAAAGTGGGTTTGGACATTGTGGGTCCTTTTGAGAATGCCCCTGCCTCCTGTAGGTTTGCAGTGACTTTAATAGACAATCATAGTAAGTGGCCAGAGGTGGCATTTTCTCAGTGTGTCACCGCTGGAGTTGTAATCTTGTTCCTGCAGTCAGTCTTCAGCAGGGAAGGGAATCCTAGCTACATTGTTACTGATAATGGGCCACAGTTCCTCTCAGGTGTTTTTGCTGATTTTCTTTCAGAGAGGGTAATATGTCACCTGCGCAGTAGTGTCTACTACCCACAGTGCAACGGGGCGGTAGAACGATGGAATAGAGTGCTTAAGGAATGCATCCTAGCTGCAGAACAGATGTAGGAACACTGGAAACCATCTCACCATCTGAACTATTGCACAATAGAAGAATGAAAACAAGGCTGGATATCTTTCCAGTTAAGGACGAAAGTGACAAGTGTGCTACTGTAAGAAGCACAGTGGAAAACACCAAAACAAGTCAAAGCACTATTCAAACCTGGAGACTGGGTGAGAGTGAAAAAGTCTGTCCATGTTCACAAAGGAACCTCAAAGTTCACCACCCTTGTCCATTCAGAGACAGATTGGACCAAGTGCATTCGTGTTAAAGGACAAGACCGTTTTTTTGACATTGGGCCCTTGATTTCACATTATAACATGATGTTCTACTCACCCCTGCTTGTTGTTGGTAATTTGGAGCTGTTCCGAAGATATTCGAGAGGCGTCTGGCTGCTCTCTGAGATATTCGGCCATGAAACGGTTTCCTATGGGCAACGTTATACAGGCACAAACTATGCTGTTTATAATTTATTAATTACTGTACACTAGCACTGATAACGTGGAGGTGCGTCGCTTACTTAAAAAAATCTGGGTTACTGTAATTTTGAATTTTAGCCGAATGAATAAATAGGCAGCAGGTCTGTGGGCTGTCTGTGGTAGTAGCACGACGATGACGTCAGTAACACCCACTTTACGACAAAAAAAAATCAAAATTACAGTAACCCGGATTTTTTTAATTAAGCGACGCACCTCCACGTTATCAGTGCTAGTGTACAGTAATTAATAAATTATAAACAGCATAGTTTGTGCCTGTATAACGTTGCCCATAGGAAACCGTTTCATGGCCGAATATCTCAAGAGAGCAGCCAGACGCCTCTCGAATATCTTCGGAACAGCTCCAAATTACCAACAACGAGCAGGGGTGAGTAGAACATCATGTTATAATGTGAAATCAAGGGCCCAATGTCAAAAAAACGGTCTTGTCCTTTAAGGACAGGGAAGAACTGAGTCAAATGCCATAGTTGACTGTACTGTATGTGAAATGTTCAAATGTGTTGTTCCTAAGACACGGCCTAGTCAAGTTCAGTAATGACTCAAACTTCAGTAGAAAGATTGTGTTGTGTTTCGTTATTCTGCTTACACCAGAGTTAAAATAGCCACTTAAAGGCCTACAGAAAGCTGACACTACACCCAATAATGATAATACATCCACAGAGGAACAATAATGATCATTGGACTCTACACCAAAACATTTCATAAACGCATGAAATTTGCGATTTTGAATTTGCCGCTTGGAAATCCTTCCTGGAATTCCAAACTGGGGGCGGGGCTTCCGTGTGACGTCACAGGTGCCATGGGTTTTCCTGGCTGCCGCTATAGTATGCTTGTTGAGTGGTGAAGGCAACACAACGTTGGGTTCAGTGCAGTTTTTATTGCGAGTAGATGTATGAAGTGCTGTGGGTGCTTGTGTTGCCCTCAGCAGCTCACACCACCGGGGACAGAGGAAGCAGAGAGACTCGCGGTCGGAACTTGTGTCTGTGCCTCCCTGTCCGCCTGCCTCCTCTCTGGTGAAATCAGCCGGAGCCATCCCGCCGTGTTCAGGTCCCTGCGGTGCGGACGCTTAGGGGGAATCCACCTGGCGGAGAGCGGACACACCGCGGGATGGTTGTCCTGAAATCAGCCGGCAGAGCGATCATCAAGAGCTCTTGATGATCGCTCTGCCGAGATTTCCACTCTCCACCTGGCGGAGAGTGTGTCCGCTCTCCGCCAGGTGGATTCCCCCTGAGTGTCCGCACCGCAGGGAGCTGAACACGGCGGGATGGTTCCGGCTGATTTCACCAGAGAGGAGGCAGGCGGACAGGGAGACACAGACACAAGACCGCGGGTCTCTCTGCTTCCTCTGTCCCCGGTGGTGTGAGCTGCTGCTGCTGAGGGCAACACACGCACTTCGTACATCTACTCGCAATAAAAGTTGCACTGAACCCAACGTTTTATATTTCCAAGCGACGTCCCGCGGCACACATCGAAATTTGCCGTGAAGAAGCTGTCCAGGGGCCTCATGTACAAAGCGTGCGTACGCACAAAATAGTGGCGTACGCACCTTTTCACGTCAACGATCAGATGTATCAAGAACGAAAAGACCGTGTAAATGTGCGGTGCCTCACGCCAACTTCAGGGCTGGCGTACGCACGTTTCTGCAGCTGTTGATTCTTTGGCGACACCTAAGGTGATGTTGGGAAACTGTTATAATAAATAAATGTGAAAACAATTTGTCCTCAGACAGTGATGTGCACATTTGAGATAGATGAACAATTAATACTGATAAACAATTAATACACCCATGTGTCAGCGCAAAGCGGTGCAATGCATACCATTAAAAACAATGGCTGCTTTAGCAGTATTAGAAGACTTTGCAAATGGTGCAATTCGAAGAGAGCGTGTGTTCACTACAACAGAGAGGATTTGCTGGCATATGATGGCGACTGACTCATTAGCCGTTTTGAGGGAAATCCTCCTAGAACTGTGCGCAAAGCTGCGGCCGGCGTTGGAGCGCAACACAGCGAGGAGCCATGCGCTGCCTGTGCTCACAGGTGATGTGCACACTGGGGTTCCAACCGGAGCATTCCAGGGGCAGGTGGCCAACCGATTGGGACTGTGCCAGTCTACTCTGAGCCGAGCCATGCCAGCCGTGTGGGACAGAATTATCCGCATCTCAGCCACGTATATCAAATCCCCAACAGGCCAACATTAAAGCTCAATTTGAAGCGAGAGCCGATTTTGTAATCGGAGCTATCGACTGCGCACACATTGCTATAAAAGCGCAATCACATGATGAATTTGTATGTTAACAGGGAACATTTTCATTCATCATATGTATTTTCATACATATTTTCATCAGATCATATGTGATGCGTAAATGCAATTAACCAACATTGTGGCGAGGTGCCGTGGTTCAACGCACGATTCATACATTCTGAGTAACAGCATCGTTGGGAACAGACTACAAGGCGGCACTGTGCGCGATGGCTGGCTTCTTGGTGAGTAACTTAATTCTTGTAATTGTCCTAATATTATTCCCGTGACGCGCATTCAGTATGTGCACCCCCAGTTTCTATCCCGTCTTCACAGCATCATTATTATATTATATATATTAGTCGGTGGTTAAAGTTAGTTTCTTGCTGTTTTTTGCTGGTTAAACTTCAGTTTAAGATCTTTCTAACAAGCCCCTGATCGTCTCTGTGGGCATATATTAATAACCCTGTGAGTTAAGTGTGAAATGTCTCAATCAGCCTCACCTTTCCCCCGGCGCACTTCTGCACGTTACTGTATGAACACGTTGTTGTGAGTTACACAAAAACATGGGTATTTACCTTGGGGGTAATCACAGTCAGCCACATGAGCTCCCACCACCCCATGAGAGAGCAGTGTCACCCATAGTTGCACCGACTCTCTGTTCAAACAGAGTCGGTCACCCCCCCCCACCCACTCTTCTTGTGTTTGCTGGAGGACAGCGTGCCAAAGAACACATTTTAGCAGGCCTTCACTTCAGAAAGTAGCACCGACATCTCGCTTTCCGTGAAGTTCTTCTTTTTTCCCGTCTTATTCATTCTTTTTTCTTTATTTTCTGACCGTACACAGAGGGGAATCGCAGGTGCAGGGCTCATTTAAATAGGATTTGCGTATGTAAGTAGGGGCGTGGACAGGGAGGAGTCGGGTGTTCCAACATGTGCGCTCAATTCCACGTTGATTGGGATGTACAAACGAAATGTGCTTGGATACATGCGTGCGCACAGATTCGTACATCTGACGTTGGAGGGCATTTGGGTTTGAGCGGACGCCATGTTTCGGTAGGAAATCCACGCAAGTCTTTGTACATGAGGCCCCAGGTCTGGCAAACTGCTGGCTTCGCTACAGAACTACTGGGGGTTGTTCCAGCAGCTGGCACTCGCGACGTCACGCACCTGTCGTTCCAGTTTGCCAAATTCGAGTCAAATGTGGTGATAATTTATTGGGCTTAATCAGGACTATCCAGGGGCCTAAAATTATTTTAAAATCATAAAAAAAATCCATGGTATATAAGGAATCGATCTGCTATTTCAGTTTTGTGCAAAAAAATCACCTTTCTGTAGGCCTTTAAAGCTGCAGTCGGCAGGTTTTCAAATTCTGAGTCTAAAGTCGGAAAATTCGAACTGACACAACTTTCAGGTCCCTCCCCAACCTCTAACAAGCTCCGAATCGCCCCCCAAACCCCTCCCCCTCTGTGGACGAGGTTGTGCACGTGAGTTCACACCAGTGTGAGCGCACACAAGCTGGGGCAGACTCACGCTCAGCAGCGTGTGCACAAGCTGTGATTGACAGGTAGGATTCCTCCACCCTAACTTGATTGGTTAAAAACAGCCGGGAGCGCTCGGTTTTTGTAAGCATGATTACAGGCTTCAGAGGGAGCTACAGATTTCGTTATTTTTCCTAAACAGCCTATTTAATATTCTACTTCCAGAATCCCATGACAGTTCAAGCTAATATGACTAAAAAAAAGTTGCTGACCGCAGCTTTAAGGAAACTAATATGTGGTGTTCTTTGTTTCTGACATGTTATAAATGTTGGGTATTTGGCTTAACAGAGTGGTACAGCAGCTAAGGTTGTGCTGAGTGTGGTTTACTAACCAAAGATCTCACAGATGCCTTTAAAGCTGCAGTCGGCAACTTTTTTTTAGTCATATTAGCTTGAACTGTCATGGGATTCTGGAAGTAGAATATTAAATAGGCTGTTTAGGAAAAATAACGAAATCTGTAGCTCCCTCTGAAGCCTGTAATCATGCTTACAAAAACCGAGCGCTCCCGGCTGTTTTTAACCAATCAAGTTAGGGTGGAGGAATCCTACCTGTCAATCACAGCTTGTGCACACGCTGCTGAGCGTGAGTCTGCCCCAGCTTGTGTGCGCTCACACTGGTGTGAACTCACGTGCACAACCTCGTCCACAGAGGGGGAGGGGTTTGGGGGGCGATTCGGAGCTTGTTAGAGGTTGGGGAGGGACCTGAAAGTTGTATCAGTTGGAATTTTCCGACTTTAGACTCGCAATTTTGAAAACCTGCCGACGCAGCTTTAATGTTTTATGTTAGTATTTGAAAAGGCCCCATGCATAATCTTTCAAGTAAGGGGGGAATGTTGTGTCCGCCACTAGGTGGCATAGTATTTCTGTCTGTGCACGGTTACGAGAGTATAGAAGAAGAGACGTGACAGGTGTATGCATGGGTGTATGTACACATGCGAGTTGGGCTAATAAAGGAGCCAGTGAAAAGGTGGTCATTTTACTCGAGCCACCTACAAACAGAACACACTACCTTTTCCTTGTACTTGCTGAAGTTGAATTACACATTAGTTTGTGTGCAATGATTAGAAACTCTGGTCCAGACTTGCACCTCTGCAATGCTCATTTTCATTTTCATTGAGAGATAAACATTTTCTAACTGTTCGTGTGCCCCCGAAGCTTGCAGCAAGAAGCAGGTGGGCTCACACTGCTAAACATCTCATTCTGCGGATTATCTGCCCCTTCAGTGCGACATGCGATTTCAAGGTAAATTGTGGGAGGGGTTGGAGATTTCACGGGATCTAGCAGGATCTCAGTTATTTTTTTCTTTAAATCTGTATTATTTCTTTTGCAAAACTGCTGAAGTTGTATTGTATTTGTTCCAAGTCATTTTCAATTATCCATAAATCCTGGAGACATTTATTTTTTCCCTATTTTGATATAATGTCAGAAAATAAATAAATACTGCCTATTTTCACTCCAATTGAATTGTATTCTGATGCCTTGTCAGGAATTCTGGCTACTCTTTCAAACACAGAAAATAGTTTTCTGATAAACATGTCTTCAATGCATCATTATCTGATGCAGTGGATTCATTTTTTAAAACTGTGTACATCTGAATGATCTTACTCCTAAACCCAACCAATTCAACTTACCCAGAAATGCAAAGCTCTCTGTGCCATGCCCACACACCTCTGTCATGAGAGAAACACATCCTTAGTGAAATAATAAGAAATGATAGAAAGTTAGCACCATTTTGAATCATTTAACCCTATATTTCTGTGGGTATCATATTTGATACATACATTCAGTGGCAGATCTAGGATATTTCCGAGTAAGGGGCCATTAAGGGGCCACAGTGTTCATAGAGGGGCCAAGTATTTGTCCAACACCCTTGCACACAATTCCCTGTTTTGGTAAGGTACTATACATTTCACCAGTCACACCATGTTCAAACACTTAATTAAACACGTAATTAAAAAAAAAAACTCCTAACCAATTTTACATGTATTTTTTACTGTACATAGACAAAATGCTCTCAAACACACACAGCATGTGAGAAAATCCAGTATTTTATTTAATTTTTTAAAACCTTTTTACTTTTTGACAAATACTGTCAGTTCAAAACATCTCTCTCACAAACATACACAAAGTTGCATGTGGGTGACTACTGTACATTTCACTCTAAAACAACATTATTCTTCGTTTTTTGTGACGGGAACTGAACCGGACAAAAGACAGATGAGTTACAGGACAGGGGCACGTCAGGGGGCCAATCAGATTTCAGCTGGGGCCAATGCCCCTGTGGCCCCACCCCTAGAACCGCCCCTGCATACATTTCTGAGACCTATTGCATCACCATACTTGTCCTATGCTCCCTGGTGGATACATTTTGCACTACAATTATTCTGACATATCACACAGTACAATCCAAAATGGCTGAATCCCATTAGCCTCCACATGGATGTCAAGGAGAAGAATTTTGTTATTTTGAAGACTTTATGCTGAGATTTTCTTTTACATATTTACTAATATTTCTAAATGAGCACTTACTCTCTTGAAGCAACTCATGATTACTTTATTTTGCATTTTAGTTTATAGTAAGAATATGCAGAAAATGTTTGTATCAAATCTGATACAAACAAAAAACATATGCAGATTATTTTGATTCACTTTATTACATTCTGTTAAAGGCCCAGATAAAGACTTCAGATTCAAAACATTTGTATTTTGTGTCTATTATTTCTTGGCATTCTAGGGTTTGTCTAGTTATTTAAAGAACATAGAATCTCACTTGTGATTCATTTCTAGTTTTACCTTGACCCCAATTAGCCCTGAAATGTTGTGTAGCTTGTAATTGTTCCTCGTTGCTTTGTCACTGGTGAAGACGAGTGAAGACGAGTCAATTGGGAGCATCATCAAACACATCACTGCAACTAAACTACAAAACTACAAAGCAACTGTCAAAAATCTATTTGAAAAGTTTGCAATGATACCAAAGAGGTTCACAGTCATAAACAATATTTTACTACATGGCACCAAAAACATATTAAACGAGAAAAGTCTGTGAAAAGTGCCACCAAGCATTCCATTTCTAAGCTTTATGGAACAACCGGAGGAGGGCGACACTGAGGCGCGGAAGGGCCGGCGCTGAGCCAGCCTCTGACTGGCTGGAGAGCCGCTGAGGCGGGGGAAGCAGGCAGATACCGAGGAGGGCTGACTGAAGCAGGGAGGCTGCCTCAGCAAGGCATTCCTTTGGAATTTCAAATCTGACGTCTGAACGCTTCTCAAAGGAGGAATTATAATCCAATAAGATGAATCTTCTGGAGCTCTGGATGCTGATGGCGACCGTTCAGGTAATCTTTTATTTTATTTTGCAGGGACAAAGCAAACAGGGAGGATGGGGCTGCAACAGAGCTGAGGCAGGAGATAAGCCAGGAAAACAGGACGGTGCGTTTCCATCTCAGTCATGTTATTAACTCTCATCTTTACACTAAATGCAGAGAGAGAAGCATGTTCGCATGGCCTATGGCAGTAAAATGCTGCTGATCTCAGAACTGCTCCTCCACATTCTGTATCTAACAAGATAAATGCACTTGGAGCCCAAAGGCTCTATTCAATCAAAGCTGCGGATTTCAGAACAGCTGCTGTTGACGAAGCACAGGCTCTGCCAGGAGGACCCGCACAGGAGGACCCGCAGCCTCCGCCTGTCCTCGGAGACAGGTTGCTAGCTGTCACCTGCTGCGGGACTCACCGTGACGCTATTATCACTGCTTTTTGTCAAAAGAAGTTCCCTGACTTTTTTTGGGTGCCATCCACTAAAGTGTCAGTCGCGACCACACTGATGGCGTCGACGATACACCGACCGAGAAGATGGTAGCTGCGGGCTGTTACAGCCGGCCGGCCGCGGCGGGCGGGCGGCCAGGCGGCGGGGGACGGAGCGTTGATGCGGGAGTGCGACTGGGTTATTTAACTGTGCACATTGTCCAGCCGTCTGGCTGCAGGCTCTGGGGTTATTCATCGGTAATTATAGGAATTGTGTTGGAGGTGCTGTGAGCTCCTGTGACGCAGAAGGGAGTATCAGCACCGCGGACTGGTCCGTTATCTCCAGTGTCACCTTCTGTGTGAGGCTAAAGAACTGCGCCTGAGGGGGGGCTGGGGGGCACAGCCTTTCCCCAAACTAACACACTGATGTCCTCATGCTTTATTTCACTGCCATGTGTAAAACACTCAGATTATATAACAAACACATAGCATTGGTATGTATATGATGTAGCTAGCAAATGATTTCCATTCTAAACAAATCATAGTTGGGTTCCTGGTTACAATCCCAGCTGGTTCTTTCTGTGTGGAGTCTGCATGTTCTCCCCGTGTATGTGTGGGTTTTCTCCGGGTACTCCGGCTTCCTCCCACCACCCAAAAACATGCATGTTAGGTTCACTGGTGACTCTAAATTGACCCCAGAAGTGAGCGTGCATGGTTGTGTGTCTCCTTTGTGTCTGTGTGGCCCTGTGAGGGACGGGTGACCTGTCCAGGGTGGTACACCAAGGGTAGTACACCCTCGCTGTTTATCTCACTGGAACAAGCGAGATAAACAACAGGGTCAGCACTCTCAAAGGCTTACCTTCAATCCTGGAAGAGCAGGACTTTCATCTGCTTTGTTACTGTGGAACTACAGATTGAAGCTTTTTTCTTACCAGGGCATGAGGGCTGCTGCTGCTGCTGTGTGGCTGCTGCTGTGTGGCTGCTGTTGCTGCTGCTGCTGCTGCTGCTGCTGTGTGGCTGTGTGGCTGCTGCTATGTGGCTGCTGTGTGGCTGCGGTTGTGTGGCTGCTGTTGCTGCTGCTGTGTGGCTGCTGCTGTGTGGCTGCTGCTGTGTGGCTGCTGCTGTGTGGCTGCTGCTGTGTGGCTGCGGTTGTGTGGCTGCTGTTGCTGCTGCTGTTGCTGCTGCTGTGTGGCTGCTGCTGTGTGGCTGCTGCTGTGTGGCTGCTGCTGTGTGGCTGCTGCTGTGTGGCTGCGGTTGTGTGGCTGCGGTTGTGTGGCTGCTGCTGTGTGGCTGCTGCTGTGTGGCTGCTGCTGTGTGGCTGCTGCTGTGTGGCTGCTGCTGTGTGGCTGCGGTTGTGTGGCTGCTGCTGCTGTTGCTGCTGCTGTGTGGCTGCTGCTGTGTGGCTGCTGTTGCTGCTGCTAGCTGCTGCTGCTGTGTGGCTGCTGCTGTGTGGCTGCTGCTGTGTGGCTGCGGTTGTGTGGCTGCTGTTGCTGCTGCTGTTGCTGCTGCTGTGTGGCTGCTGCTGTGTGGCTGCTGCTGTGTGGCTGCTGCTGTGTGGCTGCTGCTGTGTGGCTGCTGCTGTGTGGCTGCTGCTGTGTGGCTGCTGCTGCTGTTGCTGCTGCTGCTGCTGTGTGGCTGCTGCTGTGTGGCTGCGGTTGTGTGGCTGCTGCTGTGTGGCTGCTGCTGTGTGGCTGCGGTTGTGTGGCTGCTGCTGTGTGGCTGCTGCTGTGTGGCTGCTGCTGCTGTATCACAAGATTACTACCAGAGGTACTGGCAAAACACCAAGGGGTGAAACAGCTGATTGTGCACGTGGGTGCAGTGGACATCAGAGAGAATCAGTCTGAAATCTTAAAAAAAGACTTTGAGAAACTGTTTGAGAGTCTTGATAAAGTGACAATACCAACATTCATAAGTGGACCTCTCCCAAACATCGACAGGAGGATCAACAAATTCAGCCGGCTGCTTCAGTTGAACACATGGCTGTCCAAAGTCTGTGAGTCCAGAGGACCTCATTTCATCGAGAACTTTAATCTTTTCTGGCAAAGAGATGATCTCTTTCAAAGAAAAGGCCCACACCTGAACAGAGGTGGAGTGAGACGACTGACGGATAATCTTCTCCACGCTCTGAGGCATCAGAAGGGGCCAGGGCCAGGACCAGGACCAGGACCGGGTCCTGTGCTGCCGCAGAGAGAGAAGACGAGCCAGAGAAGAGCTCCTGCCTCGCCACCCAAGGACCCAGCAAAGGATTCAGCCACAGCAGCCACAGCAGCACCTCCAGCATCCCGGACAAAGGATTCAGCAGCTTCACCATCACCTTCACCACGGGCCTCACCACAGGCCTGGGACCCACCTGCTGCATCTACACCCTCCAGAGATGTTTCACCATCGTTCTCTTCTCCACCGTCACCCAGGAGATTTCCTGATCACCTTGAAAGCTTGGTGAAATCGGGGATTAAAATGGTTCCTCTCACGCCAAACATGGCAAGATCAAGAATTCTATCCTCAAAGAAGCATCGAGCCCCTCTCCCTCCCCAGCCTACTCCATCGACCAAAGCCCCCCCAGCTTGGCCCCCACCACCGGTGCCCACAGCTGTCATTTCCAACAGCGTCAGTGCTGTTGTCTAGGACACTAAGGGCCTCTGTGTTGGTAAACACCATCTCAACCAGAGGTCCAAGGATGGAGTGAAGAGAGGGACAATCAGACTGTCCAATCAGAGAAACCTTATCCATATCCCTTGCAAGAACACAGCATCCAGTTCAACTATAACTAATCTCAAACACGCAGTACTCAATGTCAGATCTTTAAGTAACAAATCATTCTTAATTAATAGTTTTATTTCCTCTCACAATCTTGATTTTATGTTTTTAACTGAGACGTGGCTCGACAAAAACACAGCAAATGCAGTCCTGATTGAGTCTAGTCCACCTCACTTCAATTTTGTGTCTGAAACACGAGAAAACCAGAGGGGTGGGGGTGTTTGTGCCATGTTCAGGGACAATATACCCACCCACAAGTTGTCATTTGGGTTTTTTTCATCATTTGAGTATGTGTCATTCAAAATGGAGATAAAACAATCTTCCATACTTTATATCACCATTTATAAACCACCACAGAATTGTTTTATTGATGATTTTACTGAACTACTTTCAATTGTGTGCACTGCTTTTGACTGTTTAGTCATAACAGGGGACTTGAATGTGCATGTGGACGTAGCGCATAACAAGGAAGCTAAAGAGCTCACTGCTGTCCTTGAAATGTTTGGTCTAACGCAGCATGTGACCAGGGGTGCAAACGGCGCGCCTTTTGGCGGAGGCCGCCTTTTTCACAGCTGTCTGGGGGACTTGTGTGAATCGTGCAGATCCGATGAGTTTTTTTTTTTAGGGGGGGGGGGGGTTGTTGTAATGTCTGATTATAATTTCATCAAAGTTCAGCCCCGAATCTCTCTGGACTGACATAGAGACCAATAAAAGAAGCGGGAGAGTATTTATTTTATGTTTGCATCGGTAAAGTTTAATGTTCCTGTTGCATTTGAATGCACCGCACAGTTCGTATGACCCCACGTGGGGAGTGCCTCAACAGCCAGGTGAACTGCAGGCGCACGATTTTTACGTTATTTTCTGACCTTAACCAGAGAAGTAAAGCGCAGATACTTGTGAAAAGGACAGAAAAAGGAGAAAAATCCCGAGTTACACTGAAAGAAAGTCAGAGCACATACCGATTGGAAGTCCGGAGACAAGTACGTCGGTAAGACGAGTCAGTTATCAAAATAAAGGCTTGTTAATGCTTACCGTCGTCCATGCTAATGCTAGCTCTGTGTCTAACAGGCTAAAGCTGGGCATACACTGTGCGATTTTTGGCCCGATGTCGACAAGATTTTCACTCGTGCGACTATTTTGGAGATCGGGCCGAGTTTTGGCTCAATCGTGCGTCTCGCATCGTGTAGTATACACGGGCTAACGACAAACGATTAAGCCCTCCCGACCACCTCCCGATCGATCGGATGAAAATCAAACTTGTTTGAAATCCTGGTCGCCCCTCGTGAGGCTCTCGCACAGTTGAAGCAGCTGGACGAGCCGATTGACCTCATCCTGTCACACTACGCATGCGCGCACATAGGTACGGAAGAGAAAAATGTCAACAGAAGAAGAAAAAGACAACAGAACAGCATGGCAGCGACCGGCGACCGAGTCCGACGTGTCGTGCAGTGTGAGCAGCCAGATCGCATCAGACCATCGGATCGTACAGTGTAAGAACAGGAATCGTGAGCTGTGACGTTTTATCCCTTGCGATTCACTCGTACAGTATGAGCAGCAGCTGAATACCGCGATTGAAAAAATCGCACAGTGTATGCCCAGCTTAACACTCACCTGTCACCTGTAGAGCCGCTGCAAGCTCCGATATCGGCGTAATTTGAAATACAGAGAGCAACGGTGAGAAACTTGTCTTTTTAGCTGCTCTGAGGCTATTTTTCTGTTGTTTCTCGGTGTGCTAAAGAAAGTTGTGGTGATATAAAAGTCTATGAGAGTGAACTGAGGTTGTTAATGGTGTGATATTTTGGAACTTGTGTGTATTGAGTCATATTCAAAATGTCAGACTTTTTCAAAAAAATTGAAAAAAAGGGGACATGCCAAATGTTTCCAGCGTTGTCTCAGTATTCTTTACTTTTAAGAATTTCCAAGGAACTGGGACAGTGTATTTTCATATAAAGAACATTTTTGTGTGAATAGGGTGAGCCCTGGATGGCAGAGGTGGTGGCAAAATGTAATTATATGATAATTCCTGCGGGGGCGTGGGCTTCGATAATCTCACTCCTTTTTGACCATACCTCTGTTTGCACCCCTGGTGACTGAGCCCACCCACAACAGAGGGCACACTCTAGATGTGCTCATTTCAAGGGGTGTTGTTATTTCAAACGTGAATGTCGTTGATGTTGCTTTATCTGATCATTTCTGTGTTTTCTTCGACCTATCTACTTTACCCAAAACACCAGCTGGGTCTGCAGTTGTTCGGGGAAGACTCATAAATGACAGAACAGGGACACAGTTTATGGAAATGATTAGGTTTGAGAACACCCCGTGTTCTGATGTTGATGATCTGTTGAACTCTTACACATCAAGTCTCTTAAATGTTTTGGATACCATTGCTCCTGTCAAGGTTAGAATGGTTAAAAGTAGGCAAAGGGCGCCATGGAGGAAAGAAGAGTCGGTCAGGGCACAGAAAAGGGAGTGCCGGAGAGCCGAACGGAAATGGCGCAAGTCAAAGCTCCAGGTTCATTATGAGACTTACAAAGAAAAGCTATGTGTGTTCAACCAGACTTTGCGTAGAACAAGGGAGAGTTATTTTTCTGAAATCATCAAAAACTGCAGTAACAACTCTCGTGTCCTGTTTGCTACAGTAAACAGATTAACAAACCCTCCAGTTTCACTGCCCTTAGAACTCATTTCTACATCCAAGTGTGATGAGTTTGCAATATTCTTTAATGACAAAGTTCAAGGCATTAAAAATGCAATAATTTCCACAACACAAATAACTACTCTGCAGCCAGCTAGACACCTAGAGCTGACACATTTCACACCTGTTACTGACAAAACAGTCGAAGAGACCATCTGCAGTCTGAGTTCATCAACGTGCTGCCTTGATGAGTTGCCCACTAGATTCCTAAAGTCTGTGCTGAGCAGTTTGTTACCACAACTTGCTCATCTAGTCAACATCTCACTCCAGACTGGAACATTTCCAAAGGCCTTAAAAACTGCTGTCATTAAGCCTCTTCTAAAGAAGAGCAATCTTGATGCCACAGTACTGAACAACTACTGGCCCATATCAAACCTGCCATTCTTAGGCAAAGTCCTAGAAAAAGTTGTATACCAACAGCTTAGTGACTTTCTCCTGTCTAACAATGCTTTTGATACTTTCCAATCAGCCTTTAGGCCCCACCACAGCACTGAGACAGCTCTGATCAAGGTGACAAATGACATCCGCCTGAACACAGATGCTAGTAAAGTCACAGTCTTAGTTCTGCTGGACCTGAGTGCTGCCTTTGACACAGTTCACCATGCGATCTTATTACAGAGGTTAGAAGACTGGGTGGGAATCTCTGGTCGTGCTTTAAACTGGTTCAAGTCCTATCTGGAGGACAGGAAATATTTTGTTGAAATTGGTAACTGTGTCTCAGACCAAATGGCTATGACCTGTGGGGTTCCCCAGGGGTCAATCCTGGGACCCCTATTGTTCAATCTGTACATGCTTCCACTAGGCCAGCTAATACGCAGCTATAATGTGTCCTACCACAACTATGCAGATGACACTCAGATCTACGTGTCACTGACGGCAGGAGAACACGGGCCTGTAGATACATTGTGTCGCTGCATCGAACAGATCAGTGTGTGGATGCAAAACAATTTCCTCCAGCTAAACTCAGACAAAACTGAAATCATTGTCTGTGGCCCACAGAAACAAAGAGAAAGTGTTATCAGTCACCTTGAGACTCTCTCTCTAAAACCTAACTATCAAGTTAGAAATCTCGGGGTAATATTGGACTCAGACCTAAACTTTAACAGCCACATTAAATCTGTAACATCAGCAGCTTTTTACCATCTAAAAAACATTGCCAGAATCAAAGGAATAGTGTCTAAACCAGACTTAGAGAGACTGATCCATGCGTTTGTCTCCAGCAGGTTAGACTACTGTAACGGCCTGCTCACTGGGCTCTAAACGGGCTGTAAGACAGCTGCAGTACATCCAGAACGCTGCTGCTCGAGTCCTGACTAGAACCAGGAAATACGACCATATTAGTCCAGTGCTCAGGTCTCTGCACTGGCTTCCTGTCGCTCAGAGAATAGACTTTAAAACAGCTCTGCTCGTGTACAAGTCTCTTCACGGTCAAGCGCCAAAGTACATCTCTGACATGTTAGAGCCATATGAACCAACTCGGGCTCTGAGAACCTCAGGGAGGGGTCTCCTGCTGGTGCCCAGAGTCAGGACTAAACAAGGTGAGGCTGCGTTTCAGTTTTATGCCCCTAAAATCTGGAACAGTCTTCCAGAAGATGTGAGACAGGCCTCAACTCTGACAATGTTTAAATCCAGGCTGAAAACAGTTGTATTTAGCTGTGCATATGACACCTGAAAGTATTTTATCCGCACTCTTCACTTTTTAATTACTTAATGATTATTTTAATGGGTTTTAAATTTCTTTCTTTTTTAATTTCTTTCTTTTATTTTTTTATTCCTTTTTAATGGTTTTATTGCCTTCTTGTGATTTTATGTAGCTGTAAAGCACTTTGAATTGCCCTGTGTATGAATTGTGCTCTATAAATAAAATTGCCTTGCCTTGCCTTGCCTTGCTGTGTGGCTGCTGTTGCTGCTGCTGCTAGCTGCTGCTGTGTGGCTGCTGTTGTGTGGCTGCTGCTGCTGCTGCTGCTGCTGTGTGGCTGCTGCTGCTGTTGCTGCTGCTGTGTGGCTGCTGCTGCTGCTGCTGCTGCTGTGTGGCTGCTGCTGCTGCTGCTGCTGCTGCTGCTGTGTGGCTGCTGCTGCTGTTGCTGCTGCTGTGTGGCTGCTGCTGTTGCTGCTGCTGCTGCTGTGTGGCTGCTGTGGCTGCTGCTGCTGCCAGCTTCTGCTGCTATTGATGCTGCTGCTAGTTACTGCTAGCTGCTGATGCGTGGCTACTGATGTGTGGATACTGTGTGGATACTGTGTGGCTGCTGCTGCTGCTGTGTGGCTGCTGTTGCTGCTGCTGCTCCTGCTGCTAGCAGCTGATGCTGCTGTGTGGTTGCTCCTGTGTGGCTGCTGCTGCTAGCAGCTGATGCTGCTGTGTGGCTGTTGTTGCTGCTGCTCCTGCTGCTGCTGCTGCTCCTGCTGCTAGCAGCTGCTGCTGCTGCTGTGGCTGCTGCTGCTAGCAGCTGGTGCTGCTCTGTGGCTGTGGAATGTACACATGGCAGGTATGATGATGTGGTCAATGACTCAGTTACACTTTACAATGGAATGGTTCACAGCATTGTGGAGAACAGCAGTGGCATTTAATATTCATTTATTTGGAGTAAAATAGCTGTCAAAAATGTTCGTGTGCACAAACTAGAAATGCATGCATATGTTTTGATGTTTGTGTGCATAAACTAGAAATGTGTGCATAAACTAGAAATGCATGCATAAATGAGTCCAAAAGTTTTGACATCAATAATTACGAGTTACGAATTACGAGTTTTTTTTTTATTTTTATTTTTTAAACTTTATTAGTAATTCAACAAAATAACAGTTTACAAATGTGAGCATAACGCCAAAAAGAAGATAGTCAGGGGGAGCATAGGAATAATAATAAAAAGAAGAAGATGACCTTCATGATGCACTTACAACAAGAAAGCTAATGAACACAAAGACATGTGTGCCAAGGAATCTCTTGTAATAAAAAAATAAAAATAAAATAAAAAATAAAAAAAATTAGGAATTATGACAACAGTTCGTATCTATCAAACCTTCTCATAGTTAGGGCTCTGTGTGTAGGGTGGCACATGCGGTGGTGTCATCAGTGTGTAGAAAGGGATGGATTTGTAATAGTAGTCAATGCTTAGTGGTGTGTTAACACAAGAGGCATATTCATGTTTTATTACTTGCTGCAGATAAGAAAGCTGCCATACGTTATTGACAATATTCAGCCAGCAGAACAGGATTTTTGATTTATAATTCACTTTTGTAGTTCCTCTCATTCGAAAGACAGAACAGGTCCTTCTCCTCAGCATTTGCCCCGCTTGATCTTAACCCGTGCTGGATATTTTTGGGTTTCTTGATATCTTATAGATAGTCCTAAAAAGAGGATGATTGACTTTATAATGACAATAAGTAGTACATGTTGGTCATTGTGTGGGTCTGTGTTGCATTGTTATGGCCACCAAGGCACAACATATTTGGAGGACACGAGACAAGATTGAGGGTTCAAAAATATATATTTTATTATTAAACTCTTTGGAACTTTAGTTCTTGATTCAGCTGCTTTTGATTTTCTGTGAAGAAAAAGAGAGTTAACTTCCCTCAGTTTTCCCGTGTCCCAAAAAGAAAGAAAAGGGAAAAACACAACCCCAAAAGTATTAACAGAAAGTTGGACCTGGTGAGCCGATCAAACAGAACAAATGGTACAGCAGGGGGCCAACCCTATACAGGGCCGTCGAAGCCCCTACTAGTACTGGACTAAAGCAAAAAAGAACCTAATGCAAAAGAAAGATCGACACCAGGACAACCGGTCCCACCAGGCCAAAATCATAACTAGAAAACGAACAAACAAAGACTAGCCAAAAATACCGCATGGCAGGCTGGAGACGTCAGCTGCGGCCTACAGCGACTGGACGAGCGCGCACCGCGTCACGACGCGTTCCCGTTGGTGATAGAGCGACCGGAAAGGTGGAAGTCAGTCCCTAACATGTCGAAACCCAGCCTATTTATAGGCGGACCAACAGCGCCACAAATTAACGTAATCAAATTAATTACCAAAATAATTACTAATGTGCCCAAAGCACATAACACCCCCACCCAAAGACTCTGAATGGGGATTGATGTAACCCGTAAGAAAAAAAAAAACATTTAGGAAAAAAAAACAAGACTAGAGTCGTGAGAGTGCGTCGGCCACTACGTTGTCTTTACCACGAACATGTTGGATAGAGATGTTAAAAGACTGGAGTCGCAGAGCCCTGTTCATCAAGCGGCGGTTTTTATTGCACATGCGATCCAGAAAAACTAACGGATTATGGTACGTAAAAACAACCACAGAGCCGATAGAACCGCCTACATACACTTCAAAATGTTCTAAAGCCAGGACCAACGCTAGTGCCTCCTTTTCGATGGTGGAATACCATCTCTGATACTTGTCAAGTTTCTTTGAGAAATAAGAAACCGGATGTTCCACCCCATCAGTACCATCCTGGAGAAGGACAACTCCGACGCCAGAATCACATGCGTCCACAGCCAACTTACATGGTACATCAAAACGAGGGGCAGACAACACAGGAGCGTTAATTAGCAAATGTTTAGTTTGCTCAAAAGCAGATTGACACAGATCAGACCAAATAAAAGCTACTTTAGGGCTAAGTAGGTCTGTTAAAGGAGCAGCGACAGAGGAAAAGTTTTTACAGAACCAACTGTAGTAACCAACCATTGCTAGATAGCGGCGTAGCTCAGTACGAGTGGTAGGTACCGGAACAGACAAAATAGCCTCTACTTTAGCGTCAACGGGGCGCACTTGACCTCCCCCCACACTTTTTCCAAGATAGGTCACTGTCGCTTGGCTGAATTGGCATTTAGAAAGATTAACTGTCAAATTTGCCTCACTCAGACGCGCAAAAACAGTTCCTAAATGGTCAACGTGCTCAGCCCATGTAGCAGAACAAATCACCAAATCATCCAAATAAGCCTCACAGAATGATAAACCGGACAAAACCACATTCATTAACCGTTGAAACGTCGCTGGGGCGTTACGCATCCCAAAAGCCTTCACCGTATATTGAAGGAAATCATCGGGTGTGACAAAACCGGAAATTTCCTGGGCTCATGCTGTTAAGGGTACCTGCCAGTATCCCTTCAGCAAATCCAGCTTAGTCACAAACTGGGCAGCCCCCACATGGTCCACACAATCCTCCATACTAGGCAGTGGATAACAATCCGGCCTAGTCACCCCATTTACCTTCCTGAAGTCCGTACAGAAACGGTCCTCTCCATTGGCTTTAATAGTCAGGAGGCATGGCGAACTCCACGCATTACTGCTTGCAACAGCAAGGCCATGTTTCACCATGTACTCCACCTGCGTCTTCAAACGGCGTCGCTTGTCCGGGTTCACTCTGTAAGGGTGTTGTTTAATAGGCTTGGAATCACCAACATCAATATCATGGCTGAGCACACGAGTCTGAGTGGGAATGTCTGCAAACAGCGACCTATAAGACTGGATCAAATGAATGACATCAGCCTGCTTAGAAAAATCAAGGTGAGACAACAAGAGAGATAAGTTTTCCAACATCTCTGAATTTGGAAACCTTCCTTCAGTGACAGCCGGGGAAAAAACGTCACCTTCATGTTCAGCACTGGAAAGCTCCTCCCGTGCGTCTGCACCTGCCCCGACGCATGCATCAGCTCGTTCACTGGAAACACAACTGACAGATTTATTCAAAGAGGGCGCACGCTCGATATAAAGCTTCAGCATATTAATATGACATAGGCGTGATGTCTGCTTCCTATCAGGAGTAGAGACCAGATAATCTCGATCTCCGACCTTCCTCTTGATCGTATAAGGGCCACTGTAGCGCGCTTGTAAGCTGGAACCAGGAACTGGAAGTAACGCCAACACTTTCTCCCCAGGCTGAAAAACTCTCATAGTTGCATTTCTGTCAAACAAAGACTTCATTTTAGCCTGTGCAGTTTTAAGATTTTCTTTAGCTATCTCACACGCACGGCTCAGCTTCAGTCGAAAGTTACTGACGTAGTCCAACAAATTTTGGTCAGATTTTTCACACAACCACTTCTCTTTCAATAACTTTAAAGGACCGCGAACAGTGTGAGCAAAAACCAAGTCCGACGGGCTAAACCCCAGAGACTCCTGAACCACTTCCCGTATAGCAAACAGTTGTAAATGTACACCTTCATCCCAGTCTTTTTCGAACTCCAAACAGTAGTTGCGAAGCATTGTTTTTAACGTTTGATGGAAACGCTCGAGTGCGCCCTGACTTTCCGGGTGATAAGCGCTGGAATAACAGTGCTTTATGTCAAGTTGACGTAAAACCTGCACAAATACTTTAGACATAAAGTTAGACCCTTGGTCAGTCTGCACAACCCGAGGTAAACCAAACAATGAAAAAATTTTTGTCAATGCTTTCACCACTACCGGCGTAGTTATATTACGCACCGGAAAAACCTTTGGAAAACGAGTAGAGGTGCACATCACCGTTACCAGGAATTTATTCCCCGCTTTGGTCCGAGGTAACGGACCCACAAAGTCAACTAATACTCGTTCAAATGGTTCAGAGATGGCTGGAATGGGATACAAAGGAGCAGGAGGAATCGTCTGATTTGGCTTGCCAGATACTTGACAGAAATGACACGAATTACAGTAGCGCACGACATTGCTCTTTAAACCCGGCCAAAAGAAATGACGCAAAATGCGATCATACGTTTTTCTTATGCCAAGATGACCGGCTAATGGATTATCATGTGCTAACCGCAAAATTTCGGAACAATATGGAGATGGAACAACAATCTGTTTCACCACACTCCACTCTTCAACCGGAGAGACATTTAAAGGCGTCCATTTACGCATCAAAAGCCCATCATGTAAGAAATAGCCAGTAGAAATGGACTCAGATTTATCAGTTAAAGCATCGTTAAACAAAGGTGCTAAACTTTTATCAGTTTTTTGAAGTTTCATCAACTGCTGTATAGACAATGACAGTGCATTCACATCCAACATGTCCTCCTCCACAGTTTTCTTTAATGGGACATGTTCGGATTCAGTGTTGAACAGAAAACTGTCACACAAGTCAACGTCATCTTCATTTTCCTCTTGTTGACGCTTAAGTACTGCACGTGTAACTGCACACATGAACACATCTGGGAATGTACGAGCAAGCTCATCTGGACCGGTGCGCAACACCGGGACGGGTGTAACGTCTGGAGTAACTAACACTCGACCCCCAGCCAAGTCATTGCCCATGATCATGGAGACGCCCGCTATTGGGAAACTTGAACGCACCCCAACCACAGCGTCACCAGCAGGGCTCCAGAGTGCGACCTATTTTCTCAATGGTGCGCCTAAAAAAAATCTCAGGTTGCACCGGTGCAACCACCCGTTCGAGGGAAAAAAAAAAAAAAGTCTACGCGACTCTGAAAGTCTCCCTGTGCTTCAACAACAGACACACATTAGACCCATATCGTGGTCTAAACCAATCAGAGATAGTGAAGGGCGGGACCCCCTTCTGATTGGCCCGTGTACGTGTGTGTATGTTTCAACACGTGCTTGCTCAGACAGAGAGGTGATGAACCTCGGCTCGTCAGATAAACAGTGGATGTAGCCGCGGGTGATAACAACATGAAAAGAACGATTGACAACTTTTTGGTTAAGTTAAGGCCTGATTCGTCCGAAAATAACCACAACCAATGCTCTGACACGGAGCCATCAACCTCCCACGTTATGTCATGCCCTGGTGCGGAGCTAGCAACAGATAATGAGCTAGCATCAGGAGCTAGCATCAGATAATGAGCCACATACGATCGACTCCGAGCCAGAACCATCTAAAATTAAAAGGGGTAAAGTGTATACATTTCTAAGAGAGTGGCTTGACCAGTTTCCCTGGCTAAAATACAGTAAAGCCGATAATGTAATGCACTGCGTTTACTGTAAATTGTGGCAATAGTGCACAGTGTTTCCCGCAGGAAATTGCTTAGTCAAGGTGGTGAGTCATCGGCCGGGACCAGGGGTTTTGTGCGGATAGCGTTCCGTCGGGTGGCGGCGGCGGGGGGGGTGTACTTGGAATGGGACGGGGGCTGTTAGAGCAATAACGAAGCTGTTTAAGAGCTGTAACACTTTTTTATTTACATTATTAACTATTTACATTAACAACTAGTAGGTGTCGCAATTCAATGTTATCAATGCTGTCTTTTAATGTCTGAGCCTGGCAAAGCATTATTACTTCGGTTTATAAAAAAAAAAAAAAAAAAATCTTTTTTTTTTTTTGGTAACGTTGGCAAGGCGGCAGTGCGAGTTTGCTAAGGCGGCCGCCTTAACTATAATGCGCTGCGGGAAACACTGGTGCATTTGTGACTGGTTCTAATACATTTCGAATTGAAACGCTGAAAAAGCACAACGCATCTATGAAACACATTACCTGTTCAGTGTCCCCTGTCCCCGCTGCCTTTCAGCGCCAGGCAGCAGCTGAAAGCACCTGATCGTTCAGGAATGCGTCAGTGTGTACGGCCGTATCTTGAGGAGAGGAAGACCGGTGAAAATACTGGTATATAAATTTAACCCAACTACAGGAGTTGGCCATCCGGGGGGCATGTGACTGCAATGGAGGATAGTCCATAAGACATTGAGCCATGAGATGTTCAGTTTCAAGCCCTTAAAACACTTGCAATTTTGATTTAGATTTTCTTTTTATTTAATTTCTCTTGAGATGTTTTAAGTTTAAATTTCAGGCCAGTGAAGCACTTTAAGCACCAACACTTTTTCAGTAAGTTTCAGTAAGTAGTTAGTAAGTTAAGTTCAGTAAGTTTGTAGAATTGTGCTTCAAAAAAAGAACTTTATTTTGACCAGATTGCTAGTTAACAGACATTTATGGACAGCGATTTTAAAATAAATAAATAAATAAAGTGAACCTGTAAAACTGCAGTGTTAAATGCAATGCGTTTGAAAATTTGGGTGCACCTAATCTTTGTGCTGGTGCACCTAAGAAAAAAAGTTAGGCGCACCAGTGCAACCAGTGCAAAAAGTTAGTCTGGAGCCCTGACCAGACCACAGCTCAGACTGGATCACGACTTTGTGCAGAGGAACACTAATGTCTTGCATGCCAAAACCACGAACTGGCACCTCAGAACCAATCGCAGTGTCTCCATTTAACGGCAAGATCCCCTCCAAAATAAAAGACTGAGAGGCAGCAGTGTCCCGCAATATTTTTACAGGGATCTTCTCACCCTATCTCTAAGGGAGAGCCCAGACACCCTGCGGAGGAAACTCATTTCGGCCGCTTGTATTTGCGATCTCGTTCTTTCGGTCACTACGCACACCTCGTGACCATAGGTGAGGATAGGAACATAGATTGACCGGTTAATCGAGAGCTTCGCCTTCTGGCTCAGCTCCTTCTTCACCACAACGGGCCGGTGCAGAGCCCGCATCACTGCAGACGCCGCACCGATCCGCCTATCAATCTCCTGCTCCATTCGTCCCTCACTCGTGAACAAGACCCCGAGATACTTGAACTCCTCCACTTGGGGAAGGATCTCATTCCCGACCCGGAGAGGGCATTCCACCCTTTTCCGGCCAAGGACCATGGTCTCAGATTTGGAGGTGCTGATTCTCATCCCAGCCGCTTCACACTCGGCTGCGAACCGCTCCAGTGAGAGCTGAAGGTCACGGCCTGAGGACGCCAACAGAACCAAATCGTCCGCAAAAAGCAGAGACCCGATTCTGAGGTCGCCAAAACGGACCCCCTCAACACCCTGGCTGCGCCTAGAAATTCTGTCCATAAAAATTATGAAAAGAATCTGTGACAAAGGGCAGCCCTGACGGAGTCCAACCCTCACAGGAAACATGTCCGACTTACTGACGGCAATGCAGACCAAACTCTGACACCGGTCATAAAGAGACCGAACAGCCCATATCAAGGAGTCCGGCACTCCATACTCCCGGAGCACCCCCCACAAGAGTCCCCGAGGGACACGGTCGAACGCCTTCTCCAAGTCCACAAAACACATGTAGACCGGTTGGGCGAACTCCCATGCACCCTCCAGGATCCTGCGGAGGGTATAGAGCTGGTCCACTGTTCCACGGCCAGGACGAAAACCACACTGCACCCCCTGAATCCGAGATTCGACTATCCGGCGGATCCTCCTCTCCAGTACCCCCGAATAGACCTTGCCAGGGAGGCTGAGGAGTGTGATCCCCCTATGGTTGGAACACACCCTCCGGTCCCCCTTTTTAAAGAGGGGGACCACCACCCCGATCTGCCAATCCAGAGGCACTGCCCCCGATGTCCACTCGATGCTGCAGAGGCGTGTCAACCAAGACAGCCCTACAACATCCAGAGCCTTGAGGAACTCAGGACGGACCTCATCCACCCCCGGGGCCTTGCCACCGAGGAGTTTTTTGACCACCTCGGCAACCTCAGCCCCAGAAATGGGAGGCCCCACGTCCGAGCTCCCCAACTCTGCTTCCTCATCGGAAGGCGTGTCGGTAGGATTGAGGAAGCCCTCGAAGTATTCCCCCCACCGACTCACGACGTCCCTAGTTGAGGTCAGCAGAGCCCCGCCCTCACCATACACGGTGTTGACGGTGCACCGCTTCCCCCCCCTGAGCCGCCGGATGGTGGACCAGAAACTCCTCGAGGCCGTCTGGAAATCATTCTCCATGGCCTCCCCGAACTCCTCCCAAGCCCGAGTTTTTGCCTCAGCAACCGCTGAGGCCGCGTTCCGCTTGGCCTGTCGGTACCCATCAGCTGCTTCCAGAGTCCCACTGCCCAAAAAGGCCCGATAGGACTCCTTCTTCAGCTTGACGGCTTCCCTCACCACTGGTGTCCACCAGCGGGTTCGGGGGTTGCCGCCACGACAGGCACCGACCACCTTACAGCCACAGCTCCGGTCGGCCGCCTCAACAATGGAGGCACGGAACATGGCCCATTCGGGCTCAATGTCCCCCACCTCCCCCGGGACATGGTTCAAGCTCTGCCGGAGGTGGGAGTTGAAACTCCTCCTTACAGGGGATTCCACCAGCCGTTCCCAACAGACCCTCACAATACGTTTGGGCCTGCCAGGTCTGACCGGCTTCCTCCCCCACCAGCGGAGCCAACTCACCACCAGGTGGTGATCAGTCTACCGGGGTAAACCCCAATGTATAGGCGCACAGCCGGGGGGCAATAAGTATGCCCACACCTGCTCTACGCCTCTCACCGCGGGCAACTCCAGAGTGGAAGAGAGTCCAACCCCTCTCGAGGAGGCTGGTTCAGGAGCCCAAGCCATGCGTCGAGGTGAGTCCAACTATATCTAGCCGGAACCGCTCAGCCTCGTGCACCAGCTCAGGCTCCTTCCCCAGCAGAGAGGTGACGTTCCACGTCCCAAGAGCCAGCTTCAGTAGCCGAGGATCAGACCGCCAAGGGTTCCGCCTTCGGCTGCCGCCCAGCTCACAAAGCACCCGACCCCCATGGCCCCTCCCACGGGTGGTGAGCCCGTCAGAAGGGGGACCCGCGTACTTTCTTCGGGCTGTGCCCGACCGAGCTCCATGGGCACAGACCGGCCACCAGGCGCTCGCCGGCACTTGTTGAAATAGTTGATTATTTCAAATTTTCCACTGCAACCTCAAAATATTTAATTTAGTAGGACTAGAATAAACAGGAAAAGTAGGGTTTTCTTTTTGTTTTTTTAAAATAATTTTCCAGTACAGTAGTCCAGATCCAGTCCTCATTTCTTTCCGTGTCCCTCCAAGCAGCCAGACTCTCCTGTAACCTTTAAAGTGTCCTGATCAACAGTTCTCCAGCTTCCTGAAGCTCTTACAGAGTTTCTCTTTGGACTTTTTCTGCTTCTTCCCTCATCTTCAGTCCAGTCAGGATAAAGGCTCCTAACTCAAGGGATGAACCAGTGTTGTGTCCACACAGAACAGACAACTTAGCAAAGAAGCCATTTTAAACTGGATCTTTAGGCACTTTGTTCCCAGCAGCCTGTCACAGAGACACATCATTTGTTCCCATTTCTTTAGCTGCATCTCTGAAAAACAGCAAAGATAACACAGTCTGACAGACAGAAAACAGGATTTCTGCAGCAACAAGGTGATTCCCAAAGAGCTGTTAGCTGAAAACTTGGCATATCTCAGCATGGTGTGCAGTGTGTCCTTAAAACATTTGAGGAAACTGGACAAGTGGAGGACAAAAGAAGAAGTGTCAGGCCTAAAGAACTATCTACAGCAGATGAACAGGATCTGAAAGTGACGTCCTTAAGGGGATATGCCACCCCCAGGCCAAATTAAGTGTATCCCCGCATTCCCGAGACATAAATAAGTGTGTGGGAGCGTTTTCCTGGCGACCCAGGCATTGTCCGAATCTCACAGCACTGACCACTGCTTGGTTGCGCGTAATACATACATGCTAGCGTTGCCAGCATCGCCAATCGAAATATTTCGCCCAACGTGAATTAATTTACTTGATTTACCTTCTAATTACTGTGTGAGTGCTGTACTTTCACATCGAGTGCAAATGACTGTGTAAATCTACACGGAAGGTTTGGTTTGCTCATGTCGGTTTGGGAACTAGTTTCCAGTGCGGAAAACACAGCCGAAGCACACTCCCCGCTACGTCATTGGGAATCCCCCCCCCCTGGCTGCTTCACGCTGGTTTGTTTGAGGAAAGCGGGGGTGGGGATTCCCAAAGACGTAGCGGGGAGTGTTTTTTCCTGCTTCAGCTTTTGTCTTCATGCGGGGAGCAATAAGATGGAGCAGTGATCTGCCTTTCTAAAAGCTGGGCGGGGGAGGGGTTTGTAGCAGTCTCTGAAAGGGGTGTAACAGTGATCCAGAGTCTGCTCCCCCCTGGCGTGAAAGGAGATGTGTTGGAAGTATTTTGGGAGAACTTTCTTCATGTTTGCTCTGTTGAAGTCTCCCACAACAATAGATGCAGCCTCCAGGTGCGCGTTCTCCAGTCCATTCACAGTCCTATACAGCTCATCCAAGGCTATAGTTTTATCAGTCTGTGGTGGGATGTAAACAGCTGTGAGGAGGACTGAGCTGAATTCCCAGGGGAGGTAGAAGGGTCTGGCTTTAATGGTCAGCAGCTCCAGGACCGGGGAGCATTGTGTTTCCAACACAGTGACATCAGTAGCCAACAAGGAGTTAACCATAAAGCACACACCCCCTCCTCTTGACTTGCCTGAGTCTTTTGTTCTGTCCTGGCGGTAGATAGTGAAGCCGTCTGGAGTAATGGCACGGTTTGGAACGTGAGGCTCCAGCCACGTCTCTGTGAACGTTAGCACACAACAGTTCCTCATGTTCCATTGGTGTTTGATCCGTGCACGTAACTCATCCAGTTTGTTGTCCAGGGACTGTGCATAAGCCAGCAGGATGCTGGGCAGGGGAGGTCTGTTGTTCCGCTCTCTGTTTCTGCACAGGACCCCGGCGCGCTCCCATCGCTTCTTTTTGCGCCGTCGCAGAAGTAAACAAGGGACCCAGGGGAATACTCCTTTGCCGCCGCCGATGTTAAAACTTGGCTTAAAATTCGCACTGGCTGATGATCTTAGTCTCAGTAAGGAGAGCCTATCATATTGTATGACTGATTGGACAGTCTGTGCAAAAAGGCAAATAAATAATACACTAAAACACAAAAAGTTGTCGAGTTGATCCATCTGCTGTTGGCCCAAGCCTCATCAGAAATGGGCTCCATGGAAGGGTGGCTGTCAAGAAGCCGTTCTTAAGGAAGGGAAACAGGGAGAAAAGCCTGAGCTGTGCCAAAGGACACAAGAAGTGGACTGAAAATCAGTGGCAGCAGGTCTGATGGAGGGATGAATCCTCCCCAGAGCCCGGAGCTCAACATTACTGAAGCAGTGTGGGATCATGTTGGCAGAGAAGGGAACAAAAGGCAGCCCACATCCAAAGAAGAGCTTTGGGATGTCCTTCAAGAAGCCTGGAGAACTATTCCTGAAGACTCCTTAAAGAAAGGACAGACAGCTCGTCTGAGAGGGTTCAGGCTGTGTTGGAGGATGGAGGAGCTCATATCAAGCTCGTTTGAATTGCACACACTGTTTTTGATAACTTGTCAATGAATGCAAATCACGCTGTTGCAATTAGTTGAACCCTAGTTACACCAAAAGTGTTTTAAACTTGGGTACATTCACTAAAACAAGCAGATTAAATCCTTTCATGAAGCATGTTCCCTTTGAACTGTTTGTACATGAAATGTGCTATATAAGTAAATTTGATTTGATTTGATTTGATGTTTACCCTTACAACACTGAAGGCTACAATGTACACAGAGCATCCAAAGCAGCAGAACTGGAGTTGTGTCCAGTAATGGCCTTCCAGGGTAGAACCCTGTATGCTGTGACAGTATGCAGGGAAGGTTTTCCACTGCAGGCTGTGTTGGAGCACAGTTTCTGATGATCACTTCGTTCGGAGATAATGAAACTACTTCATTATTTTAAGAAATCAAGTCAGTCTTAACTCTTTTTGTCCACAAGTTATTGCTGCTGGTATTAGAACTTTCATGTGAGCCACTTTGGTTTGTAAATGCATGTCTCTAAAGAATGGTTGGCTGGCTCCACTATTGTAGCCATGAATGCAGCGCCATCGCTGAAAAGTAGCACCTGCACCCAGAGGGTGTGCTCCCATGCTGATGGAAGCCAGAGCAAACAGGTACCTGCACTGCTGAGAAAACTCTAAAAACCGTTGTGGGCTTTATAGCAAAGCACCATAGTGCTCATTGAGACATGATGCAGACACATTTATTTTTATTTAGACTATAGGTCGGGAAGAATATCTGAAAGGGGCTTAAATGTTACCATCGAAGCCAGAATAGCATTCTTTAATAAACAGCAGAATTTTATTATAAGCCTTTTTAAGCTGCCTTTTCAAAACCTGACTGATGTACCTTTATTGCCCATTGGTATTCAGTGTGTAAGTACTGAGGTGCAATAAGGGGTTGGTGGAATTCATGGGTCAATGGCATGTCTCTGAGCTGATATGGTGTATGTGTGTAAGGGCAAGCAGGCCTTCTGGAACACTACTCTGATCAGGGATATTTTTGTCCTTTAGCTGATTCCACATTGCCAGTTTGTTGTGTGTGTGTGTGTGCGTGTGCGCGTGCACGTGTGTGTGTGTGTAAGTGGGGCAAGAAGCGGAGGGGGATCATTTGGGCCCTTGATGAAACAACAGAAGAGACAAAAGTCCAGACATTAAGTATTCTCCAAATGAAGTGAGCCAGCTGTCTGCTGCTCTTCTCACTGATTAATAACGGTCTGTTGGTCTGGTCTGACGCTGAACTTGAAACAAACACCATAAAGAGAATGCAGAAAGAATGAATCATGGGGCTGCACGGTGGTGTGGTGGTCAGCACCGTCACCTCACAGCAGAGGGTCCCAGGTTCACCTCCCGGCTGGTTCTTTATGTGGAGTCTGCATGTTCTCCCCGTGTATGCGTGGGTTCTCTCCTGGTACTCCAGCTTCCTCCCACCACCCAAAAACATGCATGTTAGGTTCACGGGTTGATTCTAAAGGGCGGATTATAGTTCTGCGTCTATCGTCTTGACGTGTTGCTTCGCTCTGGTCGCGAACCACTTTTCATGTTATGGTTCTGCAACCTCGGTCTGGAATTTCTCGGGACGCACAGCAGTTTCCCCTCGCGAGAATTTCGGTGGGCGGTGACGAGAACTTCGGCGGCGCCGGCGGAAGTGTTTATCTTTCAAAAAAAAAAAAAGTGTATGCAAGATGTGGATCTGGAGTTGCTCGACATCGAAGAAGAACAGCTTCTTTTATTGGAGTTGGCGAAAATGCAAAGGAGGAAGCCACACAGACAACCGGAAAGGCACACTGAGGACCAATCACAGCCGCTTTTGTCTGCGCACTTCCGTTGGTGGTCTGCGTGCGTCCGACGTGTAGTCAGGATTTTTCTGAGGTGCACGACAACGCGCGCAGAGCCTCTGCGTGGGGGAGTGGTCAAGATTTTGACGCTCGCAGAGGCTCTGCGTCCGAGCGTCAGAGGCTTTGCGCCTGAAGCATAAATCAGGCTTTAATTGTCCTTAGGAGTGAGTGTGAGCGTGGATGGTCGTTTGTCTCTGTGTGGGCCTGTGATGGACCGGTGGCCCGTCCACGGTGCACCCCACCTCTTACCCAATGACTGCTGGGATAAGCTCCAGCAAACCTCCTTGGACAGCTTTTTATTAAAGTTGAAAGTGAGGAAAGCGTGGCGAATAAGCCAAACGTCAGTGAAGATGATTAAGTTTATTTTTATTTTTTTTTCAAAGTTGCAAACCTCCTCCACCAGCATCTTCTGCCAGTCCAAGCGTCTGATCTCCAAGATAAATATACTTTATAAAATCAGTATGTTTCTTTACATTCTCTTTTATCATATCGTATTATGTTCTTCTACAATGTTTTTTATTTAAAAATAAATTTAAGCCATCACAAAAAAAGGTTTTTGGGGGCATGGAACGGATTGATGACATTTCCATTCATTTCAATGGTGAATATTGATTTGACTTTTGAGCTCTGTCACGGAACGAATTAAACTCTAACTCAACGTACCACTGTGTTGGGATAATGTGGGGGTAACCATATCATTGTTGGTTTTCACTAAGTGTATAATCAACACAGTTCATAAGGATTTCATAACTGTAACGTTAGATGAAACTGATATAATCTTTGGGCATTTGTTACAATGTCCATGAAGCTTGTTTGTTATTATAAAGGTCTAAAAGTATAACTTTAGCCAAGGTACTTAAACTGACTGACCTACATGATCTGGTTTAATTTTATAGCAGCTAGGCTTGGATTTGGTTTTAAAGTAAGTTAAAGCACAAGAATGGAGAAAAATAGTTTAAGATTAACACAATATTTAGGTTTAACCAGGCTGCCTTATTTTGTGTAGGGACTGATAACAATGAAAAGAACGGGAAATATTGCTTCTTCTTTAGACAAGCCTTTACTTCTTTGTAAAGAAGCACAAGTCAGACCCAGATCAGGCCCAGTCAGACCCCAGCCATGAAACCAGCAGCCCTGGCAGCTCCCAACCTGAAGCAAGTCAGTGTGGGCAGACACAAGGAGCCAGTCTACCACCACCAGGTCAGAGTATTCAAAGGCAGATAAATGCATCTCCAGTTTATAGAAGTGTAGCCTCACTTTGCCCAGATTGTTAACGTAAAGAGGGGGACGCGTATGTCCTGCTGATGAATATTGTGATCACAATAGTGTGAGATAGAGAGATATGCATGCATCATTTTTGTTGTTTTTCTGTAGACATCAGTAGTGACTGGCCAGAGGTCCGTTTCACGTAGCAGGTTTAGTGAAAACTCTGAGTAGGTTAACCCTGAAATGAGGGAAACTCTGAGTTTTCCGTTTCACAAAGGGAGGTAACTCAACCCAGAGAAAGAGGGGTAACTCTAGCCTGTTTCACAAAGAGAGGTAACTTAACCTCACGGTCAGTTACCGGAGTAACAGACTCTCTGAACCTAACCTGGTCGGGACCAGGTTTTATTCAAGAAACCTCGAGTTTCTTTCTGTCTCCGCCCTCTTTCAGCCACACACGCCATTTGATTTCCTCATTCATTCAATTCAATTCAATTCATTTTTATTTATATAGCGCCAAATACATCAAATGTCATCTCAAGGCACTTAGATAGTAAGTCCAATTCAAGCCAATTGGAATTCAATTAATTAATAATAATCATAATTCATAAAATAATCCAATTCGTTCATATAGAGCCAATTCAAAAACAATTTCCTAGCTAAGAAAACCAACAGATTGCACTGAAAACTTTTTGTTTTTCGGTCCAATCTCCCGTCCTGAGCGTGCCTGAGGCGACTGTGGAGAGAAACGACTCCCTTTTAACAGGAAGAAACCTCTGGCAGAACCAGAACCAGGAAGGGTGGCCATCCGCCTCGACCAGCTGGGGTTTGAGAAGACAGAAAGGGGGGGAGGGGGGAGGGCCGCGGCGGCGGCGGCACTGTAACACCATTCAAAGGATATCTGTTGGAACAGGGAAACACGAGTTAATGACCACAATAATATCACATATACATAAAGAGAGTAAAGTGAGGAAAGGTGTGACAGATGAGGCCCCCCAGCAGTCTAGGCCTATAGCAGCTTAACTATGGGATGTTTCAGGATCACCTGAGCCATCCCTATTCAAGGTAAACACAAGAAACTTGTGCTAACGAAAAAATAAATAATAAAATAAAGGAGCAGACTCAATGAGTAATTCCCTATACTCCCTATATAGATCTGCTCCTCACACCACAACAACCATCTTTTTACAGCCACAAGCTACCTCAGCCTCTCACCAACTGCACACCAGTCACAGCGGGGTGGGGATGCAAACCCTGGTTCGGGTAGGGGGAGAAATAAAAGAGGTAAGATAAGCGGGAATGGGATTCAAACCCTGGTTCGGGTAGGGGGTAATGAAAGTATAGAGGGTGCCAGAGGTGGAGGCAGGACAAGACACACTAGCAGACACACTATCAGATTCAACAGACCTAACTATAAGCTTTATCAAAAAGGAAAGTTTTAAGCCTGGTCTTAAAAGTGGAAAGGGTGTCTGCTTCCCGGACATTTACTGGCAGCTTATTCCACAATAGAGGGGCCTGATAACTGAAGGCTCTGCCTCCCATTCTACTTTTAGAAACTCTGGGAACCTCAAGTAAACCTGCAGTTTGGGAACGAAGTGCTCTGTTAGGAAAATATCTTACAATGAGATCTTTAAGATATGATGGAGCTCGGTCATTAAGAGCTTTATATGTAAGGAGAAGAATCTTAAATTCTATTCTGAATTTAACAGGGAGCCAATGAAGAGAAGCTAAAACTGGAGAAATATGATCTCTCCTGTTAGTTCTCATCAAAACTCTGGCTGCAGCATTTTGGATCAACTGAAGGCTTTTCAGAGAATATGTGGGACAGCCCAATAATAAAGAATTACAGTAGTCCAATCTTGAAGTAACAAATGCATGAATTAGTTTTTCTGCATCACTCTGAGACAAGATGTTCCTGATTTTAACAATATTACGAAGGTGAAAGAAGGCAGTCCTAGAAACCTGTTTTATATGCGAGTCAAATGATAAGTTCTGGTCAAAAATAACTCCAAGGTTCCTCACTGTAGAACTAGAAGCCAAGGAAATACCATCTAGAGTAACTATATAGCTAGACAATTTCTCCCTGAAACGCTCAGGTCCAAAGATAACGACTTCAGTTTTGTCTGAATTTAGCAGCAGACAGTTCTGAGTCATCCAGGTCTTTATGTCTTTAAGACATGCTTGTAGTCTGACCAACCTATTGGGTTCATCTGGTTTTATAGATAAGTACAGCTGGGTATCATCAGCATAGCAATGGAAATTTATGCCATGCTGTCTAATAATGTTACCTAATGGAAGCATGTATAAAGTGAAAAGAATCGGTCCAAGCACAGAACCCTGGGGAACTCTATGACTTACTCTGGTGTGTGAGGAAGATTCTTCATTTACAAGAACAAACTGAAATCTATCAGATAAATATGACTTAAACCAGCCTAATCCCAATAACATGTTCAAGTCTGTGTAATAAGATACTGTGATCGACCGTATCAAATGCAGCACTGAGATCCAACAGGACAAGTACAGACACAAGTCCGCTATCAGAGGCTAAGAGGAGATCATTGGTAACTTTCAGCAGTGCAGTTTCTGTGCTATGATGCACTCTGAATCCTGACTGAAACTCTTCAAACAGATTATTTCTGTGTAAGTGATCACAAAGCTGAGCTGCAACTATTTTTTCAAGAACTTTAGACATAAAAGGGAGATTGGATATAGGTCTATAATGAGCCAACACTTCTGAATCAAATTCAGTCAGCAGAGTGAGTTCTTCTACTTCTAGAAGTCCATCAGGCACAGCAGGAGGCGACTTTTTTCACGAACATGTCCTTTTGACAACGATCCCGTGGATGAAGGTGCAGCATTATTGCGCAGAGAAATAAATATTCGTCGGAGATGGTTATCAGATCGCGCATAGATTTTTGCATTTACAGACAATTATCTTTTTGAGCGGCACCATCAGAATGTGTTGGGACAAAAGAAAAAAAAGACATAAAAGACAAATAAATATTTGTATGAATAGGCTTAAAAAAGACATATATAGGCCTATTATACTTTATAAAGGCACTCGTGTCTTGGCGGTGGATTCCCTCAGCCACTGCCCTCCCGTTAGAGGTGGCGGTGCTGGGCAGCACCGGTTTTACGGGCATCTGCCTTCTTTCTGTTGGCTCAGTAGAAGTCTGTGTTAGTTTAAATAGGCTTAATTTGTTCATTGACAACACACACATACTACTTTGAAAAAAGATGGCGCCAGCGTGTGCGGCTTGCCGTCTACCTGTTCTGCTGTGTTTGTTTACTGCTCTATTATTTATCTTTCCGTGCCAAGATTCGTCTGCCCTGCTGGTTTACGACCGCCAATTTCTCCTTGACATTGGAGCTTTTCAGAATACATTGAAAATAATTGATCTATGTGATCAAACTTCTATGCGATCTACCCGCTGGACTGTTCCCTGCCATCCCCTGGGGAGATCGCATCTGCTGCTCTGTCGACTGCCCTGCTATCTTCGATGGATTCGGCCTGTGGTTCCAGCATGCCCGACCCAAGATGGCTACCTGTACCTACCGAGGGAAGCTTCCCCTCCCAGACGCCGGACCCGTGACGGCGGGGTGGACTTCAGGAACCTTCGGCCGGTGTGCCGTGCGTCCATCCAGGCCGGCAAAGGAATGCCTATTTCTCTGGCCCTCTTGAATGCTAGATCACTAGCAAACAAGACTTTTATCTTGAATGACGTCTTCACCTCTCGTGGACTGGATTTTATATTTCTGATGGAGACGTGGATTAAGGCAGGTGAGTCTATACAGTTCTCTGAACTGCTCCCGCCGGATTGTGTGTATTTCAGCTCCCCTCCCACCACCGGTCGAGGTGGTGGGGTAGCATCGGTTTTTAAATCCAGTTTTAAATGTCGGCTGTCTCCGTCGATCGCCTACTCCAGCTTTGAGCTGCAGACTTTCGTTTTAAACTGTAATCCACCTATCTTGTGTGCTGTGGTTTATCGTCCGCCTCGGTTCAACAAGGATTTCATATGTGACTTCACTGACTTTGTGGCAGGGCTGACAGTGAGCAATGACCGATTCCTAATTGTCGGGGATTTTAATATTCACGTCTGCTGCGAATCGCGCCCCCTCGTACAAGACTTTCTGAATGTCATTGACTTGTTTAAAATTACTCAGTCTGTATCTGCCTCAACGCATGAGAAGGGACATACTCTGGACCTCATACTGTCTCTCGGCCTAGAGTTATGTGTCACAGAGGTTGTTGACACGCATATCTCGGACCACTTTGCTGTTTTGTTCAATGTTATTCTACGTTGTTGTTGTTGTTCTACCCCGCTCCTTGGTTAAATTGTCCGCCTCGGAGCGCTGTGTGCGCACAATTAACTCTTCAACTGCACATGATTTCTCCGTGGCTTTTTGTGACTCTGCTCTGCAGGATCACGACTGTAGTCTAACTACTGACCATCTCTTGGACAGGTTTAATGGCACCTGTACGGACATATTAGAGGCAGTGGCTCCCTTTAGGTGCAAACGCTCCAAGCCAAGAGGGGAGCCCTGGCTTAATGACACCACTCGCACTCTTAGGCGAACGTGTAGACGTGCCGAGAGGAAGTGGAAAAAGGATCATCTACACGTTTCCATGGATATTTTAACTGACTCTCTTGCTGAATATCAAAAAGCTGTCAAATGTGCTAAAAGTCAGTTTCTAGCCAATCTTGTGTCGGCCAACAATCATAAACCTCAGTTTCTGTTTAAAACGTTGGATAATCTCTTGAATCCCTGTGTTCCCAGTGCTATTGCTCCTTCATCCAAACTGTGTGAGGATTTCTTGAAATTTTTTATTGATAAGATTTCTGATATCCGGTCAGTCCCGGCTCCAGCTCAGTACAGAGGGGGGGGCGGCTGAAAACCGAGGGGGGGGCGAGAAGTCTAGGGGCCAATGATCGATTACAATACTAACAAAAATAATAAGACACTAAGTTATTAACTAATTTATAATCACAAATATATTGTATTTACAATGTACTGGTAACAATAACTTTATAACATTAAGCTCATATTTCTGAAAAAAAACTGGATTTTTACATTCCACTGTTGTTTTAGTTAAATAATTAATGCAGTCAAACATTTAGCAAGCACTTCATATTTAATCAGTTGACCTCCCCTCTGTCAAAATGATGCCTCGTTCCGAATAGATACGTCGAGTGCAGCAGCAGCAGCTGCCAGTCAGCCCCCAACTCCACCTGCCCCTAAAACAGCCCCAGTGCCCCCACATGAGGAAGGAGGTGAGAAGCTGTGTGTTGAATGAATAATAATGATAAACTTTATTACAGTCTCAAATGTCAGATAAGCACAAAAAACAATACACAAAAAAGATGTAAAAGATTGATCTATCATTGTGAAGGTTAATCAAAATAAATTAAATAAAAATGTTGTTGTTCTGAACAATTTTAATGCTTTAAAAAGCATATATAATCTTTTTATTTTGTTAAATTCAGCTATCATTGAAATAGAAGTGATAGATGTGATAGACATCATTTCCTGAGAGTGCAGGACAGGCGAGAGGATAAAGTGTGGGACCAAAAGTGGAGCAGAAATACACATCTGATGCTGCAACTTTTAGAGACTGAGAGTGTAACTCCATCAGAGCTCCCATTGGAGAAAAGAGACACACAAACACAAACACAAACACAGTTACAGCTCTCATACGCTTTGCCCTGGTGACACAGATTTACCGCACAGCATGAGTGAGTGTTGGAGCATCAGAGGAAATGATAGTTAATGAAAAATTACCACTAAAATGGCTTTGAATACTTTCTGCTACTGTACGAATTGATGGATTTCCAGAAAACCCAACAAAATATGATGATTTGAAAAATGTGTCTGGAAGGAGAAAATGAAGTCAAAAAAGGCACATGCCTCAAATGTAATGGTTCCCTATGTCAGTGTTTCCCAACCCTGGTCCTCAAGGCACACTGCCCTGCATGTTTTCCATGTTTCCCTGCTCCAGCACACCTGATTCAAATGAATGGGTCGTCCTCAGCATTCTGGAGAGCTTTAAGACCTGACTCAATTATTATATATAATATATTATATTATATATATATATTATATATAATTATTATTACTTTGTTGTTTCTTTGGAAACTGCCTGAGATGAACCTGAGCTGGCTTGCAAACTCCGAGGTCCTCTGGTAATACATACTGCTGTCGCTGTGAGTGCCACGGCGGGCTCTCCGCTCCCGCTGGACCCGGCTCAGGGGCTGTGTGCGCCAGGGGTGTCGGCCCCGTCCGACCAGGCCGTTCCATCTCCTCACTGGAAGGCTGAACCCGCGGCATCGGCAGGTGCTCGTCAGCTTCTCCGGGGCTCCTGTTGCTGCTGCCAGATGGCGGGGATGCCGCCGAAAGTGTAGTAACTGGCTTTTTCATCCATTTGCGAATATCCATCGTATAGCTGCTAGCTTGTGCTTTGTTCTTTGTTCGTTGTTCGTTGTTGTTTGTGGCGGGATGATGCGCTGACGTCTGACAGCAAAACGTATCACGCTATGATTCGATGAATGCTTCAAGTTCAAGGACAACTCGGAATTTGGAATTGCACAATTCTTTTTTTACCCAGGCTGTTAATTTGGGTTTGAACAAGTCAGTGGAGTTTTCTGTTGTTTTTAACACACCATAGACTAAAAACTTTTTTTTAAAAAGAAAATACAACATTTGGCGCATTATAAATAAAAATGAATTGAAATTTAATTTAATTGAACATTTTGACTGAGGGGGCGGGACAGTCCGCCTGAGGGGGCGACGCCCCCTAACGCCCCCTCTTGACGCCGGGTGTGTATCCGGTCCTCTCTTCTGCCGCCTGGTGCTGATCCTGCAGCCTCTTCTATTTGCCCTGCTGTGTTTGAGATCTTTGAGCAAGTCTCCCTCCCATTTTTAACTGATGTCGTGCAACACCTCAGCCCCTCCCACTGTCCTCTTGACAGCATCCCACCCCGTCTTTTTAAGGAGGTTTTCCATACCATTGACCCATGTGTTGTTACTTTTATTAATTCGTCGTTAAGGGCCGGCTGTGTCCCGGCTGCTTTAAAACATGCTGTGGTTCAGCCCCTCATTAAGAAGCATAACCTAGACCAAACAATCCTGTCAAACTTTAGGCCCATTTCCAAGCTTCCTTTTCTTTCGAAGGTCTTGGAGAAGGTGGTTTGTGTACAACTTCAGTCCTTTATTCTGGAAAATGGTAGTTCCGAGAAGTTGCAGTCTGGGTTCAAGTCGCGCCATAGCACGGAAACAGCACTTTTAAAGATTTTTAATGACCTTCTTTTGACAGCTGACTCTGGTAACTCTGCTGTCCTGGTCCTTTTAGATCTTACAGCAGCGTTTGATACAGTGGACCATAAAATTCTTCTGGATCGACTAAACACTTGTGTGGGCATTAGAGGCACTGCTCTGAAATGGTTTCAATCTTATCTCTCAGACAGGAGCTTCTCTGTCCACCTGGGCCAGTACTCCTCGGCCACTTCCCCACTAAACTGTGGAGTGCCGCAAGGTTCTGTTTTAGGTCCCCTCCTCTTCTCCTTATATATGCTGCCACTGGGGTCAATTTTTAGAAAATATAACATCTCCTTTCACTGTTTTGCTGATGATGTTCAGATCTATTTGCCCCTAAAGACGAACGAGCAGACCTCTGTTCAGGCTTTGCTGGATTGTCTTAATGATATCCGGACCTGGATGGAGATAAATTTTCTGTCCTTAAATAAAAGCAAAACAGAAATCATTTTATTTGGCCAGCAAAATCTCCTTGATGGCCATGACAGTGCCATTGGCTCCCTTAAGTTTTATTGTCGTCCCTTTGCTAGGAATCTTGGTGTCATTCTAGAAAGGAATTTTAAGTTTGATAAACAAATATCGTCTATAGTCAAGGCAAGCTTCTTTCAATTGCGGCTGCTGGCTAAAGCTAAAGCTTACCTTCCGGGGAATGTCCTGGAAAGGCTGATCCACATGTTTATTACGGCGCGCTTAGATTATTGCAACTCCCTGCTTATTGGCCTTGACCAGGCAGCACTGCGCCGCCTGCAGGTTGTGCAAAATGCTGCTGCCCGCTTGCTCACGGGTAGGAGGAGGAGTGAGCACATCACGCCCATCCTTGCCTCTTTGCATTGGCTGCCAGTTAATTTTAGGATTCAGTTCAAAATTTTATTAATTGTTTTTAAATGTATGAATGGGTTGGCACCACCCTACTTATCTGAGCTTCTGCAGCTACACAACCCTAACAGGGCACTTCGGTCCGCAAACCAGATGCTCCTGGTGGTACCTAGATCTAGGCTCTCGACTCGAGGGGACCGAGCTTTCGCAGTCGTGGCTCCATCTCTGTGGAACGGCCTACCTTCCCACGTTAGGGCTTCTCAGTCGGTGGAACATTTTAAAAAACATCTGAAAACCCATTTGTACTCTTTGGCATTCCCTACCAGTTGATTCTTGGCTCTCTCTCCTTCTTTCCATCTCCCTACTCTCTATTTTCTTTTTTAATGTTGTATGTTTTTATTCCCTGTGGTTTTTTAATTCTTTTTTTATTGTTGTTTTGTTTTATTTGATTTTACTTCTGTTCAGCACTTTGGTCAACTGTGGTTGTTTTAAATGTGCTTTATAAATAAATTTGACATTTGACTTTAATTATTTAACAGAACATGATATAGATGATGACTCTAAATTGTCCTTAGGAGTGACTGTGAGTGTGAATGGTTGTTTGTCTCGTTTGTCTCTAATGTGGCCCTGTGATGGACTGGCGGCCTGTCCAGGGTGTACCCCGCCTCTCGCCCATTGACCGCTGGGATAGGCTCCAGCCCCCCCGCGACCCGACTGACGGATTCAGCGTTGTATAGATAATGGATGGATGGATGGTATAGATGAGAAGACATAGTTTATGTGTGTGAAAACAGCATTATGTTGGGAATAAAATAACTGCACAGTCAAATAGCCACTTAATATTTACTTTACAGTGTAAAACATGATCAAAATGAGGTACCTCCATGCCGAGGTCTCACCTGTTTGAACAATGTTTTTATATTTCATCTTAAACTGCTGCCAAGAGCGCTCCTCCCCTGAGGGATTGCACCTAAATGAAATAAATGAATGGGCTACCATTCAAGCAGTTTCCCTGTAATATTATTGGGATTGCAAAGGACTACATTTAAACTTACACTTTTGCTGCTGCAACGGTGTTGCACTTATTTCTAAAAACGTATTGAAACTCGCCATATGAGCGCATTAAGATTTCCAATTCGAGGTTGGTGAAAAACGTAGCCCCTCCTCTTCCCTGTTGCTATGGTGACTCGTCGAATCGGGGCTCCATTGATGCTGGCTTTTTAAAGTTGTGGTGCACGCGCTAAACTCAAGGTGAACCTACTCAGAGTTGATTAACCTCACTCAAATCAGCGTTTCTGGAACCGAAAACTCAAAGTTTTCTATCTCAGAGTAGATCAACTCAGAGATCAGGAATAGACTCAGAGTTGGTTGAACCTGCTACGTGAAACGGACCCCTGACCTGTGGACTGCCAAACAAAAAGAAGAATTTAAATCCAAATTTTCTTGAATGATTTCAAATAACATTCATCACTGATATTCAATATTTTCAGTTATATTTATATTCTGTATATCTAACAAAGTATGCTATAATAGTGTTCAGCTATTGTAAAGTAAATAGTTAGTTTCAATGTTACGACAGTGCACTTTTGAGTTTATCTGATTGGTTTTGATATTAGAAGGGAATGATTTTTGGTGAAATATGGTGAAATATGAACAAGGATGCATTGTCAACTTCAGATTTTATTTTATTTAAATAAATGCTGACCATAAGGTAACCATAAAGCGGCGGCGCGATCGTTTTCGCAGCGACCCCTTGAGAGGAAAAACTGTGTAAAACAGTGTAATTTTAGTGTATTATTGTATTTATATCGTTAAGTTATGTGTCTGAAATCTACAAACTGCACTCAAGAGGCCGCTAAATTGCAACACTCAGATGCAGTATCACAAGTCTACCAACGGAGTCTACTTATGGGACTTAAACACTGCCCAACGGCGTTACCAACGGAGAGAAAGGACGCGCTACAGTCTACCAGCCTGCTTCGCAAATTCCCGAGCTCGCCTGAAGACAAGGGCCGGGTGAGGAGGCGCCGAAAGCGGTGTGAGATAAGACGGAAGAGGGGCAAGAGAGCCGGTGTCCGTGCTAGGCTGATGGCTAATGCTAGCCGACCGGCTCTCCCGTCCATCCTGCTCTCTAACGTCCGCTCACTTGAAAATAAACTGGACTACATCAAACTACAACAGACTACTCAACGGGACACTAGGGACTGCTGTGTGTATGTTTTCACAGAAACATGGCTCAGCGACCGTGTCCCAGAGGCGGCCATTCAGCTAGATGGACTAGCCTCGCATCGAGCCGACAGAGACCCGCTGTGCGGTAAGACACGAGGCGGGGGACTGTGTGTTTACATCAACACGGACTGGTGCAACAACTCTGTCCTAGTCTCCAAGTCCTGTTCATCGCTGGTGGAATACGCGGTCGTGAGATGTAGACCATTCTACTTACCGAGAGAGATCTCCTCCCTGAACATTGTAGCTGTGTACATTCCTCCCAGCGCTAACGTTAAGGAAGCGCTAACCGCATTGTACGGGGCCATCAGTGATCTCCAAAACAAACATCCAGAAGGACTGCTTATTGTCGCCGGAGACTTCAATCATGCAAATCTAAAAACAGTGCTTCCAAAATTCTACCAACATGTGGATTTTGCAACGAGAGGAGCGAACACGCTGGATCTTGTTTACACCACCATACCCGGTGCATATCGTGCCGAGTCCCGCCCCCACCTGGGATATTCTGACCACATCTCCGTCAAGCTGATCCCAGCATACAGACCGCTGGTCAGACGCTCCAGACCAGTCAACAAACAGGTAAAGACCTGGCCGGAAGGAGCCATCTCTACCCTCCAGGACTGTTTTGAGTGCACTGACTGGCAAATGTTTAGGGAAGCAGCAACCACCAACGGCTCCACTGACCTAGAGGAGTACACGGCTTCAGTCACTGGTTTCATCAGTAAGTGCACTGATGACGTCACGGTCATCAAATCCATCACCACGCGCTCTAACCAGAAGCCATGGATGACTGCTGAGGTGCGTGCACTGCTGAGAGCCAGAGACACAGCATTCAGAACAGGAGAAAAGGAGACCCTGAGCAGAGCACGGGCAACACTGGCCCAGGCTATCAGGGATGCAAAGCGAGCGCATGCCCAGAAAATCCACGGCCACTTCAGAGACAGTGGAGACACACGGCAGCTGTGGCAGGGAATCCAAGCCATCACTAACTTCAGGACAACAACACCGGCCTGTGACAGTGATGTCTCCCTGCCCGATGCGCTGAACGTGTTCTACAGACATTTTGATGCAGAGAATGATGTGGTGGCAAGGAAGAACACCCCCCCTCCTGGCGAACAAGTGCTATGCCTGACCACAGCTGAAGTGAGAAAGACTCTGCAAAGAGTCAACCCACGTAAGGCTGCTGGCCCAGACAACATTCCCGGGAGTGTGCTCAGGGGATGTGCAGACCAACTGGCAGATGTCTTCACGGACATCTTCAACATCTCCCTGAGCAGTGCCATCGTCCCATCGTGCTTCAAAACCACCACCATCGTCCCTTTGCCCAAGAAGTCGCCTGTGTCATGCCTCAATGATCACCGCCCCATCGCACTCACCCCTACCATCATGAAGTGCTTTGAGAGGCTGATCCTGAAGCACATCAAGAACCATCTGCCTCCCACCCTAGACCCCCTGCAGTTCGCGTACCGAGCCAACCGCTCCACCGACGACGCCATCAACACCACCCTCCACCTAGCACTCACCCACCTGGACAAAAAAGACACTTATGTCAGAATGCTGTTCATAGACTTCAGTTCAGCATTCAACACTATCATCCCACAGCACCTGACTAGGAAGCTGAGCTTGCTTGGCCTGAACACTACCCTCTGCAACTGGATCCTGGACTTTCTTACGGAGAGACCCCACTCAGTCCGGATCGGAAACAACACTTCCAGCACCACCATACTGAGCACAGGGGCACCTCAAGGCTGCGTGCTCAGTCCACTGCTGTTCACACTCCTAACCCACGACTGCACAGCACTACACGACTCGAACCACATAATCAAGTTCGCTGACGATACGACCGTGGTGGGTCTCATTGAAAAGAACGACGAGTCATCATACAGGGAGGAGGTGGAAAAGCTGATCACCTGGTGCAAAGCCAACAACCTGTCTCTGAATGTGGACAAAACTAAAGAGATGGTTGTTGACTTCCGCAGAGCACAGAGGGACCACGAGCCTCTGCACATCGAAGGCTCCCCGGTGGAGATTGTGGAGAACACCAAATTCCTTGGTGTCCATCTGGCGGAGAACTTCACCTGGTACCTCAACACCGGCTCCACCGTAAAGAAGGCTCAGCAGCGTCTCCACTTCCTGAGAAGGCTGAAGAGAGCCCACCTCCCTCCCACCATTCTCACCACCTTCTACAGAGGGACCATAGAGAGCCTCCTGGGTAGCTGCATCACCGCCTGGTTCGGTAACTGCACCCAACTGGACCGCAAAAACCTTCAGCGCGTGGTGAGGACGGCTGAAAAGATCATTGGAGCCACTCTCCCCTCCGTCTCAGACATCTACACCACACGCTGCATCCGCAAGTCAACCAGGATTCTTAAAGACCCCACCCACCCCTCACATAGACTTTTCTCACCCCTCCCATCTGGCAGAAGGTACCGCAGCATATGGTCTGTCACCACCAGATTACAAAACAGCTTCTTCCCCCAGGCCATACGACTCCTCAACGCTCAGAGACTGATCTGATCACCTCTGTTGTCCCAGCTGTTCTTTATTGTTGCTGTTTGTTGCACTGAAAAACTTCTCGAGAAACGTTATTTCATTGCACTGTATACTGTGTGGCTGGAATGACAATAAACCCTCTTGAATCTTGAATCTTGAAAAATGACCTGAAACAACATGTTTGCCTCATGTTGAATATATTTTACATTCATGCAGGCTGCTTGTGTGACTAGAAACACCTATAAACTGATCAAGTCATGATAGTTTTGTAACAGTGAGTAAATACTACTGACAGATTTTTGGGTAAACTAAATAGAGTAGTCTTACATGTCACTGGATCTAAAACGGTTCATTTTTCTGGACTTCTTAAAAAATTGGAGCAAAATTGAGAGTATACCCACTTCTTCAGGGACCACTACACCACTGCTCCAGCCCCCCCGCGACCCTGAATTGGAAGAAGTGGGTATAGAAAATGGATGGATGGATGAGTTAATCATTTGTTAATTTCTGGTTTTCCATGTTTATAATCAGTCTTAACAACCTCTCCAGTGTTTCCCACAGATGTGAAGGCAATGTGTGGTGGTGGTGGGCCACGGGGTAAAAAATTCTTCAAAATAATTCCTTCTTAATAATTGGTCACACAGAACTTTATTGTATTAACCCATAAGAACCTAGACCGATTTCTACTTAAATTAAAATTCTAAACAGACCACATAGAACCCATTTCAGAATTTTTTTCCAAAATACCACCCCCCACTGTCAGAGATCTGTAATGTGACATATATGTCACATTGGGACTTAAGAACCTGGATAATTTCTCCATCAAGGAAAATGATGGGGGACGTAAGGATGTGTGACACCTGTGTCACGGTGGGTAACACAGGTGCGGCTTATCTGCAGATTTTCACATCTTCATTGTAAACAAATTAATAACATTAATTACACTGGTCGGACTGTTCAGCTCTGTTTCAGACTGATACCTCCGGTTCAGGCTGCTCCTCATCCTCAACACGCTCTTCTCTTTTTCAATCGCAGAAAATATTTTTCAATACTCATCTGGATTGAAGCAGCAAACATTCAGTGTAAGAGTTTAAAAAAACTACTTTATTTGATTCACAGCTGCTAGTGTTTTGACCTCGACAAACCCAACTACATTTTTTTTTTTTTTTTACGGCAAATTTGCGACTAGTTAACTTTATAAAGAAGGCGTAATCCCTTGTTTGCCATGGGTCGGGTCGGGACGGGACGGGACAACATTGTATTCAAAATATAAAATATTTTTATAGGACTTTTTAATGTGTGATTTTATAAAGGTGCACGTGATACCAACCTTTCATGAATTCTTTCGGTTGAGCTAATCTAACGCGACGCTGAAGCTAGCAAGCTTCCAGGCTTCCAGGGAAGCACGGAGGGGAGGGGCTGTGTGTGTGAGTAGGCTATGCGAGAGAGACGCGAGGGAGAGCAGCAAGGAAATGCAGCTGAACGAATACGAGTATTTTTTAAATAGCGTTAAAAAAAAAATAATAACGAAACGCAATATGTGGCGGCCGGTGTTTAATCTGTGGCGCACCGCCACGAATTAGTCTGTGTGGGAAACGCTGCTCTCAGAGCCACGTTTGTGACAGTGAACTTTCATATTGTTTCCATCAAAGACACCAGCCTTGTGACAAGATATCTCCTGCAAACTTTTTAGTGGATGCAACCTTTAATTTAAAGAAAAGCATGACAGTCACTGGGTTGTTCGATGCAGGCAAACACTGAAATATTTTCACTCCCTTTCATTTCTCTTCTCTTTGCCTCTGCAGGTTGCTGTTCTGGGAGGAAGGGCAAAGCAGGAGGTGTTGGCGTGCAGAAGGGGGTTTACACAGGAGGAATACATCGTAGGAATGGACCAAAAGCTGGCAAAGGGACAGGCTGTCTTCAACGGTCAGTACACACACAGACATGCACACAGTCACAGGACTGGAGTGGGAGAGCTCCAGTAATACTCTCCTGCTGTTGGGTGGGAGTTTTTAAGAATCCTGCTGATATATGAACCATAATGGAGCTTCAGGAGGAGTGTCCTCTGTGAAGACTGAGTATGGATTAGTTTGTGTGTCAAACTAAAACTTTCCAAATGGCTCTACTGTTGGCATGAATGTACTCTTTCTATCTGACTACTGGCTTCAGTAAGTTCTTTTTGATGAGTTGAAATATTGATTTTCTCCTGATGAGAGGAAGGGGTTAAAGGTTGCTCTGTGAGTTGTTGGTTGATGGTCAACGTTTTTTTTTTTCTATCCTTAAAAAACTTTCATTCATCCCATCACTAACAATGGTGCTGCTGCACTGCTTCAGGCTGCATGGAAAGTGACGCTATCTGTTTAAACCTGCTCATTAGTGCTTTGGATGCGGGGGGAAAACTAAACCCTGAAAAAGTGTAGAATGACCTAAAGCTTAACCTTACCTATTACCAGCTTTGACAAAAACAGCAGGGGAAAACTGTGCAGGTCAGAGACTGCACAGGAAACCGATCCGTTTCTGTGGCTTTAATCTAAATGAATCCATCATTTACTGTAACAGAGTTGCTGCTGGGACACTTAGAGAGTGTGGATGTGTAGTCCTTTTCACACAGCCTGTTTGAGGTGGGGCTGTGGCGCCTTTGTTGCACCTCATTGTTCACTTGGTCCAACATTTCAGTTGAATGTGATCCTCCAACACCAGCAGGCTCTCTGAAAGCACTCACTGGACTCTTAGCTTTGGGTGGAGAATAGCTGCCTTGGTAGTGGCATGGCACTTCTGTGGTGTGTGGGTGTTTAGCTCCTTCTTTTGGTGACACACTGTTATTCTCATAGCTACTCCACATGGAGCCTGGTGGAAACACGGAGGGAAGCAGAAATAGATCAAAAACATTTAAAGAGGGTGAGTGCTGTGTCAGCACAATGTTTCCAAAAACTGCCAGCCTCACCAGTGAAGGGCCTCTGGTCACATGGATCCATGGGAGAATCTTTGCTTTGCTTCTACAGGAGAGCAGTGATGCATCTGTACTTTTCCTGTTTATCATCCAGAGTGCATTTATATGTTTCATCATGTAAATCAAATCAAATCAAATTTATTTGTATAGCACATTTCATGTACAAACAGTTCAAAGTGCTTTACATAAAATAAAAGCATTGCAGCAGGGAGTGCAAGAAGCATTAAAAATACATAAAATAATATAAAGAGAAACAAATTAATTTAAAATCAGGCAACAGTCTAGATAAGTTAAAAGATATTTCATGCATAGACACATGAGAACAGAAATGTTTTCAACCTGGATTTAATAATGCCTACATTTGGTGAAAGTTTAATCTCCACTGGCAGTTTGTTCCACTTGTTTGCAGCATAACAGCTAAATGCTGCTTCTCCATGTTTAGTCTGGACTCTGGACTGGACCAGCTGACCTGAGTCCTTGGATCTAACAGCTCTGCTGGCTTTATATTCTCTGAACAGATCACAGATGTATTTTGGGCCTAAAGCGTTCTGGGATTTGTAAACCATCAGCAGGCTTTTAAAATCTATTCTGTGACTGACTGGAAGCCAGTGTAAAGATTTTAAAGCTGCTGTGATGTGTTCAGATCTCTTAGTCCGGGTTAAAACTCCAGCAGCAGCGTTCTGGATGAGCTGCAGATGTTTAATGCTCTTTTTGGGAAGTCCAGTTAAAAGAGCGTTACAGTAATCGAGTCTACTGGAGATGAATGCATGGATGAGTTTCTCCTGGTCTGTTTGGGAGAGGAAACCTTTAATTCTGTTGATGTTTCTGAGATGGTAAAAAGCTGCCTTGGTGATAGCTTTGATGTGGCTGCTGAAAGTCAGATCTGAGTCTATCAACACTCCGAGGTTACCAACTCGCTCAGTGATTGTAAGGTCCCGAGTCTCAAGATATTTACCAACGCTGACCCTCTTCTCTTTTCTACCAAACAGAATGATCTCAGTTTTGTCTTCATTTAATTGTAGAAAATTCTCTCTCATCCAGGTGTTTACTTCCTCCAGACACTGACACAGTACGTCTGCTGGGCTGCAGTCGTCCGGTGACAGAGACACATAAAGTTGTGTATCGTCTGCATAACTGTGATAATTGAAGTTAAAATTCTGCAATATCTGACCCAAAGGGAGCATATACAAGTTAAACAGAAGAGGCCCAAGAATTGACCCCTGGGGGACTCCACAAGTCATGGCCACTCGCTCAGATTCATAGCTGCCAATTGTAACAAAATATCTCGGCCTTCTAAGTAGGACCTGAACCAGTTAAGGACCGCTCCAGAAAGTCCAACCCAGTTTTCCAGCCTGTGCAACAGGATTCTGTGATCTACAGTATCAAACGCAGCGCTGAGGTCCAACAGAACCTGGACTGAAACATTACCAGAATCAGTATTCAACCTAATGTCGTTTAACACTTTGACCAGAGCGGTTTCAGTGCTGTGATGACGTCTGAAGCCTGATTGAAAGTTATCAAGACTTCCACTTTCATTCAGAAAGTCGTTGAGCTGGTTAAATACAACTTTCTCAATAACCTTAGATATAAAAGAGAGATTAGAGACAGGTCTGTAGTTGTTCATCATAGAGGCGTCTAGAGTTCTCTTCTTTAGGAGTGGCTTAATGGCAGCTGTCTTTAGTGACTCGGGAAAAATGCCTGATGCCAGTGAGCTGTTAACTATTTGTAGGAGATCACTTTCTACTGAGGTAAAAACAGTTTTTAAAAAGTCGGATGGTATTATGTCCAGAGAACAAGTTGTTGATTTCAGCTGCCGAACTGTTTCTTCTAGGATTTTTAAATTAACAATATTAAATTGTGACATAACGTCAGAGTTATTTCTAGGTTTTAGACACAGATTAGTTTTCTTGTTTGTCTGTGTTGCGTGAATGTTTTGTCTAATTGTTTTGATTTTTTTGGCTAAAAAAGTGGGCAAATTCGTTGCATTTCTCAGTGGAGAGGAGGTCTGGGTTTGACTGTTTAGGAGGATTTGTGAGTTTTTCAACCATAGCAAACAGAGTTCGAGAATTGTTGACATTCTTATTAATCATTTCAGATAAATGCAGCTGTCTGGCCTTGCACAGCTCATTGTTATAACTACGCAGGCTTTGTTTGTACAGCTCATAGTGAATCTGAAGCTTTTTTTTCCTCCATTTACGTTCAGCTTTCCTGCATTCTCTTTTCAGATTTTTGACCGTAGTGGTGTTTCTCCATGGGGTTTTCTGTTTGATCAAGGTGCTCTTGATTCTTATCGGTGCAACAGCTTCCATTACATGAAAAATTTAAAAAGTTAAAATGATCCAGCTGTCCTTCAACCGACTCTGCGCTCATTGTTGGTAACATAACTATGGCCTCCCTAAACTGAGCACTTGTTTTCTCATTGATGTACCTCTTCTTAACTGAGAAGCTGGTTGTTTGAACATTCTGAGTAATATGTAAATCAAATAAAATACAAAAATGGTCAGACAAGGCCAAATCAATAACAACAGCAGAAGAAATATCAACACCTTTAGAAATGACCAGGTCCAGAATGTGATCTGGAAGGTGGGTTGGTTCTGTTACATGTTGCCACAAACCAAACATGTCCAGCACAGAAGAAAATTCTTTGGCATTACCATCCGTCATATTATCCATGTGAATGTTAAAATCCCCGGTCAAGATAAAATGGTTAAAATCAGTCGAAATAACAGACAATAATTCAGAAAAATCATCAATAAAACTTGCACAGTATCCTGGAGCTCTGTAAATGATTAAGAACAGGATTTTAGGAACACCCTTTAAAATACAACTCAGATATTCAAAAGAAGTGAATTCCCCAAATGAGATCTCTTTACACTGGAATGTGTCTTTAAATAAGGCAGCCCCCCCCCCCCCCCCCCCCCACCTTTCCTCCCATTTCGGCATTTATCCATAAAACTAAAGTTTGGGGGGGCTGTTTCATTAAGAACAGTAGCACTTGTGCTCTCTGTTAACCATGTTTCTGTCAGAAAAAGAAAATCTAAATTGTGTGAAATTATGAAGTCATTAACTAACAGTGACTTATTGGACAGAGATCTAATATTAAGTAAGGCTAGCTTTGTGGAGTTTACAGTGGTCTCTGTTGTATTCTGAGTTGTACGTGGTACCGTTAACAGATTAGATAAATTCACCCAGCAGGTTGTTTGGGTTTGCCGTCCCAGCAGCATGACGTAAGTGTGCACCAAGTAATCTGCATCCAGTTCGATTGGGATGCACGCCATCAGGTCTGAAACGCTCCTTACAGTTCCAAAAGATATTAAAGTTATCAATGAACTTAATCCCATGGGCGATGCATGCATTTGACAACCATGTGTTCAGGCCAAGAAGTCTGCTGAAAAGTTCAATTCCTTTACCCACAGTAGGAATGGGGCCTGAAATGGAGACACGGTGTGCTCCATAGTGACACAGTCTCTCCAACAGCAGAGAAAAGTCTTTCTTCAGGATCTCAGAGCCAGTCTTCCTTCTCAGAATATCTAAAGACCCTGTGTGGACAATGATCCTCGTGCCATCTGGAGGAGTAGACAGAATGGTCGGCAAAATATCTATCAGTTCCCTGACTGATGTATCAGAAAAAGTTATATTTTCCGTCTTTGCCATTCTGACATGTAGGTGTGTGTTTATGTCCAGCACTCTGCACTGCTGTTTACACTGGTTCTTCCTTAATCTACATTATTCGTGCGTGTGCGTGTGTGTGAGTGTGTTGTGTGTGTGTGTGTGTGTGTGTGAGAGAGAGTCAGGCTGAGGTCAGTCACTGTCCTGCACTTCCTGTGGAGTGCAGCAGGGATGACTGCCCTGACCTTCCCATTTTCCCATCCGTCCTTCCTTCAGTGATATGGCCTCATGTAGCCAGCTGCTGGTCAATGGAAACCCCCATCCAGCCAGCAGTCTCTCAGCGCAGCCCTCCCACACATCATCGCCCCGTGCTGGTTTCCCTCCCTTCATTTTGTTTTTTCTCTTGTCATACAGAGGTTTGACCTACTTCTCTTTCTCCTGCTCTGTCGTTGTCTATCTCTCTGTCTAAAGTTATTTTTCTTCTGATCTCATTTGATTTCTGTTGTTATTGGGGGCTTTTCTCTGAGGGGATTATCGACATCTGAGCAGTGAGATGTTCAATCCACTTGATTTATAAAACCACCAATCCACAACACATCATTTCAAGGCTCTTTAAAGAGAGAGTAATCATGTAAAAGTGAAAGAGGGTAAACGGTCCTATAAAATCAAATTACAAACCCAATGAATTGTTATCCAGTTCGCCCACATTAATCATAGTAGTATTTGAATAATGCCAGTTCATTAGGAGTTGCCTCGCTGAGAAAACCAACAGATCACATCAAATCTTCCCTACAGCCGAGCAACTAGCAGAACACCAACCGGTTCTGTAAAATCAGAAGTGCTGTCAGTCACCCACTGTGTCAGTATTCAGACAATAAAGGGGACAAATGATGAAAAAACATTATTCAGATGTCTGAAGTCACTAACTGAAAAAATCTATAAAGAACTGGAACTTGAACTGAAAAGTGAAACGGGGGGGGGCTGACAGGGAGGCAGGTACTGCATCCTCCATCAGCCCTGATCAGGCACCGTGGTCGTTTCTGTTGCTGCCAGTGGTCAGCGAAGGGGGGGGGGGCCTGCTCCTGTCACAGCCAATCAGGGTTGCATTCATTTCCTCATTGTATAAAACCAACCCCATTGTCCCATCATCTTCATAACAATCAGTTGAAAATAACTGCACTTAGACCATGTGTCAAGTACAACTTTCATACCCTAATTCTTCTCTGAGGCTCCTCTAACTGGCTTTCCACTGTAAACCTGCAAGTTCAATGCATAGCTGGTGTTAGCATCACATGCTGCCCAGATCTTTATGAATTATTTAGCTGGTAAATGAGCAGCGAATTCTGAATGCCACGAGCCTTTCATCCACTGTGAAATTGGGACCTAGGTTATAGAGCAGTGGAAGTTGCTTTACCCACTTGTCCCACACAGTACTAATGCTGCCAGCTTGTGTCTTTCCCGTCTGACAGCCCTTGTCCTATTCCTATTATCAAATCGGATTACTCTGGAGAAAATATGAAAAGTCTCCAGAGACTTTGTGGCACAAAACATTGCCCTGCTCCTCTCTGCATCCCACAGACTGGCTGTTGATTCATCATTTGATTTTTAGACCCCAGCCAGAAGGAGGACCCCCAAATATGCATGCAAATGCATTTTATCCGGCTCTTCCACTTCTCCCCAAAAACACGCCTTCCTTCTTGATTAGTCGTTTGGAAAATGATTCTGTCTTGAGTTGGGCACGAGTCGCTCAAAAGTTTTAAGCCTGGTCTTAAAAGTGGAAAGGGTGTCTGCTTCCCGGACATTTAAAATAACAAAAATAAATTTAAAAAAAGCAGTACTTGGCAAAGCAAATGTGTTCTATGGTTTTATTTCTATTTTCTGTATTTTATTTATTTCTAGTTTTATTACTTTGATTTTGCTCTCTATCCTCTCCAGAGCCTCTACAAAATAAGTGCATTTTTTCGATGCTAAGAGGAAAGCTAGTTATCTATTTGATATTAGTATTTGGAAAAAAATCTGCAATCTTGTGCTCGAGTCTTGAGCCTTCCCTAAAATATTTTTTTGTTGTGTTCGAGGTGCTAAACCTGGGGCATCCCGGTGGTGAGGTGGTTAGCACTGTGTTAGATTCACACAATAGCTATAATAGTAAAACACCAGAATAAACAGACAGAAACCAGAAGTTTGTATTAATATGCTTTTGCAAAAGGGAGAAAGCGGAGAGATGCTCTGTTACAGCTTCACACACCAACTCTCTCAGCTCCTCCTTTCTGCTTTAGCCTTTTTATTAGAAATATGACACATGAATATTCAGCGGCTAAGCAGCCAATAAGGAGTAAATATGCAGTTATTGGGCAGGGAAGACCAGACAGGTTATAAATTCTGGAAGTCTCCGAGGAACAAGATGCTCTTGTTCTCAGAGGTCACAAGGTTATCAGGCTTTGTTGCTGGAATGCATAACTGTTAACTGTCAGGGTTTCTCATGCACAGCTTCATATCCTAAACTAGTAAAGCAGAGCTAGCAAGCAAACAGAATAATTAAGCTTGTTTTATAAGCACACAATAATAATTATCCTTACATTTCCCTCCTGTTGTGCCTCATAAAACATCAATATACATTCCTCCATCAGGCTTTAAATGCATACATCATAGGGAGGCTACAGACAGGGGGAGTCACAGCAACATTTTGTCAAGGAGAAGGCGAAAACCAAAGCATTTGGGGAAATTCCTTCTCGACCCTCCGTAGGAGCGGTCACAGGGGTGCCAAGACAAAAGGGAGAAAAGTTTACATAGATACATCATCATAGGAATAGCCAGTCTGTTCAGCTGTTGGTACTGGACGTGTGCATAGTTTGTAAGGGCCTTTTCCATGGTATTTTGTACCATGGTCCGAAAGCATGGGATACAACAACCTAAGACAAAAACAATAAACAGGAATGTAACAATAATGGGAGTTATAAGTTTGAGCAGTATCTGGGTCCAAGTGGTTCTCTCCGTGATCTTTACACCAGTGGGTGTGGTCAGCTGCACAGTGTAGGGACCATCCCACTTCGGCGACGCCCAGTGTTTCTTTTTGATGACCTTTACGAGGATCTGGTCACCTGGTTTCAGCTGTGCCTGTATGGGATGAGACAGAGGGGACAACGGCAGATCACAAGCATTTTGCACCGATTTTTCATTAAACACTTTACACATCCATGCAGTAAGAGGATCAACTCCATCTTCTGCCTTTTCAGACCATGGTTCCCCCTCCCACAACGGGAGGAGGAAGGGTCTTCCGTGGACTACTTCAAAGGGGGTTAAACCCGTACTGTTTGGTGTAATTCGCATGAACAGTTTGACCAAATGCAGGCACTCAGGCCATGGTTTTTTTGTTTCCATCATGGTTTTCTTTAGTCTGTTTTTTACTGTGCCATTGGTTCTTTCAACCAGTCCTGCACTCTGGGGGTGGTAGGCACAGTGGTTTTTTAGGTTGATTCCTAAATGTTTTGCCATGTTTTGCACTATGGCATTCACAAAATGTGCTCCATTGTCACTCCATATTACCCTTGGAATGCCATGATTGGGGACAATGTTTTTGCATATGGCCTTTGCCACAGACAGTGCATCAGCTGTTTTGGTTGGTACTATCTCCACCCATTTAGAGAAGGAGTCCACTAGTACCAAGCAAAATTTGTGGGGGCCGCTTCTGGACAGTTCAATGAAATCCATGTGTATTATTTCAAATGGGTATGTCCCTTTTGGACATTGGCCCCTCTGGGGTCTCATGTTTCCTTGGGCGTTGTGCTTGCAGCATGTTAGGCAGCTTCTGCAAAAATTTTTAAAGTAGATATTTAGTCCTTTGGGTATATGGAACACTTGTTGGGCTATGGTCATCATCCCTCCTGTTGAGACATGGGTTTTCCCATGACTCAATTTAGCGACCACTTGGAACAAGTTTCTGGGTAGGCATGGTAGGCCGTTAACAGTGTAAAGGCCGTCTTCTCTCTGTTCAGCTTTGTCCTTGATCCAGTGCTCTTTTTCAGAGGGGTGCACTAGTCTTTGCATGTCAATGAGTACTGAGGCTGGTATGGCATCTTGGCTGGTGGCTTGAGCTGCTAGGATGTTGGAACTTTTTGCTGCCTTCTTGGCTTCGTCGTCTGCTTTGGAATTTCCTTTGCTTATGTAACGGGCGTGCATTTTCCTTTGCAGTTTTTATATTAGTTTGTATGAACGTCCGTTAACCCTTGTATATTCTGCGTTGTGTTCTGTTGTGTTGAATGAAGAAAGACTCGGACCACGACCAGCTGCTGGTTGCTCTTTTACTGGAGGCAAGATGATGGATTTGTCTGTACAAGTCAACAGAAAAGCACATAAGGCGCTGCAACATGCAGTCTCCTCCACATAGCACACAGGTCTCAAGCTCCTCCTCTCAGCTAGTCTGGCGCGAACTGCATATAAATACATGACTGATACACTCTTTTAGTATCAACAGCAAAAATACTTTTAAATAAAAAATATGAAAATGAATTACATGAATTATAAAATACTCAATGTATTTCATAATATGAATTTCTTTAACAAGCCTAATGCAACCAGTGTAAATACATGTAAACACTATGCCCAATGAATTATAATAAACATAACGCACATACCTGTACAAGTCAACAGAAAAGCACATAAGGCGCTGCAACATGCAGTCTCCTCCACATAGCACACAGGTCTCAAGCTCCTGTTAGCAGATAAGAAAACCCTGTAGACTGGCATGTGGAAACTTTGTCTACTTGTAAAAAGTCTGTTTACAGAGTTCATATTCGACCGACACATTAACTGCATGTTCACAGCCTAAAACCTAACATTTATACACGCATAAAACAAGTTTACATTGCTCAAAAACCGAAATAAATGTTCAAAAATGAGGACCAAAACAATACATTACCTCCTCTCAGCTAGTCTGGCGCGAACTGAGAGAAGCACCGTAATGACGGCATAAAGCCTGCGACCTCTTAAAGCGACAGTACAGGTATTAACACTGTGGTCTGAATACAACACCTAGGCATAGATATGGGCAATAAAACATATATAAACCATATAGAAAACAATATTGATCAGGATTTGGTGACATTTTATATGTTAACATAAATATATAATTTCAACCTGGTTACATACACCCCTCCTAAAATTCACCAACATCCTGATAATGGAAAGTCTCAAGACTAAAAAGAGCGTACAATGTCTAACACTGACAATCTGGCACAAATGAACCAAAGGACCTAGTCCACAGTCAACTTAAAAGTTACCTCACATACAAGGTTCAGGGAAGAAAGAGGTTGATCAGGTCTCTGAATCCCCTTAGCTTAATGCGACGCCTGGTACGCCACACAACACTTGGCCCACAATACTTGTCCCATAGACATTTGCACGTTTTTAATGCTCATAACTCAGTCCAAAAAAAAATAAAAAACATGTCCCAACCATCAAAATTCATCTCTGCAAAGCAAGGAGAGATTGAGCACGGCTCCCAAATAAAATGTTTGAACCCCTCAAAAGTGGTTTCTGAACCATGGATTCTATCAGTCTGTTCACTGATTTCACTACTCTCCCTGCACGTGTTCTAACATGACCATCAGCTGTAGTGTGTACGTGCGGGTCAGTGTGAACCAAAGCGTTAGCATGCGGTGAGTGTGAGGGATCTGACTGTGGTGCAGGTGAGATGGATGGACAGTCAGCATTGGCACCAGCAGGATCGTGCACTGATTGAGACTGGACCAGCTCTTCTGAATCAGCCGACTCAGATTCAGGTGGGGCTTCAGGTGACAAAACTCCAAGCCTTTCTCCATCTCTGGGATCAGACAGGATCTGTGCACTGTCGTCTTGAGTCAACATCTCAGACACTGAGGCTGCATCATCACCACAGTCGCAGTCCTCCTGATCAGACTCGTCGCTGGTCAAAGACTGATCATTTGCATGGGCATCCTGGCTCTCGTCCATCCCAGGTAGTGGCAAGAAGTTGACTTCCAACAAAAGATTTCTGTGCACAACTTTTGTGTGTCCCTCTGCATCCTGTATTTTGTAGACATGGATATTGGGGTTTGCACCAACAACTGTGTACACTCCATCCTCCCATTTGTCGGCCAACTTCTTCTTCCCTCGTTCTCCCTTATTTGCTACCAAAACACGATCTCCCATGGACAGGTAGGTACCCTTGACACGTCTGTTATATTGCCGGGCCTGGTGCTGCTGCTCAGTGGAAGAATGTTTCTGAGCGATTTCCATTGCACTTTTGAGGCAGGCAAGCAGGGACTTGGCGTATGAGTCATAGTCAGCAACTCTTGGATCGTTCAAAACCTGCTTGAACAGAATATCCACCGGCAACCTTGGTACACGGCCAAACATCAAAAAGAAGGGCGCATAACCCGTAGTCTCATGAACTGTGGCGTTATAGGCAAACGTGAGGGTCTGGATTTGTTGTGGCCACCAGTGTTTTTCTTTAAGGGGAAGGGTACGAAGCATGTTGCCCAAGGTGCGATTGAATCGCTCTGTTCCCCCATTGCCCATGGGATGGTAAGCTGTTGTGTGAGATTTTGCAACACCGGCCAGATGAAGGAGCTCTGCAATCAAGTTGCTCTCGAAATTGGTGCCCTGATCAGAATGTAGTCTCTGAGGGAAACCGTAAACACAGAACACATTGTCCCAGAGCTTTTTGGCAACCTGTTTCGCCGTCTGATTGGCACAAGGGAATGCATGAGCAAGTTTGGTGAAATGATCGGTGACCACTAGGACATCCACAGACCGCTGCTTGTTGTCCTCCGCCGACCAAAAATCCATGCACACTAACTCCATCGGGGCAGAGCTCTTGATGCTTTCCAGGGGTGCACGGGCAGCAGGTTCTGGTGACTTTCCAAACACACATCTCTGACAGCATCTGACATGTGCCCTCACATCCCTCTCCATATCAGGCCAGTAAAATCGCTGCCTTGCCAATGAAAGAGTACGGTCTTGACCCTGATGACCTGCCAGATTGTGAATGCCTAACAGTGCCTTTTCCTTTAGACTCAGAGGCAACACATATTGAGATCTTCTCTGCTTGGATACGGGATCTCTTGTCACCCGATACAACACTCCATCATGGACTTCCAGCTTGTCCCATTGCTTGAACAACCTGAGGACTTTCGAGTCAGCGCCATGCCTTTCACGCCTGGATGGTCGCTTCCTGGCTGCAACGAAGGGCAGCACCTTAGAGATGCAGGGGTCTTGCTCTTGGCTCAGCTGCAGCTCCTGGGCAGAGAACATAGGACTTGAAGCTTCCTGACCACTCGACAGCTGCTGGACATGATGGGCCAGACAGAGCGCTCTGGACTCCGCTGCATCAAGCCAGTCACAGTGTGCCTGACAAAGAGCTCTGATCTCGGCTGAATCACACGCCACCATAGGTGCTGGATGGCTCCCTGATCTGTAGCTTTGAGACTGGCAGCTGACTCTGAAAACATCCTGCACAGAGTCCTCCTCTATCCCATTAGCTTCCTGCATCAGAGTGGGATATGATTCCTTCAGCAGTCTCTGACCGATGGGTTTTGCAAAGAGATCGCGACTCAAGGCGTCAGCCACCACATTTCTTTTTCCGGGCAGGTGTTTGAGATCAAAGGAGTAAGATGCAAGCTTAGACACCCAGCGGATTTCACATGCGTCAAGCTTTGGTTTCGTTAGGAGGTAAGTGAGTGGATTATTATCCGTCCAGATGGTGAAGCTACGGCCTTTCAGCCAGTGACTGAACTTTTCACATACGCTCCACTTCAAAGCCATGAATTCCAGTCTGTGAGCTGGATATTTCCGTTGTGACGCACTGAGGGTCTTGCTTGCAAAAGCAACAGGTCTGGCCTTGAACTCTCCTTGTGGCACTTGAGAGAGCACGGCTCCAAGTCCGTCCAATGACGCATCAACTGATAGGATGAATGGCTCGTCAAAGTTCGGATGGGCCAGCACAACACATTCCAACAGCATGGTTTTCAACTCATCAAAAGCCTTTTCACATTCCGCTGACCAGTCTGCAGGGGTAAGCTTACGATAAGCACCTAGAAGCTTCCTATCCTTAGCTGACCGTCCCCGTCTCTTCTGTCCAGCTGTGAGTGCGAACAAGGGCTTTGCTATGGAGGAACAGTTTGGGATGAAATGCTGGTAGTAAAATACCATGCCAAGAAATGACTTGATTCTCCGAAGAGAAGGCGTGCACTCATCATCCTCCATGAGGTCTCGCACTGTCATCTTTGTGATAACCTCCACTTTGGCAGGATCGACGGCAACACCCTCACCATTAATGACATGGCCAAGGAACCCGACTTGTTCCCGAAGCAGATGGCACTTCTTAGGGGCCAGTTTCAAGTTGTTCTCTCGCAACCTCTGAAACACTGTGTGGAGTCTGGATAGGGCCTCATCCTCTGACGATGCGAAGACCAGAAGATCGTCAAGATAACACAGGAGTTTCGTGAAGTTCATGTCCCCAAAGATCCCAATCATCATCCTCATGAAGGACGCTGGGCTGTTACACAGTCCCTGTGGCATGCGATTGTATTCATGCAGTCCAAGGGGAGTCGTGAAAGCCGTGTATTTCTTGTCGTCTTCATGCATTGGGATGTTGAAGAAGCCGGAAGTGAGGTCCATCGTGCTGAAGAGGCAATTGCCACCAAGAGCAGCCAAACAATCGGACTGGTGCGGCAAGGGATGGGCGTCCTTTAAGGTTCGGGCATTCAGCCATCTGAAATCCGTACAGATCCGTAACCCACCGTCTTTCTTCCATACCATCACCAGTGGCGAAGCATACTCGCTTGAAGACTTCCTGATGATCCCTTTTTCCTCCATTTCAGTGAGAACTCGCCTCAGCTTCTGATAATGGGCAGGAGGGACCCTCCTGTATGGCAGGCGAAAAGGGCGATCATCGGTGAGATGAATGCGGTGTGTGTAACCCCTGACCTCACCACAGTCCAACGAGTGCTTGGAGAAGATGTCTTGATATTCAATTAGCAGCTGTGTGAGCCGAGACTTACAGTCTTCACTGACCTGACATGAGTCTATGTCAATGTCACTTAAGCCTAACTCTGACAGGTTCTTCGCCAACTGATCGGCAAGAGAGGCACTAGGCGAGGTGTCGGGTTGCTGTTTCAGTGTGTCAGGTTGTTTCTCTGAAGCCACATGTAGGCCCTGGAAAGCGTCTAGATCCTCGATTGCCAAGCATGGAAAGACATCAGCCATTTTGCTATTCCTCTTCAATGTGACAGCTTTGTCAGATGGGTTCACAACTGTCATCGGTACCCATCTATCACCCCAGAGAGGTGTGACAAGACGACCCACTAGAACACCTCGTGGCATGGCTTTGGAGTTGGTTGGCTCTACAACAACTGTGCTTCCAGGTGACATCGGCACGTTAGCAGGAAGTCTACCCCAAACTAAATGTTCATGCCTGGGTAGGAGTGTCACTGCTTGGGTGAGCTTGACAGTGCCTATCTTGTCAGGAACCTCACTCCCTCTCCAGCGCTCAACATTGGTGAACATCGACAAGAATTGTTCAATATCGGGGTCAGTCTGATGCTCAGGTCTGGATGCCATGTTCCAATAGTCATTATCACCCTTCAGAGCACGAATCACGTGTTTGATGATATTTGAGCCCAAGATGAGATCGTCATGCTGACCAGGCACAACTAAGGTCGGTACGACACAGCGAACGCCGTAAAGCTGCATCTCCAAGTCATAGAAACCCTCAGGTCGAGTCTGCAGACCACCACAGCCAATCAAAACAACATTTTCTTTAGGGTGCTGCTTCTCAGGCAAAACTCCTGCAGAGCTGAGTTTCTCTACTGCATGCTCGCTGATGCTACATGCCATAGAGCCAGAGTCCAACATGCCTTTAAGCTGCACACTGTGATTGACAAGGACAGGAGCATAAAATAACTCACTGAAGGCTGTGATCTTCTGTGTGGCTTGAATGACTATCTGGGTCCCCTTAGGTGCTTTGGCACAGCAGTCCTCATATAAACGAGCTAGGTCGTGTGCATCAGAGAGGGATTCATCCACAATACCCACACCGCCCCTCTCCAGGTGTGGGTTTTCTAGTTTAACTGTTGGTTCTGTCCACCAGCGCTGTTGGCAGGCGGAGAGCGGCGCTGGTTGGTCTGATTAGGGCAGTCCCTCTTCCAGTGACCAGGCGATAGGCACTTTAAACACCTGTTCTCTTGCCTGCAGTGAGACAATGTAGAATGATCAGAAGCCCCACAAACCCTGCACACTTTTTGAGAAGAGCGAGGCACTGTGGCTTGTGTCTTGAAGTTAGCTGGTACTTGTGTATGTTGTGTAACCAGTCTATCTAACAAGTTCACCAAACTCCTCATGCAGACATTGTCAACACTTGCAGTAGTCATGGGTACTAGAGATGGCACTGACGGTACACTGGTGTTCGGGACTGGTGCATTATCAGCTATAGGTACATGACACTGGGAATGGACTTTGTGCTCTACTGTGCTTGGCTTAGGTAGCCTAACGGCTGCAGCTCGAGTTTTCTTTTCCTGCATGTGCTCATCAAGCCTCTCTTGGATCTCACAAGCTGACCATTTCTCTGCAGACTTGAACTTGAAAACACTTGCAAGAGACTGGTCTGGGCAGTGTTTGATGAACATCATACTGACCTCATGGCCTGGGTCATCAATGCTTCGGCCTTGTCTTTTCAAACATTCATCTGCCACATCAACTGTTTTGTTCAGCCTTATCCAATACTCCATAGCGTCTTCACCTGGCATGGGCAATGTGTTGTAAAAATCTGCCAAAGGCATGCTTGAGTATGACAGTTCACTAAAGTGTTGTTTCAGAATATCAAAGATCACATGGGGATTTGCAGTGTGGTTGATAGATGTGTTGTTTCGCAGCTTTATCCTCACCACATCCCCTGCCTTGCCCATAAGCCTTGCCAGGACTTCTTGTGAATGCTCATGAACTGGAATAGCTCGCTTCTTTAAGTACAGAGTCATTAGATTTTCCCACTCATGAACTGTGAATTTGTCTGAGCTATCACCCCTGAAGATGGGAGGCTCCTTTGCATCAGACTGCATGACAACCTTGACGTTAGGCATTGTCATCTCTGAGGGCTGTACAGGAGTACTGGAGTTGTGTGTGCTCCTGTCAGATTGCAGTTTAGCTGTAATGGATTCACCTAGCTTTTCAGCTAACTGTTCAATGAGTGATCCCAAGTCTGGACTCTTCTCAAATTGACTTGGCATGGTACGATCTACATAACGTGTAGAGGTAAGCTGTGGGGTGTGTAATGCTGTGACATTAGGCCCTGGTGTTCTGGACTCTAAGGGTTGAATGAACAATCCCCTCCCCACACCAAACTGGCCCCCGACAGAGTCACTCTCAGCAATATTACCCTCACCCTCAACAAAATATGTGTAACCCTCTGCCATATTTCAGTCACACCATGCACAGAAAAATATTTGAGAGAGAAAAAAACAAACACAGCTAATAAAATTAAATCTGAATGGTTAAATAGGAATAGCACCAAATAACAGATCTGGATAATCACATCAACCAGCAATCAATTGCATCAGTATATCACTCTCTAAGGTGCTGTTATATTGACAGAGACAAAAAAAAAATAAACATCACCCGATTGCAGTCCAAGGGAATACCTGACTATAGCGAATGGTGAGTGAATGCAGCTTCCCACGGTGAACGAGCTGACGTCGATCTTCAGACCAATCCTTGAAAGGTCACGGCACCATTGTAACGGGCGTGCATTTTCCTTTGCAGTTTTTATATTAGTTTGTATGAACGTCCGTTAACCCTTGTATATTCTGCGTTGTGTTCTGTTGTGTTGAATGAAGAAAGACTCGGACCACGACCAGCTGCTGGTTGCTCTTTTACTGGAGGCAAGATGATGGATTTGTCTGTACAAGTCAACAGAAAAGCACATAAGGCGCTGCAACATGCAGTCTCCTCCACATAGCACACAGGTCTCAAGCTCCTCCTCTCAGCTAGTCTGGCGCGAACTGCATATAAATACATGACTGATACACTCTTTTAGTATCAACAGCAAAAATACTTTTAAATAAAAAATATGAAAATGAATTACATGAATTATAAAATACTCAATGTATTTCATAATATGAATTTCTTTAACAAGCCTAATGCAACCAGTGTAAATACATGTAAACACTATGCCCAATGAATTATAATAAACATAACGCACATACCTGTACAAGTCAACAGAAAAGCACATAAGGCGCTGCAACATGCAGTCTCCTCCACATAGCACACAGGTCTCAAGCTCCTGTTAGCAGATAAGAAAACCCTGTAGACTGGCATGTGGAAACTTTGTCTACTTGTAAAAAGTCTGTTTACAGAGTTCATATTCGACCGACACATTAACTGCATGTTCACAGCCTAAAACCTAACATTTATACACGCATAAAACAAGTTTACATTGCTCAAAAACCGAAATAAATGTTCAAAAATGAGGACCAAAACAATACATTACCTCCTCTCAGCTAGTCTGGCGCGAACTGAGAGAAGCACCGTAATGACGGCATAAAGCCTGCGACCTCTTAAAGCGACAGTACAGGTATTAACACTGTGGTCTGAATACAACACCTAGGCATAGATATGGGCAATAAAACATATATAAACCATATAGAAAACAATATTGATCAGGATTTGGTGACATTTTATATGTTAACATAAATATATAATTTCAACCTGGTTACACTTATTCTGTCCGTGGCTTTTGTGTGAGCTGCACATTTACAAACGGACACTTGGTGAGGAAGTTGAATAGCTTGGATTAGTTGTTTGAGAAGTTCGGCGTGTTCCACAGGTTTGCCCGTGGATGTGGTCATTCCTCGTCTTGCCCACTGAGCGGCAAAGCTATGGATTGTAGAGAAGGCATATTGGCTGTCCGTGAAGATGGAAACTGTCTTGCCTTCCGAGAGTTTACATGCTTCTGTTAATGCTATAATTTCGGCTGCTTGGGCTGACAACTTGGAGGGGAGTGCTTCTGACTTCAGCACCTCAGTGTCGGACACCACGGCATATCCAACTTGGTTCTTTCCTTCAGGGGTATTGTCTGATTCGTGGTCTATAGGAAGTCTTTTGGTGGACTTCTACTTCTTTCGCAGTTTTTAACAGACCAACATCTGTCTTGGCAGCTGACCAAAAGGGTTCGGGTACGCTAGGGAATTCAGCTGCCGTGAGCTGGGTCAGGAGAGATCAGGGGGCCAGGTGGATTGCTGGGGTTGCCATAGTTGACCAAAATAAGGCTCTTCTGATGACCTCTCCGTATTTTGGCAGTTTACATGAGGATTCTTTGGTGGAGATTGAGATCCAAGAATCATCTGGGACGTAAGAGCAGTATGCTGCCACATGTCCTAGGCTCTGCCAAGGTTTTCCTTCCTTTCTTGCAAGGGAGACGTGAGCCACCTCTCCCAGTTCCTGGATGCGCAGCTTTTCGGTCTCCGGGGTGAGTTTGGCTGTCACCACTGCGTCTCCTTCTTCTGTCGAGTATAGGTGTTGCAGCACCACTTTCTGGGTGCCCAAGACTTGGAATTGCCTATCATATTTGGCATTTGGCTTCCCATCGAACATGAGGGTGACGTGCAATGGCCAGCGTGTTTGTCTTTGTCCTCTGGACATCTTGGCTTGGTCTCGGAGATCTTTCACTACGGACCTGGGTCCTTCCTCCACGAGGTCTAGGGAGTAGAACGTTTTGGGGATCCCTTGTGCTTGATGGACGTTAACCTCTATGTCTTCACATTCCGCTGTATGTACGCTCTCATGTTTTACAGGTTGCATTCCTTTGCTTGTAGGAACTAAGGCAAGCCTCAGTTTGTAGAGCAAGTCACGTCCCAGCAGGTTGACGGGACACTTTGGGCTCAGCACAAACTCGGCTTGGTGCTGGTTCTGGTCTTCATCTTGGATCATAACTTCTTTGGAGAACCTTAGTAGTTCTATCTGTCCTCCAGCTGCCACCACTGTGATCCACTTCAGTCCTGGGGTCACTCCTGGTATTTTGTCCCTCAGGACTGATTTGTCCGCTCCGGTGTCACAAAGAAACTTTACTTGCTGTCCTCCAATCTGCAGGTAATAGTAGGGTTTCTCTTCTTCTTTCATGCTTAGGGAAAATATCTGTGTCAAGTCCAATACTTCGGTCCTTTCAGGTGATTCACGGTCGTCTGATGGCAGGTCTTGAGTTGGTTGGCGTCATGTTTCATATCGATCATCCTGTTGGTATATGGGGTTATAGGGAAGTGGTCTCTTCCTCTCGATCGGGGGGTCCGGGCAGTCTCTGGCGAAGTGTCCAGGTCTGTCACAGTTGTAGCACCGGTCATGCCTTGGTTTTAAACCTGGTCTCTGTCTCCCTGATTGGGGTCTTCTTCCTCTGCCCCTCCCTCTGTAACCACCTTGGTAACAGGTTTCCTCATCGGGCCGCACCTTCAGCGCAGCGAGAGTGCACCTTTTTTTTTTCCTCATTCAGTCTCCTCTTCTCCTCGATATCTTTTTCTCTCTTTCCAGCTTGACCAATCCATCTCTTTATTTCTTCAATCTCTTTTCCCAACTTTTCTCTTGCTTTCCCAGTCTTCGTCCTTTCCTTCACTTGCAACTCTCTCAATATCTCCTTCAGTGGCGTTGTCCGGAGGCGTCCGTCGTACTCATATTTTTCCATCCATTCTTTAACATAGATAACGGACCCAGGGAAAAGGTGGCGCATGAACTGCACGTCGCGTGGGACTTCTTTACTTTGTCCGTGACCCATCCTTTTAAAATAGGCTAAGTTTTAATACAGGGTGTTGGAGCAAAACTGAGAATTCTCAGAGGAAATGAAAAAGGAGAGGAAGATGTCAACATTTAAAGGGGGGTGGAGAATTCCCTCTTTTAACTTCAGTGTCCTGCATCCAGTTTCTCTCTTATTCTCTAAACATGCATTTTTAGAGACCTAAAACATTTAATCAAAACATTTAATCCACTACTTTGTGTACTTCAACAGACCACGGATTTACGTTAGCACCGTTAGGTTTCGGTCCGTGCTGCTGCTTCCACTAGTGGCATTCACACTCACACTTGCTCATTCACTCTTTTTACTCTCCCTTACGGCAGACACGTGTATTAACCTCCTTCTGGCGGAGAAGCCCTTTTTTACTCTATTTCTTAATTTTTATTTTAATCCTAGTTTACCAACTTACCTTCGGGACGTCCCTTTTAAAGTTTATTTAGTTTAAGTAATTTATTCCTGTTATTATTTAGTTACAGCTGTTTAAAAAAAATTTTCGAGGCCTTTTTATTTCTTACTTTGGATCAACTTTTGTTGGTTTTAAATTTTTCTCATTCATTACCTTTTAAATTTTAATGCATTAATCTGAAAGTTTATCGTCGACGGTCTATTTCACTAACCCCAGGTTAGAAGTTTAAAATAGTTAGGCCCCAGGCCTCAATGCATTTTACAAGGCCCCAGGCATCTTGTACAGTTAGGCCCCAGGCCTGAATGCATTTTACAAGGCCCCAGGCAACTTGTATTTTATTCAAACTATTTTTCGTTAGGCCCCAGGCCTCAATGCATTTGACAAGGCCCCAGGCATCTTGTTCAGTTAGGCCCCAGGCCTGAATGCATTTTACAAGGCCCCTGGCAACTTGTATTTTATTCAATAAATCAGCTCTTACCGGTTTCTGCTAGTTGACCTGGGTCGCAGGGAGCCGTCACCGAAGAGTCCAGGGCAGGGCTGGATCAACCTATTGGCCCCGACCAGCGAAGGGTGGTCGGCTGTATACAGATTCTCGGCCTTGATCCCGCGCGGTCCTGGACGTCCTCAGTTGTTGGCTCCCGGGTTTCGGCACCAGAAAATGTTAGATTCACACAATAGCTATAATAGTAAAACACCAGAATAAACAGACAGAAACCAGAAGTTTGTATTAATATGCTTTTGCAAAAGGGAGAAAGCGGAGAGATGCTCTGTTACAGCTTCACACACCAACTCTCTCAGCTCCTCCTTTCTGCTTTAGCCTTTTTATTAGAAATATGACACATGAATATTCAGCGGCTAAGCAGCCAATAAGGAGTAAATATGCAGTTATTGGGCAGGGAAGACCAGACAGGTTATAAATTCTGGAAGTCTCCGAGGAACAAGATGCTCTTGTTCTCAGAGGTCACAAGGTTATCAGGCTTTGTTGCTGGAATGCATAACTGTTAACTGTCAGGGTTTCTCATGCACAGCTTCATATCCTAAACTAGTAAAGCAGAGCTAGCAAGCAAACAGAATAATTAAGCTTGTTTTATAAGCACACAATAATAATTATCCTTACAACTGCCTCCCCGTGCATGTGTGGGGTGGGTTCTCTCCGTGAACTTTGACTTCCTCCCAAAGTCCAAAAACATCTGTGTTAAGTAGGGCTGGATGATGAAACAATCTCAAAGTTAGATTGTAATTCATTTTACATCAATCTCGATGATAAGCATGAGACAATTTCACTCACAGTGTTCATCTACACACCCAGCTGTGTATCCCTCAGTACACTCCAGTCCACTAGTTAGGGGTAATGCAACTCTAAGGTGGTAGCTCCCCGCCACGAAACTCCCCCCAAATAAACTGGGGAAAGAAATACAATGACCTACCAGTGGACAGAGAAGGGAAACTGAGCAGAAATGTAGAAGAGAAGGAGTGTAGCCGAAGAGAGCCATGAAAGTCGAGAGGAGTTCATTGGTTGGTGAACACCAAAACGAGAAACACGACTCATTTGTTTAATCACCTGAAAAGGTGTCACCCCAGCAACTGTGCAGAAATCATGAGGATTTGGCTCGATGTGACTCGGTGCAGCAGTTCTTGCAGTGCAAGCTTCAAACACAATAGCATTATCTCATTTGTGGCTGCCACCCATATGAAAAGCATTCAAAACGAAGAGAGATTGCAACAGCAGTTTCATGTCACTTAACTTTGGTTAATCAACTATTTTATGTTGTGGTCATTATTAATATACTTTTTAATTTGACAGCATTAGCAAACTCTATATCGTGATCAGGATAGAGATCGATCAATATAGAAAATAATATTGGGATGATATTTTTTGCCATATTGTCCAGCCCTAGTGTTCATTGGTTATTCTGAACTGACCTTAGAAGTTAGCCTGAGTTTGTGTTTCTCATTACTCCTTGTGTTGGCCTTGCAACGGGCTGGTGACCTGTTCAGGATGTACTTTACCACCAGCCGATTGGGATAGGCTTCAGCACGAAAAGGATTAAGTGGTAATGGATGGAGCCAAACTTTCTTGTGATCTTGGTTTTGAGCAATACTTCTTTGGGATTTCTGAAAGTCTTTAAGTTTTGATTGATTTTAGCTAGTTGTGATGGAGATCTTTTAAAGATCAGTGGAATCATTACTGCAGAAAAATAAGTCGACCTTTGATCCAACATGTCATGCTATTGCGTTGCATAGCAAACTTGCATTATACTGTGTGAACACAGTCTAACCAGCCACTATAAAGTGAAACGTGACTGTATGTAGGTCAATTGTGGCATAGAATCGTCTGTTAATGCATAGTCATTATTGTTCCATAATGCCTCAGAGTGTAGTGTAATTCTTCAAAAAAGAAGTGAGTCTGTATGAATTGGGCTAATTTGGATTTTTGATTTGTTTGAATTTAATGGATTATGAATGTATTACAATGAATTGAATTGTAACTGGCTTGAATTGGACTGTATCTTTGAATTGCCTTGAGGTGACATTTGTTTTCATTAAGTGCAAAACTGGAGACTCATCTAAGAACTTCCTTCACTTTAGAAATAGCAGCTCTTACTCAAGGCTGCTGAAGTGGCTTTTCCTCTACAACTTAATAGCATAGTGAATCGTTGACAGCCTCATTCGCCGACAACTCTCAATGCATCAATGCAGAATTGTTCATGTTAGCATTGAGATGCATCTTAGAGCCTAGAAAGTGTCTTATGTTCCTCATCATCAACTGGAATTGACTCATCAAGAAAACAGTTTGTAAAATAAAATGATCATGAAGTTCGTTATGAGACTGCTAAATTGTTATAGACTGGGTTGTTTGTGAGGTGATATGTAATCTTATCACTTCAGGCCTTGAGACTTGAGAAACTTGTTATTAGAGATGTTCCATTACCATTTTTCCCTCCCGATGCCGATTCCGATACTTATGCTGTGGGTATCGGCTAGCCTGATAAACCAGCCTAAATGGATTGGATGTCTAATTTAGTCTGGCACCGATCAATGGATACAACGGAACATTGTTGATGAGCACAACCCGTTGTCTTTCAAACCGCGTCTGTGCCTATAGGCCAACGCTCTGACCAATCAGCGCAACTGACTGTGACGTAGTAAGCGCGACAGAAAGCTTTGGTGGGAGGGGACTCTTCCAAAACTGATGCCAAGCACAGATTCTATAATAGGACAGATACGCCACTCACGGTGCATTTCCGGTTTCCAACGAGGCGATTTTGGTTGCAGTTCCACCCTCTTTCCACGTGGGGCGCCCAATTTTGGAGACCAGAATGAATGGAGTCCTATGGAGCTATACGCCCTTTCGTGCCCTTATCTCAAGATATAATTTTTTCTCTAGTAATTCGAATGTTGTTTTCGAAAGAGGGTGTTTAGAAAATACCCATGGCTGAGTTTTAGATTTTTAGAGCCACTCATTTGCTTAAAAAAAGGATTTGAAGTGTATATGACGTCATACATAGCTGGTCGACCAGCTGTCATTAGCACAATGCTAGCGCGTTGTGGACAACAAGAAGCCAACCAGTAAGAAATCAAAGGGATATATGTACTCGTTCAGTAGATTTTTTACTTGAAACCCATGTTGAGCTCTCAGAAACTACATTCAAATCTGAGCGCTCTTGAGGAGACTTAGGTGACACTGACCATTTGTAGCATCTAGCTCCATTGGGCCCAATTCATTCTGGTCTCCACCGACGCTCCCAGTGGAATTCTGGTGGAACTGCAGCCAAAAAGCCGGTACAATGGGGCTTAATACAGAGTGGCAAGGCTGTTCGTTATAATGGCTGTGTGCCAAGGCTGAATCAAACGAGCACTGTTCCATTGCCGCCGCCATCTTTCTTGTTGTGCTTTCGCTTGTCTATGTTCGCTTCCACTGCCCAACGTCGCACTGCTCTGTCGTCACTCCCTCAAAACCCCGCACCAGAACCCTCTGGCCCGCCCGCGTTGATTCAAAACACATCTCTGCGTTGTGATTGGTTTAGTTGCCATCTGCCAGATTCAGGGCAGTATTTTCAAAATGACAAGTGGATCGAGGCCAGACCCAACCGCAGGCAAAACATTTTGCCGTCCAGCAGTTGGCGCTGGTTTTCCAGGCTAGGTATCGGCCAATACCGAGTTATTCTTTGTGTGTGTATGTAAGTGTAAATTAGTCTGTTTCTGGACTATATTAACTAGTGAGTTGTTGTAATCAGCAATGTCTGCCATTATCTATTTGGGCTCAGCTAACATCATCCCAGCCCTAAACCGGGATTGAACTCTGAAATGATACCATTATGTGGGAAATGTACATATGCATATAACACACTCATAAGACCCTGCCAGTTGCATTGATCCACTTCATTCAAAATATAGAAACAGCAAGTATTTTTATGAATTAGACATTAACACAGTACATTTAAAGGTTTCTTATTGAAATATATCATTATATCATTAATTTCATTTGCCTGCATCATTTATCATTTGTCTTTTTACGATTTAATCATCTAGTCTGTGTTAAATTTGATTTTAGAAGAAGACGTTTTGAAGAAATATTGCATCAGCGAACTTTGGTCCTGGCCTATAAGCTTTGAAGTTAAGAAACTTTGACCCAAATGTTCAGAGTGGGAAGTTTTACAATGTACAAAATGAAATTGCTGTGAGTGCTGTGGTGGTCAAACTAACTAAGACTAAGGTGATCATTTGTCTGCTTTATATAAGTAGATGAGGTCAGAATGTTACTGTTTGACTATGAAGCCTGTGTCTGTGGAGTTGATATGCCATATTCACACTTTTACTAAAGGGTTGACAGTTTGTGAACATGGTACACAGGACACCCTCTCTCCGTTAATCTGGGATGACTGCTTCCTGCGGCTGTCCGAAAAACAATCCCACTTCCAGCCAGGGACACCCTGTGTCTGTGTTTGTCTCATAATAATCGAACTTTGTTATGTGTCTTTTATATGTTCTACTTTAAAGCCTTATTGAGTCTTTTTTGTGAGGCCTCATTGCTCTTAGCAGTTTAAGCGCTATAACTTACTGCCAACATTTAAGATGTACATCTGTGAGAATGGATGAAACATTATGGGCAAAAGTTTTTATTTCTTTATGACATTGACAAATTTGCATCAAAGTGGAATCAAATCAACTATCATCATATTGGTCACATTTTGGGAATATTTGTTCCAATGAGACATTTTTCAGTGTTGTAGTTGTGTGTGTGCGCCAGATCTGCTGCTCACTTCAACACAACAACATATACTCTTAAATGGAAACATAGAACGATATCTGATCCTGACTACAAGCCCAAATGAGTACATGGCCCTGATTTGCTAAAATGCATTGCTGTGAACTATGATTCTTGCTTTGGGAGGTTTTACTGCTGCATCACTTACAAAAATATTTTGTCCTGTTGTCCAAAGCGGCAGGGTGGGACTCCATCTCTGGAGGAAGGTGTGGCTCAGGGAGGATTATGGGCTCTCTCATGATGAAGAAGGAAGGGTGGGGGGTTGTTTTTGAATTTAAGATAATGCAATTTCACAGTCAGATTTCATTACGTCCATAATCCAACGCTTTAGTATTTGGCTTGAAACAGCGCTCCGCCTCTGTGATTCTGTATGTTAGTGTGTGTGTTTATCAGATCAATGAGGACAGGATGACAGCTGTCTCATGTGGATTAGCTGTGTGTGTCTGTAGTGTGCGTGTCCCAGCTTTCTGCTGCTTGTGTACAGACGAAATCAGCTGCAGGCTGTTTCCCTAATCTTAGCCTCCAGATTTCAGTCATAATTACTTACACGCACTAATTCAGATGTTTATGCTAAACTTTCAGTCTCACTTTCTTGAGTGGACATTTAAAGTTTGACCCACAACATGTTTCTAAAGCTAAACTTTGTCTCAAAAATAGAAACAGTCACCAAACAGCAAAGTGGTGGAGGGATCTCAGTGCACGTTTAGTTGATTATTACATGGCTTTAAAGATGACTATGCATCTTTTCATGTTTGAGAATATAATAATACTATTATTTTTCCATTGGGAGCTAAGTTTTCCTGCATTTCATATATTCCTAATACAACTCTGTTACCTACAGTACATATATTTTCTTTAGATTCACAGTCCCCACAACCGACTCCAGCTCTATCCCAACCAAAGAGCCAGTGCGTCTGATCACTCTGTCCAGTCTATCTGTGTCCCTCTTTCTGATGGTAGCTCCCCAGCACATCACACCATAGAAGAGAGCGCTGGCAGACCGAGATGCTTCTCCACCTCCACCCCCTCTACAAGTAAAGGCTGTGTTGGGAGTCTTGTCCTACGGAAGTCCAGTACCATCTCCTTGCTCTTTGATGCGTTTATATGCAGCTGGTTCTGGTGACACCACACCACAAAGTCCTCCACTAGTTTCCTGTATTCTCCCTCCTGCTTCTTCCCGATACAGCCAATGATAGCCAACTGTGTCACCCGAGAACTTCTGGATGTGTCACAGCTTCGAGTTGTACTGGAAATCTGCTGTGTACAGGGTGAAGAGAAGGGGAACGGTATAGTTCCTTGTGGGCCTCCCTTACTGATGGTCACCATGTCTGATGTACAGTCTCTCAACCTGACAAACTGCAGTCTGTCAGTGAGGTAGTTTGTGATCCAGTGCACGAGGTTGGTGTCAACCTGCATCCTGGTCAGTTTATCCCGCAGGAGGAAGGGCTGGACGGTGTTAAAGGCACTGGAGAAGTAAAAAATCCTCACAGTACCACTTTCCTAGTCCAGGTTTGTTTAGGTTCGATGGGCGAGGTAAAGTGTGGTGTCCTCAACCAGTATGCGAAGCAGGAGTGGAAGGAGGCCAGGGTGGGGGGATGTTGGAAAGGTTCAAAGATGGTGGGGGGTAAAGGAGGGAGGGCTGTGGGTGGGGCGGGTGGTGTAGAGGGTAGAGGGGGCAGGGGGTCAGCGTGGAGTGGAACCGGTTGAAAAAGGTGTTAAATCTGTTGATTCTCTTCCTGCTCCCCTCTGCTATACATCCAGTGGTCTGGTTATAGCCTGTGATGGTCTGTGGCACGAGGGGGCCAGAAGGAGGAGTTGGTTTGCTGGTTTGGAGTCTGTAGTGGCTGAGTCACTGGGGTGCCCAGGCGTACCCGCTGCGCTACACCTAGGAGGAGGGGGGTACCTGGGGCCACACCATTACAGACTCCAGGGGACCTTGAGGGGATGTGTGGATGGGCATAGGTGACTGCTGTGCGAGTGTGTGTGTTATTCATTCATTTGTGCGTTTTGTTGATTTCTTTTTTCCTGAGCTGTTTGGGAGTGTGGGTGTACATGGTTGTCAGTGGTTGGGGCTGGGTCTGGAACTTGTTGTCCTCTGGCCCGCTTGTACTGTTCCTGGTAGGGGCGGTGCTCGCCCCTCCGCACTTCTTGCTGCTGGCTCCCGGGTTACTTTACCGGGGGCATTGGGGCATGTGCTGATCCGCTTTGGTTGGCTGTCTGGGGTGCCTGGTCGTCTCGGATGTTGGGCGGGGCCTCTGCCAGGAGGTTCGGTGGTGCTCGGACTTGCGGGGCCTGGCTCCTGCACTCGGTTCATGCCTGGGCGGCCAGGGCCTGGCTGGGCTGTCTCCCCTGTTTCCCAGGGGGGTCTCTACCCTATGGCCGTGGGGGCTCTGTCCGGGGCCTTCTTCTGCTGTCTTCTGGGAGGATGTGTGGTTGTCGCTGAGGTGGGTTGCCTGAGTTCTGTGGTCCATGGGGGCTACCTTGGCTTGCCTTTTCACAATTCATGTCAGACATGTACAATATATTTTGCATGTTCCTGCGCACACACACATTTGCTCAGTCACATGCTTATCATACAGTTGCTGTGTCATCCTGTGGTTTCAAACCATCAGTATCCACGGTTGTGTCCCATGTACTTGCTGCTGGTGTTGTTGCTGTTTGTATTCTTTTTTTTTTGTCTTCTCATGTGGTCCAGATGATTCTTCACAGAAGCCGTAGGATGTTTTATGTGAACTCTTGCTACAAATGTTGCAGCTAGTTGTCCGGTTCTGTCTTGTTTTTGTCATCGTCTTCTCATATAATTTCTTTGTATCTCTGTCTCATTTCCCTTTATTTTGCTTTGCTTTGTCTCTACGCTTGCCGTACAAAATAAGTAAATAAGCAGTACTTGAGCATCAAGAATAGCTTTATATTCGGGGTGGTCGGTGGCATAGTGGGTTGTGAAGGAGCCCCATGTACAGAGGCTACAATCTTCGCTGCAGTTGGCCCCCGTTCGAGTCCCGCGTCGGACGGCCTATGCTGCGTGTCATTCCCCCTCTATATGCCCCCTGTTTCCTGTCTCTCTTCAACAGTCCTGTCCCAAAAAAATGATATTATTAAAATAATAAAGTGTTTATATTCATCAAGCCTCCCTTGGCAAAGTGTGTGTGTATGTGAAGAAAGAAATCTCTGAGAACAATTAATAAGTGCTTTGAAGACAGCAGTAGCATTCGTTTGGCCAAATGGCTGTCCTCCATTCATTTCCTTTAGTTGATGCAAGGGTGGAGTGTACTATCTTTGATAGGTAGATAGATAGATAGATAGATAGATAATATTATAACAGATATATATTCTTATTGTGTTTTATTAATACATATACTTTTTTATATACTATAATATAATCTTTTAACAAGTATACTATGTTAACAGATACAGTGAAGCTCGAAATTATTCATACTCCTGCCAAATTTTGACTTGAAGTTACTTTTATTCAACCAGCAAATTTTTTCTTGATTGGAAATAACACACGCGTCACCCAGAATATAATAAGACGATGTATCGTTTTGGACAAAAATATTTCTCAGCTTTTATTCACATTTGAACAAAAAGGGGCATATCCAAAATAAGTCATACCCTTTGCAAACTGTCACAGTCTATGAGAAAATCCAAAGTTCTATACCATTCCAAACAGTCCAAGCTGTTCTAAAACATCCTAATTACCCTGATTCATTGTTTTAATCAACTCAACAGGTGAAGAACAGCAGCTCTCTGCAGTTGGTTTGTGGACAGTCAGGGCTAAGACAAAGGAGCTCACTGAGGAAATATGGATTGTGGCTTCTCAAAAGTCAGAAAAGGGCTATAAAGCCAAATCTAAATGTTTTCAAGTTCCAGTTGTTCCGCACTGTGGAAAATCTCAGAGGATGTGCTCGGAAGCCAAACGTGACACCTGTGCTGGCCAGGAGGATATGAGTGAGGTGAAAAAGAATCCAAGGATCACCACCAAGGCCTGGAGAATCTGGGCTCTGCTGGTGGCAACGTCTCAAAGTAGACAATCCAACGGACACAGCACACTGCTGGGTTCCACAGACGCAGACCAAGGAGGACGCCGCTTCTCCAGATAAGGCACACAAAAGCCCACTTGGCCTTTGCAAATGCTTATCTGGACAAAGAAGATTTCTGGTCTTCTGTTTTATGGTCAGATGAATAAAAAATGTAATTGTTTGGCCACAATGATGTATCCTTCATTTGGCGTAAAAAAGGAGAAGCCTTCAACCCTAAGAACACCATCCCCACTGTCAAACATGGTGGTGGGAACCTAATGCTTTGGGGTTGTTTTTCAGCCAATGGACCAGGGAATCCAATCACAGTAAACGGCACCATGAAAAAAGAGCAAGACATCAAGATTCTCAAGAATAACATCAAGCAGTCTGCAGAAAAAAACTTGGCCTTGGGCACTAGTGGACATTTCAGCACGACAACGACCCAAAACACACAGCAAAAGTGGTGAAGAAATGGTTAGTGGACAAAAACCATAAATGTTTTGCAGTTGCCCAGCCAGAGTCCTGACTTGAATCCATTTTAGAATCTCTGGAGGGAGCTAAAGATGGAAAGGTGATGGTAAAGAGACCTTCCAACCTAAAAGAGTTGGAGCTCATTGCTAAAGATGAATGGGCAAAAAATAGATATCATTGGCTAACCGTTAGCCAATGATATCGGCTAGTCGCTGTTACTAAGCAACGCGACTATGCTCACGCACAGAGCTGTAATAGTTTTCATTGGATAATGGGATTCAGATAGGTGCAGTTCATTTTAAAGATGCAGTTTTATTTATTTTTTTATTTTTTGTGGCTATCCTCCAGTGGGTGCTCAACCTTTTCAGTTGGTACCTCGAGCACCGGAGCACCCACGGGATCGGCGCCAATGCTCCAGGGGGTATTTTGTGATTCCATACTGGCACTTCAATTCCATAAAGCAGTACAATCAAGTAAATCTCATTTAGCTGTGAGAGTCCACTAAGACAATCAGCAGCTGTCACAGATCTGTGCCACAAATATTGATTGCCTGTCTAATGCTGTAGGAATAACAGATGGGAGCTGGTTAAGATGGAGCTTTATTTAAACCACTTCAGTGTTCAAGCTTGCTTCCAAGCTCTTCTAATTTTATTGTTTTTGTGTGTGTGTGTGTGTGTGTGTGTGTTTGTTTGTTTGTTTGATGGAAAATAGAAGATTCTTATTATATTCATAAAGGTGATTTATAACTCTGAGCAAGTCAGCAATTCTAGAGAATGTAAATCTATACTGAGGCACCAGGCAACATGATGCAGTATACTACCACACAGAGCTATATGGTGAATAACAATCTGATACAGTACGATCATTTAGAATTAACTTGAGAACCACCCGATTCACGCCTAGTTATTAGAGGAATCATGAATGCTGAACCTCCTCATTTTCCAGTCTCGAGGATGCAACAACCTAAATGACCTGGCTTTTCTTGAACATGATTCACCTTCAAATAAATATTTCAAAGAAAACATGTTTAGGTGTTTGGGATTGACAGAAGTCAGACTGTTGCACCCAGACTTGACAGGATTTCCCACATTAGTCAACACTTTGTTGGCCACCAAGGTATATGTATTGTTGCCTGAATATATTTACATAGCAATACACTCGCATATTTTTACTTTTTACAATCCAATTATTGAAATTTATTCCGGCAGACCTGCAGGCAGTGCTTAGAATCAATGCCCCGTGACAGACATCACTTCATTTAAATCTGTAACTTCTATTTTAATGTCAATTATAGAAAATAACAAACACTATTTTACAAAATAAAATAAAACATTTCAACGCCACTCATATTCTGGTTCTGTAGGAAACACGTCATGTATATTCTGTCATCCAGCACACACTGGTATCTCATTCCTGGCCAGAAGAATGCAGGTTCAGGGTGGCACTTAGTATTTTGTGAAAGGAAAGGTGGATTGGTGGGTGTGTTTGACAAATTTTCATGAGCTTTTTACATGCTGGAGGGGTCTTCGCACTGCCTCTGGTGCTTGGACCTAAAAGCAAAGACCATACAGTCAGTATGTTTGTTGCACAGCTTCTAAACTCACTAAAAAGGAGCAGTAGTGGAAATCATCTGAGTTTTTCTGCACAGCGGCCTGTTTGCTGGACTGCAGCCATGCGTGAAGTGTGTTTGTTTTTTGTCAGCTCATATCCAAGCACATTAAAGCAGCCAGCTGTCACACAAAAATAAATGGTAGTTTGTAAATGGCTGGAGCGGTAAGCAGTTGCCACAGCCTCTCATATGGTCTGTTATTCATCCACCAGCCTGGTGACACCCAGACAGAGTGTGTCATGCACATATGGTGGCTCTGCAGTCAGCCTACTTTGTGTGTTTATTAGTAACATCTCAGCCTCTCAGTGTTGTCTCTGATTGACTTTGCATGCTCCCCAGTGTCACCTGCATGGGGAGCCATGGAGGTTTGTTTTGCTGTCCCACCTGCAGAGTTCATAGGAAATACAACACCTTGGTTTATCTTAAACACAGGCTTATCTCAGGGAGTTACAGCGTCTCATTAGTGACAGGTGGAGGGACCGCTGGCAAGCTGCTGCCGCGCCTCCCCGCTGTATTCGCTATTTTTATTTTTAAGTCTAGTTTTAACGTTGGATTTTAAACACATCTACTAGAACCGGCTTGCTTGAGAAAGTCCAGAGTGCGGGACCTAGCACTCTGCGACACCGAATCAGCAGTAAACAGTCTCTACCTGTTTGCTGCCACTGCCTCGCCACTCGTTAGCCAGCAGCTAGCTACACTGGTACAGGGCTCACCTGTACGGGACTCCTGTGGCTCCTCTCCGCACTCTGTGGCTGGATAAATCTGTACTGGTGTGCCCCTCGAAGCACACCGGTTCGGGCCAGTCCGTTGCCACCCTGCCGGCTCTCCTGGGAGTCCGTCTGCTCCTGTGGATTGCTGTCAGCGTGGGGGACGCCGCCTCCCTGTAACACCGATGGTGTTCACCTGCCGGCCGGCTAGCCTGCTGCTAATCCCCAACGCCGCCCCCCGTTTCCAGCGAAGCTACAATCAGCACGCCCCACTCCTCTGTCTCCGCTGCGCTGGCTCTGTGGCTTCACCATCCACTGTTGGATTACGTTGCTGCCGATCCATGTGGATTTTTAATCTGCTCCTCTGGATTGCGCTGTGCTTGACTCTCGCGAGCGCATCTCCGCCGCTCCGTTACTCGGCAGCGGAGATGTTACATCTCTGGACCTTCTCAAGGACCCCCCCCCCCCCCCCCCCCCAATTGTATCCCATCACTACATTCTCAAACAACCAAGATACATCCACCAAGGCTCTGGACGGAACTTTCACTACACTCAACACAACAGCAATACAAACATCCGCTCCTTCTGGTCCACTAGGCTCCGCCCCCTCCCCGCACTGTACGTGTTGCCACGGCGGCCACAGAGTACACGATGAGTAGCCCCGCCCTCCGCCAAAATCACCGTGTACTGTCCCCGCTGCTCAAAGCAACCAATTACATACCACTCACCTGTCTGAAATTCTGTCTGTTGAATATCAGATCCCTCAGTAACAAGGCTCTGTTGATCGCCGACTTTATTGCTGACCACAACCTGGACATTCTATGCCTCACTGAGACCTGGCAACAACCACATGACTTCTCCCATCTCAACGCCGCTGTCCCGCCTGGTTTTTCTTTTATTAGTAAAGCCCGTGCTGTCACAGTCCCCCATAACTCCTCTTTTGAATGTTTAGCTATAAAACTCACAGGCCCCAAACCCGCTATCATTGTGACTATCTACAGACCACCAAAACCCTCTGCTGCCTTCCTCACTGAATTCTCATCACTATTAACATCTGTATGTGCAATGTCCCCCACTGTTATCCTCCTCGGTGATTTCAATATCCACATTGACAACCCATCTAGTATCTTTGCTAAAGACTTCACATCACTCCTGGACTGTCTTGGTATCATACAACATGTCAACCTCCCAACCCAGTGGCGGTCCGACACTGATTTACGCCCCGGGCGAAACTCGGTGCTGGTGCAGTTTGCAGGCGTTCCTTCAGGCAAATCACCAGGAATGCTAAGGGGTTAAGGCAGTTATGATACTTTATTGTGTCATAATGATAATGATTACACTTGACACTTTTTTTGTTATCACCCTGTGAGTGAAATGAAAGGCTTGAAATCACAAATGATCGACAAAGGGGAAAAATACAATGAACAAAAGGAAAAAAAAACATAATAATAATAACAGTAATAATAGTAATAATAATAATAATGCACTCTCATTCAAAACTATTCATTAATAATTAAAAAAATATATATATTGAATCATCCCCCCCTCCCCAAACTCTGCACTGTGCTGCGTTGCTCACCTAACACAAGAGGTGAGAGTCTCAGGAGGGGAAGATGGGGGCACCGAGAAACAACTGTGGCCGAAACGTGTATTGATGATGTGTGATCTGAGTCTGAGTCTGGCCAAGGGGAGGAGGGGAAGATGGGGGCGCCACGAATACACAACCCCCCCCGCAACCCCCTCTCGATCTTTTTTTTTAATCTTCTTTAATCTTTTCTTTCTGCCCGCCCCTAGGACCGCCCCTGTCCCAACCCATAACAAAGGTCATATACTGGACTTAATCTGCTGTACTGACATCACCCCCACTAACCTTAATGTCACTGATTTCCCCATTTCCGACCACAAAGCTGTACTTTTTGACATTCACACCCAACTACACAAAGCCAAAGAACAACGGACCATCTTCTTCAGAAACATCAAACACATCAACACCACAGATCTCTCCACCCTGATCGGCTCCTACCCCAGCCCTCACCCAGAATCCTCCCCGGCTGACCTGGTGAGTCACTATAACAACTGCCTCTCCCTTTCTCTCACCACCCTGGCCCCCCTGAAAAAACGCTCAGTCTCATTTACCCACACTGCTCCCTGGTTCACCCCTGAGCTTCGCCAGCTCAAAGCCACTGGCCGTTGATTGGAGTGACTCTACAAAAAGACTGGACTCACTGTACACAGCCAAATGTACTCAGACCACCTCCATCACTACAAGGATGCCCTCACCACTGCCAAATCTTCATACTACTCCAACCTCATTAACACTGGTATAGGTAACAACAGAGTCCTCTTCTCAACTGTCAGCTGCTTGCTCCAACCGCCTAAAACCCTCCCTCCTGACATCTCCACCGATCAGTGTACGGCCTTCTTGGACCTCTTCAGCTCCAAAATCAACACTATTCACCAACAACTGGCCTCATCCTGCACCTCCCCAAAAGATCCACCCTGGATGATCACCACTGGACAACCTCTCATCAGCTCCCTCTCTGACTTCACCCCAGCATCAGAACACACCATCTCGGAATACATCAATAAAGCCAAAACCACCACCTGTCAGCTTGATCCTCTTCTCACCTCGCTTGTCAAAGCCTGTCTGCCGTCCATTTCTCCCATGATCACCAACATAATTAACTCCTCCCTCACCACTGGTATTGTAACCCCCACTCACAAATTGGCTGCCATCACACCCATCCTGAAAAAACCTGGTGCTGACCCAGCTGTCCTCAACCACTACCGGCCCATCTCCAACCTCCCCTTCATCTCCAAGACACTTGAAAGGGTGGTTGCAGCACAACTACAGTCCCACCTCGACACAAACAACCTCCACGAACCCTTCCAATCTGGCTTCCGTCCAAAACACAGCACTGAAACAGCCCTGGTCAAAATCACCAACGACCTCCTCCGTGCAGCTGACTCCGGACTACTCACCATTCTCATCCTCCTCGACCTCAGTGCAGCGTTCGACACCATCTCCCACCCTCTGCTCCTGGACCGCCTGGCTGGCATTGGGATCACTGGTGCTGCACTCTCCTGGTTCACGTCATACCTCACTGACCGCCAACAATTCGTGCAACTAAGGAACCACAAGTCTGGGTGTTCGGGTGTTTCACACGGTGTCCCCCAGGGGTCAGTCTTGGGTCCAATTCTGTTCATCATCTACCTTCTCCCCCTGGGCACACTCCTCCGTCACCATGGAGTCCATTTTCACTGTTACGCTGACGACAAACAGGTCTACATCTCCTCCAAACCCACCGCCGCCATCCCTCCCCCCTCCCTCATCATCTGCCTTGAAGACATCCGGAGCTGGATGAGCAGGAACTTCCTTAAACTTAACAGCAACAAAACCAAGGCCCTGCTCATCGGCTCCAAATCCATCCTCACCAAATCACATCACAACCCAGTTCCACCCATCGTCATCAACGGATTTCCTGTCCCCTTTTCACCCCAAGTCAAGCGCCTCGGCGTTATTCTGGACAGCACCCTTTCATTTGCACCCCACATTCAAAATATCACCCGAACCGCATTCTTCCACCTCCGCAACATCTCCAGACTCCGCCCATCACTGACCCAATCCAGCACTGAAATCCTGGTTCATTCATTTGTCACATCCCGCATTGACTACAGTGAACCCTCGTTTTTCGTGGGGGTTACGTTCCAAAAAGAACCCGTGATAGGCGAAATCCGTGAAGTAGAAACCTTTATTTTTTTTACAATTATTATACAATGAAATACTCCATAATGCATTGAAACCAAAGAACAAAACCTTTTTACAGGCCCAAGCATTTGTTTAACAAATAAAAGTACTGTATAAACGTTTTTTTTTACAAATAACTACTGTAGCCTACTGTAAAATAATCATTTTAATCATCAATACGAACTGAAGGCTTCAAATTGCGGAGATCAGCACCGCCCTACCGCGACCCGAGTCATTGGATTAGAACGGGAGAAAATGAAAAATGATTATGAAAAGAAATACAAAGTACTGTAGGACAAATAGTGACTCACATGTATTTCACTGCTCTTCTGACTGAGCCGCTGCATCCTGACTCCGCTCTGTAGCGCTTTTTTCTTCTAAAGCCCGCGGTGCAGGTGTGTTTTTTCAAGATAAGAGCTTAGTTATCGGTAGTTGTTGTCGCTCTTTTTTCTTCTGGGCAAAAAGATTTATATATACCGACATGCCACCATCGATTATGTTTGAGAACTGTAATGAACGTGTACGTGTACATATTAAACCGCAACGTTATTGACACACAGGTAGAGAAGAAGCGGAGAGACTGTTTAGCCAATCAGAATGCAGAACACAATGCACGATGCAAATCCGTGAAGCAGCGAGACCGTGAAAGGTGAACCGCGTTATAGCGAGGGTTCACTGTATTGCAATGCCCTGCTCACTGGACTCCCCACCAAACTCATTAACAGACTGCAAATCATCCAGAATTCAGCCGCCCGGATCATCACCGGTACCAAATCTTCAGACCACATCACCCCTGTTCTCATTCAACTTCACTGGCTCCCAGTACAATATCGCATTCACTACAAAAATCTTCTCCTCACCTATAAAGCTCTCCACAACCTAGCCCCCACCTACCTCAGCGACCTCCTTCACCAACACACTCCCTCCCGCACCCTCCGCTCAACCTCTGCTGGACTGCTAACCATCCCCACGTCACGCCTCAAGACCATGGGTGACCGAGCCTTCAGCTGCTCAGCACCCAGGCTCTGGAACTCCCTCCCCCCACTCATAAGACAGTCAGACTCCATCACATCATTCAAATCCCAACTTAAAACTCACCTATTCAAACTGGCATACTCCCTATAACTGGACGCTGTGCACTTCTGTTTTATGTTTATGTTGTTTTTATGCTTTTATTATTTTTCTTAATGCTCTCAAATTTTAATGTAAGGTGACCTTGGGTGACCTGAAAGGCGCCTCGAAAAATAAAATGTATTATTATTATTATTATTAAGTTAGTCTTAATCTTGTTTCACATGCATACCACATGCATCACATGCATTCACACCAGTTTTAATATCTTTACTCTGGCTTCCAGTCAGTCACAGAATAGATTTTAAAAGCCTGCTGATGGTTTACAAATCCCAGAACGGTTTAGGCCCAAAATACATCTGTGATATGTTCAGAGAATATAAAGCCAGCAGAGCTCTTAGATCCAAGGACTCAGGTCAGCTGGTCCAGTCCAGAGTCCAGACTAAACATGGAGAAGCAGCATTTAGCTGTTATGCTGCAAACAAGTGGAACAAACTGCCAGTGGAGATTAAACTTTCACCAAATGGAGACATTTTTAAATCCAGGTTAAAAACATTTCTGTTCTCATGTGTCTATGCATGAAATATCTTTTAACTTATCTAGACTGTTGCCTGATTTTAAATTCATTTAAATGATTTTATTTGTTTCTCTTTATATTATTTTATGTATTTTTAATGCTTCTTGCACTCCCTGCTGCGATGCTTTTATTTTATGTGAAGCACTTTGAATTGTTTTGTACATGAAATGTGCTATACAAATAAATTTGATTTGATTTGATTCATCACATGCATTCATCCCATGCATGCATCACAGTGGTGGGCCGTCAGGGCCTGCAAGGCCTTCTCTGCTGGCCTAAACAATATCTTAAGCAAAATAAAATGAACATCTGTTTGTGATTTTCTTAATTATTATTTTATTTCATTTCATATCTTACTATTTTATTGTCTGTCCATTTCCTTTCCCCTGGCTGCGCTGCTGCCAGACGTGTATTTTCATATTGACGCATTTAACCAATCATATTTCAGCTATCATTGGTTGCCAGGCAAACAAATCTGCCGGGAGGCCAGAACAATTGGGTCTGCTGGCCCTAACTACATCTAGAATGTAGAAGACAGCGTAGCGAACCCCGAACCAATGTTATTAGACTGTCTCTGACGGCCCCCCAACAGCCCATTGCAGGCGTAGGTGGTCTGATTGGCTCTAAGCAGACATATGGAGACGTAATTTTAATTACATTCGATGATTGGGTACATTTTGACATGACGTTTGTGTAAAGTATGAACCAGGAACTGAGACCAAACACCGGTTGAGACGTACTACGAGATTTACTTGAAGCAGAGCCCGTCTACGGAGAGCCTCGCCACTCTCCGTAAGCCCCATTGTATGCAGTCCCACCAGAATTCCACTGGGGGTGATCGCGGGCGAGTCCAGAATGAATGGGGGTCTATGGGGCTAAACGGCTAAATATATTTATTTCACCTGCTTGTCGTTGAAACATCGCATATTTTATTCTAGATTCGGCAAGTTCAATATAGATTATAGGTCGAAAGTCGAATTTATGAGTATTTATGTCCTTTCAATTTCTTTCAGTTTGGGTCGTTGTTGGCCATAAAACGCTAGCATTCTGCTAATGAATGCTGATTGGTCAGTGACGGATTACGACCAGAGACCCCGCTTGATGGCAGCTGAAGCCAAAGCAGTAGATGTCCAGAATGGAATATGAAACAGAATCTTAAGGAGGACCTTCCCGCTATTAATATTTAAGTTAATATTTGTGTATAGTAACTTATTTCTTCCTGCGGGCACTTTTGTTTTCAGATCGTTATATATGTATTGTGAAAGTACATGGGTATAAATGGAATTTGAGTCTCTTATTCGTGTGTTCAACGTGTCAATATACATGGTTTAGTATTACGACCTTAAAAAGTACAGTAAATGTCCCGCTCAATAATATTAAACAATCGTTTTTTATTCCGCCATTCCTTCACGGCCTGAATTCTGCAGCTTGACTGTAAATTGCAGTGGCTGTAGGGGGGGGTTTAGTAGATTAGATTAGGTTAGGTAAAATAGGTTATTTTAGGACATTAATAAATATATGTTTAACAACAAGGGCCTACTTTTGGAATCTTTACTTAAGTTTGTGTTATTATTTTGCATACTACATGCAACAAGTGTTACTTATTTAGTCAATTTATTCATTAGTCTTTTGTTTTATTAAGAAAATCAAACTCACTGAACGTGTCCATGCATTCAAACTGAGCTCTGTTGGTATAAACTTTGTCTAAACTTTGTTTTAATTTTCGCTATTGCCACCGTAAGTCGGCGAGGGCAGAGCTATGGAAAGAAGTATCTATATATAGCTCTCTGGGCTAGGGTACATAGCGACCGTGCTGAATTGCCAGACGGGCTTTGCAGTGACTCAGAACTTGCCGTAAAGACGAACGTACGCAATCTGTGACGTCATCACCATTTTTGAACGGCTTTTTAGAACAGATAAGTGAACTTCAAAAATGCAATATTCAGCCGAGTGTATTTTTTTAGTCCCCCCTTTTGAATGCGACTTTCAAATTACTTGACAAAAAATTATATCCTGAGAAAAGTGGATTTTTAGGGTGCAACCCCCATAGACCCCATTCATTCTGGACTCGCCCGCGAGCGCCCTCACATGGACAGAGACACCATTTCAGAAACTGGAAGTTACCGAGAGTGGCAGTTCTCTTCCATTAGACATTCTCTGCTTGAAGTTAGTCACGTGATATATAGACAGGGTACGGGTGCCCGTAGGCGACATACATCACATCCCCCTTCTTTAAGTTTAAAAAACACATGAAAATATTGCATTAAACAGTAGTCCCATTGCATTACATGTTTTTTTTTTTTCCACTTTTTTTCTTTTCTTCACAAAAATATTTTTCTTTTCTCTTTTTTTTTTCTTCACAAAAATATTTTTTCTTTTCTTTTTTTTTTCTCACTTTTTTTTTTTTTTTAAAGTCCCATTAAAAGTCTCTTTTCTTCTTTCTTCTTTTAGTAATCCAACAGGAGCCTTGGGTTTGGTGCTGTGTATGTGTTTATGTGCGTTTTGAGATATTGTTTATGTGTGCATGTGTGCAAATGAGGTCAGTTAAGGTTTGTATCTTTCTGGTACCTTCACTTGTCTGCCAGACCGTGTGAAGTATTCACCTTCCAGCTGCGGTTCGGGAAAGTCAGTTGGTTCTTCACCTTCAGTCTTCACTTGTGTGTTGGAGTGACTGACCGCTGGCTTGATGTCAATGTCTGCATCGGCCATCGGCGTTGCAAACTCGGTCTCTCTGGTCTTTTGAAGATGTTTTCTGTTTCTCCTATAGGTCCTGCCATCTGGAGTCTGGACAACGAATGATCGTGGTTGCTCATGTTTGTCTAGGACAACAGCAGGTTGCCATCCTGACTTTTGTTGTACTCTTACTTTTTCTCCTTTGTGTAGATCAGGAAGACACCATGTCTGTCTATCGTAGTAACTTTTCTGTTTCAGTTGTTTTTCTTTCAGCTTGTCACTAACCAAGATGTTACCTTCAGGAGTCAACAGAGTTGTAGTTGTAGGCAGTCTGGACTTCAAGCGACGACCCATTAGGAGTTGTGCTGGAGAGTACCCTATGCCCTCTAGTGGCGTGTTGCGATATTCCAGCAGCGCGATGTAGGGATCTCCATTCCCCTCTTGTGCTTTTCTGAGAAGGTTTTTGATGGTTTGCACCGTTCTCTCGGCCTGCCCGTTGGACTGTGCATGTCCAGGACTTGAAGTAAGGTGTCTGAATTCCCAGTCTCTTGTGAAACGGCTGAACTCTGCACAGGCATATTGAGGTCCATTATCAGACACTACAGTATCCGGTATGCCGTGTCTGGCAAACATGGATTTCATTGCTGTGATGACACCTCGGGCAGTTGTGTCTGTCAGTTTCTTAATTTCAGGAAATTTTGAATAATAGTCCACACAGAGCAAGTATTCTTTACCATTGAAGTGAAATAGATCGGTTCCTATTTTTGACCATGGTCTATCTGGTAGTTCATGCGGAATGAGAGGCTCTTTGGGGTTGCTATTTCTGTTGGCATTACACACAGAACACTGTAGCACTAGGTTTTCAATTTGTTGTGACATACCTGGCCAGTATAGCACGTCCCTCGCTCTCTCCTTGCACTTTACCACTCCAAGATGTGATTCATGGATCTTGCTCAGCATCTCTTGATGCATCTGGTTCGGCACAATGAGCTTTGCAGCTTTAAACAGCAGTCCTGATGAGCAGCTAAGCTCAGGTATGCGTCGGCGATGTGCATTTCTTTGCCTGGTTTGTGCACTATGTGAAGGCTGTATCTCTGCAGTTTAAGCAGCATCCTCTGCAGTCTAGGTGGAGCTTTGTACAGAGATTTTTTGAAAATCGCCTCCAGGGGCTTGTGATCACTCTCAACCAGAATGTCTCTGCCGTACACATACTGATGGAACTTTTCGCATCCATAAACAATAGCTAGCAGTTCTTTTTCTATCTGTGCATATCGGCGCTATGCATCGGACAGTGCACGCGATCCATAGGCAACAGGTTTTCCTTCCTGCAGGATAACTGCTCCCATGCCTTCAGAACTGGCGTCAACAGAGAGTGTCACCGGTTTTTGTACATCATAATATTTCAATGTTGTTGCATTTATCAGTAATGTTTTAAGTTTATCAAAACTTCTCACCTGGCTATCTTCCCAATGCCAGTCCACATCACTTTCCAGCAGTTTTCGGAGTGGCGCGCTAACCTCAGCCATGTTGGGAATGAACTTGGACAGGTATTGGACCATCCCCATGAATCTCATCAGCGCCTGCTTGTTCTCCGGGGTTGGTATTTGCGCCACAGCTCGCACCTTTTCAGGATCAGGCTTGATACCATCTGCTGATAGGATGTGGCCTATGTACCCTATTTCTGATGTCCTGATCTTGCACTTGCTTTTGTTGAGCTTGAGATTCCACTCTCTCGCTCTGTTCAGCAGCTGCACAAGCCGTCTGTCGTGCTCTTCGTCATTCTCTCCCCAGACAAGAAGATCATCGATCACATTAACCACTCCATCCAAGCCTTCAATCATCTGTGCGACAGTACGCTGAAACACTTCTGAAGCTGATGAAACGCCGAAAGGAAGGCGCCGAAATCTGTACCTGCCAATAGGCGTGTTGAACGTGCAAAATTTGGAACTCTCTTCATCCAATTGTATCTGCCAAAACCCATGGTTTGCATCAAGCACAGAAAAAACTTTTGCTTTTGGCATGCTGGATACCACCTCTTCCACTGTGAGTAGTGGGTAGTGCTCGCGCTTAATGGCTCGGTTAAGGTCTTTTGGGTCTATGCAGATTTTGTTTGGCTTCACCACTGTTACCATACTGTTCACCCAGTCGGTTGGTTCATGCTGCCTGGTGATCACACCTAGCTGCTCCATTCGTTGTAGTTCCTCCACAATTTTGCTCTTCAAGGCAACTGGAACTCTCCTTGGTGGATGCACGACTGGTGGTATGTCTTTGTTTATCTGGATGTGGTGATGTCCTGGCAGACAGCCAAGACCAGCAAACAGATCATCAAATTTGTTCAACAGCTCATCATCTGATTTAATTTCATACACTCTTTTGATCATGCCCAAATTTTCACATGTCTCACGGCCAAGTATTGCTGGTGCATCACTATCAATAATCTGGAAATCAATCTGATGTTTCCTTTCCTTGTATTTGCAGGTAAGTGTGGCTTTACCTATTGGCGACATCTGGTGGCCAGAATACGTCAACAACTTGCACCCTGATTTTTTTTCAGCAATGTCGTGTTACATCCGAGTGATCTGAACGTTCTCTCAGCTAGAACATTACACTCGGCTCCTGTATCAAGTTTAAAACTAACAATTTGGCCATTTATATTCAGCCTTTCAGTCCATCTGGCTTTGTCACATTTCGTCTCAGTTGCAATTGTTTCTATTTTGACCGGATTATCTTCTTGCTTTAACTCAACAGAACCAACAAAGAAATCTTCCTCCGCCTCGATAATGTGCAGCTTCCTTGCAGTAGAGCCGTAGCCCTGCTGCTTTGCTTGCCTGCACATTTTGGCGAAATGATTCTTTTTACTGCACGCCCTACATGTTTGACCATACGCTGGGCATTGCCTTTGACTGTGTTGATAACCGCATTTGGAGCAGTGTCTCTGAAATTTCTGTTAGTTTTCAGTCACATTCGTTCTGGTTCTGTGATCATTTCCGACCTTCTGCTTATATCTGTCTGCTTTCTTCGTATGACTAACACACCTTATTTTGCTCACTTCAACTTCTTCGTTGAGCGCCTTTACTTGGGTTACAGTCATTTCATTAGCACGACAGATATCAATTGCCCGGTCCAAGGTTAAGCCCGTTTCTCTAAGCAGTCGTACACGTACATGATCTTCTCGCACGCCACAGACAATTCGGTCTCGTATCAGCGAGTCATGGAGGTCAAGGAATTCACAGTGTTTTGCTTTGTTCTTTAAAGGGGAACTCCGGGGCATTTGAAGCGCGTTTCCATTGCTAGAGGTTGTCAAATACTGATAGTAGGACACAGAGAGGTGCAAATCTGCGCTCCCTGTGTGGAGATCGCTCTGTCCGCACAGCGTGTCATGCGAGGCTAATACATGGTGGCTAAGGGGCAAATGCTAACCCTTCCACGTAAAACAACAACTTGCACACAGCAGAAACGTCACACCACGTTCAAGTATTTAAAACATTACAACAATATTACTGGGTATGTATTGTTGTAATGTTTTAAATACTTGAACGCAGTTTTTCTAGAGAATATAATTGTTTTGTATATGGGATTATCGTCCATCGACTCTTTTGGGCTTTCACATGCGCGAGCGTACAACCAGCCGGTGAGTTACATGCTGTTTATAAAGTTGTTTTGTAACGTCCCCATGCCAGTAATGTGAGAACCATGCATATGGTTTTGATGGTAAGGCTTGTGACTTTATTGTCGGATGGTTTATAAAGTGGTGTGACGTTTCTGCTGTGTGCAAGTTGTTGTTTTACGTGGAAGGGTTAGCATTTGCCCCTTAGCCACCATGTATTAGCCTCGCATGACACGCTGTGCGAACAGCGCGATCTCCTAACAGGGAGCGCAGATTTGCACCTCTCTGTGTCCTACTGTCAGTATTTGACAACCTCTAGCAATGGAAACGCGCTTCAAATGCCCCGGAGTTCCCCTTTAAGTCAGTTACATAAGCATCAATACTTTCACTGGGGCCTTGTGTTCTCGTAAAAAACAAGTGACGGATGTACGTTACGTTTTTCCTTGGTTCACAATAGTCCTTGAATTTTTTCTTCAGCGCAACTAGTTTCTCCACTTCAGCCTCCAAGAACGTGAAAGTGTTGTAGATTTTAACTGCTTCCTCTCCAGCGACATGCAGGAACGTGGCACACTGGACCTTGTCGGGTTTCTCTCCGAATCCACTGGCGGTCAGAAATAAGTCGAATTTCTGTTCCCATAGCTTCCAGTTTTCAGCTATGTTGCCTTCAAAACTAAGCGCAGATGGCGGCTGCAACAGTGCCATTTTTTCTAACTTTGGTTAACTCCTGACACCATGTAAAGTATGAACCAGGAACTGAGACCAAACACCGGTTGAGACGTACTACGAGATTTACTTGAAGTTAGTCACGTGATATATAGACAGGGTACGGGTGCCCGTAGGCGACATACATCACAGTCTGATGCTACAAAAAAATACATTAGTGCTAGTGCTAGTCGAGTTATTGAATTCACGAATATTGAGGAGCTTTTATAAGATATAGTTGAGTTATTAATATACTATTAATAATATTAATAATAATTATTATTAATTAATAATTTACCTAACAACTATTAATAATAGTTGTTAGGTAAATTTCCGTTTTATACAAAACATCAATGGCTGAAGGAGGAGGAGAAGTTGATTTGGTGGCAAATTTATTGTTGCAGCCATTTGCCCGGAGGACTTTTACTGAGAAGCTGGACATCGTAAAGAAAGGTCGGCTAACTCCGAAGTTAGCGAACCTGACACAAGCCGGTAAAGGATTTGTACGCCACTTTCGATCAGCAAATTACGAACGATACCCCTGGATTATGGGCTCTGAGGAAAACGGCAAGTTGTATTGTTGGGAGTGTCTGTTGTTTGGTACTGATCGCCATGGTGTTTGGAGCCATAGCGGATTTGCCAATTTGGCTTGTCTAACCAAGGCAGCGGGAAGACACCAAAGCACTGCCGGCCATCTGCGAGCTACCGTTCTGTCCAAAACCTTCGGGGAAAGTAGAGTGGATCTGCTACGGGTTGTGTGGGTAGTTCAATAAAGCGCTTGTAATGTCTGCACATCGTGTGTTCCCTGCCGCATTAATTCTTCTCAAGTAGATTTGAACATTTTACTTAATAATATTGTAATATGATGTCATTGATGATTTTATGAATCACGTTGCTGTAGTAGTTTTATAGGCTTTATAAGGGGTGGATTTGATTCAGACAGAGCACCACTGAAGGGTTGCCAACAGTCCCTTGAAATACGGAATCGTCCCGTATTTAGAAACAAAAGTACGGTTCTGTGTTGAGCTGAAACGGGACACAATTTTGTAAAAATGCAGGAAATTGCATCTAAGAAATGCAAAATTTTCTGGGGGGGGTACCCCCAGACACCCCCGCACGAATCGGTGTCCCTAATTACAGTTGCCAACCATACTGAAGGCCCATGTGTGAAATGGACGGCCCGCCACACATGCATTCATCACATGCATTACACTTGCCGTGGGGGTAGGATGTGAGCAGAGGAGAAGGGTGCACACGTGCACATTTGGTGCCAGTTGCCTGGAAATTGAAAAGGTATCCAGGAAGTTGCTATTTTTTTTCCAGCTGCAGACATGGATGCAGGATGTGTCTGTCATCCTGTAAGAGGGAAAGACCTGGCATTACTTTTACTGATAACGAGGAGGAGACCAGCTTTAACTAAGAGGGTGTGGTATCCATCATATCCTATTTGCACGACAGGATGCATCAAGGTATCGTCACACCTGAGTTTATATCAGTTCAGCATGCAGGGACAGCAAATGTGACCTCGCACTGCGCTCACCTCTGTGCCGCGGATCTGTTGTCACGTCACACAACACACAGACGGACAGTAATGGCTTCGGTGGCAGAGCCCACCACATCCTGTATGAAAGCCCTGTCACAGTTTACAGACCAACAAAAAAAAATGAGGCACCAAAACTAGAGAAATGATCTAAATGTGGCTAAATGGAATATTTCCACCATCCATCATCTAAAGCAGAGGTCTTCAACAGGGGGTCCGCGGAGGTACTGCAGGGGGGTCGCGAAATCTTTGGTTGATTAGACGATTTTTAACATTTAAAAAAAAAAAAAAAATTTTTATTTTTTTTTTCAAACAGTTTTTTCTCACAAATTGTGTGCAAACGTGTGCCATCCACAGATGGTTTGAGGATTCATTGTCCCATCTACATGCATGTTTAAAGTTAAAATCTGTGGATTATTTGAATAGCTCAGTGTTGTATGCAAGATGTTTGTTTATAAATGGCAGTGGCACGGCCACCCTGTACCTTGCACATGTTTAAAATAAAAACATGAATATATTAACCTGTGTATTATTTGAATAGCTTAGTATTGAATGTACAATAACAGAGTAGCTATGTTTATACACGGCACTAGGCCCCGTTAAATATAAAACACAATTGTATGCCATATAAATAGTAGGGGGGTCCCTGCTCCAACTCTCCATCAGTTTGGGGGTCCCTGGCCTGAAAAACGTTGAAGACCCCTGGCCTAAAGAACATTAAAGTCTCATCTTGATGATCCATTAGACCCAGACAACTGGCTGAAAAAGAAAAAATAAGTTTCATTTGTGTTTTCAGAAATGCTGCCATGAAGGTTTGAGCAGACTGAATATTGTCTTAACTGCCACACAGTGTTTTCTTATTGGGAAAATAAAGTAGATATTTTTTACATTCACTTTAATTTTCACAAAGTGCCTCTCCCTTTATCAGGGGTCGCCACAGCGAGTCGATTTGGCCCGTTTTAGACCAGATGCCCTGCCTGACGCAACGCTCCCCATTCATCAGGGCTGGGGCCCGGCACTAGAAATTCACTGGCTTGTGCTCCCCAGTGGCTGGGCGCTCACACTCACACCTAGGGTGCATTTTAGAGTCTCCAATTAACCTAATATGCATGTTTCTGGGGGTGGGAAATACACCCCCACGTATACACAGGGAGAACATGCAAACTCCATACAGAAGGGCCCCAGCCGGGAATCAAACCTGAAAGGCTCTTGCTGTGAGGCGACGGTGCTGACCACCACACCACCGCGCAGCCCTTATTCACAAAGTACAATTACTTTCATTCAAGAAAAGAATGGAGGCAGCTGATGATTGCATGCTTGAACAAGCTCCTGTACTTTTTCACATTTTTAAAGAAAGTGGTCTGCTTTTTCAGCTGAATTTCATTAGAATTTCTGTTCCTTTGTCCAAGCACACACCAAATTGGTTGTTTTTACATTATCTTTCAGAGGACTTGAAACAAAACTATATATTCACAGATTTACTCAGGTCAGCCTGGATATAAGGCAAGGCAAGTTTATTTGTAGAGCACAATTCGTACACAAGCCAATTCAAAGTGCTTTACAGGCAAATAAAATCACAAGAAGGCAATAAAATCATTCCAAAAAAACATAAAAAATAATAATTAATTAATTAATTCAAAAGTGAAGAGTGCAGATAAAATACTTTCAGGTGTCATATGCACAGCTAAACAGAACTGTTTTCAGCCTGGATTTAAACATTGTCAGAGCTGAGGCCTGTCTCACATCTTCTGGAAGACTGTTCCAGATGTTAGGAGCATAAAACTGAAACGCAGCCTCAGCTTGTTTAGTCCTGACTCTGGGCACCAGCAGGAGACCCCTCCCTGAGGCAGGAGACCCCTCCCTGAGGCAGGAGAGCCCTCCCTGAGGCAGGAGACCCCTCCCTGAGGCAGGAGACCCCTCCCTGAGGCAGGAGACCCCTCCCTGGGGCAGGAGACCCCTCCCTGAGGTTCTCAGAGTCCCAGTTGGTTCATATGGCTCTAACATGTCAGAGATGTACTTTGGTGCTAGACCGTGAAGAGACTTGTACACAAGCAGAGCTGTTTTATAGTCTATTCTCTGAGCGACAGGAAGCCAGTGCAGAGACCTGAGCACTGGACTAATATGGTCGTATTTCCTGGTTCTAGTCAGGACTCGAGCAGCAGCGTTCTGGATGTACTGCAGCTGTCTTACAGCCCGTTTAGAGAACCCAGTGAGCAGGCCGTTACAGTAGTCTAACCTGCTGGAGACAAACGCATGGATCAGTCTTTCTAAGTCTGGTTTACATCAGAAAGTTTGACTGCCCATTTCTACTGTTGAGAGAACAACCCTTAATGACCTTGCCAAGTTGTTTCCCACATGACCCAGCCTGATAGGATCCTCTTTCTGTTAGTTCAATTTGTGAAATATTCTGCTTTTCATATTCTGTGCTTGCTTGGATGAACTGGATTGAGAGAAAAGTTGATCTCTGGCTTTGACAGTTTATGACAGTTTATAACACCATGCTATCACATATACATACAACCTCCAACTTCTGCAATAATGCATATGTATGTGTTGCTGCAGTCCCTTTGAAATGAAAGTACAACCTCTTAGTTGTTGAATTATAAGGACCTAATGAAATATTGTGTGGTAAGTCTTCACCAGGTCTTAAAATGAGGCAAATGCCTCAGATGAACAAAAATGTGACATATTACACTGTGCTATATTACACAAAACACAGAAGCACTGTGTGAAACACATGGTAACGGGTTCCACGGGACCGGTACGCTTTGGTGGGAGTGGAAACGAACCGTTCTGAACCGACCCGTACAGTGGAAACACCCCATAAGAGGACGCCTTGATGAGTGCAGATGAAGGACAGGTGTTTAAGCAGGAGCTGACCAGACTCGGCACCAGACTTTCAGAACCGGCTCCACCCCACCAAGGGCTCAGAAACCAAAAACAAGCATCCCAGCAAGCAGGATTGGGACATTCTCACATACTTGTGGAGGACTTTTGGCCAGCACTGCTTCAGCTCATTGAGGTCTGCAGCATTGGTTTCTGCACAGCTCTCTGAAGGTCCCCCCACAGCATCTCAGTCAGGCTGAGGCCTGGACTCTGACTGGACCATTGCAACACCTTGATTCTTCTCTTCTTCAGACATTCTGCTGTAGATCTGCTGCTGTGTTTGGGATCTTTGTCCTGTTGATGAGCCAGTTTCAGCCCAGCTTCAGCTGTCGGACCGACGGACTCACATCTGACTCTAGAACACTTTGGTATCCAGAGGAGTTGATGGTGGACTCAATGGCTGCGAGGTGCCCAGGTCCTGTGGCTGCAGAACCAGCCCAGATCATCAGCCCTCCACCACCGTGCTTTACAGCTGGTGTGAGGTGTTTGTGCTGATATGCTGTTTGGTTTCCTCCAAACATGCTGCTGTGCTCTGGAACAATGTCCTTTTTCCAGAAGTCTTGTAGAGTGTTCAGAAGCAACTTTGCAAACCTATACTAAGCCCTGTGGAGTTGTGCACTTTAGCTGAATATTTCACGGTCTGACTTGGGGCCAACTTGCTGGGACATCCACTCCTAGAAGAGTTGAAAGCTGTCTTAAATGTTTCTCACTGGTGAATGATGGACTCTAAATAGTTTGAAAATGATTTAAGATCATTGCTGATATCTTTCTTCCTTGGCATTGTGTTTATGCTGAATCCTGAAGGCTCCAGACCAGCAAGCTGACAAAACTTGACAAATGACAAAAAGCATTTTAGAGGTACTCACATTTGCTGATTATCAGTTCATCAAATGTATTTGATAATCAGCGCCTGGCTGCTAAATGACTTCTTATTTCTTATGGCACCATGGATTTTTTTTTTTTTTTTGTGACCACACACTGCATTTTGGTTTAGTTTTTGTTAAACAAATAATGACATAATATAACATGTCGTGTAGTTTCTACACACGACACACACTGACACCTCTCTGTGTCAGTTTTATTTATTTCATTTAACTAGCTGAACAGGACAAGTTGATCTTTATTTTTATGTCCTGAAAAGTAAAACCTTTTGAATTTAAAAGGATGTACTTTGTTTTTTACAGTACCCCACACTATATCATAGGATTCTTGCTTTGGTCCGTTCACCTTTCACATGTTTGTACGAATTTAGAAAAAAAAAAAGACTCAAAGCTTTTTTGGTCAGCGTCTCTGTAGAGTAAATAGGAGAAATCTCCTGAGGTCAAAGTATCTGTAATCACTTCTGGCTGACCCTCCCACTATCCTTCAGACCAGGTCAACACACTGTTTGCTGTCCTGGCATCACCTTGATCACGCTTTGTGTGCATGCTTCAGCAACATCGCTGTTAAACAGTAACATTAGTTCAATTAAGCAACCAGCTCTACTGTTCATGCAACATAATTGAATGAAAATTAATATGATCTTGAAAGCAGTTTTTGAAACATGAAAAAAATCCCATCCTTACCCGGCACCAGTTGTTTTTGGACAGGTCAACATTTCAACGTGCCCATTGTTTGTGTTGATGATCAAATACAGGTACAGCTCAAAAAATTGGAATATTGTGAAAAAGTGAAAAAATATTTCAGAAAGTGACACTCATATACAGTATAACATAGATTCATTACACATAGACTGAAATATTGGTAGAGGGTATCCATTTCAGTCAGTTTAGGATTTTATTGTTGTTTTATGTAGAGATGATGTGGTCCTGATAGCTTCACAAGGCAGAAGCTTACAGGAGTCATTGGGACTGTTTGCAGCCATGTGTGATGCAAATAGAACTAGAAATGCACTCAGAGAGTGCAGACCTCCGCCAACCGCCAACCTACCTGTGGATAGCGAGCCATGTATGGACATACTTTCCTGATGTGGGCTACTTGTTGTTTGGCGCTGTCAGCAGAAGAGGTATTCCCTTCTCCCTATTCATTATTGAACAGCAGTGTTCGCCGTTATTATTAATTATTATTATTAATATTATTATTATTATAATGTTCTGTCGGGAATCAGTGTTCGCCGTTATTATTACGCTATATGCAGTTATGCACACTGGCTTGCCGTTGCAATCTTTTGTTGTGCTAATTACAGCAAATCCGCGCAATATGCATTCAATCCGCGCACTATGCATTCTGTCTGGCTTTGGCTCTGTTTGGCTTTGGAACCTTGAGGTCGCGCCACCTTGTGGCAGGTCGCAAGATTGCAGCACGAACAGACAGACGAACGAACGAACATCCAGACCAACAGACAAACTCGGGCGATCACATAACCTCCTTGGCGGAGGTAATAAAAATAAACACCTCCGAGTCTGAAGCCATGATCTTCACTTAGGTGCTGTTTACACATACCCGGGTATTTTGATAAACGCATATTTTCTAACCTTCGTTTTAAAAAAAAACTAGGTGCACACAGCCCCGTTTTAAAAAAAAAAACGTCTACATTGATCAGCATAAATACGCTATCAAGAGCTGTTAAATTACGCCAAGCCTGACGGTGGCAGTGTTAGAACAATGAGAATTCCACACAAGCCAATCAGAAGCCTAATAGAGAACCGCTGACAGGAAGAACTTCCGGATCCTTTTCAAGAAGAAAATATGGCGCCAGGCTCATGTGTGTGGACTGATAGCGAGACTGAGCTACTTTTACACGTTGCGCTGGACTATAAAACTGCTAAAGCCGTGAAAAATGTCTTTATTGTTCAATACATTGTATGACTGTAATTTTCAAAATCACACAAGCGAGTATAGCTCTCAACAACAGAAATGCTGCTAGTACCTCCATGCTTGCCAGATAAACAATGAATGGCGTTATCACGCTAGCATCCTGCCAACATGGCGGATAGGGGCGGGGCTCTGTACTATGACGACAACTCCTCATTCCATTCCCAAAACTCCGTTTTTGTCTCTTTCAACCAGTTTACACACAAACGCTAAACGGAGTTTTTAAAAAATCTCCACTTTTGCCGGAGTTTTTTTTTAGCTTCGTTTTCGGAGGAAAAAACTCCGTTTGTGTATAAACGAAAGGCACAAACGAAGGGAAAGGTCTTCGTTTTTCAAAATACCCGGGTATGTGTAAACAGCACCTTAGAAGAGACTGGATTGCCCATTCTGGATTGAGATTGAGTGTCTGGCTCAAGTGGAAGAGGCCTCGAATAGCATCTTGTTCTCAAGTAGAACTCAAGTGTCTACAGTTCTGAGGATACTGTTCCAGTCTGTCAAGGTGAAGAGAAATCTGACATGAAAGGCTAAGCTCTTGAAAAGTGAGTCTGTCTATGTTCTAACCCTCACCTCATCATGAGCTGTGGGTAATAACAGAAAGAATGGGATCACTGATTTGCAAATATAAGCAACTGAAATTAGTGTCCTATAAAGTGTGGCTGGTCTTATGAGAGGAGATTAGGTAGAGCCAGTTGAGGTAATTTAGTCATCTTCAGATGCCTTCCAGACACCTCCCTGGGAGGTTTTGGACATGTCCCACTGAAACGAAGCCCTGGGGTAGACCAAGGACTCGCTGGAAAGATTATTACTTGGTGACTTCCAATGCAGTCTGAGGCACTGCAGTTGTAACTATGAGATCCTGAAATAAACAGTTTAAGCAGGCATAACAATGAATTGTTGATACAAAGTTGTGCAGTTTATGAAGCAAAAAAGAAAAAAGCAAAGTCAGACTTTATAATATGTTTTTACAGATTTTTATCTGTAACTTTCTGCTACATCTCTATGATTCTGTTTCCCTTTGCTTATTTCTTTTTTCCCACATAATAATACTTTAAATGAGAGGTTAAAGAAAGGGGGGAGTGAAGAGAGAGGAAAGGAGATAGCTTGAAAAGATAGACACCAATAGCTGCATCTGCAGAGAGAAAAGAAAGTAAACTGCAGCCATGGACAGGATCGTCATGAGCACCTGCAAAAACTAAAAGAAAATGTAAAGAAACATACAACAAACAAACAGCAACAACATAACCAGCAGCAAGTAAATGTGAAGGAAAGTCACAAAAGTTAATGATTATTATCAAAGCCAAAAGTCACATTGTAATAGTGGGGTGAGCATGTGAGTGAATGAATGCTTGTGCGTATGTGTATGTGTGTCCATTACAAGACCGCAACCACACCCACTCCAGAGATTAGGAGCAGACAGGAAAGACCCCCAGACCCAGGCAACCACTAACCCCTGTGAGGTAAGGAAGACCCCCAGACCCAGGCAACCAGAGAAACCAGGCAGTCTATCCCAAGAAAGCCACAGTCTAGCCCAGGGAACAGCCCATGCAGGCCAGAGGACAACCATGCACACACTCACAGAGACAGGAGAACTTGGACATCCACTCACTCTGAGGTCCCATGGGGCCTGGCCCCCAGCGAACTTCACCCACATGAGGCGGAGCAGACACCCCGCAGAGATGCAACAAGCCCAGACCCAAAACCAGACAACCAGTCCCCCCTCCTGGTCCCTCCTCCACGGGCCAAGCCCCAGGAACAGGGGTGTGGGAAGATGGTGGGTGTGTAAAATGCCATGTAATTTGATTGTATGATAGCTAAAGTGCAGTTAAAATGGGGTGGATGGGGGGAATGCAGCAGAGCTATCCCCAGGTCAGGTCAGGTCAGAGTATTCAAAGGCAGTTAAATGCATCTCCGGTTTATAGAAGTGTAGCCTCACTTTGCCCAGATTGTTAATGTAAAGAGGGGGACCCGTATGTCCTGCTGATGAATATTGTGAGCACAATAGTGTGAGTGGGTGTGGGAGTGTGTGTGAGAGAGAGATATGCATGCATATCCCCCCAAGCCACACATCGGAACTTAATGGTGAAAAATAGTGATCAGAAGCTTGCTTTTTTGGCGATCTATGGTGGGCTCAGGGCAATTGTATCTTTTCGAGAGTTTTCAATCAAGCCATGAAGTGCAGAGTTTTTTTCAGGAACTTCGTAGCCTACAGTAAATCCACGGTGATAACTCCGTGATAGTGATTAAATGTTAGGAATGTGGGGAAGCCCACCGCAGGGACAACCACGCATCCACCCAGAAGACTGCAGAGGAAGCCCCCACACATAGCCCCCATGACCAAAGGACTGAGGCCTCCCCGGAATCAGGAGCGACAGCTCACCCGCTCCGCCAGGTCCCCGCCACCCAGACACGAGTCGAGCGCTGGACGCAGGCCTTACGAACCCGAGCGCCACCAAACCCAAGGCAAGGCAGCGCCCAGACACCAGGGCCTATACTCAGCACCACAACCCATGCCCAAGTGGCCTGGCCACCCGACCCTAAGCCAGCAGCCATCACCCCAGGGCCCCCCAGTGGCCCCACCGCATGCCGCAAGACAGCTTCATCCGCAAGCCCCCAAAAATTGCAATCAGCCCCATCCACAATGATCACCCTGGCCCCCACAACCCTACAGCACCAGAGGCCCAAAGCCACAAGGTCACTCCAGCACACACCCAACCGCCCAAAGTTTGAGATTTCTAAATTATTGTTAAATGTTTCTTCTAAATCTAACCATAGTTCATGGGGTGGAAAAAATTTACACCATTTGGAGATACACTGTAACCTATTGGCGAAGAAATAATGATGGGAATTAGGTCAATCTAATCCACCACTGTCTCTTCTTTTCTATTTTTAAGCTAATACGTAGTGGCTTATTTATCCAAAAAAATTTGGAGATGTATGAATCTAGAAACTTAAGCCAGTTAGTGAACGGTTTGATGGGTATCATCGAGATGAGGTAATGGATTTTTGGTAGGACCATCATTTTAATAGTAGAAACTCTCACCAGCAGTGGCATGGGTAAGGAGTTCGAAAGTGTGAGATTGTCTTCTATTGTCTAAAGAAGCTGAACATAGTTGAGTTTTGTTACCTCTGAAAGCCTCTGAATTTTTTATGCCTCAATATCTTATATTTCAAGACTTTAAAGCAATACTATGTAACATTTCTACCTTAAAATAACAGCTTGAAAAAAATTGTGTTAGAATGAGTTTTAATATTACGATTGGCCTGTCTCCTATGCCCTTCGGGGGTCTGAGTTGGAAAAACTGCGCTATGTAACTTTGCTGGACCGGCCCGGTAGCGGCCCGGGAGCTGAGTGGAAGTACTTCGACTTTCTTTTTGGCACACCTACCGCAAAAACAAATAGACCCCTCTCACGCTCCAAGGTACATTTGATTACTCTTACCTTCTCGGTCGACATAGCTTGCACCTTCTGACTCCTCGCCGGTTCGTCAATAAACGTGAAACGTGAAAGCGAAAGGGTGTTGTATTTACGACAGTGTAACCGTACATTACCTCCAAGCCTGTAGGGGGAGCTCCATAGTGGGCTTTTTGAGAAGTTACATTGTATCGCTTTAATGTGGTAGTGGGTATATTCTGGAAATACAGTTAATTGACATAACTGTGGACCAATTGATAGATTAGTTAAGATCCGTTACAAATCCCACAACGGTTTAGGGCCAAAATACATCTGTGATCTGTTCAGAGAATATAAAGCCAGCAGAGCTCTTAGATCCAAGGACTCAGGTCAGCTGGTCCAGTCCAGAGTCCAGACTAAACATGGAGAAGCAGCATTTAGCTGTTATGCTGCAAACAAGTGGAACAAACTGCCAGTGGAGATTAAACTTTCACCAAATGTAGACATTTTTAAATCCAGGTTAAAAACATTTCTGTTCTCATGTGTCTATGCATGAAATCTGTATGATATCTTTGAACTTATCTGGACTGTTGCTTGTTTTTAATCATTTTAATTAATTAAATTTTTTTATTTGTTTCTCTTTTTATTCTTTTATGTATTTTTAATGCTTCTTACACTTCTCGCTGCAATGCTTTTATTTCAGGTGAAGCACTTTGAATTGTTCTGTCCATGAAATGTGCTACAAATAAATTTGATTTGATTTGATAAGAACCGAAACTCATTAAACATTCCCTCCCTCTGGCCTAAGCAAAATACAGAACAGTATGCAAAGACAAACTGCTCTGTGGTTCAACAAGAGTGTAAAAGTAAAATACCCCCGAGTGATAGGTGTGTTCAGACAGTAAGACACAAATGCAGCATATTGTACTGCTGACTAATACATTTTATTTGTGTTTGACTTTCTGTTTTTTTCACAGTGACCTTCAGGGACTGTAATGAAGGAAAGGTGTGGTTTAAGGTTGGAAATTCCTCCGATTTCAGCATCAGTGATGAAGGTGTAGTCTACACCCTGCGGCACCTAAACCTGGGAGAAAAGAAGAAGGCCGAACTGGTGGTCTACGCTCAAGATATGCAGTCCAATTGCATTGGGAAAGCCAAAGTGTATCTCCATATTCATCCAGATGGCAGCTTCACTGCATTAGAACAGGTACGACCACAGAAGTACGGAGCTATTTTAGGGTAGTCTCTGCTGCATTTTTCAACAACCAAAAGTAGTTTTGATTTCTGACTATGAGGACCTTATATAACTGTTTTTTAACTCAATTTAAAAAAGCCCGATTTGATACTTTTAGCAGTTTAGTTTAGTTTAGTTAGAAAAAGCACACCTTGTTTTATTTAATGTTTGAGACAAAAGGCAATAGAGCTGCAGTTGTAGACTGGGAATAAAAGTGGCTAATGACATGACGATGCAAAATGACGCAATGTGTGTAGCCTGCTGTCTGTCGCTGCCAACGTCATGTGTTTGTGATGTTAATGTTTGTATTTTTGTTTATGTTTATGCATTTAGCAAATGCTTTTATCCAAAGCGACTTACAAATGGCAAAGCTAACAATAATGTACATAGAAGGAAAACACTAGTCAGACTCACGGCTCGACGACAATCCTTTGACGACTGGAGTGACCGAGTTATGACATAAGCCTTTACAAGAGCATTCAAGTAGATGGGAGCCGTTCCTTTAAGGCTTTGTAGGCTAATACCAGTGACTTGAATTTGATGCGGGCGGCTAAGAGTAGCCAGTGTCGTACGACCTGATTTTTCTTGTGTTTAGCAATGCGAGGCAGCATGATCGAGCCATGGAGGTAACATGATCTTTAAAGGTTAGTTGGTCATCAATCATGACACCCAAGTTTCTAGCTACCTTTGATGGAACAAGAGATATGGATTCAGTTTGGATGGATGCAGATGCTGTGGTGTATGGTTGGTTTGGCTGGGAAGACAGGCAGTTCAGTTTTAGAGAGGTTCAGTTGGAGGTGATGGACTTTCATCCATTTTCATCTCAGAGACGGTCTGAGATTCGTGCTGAGACCGTGTGGTCTTCAGGTGGGAATGACAGGCATGAAAGCCATGTGATCAGATGATCTGGCCCAGTGAGGTGGTGTATATGGCAAAGAGAAGAGGTACTCAACCTCGAGGGACCCCTGAGCAGTTTTTGATTATGTCTTTTAGCTATGGACTGCGTTGTTCTCATGCTTTTAGACTTGACTGCTGCTTTTAGTAGTTCTTAGTTGATCGTATCTTCTCTGTCAGCATTGGGGATTTTGTATCCTCCTCTGCTCCGCTCTCATGGTGGGTTCCACAGGGCCCAGTTCTTCTCTCTCTACTTGCTCCCGCTTGGTTCTATACTAAAACATGGCATTTAATACCACTGCTATAATAATAATAATAATAATGATATATTTTATTTATAAAGCATTCTACATCAACTTAATGACCTCAGAGTGCTACATTTTAAAACTAGCATTAAAAAAAAAAAAAAGCAGAAAAAGAATTTTAAGATTTTTCAGTTAAACTGAAGGCTTTTCTAAAAAGGTGAGTTTTCAGGCCTTTTTTAAAAGAATCCACAGTCTGTGGCGCCCTTAGATGGTCGGGGAGAGCATTCCACAGACTGGGTGCAGCTGAGCTGAAGGCCCAGTCGCCCATAGTCCTGAGCCTTGTCCTGAGCCTTGTCCTGAGCCTTGTCCTGAGCCTTGTCCTGAGCCTTGTCCTGAGCCTTGTCCTGAGCCTTGTCCAGGAAGCCAATGGAGGGATTTGAGGATGGGTGTGATGTGGTGGTACTTCCGGCCCCCCATCAGGATCCTGGCAGCACAGTTCTGAATATACTGCAGCTGCTGGATGTTCTTGCTGGGGATCCTGATGAGGAGTGCGTTGCAGTAGTCCAGCCTGGAGGAGACAAAGGCGTGGACAAGTTTTTCGGAATCAGGGAGAGTGAGTATGGAGCGGACTTTGGCAATGTTTCTGAGGTGGAAGAAGGAGGTTTTGCAAAGTTATTTGATGTGAGCCTCAAAGGTCAGGTGAGGGTCCATCCTAACACCGAGATTAGTGACTGAGGGTGAAAGGTGGATGTCGTGGCCGGAGAAGGTGATGCTGGTGATAGTGGATGACCGGATCTGGTGCGGAGTGCCAATAAGAATGGCTTCTGTTTTTGAGCTGTTTAGTTGCAGGAAGTTTGCCGTCATCCACGCCATTATCTCCTGTTATGCAGACGACAGCCAGATTTATGTGCCTCTTAAAAACAATGATGGACACTCTGTCTGACGGTTAGTTAAATGTCTTGATGGCATAAAGACTGAGATGGGTATTAACTTCCTGAATTTTGATGAAAAAAAAACAGAAGTAATGGTTTTCTGTGGTTTAATTTAACCCCTCCTGTAGATTCTGTAGAGATTCTTCCTGTAGAGTCCTTTTTTGCCCAGAATATTAAATAAACCATTACAAATCTTGGGGTTGAAGTGGACCCTGATCTGAAACTCCACAACCAGATCAAGGCAGTTGTTAAAGGGATAGTTTGTCTCTTTTAACATGAAGCTGTATGACATCCCATATCAGCAACATCATTTCTGAACATCTTCTTACCCCCTGCTGCGTCCTGTGAGCAGAGTTCCAGCCTCGTTTTGGCCTTGACGAAAGTAGTGCGTCTAGTTGGCTGGGGCCACAAAAAATAAAGCGTTTCGCTTCTCAAAACAATATGCGTTCAAAAGAGTAATACATTTGCATCACAAAATCGTTCTCCAGGAAAAAGTCAGAGCTCACAATCGCTTGGCACTATTTTCTCTCCCCGAGCAGCAAACACCGTAACAGGCGCGGCTGTCGGCAGGCGGCAGCACGCAGTGATACGAAGGGAGAGAAAATAGGGCCAAGTGAAATAGAGCCCTTTAAGTTAAGCTTTTTCCACTTGAGGCAGGTGGCCAAAATAAAGCCAATTCTTTAAAGGCAGCACTATGAGATAGTAATCCACGCATTTGTCACTTCTCGCTAGATTACTGTAATGCGCTCTATGTGGGGGTTAGTAGGTCCTCCGCCGCCCGTCTCCAGATGGTTCAGAAAGTCACTGCGTGTCATTTAAGTGACATGTAAGCGTGAGCACATTTCTCCATTTCTAGCCTCCATTCCACTGGCTGCCTATACATTGCCCATACTCCTAAAGTGCTGAAAAGTAGACATAAGCTCAGAAGGGACTGTGCCTTTGCTGTTGCAGCGCCACACTTGTGGAATGATCTGCCGCAGCACAGACAGGCCTCTTCGTTTTTAAATCCCTCCTAAAAACCTGTCTCTTCTTGGCTTTCGGTACCCTGTAACTTGTTGACATTATTTGTATTTTTATTCTTTTTTTTAACCTCTTTTTTTGTATATTTTATTCTTTTTTTATTGTATGGGAGCACCTTTTGACTTGTGTTTTATATCTTTTAATGTATTACTGTTAGATAGATTATTTAAGAAGAAATGTTAAGAGAAATACATAATGCCTGTTCTTTAGCATTAAAGCCAAACGTATAGCTTGATCTGTGCCAGGCTTGTTCATAAAGTTTGTTTCTACGTCCTCAATCCTATTAGCTGTAACATTAATATTATTTCCTGTAATTCATTAAGCATTTACACACTTATCACCACTATAGGAAACACTATGTTACATGCTGTGCATCACTATCAGACCAAACTAATAAATTGTTAATTTATTTTCAGCAACTGTTTTTTATTGATAAGTTGTTGCAAACCTACAACTGCCAAAAAGAAAAGCTTTTTAACTTGCACTAGCCAATCTTTTTATTATTCCATCTATAATGAAATATGCATTGGTTACAAGAGCCTCTAGTGTTTGAATGTGCTGTTGTTTTCACCACTGTAGAAAACTCTGCACTTCCTCCATGTTTATTTGAAGTCCTGATGAATGGGTAACCCTTCCTTTTACGGTCCCCTAATTACCAGGTATTTACCAGGTAAATATATGGTAATTCATAGCATCTTCTTGTGTAATTGCCACCAGTATAAGAAGGTAAATACACGGAAACTACAGCTGAAGTACAAAGTATGTATCTGGTAAAATATATTGAAATTACAGTGTATTATTGGGTACAACTACAACTGAAACACGAAGAAAAAAAATCTCCACTACTGCCCATCTTTTGAACTGAGTACCATGTAATTGACAGGTTTAGGTTGGTAATTACTCAAATATAATTTTCTAAAATATGGAACTGTTTCTAATTAAGTTGAAAATGTTTTCAGTATAGCTTCTTAAGTATTGGGTACGTTCTTGCAAATGGTTTTAGAACTTACCCAACATGTATGCTGAAACTGAACTGTAAAAGGAAGCCATTGTCTGTTCCATTGTCTAGGCAGTTAAATTAATTTGTACCATTCATGTTCCATGACATTACTAAGTAAAACATGTCAAATATCCAAGTTAGTAAGATGAAACTGTACTGTAAAAGGAAGCCGTGTTTGTGTCCACGGTATTACCATGTTCTTACCAAATCCTTTGTAATAGATCATTCCATTGTCTATGCAATTCACTGAATTTGTACCGTATAAGTTCCACAACATTACTACGTAAAACATGTCAAATTACAAAGTTAGTAAGATGAAAATGCACTGTAAAAGGAAGCCTTTTTGTGTGGCGCAGTTGCATCTTATTCACTGGGTAATTTGACTTGTTTTACTTAGTAATGTTGTGGAACTTTTAAGGTTCAAGTTTGTGTTGATTGCATGGAAAGGGCATAATCTATTACAAATTATATGGCAAGAGCCTGTTAATAGAATGGAAACAAGCTGCATAGACAATGGAATATTCTATTACAAAGAATTTAGTAAGAATATAGTAATAGCATGTAAACAAGCAAGGCTTCCTTTTACAGTACAGTTTCAGCGTGCATGTTGGGTAAGTTCTAAAACCATTTGCAAGAACGTACCCAATATTTAAGAATATATACTGGGCCATGACGCCAAAGAAAAACCGTTCCTGCAGAGCAGGTAAATACGGGCAAAAATACTCAACTGAAATTGAAACAATTCCATATTTTATACTATTATATCTGAGTAATTACCAACTTAAACTTGTCAGTTCAAAAGATGGTCAGTAGTAGAGATTTTTTTCTTTGTGTTTCAGTTGTTGTTTCTCAATATTTACCTACTTGTTACCAGCAGTAATTACCCAATAATACAAATTTCAATATATTTTACCGGGTTAATACTTTGTACTTAGGCTGTAGTTTCACAATAAAATAAAAAAAAAAAACCTGAATGTAATTCTTCATATTTACATTTTTGGTGGATTACTATGTAAATGTTATTCATCCTCTATCACTGACACAAATACAAAAAAATTGTCAGTGTAAACAAATACCTGCTTCTGAGTCTGAGAATGTGAGCATGTAAGAAAATCATAGTTTCTGCCCAAATCCTCCTGCTTCAGCGAGAACAGACATAAAATCACAGCTTTTCCAGCCCAGCAGGAGTCTGAGGTTGGCCAAGTGCTAATTGCAGAGACAAAACAAGTCAAGCACCCATCTGTTAGTTTGTTTCATGTATAACAGTGATAATAAGGCCCCTGCATGTATTTAGACTAAGCAGCGACTTTGATTGGCTGTTCTTCTAGACAGAGACAGAAATAGCCGGATGCCATATGCTTTAGATGCCGGCAGCATTGCTCCCTGGATTCGGTGGAAATCACAGATAATGAAAGAAGCCGTCAACAATCTATCATAAGAAGAACTCGTGAGCCATTACAATTAACAGCCAGACATTAGCTGGAGGAGAAGTGTCAGCACTGAGCCCTTCCACTGTAGAGTGAGACAGTTACAACATTCCAAGCTCCAAATGTCAGTAAAGTCAGTTAAACTCTTAATCCTGAAACTCTGGTGGTTTTAGATGAAATATTTGAGCATGATTTGAGGGGTATCTGTTTAAAAATGATAGGAGTATTTTTTAAATCTGTCAGATTTAGAACAGAAGTGAGATCATTCAGGCAGGATAATCACAGGTGCACTAGGTAGTTGGGCACATATGAAATCTTTTCTAATTCTGTCGTTTCTCTTGGATTTGATGAAAACCTCTATTGAAAAATTGTGGGATATTTCTCTACAAAAGAGCTTAAGGTGAGGAAACATACATTTCAAATTTGTTGAAGAAAGTGTTGCAGTTTAAGGAACATTAGATTTTTTCTTATACTGCTTTTTGTAGGACCATAAAGAACAGATATCCTGCCTTTTTTCTGGGATTATAAGGAAATATTTGGGACATGCATTGGTCAAAATATGACAGACCATTCCAACTCCTCCTCATAAAGCTTGCTGCTCTTATCCATGCATTTCACTTTAGAATGTGAGTGAGCAACTCTTCTACAGCTTTGAGCTACAACACGAATAGAAAGTGGATGCACATTGCATTGAAATAGCCCTGTGTGCAAAGTTTGTTTCCTGTCTGTGCAGGTAAAGGCCAGTGATGCAGCCCGGAGTCAGCAGGTACCACAGATCTTGTTTCCATGGCACAGCATGGTTGTCAGGGGTAATGGCAATCTGAAGCGGGTGAAGAGGGACTGGGTCATTCCACCTATCAATGTCCCAGAGAACTCACGAGGACAGTTCCCCGAGGATCTCGTCAGGGTAAGACACATCCCCCCCACACTTTAAAGCAAATCCGTCTTGCACTGTCAGTGAGGACACCGTGTTGAAATGTAAGACGCTAAATCTCAAATGAAAGAGCACAAAAGCTCATTCAGTTATATATAAAGACAAACATCAAATGTAATTTAAATATAAACCCTGAGAAAATCTTAATCTTCTTTCTTTGGCTTACCCCTGTAGAGGATTACCACAGTAGATCATCCGTTTCCATCTTTTCTTGTCCTGTGTGTCTTCTGGTACGCCAACATCTCTCCCCGCATCCCTCAATCTTCTCATCCGTCTTCAAACAACTAAATAAAGCGAATCAAATTAATAAAGGACAACTTTATTTCAGTCAACAGAAATAGGTTGTAAAGGAGACAACAGTGTTTTTTCCTGATAGGAAATGATGGGGTCAGCACCGTCACCTCACAGCAGAGGGTTACAGGTTCAACTCCCGGCTGCGGCCTTTCTGTGTGGAGTTCTCCCCGTTTATGTGTGGGTTCTCTCTGGGTACTCCGGCTTCCTCCCACCATCCAAAAGCAGAAGTTAGGTTAAAGCCCTGTGATGGACGGGTGTGTACCCTGCCTCTCGCCCAATGACTGCTGGGATAGGCTGCAACCATTCCAGCCTGCTCCCAGAACTCCGCCAATCCAGGCCACCTGAGGCCACCTGAGGCCAGGACTCTCCTGGAGTATGTCCATCCCCTGCTTGCCACTCTCAGTCTCTCCCAAGGACCGACCCCCTCCACCAAGCAGTCCCGAAGGCTCAGGAGGGTTTTGTTGAAGGCCTGGAGGTCTGCTGGGTCCCTGGTTTGTGCAGATACTTCTTAGACACTGACGGGTTCGGAGACTTGGGCGCTGATGGAAATTCATGTCTCCCCTGAGAACTCCACAGGGACAGTACCGAGGCTTGAGACTGACGAGGGAGTGTGTCCACAGGGAGTGTGTCCACAGTGTGGTCAGATCCTTCTGTCACGGTGAAGGAGGACCCAAATGCAGACATGGGACAGGAGCCAAGAGGAAACTTAAATCTGCTTATAAATGAAAATCACAGCCGACGCTGGAGAACCACAAAGCTAAACTAGAAAAACCTAAGGAAAATAACAAAAACCAGACTGTACATTACCAAGAAACTGAATCAGAGAGACAGTGAAAGTCATGGGTAAATTGACGGAGGATCTGACAATGACCGAAAAGAACTGGTAGACTAAATACTGTGGGGAGAGTGATAAGTGAGTGAAGGCAGCTGAGGGAAGAAACACAGGTGAAGGGAGTGGAGCTGACGACTGGCAGGAGAGAACTGAGGAAAGGTGAGGAAATGGCAAGGCTGGACTGGAAACTAAACAGAAAAACACATCAAAAATACATGGATTTTTTTAGAGCTACTATTAGCATTGGTACAACATGTGAGTATCTAGTATAAGCTGGTAGATATACATGTATATATAAATATATATGCATACACTATATTACCAATACCAAAAGTATTCACTCACCCTTCCAAATAATTAAATTCAGGTGTTCCAATCACTTCCACAGGTGTATATATTTAAGCACCTGGGCATGCAGACTGCTTCTACAAACATCTGTGAAAGAATGTATCGCTCTCAGGAGCTCGGTTAATTCCACCATGATAGGATGCCACCTGTGCAACAAGTCCATTCATGAAATTTCCTCGCTACTAAATATTCCACAGTCAGCTGTCAGTGGTGTTATAACAAAGTGGAAGCGAGTGGGAACGACAGCAGCTCAGCCAGGAAGTGGTCGGCCACGTAAAATGACAGAGCGGGGTCAGATGATGCTGAGGCTCACAGTGCTCAGAGGTCACCAACTTTCTGCAGAGTCAGTCGCTACAGACCTCCAACCTTCATGTGGCCTTCAGATTAGCTCAACACTGTGTAGAGAGCTTCATGGAATGGGTTTCCATGGCAACTGCATCCAAGCCATACATCACCAAGTGCAATGCAAAGCGTCGGATGCAGCGTCGGACTCTAGAGCAGTGGAGACGCCTTCTCTGGAGTGACCAATCACGCTTCTCCATCTGGCGATCTGATGGAGGAGTCTGGGTTTGGCGGTTGCCAGGGGAACGGTACTTGTCTGACTGCATTGTGCCAAGTGTAAAGTTTGGTGGAGGGGGGATTATGGTGTAGGGTTGTTCTTCAGGAGCTGGGCTTGGCCCCTTGATTCCAGTGAAAGGAACTCTGAATGCTTCATACCAAGAGATTTTGGACAATTTCATGCTCCCACCAAGAACCTGACTGGCCTGCACAGAGTCCTGACCTCAACCCGATAGAACACCTTTGGGATGAATCAGAGCAGAGACTGTGAGCCAGGCCTTCTGTCCAACATCAGTGTCTGACCTCACTGATGTGCTTCTGGAAGAATGGTCAAAAACTCCCAGAAACACTCCTAAACCTTGTGGAAAGCTCCCCCAGAAGAGCTGAAGCTGTTATAGCTGCAAAGGGTGGGCCGACGTCATATTAAACTCTATGGATTAAGAATGGGACGTTACTGAAGCTCATATGCGTCTAAAGGCAGATGAGCCAATACTTTTGCCAATATAGTGTACATATAACATCATACTCTCACACTAACACTACTATACTCTCTTACACACACATGTAATATAGTAATATAGTGTACATATATATATACAGAGAGGGAGCAAACAGGTCCAGTTGAACCTAAAATTATTTCTTTGACTTCTCTGCCTCTTTATCTTTTTTTTATTTTTTTATATCATCATAATAAAATAATTAAAAGACAAATATTTGAAATAATAGATGAATAGATAAAAGTAAACTAAACCAAACATACAAACGAAATAAATGAAATAAAATTCAGCTGTAATTTAAACTAAAAAGGTAGGTCTTGAGCCTCTTTTTGAATACATAAATGATCAAATATTCAACATGTCAGAGGGCTTATTTAGACCTGAGCTGATGGGGTCTCCTTTCTTTTTAGTGTTTTGATGATTTGGGAAATATGCAGGACTTATCACTTCATCTTCCCTCACATTACCCGTAAATACATACATATACGCACATTCTGAGTTTTTCCTAATTCATCCTGATACATGAGACACATTCAGGTCAAAGTCAGAAAGCTTAGCTCCACGTTTTTTATAACCTTTTTTTTTCTTACTGGCAGTAATGATAGTCATAACAGGCAGTTTATCCAATCACTGTGTTATTTATGGTTACCTCATTAAAAGTTTAGCTTTAAAGACATCTTTGCCTTACCTTTCTTCCTCTTGTCCTATGTTGTGTGGTAGATACGTTCAGACCGGGACAGGAACCGGCTGCTGCGGTACAGTGTGACGGGCCCCGGGGCTGACCAGCCACCAACTGGCATTTTCATCATCAACCCAATCTCCGGCCAGCTGTCTGTCACCAAACCTCTGGACAGAGAACAAATCTCCAACTTCCATGTAAGTCTTGGTGCATGGCATCTAAGCTGGACAGTAAAGCAAATGCTGAATGTTAAAGTTCAGATCAGTGTTATGTAGACGATACTTGAATTAACTCCTAACAAAAACTCCATGGTGTTGATTCAGAACTTGAGCCAAGAGATGTTTACATTTAAAGGTTTCCTCCTGAACCATTCAAGTGCTGCTTCAGCAGTTTGCTAAGGGTCATTGTTTTGATGGAAGGGGAATTTCCATTCCATTCTCTGTAAGACTGATATAGGTTTTCCTCAAGAATTTGTCTACATGTAGCAACATCCATTCCTTGAATTCAGACCAATTTTTTTTAACACTCTTTTTATTGGGGTTTTCAAAATTTAACATACACACATATTTGATATATCTGACATACCGATATATATCAATGACACATATATACACCAAAGAAAACAAAAACAAACAAAAAAATAAAAAATAAAATAAATACCCATGAGAAGCGACAGAAATGAAAGAGGATGTCGAGTCGTTCAGTGCTGTCTTCATATGAACATCGGGCTAAATTGCGGGAAATGTCGGTTTACTTCTGTTGAAGGGATCTATAAAAGGGTTCCAGATATGAGGAAAAATATATCTTCACACCCACTCAATGAGAATTAAATTTTTTCTAACTGCAGATGTAGCATAACATCTTTCACAGGGCAGAGTGAGTCGAGCCTGTTTCCACTTCAGTAAAATCAGTCTGCGTGCTAGAAGAGATATAAATGTTATCATGCTATATTGAGAGCTAGACAGTACGAGACCAGGTTCTTTAACTCCAAAGATAGCTGTCAGTGGGTTAGGATCAATCACTCTTCCTATGATGTCTGAGAAAGATTGGAAAATCTTTTGCCAGTATATAGCTATTCTTGGACAGTGCCAGAACATGTGGGCTAACGAGGCTGGTGATTGACCACATCTGTCACATGCAGGATTTATATTTGGATACATTCTACAGCTTTACCTTTGATAAATGTAATCGATGAAGTACTTTAAACTGCAAGAGCCCATGTCTTGCACAGACCGAAGAGGAGTGCACTTTGGATTCATCAGTTAGGACTGTCCCCAGGTCATTTGTCCAGGCTGTTTTCAAATTATCTAAGAATGCATCATTTAAGCATGAAAGTGCATTGTAAAGAGTCGAGATTCCTCCTTTTGCCAATGGGTTCATTAAGAATATATGATCCATTGGTGTACTATCTGGTATGTTAGGGTAGGATTTGGTGTTTTTTTTGACAAAATCTCAGTTGTGGGGTGGTCCGTGGCGTAGTGGGTTGAGCAGGCGCCCCATGGACAAGAGGTCCATGGATTGCCATATAGTCCTCGCTGCAGCTGGCCCCAAACAAAACAAGTCCCGCATCGGACGACCCTGTGCTGTATGCCGTTCCCCCTCTCTCTGCCCCCTGTTTCCAGTCTCTCTGAACTTTCCTGTCCAAAGGCATAAAAAGCCCCCAAAAAATAAATTAATTAAAAATTAAAAATTAAAATCTCACAGCTGCATATACCTATAATGATGTGAGTGAGGTAGATCAAATTTAGTTCGTAATTGTTGGAATGATGGGAATTTATCCACAATAAAAAGGTCCCAAAAGGAGTGAATCCATTTATTGCACCACTCACTAAACCTTGTATCAGAGAGAGAAAGGGCAAATAAATGATTTGCGATTAGAGGGGCCCGAAGTGATCCAAAATGCCACCCAAAGTACTTTCTTATTGAAGACAAAATTCTGAGTGATTGTGAGACTATTGGATTGTTTACAGAATTCAAATATGTGGTGGGTCGAGCCGAAAAAAGTAGAGCTGATAAATAGGTTGGGGAGCAGCATTTTTTCTCAATTTGAAGCCAAGCAGGTATATAATCTTGGGGCCAAAAGGACAGTGCCTGTAATTTGCATGCCCAATAGTAGAATTTGAAATGAGGTAGACCCATTCCCCCCTCCGACTTGGGTCTTTGCAAGAAGTCCTTCCTCATCCGAGGGTTCTTTTTATTCCATATAAAGCTGGAAATTAATTGATATAGTTTTTTTTTAAAAAGGCATAAAAATTGGAATACTCTGAAAAATGAATAGAAATTTAGGAAGGATGTTCATTTTAATTACATTGATTCGTCCAGCCAGTGAAATAGGTAGATTCGACCACTTTTTAAAATCCTGTTCTGTACGTTCTAGAAGTTCTGCAAAGTTTTGTTTGAATAAAGAAGAGAAAGTTTCCGTGATGATGATCCCTGGGTAACGAAACTGATTTACGAACTTAAATGGGAGAGAACTAAATATGTCCCCGGGCATTAGCATTAATGGGAAATAAAACACTTTTGGAAAGGTTGAACTTGTACCCCGATACCTTACCAAAGTCATCTAGTATAGACAAGATGTTGGGAATGGATGTTGAAGGGTTGATGATATACAGCAATAGATCATCTGTGTATAACGACACCTTATGCTCCCTCTCTCCCCTAGTAATTCCTGTATAAATATCTGTGGTATGTAAAGATATTGAAAGTGGCTCGATAGCCAAAGCGAAGAGAAGTGGAGATTGAGGGCAACCTTGTCTGGTGGAGCGTTTTAGAGGAAAATATTCAGATCTGAACTTGTTTGTGTGGACAGAGGCTAAGGGTGAGGCATAAAGTAATCTTATCCATGCAATAAATTTTGTGCCGAATCCAAGTCGTAATGAGAAAGTCCCACTCGACCCTGTCAAAAGCCTTCTCTGCGTCGAGAGATATTAGCACTTCTGGAAAATGCGAATTTGAGCTGGAAGAATAAATGATGTTTGATAAACGCCGGATGTTAAAAAATAAATGTTTATCTTTAATAAAAACCTGTTTGGTCCCCCGATATCACTGTCGGGAGCACTTTCTCCAGTCGTGCAGCTAAAATCTTGGCCAACAATTTCACATCTACATCCAGAAGACTCACAGGTTTATACGAACCTGGACTGAGTGGATCCTTATCTTTTTTAAGGAGTAGAGAGATGCTGGCTTGATAAAAAGTTGGTGGGAGGAGACCTGTTCTTAGGGATTCATTAAATACTTCAAGTAATAAAGGAAAGATAAGTTTGATAAATGTTTGTAAAATTCTGCTGTGTACCCATCTGGGCCCGGGGCTTTTGAGCTCTGCATGTTACGTATAGCTTGTCGTATTTCGTCCATGTATTTCGTGTAATAGCTTCCTCAAGATATCCGTCATCTTCTGGAGTTATAGAAGGTATATCCAATTTATTGAGAAAGCCATCTGTTGTGGAGGCTTATTAATAATTCATGATTGTAGACTGGCTTCTCTGTTTTGTAATCGCGAAGTGCGCGTCTGTCAGGACACAGTCTATAAGTTCCCCCAAGACTTATAATGAAGAGGCAGGAAGCGGTCAATCCCCTTTATGGTGCTTTAATCCAGTAAAGATAGCACTTATAGGTGTGGTATTTGGGTGTGTGTGTGTGTGTGTGGTTATTTCTCTGGACGCACACTGAACCACAAACGGCAGATAAACCAATACAAAGTAATAACTTTGTAGATACATAAGTTTCATCCACGTTATCCAGCTTCTCACAATCTTCTGTCTCTTCTTCTCTCATGCGAACCGCAGCACTCCCGCGATTAAGCGCGACAGCGCCCCCTGGTGGCCATACCCTCTTAAATTACCCGCTGTCATGCAACCTTCAGAACAGCCGCCCCCAAATGTGTACCAGCACATTTGCAGTATTCAGTCCATCACTGTTCATTCTCTCCTGGTACAGCAGGGAGTCTAATAAGACGGCTCACAGGTCGGACATAGGTGCGGTCCCGGACTTTAACCTCCGCTGTGCGAATCAGACCATCAGCCCCAGGGAATACCTTGTCGATTCTCCCAACAGGCCATGATGCCCTGGGCAGTTGAGGATCAACAATCATCACGATAGTGTCCAGCTGGAGAGGGGGTGTATCTGACTGCCACTTGGACCGGGTTTGCAGTGTGGGCAGATAGTGGCGCAGGAACCACACCCAGAAGCGATCGGACAGCACTTGACAGGCCCTCCATTGGCGACGGCTGAGCAGCTCTGAGTCGTGATATACTGCCTGAGGTAGCGAAGGGTCTGGCCGTCCCATCAGCAGCAGATTGGGGGTGACCGGGTCTGGGTCTGCTACATCGGATGATACGTAGCCGAGAGGCTTGGAATTGAGGATACCCTCAATCTCAATAAGGACGGTAGTCAGCACTTCGCCACTGACAACTTGTGAGCCCAAGGTAGCAGTCAGAGCAGCCTTAAAGTGAAACTCCGGAGTAGATTCAACCTGGGGTCATTTGAACCGTGATATCCAGCCAAGTAGCCCACCCGCAGTTTTTTCGATATTGGCTGAACATCAGCTGAGTTACTGAGTTATCCCGAATAGCTTCGTACAAGGGTTAATGGATCCTGGTCCGTATCTCCAAAATTACCACACTAAAATCACATGCCATGACACCAAACTTCTACAGTAGTACAAATATGGTCTGTACTCAGCAAACGATGCTTTTGGAAGTTTGAAAATAGTCCAGGAGTTTATTATTATCAACACAAGCCTGATAGCTTCTCTGCAGCTAAAGCTGCGTCGACGTCACTTCAGGGAGCTGGGAGCTTCAAAGTAAGATGAGGGTTGATCTACTACTGTAGACAACAAAGCAAGGCTGCTCAATTTCTCCATTGATAAAATAATTTCACAACTCTACAACATAAAAATTCATAAAAAAACATGTAGAATATAGCATATACTTTGTTGTCTACAGTAGTAGATCAACCCTCATCTTACTTTGAAGCTCCCAGCTCCCTGAAGTGACGTCGACGCAGCTTTAGCTGCAGAGAAGCTATCAGGCTTGTGTTGATAATAATAAACTCCTGGACTATTTTCAAACTTCCAAATGCATCGCTTTGTGAGTACAGACCATATTTGTACTACTGTAGAAGTTTGGTGTCATGGCATGTGATTTTTGTGTGGTAATTTTGGAGATACGGACCAGGATCCATTAACCCTTGTACGAAGCTATTCGGGATAACTCAGTAACTCAGCTGATGTTCAGCCAATATCGAAAAAACTGCGGGTGGGCTAATTGGCTGGATATCACGGTTCAAATGACCCCAGGTTGAATCTACTCTGGAGCATCACTTTAATAGACCTGATTTCCCGCTCCCATGAGCCTCCAAAGTGGGGGGAGCTAGGTGGGTTGAAGCAAAACTTTATCTGGTACTCTGCCAGCTGGGCTTGAAGAGAAGGGTGGAGGGTTCCAAAGGCTTCTTGTAATTCCCTCTCTCCACCTCTGAAATTAGTGCCCTGGTCCGAGAGCAACTCTGCTGGTTTCCCGCGACAGGATATGAACCTCCTTAAGGCCATCAGGAAGGAGTCCGTGTTGATACTGGACAGCACTTCAATATGGACTGCTCTTGTTGTGAGGCATTTGAAGAGCAAGCCCCAGCGTTTCTCAATCCGTCTACCGACATTGACCTGCATCGGACCAAAACAATCAATCCCTGTAGAGTAGAAGGCTGGTTGATGTAGCCTGAGCCGTGCAGGGGGCAAGTCTGCCATCTGCGGATTGACGGGTTGGGCTCTCCATCTCTGACACTTAGGGCTCTTCTTATGGCCTCCCAGCCACGAAGGATCCAGAATTTCCTCCGCAGCTCCGCAAAGAGTCGCTCTGCACCAGGATGTTTCAGATCATGGTCGACCTGTCGGATGAGCAGCTTGGTCACAGCATGTCTCGGGTCAAGGACTACAGGGTGGATCACATCGTTCTCCAGATCTTGGCAACGTCGCAGTCGACCTCCTACTCGTATCAGCTGTAATGATGCATCATATTCTGGAGCCAGTGTGATTAAGCAGCTGGAAGAAGGGACTCGTTTCCCAGCTGTCAGACACTGGACTTCTTCAGGGAAACTGTCTCTTTGTGCGGACTGCAGGATGCTGAGTTCCGCCTCCTTGAACTCCTCTGCTGTAGGAGTCCCTTTAGCATCAGCAGCCGCCCCATGAAGGTACCCTGCAGTCGCCTTCACCAGTTCACTGAACATGCTAAACTGCTGAGCATCGGGCAAGGAATGGTGGGTGCCAGTGACCGTATTAACGAGGCAGGTTGCAGGCCGTCGCAGCTCTTCAATGATGTCTGCGCTCATTGTGACTGGGTGCACTGGCCACTGGTCGGGTGGCAGCCTCAGGAACGAGGGTCCATGGATCCAACGATTCTCCCCTGAGAGATTCTGCAGTGATTGTCCCCGGGTGAGGTCGTCAGCTGGGTTCTCTGACGTCTCCACATAGCGCCAGGCCTGGCTATCAGTCAACTCTTGAATTTCTGCAATACGGGTTCCTGCAAACACCTTAAAGCGGCAAGAGTCAGATTGGATCCAAGTGTAACCAACCTGCTCATCAGCATTGTATGGCGTTCAGCTATTAACGGTCTAGAAATGATTATTCACTTTACCAGAGGCCTGGGGTAAACAGTAGAAATGTTTACTGATGACTGCTGTGCGTTCTAAGGTTGTGCTCTCGAGCCCCCACTCTGAATTACACCTCAGAGATTCATTTAACACACACTGCTCATATTTTAGCTGATAAATCACACATAAATAAAACAGAGTGAAACATTACATAAGATTAAACTGATAATCATTTATTTGAGCCTATAGTTGAAAATGATAAGCCCAAACACAATGGCAAGAAATGCAGGACACTGACAAAAAAATTCACAAACAAGAAAAAGAAAAATACCCGGCCGGGGTTAAGCAAAGTTATTGTGGGTACCCTGATGGCGCGCGATGGAGCTCATACCGTCTATGGACCTGAAGCGCTTACTCACAGAGAGCCGACATGTAATCCACACTCGTATCCACAAACGCAACGCCCACCGATGTCACCCGAGTACCGACTCCATGACCATCCAAGGTAACGGTTCTCTGACACGAAGAAGCCTCCTCTGTTGGTCTTAACCCCGCGACCCGGTCTTAACAGGCTAGCAGAGTCTCCCTTGTTGCCCGTTCGTTCGATAGCATTATCCAACTGTCAGTGTCCAACGGTAGATAGTATCCAACTGTCAAACGGTGGAAAGTGAACTAAACTTCTCAAACGAAACATAACTCAAGAACTGAAACCAAACGGACACAGAAAGACAGTTTGTCGAACTGCTCTTTCTCCTAAACGTCTGTAGTTGACATGTTGACTTAAAAATAACTCATTAAACTCTTTTCCAACTCCGTATCGTCCGATGTCTCTCCCGTTCACAATCTCCTCGCCCGCTTCTCTCCCCGTTCCCATGACAAACTCGTTACCCTGTCAACCGAACAGCAGGCCGTATAGGAAGCTATAATACTCCGTCAACAGAATAAAAGTTCATATGACAAGTTGTCTACAATGTTAGAAATACAATACATTACATTAGATGCTTATTAAAACTCTTGTTTAAAACATATATTAGTGCACCAAAACATATTAACACATACTTGGCTTTAGCCAATATTTCAGGTGTGTTACACTCACCCCCTACTGAAAAAGGGTCATGTCCTCATGACACAGCAAAAAGAAGACAATGTCTACCACAGCCAAAAATACCTATACCAAAAGTTAGTCATAGATATATCATTTAAAGTAAGCTATCACACTTTTAACTGGGCCGAGGGCCTATCCATATAAATAGGGTACTGACATACCGGTTACCAGTGTTTGGGGTGACATCTGACCTATTAACTACAGGACAGAGGGACAGGGAGGTTACTGAGGTGGGCTGCCCTGGGCAGTCATATGCCAGCCTTGCCGGTGCCCTTCTCACCCTCTGGGGTCTTGGGGCATCATGTTCGGGACAGCTTGGCGTCCTCATGGCATGGGGAGACCTCTGGTGGCATACTTGGTTCCCCGAGTCATCAGTCCCCATTTCCTGTAGACCATTCATTAGCTGGCTTTCCTCTTCAGCACCAGGCAGGGTTGAGTGTTGACTCGACTCAACAGTGGGCACATCCTGAGCAGACGCCAGGCTGGGAACGGAATGACTGGGCAGGGAATCAGGGTAAGACAGGGGTAGGTCTGCATCAGGGGGGGTTGGTGACAGGTCAGGGGAATTCCCATGGAGGATTAAAATAGGGTGAGTGGGGGAGGCAGCCTCATGGGGAAGAACAGGTGAGTGTGAACCAGACTGGCCTGCCAGAGAGTCATAGTCATTGGGCATTGCAGACCAGTCACGTTCAAAGGCTAATCTAATGGGGACGTCTGGGTAATCGTCATCTGTCTCTTGGACCATGAGTGGATAGAATGGAGTATGAACACCCAGCTCTTTTCCTTCTGACTCAGATGTGGACGGTCCACTGGCCAAACTGCTCTCCACGATCTCAGACACCAGTGCTGGCTTCCTTTTCAGCCGTCGGCTTGATCTTTTCTTGTGCTCGTTCCTCTCACCAGTGTCACCTGACTTCAGTTGTACATATTGCCCGAGGGGTAGCAGCAGGTTGCGGTGAAGAACCTTGTCAGGACCCACTCCATTCTCTGCTCTCAGCTTGAACACAGGTAAGCCTGGCATTTGACTCTGCACAATGTAGGGGTCTGAGCACCAACGGTCTGCTATCTTATGCTTCCCTTGTAAGCCAACGTTCTTCAGTAACACTCTGTCGCCAGGAGCAAGTGGACAGTATCGGACTCTCTGGTCATATCTCTGCTTGTTTCCTTCATTCCTCTTTCCAGCCATGCTTTCCGCAGTCTGATAGGCAACTTGAAGGTCCCGTCTCATGTTTGCAACATATCTTGCATAGGACTTTGGAGACGAGTTGTCACTGGACACGCCAAAACACACATCAACTGGCAGTCGAGCTTCACGCCCAAACATCAAGAAGTAAGGACTGTAACCAGTACTGTCATTCTTTGTGCAGTTGTAGGCATGGACGAGGTAACTGATGTGTTGGCTCCATTTTCCCTTTTCCTCTGGTGACAGTGTGCCAAGCATATTGAGCAGTGTCCTGTTGAAACGCTCAGGCTGTGGATCTCCTTGCGGGTGATATGGGGTGGTCCTTGACTTCCTCACTCCCAGCATGCTCAGCAGTTCATGGATGAGACAACTCTCAAAGTCTCTGCCCTGATCAGAGTGCACTCTGTTAGGTAGACCATAGTGGATGAAGTACTTCTCCCATAACACTTTGGCAACTGTAGAGGATTTTTGGTCTTTGGTGGGAAAAGCTTGTGCATACCGGGTGTAGTGATCAGTTACAACAAGCACTTTGCAGATGTTCTTGGAATCTGGCTCAAGAGACAGGAAGTCAATGCAGATGAGATCCATCGGCCCATTACTGCTGAGGTGGTGAAGTTCAGCAGCTCTGGCTGGCAAGGTCTTTCGCTGGATGCATCTAGCACAGTTCTTGCAGTACTTCTCAATATCTGCCTTCATCCGGGCCCAGTAAAATCTCTCTCGCACAAGCCCGTAAGTCTTCTCAAATCCTAAGTGGCCTGACTGATTGTGTAAAGACTGAAGTACTGTCTCTCGGAACTCTTGTGGGAGTAACAACTGCTGACGGGGTGGGGCATTAGGTGGCTTTGACACCCTGTAGATGACAGAGTTATTTAATTTCAGCTTGTCCCATTCTTTCAGCAACAGAGGGATGTCTGCATGCTTCTTTCTGTCAGCACAATGGCAGTCTTTTTGGGAAACAGCTTTCAGTACTTCTCCAATGCATGGGTCTGTTCGTTGGGACCGTGCAATATCAACTGTGCTCAACTGAGGGAGATGGTGTGTGGTCACAGCTGAGACATTGCAGAACGCCTTGGGTACAGCTTGCTTGGGGGCTCCAATGAGGTCTATTGCTCTGTGAGGCTGGGTGTGTTTTGAGCAGCAGGCATGGGACACTTGACACATTGCTTTGACACCAGCCGGCGGAATCTGCTCCCACCCTTCTTCAAACAGGCCGGACACACCAGAAGGAACTGCTGCATGAGGACGGCGTGACAAGGCATCAGCGTCTGTGTTCTGTTTTCCAGGTCGATACTTCAAGCTGAAGTCGTAAGTCGACAGTGCCGCTAGCCAGCGGTGTCCAGCTGCATCTAGTTTTGCTGTAGTGAGGACGTAAGTGAGTGGGTTGTTGTCGGTGTGCACTTCGAACTTCACTCCATACAGGTAATCATGCAGCTTCTCTGTAACAGCCCACTTCAGCGCCAGGAACTCCAATTTGTGGGTGGGATAGTTCTTCTCTGACTGGGATAGACTCCTGCTCACAAAGGCAACTGGACGCAAGCCACCTCCTTGATCCTGGTACAGCACACCCCCCAATCCTTCGTGGCTGGCGTCCACATGAAGGGTGTAAGGATACTGTGGGTCAGCAAAGGCCAGGACAGGTGCTTCTGACAGGCTCTGCTTGAGTATCTCAAAGGCTGCTTCACACTCTGGACCCCATCTGGATCCGAACGGCTCTGAAGAGTGGAACATTTGCTGTGGCTCTTGGTTGGGCTTGGCCTGTGTCGCCACTTTGTCTTTTCTGGGCACACCAGCCGGCATGCAGCCCTTCAGCAGCTGGTTAAGTGGGTAGCATATGCGTGAGTACTCTTTCACGAACCGTCTGTAATACCCACTGAAACCCAGGAAAGAGCGGAGGGCAGATATGTTGTTCGGGCGTGGCCAGGACTTTACCGCCTCTACTTTAGCTGGATCTGTGGAGACACCCTCCCTGGAAACAATGTGCCCCAGGTAGTTCACGGAGGTGCAGCAGAATTGGCATTTGTCCAGCGACAACTTAAACCCTTCCTCGTTCAGCCTGTCTAAGACCTTCAGCAACCGTTGCTCATGTTCTTCAAGTGTTTTCCCGAACACTATGTCATCAAGATACACCAGCACTTCTAGCAGGTTCATGTCCCCCACAGTTCTTTCCATTGCACGCTGGAATGTGGCAGGGGCACCAGAGATCCCTTGTGGCATTCTCTCAAATTGGTAGAACCCAGCAGGACAGATGAAAGCAGTCTTTTCTGTGTCAGCTTCGCTTAGGGGTATCTGATAGTAGCCACTCCTCAGATCAAGCATGCTGAACCACTGGCTTCCACTCAGGCAGGTGAGTGCGTCCTCGATTCTTGGCACTGTGTATTGGTCAGGGACAGTACGTCGATTCAAAGTCCTGTAATCCACACACATACGTATGGTGCCATTTTTCTTTCTGACTACCACAAAGGGGGATGCATACGGACTTCTGGACTCTGAGATGATGCCAGCTTTGAGGAGTTGATCCAGGTGTTGTCTCACGTCAGCCACATCACCAGGGGGCAAACGCCTGGAGCGCTCTCGGAATGGCTTCCCCTCTGTCACCCGTATGGTGTGCTCAGTGTTTTTTGCGCAGCCCACATCAAACTCTCCTTGGGAAAAGACCTCCTTCCGTTGCATCATCTTCCTGCACAGTCTCTCTTTCCACTCTTTTGGCACTGGAGAGTCAGCGAAGTTGAATGCAGCGGGAGTCAGCTCATTGGAGTCATTTTGTGTTGCGGGGCCTTTATTCACAATATCCACAGGGAACAGCTGGGCAATGGGCATTCTTTTGTTCAGCTTAACTTCTCGAGTCGACATGTTCCTGACAACGACTGTGATGCGACGGTTCTGGATCTCATCAGCACTCTTGAGGATGGAAAGTATCATGAGCTCATCAGGAACACTTGATTCTTCAGCCTGCTCTACTAGCACACTCTGGGTGTCCAAAAGCGTGTGAGGGAATCTTGGGATACCGCTGACGGTCACTGTTGCACCTGGGGGTATTATCTTCTCCTTAGCCTCAGCGAGCCACACCGTGCCCATCTTCATTTTTGCCCCCTCGTCAGGTGCTTTCTGGAACACCTTGTATGCCTCTTTAATCTCAGTATGCACTCTCATGGTCATCAAGAAATCCTCTCCTTTTAATTTACAGGAATTGAAAAGACGTTTTACAACAGAGGTGTTAGTGCCAACTATTATAGATGCCTCCCCTTTGACGGTCGGGTCTGGACACACCAGCACAAGTGCCTCAACTGTCTCAGTCACTCCCACTACGTCACTGCAGAACTCCAGCCTTAAGCACAAGTAGCCATCATAGGGATATTCTTCAACACTGAGTCCCCATAACTCCAGGCAGTGAATTGGAGTCAATGGTATGTGCTTTAAGTATTTGTGGTAGAACGAGCGGTAAAGGAGGGTGACTTGAGATCCACTGTCCAGTAAAGCTTTGGCGTATATGTTTTCAATTCGAACTGAGACAACTGAGCTAGGGCCAACAAGGCCTGCTGGGAGCGTAGCTTTCTGTCCTTGCAGCGGTTTGCACTTTGTGGAACGTGTCATCACCGGGACACCAGTTTGTTCCCTTACTGGGTCCCTGGGGAGTTTCCCGTCGGCCGTCTGAGCTTTATGAGGCGCTGGTTGACTTTTCGGAGGTTCTCTGCATTCTGGCATTCACGTGCGAAGTGGCCATCTTCCCCACACTTGTAACAGAAAACGTCAACTCGGTCCTGTCGTGCTCTGGGTGTGCTCTCCAGTCTTGCCTCAACTCTTTGGCTGGGTCTCTGTGAGGTCAACGGTGGTGCTGCTGAGGGCGATGAAACGGAGAAGGAGAGCAGGCGTGTCATCTCATTTTTCAGATGTTGCACCTCCTTTGTCAGACTCTCAACAGAAGGGACAGGTTCAGTAGGCACGGGACTGGGGCAAGAAAATGCAGCAGGGCGGGTGCTGTACTCAACAGGAGCTACCATAGCAGAGACCGCGACATGACTGGCAGCTGGCCTTTCAAATATCAGAGCCTCCTCTGCTCTCACTTCACGCAACAGCTCAGTGAAACTGGGTGGAGGCTTGAATTTGTACACCAACATGATGCGAAGAGCAACCAAGTCATTAGGCAGTGCGCCCCGAGCAACTTGCTCTATGCGGGTCCTGTCCATGTCTCGTAGCAGAATTCCCCCCTTTCGGAACACAGAATGCAGCAGTTTGTCAATTCTGAGGACATATGCTGAGAGTTTTTCGCCTTGCAGCTGAAAGGTGTTTCGGAGCTTGAACATGAAGTCTAGGGCACTCTCAGTGGTTCCAAATGTGGTTTCCAGTGCTGCTAGGTAATCATCTGCCGTTGAACTGGGGTTGCTCACTCTTAAACATCGCACAATATCCGCTGCTGGCCCTTTAAGACATTCAGCGATCTTCTGCTTCTTCAAGGGGTCTGGACACTTCCACTCCTCAAGCAGGTGCGTCATCTGTTCTGCCCAAGCATCATATTCCTCTTCTCCAGGCGGTGTTGGCTTGATACCTGAGAACACTCGAAGCTTTCGGTGGACTGGATTTTCCACAGGGGCTGCATGACATTTGTCCACTAGAGAGGTGATGGCATTGACGAGCTGCACGTTCAGGTCTAACGATGCTGGTGGTAACATGGCAGACGATGGCATTGCAGGGTTTGGCGTGGCTGGCATGGGCATAGCAGGAAATGACACTGCAGGCATGGCAGGGGTTGGCATGGAAGGGGTTAACAGGCCTTGCACATCAGCGACAGTCCTTCCCTCATAAGCCAGGAAAGCTTTCAACTTGGCTTCAAAATCTTCCTCTGGGGGAATCTTCATAGACAAGGCTTCAGCAGCAACACTGACCACCCAGGGAGCCACCTCAGTACTAAGGGCTACCTGCTCAGGCATCTGAACTACACTGACATCCTGTGATATCTCAAGGAGAATAAACTGACTCCTACCACAAGCTGCCAGGAACCGACCTATGATTTTGGACCTACCAAAAACTAGTGCATTATCTAATGTATTGTACACAACCTCATCAGTAACATTTACTGACACATTACTAAGCACTATTGCTCTTTTGAAATCAATACCCTTGTCCTTACAGTCTCCATATTTCAATACAGTGTAAATTTATACTAGTATTTTTCTTCAAATGGTCAACACAGTATACTCACAGTAGTATCAGTAAAACCACTAATGATCAAAATAGCAAAATTAAGCTTAAACATTAATTTTCCAACATAGTATATGCAACACAGTATACTCACAGTAGTATCAGTAAAACTACTACTGTCATCACATTAAAATAGCAACATTAAAACATCAAATATTAGAAATATTAAATTCACATTGACCTTTAAAACACAGCAATCAAATTCAATCCCGGACGAGAGTCCCCACGTGTAACCAACCTGCTCATCAGCATTGTATGGCGTTCAGCTATTAACGGTCTAGAGATGATTATTCACTTTACCAGAGGCCTGGGGTAAACAGTAGAAATGTTTACTGATGACTGCTGTGCGTTCTAAGGTTGTGCTCTCGAGCCCCCACTCTGAATTACACCTCAGAGATTCATTTAACACACACTGCTCATATTTTAGCTGATAAATCACACATAAATAAAACAGAGTGAAACATTACATAAGATTAAACTGATAATCATTTATTTGAGCCTATAGTTGAAAATGATAAGCCCAAACACAATGGCAAGAAATGCAGGACACTGACAAAACCATACACAAACAAGAAAAAGAAAAATACCCGGCCGGGGTTAAGCAAAGTTATTGTGGGTACCCTGATGGCGCGCGATGGAGCTCATACCGTCTATGGACCTGAAGCGCTTACTCACAGAGAGCCGAGCCATGACCATCCAAGGTAACGGTTCTCTGACACGAAGAAGCCTCCTCTGTTGGTCTTAACCCCGCGACCCGGTCTTAACAGGCTAGCAGAGTCTCCCTTGTTGCCCGTTCGTTCGATAGCATTATCCAACTGTCAGTGTCCAACGGTAGAAAGTATCCAACTGTCAAACGGTGGAAAGTGAACTAAACTTCTCAAACGAAACATAACTCAAGAACTGAAACCAAACGGACACAGAAAGACAGTGTGTCGAACTGCTCTTTCTCCTAAACGTCTGTAGTTGACATGTTGACTTAAAAATAACTCATTAAACTCTTTTCCAACTCCGTATCGTCCGATGTCTCTCCCGTTCACAATCTCCTCGCCCGCTTCTCTCCCCGTTCCCATGACAAACTCGTTACCCTGTCAACCGAACAGCAGGCCGTATAGGAAGCTATAATACTCCGTCAACAGAATAAAAGTTCATATGACAAGTTGTCTACAATGTTAGAAATACAATACATTACATTAGATGCTTATTAAAACTCTTGTTTAAAACATATATTAGTGCACCAAAACATATTAACACATACTTGGCTTTAGCCAATATTTCAGGTGTGTTACACAAGCAAGAACAGTTGTGGAGTCCGTCCACATAACTACTCTGGATATCTCCAATGTGAGCTCTCGGGTTAGCACATTTGCAAGCTGAGCGCCCGTGAGTGCAGCACACATCTCCAACCGTGGAATGGAGAGCTGACGCTTGGGGGCCACTCTGGACCGGGCTGTCAGGAATGCCACCTCCACGTGCCCTTCTGCATCTTCTGTGCGTAAATATCCCACACTGCCATAAGCACGTTCAGACGCATCACAGAAGATGTGGACCTCCCGCTTATTGGATGCATGGTCCATGGCTGGAGTAACATAGCAGCGAGGCAGTCTGATGTTGTCTAGGTGTTGTAGCTCATTTTCCCAATCTTGCCACGCCGTAAGCAACTCGCCCGGCAGCAGAGGGTCGTCCCACTCCCGCTTCTTGTCCCATAACTGTTGAACAAGCACTTTGGCCTTGTCGTATATGGCGTGAGGAATCCTATGGGGTCATATTGGCTGGCCAATACTTTGTATATGTTCCTCATGGTGGTAGGAGAGTGCTCCAGCGGCCGTGGCTTATACTGCAGCGTATCTGAGTGGCATAACAAGCGCAGCCCCAGAGCAGGTTCTTGTGGGTCCATGTCTGTGTGGTTTAGCAACTGTTCACTACTCTCTGACCTGATCTCTTTGGGCAGGTGGCGGATGACTTCTGGCATGCTGCTTGCCCACTGTCTTAGTTCGAAGCCTCCCTCCATTAACAGCCTCCTCAGCTTGTCTGCGATATCTTTGGCCATATCTGGAGTTGGGAAGCTCTGTAGCTAGTTGTCCTCATAGAAGTGGCTCTCGATGGACTCACGCTCTGCATCCCCTGGATGGGTGTGGTCATGTACATGCCTCTGTAGTGCATATATGGCTCAGCATGGGGAACAAGTGGTCCCAAAAGGAAGGACCTGCCACTCATACACACTAGGTTGGGAGTCTCTCTGTAGGTCACGCCAAAGAAAGCGCAGGAGAGGCTTGTCTTCAGGCAGCAACCTCACCTGGTGGAACATTCCCTTGATATCACTGCTGACAGCAATGGAATGCTCCCCAAACCGCAGCAGGACACCCAGGAGAGATGCACCCAAGTTTGGGCAGGACAACAGTAGCTCATTGAGGTTATTATCCCTATAGGTGTAGGAACAGTTGAACACAATGCGATTTTTCTGGTTGTGTGTCACCAGGTGATGGGAGATAAACCATGACTCCTTGGAAGTCTTTACCTACTCTTGACTTATTCTTGAGGCATAACCCGCTTCCTTCAGCTTCATGATCTCTGCCTGATATGCCTCCGACTTCACTGGGTCTCTGCCAAGGCACTTCTCCGTGCTACGTAGGCTGGGAAGTACCGCTTCAGGCTGTGCCTTGAGTAAAGGCATGTTACTGATCCGTAACAGTGGGGTGGCGTATCTGAGGACTCCATCCACCTCCACTCTCCTGGTCTTTGCCTCTAGAAGGTTCAGGGCCTCTTGGTCTCTTCGTGACCTAGTCACCAGCTTCTCATTTCTGTATGGTAGGATGTCCAGTTGCCAGAGCTTCTCTACCTGATTAAAGAGTTCAGCAGCAGGGGAAGTGGTGGACATGAACAGACACTGCTGTGGGCGGTTACACTGTTGGACAGACTTGACTGGCCCTTGCAGTGTCCAGCCAAGCCTGGTCTTCACTGCAGCTGGGCCCCCTGGCGGGCCGAGACGGACAGGTTCGATAGGAGTCACCAGGTGCGGACAGTCAGAGCCTATCAATAGGAGTGGGTGGACGTCTGTGAACGACTGAAGGGGGAGCGTCTTGAGGTGCTTATATCTGCGCTGAAGTCCCTTCACTGGGTAAGAGTGTTCAGCAAGACCTAGTCCGCCAGCAGTGAAGGCTCCCTCAATCGTAAATGTCTTTTTTTGGCTGACCAGTCGGAGAGATTTTGAACGTCACAGATGAGCCATGTAGTGTCCTTTCATCCTGCCGCACTGTTCTCAGAGCGAGGCTCTCTGCAGTTCCCTGAAGCTGCAGCTTCTGAACAGCCTCTGGGAGGAGGATCGTCCTCTCTGAGCCATCATCTAATATGGCGTATGTCTCCAAGGTGTGGTTGCCGTTACGCAATAGCACCTTACTGACCTTCAAAAGGACCTGATTGCAGCCAGCGCGTCGATCCAGGTACAGAACATCTGTGGCCGACTTCAACTCTGCACCAGTCCCGTTCCCTGTAGCGCGCTCATTCCTGCCAGGCCGGAGATTCACCTCATGCAAGGCCTCGAGGTGTTTCCCTTTGCACGTCTTACATAGAACTCTCAACTTACACTGGGCGGCCTGATGATACCGTCCACAACGCAGGCAGCGATTATTGGACTTCACCCAGGTCATCTTCTGTTCCTTGGTCAGTAGCTTGAAGTTCAAACACTGATCCAGGAAGTGTTGCGTGTTACTGCAGTAGGGGCAGTAGGCTTTGGGCTTGTCCATGGTCTCTTGGTGATTGGAGACTTCAACTTGACTTGCTTGGGGGGTTGTGTCATAGGCGGTACCATGCAGCACATTCATGGTATTCCTGGTGGTTCTCTTATCCTTGTCGTGGTCCTTCTTCGCCCCGCTTCTCCATCTCTGCGCATCCTCTATCCTATCAAACCGATCTCCGTCCTCCTGGATTTCCAGCTCATAGTCAAGCCACTCCGCAAAGTCCATCAAAGACGGGATTCCCACCTTTCAAGAGTAAAGGTGACGTCGGAAGGTGGCGCGGAGATCTTGGGGCAGTTTCTTTAGTAATCTGGCCACGTGAGACCCACACTTTAACTCTATGTGCCCATCCTCACCCAGCTGCTCCAGCATCCCGACAAGAGCTCGGACTCTCAGAGCAAACCTCCTGAATGCTACGGTATCACAAGCTCTGATAGTGGGCTCCTCCATGAGCTCTGCAATCCGCTGTAGAGACAGCTGATGAGGCTGACCATAGTGTTTGGTCAAGGAAACCATAGTGTCAGAGTAGGGGAATAAGGAGTTACTGTAGGAATCAGCTATCAGGAGAGCCTCTTCAAACTTGAGGTGGTCACAGAGCACTTGGTACTTGAACATCTCCGTCGCGTCAGCAGGAAGGATGTTATTGAGTGCGAGCTTCAGTCTAGAAAACTCTCTGGGGTCACCCCGTGTAAACTTAGGGATAGATGGCGCCGGGCCCCTATATGTCCTCTCATTGCTGTTTGGCAGTGTCACTGATGAGGTTATCTGTTGGGGGGGTGGGGGTGCAGCTGACGGCAGCACACTATCATATCGTGGTTCTGCCAGCATGGATGGGGCTGGTGACAGTTGCGCTTGTGGGGGATCATAATCGTGATCGGAGAAGGTTACTGGTGGGGGAGGCAGCGGCCAATCACTGTCTGCTATATCCCTGTCCTGTAGTGCAGGCGGGCGGTGCAGCTCTCTTGCTGGAGGCGGTGGTGCGGCCTGCAAGGGTGGTGGTGACATAGGCTGGCTGTACTGGTCTCCGTGCTGTGGATGACGTGTTCCCGGTGGTGAATGGAGCATGGAAGGTTGGAACGGTGGGGGCCTAGTGCCCTCTCCTCTGGTAGGGGTGTGACTCTCTTGTGGATGGTGCAGCAGTGTAGACTGTAAACCGGGAGGGGCTGCACCACTCCTGTCCATCTGACGTCTCATGTCCATCACCATCAGTTGCAGCCTCCTGTTATCCTCTTGTATTTGCTGCAGCACATCCATCATTACAGGTGGACCCTGATATTCAATTCAAATTCAATTCAAATTCAAATTCAAAAATACTTTATTTATCCCAGAGGGAAATTAAATGTTGATGTAGCTCAATTAAATCAAGGAGTTATTATAGATGCTGATGGCTGTGGGCAGGAAAGATTTCCTGTAGCGGTCCGTTTTGCATCCAAACTGAAGAAGCCTTTGACTGAAGAGACTCTGTTTTCCGATAACAGTCTCATGGAGAGGATGTTCAGGGTTGTCCATAATTCTCTTGATTTTATGCAAAATCCTTCTTTGCATTATTGTCTCCAGAGGTTCCACAGTCGTCCCCAGAACAGAACCAACCTTCTTTATCAGGTTGTTGAGTCTTTTTAGGTCCCTGGTTCTGATGCTGCTGCCCCAACAGATGACACAAGAGGAAATGACGCTCTCAACAACAGACTTGTAGAAGATCTACAACATCTTGTTGCAAACCTTGAAGGACCTTAGCTTCCTCAAGAAGTACAGTCTACTCTGTCCTTTCTTGTAGATGGCTTCACTGTTGTGTCTCCAGTCCAGTCTGTTGTCCACATGAACACCAAGGTATTTATATTCCTCAACCACCTCCACTTCTTCTCCCATGATGGAAACAGGGTTTGATCTGACCCTGTTTCTCCTGAAATCTACAATCATCTCCTTTGTTTTGTTAACATTCAAGATGAGATGATTGTTCCCACACCATGCCACAAAGCGGTTCACCAGCTCTCTGTACTCAGCTTCTTGTCCATCTCTGATACACCCGACAACTGCAGAGTAATCTGAATATTTCTGTAGATGACAGGAGTCTGACTTGTACTTGAAGTCTGAAGTGTACAGAGTGAAAAGGAATGGTGAGAGTACAGTCCCCTGTGGTGCTCCTGTGCTGCTGATCACCTGGTTAGACACACAATTCTTCAGTCTGACAAACTGTGGTCTGTTTGTCAGGTAGTCATTAATCCAGGTGATTGTTGAGGCCTCCACCTGAGTCTTCTGGAGTTTCAGACGAAGCAGATCAGGCTGGATTGTGTTAAATGCACTGGAGAAATCAAAGAACATGATCCTCACAGTGCTGCCTGCTTTGTCCAGATGACAGTGGGTTTGTTGAAGCAGGTGTATGATAGCGTCTTCAACTCCAACTCCATGGCGATAAGCAAACTGTAGGGGGTCCTGATATGTGCTGGTTTGCTTACACAGGTGGGTCAACAGGAGTCTCTCCAGGACCTTCATGATGTGGGATGTCAGGGCAACAGGTCTGTAGTCATTGATGTCTGAAGGGTGAGTTTTCTTTGGTACCTGAACCAGACAGGATGTCTTCCACAACAGTGGTACCTTCTCTTGGGTCAAGCTAAGGTTGAAAAGGTGTTGCAGAATCCCACAGAGCTGCTCTGCACAGGCCTTCAGGACTCTGGGGCTGACACCATCTGGACCTGTAGCCTTGTTCCGGTTCAGTCTCTCCAACTGCCTCTTCACCTGACTTCTAGAAACAGAAAAGTGGGAGGGGGAGGCTAAGGGGACAGCAGCATCTCCTGATTTGGTTGAAGACAAACTAGTGGAAGCAGAAGAATCCATGATTGAGGTGGAGGTGGAGATGTTACAGGAGAGCTGTGGTTCAGAGGAGGGTGGGATGTCTCTTTGGCTGGGAACAGGAGGGAAGGATGGTGAGCTTGTTCCTGAACTGAACCTGTTGAAGAATGTGTTCAGCTCATTTGCTCTGTCCAGACTTCCATCCATCCGATCCTCCCTCTGTTTGAGGCCTGTGATCTTCTTCATCCCTGACCACACATCTCTGATATTGTTCCTCTGCAGTTTACTCTCAAGCTTCTTTCTATACACCTCCTTGCTCTCTCTGATCTTGACTTTGAGCATCTTCTGTATACTCCTCAGTAACTCGCTGTCTCGCTCCCTAAAGGCTCTTTTTTTCTTGTTCAATAGTTCCTTTAGCTCACTGGTGATCCAGGGTTTGTTATTAGGGAAGCATCTCACTGTTCTGGTGGGGATGGTGTTGTCCGCACAGAAGTTTATATAGTCAGTCACACACTCAGTCATGGCATTAATGTCCTCTCCATGTGGCTTAGAAAGAGAAATCCAATCGGTTGCATCAAAACAACCCTGTAAGGCTTCTTCAGCTTCATGTGACCACTTTCTAACAGTCCTTTTTTATCCCGCCCACACTGCTATCCAGCGTCACTAGACCCCTGTACAGCTTTTTGCTGTACGGGACTGGCTTGCTAGGCTAGTTTTTAGGGGGATTCCATACTCCTTCTCCAATTGAGCAGCAGACATGAATACCCCATCTTTGAAAAGATGTTTAACACATTCTACCCCAGCTCTATGCCAGTCCCCAAACGCTGTACCCCCAAGGGCTGGGGAAAATAAATGATTGCCATAAATGGGAGCGGATAGGAGGGCATCTCTATTTTTAAAATGTGTCCTGAACTGAACCCATATCTTGATAGAGTCACGTACCACAGGATTGTTTGTATAAAGATGTTTGCTTATGGGCAGAGGAGCACAGACCAGGGAGCGTAGAGCCATGGGGCTAGATGCATGTCTTTCCATATGTACCCACACTGGGGTTTCATCATCCTCATCTAACTGTGAGACCCAAAACAACAGCTTATGTATGTTAGCAGCCCAGTAGTAGTGCATATAGTTTGGCAGAGCTAAGCCCCCCTCTTCTCTTTGTCTCTCAAGAAACTCCCTTCTTATCCGAGGAACTGTTTTCTTCCAGATAAAGGTGGATGTATATTTATTTAACTCTTTAAAAAATGACTTAGGAACGAAAACTGGAATTGTCTGGAACAGATATAGAAACCGCGGCATGATATTCATCTTAACAGAATTTATCTTCCCTACTAATGATAGGGGGAGGGATGACCACCCTTCCATGTCTTATTTTGCCTTATCCAGTGTCACCTTAAAGTAATGATAAAATAAATCTTCGTATTTACTTGTTACATTAATACCTAAGTAGGTGAATTTATCTCTGTGTTTTGTAAAAGGATATGCTTGGAATGATAGTCTCCTTGCCTGCTTATTAATTGGGAAAAGAACACTTTTCTCTAAATTGACTCTATAACCTGAAACCTTCCCAAAGTCTTCAATAATATCCAGAGCCACCGGGATGCTTGTGACAGGGTTCGACAGGAAAAGGAGAAGGTCATCTGCATATAGAGAAAGTTTATGGTTTTGCATCCCCCTGTGTATTCCCCCAAGTCCCACAGCGTTCCTCAACATTATTGCAAGGGGCTCAATCGCTATATCAAAGAGTAGAGGTGATAAGGGGCAACCCTGCCTCGTACCTCGGAATAGAGGAAAAGGTTCAGATATTACATTGTTTGTTCTGACCATAGCCTGGGGGTTCACATATATGATCTCAATCCATGAACAAAATTTAGGACCAAACCCGAATTTCTCAAGAGCAGTCAACAGATAGAAATACTCTATTCTATCAAAGGCTTTGTGGGCATCTAGGGATATCACCACCTCAGGCTCAATGTTGTCTTCAGCCGTGTACATCACATTGAAAAGGCGACGAAGATTACTGGAGAGTTGCCTACCAGCAATAAACCCTGTCTGGTCAGGATGTATTATCTTGCACACGGCGATCAACCCTAGCTGCCAATACCTTTGTCAATATCTTATAGTCACAGCCAAGTAAACTCACCGGGCGATACGATTCACATTTAAGCGGATCCTTATTCTTCTTAAGGAGTACAGAGATCCTAGCCTGTGACATTGTTTGAGGTAAAGTTCCTTTCTCAAGGACCTCCTCATATACTCTACAAAGCAAGGGTACCAGTTTGGGCCCAAATGTCTTATAAAATTCAATCGGGAACCCATCTGGGCCCGGCGCTTTGCCTGTCTTCATATTTCGAATTGCATTCTCTATCTCCCTTGAAGTCAGAGGTCCCTCCAATCTGTCCGTGTCTGCCACAAATTCTCCACTTGCTCCCTGTCATTTACTTCTGAGGTATACAGATCCTTATAGAAAGACTTAAAATGGTTAGTAATACCTTTCTGATCTGAGATTTTGTTCCCCAGATTATCTCCAATCTCTACAATCATACCAGCGGCTGCTGATTGCTTCAGCTGATGGCTAAGGAGTTTACCTGCGCGCTCGCCATGTTCATAGAGATCCTGTCTCGACCTAAGAAATAAATCCTCCTCACGTTGATTCATCAAGATCTCATATTCAGTTTGGAGCAAAGTCCGCTTTCTATGTAGCTCCTCAGAGGGAGCTATAGAGTTTGCCAGGTCAACTTCTTTTATTGCCTTCATTAATTCTGTGGTACGTTTCGTTCTTCTTTTCCTTTCACCTGCACTAAATGAAATACTTTGCCCTTGTATATAAGCTTTAAAGGACTCCCATTAAACGCCACAACTTGTATCAGGGGTATCATTAAACTCTAAGAAAAATTCTATTTGCGAATTTATGAATTTTATAAAATTGTCATCTGCCAATAGTCTATTATTAAGGCGATACACTCTCTGACGTGGCGTGTTGTCAGGACAGTGAAGTTTCAATATGACTGGGCTATGATCAGATATTACTATACCAGTGTATTCTATCTGTGCTACGAAAGGGGTAAATTTATTATCCAATAAGAAGTAGTCAATTCTAGAATACGTCCGATGTGGCGGGGAGTAGAAGGAGTACTGCTTGGAGGTTGGATTTGCGAATCTCCATGGATCAAACGTACCATATGTTTTACAGAAAGAGTTAATGCATTGTGCTGATTTACTCAATACCATGGATGTTGGGCTAGAGCGATCTAAATTTGAATCTAGGACACAATCAGGTCCCCTCCTAGAATCAGATTATGAGTATCCAAATCAGGTAATAATGAAAATAAGTCCTTAAAAAATTGAACATTATCCCAGTTGGGTGCATATAGGTTTGCCAATACCTCTGGCGTATTGAACAGTTTTCCAACCACAATAACATACCGACCATGTTTATCCCTTATAGTAGTCGTTTCCATGAATTGCACATTCCTGTGTATGAGGATAGCCACTCCCCGACTCTTACTATTAAAATTTGAGTGATAGACTTGATTAAATCCCCCTCTATAGAGCTTGGAGTGGTCCTTATTCAACAAATGTGTCTCCTGTAAATAAACTATCTCTACCCCCTGGTCTCTCAGATGTGAAAATACCTTACTCCGTTTAGCTGGCTTATTGATCACCCTCACATTCCAGCTCATCAATTTTGTATCCATTGGACCCCTGGTTGGTTCCATATTAGAAGACCCAATGCGTCGCTAGGGTACCCACTACTTGGCTCAGACCTTGAAGATTTGACAGCAAAAGTAAAAAAGTTAAAAATAAAAAAGTTAAAAGGAAGAGGCCTGGGAAAGAAAAGGGTGGCATCACCCACACAAATACAGTCAATACATAACACATAACATATATGAACACTAACACACTGCTCTTTAACGAGCACTCTCGTGGCCAACCGGTCCACCATCACCTGCACACCAAGCCTACCATGTGTGGCTCCATGCATATCACACCCTTAACCTTATCATAATATCACCCTTGTTACTTAATCCCCTAATTGGGAAAAACATACTTTTTTTTTTGGTTATTTTTTATTTATTTATTTTTTGGGGGGGGGGGGGGGTCAATAATGACATTGAAATAACGTTCACTACCATAGAAAATAGGCAACAATTGCGCGTGGGTCAACCCTTAAACCTTTATATCTTCCCTTTAACATACACACTGAAATCAAGTCTTAATTTGTCACATATCAGATCAATCAACAATCGCCTGTTTATATTAGTATAAATGTCTACTTAGCCAGAGTCAAATCCGTCCATGAGTTTCACCCGAGGCTCAGCTCCTTTTTGATGTAGACCACGGCTTTCTTCGGTTCTTCGGAAGGTTTTCGTCTGTCCTCCTTCTGGCGTGATCATCAGGGTTGCCGGGTACCGCAGCCCGTATCTGATCCCCGTGCAGGACTGCAGGAGGCTTCTAGCTTCTCTGAAGGCTGCTCTCTTACTGTTAACCTCCTGGGTGTAGTCCGGGAAGATGTGAATCTGTCCGTTCCGACCCTCGGGTGTTCTCTCCATTTCCCTCGCCTTCTTCAGTATCTCCTCTTTCTCCGTGTAGTAATGGCATCTCACTACAAATGCTCTCGGTGGCGCTCCGCTCCCTTCTCGTCTCGCGCCGAGTGCCCAGTGCGCCCGGTCCAGCGTCGGTGTTGCTATGGTTGCTACTAGATCCAACTTTTCTCTCAGTAAACCAGCCATAAATTCTGACGTTTTTTAAAATGGTCTGTGTAAATATGATAGTAATAAGATGTAAAATGTGAAACGGGACAAAGAGTGAATTGTGTATATGTTTGTACAAAATGGTAAATGGAAAATAAAAAGTTCGAAAAAAAAAAGAGCAATTTATGTTAAACCTATATTAAGCACTTGTATGGCAACATTTAACCTAGGTAAGGTTGATAAAGTCCTTCACAAAGTGTCTCTCATTCACCTATGTACACATAGCTTCAATGCATGGTACTGGCAAAGCAAGCTGTCGCCAGTCTTTGAAGTGCCCTGAGATGACATTTGCTGTGATTTGGCACTATATAAATAAAACTGAATTGAATTGAATTGAATTACAGGCAACTTGGGGTTCAGTGTCTCAACTTATTGAAAGGTCCTGGACTGAACAGCAAACCAATGGCCATCCATGGTGATCATATATCACTAAGAGCATGCACACATCTGTAGATTCTTAAATCCCTTATACTCCAAGCCAACAATCAGCCGTTGATCGGAAAATGTGTGGCATGTAATGACATTGTTCTATATTGCATTTGTATTATGAGTTATGAAATTTAAACAAATACTTGTATATATGGTGCAAGTCTCAGTTTTATGAATGATGGGTGCATTCCACTTTTGCGCCTGTGCTAGTTAGTTTGCTGCAGAATATACTCAAAAGCAGAACTTTCTCCTGGTAGAACTGAGCCCTCATTAACACTTGTACTTATCCTATTTCAAGTCAATATATCTTTGCAATATTAATGGTGTCTTGATATTGTGAATGAAAATATTGTGATTACGATCAATTTTCTATATATTAAGCATCCCTAGCTGTTGGTTATGTTTGGAACATCTGTCTCTCTTGTCTTTTGGAGTGTAATGCGCCATGTGCATTGTCGAACTCCACATTATTTCCAGCTGATTTAGCATGTTGAATTGGACTTGGGTCAATGTAACCCTTTTCACGCATGAAAAAAACATAAGAAAGATCAGCCATACCTAACCCAACACGCCACCCAGCTCCTGGTGCAGGCCATGGTCATCTCCCGCCTTGACTACTGCAACACTCTCCTAACTGGTCTCCCAGCCTGTGCTGTGAAACCACTGCAGATGGTCCAGAACGCGGCGGCACGTCTGGTCTTTGATCAGCCTAAAAGAGAACACGTCACCCCTCTGTTCATTGAACTCAATTGGCTACCCTTAGCATCAAATTCAAGTCACTGATGTTAGCCTACAAAGTACTAATGGAACGGCTCCCATCTACTTGAGAGCTTGCAAAGGCTTATGTCACAACTTGGTCACTCCGGTCAACAAAGGATCGCCGTCTAGCAGTGCCTACACCACGCTGAAGACAATCCAGACTCCACGATGGTGGAATGACCTACCGAGCTCTACAAGAACTATCTATCTATCTTCAGGAAACTCTTGAAGACCCAGCTCTTCAGAGAGCATCTCCTATCCTAGCACTGACCCTGCACTTCCCTCTATGCCTGCACTCTATCTCTACACTGTCACCATGTCACCTCTGACAGAGCCTGACTAGTGGTTTCCTTCTATGTTGCTTATTGTTAGCTTTAATGTTAGCTATAATGGTACATTTTCATTTGTAAGTCGCTTTGGATAAAAACGTCTGCTAAATGCAGAAACATAAACATAAATATACTGCTCATTCCTTACAATCTCAACAAATAATGTAAAAGTTAGATTTTTTGTTAAAAAAGAGGGGGAATTCCAATGTTTTTCATGATTTATTTTCTTTTTCCATTTTATACCTGGAAAAGATGAAAACATATTGAGTTTAAAAATGATTACTAAATTGAATTATTATACTGCTATTTACAGCATTCTGTCCTCCCAATCTTTTCTTATTTTCATCTTTGTTGTCACAGTCTATTGGATTTATTTTCACTCATATACAGAGATAAAGAAAATTTAAAAAAAGACTCCATGTGTTTGCTCACTTTATCTAACAGAAGCACAAACGCCTCGGCAAGCAGAGTCTAACCTTTTGATCTGAAGGAATGCACACACAGATCACACGGGAGAGTGGAAATGAGGACTCGCAGCAGGGTAATTTGCATTTAAGCTGTGTGATGAATATTCATGTGACTGGGTGTAGCTGTCAGGGTTTGAAGAAGAGATTGGCCTACATGTTTATTCATGAGAGAGGCTTCGGCTCTGAGAGTCTCATGCTGATACTACATACACTGTAAAGCAGTGACTTATCAGGGCCAGTCAATTTCTGTATTCAGCATCTTTTACCAAATGATGTTCAATAGATACATCTCAGAGGGTGTTATTTCAAAAAGTGGTATCAATCTTTTCAGATAGATTTTTCATTTTCAAAGAAGCATAATAGTTAGATTGTAGAGATTGCTCTTTTACGCCATTTCAGTAGCTTCCATTCATCCATTTTTTACACCCACTTAATCCACTTCAGGTTTGCAGGGGGCTAGAACCTCTCCCAGCTGCCATAGGGTGAGAGGCGGGGTGCACCCTGGACACATCACAGGGCCACACCGAGACAAACAACCGTGCACGCTCACACTCAACTCCGAGGGTCAATTTAGAATCACCAAGCAACCTAACATGTATGACTTTGGACAGCGGGAGGAAGTCAGTAGTTTACGTTGTTTTGTCATTCAGTCAGTTGACTGACTGAAATTAATCGTACTACACTATATTTTTTGGCCTTTATGCTAAAACATGCAGATATGTGCTCTACCACAGAACACACTGCTTTAGTACAACCCCCTGTTGAGGACCTGCCCAACTGAAGTTATTCATCTGTGGAGGAACCTGGACTTTACTCTGAAAGTTCGTGGCTTCCTTTCCAGGCAGCTGCTCCCCCTGATCCGAGCAGTGAGACCCTCTCGGACTGCTTGCCCTTTCTCTTTCCTGCCAGACCTCTGAGGAGAGTTCACACACTCTCTCTTCCGGCCAGATCTCTGAGGACAGAGGTCTCCAAGCTCCTTCTCCTATTCTCTTCTATTGTACTATTTAAAAAGATAAGATGTTTGTGGTCACTGTGTATGTTTCACTGTGAGAACTGCTGGTTGCGAATGTCAGTGCTCAGATTCAGAGCCTTCATATATGCTGTATGCGTCACATCTGTCCCAGGTTGACACGTATAGACCAACGTATTTTCAGACTGATACTGGGTTTTAGTTATCAGCCTCTGACATCAGTCAGTGGTCCCCTGAAGCTAATCATTTTCATTCATAATTTTACTGAATATGAATAATAATTCATAAGTTGATTGAACCTGCTCCCGACCAACAGAGCCCCAGACTATTTGCTTAGTTAAATTCATTTTGGCCTGGCACAACAGTCTAGACATGGGGCTGCCTAAATTTAGTGGTTCTAAAATAATTAGACAGAAAAACACATGTAATGCGACAGAATGATGTTTTTATATTTTCTGTAAAATCACTTTAAGTCCATAACTGTCTGAAGTGTAACCCATAGGCACCAGCAGAATCTGTGTATCCTCTCTGCTGACCCCCCAGGCCTTCTCTGTAGACTCTTAGACTCTCTGCTGCTCTGCTGCTCAGTCCGTGGGAAAACCCTCTTTTCTTTGACTTTTCTACAACATAATGATTATACTATATTATATTGTTATTCCACTATATTTTGTAGTCACTTATAGAAAAATATTAAAATTCAGGTATAAAAAGTTAAACATTACATTTTGATTGCATCTACACAGTCTTCATGCTGTCCATGGAATTCTCAAAGAATCGAAGTGTGAAGCTTTTGATGATGCCAAGATCACTCTGATTCACAATCTCCCACTCAATGGAGACTTTACAGAAAACATGGATGGAAAAGTAAAGCTTTGGCTTAAAGTGCCTTAATGCTGCAGTCTCTTAAATGAGCAACAGGAGCCGAAATATATAGTTGAAAAAAGAAGGCAGATTATAGTCTGATTCTACTCCTCACTTAATTTGTCCACCATTTTCCTGATGAGTTCATGGTTTTAATCTCTAGGTTTGAGTCTTCTTCAGTGTAGCATGATTTTTTTATTTATTTATCATTTTGTAAAACAATAACCACATATAGGGTAAAGTAAATAAAAATCAGTGTATGCTTTAAGGCTGGACTAAGTATGACTGACAAGTGGTCAATTTATGTTAAACCTATATTAAGCACTTGTATGGCAACATTTAACCTAGGTAAGGTTGATAAAGTCCTTCACAAAGTGTCTCTCATTCACCTATGTACACATAGCTTCAATGCATGGTACTGGCAAAGCAAGCTGTCGCCAGTCTTTGAAGTGCCCTGAGATGACATTTGCTGTGATTTGGCACTATATAAATAAAACTGAATTGAATTGAATTGAATTACAGGCAACTTGGGGTTCAGTGTCTCAACTTATTGAAAGGTCCTGGACTGAACAGGAAACCAATGGCCATCCATGGTGATCATATATCACTAAGAGCATGCACACATCTGTAGATTCTTAAATCCCTTATACTCCAAGCCAACAATCAGCCGTTGATCGGAAAATGTGTGGCATGTAATGACATTGTTCTATATTGCATTTGCATTATCCATCCATCCATCCATTTTCTATACCCGCTGAATCCGTCGGTCGGGTCGCGGGGGGGCTGGAGCCTATCCCAGGTGCTGACCACCACACCACCGTGCAGCCCGCATACAAACATATACTTGTATATGTGGTGCCAGTTTTATTAATGATGGATGCATTCCATGGTATTCCCGGACATGTTCTCAGGGCCAGTGCTGGGCAGCTGACTGGGGTCTTGACGGACATCTTCAATCTGTCACTGGCCCAGGCATCTGTCCCCACATGCTTCAAAACCACCTCCATCGTGCCGGTTTCGAACACACCAAGGCAGAGAACCTTAAATACTTCCGCCCTGTTGCACTCACCTTCGCCATCATGAAGTGCTTCGAGAGGCTGGTCCTGGCTCACCTCAAATCCTGTTTGCCACTCACACTGGACCCCTTTTTATTCGCCTACAGCCAGAATAGAAGTACGGAGGATGACATCTCCACGAAACTTCGCTCCACCCTTTCTCACCTGGACAATAACAACACCTATATGAGAATGCTGTTCAACACCTCCTTCAGTAACTGGATACTGGACTTCTTAACCCTAATCCCTGATAGGGGACATTTTTGTCCACTTGGGGTGAACTTTCTCCTCTAATTTCACACTGTAGATAGTGATACTCATCATATTTGGTCCAGTTGTGTATTTTTGACTATTTTTTCGAATTTCAAACACACATCATACACAATGCAATTTTTCATTGTGTAAAAAAAAAACTCCTTAATTTCTGAAAAGGGACATTTTTGTCCCCTTTTAAAATGACCTAAAAACATCATATATTAATATTTTTTTCCACTTTTTTTTTCATAAATCTTTTATTCCACTTCAGTTCTGATCATAACTACCAAGTTTTCAATTATTTTCAAAAAAATTAACCCTTTAAATGCCAATTTGAACTTTTTAGCCCAATTTTGAAGCCTTTAGGTGCCAGTATTTTCAAAATATGGAATGCAGAGTGGAATTATTGAGTAGGGATAATTAGGGTCTGGGATATGTCAATGATTAGCAACAACATTGATTTTTAGGGATTTTTAATTTTTTTGTTATGCCTGATTTAAAAAAAAAATCCTTAATTTCTGAAAAGGGCCATTTTTGTCCCCTTCTAAAATGATCCCCAAAATACCATATGTTAATATTTTTTTCCACTTTTTTTTTCAGAAATCTTTTCTTCCACTTCAGTTCTGATCATAACCATCAAGTTTTCAATTATTTTCAAAAAATTAACCCTTTAAATACCAGTGTATATGAGGTAAACACAAATTTTCGTTAACAAACAGACACAAAAACTGCTGTATTTTCAATATATGCAATGCAAAGTGAAATATTCTATGGGGGATTATTAGGTCTGGGATATGTCATTGATGAGCTACAACATCAGTTTTATCAGCTTTTTAGTTTTTCTGCAATGGCAGATTACAGAAACGGCTCCCATAGACATCCATTATAATAAATACAGCATTAGTCTATGGCACACACGCACGCACGCACGCACGCACGCACGCACACACACACACACACACACACACACACACACACACACACACACACACACACACACACACACACACACACACACACACACACACACACACACACACACACACACCTGTGTGACCCCAGTGATGTTATGAGGTCGTCAGACTGAGAAATAGTTTGGGTTTCTTTGAGGTAACATAATAAAATAATTTAGGTGTCTTTGAGGTAACATGATGAAAGCACCCTCGTTTGTCAACGACAGATCCACCAGCATGAGAATACGAGAGCTGTGCACATTTCTCATTCTCCTGAAGGTTGGAAGGCATGGCACAAAAATTCAGCGTTGCCCAAGCCGTGGAGGAAGTCCTCAGACCAGGGCACAGCGACTCTCTCTATTCATCCTCCTCTGATGACTCCTCAGATGAAGAATGGGAACTCACCCTCCCTCTAGCAGCTCTGATTATAACAGCACGGAGGATGAAACTGATGAGACTGCTGGCCTGGATATTCTGTTGGTGTCAAAAAATGGCAAGATATCCTGGTCTGACAACCACGCCAACACCCTCCGATACCTGCCTGCGCCCTGTGCTCGCCCTGGACCGACCACCTACGCATGCGCCCGCATAACCGATGTGAAGCCCACCTGGGATCTTTTTCTGACTGATGAGCTGATCATTCAATTCACCAACCTGGAAGGCAGACGCACCACAGAGGCCTGGAGGGACACCGACAAAGGAGAGCTGCAGGCCTTCCTCGGGCCGCTCATCCTCGCCGCAGTGCATCACTCACGAGGTGAGAGCACCCTCAGTCTGTGGGATGCACTGGATGGGCCATGTTCAGGCAAACCATGGCACACACAAGATTTGAATCCCTTGTTTGATGACCAGCTGACGTGACCATCGACAGCGAGAGGGCAAACTGGCTCCGATTGCAGCTCTCTGGGAGAAGTGGGAGAGCCGACTCGCCCGCCTCTTCACCCCGGGCAGAAAATCTGCATTGATGAGCAGCTGAAGGCCTTTCAGGGTCGCTGCGCGTTTCGGCAGTATATCCCCAGCAAACCCCCAAAATATGGCATCAAAGTGTGGGTTGCCTGTGACGTGCGCAGCTCATAGCCTTCCAAAGACATCTAAGATATGAATGATATGAATGTTTCAGTACGGTCGTACATCGGCCGTTTTACCGATGAAGGGTTTGGGAGTGGCGAGCTTTAGACGCTGTGTTAAAATGTATCGGCCTACGTCGTGGGATAAAAAGCTAAATAATAATATATAAATAATAAGTTAAATTTCTATCTTCAAGTATTGGAATGAAGATCTGCTCAAATGAAAACTCGCCATGGTTGGGACCATTAGAAGGAATAAGCCTGAGCTTCCCCCAGTCCATCTGCAGGCGAGCCACAGACCTGTGCGCTCCTCAACATTGGCCTTCACTGCAACACACACTTTCTGTAATCTGCATATCGCATGTCATATGTGCCGAAGAGGTGGAAAATGTTCTCCTCCTCAGCACAGCGCACAGGGACCCAGTGGTCAGCGAGGATGAGCACCGAAAACCCCAACTAATCCTGGACTGCGCGTGCGTGTGTGCCATAGACTAATGCTGTATTCATTATAATGGATGTCTATGGGAGCCGTTTCTGTAATCTGCCATTGCAGAAAAACTAAAAAGCTGATAAAACTGATGTTGTAGCTCATCAATGACATATCCCAGACCTAATAATCCCCCATAGAATATTTCACTTTGCATTGCATATATTGAAAATACAGCAGTTTTTGTGTCTGTTTGTTAACGAAAATTGGTGTTTACCTCATATACACTGGTATTTAAAGGGTTAATTTTTTGAAAATAATTGAAAACTTGATGGTTATGATCAGAACTGAAGTGGAAGAAAAGATTTCTGAAAAAAAAAGTGGAAAAAAATATTAACATATGGTATTTTGGGGATCATTTTAGAAGGGGACAAAAATGGCCCTTTTCAGAAATTAAGGATTTTTTTTTAAAATCAGGCATAACAAAAAAATTAAAAATCCCTAAAAATCAATGTTGTTGCTAATCATTGACATATCCCAGACCCTAATTATCCCTACTCAATAATTCCACTCTGCATTCCATATTTTGAAAATACTGGCACCTAAAGGCTTCAAAATTGGGCTAAAAAGTTTAAATTGGCATTTAAAGGGTTAATTTTTTTGAAAATAATTGAAAACTTGGTAGTTATGATCAGAACTGAAGTGGAATAAAAGATTTATGAAAAAAAAAGCGGAAAAAAATATTAACATATGATGTTTTTAGGTTGTTTTAAAAGGGGACAAAAATGTCCCTTTTCAGAAATTAAGGAGTTTTTTTTTTTAAATCAGGCATAAAAAAAAAATTAAAAATCCCTAAAAATCAATGTTGTTGCTAATCATTGACTTATCCCAGACCCTAATTATCCCCCCTCAACAATTCCACTTTGCATTCTATATATTGAAAATATAGCAGTTTTTGTGAGTTTTTTTCACAGAAATTGGTGTTTACGTCATATAAACCAGTATTTAAAGGGTTAAATTTTTTAAAATAATTGAAAACTTGGTAGTTATGATCAGAACTGAAGTGAAATAAAAGATTTATGGAAAAAAAAGCGGAAAAAAATATTAACATATGATGTTTTTAGGTCGTTTTAAAAGGGGACAAAAATGTCCCTTTTCAGAAATTAAGTTGTGTTTTAAATCAGGTATGAGGGTTAACCAACCAATCTGTCCGGTTAGAGAACCACACCTCCTCAACCCTCATATTGTTCCACAGGACTGTGTGCTGAGCCCCCTCCTCTACTCCCTCTTCACCTATGACTGCACACCTCTACATGGCTCCAACACCATTGTCAAGTTTGCAGACGACACTACGGTGATTGGCCTCATCAGCAACAACGATGAGTCGGCCTACAGGAAAGAGGTTCAGCTCCTCTTCCTCCTGAGGAGACTGAAGAAGGCCCATCTGTCCCCCCAGATTCTGGTGAACTTCTACTGCTGCACCATCAAGAGCATCCTCACCAACTGCATCTCGGTGTGGTATGGCAGTTGCTCCGCCACTAACCGTAAATCACTCCAGAGGGTGGTGAAAACTGCCCAACGCATCACCGGTTCCTCACTCCCCACCACTGAGACTATCCAGCACAGAAGATGTCTGCGGAGGGCGCACAGCATCGTCAAGGACAGCTCTCACCCCAGCCACAGAATGTTTGCCCTCCTCCGCTCAGGGAGGCGCTACAGGGCCCTCCGTTCCCAGAACAGTAGGTTCAGAAACAGCTTCTTCCTTGGGGCTGTCACCCTGCTGAACTCCACACCACCACGCTACACTGTATTTCGTCGTCTCAGTACTTGTATTCTGTGCAATGACAATAAAATTGAATCTAATTTAATCGAATCGAATTTCACTTTTGTGCCTGTGCTAGCTAGTTTGCTGCAGAATATACTCAAAAGCAGAACTTTCTCCTGGTAGAACTGAGCCACTCAAATGTACGGTGGCCCTGAAGTGCAAAACACAACGGCAAATCAAAAAGGACGGACCACCAGTCCAATCAGAGAAGATTCATGTCGCCCGAGGGTACCTACCTTTTCTGGTTTGAGAATTCAAATGTTTTTTTTTCATGATTTATTTACTTTTGCCATTTTACTCAGACCTGGAAAACACTAAAAACAAATTCCGTGTTTCAAGAACATGCATGAGCCCTGTAACAAGGAACCATGTTCGCCTGCATGTTGGAGAACATTTTCAAACTTTCTTTATATATTTTCTTTACAATGGAAATTATGTTTAGCTCAACCATAGAAGTGTGATTTTCAATTGCTAGATGGTCTGTCTAGTTTAAATGAGAATGCGAGCTCTTTTTTTAACCTTTGCCAATCTTTCTACTTTTATCTAATCATAAAGTGCCTTCAGATGCCTTGTTGTTATTTGGCACTATATAAACAAAATGGACCTTTTTGCATCCTGTATTGACACACAACTCCTCGATTCAAAAGGCATACTTCCATGACCATGTAAGCTTCACATACATGTATACATACGATATTCTGATTTGCTCTGATTAGTGTGGACTGTCTTTTACCTTTGACAAAGGACTACTTCTTTAGATGTATTTGTGTGTGTTTGTGTACAGCTGCGAGCTCATGCTGTGGACCTGAATGGGAATCAGGTTGAGAACCCCATTGACATCGTCATTAATGTTATCGACCAGAATGATAACAGACCAGAGTTCATACATGCCATCTTCAATGGTTCTGTTCCTGAGGGATCCAAACCTGGTAGGAACACGTGCACACACACATGCACACACACATGCACAACCACGTGCACACACAAGCGCACACACACGTGCACACATGCATTGGTGCATTGACTTGCTCTGTGTTTCCCTGCAGGATCCTTTGTGATGACAGTGACAGCAGTTGACAAAGATGATCCAAAAATGGCCAATGGGATGTTGCGATACAAGATCCTTTCCCAGAATCCCCAGAGCCCCTCCTCCAACATATTTACCATTAACAACAAGACTGGTGACATCATCACTGTGGCAGCAGGCCTTGATCGGGAGGTGTGTGTATGTTTGGGTGGATATTTTGCAAGGCAATTTCTGTATCCCTATGAAGCAGCTGCTCTCTGCGCCTGAATGTGCACCCAGCCAGCAGGGTTTCCTGAAGCATTAAGAGAACATGGAGCTTTTTTTCCTGTAACATTCTTACATCATTGGGTCCTACGGAACCCCATCTGTTCTAAAGCCATGCAGTTTGCACGCCAGTATCTAATGACCATGATTGAAGAGTCAGCATGAAACCAGTCAAGTCTGCCATATACAGCCCTTTCCATCTTTATAGAGCACGCAAGAGGCAAAAAGTACAGTGTGGAAATGGTCCTGTTTGGTTTGCAGCACATTGAGAGTCACGGATGAGGCTCTTTGATCAATGTTTTTAAATTGATATCAATACCAGATGTGTTTGAACTTATCCAGAGTGTGAGTGGAGAGCAAAATACATTTCATCAGAAAATAGAATAAAGCAACAACTCTTCCCACACACTTGCACTAAATGCTCTGGATGTTTAAGTGTTATATTCACACATTATCTCAGTTACGGTAATCCAGAGCTTTTGTTTGAGAGACAGCAGCCAAAATATCCACAAAAAGTCAGGAACAAGTGCTGTGAATGATTTGCATCCTCACATACCAACCCTCCAGAGCATCTCTTAAAAAATTCAGGACTGCAGTCCGTGTGTGAAAACGTGTGTCACCAGTTTCACACTTCCCTACCAAGTTGAGGAGTGGAAAACAAAGTGGTGAAAAGTCGAGTGTGAAGAGTGAAGTCAATGCGAAAAATGGCATTACCTCTTCTCAGATGTGTTGTGTTTGTGTGATTCAACACATTTTACATTCTTAACACACAGCTGGACACATGCAAATTGTTTTTGACACTGAATTGACAATAGTAGTTTCTGGGATCTGGACATTTATCCCAGCTAATTCCAGCAGGACTGGATGTCCCAGTTGTTCTGAGGTTCTGTAGCTCTGGATCTTAACATATGGCCTCCACAGTTGATGAGCTTATTACTTTCTATGAGAGTAGTGGGACTTGATGGATCATTGTTTTTAAAATTTAAATTTGAAGTTGAATTATCCTTCAATTTGAAAGTCTTTTCCAATGTAAAATGTAGCCAGTAACCGTATGTTGTTTACCATTTATTCATAGATAAAAAATTTAATAGATTTTTATTATTTTTGATGGATAGAAGTGTTATTGTGTCTCCTGAGGTTTTTCCAAATTTGTGAATGTTATTTAACAGCATTGATTAGTAATCAATGATTTCTGTACCATTTTGATGACATTCAAAGCTTGTTTGTATTGACTCCGTCTGATTCCAGAAAGTTACCCAGTATACCCTAATCATCCAGGCCACTGACATGGAGGGAAATCCTACTTATGGCCTTTCCAACACTGCCACCACTGTCATCAGGATCACTGATGTCAATGACAATCCCCCTGAATTCACAACTGACACGGTATGTTCACTCCCACACACAAAGAGAAAGAGAAAGTACAGGCTCTGAATCAGCCCACAGGGGCGAGGCACTGTTCTTGTAAATGACACTAAAGCTTTCAGAGATTTATTTGCATTGGGCAGAAGATAGTAAAAAGTCAATGAAACCTCCAATCTGTGTATCCTTCTCATTAGTTGAACAGGTTGAACAGGAATGTTTTTTTGGTATCTTTACAGTGATGTAGTGCAATCAAAATTGTAAATATGTTTTGTGTCTTTAGTTTGTTTGTTTGTTGTTTTTTTTATTCAGTTCTTCGGGGAGGTTCACGAAAATAGGGTGAACGTGATTGTTGCCAATCTGACTGTGACGGACAAAGACCAGCCTCACACACCAGCTTGGAGCACTGTGTACCGCATCGTTGCTGGAGACCCCACAGGATGCTTTTCCATCCCCACTGACCCCACCACCAACGAGGGCTTGCTTACTGTAGTCAAGGTGGGATTTGATCTCAAAAAAGCCATCACATAAGGTTTAAGGACATGATGCCCAGACAGGCAGCAACATATTGTACAACAGGCTGTGTTCTGTGTAAATTCAATTTCTGACACTACTAATTTAATAGATTTTTTTTCTTCTGATATCTGGACTATCTGCTTTATTGTATACAAATGCATGCAATGATAATGACCCATGAAGTGGGAGTGCCTCATCCTGTAGACAAATGTGCTATCTGATGAAAAAAAAGTTCCAGCCCACATGCGGACATAAACACACAATAAGACAAACATAACAAACCAAATACAACAGATTATAAACTATAGTGAGTCATTTTGTTTTTACTAAAGCCTGTAGGTTTGTACGTGAACTAATAAGGAACCCGACATATTCAAATAACTGTCAAGCCATGAATAGATTTAACTCTCCTGGCCCTGGTCTTGGCCCAAAGAATAAAGAGGAACCCCATTCACGTGGCCTCAACACCAGCAGGGAGGAAATTTGATATCAAGTGCTGTATGAGTTGGGGGGCAGGCAAAGGTGGGGGCCTGGTCGTACTGATTCCCGGTATCACACACTGGCTCTTGGGGCGTGGAACGTCACTTCACTGGCAAGGAAAGAATCTGAGCTGGTGTGTGAGGTGGAGCGGTGCCAACTATATATAGTTGGGCTCACCTCCACACAGCGTAGGCTCTGGAACCCTGGAACTCCTGGAGAGGAGCTGATCTCTCTCATACTCTGAGGCTACGGCTACACGAAAACGTTTTTCACTGTAAACGATACTTTTTCTTATCGTTTGGCTGTCGCGGCCACACGGAGCCGGCGTTCCCACTACCCCAAAACGATAGTTTTGGAGAACGGGTTCCAGAGTGGGAAGATCTGAGAACGGCGTCATTTCGTTTCCATTGTTACAGCCAAAACGGATTCGTTTACATCTGCGTCACAGCCACATGGCTAACGCAGTGACGTATACACATACGTCAGTGACCAGAACAAAAAGCGGCTTCCATTCAAAATCCGTAAGAAGAAGACAACACAACAAGGACAGACAGCGATCATCATGGACCCCACAACATTGATAGCAGCACTGCTGCAGACACTGCTAACTACATTGTTCTTCTTGGGGTCTTCAATGCTAAGGACAATAATAGAGTGACCTGGAGGTGTGTAACTGGGAGAAATGGCCTCCCTGATCTGAACGCAAGCAGGGTTTTCTTTTTAGACTTCTGTGCCATTCATGGATTGTTCATTACAACACCATGTTTGAGCATAAGGTGGTACCTGGTATACCTGGTACTAAGGTACTTTAGGCCAAAGGTCAATGATCGACTTTGCTGTCATATCGTCAAACCTGCGGCCATATGTCTTGTATAGTCCAAAGGGGTGAAGAAAGGGGTAGAGCTGTCAGCTGATCACCAGCTGGTGGTGAGTTAGACTATCACCATTCATCACCATTCCTGTTTGTGATTTTCATTGGCAGGATTTCAAGGCATAGTCGGGGAGAGGAGGGTGTCTGATTTGGATGTGGTTCTGTAGGATACTTCAAGCCATGACCTTCAGCTGTCGGGATTAAAAATGTAGCTCTTCCAAACCCAAGGCCATGGTTCTTAACTGGAAAAAGGTGGAGTGCTCCCTTCAGATCAGGGATGAGTCTCTGCCTCAAGCAGACGTATTTAAGTATCTCAGGATCCTGTTCACAAGTGTTGGGAAGTTGGAGCAACAGTAACAGCGGCTTGTCCATCTTTGTACCAACTCATACCTATAGTCACGACATCTGGATTGTGAGGTCGCAGATACAAGCAGCTGATTTGAGTTTCCTCCAGGTGTGGCTGGGCTCCGCCTTAGAGATAGGTGGAGGAGCTCGACCATTCGGAAGGAGGTCGGAGTAGAGCCGTTGCTGCTCCACATTGAAAGGAGTCAGCTAAGGTGAACCACCTGCCCGAACCGGGCATCTGATAAGGATGCCTCCTGGTCGCCTCCCTTCTGAGGTTTTCTGGGCTCATCCAACTGGGAGGAGACCCCACAGTAGACTCGTAACAAGCAGGAGGGATTACATGTCCCATTTAGCCTGGGAATACTCCAGGATCCCCCAGGATAGTGGCTCTGGGAAGAGGGATTTTCTGGATTTCCCTCCTGGACCTGCCCCCACAATCTGACCTCAGATAAGCGGACAGTATTGAATGTTTCGATACAATCTGTTGGTTTCCTTAGCGAGGAAATAGTTTTTTAATTGGCTCTGTATTTATGAATTGGACTAATTTTGAATTTAATTAATTGGATTTGATTGGATTATGATTACAGTCAGTGGGGTCACATGGCTCTGAAAGGATCAGATTATTGGCTAAATTACAATCAGACTGAGCTGAGAAAGGGTAATTCTCCTTGGATATATGGCGGTGAATGAATCGAATCATTGGCACAAAGCATGTCATACCCCGGTATGATAGGTGGCGCTGTACCCATTCCATCTGTTGCTAATAGAGCCACTTCCTGTTGACCTCTTCACCACCAACAACAACAACAAACTCAGGCATTGGAGAAAGATGGAGAACGCAGAGCCAGATGAAGCTACGTCCCTCTACATTTGGTCTGTGATGAGCTGCTTGTTGCACAAACTCGATGCCCAACGGAGCATTCTCCATCGCGTTGTTTCTTTCTTTCTGACGGCGACAACAACAGGAATATCGTCTCCTTTGACTTCCGGGTCACGACCCCGGGAAAACATCTGGAGCATGCGCAGAACGCAAAGTCTAATTCACCACGTGCTTCAGCGTCTACAAGCAGGTTTAGAGTGACTTTAACCCAGTTATCTCGGGGTCTGAATCCGATCCGATCCAATTTCTTGTCAGATTAAGGTGTCTACATGCACTTAATAACTCAGTCTGATTGGAATTTAGCCAATAATCCGATGCTTTCAGTGCCATGTGACCCCACTGAGTGAATTGGGCTTGACTTGGACTGTATCATTGAAGTGCCTTGAGATGGCATTTGTTGTGATTTGGTGCTATATAAATAAACTGAGCTACACTGAAAGGAATTGAATGGATGGATGAATAACTGTAACATGTCCCCTGCTTCTCAAACTATCCACTCAAATGTATGACCATGATCTTTGTTAGAAAAGTTTGACACATCTGATGAAGTCATCCTTAAAATGTTTAGCAATTCACATTTGATTATGTCGCATTTCTAGTTTGTACCCGATTAAAATGGTACAATGGACAGTTGTAAAGATTGTGAGCTTATAAACTGGTCACTGACACTTCCTCAAATCAAATTTTGAAGACTGCTTAGTTGGCATGCGGTCAGCAGCAGAGGAACCCAGTGGATCCTGGCAGATTGATGATGATGCAATTTATGTTTCAAAGGTTTTGTGGCTGACTGGATGACAAAGCATTCATTTTTAGATCGGATTTGATGCAAGTATAACCTTTTGGACCTTCATAGGCTGAACCCATATAATACATTTCTTGGCCTTTTTTGCTTTGGCTTTTGATGCTTTTAGATGTTACAGTAGAGATGACAGGTGAATACGGAGAGATACTGAATATCATGTTCACAGTCAGCTCTATATAGTTTTATATTTAACACCAAATAGAATCAAATAGATTATGTATAGGCTTAAGTGATAAGAAATTGGTAACATTTAGGGAATACATCCAAGATGTATGGTGGTTTGCACATGTATTAGCTGGACCACGTCTCTCTCAACCCGGCCTCCTGTGTCCAGCCCATAGATTTTGAGCTGACCCGTTCCTTCATGCTGACTGTGGAGGCAGAGAATGAGGTCCCACTGGCACGCGGCATCCACCTGCCTCGCCAGTCTACAGCAACTGTCTCTGTACGAATCCTGGACGTCAACGAGAGACCAGAATTCAGCCCAAACCCCAAATCCATTAAACTGGAGGAAGGTCTGCCTGCCGGGTCTTTGCTCACCACATTCACCGCCCAGGATCCAGATCGCTTCATGAGACAAACTGTCCGGTATGAAACCCACAAATAAGCTAATTAAATGTGTGTGTGTGTGTGTGTGTGTGTGTGTGTGTGTGTATATATATACGTATATATATATATATATATATATACATAAAAATTCCCTTTACATAGATATGTATATATATATAAAGGGAATTTTTATGTAAGAATCGATTATTAACACCTTTATTAATTAATGGTACCTAAATGTCCTAACTATATATCTTCATCTAGCTTGAATTATTTGATAAGATTAGGTACAAAGTTTGTATTCAAATGGAACATTGCTAACAATTCTTCTGGAACAGTAAGTGGTGCTGCCAACAAATCTAAATGAAATAACCTGAAAGTTCAACAAGAAAGGCAGATAATATCCATTAATAATATTCATTTAATGTATACAAAAAATATGATTTATGATGATTGTTTAGGGTTACATTAAGAGATTTTTTTTATTGTTATCGTTGTTTGAGGATCCTTCAAAAAGCATGAAATATTCATGAATATGGAGATGTTTTCCTGCAAATGTTCTCTGACTCTGAGGTTGTAAAGACTAATTTGTCAGATGGAATTGAAGAGTGACACGAGGACTGTCCCAGCTCTGTTTTCATGTTGAAGCTGATCTGGAGAAAAATGTGCTCAACAACGAGCAGAGAAGAAAGCCTGCAGGACTGCTGCTTTCTTCTGCATCCTAAAAACAGCGCCGAAGTCTTTGTAGCCTAGCAACAGCCAATGGTGGATGCAAATTTTGCTCACAAAAACATGCAAGTGCACGTACATTCGTGATCAAATACATAAAGCGAGTGTTTTGTGCACCATAGAGTGGGGCAACTGAACATTTTGTTTTCTGATTTTCTTTTTTTGGTGCTTACTGTTTGGTTGTTGCTGCTGCTCCTGCATTAGTTCATGACTGCGTAACAGTGCCTTTTGACCATTTATCCTATCAAATAGAAACATACAAAATATCAACTCCTCTGTGTGGCGCCTGTGTGGCCTCTTTTTCTTTGTGCCACCTGATCGTTTGAGGTTTTAACCACAACAGCAATGCAGCTTTTTTTAACCATTTCTGTTCAATGAATACATTTCATCAGCAATTTACAGTCGTTTTCCGTTTGGTAGTTTGTTGTAGGCTATATGTTTTCATGGAAACATATATTAAGCATTGAATTTTTCATTCTGAGAAGAGCAGGATTTTCTCTCTTGGTGAAGATGAATGAATGAGTCGTGGCTGAAGTGCTGCAACTCCCCAGTAGCTGCTTGGCCTCTCTCCAGGTAAGCAGATAAAGAAGCTTCTCATAAAGGTGGCTTCTCATGCTGCCTCTCCCTGTCTCTGAACACAGGTACTCCAAGATGTATGACCCTGCCAACTGGCTGGAGATTGACCCGGTTAATGGACGGATTTCCACCATTGCCATCCTTGATCGAGAGTCTCCCTACATCAAGAACAACATGTACAATGTTACTTTCATGGCGTCTGATAATGGTGAGGCACGTTGGCTGTGTTAGCCCCACCCCTCACACAGAGGTGTTTGTGTTCACTTTGGTTCTGTTTCTGCAGTAGTTCTGATTTCACTTAGTCATCTTCTGCAGAGTCTCTGTGAAGCTCCACAGAAACAGCAGCAAGGGAAGCTGTGAGATAATCTTCAGCTGATATTGCAGAGTTCCAGTGAATCACACCCGATATTATTCACACGTTCATCCAGTATATTATCTCTAATGCACTGCAGCTGTTGAATCAGTTGATCAGGAAGGCTTCTCTTGAATCGTTTGCCTGGAAACGTATCATTTGAGCTGCAGACATTCTTCTGTTCTTTAAGCAGCAACTCAACTAGTGTTGCTGAAGTCCATCAGAAATGAAGCCGCATTCTGTCTTCTGCTGCTACTCATATCCTGACATCATATATCCTGAACTGTAATAACCTGAACAAACAGGACTAAATGATCATTACTGCTCAGTTAAGATGATAACTGGGAACTGGCCCTTAAACATAATCCTATCTGTGCGTAGCTTGGGGACTACAGAAGAATTTATATGAGGCTGCACTTCCCACAACATGGAGATTAACATATATATACAAAGACACCAAAGTCAGTTTACAGTAGGATAACACATCACAGCAACACTGAATTAGTGTAACTGATGGACAATGCTGTTGGTGTCATGCACATCAGCTATCCTAATGTAATTACACTTGATTTATGGTAGGATTGCACTGACCTGTCATTGATTTGTAAATGAGATGTTTTCCAGTTTTCCTGTATTTTGTGCATCATAATGCTTTATAGCCGTGGGAATAAGGATTCTCTGTTCAAAGTGGAAGCAGCAGCTCAATCCACCGACTCTCCCCTGTGTGCAGAGAGCCTGCTGTGCTCTGCGCTTCCTGCTCACTGATCGTCCGAGCACACCCCCAGCTAACGAGCATCATCTTTTCACTATGACACATTTCTGCTTTTACGATATATGCTACATCCAGATATCTGCTGAGAGGCATTTTGCTGGTGTTTTCTGACATAACAAACCTTGATTTTCACTTAAAGTTACTTAATATTCTATGCTCCTTTGCAGTTTACATCCTTTAAAAAATGATTTGTTGGGGACAGATTAACAAACCAAATTCAGTTTGACACAGTGCAGCAGGAGTCAAACACCAGAGTGCATGATTAACTAACCCAACTATGACACACTCATGTTTTGAATAACAACAAAACTGTATGGCTTTGAGGCTATGATGTCACCAGCAGTCATATGACAAAACAACATAGTTGTAGTTCCTGTCACTGATGATTTTAAGCATAGAAAAGAATAGAGGTAATGTCTGTAATTGTGTTAAGGGTTCATGTGCTCTGGAACTGTTTTTGTTCTTGTTCTTAATAAGATTTATATTTCCCTTTGAAGCAGGATTGTGTGTAGTATTTCTGAGAAGTCAGTGTCTTATCTGTAGCAGGCAGCCTTAGTTTGAAGAATCTAAAAAGGAATCCAGCCTAGCTCAAAAGCTCCTGAGAACAGGGCTGTTAAAAGAGGATTTTTCTTCAGACTTTATCACTCCACTTCCTACACTGCAGCACATCTGAGTAGCAACACGGTCTGGATGGCTACATGAATGAGTGTTACGGGTTACTATTAATTTTTTCTGAGTGTTAAGTTGTTTCAGCTAAAGCTAAAGCTAGCCTTCCACTAGCTTTAGCTGAACTCACTTACCATGAAACCTTTTGATTCTCCAGAACCTGAATGGTGCAGGTAATTCAGGTAAAACACTGAATACTGATAAGTATAACGCACAACCACACCAAAAAAGAAAGTAGAAGAATATTTTTAAAAAGATGGAAAATGTCCCTTTTAGGGCTTTTGTTTACCTTGTTATGTAGCATGTAGTCTTTAGTTTCCTGTAGTCTTTAGTTTCCTGTAGTCTTTAGTTTCCTGTAGTCTTTAGTTTCATGTAGTCTTTAGTTTCCTGTAGTCTTTAGTTTCATGTAGTCTTTAGTTTCCTGTAGTCTTTAGTTTCCTGTAGTCTTTAGTTTCCTGTAGTCTTTAGTTTCATGTAGTCTTTAGTTTCCTGTAGTCTTTAGTTTCATGTAGTCTTTAGTTTCCTGTAGTCTTTAGTTTCCTGTAGTCTTTAGTTTCATGTAGTCTTTAGTTTCATGTAGTCTTTAGTTTCCTGTAGTCTTTAGTTTCATGTAGTCTTTAGTTTCCTGTAGTCTTTAGTTTCATGTAGTCTTTAGTTTCCTGTAGTCTTTAGTTTCCTGTAGCCTTTAGTTTCCTGTAGTCTTTAGTTTCATGTAGTCTTTAGTTTCCTGTAGTCTTTAGTTTCCTGTAGTCTTTAGTTTCATGTAGTCGTTAGTTTCATGTAGTCTTTAGTTTCCTGTAGTCTTTAGTTTCATGTAGTCTTAAGTTTCATGTAGTCTTTAGTTTCCTGTAGTCTTTAGTTTCATGTAGTCTTTAGTTTCATGTAGTCTTTAGTTTCCTGTAGTCTTTAGTTTCATGTAGTCTTTAGTTTCCTGTAGTCTTTAGTTTCATGTAGTCTTTAGTTTCCTGTAGTCTTTAGTTTCATGTAGTCTTTAGTTTCATGTAGTCTTTAGTTTCCTGTAGTCTTTAGTTTCATGTAGTCTTTAGTTTCCTGTAGTCTTTAGTTTCATGTAGTCTTTAGTTTCATGTAGTCTTTAGTTTCCTGTAGTCTTTAGTTTCATGTAGTCTTTAGTTTCCTGTAGTCTTTAGTTTCATGTAGTCTTTAGTTTCATGTAGTCTTTAGTTTCCTGTAGTCTTTAGTTTCATGTAGTCTTTAGTTTCATGTAGTCTTTAGTTTCCTGTAGTCTTTAGTTTCATGTAGTCTTTAGTTTCATGTAGTCTTTAGTTTCATGTAGTCTTTAGTTTCCTGTAGTCTTTAGTTTCCTGTAGTCTTTAGTTTCATGTCGTCTTTAGTTTCCTGTAGTCTTTAGTTTCATGTAGTCTTTAGTTTCCTGTAGTCTTTAGTTTCCTGTAGTCTTTAGTTTCCTGTAGTCTTTAGTTTCATGTAGTCTTTAGTTTCCTGTAGTCTTTAGTTTCCTGTAGTCTTGGCCTGTCCAGGGTGTACCCCGCCTCTCGCCCAATGACAGCTGGGATAGGCTCCAGCCCCCCCACGACCCGACCGACGGATTAAACGGGTATAGAAAATGGATGGTTTTCATCTTATACTTCAACCTGATCATCAGCCGATGGAAATCAGCTTCACTTCACTGTCGTGCAATGAACATGTTGTTGACTGTATGTTTAATGAACAGTAAAAGATGAAATACTGAACACTCAGTCATTCCTTTTTATTTCTGGTGTTTAGGCATCCCCCAGGCAAGTGGGACAGGCATACTTCAGATGTACCTCCTCGACATTAATGACAACGCACCTCATGTCTTCCCCCCTGAGTTGGAAATGTGTGAGAGGCCAGATCCTAACAGCATCAACATCACTGCGAGTGACCCTGACCTAAGCCCAAATGCTGGACCCTTTGCTTTCGAGCTGGCCAATCATCCATCAGACGTACGTCGAAACTGGACCCTCCATCGCCTCAGTGGTTAGTATGAGACAATATTTTAGAGTTTGCAAGGTTTTCATCATCAACTTTTGTTCATTCTCCTGTTTTTTATTTGTTTCTGCTCAAAAGAAAAAAGCAGAATTCCTTAAAAGATATTACATAAGGTTATTGTAAGACTGCAGCTGCCTCATGACTGTCTCAGACTTCCAACAACTTATAGCAGTGGTTCCCAAACTCTCTCTGCTGGGCCCCCCTTTGGTACATAAGAACATTTTTGGGCTATTGTAATTCCTCCGCTATTGTGTGCAGCTTTTCACACTGTGCCACTCGATAGGCAACTTTATATGAGGCAAATTGCTTTGGCACATTTGGCAATGCTTCATCCTCTGCTTTGCGATTACATGGGATTCCCATCAAAAACTTGTCCCTGCGCCCTTCACTTTGGGAACCACTGACTTCGAGGCATTTCTTAAGTTTTTGAGACTGTTGTCGGAACTCTGCAATTCCAAAGCAGAAATGCTCAGCCATGGTGCTGACAGCTTATTTTGGTCTTTTAGTACATAAAAACACCAGATGAACATGTCACAGAATGTCAAGTGAATTGCTGAATAATTTTGCTGCGAATCTTTTACAGTGGAGTTTTCACGAGAAAATTGAGGTTTTTTTAACACCGAGCTAATTAAAGAGACTGTGTTACTCTCAATGGCCTCTTACTTACACAAATATTATTGCACTTACAAGCAAAGTCATTGTGAAGACCCCCCCCCATTCATGCATACCTGCCCTACATGCAGTTCAGACTTGTGTCCTGCACTAGTGAATGTAAATGTTATTTTTCCAACCTTGTACTGCTATTGTCGCAACTCTTTTAGAAGTGACCAGCGAGCTCATTCAGACGAGAAGCTGAAAGGTTCGGTTGCCAAGCGAAGACATGTCTGAAAAGGCCCAAAAGACAAGATTGGGAAAAACAACTTGACAACACTAATAAATTGATGAGGAATTGTCTTTATTTCATTCAATCCTTTTGTCAAAGGCTCCTTATAATGGCACTACTTCAGTAACTACATAGCTGGTGAAGTGGCAATGCTGACGGCAGCAGCTTCTCTAATAACCATCATTACTACACGTGTGCAGTAGTGGGTAAGTCAGAGTGTCCATAAGAGAGGAATCAGTGTTTCAATGTATCTGCCTTCTCCTCTTCATCTTATCAAATTCTAGGTGACTATGCCCAACTTAGGCTGCGCATTGGCTCTCTGACCAGTGGGATCTATGAGGTTCCCATCATGATCACAGACTCTGGCAACCTGCCCATGTCAAACACATCCGTCCTGAGGGTCAAGGTCTGCCAGTGTGATCACCATGGAGACTGTGTGGACATGGAGAGGATCATCGCAGCCGGACTGGGCACCGGAGCCATCATCGCTATCCTCATCTGTATCATCATATTATTGGGTGAGCCTTTCTCTCTCACACACTCATTGTCAGGGACAAGAACAAAGAAGCAGGGCATTTAGAAAAAAAATATAGAAACAAGAAAACAACGAGTTTCTATGATAGTAACACTTGGGCCCGTAAAACAAGAACAAAACAATCTTCAACTAAGGCACCAACATGGGAAACTCAAGCACTAACTGACCCACCAGGCTGGACATATACTGGCTGATCAGGCCATTCAGACACAATAGGGGGAAATTAGAGACAAACTACTGAAATAAACTACAACAAGAGTGCTAAATTGTAACCTATGAGGAGAAAAAAGATAAACAATCCAACCTCTCCCAGTAAAAGTGGAAAAGAAGAGAAAATCAAAAAACTCCTAGAAAAACCTTAGCCAGCAAACAATAGTTCAGTCGGAGTGAGCAAGAAAACAAACCCTAACACAGGGATGTGAAATACAACTTTAGACCCTTTGTTATGACATGAGCTCTGGTTGACATAAATGGAGCCGTTCAACCAGAATGAATAATCAGGGGTAAAGGGCCTTAGTCAGGTGACCAACAAGCAAATAACAACAATGAAAGAGATCAAGGGTGACGAACCCTATCAAAGCAGTATATCAATTCTCCTGGTTTCATTGTCTCCACTGCTTACTCTTTGCTTTAAATAACGGAGGACATGCAGCAACATGATAGATAGCATTACATTTTTCTGCCTTATTTGCACAAATTATGTAAAAAAAATAAATAATTAGACACCGCACCTAATTGTAGCCCCTTTCACACTGAGACCCGCTACCTTAGCGGGTCCAAATTGCACCTTTGGTGTGTTGGTGACCCGTGTCGCCTGAAGCCGAGTTCAGGGGGCGTGGCCTAGTGGCAGAGCGTCACACGAAACGCATAAAATGCTGGGCGTGTACAATGACGTAGGCACAAGCCATGCGTCGGAGGTAGGGTTAAATACAGAGTGGCTTCCTCCCCAGATGGCGTGGCACATATGTCAAAATATGGCCAGTCCAATCGCCCTCTGCCACTCCTGCCGTTGTGGTCATTAACCGCATGGAACTTCTTTCTCATGGCTTTCAGTTTGTTGGTCACCTGCGTCTTGCGGCGTGGGAAACCGCGCTCTCCCATCTTTCTCGCCAGCCCTTCCAGCAGAGGTCCATCTTTCACCGTCCACCGACATGTGGCGGTAAATAACGTCCTCTGCTCGGAGGCTGAGGAGCTCGCGGACCTCCTTGTCTCCCCAGTTGGCCATCTTCAAAAATGTCTCGAACTTGATGTAAAACAGAGTGAAACTTGTCCTCATCTGTCGCTGTTGTTCTAAATCAGCTGTCCATTCTGTCTTTTAAACTCCTCACGCCACCCCACGCCCACGTCCGACCCGCGTCAATTGCTTTCACATCAAACTCGGCTCGGCAAAAAGACTAGGGTCCGACGCGGGTCGAAAGGCGAGTCGAGTTGACGCGGCAGCCCGGGTCGGCAGTGTGAACGCAACAGCGGACACGCTAAATTCGCGGATTAAATGCGGGTTATTCCTCAGTGTGAAAGGGGCTAATGTTGCAGCAATCCATGGAGTGAGCTCATCTGGATAGTTCTATCATTTATTCTCCATGTTGCAGTCCCCACTCTGCCACCTAGGCCCTTTTTAGGCGAGTCAAAAAACACACTAACATCTGCTAACATCCTTCTTTTGAGTGCAACTTGAAAATGTTTAAACGGCATTCTGTCCCACATCAAATGACTGTAGCAGACAGGGTGTTGTTGGCTCCAGCAATGGGAAAAAACGCTGGGGCACACTCTTATTTTCCATGTGAATGCTGCAGTTGGGGCTACAAGAGTTGAGAACAGCTCACTCTCTCTTTATGGAGGCACACATTTACCGCCTGGAACATCTGACATCAACCATTCAACAAGAGACAAGATTGATGGATCTTACCTGACACTCTCAGCCGCACTTGTGAGGCTGACGTCTGCAGTCCGGTAAAACATAATTACTTAGTCTAATTATATGAGAAATCCAGGCTGATAAGAAATTGCTGTCAAACACAGCCTGTAGGTGGAATTGTAACATGGGTTGTGCGAACTCTGCACAGGGCTTTTTGCTTCATGGGTCCTCACTGTTGGCTCGCTGTAAATCTGATCTAAATCTGATCTATATGTAATCTGTACCTGATTCTTAGGAAATAAACACACCTGACATATGTTACGGTTTGAGGATACTTAAAGTGATTATTCCAAACAGAGTAACTGAAGAACTGAGGGAATCCTCCCCAACTCTGAGATTGTGCTCTGGAACTGAGGTATAATATATGTTTTCATCCCTGAAAACTATACATTAACGCCTGTAAAACAAGACTCCTGAAGCATATTACTGAATGTGTGTCGACATTTCTGCTAAGTGTGTACTAGAGGCACAGCATCACTGTACTGTGTCAGTGTGTGCAGTGAAAATAGTTGGGGTTTCCTACTTCAAATTATTTTTGTTTTGGAGAGCTTCCTGGATTCATCATGATATCCATTTGAGGTACTCTTTGAATGAGGTAGCATAAACTTGGATGTCAAAAAAACTCTAAGGCACTCTCTTATTAAAGATCACTTAAAATGCCCTTATTTTAACACCAACACGTTGCAGCTTGCTCGCCTTCTTCAGGGAGTCAAACAGAGCAGGGATGGAGACTGGAGTCACACTTAAAGGCCTCTGTATGCTTCTCCGTCGCTATCCGCCAATCCGACTCCGTGGTCACGCAGGGGCTGTTAAACCTTTCAAAGTTCCCCGTCGGGCTGTCGGATACTCAAAACAGTTCCCCTCCCGATCAGCAGGCGGCGCTACGTTAGACGACCCAATCTGGCGACGTCTATCGTGAAAGTGGTTGATTGGTTGTTCACCTTCCGGCTCCGTTCCACTCCTCACAGTGAACGATGGCAACCCAGAGAGAAAGACTGTTGTTGGAGTTGGAGCTTGCTGAAATTGAAATGCAAATAATTTTGACCAAATGTTGACCGGCACACAGTAAACTCTTTCAGAAATGGCTGTGTTGTTGTTCTGAGAGGAAGGAGCTCAACCGGAAAAGTGATTCCGGAAATGATGTTGTTAGCCGACCAATCACAACCCTTGCGGTCTCCATCAGTCTCCGTCTCCTCGACGGATAGATAGATAGGAATGTTGGCCAACGCACGCAAGCAATGGAGAGCGTCTCCGGGAGGGTTTCCGACAACGGAGAGGGCTCTCCTTTCACGGACGACTGTAAATCAGGCTTTAGTCGCACAAACAAAGACTCCAGACTTGACTTCAGACTTGCCCTCAATAGACTTGAGACTTGACTTGGACTCGAGGTTTGGGACTCGTAAACAATCTTCATTTCATGAAATTATTGTTTCTGATCTTTATTTCATTCATTCCGATGTATGACAAGGCTGATGGCAGGCTGAGCGCAACATAGCCTACGTCCAACTTCATCAGGCACCTGAAAACGCACAAGGACAGGTCAGCCTCTCTGTGATGTGAACGGGAAACTTTCGCGTATCGACAGGTACCGCTAGCAAGCTAATCAAAGTAAACAGTGTTGTTAACCCCTTAAAGTGATACTCCGGAGTAGATTCAACCTGGGGTCATTTGAACCGTGATATCCAGCCAAGTAGCCCACCCGCAGTTTTTTCGATATTGGCTGAACATCAGCTGAATTACTGAGTTATCCCGAATAGCTTCGTACAAGGGTTAATGGATCCTGGCAGTATCTCCAAAATTACCACACTAAAATCACATGCTATGACACCAAACCCTAACCCTAACCCTACAGCAGGTTTCTTCCTGTTAAAAGGGAGTCGTTTCTCTCCACAGTCGCCTCAGGCACGCTCAGGCCGGGAGATTGGACCGAAAAACAAAAAGTTTTCAGTGCGATCTGTTGGTTTTCTTAGCTAGGAAATTGTTTTTGAATTGGCTCTATATGAACGAATTGGATTATTTTATGAATTATGATTATTATTAATTAATTGAATTCCAATTGGCTTGAATTGGACTTACTATCTAAGTGCCTTGAGATGACATTTGTTGTATTTGGCGCTATATAAATAAAAATGAATTGAATTGAATAGTTTGATGTTTTTGTTCAGTTAAAGTTTTTGTTTTAATAATTTCTTTTTGCACAAGAGGATTTGCTCCTTTTGTGTTAATTGATTGGGGGGGTAGCAGCAGGTGGGAAGCTGCAGAGAAGTGTGTAAGACTACAACTCTGCATCCTGGTCTGAACCCTGGGTTGTCATGTTTTAGGGTGGCAACTAAATTCTTCCATATTTCTAGAAATGAGAGCTGCTCCTTCCAAAGTGGGATGGATGCCGTCTCTCCTCATCAGACCAGGTTTTCTCCAGAAAGATTGCCAGTTATCTCTGTAGCCCACGTTGTTTGCTGGACACCATCTAGACAACCAGCGATTGTAGGACGACATGCGGCTAAACATGTCATCACTGGTCAGATTTGGCAGGGGTCCAGAGAAAACTACGGAGTCCCACATTGTTTTGGCAAAATTACACACCGATGCAACATTAATTTTAGTGACCTCCGATTGGCGTAACCGGGTGTCATTAACGCCGACGTGAATAACTATTTTACCATATTTACGTTTATCCTTAGCCAGCAGTTTTAAATAGGATTCTACGTCGCCCGCTCTGGCCCCTGGAATGCATTTGACTATGGCCGCTGGTGTCTCTAATGCCACGTTTCTGACTATGGAGCTGCCAATTACCAGGGTTTTGTCCTCAGCGGGTGTGTCGCTGAGTGGGGAAAATCTGTTAGAAGCGTGGACAGGTCGATGGTGAACAACGGGCTTGACTTTAGAGCTATGCCTCTTCCTGACAGTCACCCAGCCACGTTGTAATCCTGGCTGCTCAGGTTCTGCTAGGGGGAGGCTAATTGAGCTAGCTACGCTAGGTGGCTCCACACTGGCAAAAGGGACCTGGCTCGCTATCGGTTGATTTTCAACAGTGCAGAGCCGAGCTTCCAATTCAGATAACCTCGCCTCCAAAACTACAAAAAGACTACATTTGTTACATGTACCATTATCGCTAAAGGAGGCAGAGGAGTAACTAAACATCTGACACACAGAGTAGGTGAAAGCAGGAGATGGAGGGAGAGAACCGGTAGCCATGCTACGCTACAGAACCAGACACACCTTTAAAAAGTGAGAATAAAGATTAAAGATCTGTAGGAGTGTGTTAGAACAGAACGGTAAGCCATAGAGTTTAACTATGCAAAATTGTGTAAGTTATAGATCGAAATAAAGTGATTATCAGTACTCCAAGCGGAGCAAGAAATTCCACAGTGCACAAGCAAGGTAACAGGAAGTGATGCAACATATACGTTTATATATAACTGTTTACAAATATAACTCCTCATTCAGGCTTAGAATTTGTGGCCTGTGATCGAAATATACAAAAAGCCTCTCTTTAGTGGAGTTACCTTTGCCTATCTCCTTCTTTAAAAGAAAAGGGGAATATGATCAATCCTAAAGTCTTGTAATGTAGATATTTCACTATTACGGAGATCCAAGAAGTGTCTGGCCAGAAGATAGTTAACATGACCTGCAAAAAAAAAAATAGCATATTTATGTTCTTCTAGTATATCTGTAGATGTAACAAAAACTTGGCATCTTAGACAGTCTAGTCTGTAGATGATAAAAGACATTTTGCCATTTATAAAATGCTTAATTGTAAACTCCATCCATCCATCATCCATCCATCATCCATCCATCCATCCATCCATCCACCCATCCATCATCCATCCATCATCCATCCATCCATCATCCATCCATCCATCCATCCATCCATCATCCATCCATCCATCCATCCATCCATCAATCCATCCATCCATCCATCATCCATCCATCCATCCATCCATCCATCCATCCATCCATCCATCATCCATCCATCATCCATCCATTCATCCATCATCCATCCACCATCCATCCATTCATTCATCATCCACCATCATCCATCCATCCATCCATCCATCCATCCATCCATCCATCCATCCATCCATCATCCATCCATCATCCATCCATCCATCCATCCATCCATCCATCCATCCATCCATCCATCCATCATCCATCCATCCATCCATTCATCATCCACCATCATCCATCCATCCATCTATCCATCCATCCATCCATCCATCCATCCATCCATCCATCCATCCATCCATCATCTTCCGCTTCTCCGGGGATCAATCATTTAGTAGGAGTTGACACAATTGCTGAATTTCCAGAAAAACTTCAGGTTTTAGGGGTTCTTTCTGAAATCGCCCATAGGTTTTACAGGCATTCTTTTCCAGGCGTCTTAGGTCTAAATGGGTTAAATAAAACACTTCCGGGCTTTGACCAATATGTTAAGTGCAACACCAGAAATGAGAGACTTCTGGATAAATGTTATGGCAATGTTAAGCAGGCATACACTGCCAAAGCCAGACCACCACTTAAAGACTCGGATCCCAACGTAATTCACCTGCTCCCCACATACCGCTCTGTCTTTAAATCAACTAAACCTGAAATACACACAGTCAAGTTATGGACAAGTGAAAAATCTGAGGAATTAAAGGGCTGTTTCCTCAGCACTGACTGGGACGTTTTCCTTAAAGACGCTGACATAGACATTGCGACGGAATCCATCACTGATTATATCAATTTCTGTATTGATACTGTCATACCGTCCAAAACTGTTAAACGGTATCCCAACAACAAACCGTATTTTAATAAGGATATTAACGAGTGTATCAAAAGGAAAAGAGCTGCTTTTAAGGTGGGGGATAAGGTGGAAATTCGCGCGGCCCAAAAGGATTTGAACTTTCACATAAGCACAGCGCGTCGGCAACACAAGGAGCATGCGGAACAAGACCTGGCAGAATGCAATGGAAAGAAGCTGTGGGACTCGATCAGACAAATGACAAATATGACTGCAAAAAGGAAGCCCTTGTCTGCTCTGAATGAAAGTGTTAGGGCAAACGAACTGAATAATTTCTATATGCGTTTTAATGTGGATAATAGTGCAGAATGTGCAGAGGTTTTGGAAAATGTAATATGTGATATGAATGCGCACAGGATTGAAATTAAGCTGGATACTGTAGTTAAAACTTTTAAAGGTATAAACACTAAAAAGGCAACAGGGCCAGATGGTCTGTCTGCCTTTATCCTGAAGTCGTTTGCAGACGAATTATCTCCAGTTTGGCAAAAATTATTTCAACTATCTATTGACTCCCACATTATTCCAAAGTTATGGAAGACTTCCATCATTTTACCGATTCCTAAAAAGGCTAGTCCTCAAGAGGATAATGACTACCGGCCCGTGGCCCTCACCTCAAACGTTTTTAAATCCTTTGAGAAAATAATGATCGGAAAACTTCGCACAGACGTGCAACCAGCTCTTGATACATATCAGTTTGCCTACACTGAGAACCGCAGCACAGGAGATGCCATAGCAACAATAATGCATCTGGTGCTTAAACATCTTGAAAACCCCGCAGGTTATGCCAGACTTCTTTTTGTTGATATTAGTTCCGCTTTTAAATCTTATCCAGCCACACATTCTTCTTGAAAAATTAACTCAGCTGAATGTTAACCCGTTTTTAATTAGGTGGTATTATTCTTTTTTATCAAATAGGCCACAACAGGTCAAGTTCAATTTTACTTTGTCTGATATAACCTCCTGCAGTATTGGCGCGCCCCAAGGTTGCGTCAGCTCACCATTTTTGTTTACGCTATACACTAACGACTGTGTCAGTTCTGGGCCAAATCAATACATTGTCAAATTCTCAGATGATACTGTTATTCTTAGCCTGCTCACTAAACATGATGATTTGAACATTCACCAAACAGCAATAGATACGTTTGTTAATTGGTGTGATTCACACTTCCTACATATTAATGCAAAAAAAACAGTAGAGATGGTGTTCAATCCTAAATCCCTCTGTGGCCAGGGTACAGTGGCTGTACATGGCCAGGCTATTGATCAGGTGAACACTTTTAAGTACCTGGGGGTGCATGTAGACAGCGATCTCAGCTGGCGTACCCAGGTGACCAATGTCTGTGCCAGAATACACCAGCGTCTACATTTTCTGTGCAGACTTCGAGTCTTTGGAGTATGTAAAAACATCATGTTAATCTTCTACAGAGCCACGATAGAGTCTGTTCTCCGTTATGGGATTACCTGCTGGTTTGGCAATCTCACGGTAAAACACAGGGCAGAAATCTCAAGCCTCATTAAAACAGCAGGCAGGATTATGGGGGTGATGGGACAGGGGCAGTGGGTTAGGACATCCAATGTTTCTGAGCCTGTACTTTACAATTTTATGGTTGTCTGTTTTGTCTGTTGGTGTTGTCCTCTTATGTGTTTTTATGGTGCTGTAACCTCCCTGTCTCCGAGACAAATTTCTCCCTTGTGGAGACTAATGAAGAAACCTAACCTAACCTAACCTAACCTAAAAGCTGCATAAGAGATTCCTACCCATAATGGGTGGGTGGCTCTAGATATTCCTTTTCCATAGTAAGACCATATTCTGAGAAAAAACCTCTATCTTGCAGTCCCTTATGCCCCAGAATCACTGGAGGAGGCAACATTCTGACTCTGAAGGAAGCATTAACGACCGCCCCTACGTCAGAGGCACGGGGGGCTTCTGAAATAACACTCAACTATTGGTTTGCTAAATTGTTTACACAGGTGTCAGGTATCATCCCTGGAAATGCCAGTATACAGAACATTGGATTGTAAGAGGGTGAAAAGCATTACTCACTTCACCTGTCAGAGATCATAATGTTATCACTGATCAGAGTACATAGCAGAAAAAAGAAATATTAAAGTATCAGTTTTCTCAAATATTTTGGAGCCCTAAAGGTAAAGTGGCCAAAAGCCAACTAGAAAAAGCCGTTCCTGCAAAACATCAATGAGAATGCTGACAAGCTGAACGAGGACAACTGAAGATGCTAAAGAAGCTGAAAATAGGGAAATTCAGTTCCTGTAGTCTTAGCAGGACTGAAAAGTATTTGTGGAAGGACCTGGAGCTAAATGAAAGCAGAAAACTACTGAAAAAATGCAGAAAAATGTGACAAGGTTCAGCAGGGCTGAAGGTGCAAAGGTTGAATTAGTATCCAGAACCTTGACCTTAAATGTCAAAGGTTAAACAAATCAGCTGAGTTTTCAATGGAAAAAAGGATTCAAAGATGTGAAATGAAATGAAGACATACAGATTAGCAACATGGTTTAAGTCACAGCAGTTCATTTTCCATCAAGTGGAAGCGACTTTAAGTGTCAGGAGCAAACATTTCATTTAAAGGGTACGGATTTAGTTGAGCTGTGCACTGGATGAGGCCAACATGACGCCTCCTATGTCAAAGGAAACCAAAAGTTTTACTTCTGTGTGTCAGTGGGTGTGTATCTGTTGCAATGTGCTGCTGTGTTTCACCTCAAAATATTATTTCAAATTTCTTTATTAGGATAAACCCCTTGAGGTGAATCACCTCGTTTTCAAGGAGGTCCCAAGAAAACAAATAACAAACAAGTACAACATACAAACAACATTCACACACATACATCGGAAGAAATAACCAAGAAAATACAAACATTCAGCCTAAGCATACAGCACATGGTAATACATTATAGGCAGTTACATTGAATGCATATCATGGGTAAAGTAAAGTAAAATAAAATAAAGTAGCTGTACTATATATACAAAATCATAACAATAAAGACTTAGAAATAAAGACTTAGAAATGGGCAAAAGGTGAGTCATCTCATGAGGAGATGGTGAAATAAGATGGAGCCTCAACAACCCTTAAACAATAAAGTACTTCAGGTCATACAAGAACATTCAACCTTGAGGTGAGACGACAATGCACGCTTGAACAAAGTCAGAGTAGGGAGAGATCTGATGGTAGCAGGTAAGTTATTCCAATCAGCAGGAGCTTTAAATTTGAAGGCTCTTTTGCCGATGGCCTTTTTAACTAGAGGAACGGTGAAGAAGAGCTGAGAGGTATGTCTAACTTTGTGGGTTGATGTAAAACGAAAGAGATACTGTTTCAAATATGGGGGAAAATTAAAGTTGAAACTTTTATAAATGAACTCAAGCCAGTGCAAATGTCTTCTCAAGTCAGGAGAAGGGAGATTGAGGTTTAGGTACAGTGCACAGTGGTGTGTATGGAAATCACAACCGAGAATAAATCTACACATTCTATTGTAAGCAATGTGTAGCGGGGCTAGAACAGATTTCGGAGCATTGAGATAAACAACGTCACAATAGTCTAATAAGGGAAATAGCAGTTGAGTAGCAAGTTTTTTCCTAACTTTTAAGGTAAAACAGTGACGAGAGCGGTAAAGAGTACCGAGACCAAAGTTTACTTTATGCAGTATATGATCAATATGAGGTTTGAATGAAAGGTTAGAGTCAAGCCATACCCCTAAATATTTAAAACTGTCAACTCTATGCAGAATTGTACCATCATTACAAGAAATATCAGATGAGCCTGTCATAGATTTGAGTTTATGTCGGGTACCAAAGATCATAGAGAAGGATTTTGTTTTGTTCAAAAGTAACTTGTTCTGGAATAGCCAGTCTTGCAGGAGGGTGAAATCTGACTGGAGTGAAACTTGAATTTGTGAGAGATTTGGTTTTGATGTGTAAATAACAGTATCATCTGCATATAGATGAACATTACAGTTTTGAAAAATGGAGGGCAAATTGTTTGTATAAATGGTGAAAAGTAGTGGTCCAAGTGTGGAACCCTGAGGTACTCCACTATGCTGTGTGAGGAGGTCAGAACTTTTCCCATTCAAAATAACACACTGTTTTCGATTATGTAAATATGAACTAGTAGCTGTAGAATGATTTGGTCTAAAACCAGATTGAAGGGGTGTGAGAATGTTGTTAATACTAAGGTATAGTGAAAGTTGGTTAAAGATGATTTTTTTTCAAATATTTTGGCAACAGAGCATAGGATGGAGATAGGCCTGTAATTATTGCAATCAAGCTGATCACCACTTTTATGGAGAGGAATAATACGTGCATATTTCCAGATAAGTGGTAGTTCGCTGGAGACTAGCGACAGGTTGAATAAATCAGTAAGAGGGTACATAATGATATTGGCGGCTGGTTTGAGAAAACGATTTTCAACCCCATCAAGTCCAGCACCACTGCTTACCTTAAATTCACAAATTACTTTCTGCACTTCAGTTGGTCGTATTTTCCGAAAGGAAAAAGAACTGGTACAAGGTGGTATATTACCAGGAGAACTGGTAGTCGGTTGACTGTCAGGGAGAAGCGAGGAGCAGACAGACGAGAAATGATTGTTAAAGACCTGGGAAATAGATAGTGGATCATGTAGAATATTGCCTTCAAGCTTAATTTGATTAATTTGATTAATTGAATGTTTTTCAGAGATGTTAGTAATTGTTTTAATTTTTCTCCAGAATTCTTTGGGATTTTTAAAGTCACCAGTCAGGCATTCTCTGTAGTAAATAGCTTTGGCATTAGAAGTTTTAGTTTTGCTTAGATTTCTCAGTTTTCTATATATTTCCCAGTCAGCATTGTCTCTTGTCTGACGGTATGTTGTCCATGCTTTGTTCCTTTTCCTAAAGAGGTCAATAAGGTCAGGACTGATCCAGGGGAGATGTCTACCCTTTACCTTAATAGTTTTACACGGTGCATGTTTATCTACTACTTTTGTGAACTCGGAGAGGAAAAAATCCCATGCATCTTGAACATAAGGTATTAACTGAAATCTGTCCCAGTTAATAGCAAGTAAATCATTCATAAATAAGTCAAGATTCAGTTTTTTATATTGTCTGATACTAATCAACTTAGGGAGCACTTTCGGAATTTTAATTTTCCACAGACAGTAAACAATACAGTGGTCACTGAAACAGTCTGACATGATACCAGACTTGGAAAATCTGTCAGGATGAGAAGCCAGTATCCAGTCAAGAAGAGATTGAGACCGGGGTGTAATACGAGTAGGCTCTTTGATAAGTTGAGTTAGGTTTAGATTATTTAGTAGATTTTTTTCTTTAGAGCATGATTTATCGAGCCAATTTTTGTTAAAGTCACCAAGTATTATTAGTTCGTCTTTCTGAGCAATAGAATTGATGGTGGAAATTATATTATTAAAGGAATCAGCAGGGGATGATGGTGGTCTATATACACTTCCAATGATCAGTCGCTTGTTTTCATGCAGTGTGATTTTAACAAAAATACATTCAAAAAGATAAGCCTCAACAGGGGGAGTAATCAATTCAGAAGCAAGCTCTGCTAACACAAAAATGGCCACACCTCCACCCAATGAGACTCTGTCAGATCTGTATAAATTGTAATTTGTCAAATTAATTTCATTATTTGATATGTGACTGCCTAGCCAGGTCTCCGAAAGTGTGATAATGTGTGGCTTATGCATATTGACCCACACACGAAGCTGGTTAATTTTTGACACCAAACTCCTGATATTAAGATGAATAATTTTTAATCCTTTTGCCTCATTCATAAGGTTTCAGTAACATAGGAAATAGCAGTGTTTTGTGAGTACAGCATTTGTAGGCTAAGGTCAAACTAGATGCAAGGCTGAAGTGTATTTTCGATTTAATTAATAGGCAGAAATCACAATCCCATTCATACAAGCACACACAGCAGCAACAAAAACAACAACAAAAACAACAAAAACAAACAAACATTCCCCACAAAAGTCCCATCAGGCCCAGGGGCTGGTCCCCAGGCAGTCTCATGAGTGAACAAACTAGCCAGAGATAAAGTTTACAAAAGAAATAAAATAAAAACAGATAAAGTAAATAAACAAACAGACTTAGGAGAAACTTGAAACTCGAGTCTGCATTCAGTTAAATAAATGTGTAGCTGAGAGAGGAGTATCACCTCCCACTACTGACAACGCAAGTCACGTGAGGCAGTTTAGCCAACGGCAAGTCCACATTATTCTGACGTCAGATAGAAACAAGGAAGTAAACAAAGACAAGCATGGACTAATATGACATACCAGTAGCTGTTGAGTTCGGTTCGGACATGAAAGCCGCTTCAGCAGATGTTTGTGGGTCTATTTGTGTCTTTGGAATGTCCAATGATGTGAGCATGTATGTGTCTCTGTGTCACAGTAATGAGGAGTTGAGATTGCTTAGATGTGTGTAAATGTCGCAACGTGGGTGCGAAAGGGCTCTAATGCAGGACACACAAAGAGATCGGTTATACATGTCTCTAATATTACTTTGAATTAAAGGTAGTGAGGGTATCTTCAATCTTGGGTGCTAGAGACTGTGAGTCTGGAATACACAAGGTCCTAGTCCTACTCCACCTGAGAGTTACTTGAAGGCGTGAGCACAACAGGATATCTCCAAGAGCACCAGGGAATTGGGTTTGTGGCAAAAGAGAAGAGAGCACAGAAGACCGTGGCTTACTGTGACTAAGAAGGCCTTGATCCCGCTATTCTACTGAGTAGTTTAACAATTAGGCGGAAGGAGAGTCCAGGTTAAATACTGCTGAGGATGAAAGATGATGCACTCAGACTTTGGGTGAAACCTCTCCATTTTGTGGAAAAACTGGAACTCCAGCTGTCCCAGTTTTACACCATAGGAACAACAAAAAAAAGCCAAAAGCTTTTGTTTGGAACAAAAGCCATATAGTTATTGAGAGGACACATTTTCCTGCATTTTGATTAAAAAGATAGTGGACACAAGTTAAAACCTTTTTTTCTAAAGAATCGTTCTGGCCTCCGCATTCAGTTGGAGCCTCCACTCTACCCATGAACATTTCCGTCTCATTGAAATGTATTGTAAACCCATAAATGTCCAAAATAAAATGACTAAAACTTCAAATGTACTTAAGATTTTAAAAAGCTAAAATATACAGTAACAGCTCAATGTCTTGTGAGGCTTTTAAAGTTTGAACGGTGTCTCTGGCTGAAAGTATGCTGACGCAGTGAGGTTTGAAAGAGCAGAAAGTTTCTGAAGGGTTTGAAGTGTTTTGCATTCAATTCAATGAATTTAAAAGAATTTTTCATGGCAGTCTCACAATAAGAACCTGTATGACTCAAATAAAGTATGACCTGTTTAATACAGGCCTTACAGTCAAACATGTTGATGGCAGCATCAAGCTGTGGGGATGGAAGAATGACCTGTCTTCCTGCAGGCTGCACAATGTTTTTACTAAATGTAATTTCATCTTCATTCTTCACATTTTTATTTTATGGGCTGTTCAATTAAATTAAATTCAGTTTATTTATATTATCACAACACATGTCATCTCAAGGCACTTCTATGATACATCCAATTCATTGTAATCAAATCCAATTAAATCCAATTCATTCAATTAGATTAGATTAGATTGTACTTTATTCATCCCACGACGGGGAAATTCACTTGCCACAGCAGCAACACAGCAGCAACAACAGACATGAACAAGAAATTAAAAAAAAGAGAAAAAGCAAGTACTATAAAGTAAAGTGACCAAAAAGTAAAGTGACATAGTATATATATCATTGCACATTGTGAAGTTGAAATTAATAAAACAAAGAAATACAGATAAAGTGAAATCCCTATGTGAGTGGTGGATTGTCATGGAAGGCAACAACATGATCAGTGTGTTGAAAAGTCTGACAGCAGCTGGGATGAAGGACCTGCGGAAGCTCTTTGAACTGGATGTTGTGCTGCTCCTTGAACATCCTGCACATCCCCCTGTGTCCTGCTCTGCCAGGACAGATGATGTAAGAGGAGGAGGGGGTGCCCTGCGTTTCTCGGTTGATGGTGGTCGCTGGAGTCCTGGCTGGGATAGAGACATCCTTTGGAGACCTTGGGTGATGTGGAGTAAAGGGTCTGGTGAGGGGGGAGGGCTGGGGGTTGTTTGCCTCGCTGCTGTGTCCTTCAGTCTAATCTGTACAGTCATGTTTGGGTTTGCCGTCCCAACAGCATGACGTAAGTGTGCACCAAGTAATCTGCATCCAGTTCGATTGGGATGCACGCCATCAGGTCTGAAACGCTCCTTACAGTTCCAAAAGATATTAAAGTTATCAATGAACTTAATCCCATGGGCGATGCATGCATTTGACAACCATGTGTTCAGGCCAAGAAGTCTGCTGAAAAGTTCAATTCCTTTATCCACAGTAGGAATGGGGCCTGAAATGGAGACCCGGTGTGCTCCATAGTGACACAGTCTCTCCAACAGCAGAGAAAAATCCTTCTTCAGGATCTCAGAGCCACTCTTCCTTCTCAGAATATCTAAAGACCCTGTGTGGACAATGATCCTCGTGCCATCTGGAGGAGTAGACAGAATGGTCGGCAAAATATCTATCAGTTCCCTGACTGATGTATCAGAAAAAGTTATATTTTCCGTCTTTGCCATTCTGACATGCTGTGTTATAGAGTCCCCGATTAGAATGGTGTCTATTGCTTTTTGTGTGGAGGTGTCGATCACTTCTGTAGTCCTCACCTTGGTTGTGGGATTTGGGCTTCTCCTGATGATCTGGTTAGCCCTTGGCTGAGGTTTGGGGCCATTTCTCTTGTTTTCATTCATGTTTGGGTTACATTCATCATCACACACTCTATTTAAAATCAACAAATCGTATTTATTATGCAATAGAACTTCAGGTGGCGGAGTGAGTGCTGGAGATTTAGGTTTCGTACTGGGTTTACCTCTGCGACGGACAACATGAGACCAGATCCTGGCTGGGGTTGATGATTTGGGTTTGGCACCAACACTGTTCCAGTCGGACCGTCCGGTTTGGGAGCTTATCCAGATATTCCAATGTCATTTGGACAGATCCAGGGAAGTGTGTCAGCCAGGGCTGCAGTGTGAGATTCCACATCAGCTGTGATCCCGTGTAGAAAGATCTGAGTTAGTCCTTTGGCACATGAAGGCTCCACAGCCTGCACAGGAGCTATAATAAGCCGCTTTCGGACTGTAGGAACCTTTGGCAGTTCTAATAACCTTTTAATCCGCGGGGCCGTTTTCTCCCGTGTTCGGACATACAGGAACTCGGGGCTTTCTCCCTTAGTTCCTATAACTATTTAGCTCTTTCTCCGAGGTCGGGTCTTTTCATGGTTCTATAGAACGAATCTAACGGAGGTGTGTGGTGGTCGGTAGCTACGCCCCATGTCATGCTATCACGGCTGAAATGTTTCCTCATACACGGACACAACCGGCGGGTGTTTAATAAGTTAAACTTACACTGGTCTCATTTGTCTGCAGCGCTCTGCTCTCCTTTCTTCCTTCATGAAATGAAAAACTCTCTGTGAGCTTTTCCAGCCTCGATATTAGACGCGTGATGTGATCGTCCATGATTAATATCACCATCATGCAGACCATAAACACGGTGGCCTCCCTGCTCTCCATATTAGCTTCTTGGTGGTGTTTTTTCTACTCTCCTTACTTTTACCGTTTTGCTTTGTGTTTGAATGTAGCGCTAAACGGCTAACGGCTAACACGTCACTGAAGCAGACGGCTGCGCGCGGCGCATCAGTCCCTATCAGGTCCCGACTGAAACAGTTCCGCAGGGGAAGGATAGTTATCAGAACGAAATTCGAGGAGGGTAGTTCTGATAACTACTTTCTTAGAACGGTCTGTCCGAAAGCGGCTATAGAGTCAATAAATTCCTTGTTCTTACGAATGTCTTGCAGCGTTTCAATTCTCTTCTGGAGCTGTGTTATCCTAACAAAGAGTTGCTCACACTGTGTGCAACTCACTGATACTGTCAGGATCTGTGTTTTTGGACACCTTGTTCTCTCCTGTATTTTTGGTTTTCCCTGGTTAATTAGCCCCAGATGTTTTGAGTTCCCTTGATTACCCTCATGTGTATTTAAGTTCAGTTCTGTCCCTTGTTCCCTGTCGGATTATTGTATGTCTCTGGCTCAGTTCGGTGTATGTTTGCTCCCTTTTCCTTGGATTATTGTTAATAAAATACATTCCTTTTCCACAACGAGGAGTTTCCTGTCGCTTTTGGATCCTACTCACCCACACTCCGTGACAGAATAATCCGACCAAAGATGGATCCAGCAGCAGGACCAGGACAGATTACTCTTTTTGAGTACTTTCGCCGGGAGGCAATAAGGTACGAGCGCCGCGTGGAGAAGGAGGCAGCGCTCACCTTTCTGGGGCACCCGGCTGGCGATCGTGCCTCCCGGGTGTGGCCCCCGGCGATATTGGGACTGTCCACCTCCTCAGAACCGGCCGTCCTTGGGACGAGGAGGACGCCGGTCTGGTCGACGCTCGGCAGAGGCATCTGCAGTGGGTGATGCCTCCCAGGTCCTACGGGAGGGTCACCTCGCCAACGGCAAGAGATCTCGGGGAAACGCTCCCCACTGTTCCCGGGGAGGTTCCAGTGCTCCTCGCCAGGGGGTCCCTGCCGCCGCCACAGCCCCGCGCCGCCTAAAGACCCCAGAGCCCGCTCCTCGTCAGCTCCGAGCACCTGAGCCCGTTCCTCGTCAGCTCCGAGCACCAGAGCCCGTTCCTCGTCAGCTCCGAGCACCAGAGCCCCGCCTGACTGCACCTGCTCCAGCTCCTCGTTATCAGGCTGCACCTGAGCTGGAGGTGAGCTCAGGGAAGCCGCAGGAACTGCTCGGCCTGTCAGCTTTCCTCTTGGGCGTCCTCCTGCAGCTCCTGGAGGAGCCTCAGCCGCTGCCGCCGCCTACGCCGAGCTTCAGCGCTTCCAAGTCGCCTCTGCCTACGCCGAGCTCCCACGCCTCCACGTCGCCTCTGCCTACGCCGAGCTCCCACGCCTCCAAGTCGCCTCTGCCTACGCCGAGCTCCCACGCCTCCAAGTCGCCTCTGCCTACGCCGAGCTCCCACGCCTCCAAGTCGCCTCTGCCTACGCCGAGCTCCAGCGTTCCCTCGTCACCGCAGCTCCGGGGTTCTGTCCCTTGTTCCCTGTCGGATTATTGTATGTCTCTGGCTCAGTTCGGTGTATGTTTGCTTCCTTTTCCTTGGATTATTATTAATAAAATACATTCCTTTTCCACAACGAGGAGTTTCCTGTCGCTTTTGGATCCTACTCACCCACACTCCGTGACAGATACTACAGGGTTAGGAGACATTGTTCTGTCCGATTCGCTTTGTAAAGAGAGGGCTAATACCGTTTACAGATATACAATTAAAAGAAAAAGAATAAGATTATATCCAAGACTTGTGGAGAGAAGTAGAATGATTTAAAAGCGAGTAAAGCAATAAGCAGCAGGAGGAAGCAGAGACACGTCTGCACTCTTCAATTCATTTTTATTTATATAGCGCCAAATATAACAAATGTCATCTCAAGGCACTTAGATAATAAGTCCAATTCAAGCCAATTGGAATTCAATTAATTGTAATCATAATTATTCATAAAATAATCCAATTCGTTCATATAGAGCCAATTCAAAAACAATTTCCTAGCTAAGGAAACCAACAGATTGCACTGAAAACTTTTTGTTTTTCGGTCCAATCTCCCGGCCTGAGCGTGCCTGAGGCGACTGTGGAGAGAAACGACTCCCTTTTAACAGGAAGAAACCTCTGGCAGAACCAGAACCAGGAAGGGTGGCCATCCGCCTCGACCAGCTGGGGTTTGAGAAGACAGAAAGGGGGGGGGGGGGATATCTGTTGGAACAGGGAAACACGAGTTAATGACCACAATAATATCACATATACATAAAGAGAGTAAAGTGAGGAAAGGTGTGACAGATGAGGCCCCCCAGCAGTCTGGGCCTATAGCAGCTTAACTATGGGATGTTTCAGGATCACCTGAGCCATCCCTATTCAAGGTAAACACAAGAAACTTGTGCTAACGAAAAAATAAATAATAAAATAAAGGACCAGACTCAGTGAGTAATTCCCTATACTCCCTATATAGATCTGCTCCTCACACCACAACAACCATCTTTTTACAGCCACAAGCTACCTCAGCCTCTCACCAACTGCACACCAGTCACAGCGGGGTGGGGATGCAAACCCTGGTTCGGGTAGGGGGTAATGAAAGTATAGAGGGTGCCAGAGGTGGAGGCAGGACAAGACACACTAGCAGACACACTATCAGATTCTATCAGATAAATATGACTTAAACCAGCCTAATGCAGTTCCTTTAATCCCAATAACATGTTCAAGTCTGTGTAATAAGATACTGTGATCGACCGTATCAAATGCAGCACTGAGATCCAACAGGACAAGCACAGACACAAGTCCGCTATCAGAGGCTAAGAGGAGATCATTGGTAACTTTCAGCAGTGCAGTTTCTGTGCTATGATGCACTCTGAATCCTGACTGAAACTCTTCAAACAGATTATTTCTGTGTAAATGATCACAAAGCTGAGCTGCAACTATTTTTTTTTTTTCAAGAACTTTAGACATAAAAGGGAGATTGAATATAGGTCTATAATGAGCCAACACTTCTGAATCAAGAGTAGGTTTTTTAAGTAAAGGTTTAATTACAGCAACCTTAAAAGTCTGAGGTACATATCCTGTCAACAAAGACAGATTGATCAGAAGCAGGAAGCAGCAAATGTCAGAATATCAGAAGAAACAGCTCAAAGCAGTTGAGCAGTGCAGTGTGCATTCTTTCATGCCACTTATTCAGTAAAATATTCTAGGTTTTAGAACTGAGAAAAAAATAGCCATTACAAATAAGCCTAAAGAAAAAGGTACAAGCAATGAACTTGTTCTGAGGCGGGAACACTGAAATATTACAGCTAAAGTGTCAGTTAAAGTTCAGAAAGGAGAAATGATTCATCACTTAAAAGTATTTGAAGTAGAACTTTATATTTGCATGTTTTGAGCCTTGATCGACACAGGTAGTTCCCATTTCATTGCAGTGCTTGATAGATCCCTCATCTTTGTGCCTACACTACAGTGAAAACAAAATGACTATTTTCTACCCTCTCTTATGTAAGGTCACATTAAGCTAGTAGAGCTTCAATCAAGGCCCAGATTGATCGTGTGATAAAAGGAGACACTCTGTAGAGTTGGAGGGAAGCTCTGCATTTTCTATTGTCTTGAGGCTACTAGCAGCCAGCCTTTCCTGATGGTTTCGCTGAAAGATTTGACCAATTGTGAAAAGCCAGTTATCAGATTGTAACTCCTAAATTGCTCTCACTTGAATTCTACTCAGCATCCTGTTTTTGGCCCTTGCATGTGGCACTGTGCGGGATCAGCATACACACACCCAGAGCTCTTCTGTCTCATAAATCCCCCCCGGTTCATACAAACAGAAAGAGATATTCACATGGACTTATAAACCCCACCAGCTGTCTCTAGATAAGGACTGCATTATTTTTTAGAATTCTGGGATTTCAGTTGTTTTTGTTTGGAATTGAACTGCGACTGTCAGCATGGCACCCAGCAGAAAAACTGCAGTTATGATGCATCTTACTTTGATGACAATGCAAAGTATTTAAATACTTTGAATAATGTCTTCTGGACTTAAGTAACGAACCGAGGTCAGGCAACATAGTGTTGGTGTCAACATTAGTAACATTTTGATTTAGTAGTGTTTATAGTAGGAAAATCCATGATGGATTAGGTGTTGTATGAAAACAAAAAGTATTTTCGTCTTCATTGTTCTCCAATTTGAAATGCTTTCGTAGCTAAAGGAGCTGTACAGTTTTAGACTTGTTCATTCAGTCATCAAGGCAGCCTCTCATTAACCTTAGGGTAGTCCCTGGTGCTCACTGCGGACACTGACTGATGTTGAGTGGAGATAGATTTGTCTCTTTAATGAACTAGTTCCTTATCCCCTTTTGTCACACTCCTCCTGCAGTGCTGGTGCTGCTGTTTGTGATGTGGATGAAAAGGAGGGACAAGGAGCGTCAGGCCAAGCAGCTTCTAATCGACCCAGAGGACGACGTCCGAGACAACATACTCAAATATGATGAAGAAGGTGGTGGAGAAGAGGACCAGGTATGCACTCATACAATTAGAAATACCCAACCACAGACGCGCTGTTGAAAACTACAGACACGTTGATACAAAATGACTTTCATTTTTTCTTTTACTCCCTCTTCTTTCACTGCCAGTTCTACTGAAACACACACATTCACAGATACACACAGAATGTGTTCTACAGACAAACATTCTCCCTCTCTACGGTTTTCAATCATCTGTCCTCCAGCTAAGATTCAGGCTACGGCTACACGAAAACGTTTTTCACTGTAAACGATACTTTTTCTTATCGTTTGGCTGTCGCGGCCACACGGAGCCGGCATTCCCACTACCCCAAAACGATAGTTTTTGAGAACGGGTTCCAGAGTGGGAAGATTTGAAAACGGTGTCGTTTCGTTTCCATTGTTACAGCGAAAACGGATTTGTTTACGTCTGCACAGCCACATGGCTAACGCAGTGACGTATTGAGAATGAGGAGTCACGTGACTCCGGTCAGCCGGTCGGCCATGTTGGCAGAAGAATCTATTGGTTGCCAGGGGCAACGCCATTAACTTAACGGATATCTTCTCGCATTTGTCATTTCGGCAGGGCAGAGACAAAATACAAAAGAAAGAAAGAAAGCAAAGCAATGGAGAGAGATAAGGCGAAAGAAAAGGGACCTTACAGGGACAAGCTTATTACAAGCGCAAAGCAGCGGTATTTAGAGAAACTGTCCAACATCCAAAATATTGATCCTTACGAGCTCCCTGCAGCAGAATGGCACAGAGACCTGGACCAGTTACCTCCGTGCACATATATGGACATAGTCAATTATCTTGTCTTTGGTGTAAGCTACTACACTATGCAGGAGTTTAAAAGTCACAAATCTTTGGAATCGTACGAGACTTTCTGCTGTGGCTGGGTGCAGGACTTGGCCATCTACAAGCCTCCAGGTGGCTCTGGTGATGATAACAGCGTTGTACTGGCAAAGGTAAGGTTCTTGTCATGCATTTTAGTGTGTTGTAATTACATTGCATTGAGACACTTCTTGACCAAAATGACAACGTAATTAACTGCGACTTGTTTTGTAAACACTAGATTAACGAGATGTTCAATGTACACAAACGTTTCCAATGTTTTGATGTATGCTAAAGCTTATGTTTAGGTATTTAGTTGTCATTTGATTTTAGCCCAACGACACATACTGTAGCAGGTTATTGTGTTGGGTGTTGGGGGCTGCAAAGTGAACAAACCAGTTCTGGGTTGGCTAGGGTACTTATGTGTGATTGCAAGGCGTACATTCCTGGTTAGATTTAAGCCATTATCAATGTGTCTAAAGTGTAGACTGTAACTTGAAATAAATGCTTTTTACTGTTTAGTTTATTTCACTTTATTTATTTTACAGGTCCTGCATTCACGGAGACTCTGAGCCTCCACTTACCAGTCCAGTGGTATCACTTCAGTTGTGTGGGGCTTGTGGACAGACCCTCCGCTGACACGCCATGGTTTTGCTCTTCTTGTGCTGAATAGTGTTTCTTTGTTCTTTTGCACTAGTAACAGAATTATTTTATTATTGCTTGTTGTCAATGTTTACATGCTGGAAATTTTTATACTTTTTATTCTGAATGCACACATGTTCTTTTGCACTGTTAACTTTTCCTAGAGGTATATTGCATTCTGCACCTTGCACCCTTATTCTTTTTTCCTGTTCTGTTAATAAACATTGTTAAGCCATATCAAGTTGTTTCAAGCATTTATTTCAAACAAATTAAAAGGTAATGAACAAGGCACTCAAACATTTATTTCAAACAAATTAAAAAGTAATGAACAATGAGGAATGAACTCAAACAACACTTTTGCACATGTTCGTTAAGGCACAGCAAACAGTGACAATCTTATCTAAAGGCATTAGGTTTTCACCCTCACATTTGAGCAGCATGTGCACAGGTACAGTTGAATGTAAAAATCTGAATTTGTCCTGTCAGCGTGGTTCTCCAACATCTCATATGATGGCTTACCTACAACAGAATAAATAGTTTATAAAAAAAATCTATGCAATCAATGGCAAACCCATCACAGAACACATGCAAAATAAAGATACAGACTGAGAGGGTAACGCTGCTCATGGTATGACAAAAGGGCTGAAGGGGTACATATTAACACATTAGCCACATTAGGGGGTAGTTAACATTAATTTTCGAAGAGGCAACAGTTTGCAAATTGAGCATTTTCGAACAGGCAACAGTTCGCTAGTTAGCTCGCTAGGCAGCAACGTCAGGTGCACTTCAGGGTTTGCAACAACATAAAGTAACTTCGTAGCTTTAAGAGACAACAACATAAAGAGATTTTTAGATAACTACCCGAGTGAAAATGTAGAGAACACACTCATCGACGGAGGGGTGCAATCGAAAGTAAGGTCCAGCCAGCCAGGCAACCCGGCGTCTCCTCGTCAGGTCAGACGCCTGCTCTCCCTGATGCTGCATCCATTTAGGAAACCGAAAAAAAATGTATTTCGTTGTTCCTATGTTTCCCAAACGTATTATGTGAGGTACTGGAACAGTTCTTCACACAGCAGTGATTTCCAGGCATGTTCTTGCAATTCCGCACTGTTTAAACTTACTGATTTAAAAACACACGCGTACAATGTAAACGAACGGAGAGAATGGCATTTTCTTGCTAGCATTCTGCCAACATGGCGGATAGGGGCGGGGCTCTGTACTATGACGATAACTCCTCATTCTCAATACACATACGTCAGTGACCACAACAAAAAGCGGCTTCTATTCAAAATCCGGAAGAAGAAAACAACACAACAAGGACAGACAGCGATCATCATGGACCCCACAACATTGATAGCAGCACTGCTGCAGACACTGCTAACTACAGCGGCGTTGTTGAAGGAACAACGTGAGCTTCGCGCTGGTAGAAGTAGGGGCGTACACGCATGCGCATTGCTTCTTCTATTGTTCTGGTGTAACCGGTGGGGGTGGCTTACAGCGCACATAGAGGTGTGGCGTGTGTACTGCATCGTTTTCAGCAAGCATCGCGTTTCCATCTGGACAGAGAAGCTTCCCTGTGTGGTCGAAATCGTTTTCGTACCCGTTTTTAAAAAAACCCTTGTTTCGTTTTCGTGTAGCCGTAGCCTCAGTGTACTATAAAGAGGGCCTCCAAACAGGATTAATTGCTCTCTGTTGGAGAACAATTTCATGTGTCTCTCCAAACAACTTCTCTGCTTATGCCAAGCACATAAGCTGCTTTGCACTTCTACTGGGGATATGTTAACCCTTATTTACCCGAAGAAAGAGAGCATCTTTGAACAGCAGTTTATTAAGAAAGGAGGCAACTGTATAACTGTACAGTTGCACATAGATTGACTGTTATTCTGTTATTAATATGTACAGAACTGATGGTGACTACAGCTGCCACCATCTTTGTTTATGAATGCCATGGATGCAGGTGTGATTCCGTCATCCCGATTCAGAACCACTTTCTCTATTTCTCTCCGTCCCACTTAGCAGGAGCATTAGCCACATGGCCTCTCCATGGAGAAACAGGAACTCATTCTTGGAAGATTATTCTCAAATCTGTACAATACAATCCTGTTCCTGTCTGGCTTGAAATGTAGAATATGATGAACTAGATGCATTTGGCCCCAGTTTGACTCAGATACTTTTGTTGCTGCTTTATCTCAATGAGCGTTTAGTTAAAAAGTATAAAAATTGTTCATCTAAATGGTAGATTTCAGCTTTTTTTTTTTAAATGTCTATTTTAGCATTCCTTAAATTTTAACCTGATGAATCTTATCAGTTTGAAAACTAAAGAATAAGTCAAACAATATCACAGACAGGCTACTCAACACCACCTTCCAACAGATTAAAGTGTGGGCTTAACTTGGTGACTGTCTTGTTTGACTTTCATCCATCAATTCAATTCAATTCAATTTATTTATAAAGCGCCAAATTACAACAAATATCATATCGAGGCACTTCAATGATATAGTCCAATTCAAGCCAATTGGAGTACAATTCATTGTAATCATAATTCATTTCAAAATAATCCAATTCATACATATAGAGCCAATTCAAAAACCATTTCCTCGTTAAGGAAACCAACAGATTGCACTGAAACTTGTCTTCAGTCCAATCTCCCGTCCTGAGCATACCTGAGGCGACTGTGGAGAGAAACGACTCCCTTTGGACAGGAAGAAACCTCTGGCAGAACCAGACTCAGGAAGGGTGGCCATCCGCCTCCACCAGCTGGGGTTTGAGAAGACAGAAAAGAGGGGACAACAAACACTGTAACACCATTCAAAAGATACTTGTTGGAACAGGGAAACACGAGTTAATGACCACAATAATGTCACATATACATAAAGAGAGTAAAGTGAGGAAAGGTGTGACAGATGAGGCCCCCCAGCAGTCTGGGCCTATAGCAGCTTAACTATGGGATGTTTCAGGATTACCTGAGCCATCCCTATTCAAGGTAAACACAAGAAACTTGTGCTAACGAAAAAATAAATAATAAAATAAAGGAGCAGACTCAGTGAGTAATTCCCTATACTCCCTATATAGATCTGCTCCTCACACCACAACAACCATCTTTTTACAGCCACAAGCTACCTCAGCCTCTCACCAACTGCACACCAGTCACAGCGGGGTGGGGATGCAAACCCTGGTTCGGGTAGGGGGTAATGAAAGTATAGAAGGTGCCAGAGGTGGAGGCAGGACAAGACACACTAGCAGATACACTATCAGATTCAACAGACCTAACTATAAGCTTTATAAAAAAGGAAAGTTTTAAGCCTGGTCTTAAAAGTGGAAAGGGTGTCTGCTTCCCGGACATTTACTGGCAGCTTATTCCACAGAGAGGGGCCTGATAACTGAAGGCTCTGCCTCCCATTCTACTTTTAGAAACTCTGGGAACCTCAAGTAAACCTGCAGTTTGGGAACGAAGTGCTCTGTTAGGAAAATATCTTACAATGAGATCTTTAAGATATGATGGAGCTCGGTCATTAAGAGCTTTATATATAAGGAGAAGAATCTTAAATTCTATTCTGAATTTAACAGGGAGCCAATGAAGAGAAGCTAAAACTGGAGAAATATGATCTCTCCTGTTAGTTCTCATCAAAACTCTGGCTGCAGCATTTTGGATCAACTGAAGGCTTTTCAGAGAATATGTGGGACAGCCCAATAATAAAGAATTACAGTAGTCCAATCTTGAAGTAACAAATGCATGAATTAGTTTTTCTGCATCACTCTGAGACAAGATGTTCCTGATTTTAACAATATTACGAAGGTGAAAGAAGGCAGTCCTAGAAACCTGTTTTATATGCGAGTCAAATGATAAGTTCTGGTCAAAAATAACTCCAAGGTTCCTCACTGTAGAACTAGAAGCCAAGGAAATACCATCTAGCTAGACAATTTCTCCCTGAAACGCTCAGGTCCAAAGATAACGACTTCAGTTTTGTCTGAATTTAGAAGCAGACAGTTCTGAGTCATCCAGGTCTTTATGTCTTTAAGACATGCTTGTAGTCTGACCAACCTATTGGGTTCATCTGGTTTATAGATAAGTACAGCTGGGTATCATCAGCATAGCAATGGAAATTTATGCCATGCTGTCTAATAATGTTACCTAATGGAAGCATGTATAAAGTGAAAAGAATCGGTCCAAGCACAGAACCCTGGGGAACTCCATGACTTACTCTGGTGTGTGAGGAAGATTCTTCATTTACAAGAACAAACTGAAATCTATCAGATAAATATGACTTAAACCAGCCTAATGCAGTTCCTTTAATCCCAATAACATGTTCAAGTCTGTGTAATAAGATACTGTGATCGACCATATCAAATGCAGCACTGAGATCCAACAGGACAAGCACAGACACAAGTCCGCTATCAGAGGCTAAGAGGAGATCATTGGTAACTTTCAGCAGTGCAGTTTCTGTGCTATGATGCACTCTGAATCCTGACTGAAACTCTTCAAACAGATTATTTCTGTGTAAGTGATCACAAAGCTGAGCTGCAACTATTTTTTCAAGAACTTTAGACATAAAAGGGAGATTGGATATAGGTCTATAATGAGCCAACACTTCTGAATCAAGAGTAGGTTTTTTTTAAAACAACATAGGTAACATGAGAAAACGTCCCGTAAGCCCCGGCAACAACACATTCACTTCCACTTGAACACTCTGCGTTACTGAGTAACTGTTACTGTGGCAACATTAGTTCCGCTATATACAGGGCTCTGATGGAACATTCTTCCTTCTCACCCGGCCGTTGATCCGTTGGTAAAAACATGCCCGTTAGTGCATAATATTCCTCCTCGGAAAAAAGTAGTCGTTAAACTTCCCGGTAACGATGAAAAAGCCATTGCTGTCCTCGTCGTGAGCAAACGTGAATGACTTAAAAATGTTTGCGGCCTCGTTGCCCATGGCATAAGTACGGAAGCGTATTGCTGCCACTACGAAAAAAAAAGGAGGCTCAGTATCACGTTATTACGTGAAACGTTTATTGTTATAACAATATCTTTTTCACGTTTTAACAATATATTTATCACGTTATAACGTGAAACTATCACGTTATTTCAAGATACAAAAGTTCACGTTATAACGTGATATTATCACGTTATTTCAAGATAAGATATTTTCACGTTAAAACGTGAAAATACTTTCTTTTGACTTTCATGTCAAAAGAAAGTATGGTTTTACGTTATTTCAAGATAAGACAGAAACAGAGATGAGGCAAGAGTAGGCTATGGCTCGTTTACACGATTCAATTGAATTATACTTTAATCTTGGTTTGAGACATGGAGAGATTTTACAGTTATTGAACACAGTGGATAATATTGTTATTAGTATGCGTACTCTAAGAAGGATTTTGAAACGCATGGGTTTGTATCGAAGAAAGAATGAATCTGATCCTCTTGAGGTAGCATCGTTCCTCATTGATCAGCTGGATGAGCACGGAAGGCTCCATGGATATAAGCTCCACCATCTCAACTGCATCCAAGCTGGATATGTTGCATTTGTTGAAGTTTCTCGACCCTCGTGGTGTTGAACAAAGACGGAGAAATCGCTTGATGCGGCGCATGTACTTTAACCCTGGGCCTAATTTTACGTGGCATGTTGACTCTTAGGCCGATTTCAGACTAGAGCGTGGCGTGGCGGCAGCGAGACGACGGCAGCGAGACGATGGCAGTCTTAACGCCAGTTATCAGGCGGTGTGTTCTACTTGGCTTTTCACACCGGACAGTCCGCGGCTGCGGTAGTTCCGCTCCTGCCCTGTCTGCATTTACCATTCAGTTCAACGGGACACCGCCGGCCACCGCCGTCGTTTTTTCTGCCCATTTGTTGTTTTTCGCATAACTTCTTTTCCGTTTTGCAGTAGAAGTCTCCTGGTTATTAGTGTCATCATCATTCCCACCAATGCCCATCTTTTTTTTCAGTTTTTCAAGCATTGAATGTTTTGTTGATTCTTTTGCACTTGCACCATTATGTTGCAAACAGAAGTGTCTTGCTGCAATCCGATCTCCTTAAGTTGGAATGTAGCCAGCCAGAGTGTTCTCATCCATACAATCAATGACTGTGGCATCAATCTGTCAAGACAGACATAATAATTACAACTGAAGTACAAGACTACATTACTTATGTACACACAAAGGAAAAACAGAGGGGTAGTAGGTGATATATAATAAGTATAGTTGGTATAATACCCTTGCCCTTACCAACTGTCTACCTGGACTGGACCTCTACACTCGCTGCCACAGTTTGTATTCTAGCCACCACTCGATGCTCGAATGTGTTTGACTGTTGCGATAATTGAGTTCCATGATCGATTATTCCTGTCTGATGTCGTTGCCTAGTGATTGAGTAAACAATTGTTACCACATCCTTGCGTCTGTGCGTATTTATTATTATATTATAGGAAACCCACATCAAGCGATAGTATAATAATACAGCGCTGGACAAACTGCACAACAATGAGAGAAAGAGAGAGGGGGAGCGGGGGAGCGGGAGAGTAAGAGTGGAAATGGCCCCGGCACAATCAGGAGCTGGCTCTGATCGTTCACTTCGAAGAGCCGTCTCGTTCGTTCGCCCAGGCACATCACTAAAGCTAAAGCAAAGTGCCCGATGGGGTTAGCTTTAGCTGCTGCGCCAGGATTTGGCTTATGTTGTAGAGAGTTTGCTCGTTTCTTTTCCTACTGATATCTCGCTGTGATCCCGGAAAACAGAGCGATGGGTAGAATAGCGCCGAAGTATTGCTAAAAGGCAACATTTACTGGTATTGCCACTGGCATTTTATCCTAAATATATTTTATACATTTGCTATAACAATGTTGTGGACATTGCAGTGCCTTCCTAACCCATAGCAAATTCTATGCTAAGTGTGTTTTTCTTCCTCAAACTCAGCGTGTACCTGCTTCTACAAACAGTCGAGGAGCTGCTTACCAGGCTTACTGGCTAGCTAAATTAGCCACCGTAAGCTAACCATACATAACGATTGAATTAGATGGGCTGTAAAAATGACATTTTTATTCAGCAATTACACTTACATGATCTTGCTCCATGCGAAGGGGACAGTCTTCTGGCACACCACGACCTCGAAGATATATGGACAGTTGAGCATCCACATTTTGAGACACGACGATGTGTCATGCGGCGCCAAGTTCACAGTGGGAGAAGCAAATAGGCTAGTATCTTAAAACCATACTCTCGCGTTATAACGTGAAAATTTGTATCTTGAAATAACGTGATAGTTTCATGTTATAACGTGATAAATATATTGTTAAAACGTGAAAAAGATATTGTTATAACAATAAACTTTTCACGTAATAACGTGATACTGAGCCTCCTTTTTTTTTCGTAGAGTGGCAGCAATACGCTTCCGTACATAAGTCAGGCAGCTCACTTGTATTTGTCTTTGCTCGAACTGTCGCTTCCACTCAGGCGGCTTGTCAAAAGTAACGCAGGGCTCTCAAGTTTCACGCAATGAGCGTGAAACACACGCATTTCAACAAGTTCACACGCTCACACGCCACACATGCCATTTCTCACGCTGAGAAATGATCAACTTCGTCGCACAGAAATTCTAATGGCCTATACTATAAACGAGTCAATGGCAGGTTACTGTGCGCTCGCACAGCTCAGAACTATAGCTCTGGTACAGCTGTCTGGATTTAGCAACCCATCGGCAAATAACAAAATAGAATTTCTCAGCCAATCAGAAAACAGAATTTCTTGTTGCTGGGTGAGGTCGGAAATAGCTTTCAGCTGCAAGCACGCGTTCCATGAATGCACAGCGGACATAACCTATTATGCTCTGAATGCGTGCAGAAGTTGTAGACGAGCTGGAGGTGGAAGAGAACCAAGAGGATCATCAGCAGGTCATATCTTCATTTATTTTAATCTTTTATTAGCTACAATAGTTTTCCTACTCGTTGTAAAAGACCAATACCTGCCGATTAAAGTGTTCGTTGGAGTAGTAGACCTAAATATTCAGCACACACCCTTTGACATGAGCAACTTAATGAAAAATGAAAAATATGTAGGAGTGTAATTAGGCTTCGGTGGTTCATTTTTTTCAAAGGTGACTGGTATGAGCAGATTCCCAATAAGGCTATCTACAATTACCAAACTGGTATTAGTTCTGCCACACTGAAATGCTGATGCAGAGAGGGTTTTTTCCATGGTGGCGCTCAATAAAACCAAGACCAGGAACACTTTGTTTCTGAATGGAACTCTGTCATCCATCATGACTGTGAAAATGGCTGACATTGAGCCACAGTGCTTTAAATGGGAGCCCCCAATATCAGTCATCAAGCATCAAAATCTGCCACAAACACTTACAACAACACTCATAAACAAACACACACAGAGAGGGACTGCTCAAGGGGCCCATTTGGGGTTATGTTTGTTTTTCTTAATTTAAGTTGTCTGTTTTTTTGTTTGTTAAGACTTAGCTTACCTAAAACAATTTATTTTAAAATATAGCAGAATTTAGTGTAAAAAAACGAAAGAAACCCCCCCGCGCATACGGCCCGGCCCCTGCCCCGCCCGAATCTCACTCCAAGCAAACTTGAAAACTTGAGAACCCTGGTAACGTTTTCTGGAGGGTTAAACTTTATCTTTTTCTTTTTGCTGACCGTCTTACTTTGTCTCTTGAAACTTTGAAACTACTTCTGATACCATGTAGAATGATCGAGGGCCGGCTTGATCCATTTATATTTAGTTTTAATGACAGCTCAAAACATCAACACATACGGGCATACGAAAACGTCCCGTTACCCCTGGCAACAACACATTCACTTCCACTCGAACATTCTGCGTTACCAGAGCCTTATACAAAGAGCGTTCCGACACTTTTTAAACTAACAGACCCATGGTCACGTGGTTCATGCAGCTCCGAATAGTTCCAACATCCCAGCGTTGTCAGTCAGTTTGAACGGATTTTAGTGGAACGGAGCACAAAAACAAGTTTAACATTTACGACGCAGTTTTCGGTAAATATTGACCAACAATGTGCATTGATTACTACACGGACGATGTATTTTATCAAAGTTTCTCTTCTTTGGAGCGGCAGAGACACATTTATCACTGTTTTAAATTGTAGAGGGATGCTAACATTGGAATGCTATACCTTGTCCTCCTTTATACTTAATCATGCCAATGGTCCAGCTCATAGACATAAGAATAGACGCCGCATCGACCGCTACTGCCTATTGGTGCTGACGAGCCGTGGGGCCGCCATCTTGGACCAGTCACCCGCTCCACTCAGTGTAATCTGGCTGGCTGGCGCAATGAAGTATTTCCTTTCCCCTTGAAGCAAAAATGTTTGTAATACTGTGCTTTGCACTTAAAAATAGCTTGGCTTGAGTAACTGTAATTCTAAAATGTGAGTGTTTGACTTTGTGTTGGTGTTTAGGACTATGATCTGAGCCAGCTGCAGCAGCCTGATGCCCTGGAGCCAGAGTGTCTGAAAGTGGGCATCAGACGTCTGGATGAGAGGCCCCTCCATCATGATCACCAGTACCCCCTCCGCTCTGCTGCCCCCCACCAAGGAGACATTGGAGATTTCATCCAAGAGGTACAAGAATAAGTTGGGTCTGAGTGTTTCTGTATCTGCTGACAGATACATCGGGGACATACTCTATGGCAACACTGATGTCTAAAATTTCATGGAAGGTTTCCAGTCCTCAATGAGGTTCAGTTTGTTTGCACAGATTTAATGCTGCTTTCTGCCACACACTTCTCGGCTCACAGAAAGTGATGAATCACATCTTCAGTGAAATAAAAGCAGTGAATGAACAGTGTCCATAGAAATTGGATTTGCCAATGTTCTTCTGCTTCTTTTATTTCTGTTCTCTCCCTGGGTGTAAAGCATCATAGCCACACAATTAGTTTGACTATGATGGCTATGGCTATTTTAAAAAAAATTGAATGAATGTTTAAATAAATACAGAAATTATTCAACAAACTTCTGCACATTTAGACTATATTCACGCTTTGAATCATTTGTGTAATTTCTTCCTCTAGTGAGAAAAAATGGGCACATCTCATCACAGGTGCTTTGTCCAGTTCACCAGGCTGTGGTTGCATGTTCTATCTACAGCTCTTCAGCAGCTCACACATAAAATGTAAAAAAACATGAAACTGAAAAATAAATGTGTTTTTATCAATGATATGATTATAAGCTGATGAGAGCAGCCTAAGTAAGATGGAAAGCATAACTGCTAAAGGCATACATAAAGCAAAACCGAATACAGGAATAGTTCTCCAGGCTTCTTGAAGGACATCCCAAAGCTCTTCTTTGGATGTGGGCTGCCTTTTGTTCAATTCAATTCATTTTTATTTATATAGCGCCAAATACAACAAATGTCATCTCAAGGCACTTAGATAGTAAGTCCAATTCAAGCCAATTGGAATTCAATTCATTGTAATCATAATTATTCATAAAATAATCCAATTCGTTCATATAGAGCCAATTCAAAAACAATTTCCTAGCTAAGAAAACCAACAGATTGCACCGAAACTTTTCCTTTTTCGGTCCAATCTCCCGGCCTGAGCGTGCCTGAGGCGACTGTGGAGAGAAACGACTCCCTTTTAACATGAAGAAACCTCTGGCAGAACCAGACTCAGGAAGGGTGGCCATCCGCCTCCACCAGCTGGGGTTTGAGAAGACAGAAAGGGGGGAGGGGGGGGCACTGTAACACCATTCAAAGGATATCTGTTGGAACAGGGAAACACGAGTTAATGACCACAATAATGTCACATATACATAAAGAGAGTAAAGTGAGGAAAGGTGTGACAGATGAGGCCCCCCAGCAGTCTGGGTCTATAGCAGCTTAACTATGGGATGTTTCAGGATTACCTGAGCCATCCCTAACTATAAGCTTTATAAAAAAGGAAAGTTTTAAGCCTGGTCTTAAAAGTGGAAAGGGTGTCTGCTTCCCGGACATTTACTGGCAGCTGGTTCCACAGAGAGGGGCCTGATAACTGAAGGCTCTGCCTCCCAAACTGGCAGCTGGTTCCACAGAGAGGGGCCTGATAACTGAAGGCTCTGCCTCCCATTCTACTTTTAGAAACTCTGGGAACCTCAAGTAAACCTGCAGTTTGGGAATGAAGTGCTCTGTTAGGAAAATATCTTACAATGAGATCTTTAAGATATGATGGAGCTCGGTCATTAAGAGCTTTATATGTAAGGAGAAGAATCTTAAATTCTATTCTGAATTTAACAGGGAGCCAATGAAGAGAAGCTAAAACTGGAGAAATATGATCTCTCCTGTTAGTTCTCATTAGAACTCTGGCTGCAGCATTTTGGATCAGCTGGAGGCTTTTCAGAGAATATAGCCGCTTTCGGACAGACCGTTCTAAGAAGTAGTTATCAGAACTACCCTCCTCGAATTTCGTTCTGATAACTGTCCTTCTGTTTCAGTCTGCATTCGCACATGAGTCGGGACCTGATAGGGACTGATGCGCCGCGTGCAGCCGTCTGCTTCAGTGACGTGTTAGCCGTTAGCCGTTTAGCGCTACATTCAAACACAAAACAAAACAGTAAAAGTAATTAAAGAAGAAAAAACACCACCAAGAAGCTAACATGGAGAGCGGGGAGGCCACCGTGTTCATGGTCTGCATGATGGTGATATTAATCATGGACGATCACATCGGGCGTCTAATATCGAGGCTGGAAGAGCTCACAGAGAGAGTCAGGAGATACTTTTTCATTTCATGAAGGAAGAAAGGAGAGCAGAGCGCTGCAGACAAATGAGACCAGTGTAAGTTTAACTTATTAAACACGCGCCGGTTGTGTCTGTGTCTATGAGGAAACATTTCAGCCGTGATAGCGTGACATGGGGCGTAGCTACCGACCACCACACACCTCCGTTAGATTCGTTCTATAAGAACTATGAAAAGACCCGACCTCGGAGAAGGAGCTAAATAGTTATAGGAACTAAGGGAGAAAGCCCCGAGTTCCTGTATGTCCGAACACGGGAGAAAACGGCCCCGCGGATTAAAAGGTTATTACAACTGCCAAAGGTTCCTACAGTCCGAAAGCGGCTTATGTGGGACAACCCAATAATAAAGAATTACAGTAGTCCAATCTTGAAGTAACAAATGCATGGACTAGTTTGTTCCGTTCTCTGCCAACATGATCCCACCCTGCTTCAGTAATGTTGAGGTCCAGGCTCTGGGGAGGATTCATCCCTCCATCAGACCTGTTGCCACTGGTTTTCAGCCCACTTCTTGTGTCCTTTGGCACAGCTCAGCCTTTTCTCCCTGTTTCCCTTCCTTAAGAACGGCTTCTTGACAGCCACCCTTCCATGGAGCCCATTTCTGATGAGGCTTGGGCCAACAGCAGATGGATCAGCTGAAGGTCCAGATGCATCTCTCAGCTCCTGTGTCAGGTCTTTGCTGGATTTCAGATCCTGTTCATCTGCTGTAGATAGTTCTTTAGGCCTGACACTTCTTCTTTTGTCCTCCACATGTCCAGTTTCCTCAAATATTTTAAGGACACACTGCACACCATGCTGAGATATGCCAAGTTTTCATCTAACAGCTCTTTGGGAATCACCTTGTTGCTGCAGAAATCCTGTTTTCTGTCTGTCACACTGTGTTATCTTTGCTGTTTTTCAGAGATGCAGCTAAAGAAATGGGAACAAATGATGTGTCTCTGTGACAGGCTGCTGGGAAAAGTGCCTAAAGATCCAGTTTAAAATGGCTTCTTTGCTAAGTTGGACACAACACTGGTTCATCCCTTGAGTTAGGAGCCTTTTTTCTGCCTGAATGGTTCATAGCTTTTATTGGCAGCTTTGTGGCATAGTGTGGGAATAATTGGCTTGTCATAAATGTGAACAAGCCAAAGTAGATTTTAGGAGGACCAGGTATAAGCCACCATTGTCATACTTTGAGGAAATGGAGGTGGTGGAAGACTACACATACTTGCGTGTTCACCTGGACAACAGTCTGCAGCCAGATGTTGCATATCTTCTGTAAGCCTCTGGTGGAGAGTGCAATCTGCTTTGGAGCCATCTGTTGGAGCAGCAGCAACTGAAACTGAATAAGAGGTTTAAGTAGGCTGAATGAGGACTGCTCTGGAGCCCCTGGAGCTGATTATGCAAAGAAGAAGGTTGTACAAGTTACTAAACATAATGAACAACACTGCATATCCTCTACATACCACAGTGACACAACAACCAAATAAGTTCAGTGGGATGGTTAATAGAACACTTGTAGTTTGTAAGTCCCTCTACCAGAAATAGATTTTTTTCTTTTAACTCACTTAAAATCTGAGCCTCTCAGCCTCTCACCAACTGCACACCAGTCACAGCGGGGTGGGGATACAAACCCTGGTTCGGGTAGGGGGTATAAATAGAAAGAGGTAAAGATAACACACGAGCAGAGTCAGCAGACAAACTCTCCTAAACAGTCCTACAGTCACTAAAAATTCCAGCAAAAACAAAGCCATACAGGCCAACTCACCTAAAATGGCCACCTGTTTTCAAAAGGCTCACATGGGCCACACACCCTCCACTTAAATACATCCTGGATTTCTTCTTTGCTTCTTCCGAGAGTCTGTTTACCCTAAGTGCCCCCCCTGCTGGGCCCCCAGCTGCTATTGCTTCTTCTAATCCAAATCCACTGACTGGACTTTACTGCCTCATCTGACACTTCCTTCACTATTTTCCTCACACTCTGTCCACTTACACCCAGCTCCCTCAACAATGAGACAACAGACTTTGCAACAAATCCTCTACATCCTACTTCCACTGGACAGATTCTAACCTTCCATCCTCGCTGCTCTGCTTCTGCCCCCAACTCTACATATCTAAGCTTTTTCCTTTCATACGCTTCTGCTACTAATTCCTCCCAAGGAACAGTCAGCTCTATGAAATAGACTCTCATTCTACTCCTAGACAACAAGACTGAGAGGCTATCTCTGGGGAACAACAAGCTCATCTCCTAAATCTGCCTGCATCTCCCAATCACAAGCATCCTCCAAGCTGCCGTGCCTCCTTATCGTCTTATTAACTTTCTCCCCCTCTTGGACAAACTGAATTGCCACTATCTTCACCTTAGACCCTCCCTTCGTTTATCTTCAATACCTGCAGCTAAGCTTTTTAGTACTCGGTCATGTCGCCATGGACAGACTAACCTTACAACATGACAAAATATGCCTTAAGAAGAAGAATAAACATTATTTGTAGGCTTCATATTAAGTATCAAAGATTTGAAAAGGTATTTGTATATTCATGGAGTCTTACTCTGAGGAAGACAAAAATGACATTTTATAGTATGGATGGTTTTTCATTTTAGCCATCATGTGACTGGTGCTTTTTCTTCTCACACATCTGTGAAAGGTCACAGCTAGAATTTTCCTCACAGATACTCATAAGCATAGGTAGCATTCAGACTTTAAAAAAAGAAAAATAACACTGCTATCATTTTTATCTTGAAAGGATGAACACCAAGAGTTCATTCAGTCACTTCAATGAGGATATGGTCGCTGATGCACAGATTTAAAATGGAGGCAATATTTTATATTAATTGGCAATAAAAAGTGATTTTGAGAAATGATTGGCTTGATTTTTAGAGAACTTGTATTAGAAGAGGTAATTGTTTTTCGGGTTGAATAAACCTACACGATGAGTTGGTAGACATGCATTGCATTCGCTGCTTGCTTCAAGGACAAAACATTTAGCACTTTAATAACTGGTGTGCAATGACACAGAAGTGCAGCAAGAGACCAGTGGTTTGTGCTAAGGCTAAAAGCAAACCCTAGATGTCCAGCTCATCTCATCAACATTCATTGGTTGTTTGCCAGGAGAATAGAATAGAAAAATACTTTATACATCCCCCAGTGGGGGAAATTCAAATTAGTCAAATGGCTCAAAAAAAATTGAATATTTACCATGATTGTATTTAAGAACAATGATAATAACTAGAAAATTTCTGAAGAAATTTAGAAGGGGCCTGCCAAAGTGTGCGTATCGCTCAACCAATCACGGCTGCTCAGGAATGGTTCGCAAGGCCTAAAGAAGAAGCATTCAAGCCTAAACTGCATCAAAGGATGACATGGATGCTTCTTCTTAAAGCGGCGAACAGTCCCTTTAAAGAGGCGAACTGGCCCTTTAAAGCGGCAAACTGTCCCTTTAAAGAGGCGAACTGGCCCTTTAAAGAGGCGAACTGGCCCTTTAAAGAGGCGAACTGGCCCTTTAAAGAGGCGAACTGTCCCTTTAAAGCGGCGAACTGTCCCTTTAAAGAGGCGAACTGGCCCTTTAAAGAGGCAAACTGGCCCTTTAAAGCGGCGAACTGTCCCTTTAAAGAGGCGAATTGTCCCTTTAAAGAGGTTAATTGTGCTGTTGAAACTTCAAAGGACTGGCTGGGCCACTAATAGCCTTGTTTCTATGGTAATTAATCTCCCTCATTTAACTGACAGTTAAGCTGCCCCAGCTGCTGCTACACTAATTATATGAGACTCAGGCTTCTCAGAGCCAAAAAAACCTCTACGAACAGATGCTTCCCATTCGGAAACCGTAAGAGCTACGGAAAAAATTCTCGCAGAATGAGCGAGGGACGCCTTTGGACTTCAACATTGCCGCGTTTCAGATCTGTAGCATATTCACAGTGAAAGCACGGATGAGAGAAAGAAGGGCTGCAGGAGCTGCTGAGATTCTGAGAATTGGATGAATTAAAATGGGGATTTGAGGTCTTTGAGTCCCGACATCACTTTGCTCTGAGGGGCTCTGAGAGCAAACGGTCAGCCCTAGATGAAATATGAAAACATTTTATGAATCCCAACATGCGTGCCTATATTATGACAGTACATAATGGCATTGGAGCGATATTTGTAGGCGTGAGGGCAATTCGAAAATGAATCTGAGGTCAGAACTCTTGCTCTTCCCACACTCTAATGAAATGGCAGTTGTGCTCTAAAAATTCAAATTTTTCAGATTTTGGCCAAAACTTTGTGTCGCTTGGAGGCATGCTGTGGGAAATCCGCAGCAGGTATCGACATGGCGTCTTCACTTCTGAACACAGCACGGACGTGTCTACAAACTGACATTTGAATGGCATTTCTAGGTTAATGCATGATGACACAGTAACTGCTCAAGATTTTGGGGTTTTTATGATTTTTCCAGGTCATCCCCCTGTTTATTCCTAGGGGGGCTTTGGGGGGCTGTTTTTTGCTTATTACGTCGCCATGGTAACTCCAATCTTCAATAAAAGTAATAGCCCGCGAAAACTCATCGAGCCGGTCGTTTTGATATATATATTGTTGGGAAGACGTTTTCAATGTTAAATCCCATAGACTTTTGCCAACAGAATAGTAATAGGTGCCTTGCCATGCATTTGCATGGAGAGCACTGCATAGTGCAGTGCTTTCCTATGCAATGCTATGGCAGGCCCCAATAATAATAATAAGAAGATTTGATTTAGATTTTTTATTTAATATGTCAAACAGGATTAGTTAATTTTTGAGAAAATGTGCAAAATGCAGTTCATTTTCAACAACAGTACAAAGAATATTGTTATAACACCAGATGCTTTTAAAACTGTCTCGATCATCTGTAAGTTTGTAAAAGCTAAATTCTAGGCCCAGTCTGCACCTGAGGCTGCAGCACCACACTGAGACGCCTCCTGACCTGCTTTTTCTCCTACTTTGTTTCTCCTGGAAACATAAATAGCCAACTTTGCTTCACCAGAGATTAAATTTAGGAGCAGAAACTTCCTTTGGTTTGTTTTCTTGTACCGTGCGCCATTGAATAAAATGTATGATACTAAAAGACTTGTTAAACAGTTTAAACACGGTTGTTAAAAGAGTGAAGAGCAAAAAAGGACAAGGACCCACTACTTTGTAGTAGCTTCAGACCCATATCGCTCTTAAATGTTGATTACAAGATTTTGGCTAAACTTTTGTCCCTTCGTCTCCAACAGATTTTACCAAGTATTATTTCACCAGACCAAACAGGCTTTATGTTGGGTAGACACTCATTTCACAACACTAGAAGGCTTTTCAATATACTCAACACTCCCAGCTCCAGCGTCCCAGAGGTTGTGGTGTTGCTGGACGCTGAAAAAGCATTTGACAGGGTAGAATGGGACTTCCTGTTTGAGGTAATGGATAGATTTGGGTTGGGGTCTGGCTTCATTTCATGGGTCAAATTGCTATATTCATCCCCAGTTGCATGTGTACAAACAAATAATACCTTCTCATCTCCTTTTCAACTCCAACGTGGTACAAGACAAGGTTGTCCACTATCCCCCTTATTGTTTGCTATAGCTATTGAGCCGTTAGCGATCTGGTTGAGATCTGCACCAGGATTTCATGGTATTTTTCGTAACAACACTGAACATAAACTATCTTTATATGCCGATGACTTGCTCCTTTATGTGTCCAACCCATCCACATCACTCCCAGTTACCTTAGACATCTTAAAAAAATTTGGCCAACTGTCTGGCTACAAACTCAATTTTGGGAAAAGCGAAATATTTGCATTGAACAAGTTGGTTGGGGCTCTCCCAGACAGCATAGCTCCTTTTAGAAGGGCAGACAGTAGTTTTAAATATCTAGGTATAATCATAACCAAGACTCTGACTGACACTTTCAATAAAAACTTTGTCCCCTTGCTTGCTAAGGTCGAGGATGACTTTGCCAGGTGGTCCACTCTACCTTTGTCGTTGGCTGGCAGGGTGAACCTTATTAAGATGGCCATATTGCCAAAGTTTCTCTATCTCTTTCAACATATCCCTGTACTCACTTCAAAAAAGTTTTTTGACAAATTGGACAAATCAATGTCTAAGTTTCTCTGGGCTAATAAACCTGTGCGTATACGAAAAAAAATATTGCAACTGCCTAAAAGAGTAGGGGGTCTTGCTCTCCCCAATTTTTTACACTATTACTGGGCAGCCAATATTCATAAACTGCTATATTGGACCGATAAATCCAGGACCAACCAGCCCGCTTGGGTAGACATTGAAATGTCTTCATCTCAGTCCTCATTGAGGGCGTGGCTTTGTTCTCCCCTCACTTTGTCAACGGCGAATGCAAGTAAAAACCCAGTAGTCAAACAGTCCCTCAAAATCTGGTTGCAATTCAGAAGGCATTTTGGCCTGAGAGACTGCTCAATCTATGCACCAATATTAGATAACCATAATTTCAAACCATCTATTACGGACTCTGCCTTTAAATTGTGGTTTGAGAGGGGCATTATCACAATTAAGGATCTTTATGATGGTGGCACTTTCATGTCCTTTACTGGCTTATCGACCAAATTTAAGCTTCCTCCCTCCCACCTCTTTAGGTTTTTTCAAATTAGGAACTTTGTGCAGAAAAAATACCCTGACTTTCCGAATATTCCTGCACTAACCTTGGTAGATAAACTTTTCTTGTTGGACCCTAATCAGAGAGGGAATGTTTCACATATTTTTAGGGCATTAGACTCCACTACCGCTGTCTTCCCCCAAAAAACAAAAAACCTATGGGAACAAGATCTGGGCCTGACCCTTGAGGAGGACCAGTGGGCTAATATTCTACAATTGGTACACAGCTCCTCTATCTGTGCACGACATGGTCTAATCCAATGCAAATTAATACACAGGATCTATTATACAAATCATAGATTGTCAAAATTCTACCCAAATGTTGCAGACACCTGTAATCGATGTAACCAGTCTCCTGCTGACCTCATCCACATGTTTTGGTCATGCCCTAAGTTGAAACATTTTTGGTCTGAAATATTTGGTACCCTCCACAGAGCCTATGATGTTGGGGAGGATCCCCGTCCTCTCCCAGCTCTTTTTGGTATTCTTCAAACTAAATCCTTTGCAAGCAAAGCCCCTGCATGGCTTTCTGTTCTTTACTGGCAAGGCGTTTAATTTTGCTTAACTGGAAACATACTGCACCCCCCTCTTGCAGTCGATGGGTCAAGGAAGTTCTTTTCAACTTGAAGTTGGAGAGGCTTAGATTTTCCCTTAATGGTTCATTGAGTAAATTTAACAGGACTTGGGACCCCCTGCTGTCCATCATAGACACTCTAGACATTGAACCAGAAGAGACGCAGGTCTGAGTTGTTGTTTAGTTATTTATTTACTTTTTTTTGTCCCCCTTTTATTTTATTTTTATTTATTTTTTCCTCCTTCTAATATTATTTATTTTTAGGTTGCTAGTATTTTTGTTTTGTCTCGTTCTTTTTCTCTTCCCTTTCTCTTCCTGTCCTCCTGTTTGTGGTTTTAAATTACTTTCATTCATGTACTGTGCTTAGAACATGGGGTTGTTGGGGACGTTGTGTGGGAGGGGCGGGTGGGTGTTTTTTCTGAAAATTGTATAACAAAAACAAATGAGCATTTTTTATGTTTGGGATCCACCCAATCCTTTCTATGTCTTTGTATTGTTGCTCAATAAAGAAATTAATAAAAAAAAAAAAAAAGAGTGAAGAGCTTCTGACACTCGCTAAAAACATGAAAAACTGCCTCCCGAAAGAGACAAAAAGGGCACTGGTTCGACACAACCGGGTTTAAAACAGAGAGAAAAGCATTTGAGGCAATGGCACCATGTAACATCCTCCACTGGAGGTCGGCAGTTCGTTTCTTTATGGGAGGTTTGTAGAGAACTGGCCCTGTGGACCAGCTCCATCGGCTCCCAACCTGCAGTGGGCTCTCTGTCACAAAGACCCCTCTTGTTGAGTATTTTCACACAGTTGTTGTAAAGATTTTTTTTCTCAGCTGTGCAAAAGTTGAGACTTTTGGGGTCCTTGAGAAGAGGTCCATTGAGCTCTCCAAGCTGGGGACTCACATAGACCTCTGGAAAAGGGTCTCCAGGGTCCGGTTCCACCCCTGTGTTGTAGTCCAAGAGGAGGCCTCTCTCTCTGTCAGAGAGCCTCTGCCTCTGCCTCCAAAGCTCCAGGACCTTCTTCGCTACCCTGACGGACCTGATGCCCAGGAGAGAGCCCACAGCCTGTGAATGTGCCAGTGCCGGCCCCGCAGTGTCCACCAGCTGCTGAACTCCAGTAGTTTTCCCTTGCATAGCGCTGTCATCAGTCCAGGTGTAGCTCCGCTGGACACGTCCAGCCGGGCTCCGTGCACCAGTGGCTCCTTCAGCAGCCAGAACAGGGAGGTAGATCTAAAACACGTTTAAAAAGGACCCACTTTGGTAAAAAGGAGTAACCCGTTCAGGGTTCACGCTAGATTTTTTTACTGGCCGGACAAGTGGCCGGCTGTGTTGTAGAATTCCGGACATTTGGAATATCTAACGGACCTCCCCCTTTTCGCTAACTCACAAGCCCACATAGATGCGTCGTACGGAATGTGTTACTGTAGTTTCATTACTTTTGGCAGGAATTACGCATTAGGCTACAGTTTAAGTTTCAGTAACGTCGTTACAGTTACTGTACCATTACATTCATCACATCTTTACCCAATTTGAGCAGGGAAATCTTCTTCGGGTTTGCTGATAAAACAAAATGAGTTGTCTGTTATGGATAATTAAGTAGGCTAGCGTAGATATGCGCGCAGCGCGCTGGCTGGGCTGGGTTTTTTTTTTTTCTTTTGTTGCCCTGTTCGAGCTTTTCTGGTGTGTGTAAGAGAGCGCGCTGGCTACCTTTGCTCTCCGTGCATGCAATGTCTACTTTCACTGGGACTTCTCATCTTTTTTTTTAGTAGGCCTTACCCAACACTGGTCGTAGTCTACCCCATCAATAACCTAATGTCCAGAAACGATAACGTCTTTTCAACAAAATTAATTTATTTAGGCCAAGTGGTCTAATCCTTAAAAACAATTAGGTCTGGCTAATAACCATAGCAAAGAACAGTAACAGTCACTGACATGTCTAACTGATTTAACAAATAACAAGAACAAATAATTGGCATCTGCACAGCCTATGTCGCGTTATCTTAGGCATCGCCCATAAAAAAATGGGCATGACGAACATTGGAGAACAAAAACAGAACAGGAATTAAATACAAACACATCACAAATAACATTCATTTCCTGCGCAACTTCATTGCATGAAAGTTCTCCGCTGCTCGAGGGAAATCAAAGTCTTTCAACCCCGGCCCGCTGCAAGATATCCGCATCAGCCTCGTCACCTTTTCCTCAGATATGCGGTTTCTGATTGAGGTTTTTATGCGGTTTTGGAGCGAAAAGCCCCTTTCCGCTGGCACACTGGACACCGGGATTGTACACGCTATCTTGGCAAGCTTGGCCCACTCGGGAAAGATGTCACCCAATTCTCGAACAACGGTCTCACACGCAGTGAGGAAGTTTAGACCGCCGTATCCACGAAGAGCCGTCATCAATGGCACCACGTCTCGCTGGGCATTCTCAGGGGAAATTAAGGGTTCCACTGCGCCAGTCTCCGTCTCCTTTGGTGTCCCATAGTGCTCTATCAAAGGCTTGACTGCATGCTGAGCATATTGTTGCTTTTCTGTAAAATAATAATAATAATAATAATAAAATATTAAATAATTAGACCACCACTAATAACATTTTATTTGGCAATAAATAATAACGAGTGATGCCGTCTTTAAATTAATACTTTGAAACTCACCACAGGATACAGGGTATCTGTCAGGATTGAAGACCAGGTCAAAGCCTTTCAGGATATCCACGTCATCACGGGGGAATCTCCTCTCCAGCGATTCGATGAGCTCTTCGATGTACTGCCTTCTCCTGTTGTCAAACGTGCGCACATGTTTCTCGGTGCTCTCCGTCACTGTTAAGTCCTTAAACTTGCAGTCCACGAACGCACAGTGAAAGCCCTGTTCTTCTGGGCCCGGGGTGTCTTTCAATTGGGCTAGTGCAGCTAATGAAGCTTGTACCATGGGTGAGATACAGCCCAAATTGACGTCCTCCCTCTGGAAACACAGGTTGAGCTTATCCATCACGGGCAGGACATCAGAGAGGGTGTGCGTCAGGGCAATGAATTTGTATGATCGAATTTGGTTAAGAAGCCCTTGGCTTTGGGCATTGCCATTGGCTGCTTCTTCGCTGAGCTCCATTATCAGCGCAGGCCAATTCTTTTTGACAGCACTCACAGCTTTGCCGAGGGAGAGCCAGCGCACGGCGCACTGCTGTTTCAAGCTGGTCATGTCTTCGTCAGTGAGGGTAGCACTGAGCTCTCGTAGCCGATTCGTTCTGGTTGCAGAATGTTTGTAAAATGAATATACCGAATTGACCGTGCGTTTGTAATGTGCAACCATTTGGACAGCCTTGGATGCATCTGACGCCGCCAATGCTACACGATGAGCAATGCAGTGCACCTGAACAGCAAACGCACTCTCTTGTTTTAACAGAGCACCAACACCAGAATGGCAACCCATCATGACACTGGCCCCGTCAGACCCCAGACCCATGACTCTGCGAATGTCCAAACCCCTCTCCTTCAGCGCATCCACCACATTGCTATAGATGCTCCGGGCCGTTCCTGATTGAATTGTGTAGTTCCCCAGGAAAACTGTCTCTGCCTTGCCCCTGTTCTCAAACTTCAGGTAGACGATCAGCTTCTTGTTCACTGTGATGTTAACAGTTTCATCAATTATCAACCCAAGGAATTCACTCTGTTTCAGTTTCTCGTCAAGTTGTTCTATTAGCGTTCTCTCAATCGCAACTTCCATGTCGTTTAGAGACTCGTTGTGCTGGTATACGTTCGCACTGCACTGAAAATCAGGGGCTTCCAAAGACTGCAGTAATTCTGTCAGTCCACGAAACTGATGAGTTGGGATGTCACTTTTAGCCATGTGGTAGATCACTTTCATCTGTGACACGAGCGAATCTCTTCTAGACTTCGTGGCTATGTCACAGTGATGCTTAATAGCACTTTGCTGAGGCGTTAGTGACATGGCTGATCTATGGTCAGAGGACTCGCTGTGCTCGACCAAGGCAGATTTTTTTAAATTGATCGAGCCTTTGGTGAACCCATTGGTTTTTCCTGCTCTCTCACAAATTGTACAAAACATTGTCTCTGTACCTCCATCCACTCTTTCGTGTCTGAGCCACCGGAATTGTTCTGTCCATTCTCCTTTGAAGCTCCGTTTTCTTTTTTTTGCGGGCTCCCCCGGCTGGGTCCTCTTTATCAGCCTCTTTTTCAGCCGATGATATTGGTGATGCTGCAGTCAAGTCATTTGTGTCGGGCACGCCTTGGCTTCTTTTTTTGAAAAACCTCCCGAGAGATATCTGCTTTGCCATTGTTGGCCTTATCTGTTCTGTAATTGCTATACTGTAGCCGCTGTTACTGTCTGGTTACCAGGCAAAACATTTGGTTGCTAGGGACTCTAAACAGTTGTTTCACGGTAGAATTTCAACTTGGCCGCTTAGTTCTATCGGATAAATTATTTTTAACTTATTATTTTCAGCTTTATTCAGTTTCATATTAGTGTTGTTTTGTAAAGTTTAATATTTCAAAATAGCTAATATTATTGTTAATTTTTTTATCGGACATTTTGTCCGGTCACATTTTAATATGCCGGTCATTCAGCTTGCGAAACGGCCAATGTCCGGCCACAGCCGGCTAACGTGAACCTTGAACCCGTTTAACTTTAATAAAGTGCAATGGGTTAAAAACAGAGCAGCATCCAGTCCCAAGTTCCGGCACACCAATCTTCCGGACCTGTTAAAAACTTCTGAACAAACTGTAGCCTGAGAGTGGAAGCTCTGCTGGCCAAGTGGATGAGGCCCTGACCCCCCTCCTCTCTGGGTAAAAACAGCACCCCCTGTGGCACCCAATGCAGACCATCCCAGAAGAAGTTCACAATTTTTGCCTGGACCTGAGCCAGTAACCCTGATGCAGGCCAGGCGGTGCCACAACAAAGATGCCACCAGGTTGTTCAGCACCAGAACTCTACCCCTGTATGACATCTGAGGGAGCAGCCATGTTTGCACTGGCCCCCCGTCCACCTCTCCCTTTATCAGGGGTCGCCACAGCGAGTCCATCTCGCATTATTGATTTGGCACATGTTTTACGCCAGATGCCCTCCCTGACGCAACCCTCACCATTTATCCGGGCTTGGGCTCTAGAAATACACTGCCTCATCTACAGAGTAGGTGTGATGGTTGGACTATGGCGGCGCGCACAGACGCAGCGGCTCACGGCTCCGCGGTTACGCTGGTACTTTTGTGTTTTCATGTTCGTCTATGTGTTCGTCTATGCGTCTGCTACATATTACTAAAGTCGGCAAGAAGTATTGGACATTGGTTTTAATACGAAGATCGCCATAACAGACGAATCCCGCCGCACATACAACATCCCAACAGAGATAGCGAGGCCACCGGAAGCTCCGTGGATTGTTATCGGCAAGAGGCGGAGACGAAGGAGGGAAAGGAAGCAGAAGCGAGGCTGCCTGCTATTGCGACTCAGGAAAGACCCCCACAAGCCTCCTCTCCCGAGTATGTTTGTCAGCAATGCAAGATCGCTGATCCACGAGATGGACGAGCTGGAACTACTCATTAAGGGAAACCGCCAAATACAAGACTGCTGTGTTTCTATCATAACTGAAACCTGGCTTCACCCGCTGATTCCCGACGCAGCCGTACAGCTAGCAGACCGCACCGCTCACCGCTGGGACCACAATAAAGACTCCGGTAAGAGCAGAGGTGGCGGTCTGTGCATCTATACACACAATAACTGGGCCAGTGACATTTCTACCATACATAAACACTGTTCACCGGACATAGAGTACATAACCATCAGATGCCGTCCCTTTTACCTACCAAGAGAACTAACAGTCCACCAAATGCTAATGTTAGCATAGCTCTCTCGGTCCTATCAGACACTATTAACAAACTCCAGCAGGTCCACCCCTGACGGCATCCACATTATTGCAGGCAACTTTAACCAGGCTAACCTGAAGTCTGCCATGCCTAAATTCTACCAGCATGTTAAGTGTCCGACCAGAGGAAGAAATACATTAGATCATGTCTACACTAACATTAAACAAGCATACAGAGCCATACCACTCCCACACTTAGGTCAGTCAGACCACCTCTCTCTGCTCCTCACCCCAGCATATATCCCCCTCAGAAGAAGCTCCACTCCTCTGACTAAGAAGACCATCACTACATGGCCTGAGGATGCACTTTTTCAGCTCCAGGACTGCTTTGCCTACACTGAGTGGAGTAGCTTTGAACACCAGGACCTGGCTGCACACACAGAGGCTGTGCTATCCTACATCAAGTTCTGCATGGGGAATGTCACAGTGGATAAACGCATCCGGATTTTCCCCAACCAGAAGCCCTGGATGACCAGCCAAGTTAGGATGCTCCTCAAGGACCGCAACACCGCCTTCAGGTCGGGCAATACAGGACTGTACAGTGCTGCCAGAGCCAACCTGAAAAAAGGAATTACAAAAGCCAAACAATACTACAAACGCAAAATAGAGGATCATCTTGCTAACCACAATCCACGGCAGATGTGGCAAAGCATCCAGGAGATTACTAACTTCAGAGGGTGAAGCAACATGGCTGTGGACTCAAGCGATCTACTAGCGGAGGAGCTGAACACCTTCTTCGCACGCTTCGAGATCCCAACCCATAAATCTGCAGCCACACTTCTACAACCCCAACCCCACCCACCCACCCCCAGCTCCCACACATACACTGTGCAGGCACAGGATGTGAAACGGGAGCTCCGCAAAGTCAATCCCAGGAAAGCCACCGGTCCTGATGGGGTTCCTGGGAAAGTACTTAGAGCCTGAGCGGATAAGCTCACACAGGTCTTCACCACTATCTTCAATCTCTCCCTTGCACAGGGCTCCATCCCAGCCTGCCTGAAGTCTGCCATCATCATCCCCGTCCCCAAGAAAACACCAACAACCAGCCTTAATGATTACCACCCCATAGCATTGACACCCATCATCACTAAGTGCCTGGAACGGCTGATCCTCACACACATTCAAGCCTACCCCCCCCCTCCTTTGACCCCTACCAGTTTGCCTACAGTGCGAACCGATCCACTGAGGATGCCATAGCTATCGCTCTTCACACCGCGCTGAACCACCTGGAACACAGAGAGAGCTACGTCAGGATGCTCTTCATAGACTTCAGCCCAGCTTTTAATACCATCATCCCTGACATCCTGGATAGCAAGCTGTCTGACCTCGGACTTCCCCCACTCACCCGCAGCTGGATAAAGGCCTTCCTCACGAACCGGGCCCAAACAGTTCAACTTGGTCCCTACCTCTCCTCCACCCGAACACTCAGTACGGGCTCCCCACAGGGGTGTGTGCTGAGCCCCCTCCTCTACAACCTACACCTCCGACTGCAGACCGGCCCACAGCAGCAACACAATCGTGAAGTTTGCTGATGACACGACTGTAGTGAGGCTGGTCTCAGGAGGAGATGAGTCAGCCTACAGAGAGGAGATTGTGCAGCTGTCTAGCTGGTGTGCAGCAAACAACCTGGCTCTGAACACCACAAAGACTAAGGAGATCATCCTGGACTTCAGGAAGCACAGAGCAGATCCGCCTCCCCTCACCATCAAGGGTAACGCAGTGGAGAGAGTGCGCACCTTCACCTTTCTGGGCACCACCATCTCTGCTGACCTGTCCTGGTCCGCCAACACCAAGGCTGTCGTCAAGAAGGCTCAACAGCGTCTGCACTTTCTGAGAGTGCTCAGGAAGAACAACATCAACCAGAAGCTGCTGCTAACCTTCTACCGTTCCTCTATTGAGAGCATCCTGACCTACTGCACCTCTGTGTGGTTCTCCCTCTGCACCGAGGAAGACCGGTTGAAGCTCCAGAGAGTGATAAAGACAGCGCAGAGGATCGTGGGCTGCCCCCTTCCTTCCATCAATGACATATACACATCTCGCTGCCTTAGCAGAGCGCAAAACATTATCAAAGACATCACCCATCCCGCCCACCACCTGTTTGACCTGCTTCCCTCTGGCAGACGCTACAGGTGCACCAGAGCCAAGACAAACAGACTCAAGAACAGTTTCTTTCCAAAAGCCATCACCATCCTGAATGCACACATGCACCAGCGCCCCCAACATGCAAAACCTCATGTGCAATAACCCCACCCTCACAGAACCCCCTGTGCAATAATCTTATGTGTAATAATGTCAGATAGTATTTTTCCATTTGTATTTCATTTTGTATTTTTGCACTTGTATCTATATTGTGGTATTTTTAATTTTTAATTTTTTTTAATTTCTTATTTATATTAGGACCAGCATCTCGTGGAGCCCCCTGTAATTTTGTTGTGTACAGTTTGTCTGTTGCACAATGACAATAAAGCTTTCTAATTCTACATTTCAAAATTTAGTTTTTAACATTTAGAGCTCTACATGGACAAGCACCAACTTCCATCAGAGAGCTTTTGCAGCCCCCAGCAGGTCCTTGAGGTCATGTGATCAGGGCCTGTTGGCTGTGCAGCACACACAGTTGAAAAATAAAGGTGACAGAGTCTTTGCAGAACGGCTCCCACTCTCTGGAGCTCCCTTCCTCTGAGCCTGACATCCATGGACTCTTATCTTGAAAGGTGCTACTTACTTACCTCGAGCAGAGGAAGTTAAGTAGCATGCCTCATTTCGTAAATATCCCAGCATTACAATACGTATGCATTTAGGCAAAATGTCAGAGGTGTTTTATCTTGTTCTTTTGAGAAGCTCTTTTGATAAATATAATGACAGGACAATTTGTAAATGATGAACAATAAACAGGAAAAAACAGGAAAGAGCACCCAGGCTGTTCGATATGAACTAGTTTAAAATATGTGTGCACAAGCTGCATCTGAGGTTATGACTTCAGATGAAAAGCTGGCCAGTATAATATACTCTGACCTCTCCATATATCATGTCGGTCTTTGTAGTTTTATTCAATAAATGAAGAGAAAATGTAAGAATGAAAAAAAACTGTCTTAACTTCACACAGCTTCCTGATTAACTCAGGAAACTGACGTGAATTTAAGAATGCAGGTTCAAATGCGGATCATAATGTGCAAGCTCCTTATAATAACCACCATCATTTCAAGTTAGGTCCGGAAATATTTGTAAATTGCCAAAAAGTTTCCCCTCCTTTTAAAGCTCCCCAACAGTGTTATGCTCAAATTGATTACCATGACTCTCAGAGGGAATCTGATTGGCTTCACAGATTTTGTTCTGGAGGACACTCCACTCCTCCTTTAGCAGGACTGACAGTTGGTATTATCTCAGTTGGGAAGAGTCATCATTGTTAAAGCAGCTGATGGATGTGGCCGTCTGTGCACATTGTTTGCATGTGTGAGTGTGTGTGTCCATCTCTTTGGTTCCCCTGCATAAAGACATCTGCTAAGCACAGCTATGAATAATGAGCAGGAGCTGTGAGATATGGCACGTGGAGCCAGACAGCTTAATCCGACGGACATGACGAGCTGATGCTTTCCCTGCCTCAGAGAGAGCTCTGGTAATTCCAGAGCTTTTCCAGAAATTCCCAGTGAGTCTAAGCTTATCAGATTTACTGTTTTTCTGTGACAGCAAAAGGTGGAAAAAAGGGAACAATTTCAAATCTTACTTGGTCAACTACTTGATTAGATGTTTATTTTAGATCAAAAATATATTTAGCTTTTTGATGGAATTCAGGAAAATGTGTATGAAGGGTTCAGGGCACACTGCGGGATTTGTTGAATCTCCTCATTGAGACAGAGGCAGCATCTGTCCAGACTGACCCAAATCCTCATCTTTCCTACACATAATCCCTCTGACCCTCCTTCTCCCTCAGCTCTCCCTACTTTCCATTTCAGCCCTTTTCCAGACGTATCCATAGCCTTTCTGCTTAACTCTCCCTATGCCGTACTTTGATCTCCACTTGTCCCACTAAAGTCCTTTTCCTTTGGGGCTGAAGTAAAAGAGAGAAAACAAAGTTATCATTTTAGATTACAGTTGTTACTGAAAGTAAGCCTTAGTCCTTTCAGGTGGTCTTGGTAAGGATAATCAGACAGGGTTTCTGCAGATGTTCTGTAGTTGGTCTCACATTGCTCTGCATGAAAGCATGAACACAGGGTCTAGAATACCCTTAGGCTTACTGTACAGTTTCTATATGTAGGAATACTTTGATCTGCTACTAGATAGTGTAACTTAAAGCTTGCTATGGACATGGGTTGCATGTAAGGGCCATTTCAGACCAGGGCGGCAAAGCGTGGCGGAACGGAAGCGATTTTCACCGGCGGAGGTGAAAATACATGGAAACAGATCTGTCCTTGCACACCGACGCGGCGGTAGTCGGGCGGTAGCGGCGCGGAGACGCCTCCGTCCCGCGCTGCTTTTGGAAAATAGAACTCGAGCGGAATTTGGACGGCAGCGGCCGGCAGCGGCCGGCGGTGTCCCGTTGAAATGAATGGGGAATGCAGACCGGGCTGGAGCAGAACTACCGCGGCCGCGGACTGTCCGGTGTGAAAAGCCAAGTTGAACACACCGCCTGATAACCGGCGTAAGACTGCCGTCGTTTCGCTGCCGCCACGCCACGCTCTGGTCTGAAATCGGCCTAAGTGACCTTTTTTTTAATGATCTACTGAGCAAATACTTCATACAATGGCTTTTTTGGACTCTACATATTCATCAAACAGACTGTGTAAATGAAGTTGATGGTAATATCCCTCAGTAAACACTGATAAAGTGTCACTGAACATCAGTTGGAACCTCCAGCTGATTAACTGGTGATGCTAATTAAGCAGCATCTGTCATATTGATAGGGTCGCTGCCATAATGCAGGGATATATGTAGCAACACTGCAGAGGAACAATATCAGAGATGTGTGGTCAGGAATGAAGAAGATCACAGGCCTCAAGCAGAGGGAGGATCGGATGGATGGAAGTCTGGACAGAGCAAATGAGCTGAACACATTCTTCAACAGGTTCAGTTCAGGAACAAGCTCACCATCCTCCCCTCCTGTTCCCAGCCAAAGAGACATCCCACCCTCCTCTGACCCACAGCTTTCCTGTAACATCTCCACCTCCACCTCAGTCATGGATTCTTCTGCTTCCACTAGTTTGTCTTCAACCAAATCAGGAGATGCTGCTGTCCCCTTTGCCTCCCCTCCCACTTTTCTGTTTCTAGAAGTCAGGTGAAGAGGCAGTTGGAGAGACTGAACCGGAACAAGGCTGCAGGTCCAGATGGTGTCAGCCCCCGAGTCCTGAAGGCCTGTGCAGAGCAGCTCTGTGGGATTCTGCAACACCTTTTCAACCTTAGCTTGACCCAAGAGAAGGTACCACTGTTGTGGAAGACATCCTGTCTGGTTCCGGTACCAAAGAAAACTCACCCTTCAGACATCAATGACTACAGACCTGTTGCCCTGACATCCCACATCATGAAGGTCCTGGAGAGACTCCTGTTGACCCACCTGTGTAAGCAAACCAGCACATATCAGGACCCCCTGCAGTTTGCTTATCGCCATGGAGTTGGAGTTGAAGACGCTATCATACACCTGCTTCAACAAACCCACTGTCATCTGGACAAAGCAGGCAGCACTGTGAGGATCATGTTCTTTGATTTCTCCAGTGCATTTAACACAATTCAGCCTGATCTGCTTCGTCTGAAACTCCAGAAGACTCAGGTGGAGGCCTCAACAATCACCTGGATTAATGACTACCTGACAAACAGACCACAGTTTGTCAGACTGAAGAACTGTGTGTCTAACCAGGTGATCAGCAGCACAGGAGCACCACAGGGGACTGTACTCTCACCATTCCTTTTCACTCTGTACACTTCAGACTTCCAGTACAAGTCAGACTCCTGTCATCTACAGAAATATTCAGATGACTCTGCAGTTGTCGGGTGTATCAGAGATGGACAAGAAGCTGAGTACAGAGAGCTGGTGGACCCAACTGTGAAGCCATCTACAAGAAAGGACAGAGCAGACTGTACTTCTTGAGGAAGCTAAGGTCCTTCAAGGTTTGCAACAAGATGTTGCAGATCTTCTACAAGTCTGTTGTTGAGAGCGTCATTTCCTCTTAGTCATCTGTTGGGGCAGCAGCATCAGAACCAGGGACCTAAAAAGACTCAACAACCTGATAAAGAAGGCTGGTTCTGTTCTGGGGACGACTGTGGAACCTCTGGAGACAATAATGCAAAGAAGGATTTTGCATAAAATCAAGAGAATTATGGACAACCCTGAACATCCTCTCCATGAGACTGTTATCAGAAAACAGAGTCTCTTCAGTCAAAGGCTTCTTCAGTTTGGATGCAAAACGGACCGCTACAGGAAATCTTTCCTGCCCACAGCCATCAGCATCTATAATAACTCTTTGATTTAATTGAGCTACATCAACATTTAATTTCCCTCTGGGATAAATAAAGTAATTTTGAATTGAATATCATGTAAGTTCTTGGTGAAAATTAGTCGCCGATCAGCCTCATTTTTCCAACATTCTCTTTCCTTACTTCCTCCTCCTTTCCAGTCAAACAACCTGAGAGAACCAAAACAGAAAAAGCTAAAGTACCCCTTGCAGTGCTGTTTTCTCACTCTCCTATCTTCCTTTCAGGGCCTTCAGGCTGCAGACCATGACCCCACTGCTCCCCCCTATGACTCCCTGCTGGTCTTCGACTATGAGGGCAGTGGTTCCACCGCCGGCTCTCTCAGTTCCTTGCACTCATCCTCAAGCTGTGGAGACCACGATTACAATTACCTTGGCGACTGGGGACCACGCTTCCGCAAGTTAGCCGACCTGTATGGTGGAGGGGATGATTAGCACTTTCAGCCCCCGCTAACAAGAACCACTCTCCCCATGGTTTGGATCAGCACTTCTGTATTTCCACGAGACAGCTTGTTGGGAGACTCGCTGTCTCTTGTGGAGTGGACAGTTATGTACTTTAGGGACCACGCTGATTCCAGGCTAATGGACAACATCTGAGCTTTTGTTCTAACAAAAATGAGCCATCAATTCTCTCTGATGGTTGAGAACTATGACAGCCATGCTACAGATGCTCATTTACACTTGAATCTTACAGTACAACAGCACTGGGGTCAAATGTGCCTTTTTGTACATTATTTTGATTGTGTTCACTCTTTATTCTGTGTGTTGCTTTAAAGCTCCTGGAGTTTTCCAACAGCAACTGGAGGAGTACTTTGCCATTACAAGGAGTGTGTGTGTGTGTCTGTGTGTCTGTGTGTGTGGGTATGGTTTCCACCCCTTTACTTGTATGTGAGTGAGAGCTTAAATCGTTTCCATGGAGACACACTGGGTGGATACTTTAAAGGGCAAAATCTACTTCAGATGCCTAAGATGATCCTACCAGCATGCACATGGCTTTACTGTGCAGCTCTGGGTCTTACACAGGTCAACTTTTCTGTTGGTGGTGATGTAAAACACCTAAAAAAAAAAATGAGCTTCTTGACTAATTTGAATTTCTCCCACTGGGGGATAAATAAAGTATTTTTCTATTCTATTCTAAAAACAGGACTTTCATAAAAGTGGAATTCATGGCAAAGCTGGTGTATTGGATTGCATTAGGGTTCATGGGTGTTGCTAGTAAAGAATAAATAAATAAATCAAAGTAAAATGATAGAACAGAAACAGACATTTGAAGACAATATAGTACATGAAATATTCAAAAGTACAAAAAATTGTATTATACTTTAAAAACTGAAAGATAAAACCATATATTGGGTTCCTTGCCAATTAAAACTAAAAGTGTCAAGAATGGGTGGTAGTAGTACTAGTAGTAGTAAAGGGTAGTTGTTGCGCTCCAAAACTAAATTTAGCAAGATCTATGACAATGATGACTAAGGTTGTATGCTATGTTCTTTCCACTACACATCTCTGGTTTTAAAGGGAGCTGAGATCACCTACCAGACTGCTTTTACACTGCAAACATCCGATAGTGGGGATGGATGAAAGAAAAACACTTATCAAAGAATCAAGTGCACAAACAAAAACAACTAAATCTCAAAAGCAGTTAGCAGTTACATGAAATCACTTTAAATGGACTAAAATAGCCAGCAGCTAGAAAATGAGCTGAGTAATGAATATGACAGAGAGGCTAAGAATGAAGGTTCAGCAGACACCTGGATCTGGATCACAAAGCTGCCGGTGTGGAAGAGCATGACATGAAACGGATTTAGAAAAAAAGCTGTTAGGAATACTTTTGCTTACGCATCCTTGTAGCAGCGAGGATCAGCAGATTTTTTCTATTGCTGCGGAACAACAACATGCACTGATCAGCCTCAGTGTTGCGACTGCTTGCCTGACGCTGTGTTGGTCCTCCACTGCAGCCCAATCAAATCAGGGCATGGACACCAGACCTCTGTTGGTATCCGATGGTGTTGGGCACTTAGATGTTGGTGCATTCTACGAATGTTTGGTCCGATACAAAGTCTTTCATATTTTTCAAACCTTATGTCACGATTAAATTTTACTTAATAATTTGGAAAAATTGTTACAAGCCCGTAACTTTGAGTTTTGCTCACTTTGAGAGTTTTTTTTCACTGTATCCCTGACCAGTTCTCTGGACCAATATAATCCCTGTGAAAAGGCTGTGTCTTCTTACTGAAAAATGTGAGATATAGTGAGTTATATAAATAAATGACAGCCCAATAAAAGCTGAGACTTTTTTCCTGTTGAATCACAGAGATTGTATGTTTTTGGAGTGAAAAAGAGATGTTGATCAGACCCGGAGCTGTGCAAGAGTTGCATCATTTTGCCAGTTTGATTTTCCAAAACTAGTGAAAAGACATGTACAGCAATTCTAGACTTTGATAAATACCTTCTGTTTTTTGTTTTGCTTTAATCACAATGCAACTTATGCAGCTAATTGCTAAAAGGGAGTCAGTTTATGTTTTGTAGCAAAGATACTTGTTGATACTCTGCTGTTGATTAAATACAAAAATGGCACTGTTTCTTCTTTCTGCTGATGATTTGCCTTAGTGTTCTCTGGTACTCTCCAACTGGCTACTCACTGTAAACTGAAATATGTACAGATTGTATTTTTTTTCTCTTGCTCTGTGGTCTCTTAAAATGACATGCTAATAGCTTGAATCCTTGTATATGTGTAATTTGGATCACAAATTAAAATGTTTTGCATGTTTTTATCTTTTCATTATGGGGAAACAGCTTTTTTTGGATCCTTTGTAAGTAAGAAACAATAACAATAAACTAACAGAAAAGTGCTTTGAAGGCAGGATTCTGACTTCCAAGTGCTTAAAAGAGATATAGGTCGCTAATGGAAGCCTATCAACATGTCAAAGATAATGATGAATTTCAAAGCAGCATTAATATATTTTTGTATTGATAAGTAGATAGTTATTAGGGACCGTACAAGCCATAATTCCTTCTCAAACTCACACATACATATATTTTCAGTCTCACATACATACATTCTAACTCTCATGCTTATATGTTTTAGAATACACGTATGCAAGAGAAGAATGTGCCTATGTGTGAGTAAAAGCATAGTGGAAACGGAAGGCAGGTAACTTCTCGTATAGTAGCCTAGTTATTGGCTCATGTTCACGTTCCGCTCTGCATGGACGGAGGAAATGAGACAGGAGTGTTTCGAGAGACAATTGGAATATTAATAAATATCTGATCACCCCCAAAGTCATCACATATTTTTCTTCCTCTCTTGAGCAACAGAAAACAGACCCATCTGTCCCTAACGTAACTCACAGTGCGGTGGAAAATGAAAAGAAACAACTCTTCAGACTTACGGCCTCGGCGGGCCATGCAGATATATATAAGGGCGGACTGGAGGTTTGAGACTTTGGCAGCTGGACCTCCCGAACAAGGCAAAGGTAAGATTAAAGACTTAATGGAATCTTAATTATTAGTCATCATTGGACTAAGTCCTGGTAAACTAAGTTAGCTGTACACTCGATCCCGATAAAAAAAAAATATATATATATATATATATACTATAAGATAAAACACTTAAAAACAGGTTAAAAACATGTTGTCAGTGGGCATGAAACTCTTTCTTCGTTTTGAGGGTTTGCTATTGGATTCGTGATTATGAGTTTTGAAAAGGATATGTCAAGGATTCTTTCTGTGCATGTTGCTAACTCTGCCGTAGGCTTAAAGAGGGCCTGGGATCGCTAAGAGGAGTGTTATGACTCCCCCGAAGTAATTGAGAGCTCTTTTTGAGAGGATGGAGAACTTTACTGAAATCAGTCCCAAGGATGCTTTAAAGCTCAGGGAACTAGGAGACCTTTTAAAGTGATAGTTCAGAGTAGATTCACCCTAGGGTCATTTGAATCGTGACATCCAGCCAAGTAGCCCACCTGCAGTTTTTCCGATACTGGCTGAACATCAGCTGAGTTACTGAGTTATCCCGAATAGCTTCGTACAAGGGTTAATGGATCCTGGCAGTATCTCCAAAATTACCACACTAAAATCACATGCCATGACACCAAACTTCTACAGTAGTACAAATATGGTCTGTACTCACAAAACGATGCATTTGGAAGTTTGTACATAGTCCAGGAGTTTATTATTATCAACACAAGCCTGATAGCTTTTCTGCTGCTAAAGCTGCGTTGACGACACTTCCTTGATCTGGGAGCTTCAATGTAAGATGAGGGTTGATCTACTACTGTAGACAACAAAGCAAGGCTGCTCAATTTCTCCATTGACAAAATAATTTCACAACTCTACAACATAAAAATTCATAAAAAATCATGTAGAATATAGCATATACTTTGTTGTCTACAGTAGTAGATCAACCCTCATCTTACTTTGAAGCTCCCAGATCCCACAAGTGACGTCGACGCAGCTTTAGCAGCAGAAAAGCTATCAGGCTTGTGTTGATAATAATAAACTCCTGGACTATGTACAAACTTCCAAATTCATCATTTTGTGAGTACAGACCTTATTTGTACTAATGTAGAAGTTTGGTGTCATGGCATGTGATTTTAGTGTGGTAATTTTGGAGATACTGCCAGGTTCCATTAGCGCTTGTACTAAGCTATTCGGGATAACTCAGTAACTCGGCTAATGTTCAGCCAGTATCGAAAAAACTTCGGGTGGGCTACTTGGCTGGATGTCACGGTTCAAATGACCCTAGTGTGAATCTACTCCAAACCATCCCTTTAAGGGAGTTACAGTCCGACAAATCTGAGGGCTACTTACCTGGTCTCATACCTGGACACCGCCAGGGGGTGAACCCTATCGTTGAGAAGTTGCCACACTATCTGCAAGAGAGGTAGTTGGCTCACGGTTCTCAGTACAAGGAGCAGTATAATGTATCTTTTCCTCCATTTGCTTTTTCACAGACTTCATATGTAATGAAGCACCCAGAAGAAATGACGCTTGCTTCACACTCTCGGCCGTTCTTATAGTTTCATCAAACAGTTCCCACAGATTCTCCACTAGGTCCTCGACTGGGATAGCCCTCTTCCAGATGAAAAGGAAGCCGAATGGAGAATGTGGAAAAACTCGTTACAAAGTGTAAGTGACTTCAGGATTCCAAGAGCTTACACTACTACTACACTTACAACAGCCCGCAGGAAGGGGCTCCACATCTTCTCAGATGCCATCGCCGCTGTAGCTTACCTTGATGGAGAGTGTCACATAGGCTTTGTTCTAGGGATAGCAAAACTATCCCGAGGCTGGAGCTGGGTGCAGCTCTATTAGCGGTGGAAATGGCAGAGTTAGTGGAAAGTGAGTTGGACATCAGTGTAGATACATTGCAGTTCTACACAGACAGCAAAGTTGTCTTGGGATACATATATAACGAGACCAGGCGGTTTTATGTGTATGTTTGCAACAGAGTACAGCGGATCTTACCTGACTCCCGCCCTCTGGTATTCGCATACCATCTGGGACGAGCCCACAACCGACATGATTTCAAATGGGGCTATTTTTTCTAAAACTCATGCATGTGATTGGATGAAGAATCTGTCCGTCATCTTGACTGACACGCCACTTCAGCCACTCCCAATGACTCAACCCGTGACGTAGCTCAGAGCTTACCTGACTCCCGCCCTCTGGAGCATGAATGGGCGGCCATAACGCCGCCCATTCATCCAAAGTCCCACCCAGCGATTAATGATTGGCTCTCATTATTTTCTAATCGGACAAAACACATATGACTCCCAGGCTCCTCAGATGGTTGCGTGAGGAACGGGAACGCCCCCGCGTGTAGTTGGTGAACGCAGCCAGATGACGTGAGTCAGGTTACAGCGGATCAGGAAGTCCACCAAACCTGAGCAGTGGCATTACATCTGCACCACTCAGAATCCGGCAGATCATGCCACTCGATCTGTACCTGCAGCCGAGCTTGTGTCCACTTCAGAAGAGGAGTCATACGGGGCAGTCGGTGGCGTAGTGGGTTAAGCAGCCGCCCCATGTACAGAGGCTACAGTCCTGCACCAAGCGGCCCTTTGCTGCATGTCTCCCCCCTCTCTCTGCCCCATTCTTCCTGTCTCTCTCCAACTGTCCTATAATTAAAGGCATAAAAAGCCCCCCCCCCCCCAAAAAAAAAAAGAAGAGGAGTCATATGACCTTATTGCTCCAGATCTACATACAGAGGTGTGTTCTCATGCTACCATGCTCTCTATTCCTCCAACTAATCTGGGATGTCATCGTTTTGAGCGATTCTCATCCTGGAAGTCTTCGGTGCGAGCCATAGCATTCCTGACACAAGGGAGTGCTGTTAAGGCCAAGCATGAGGACTGTAGTGGCTGGCATCTATGCAAAAGGCCTCACACAGCAAAAGAGCTGCTCAAAGCAGAAACTCTCATCATCAGGTGTGTGCAAAGAGAAACCTACAGCAAACAGTTCTCTTTCCTGGCTGCTGGGAAGAACGTCTGCAAAGACAGTCCTCTGAGAAACCTGAACCCCCTTGTGGACGAAGATGGCATTCTAAGAATAGGAGGCAGCTTGACACAAGAGAAAAGATGCCGCTTGTCATCCCAGGCTGCAGCCATATCACAACGCTACTCGTGAGGCATTACCATGAAAAGTTCGAGCACCAAGGTCGTGTCCTTACAGAAGGTTCTGTCCGCATAGCAGAGTTCTGGATCGCCAGGGCCAGGAAATGTATCAATGGTATCCTTCACAAGTGTGTTGTATGTAATAAGCTTTGTGGGAAAACTGCTGAGCAGAAGATGGCAGATCTCCCCCCCAAACCCCTAAGCACAGAGCCACGTGAGACCTATGTGGGACTTGACGTGTTTGGCCCTCTGGTTATTACCACAATACGAACCCGCGTAGGTCAAGCTAACAGTTCGGCATGAGGAAACAGTTCGGCATCTGAAATCAACAACTTGCAATCTGGACATAATACCATCCGACTTTTTAAAAACTGTTTTTACCTCAGTAGAAAGTGATCTCCTACAAATAGTTAACAGCTCACTGGCATCAGGCATTTTTCCCAAGTCACTAAAGACAGCTGCCATTAAGCCACTCCTAAAGAAGAGAACTCTAGACGCCTCAATGATGAACAACTACAGACCTGTCTCTAATCTCTCTTTTATATCTAAGATTATTGAGAAAGTTGTATTTAACCAGCTCAACGACTTTCTGAATTCAATTCAATTCAATTCATTTTTATTTATATAGCGCCAAATACAACAAATGTCATCTCAAGGCATTTAGATAGTAAGTCCAATTCAAGCCAATTGGAATTCAATTAATTAATAATAATCATAATTCATAAAATAATCCAATTCGTTCATATAGAGCCAATTCAAAAACAATTTCCTAGCTAAGAAAACCAACAGATTGCACTGAAAACTTTTTGTTTTTCGGTCCAATCTCCCGGCCTGAGCGGCGTGCCTGAGGCGACTGTGGAGAGAAACGACTCCCTTTTAACAGGAAGAAACCTCTGGCAGAACCAGACTCAGGAAGGGTGGCCATCCGCCTCGACCAGCTGGGGTTTGAGAAGACAGAAAGGGGGGGGGGCGCGGCGGCGGCGGCGGCACTGTAACACCATTCAAAGGATATCTGTTGGAACAGGGAAACACGAGTTAATGACCACAATAATATCACATATACATAAAGAGAGTAAAGTGAGGAAAGGTGTGACAGATGAGGCCCCCCAGCAGTCTAGGCCTATAGCAGCTTAACTATGGGATGTTTCAGGATCACCTGAGCCATCCCTATTCAAGGTAAACACAAGAAACTTGTGCTAACGAAAATAAATAAATTAATAAAGGACCAGACTCAGTGAGTAATTCCCTATACTCCCTATATAGATCCATATATAGAACCATCTTTTACAGCCACAAGCTACCTCAGCCTCTCACCAACTGCACACCAGTCACAGCGGGGTGGGGATGCAAACCCTGGTTCGGGTAGGGGTAGAAATAAAAGAGGTAAGATAAGCGGGAATGGGATTCAAACCCTGGTTCGGGTAGGGGGTAATGAAAGTATAGAGGGTGCCAGAGGTGGAGGCAGGACAAGACACACTAGCAGACACACTATCAGATTCAACAGACCTAACTATAAGCTTTATAAAAAAGGAAAGTTTTAAGCCTGGTCTTAAAAGTGGAAAGGGTGTCTGCTTCCCGGACATTTACTGGCAGCTTATTCCACAAGAGAGGGGCCTGATAACTGAAGGCTCTGCCTCCCATTCTACTTTTAGAAACTCTGGGAACCTCAAGTAAACCTGCAGTTTGGGAACGAAGTGCTCTGTTAGGAAAATATCTTACAATGAGATCTTTAAGATATGATGGAGCTCGGTCATTAAGAGCTTTATATGTAAGGAGAAGAATCTTAAATTCTATTCTGAATTTAACAGGGAGCCAATGAAGAGAAGCTAAAACTGGAGAAATATGATGTCTCCTGTTAGTTCTCATCAAAACTCTGGCTGCAGCATTTTGGATCAACTGAAGGCTTTTCAGAGAATATGTGGGACAGCCCAATAATAAAGAATTACAGTAGTCCAATCTTGAAGTAACAAATGCATGAATTAGTTTTTCTGCATCACTCTGAGACAAGATGTTCCTGATTTTAACAATATTACGAAGGTGAAAGAAGGCAGTCCTAGAAACCTGTTTTATATGCGAGTCAAATGATAAATTCTGGTCAAAAATAACTCCAAGGTTCCTCACTGTAGAACTAGAAGCCAAGGAAATACCATCTAGAGTAACTATATAGCTAGACAATTTCTCCCTGAAACGCTCAGGTCCAAAGATAACGACTTCAGTTTTGTCTGAATTTAGAAGCAGACAGTTCTGAGTCATCCAGGTCTTTATGTCTTTAAGACATGCTTGTAGTCTGACCAACCTATTGGGTTCATCTGGTTTTATAGATAAGTACAGCTGAGTATCATCAGCATAGCAATGGAAATTTATGCCATGCTGTCTAATAATGTTACCTAATGGAAGCATGTATAAAGTGAAAAGAATCGGTCCAAGCACAGAACCCTGGGGAACTCCATGACTTACTCTGGTGTGTGAGGAAGATTCTTCATTTACAAGAACAAACTGAAATCTATCAGATAAATATGACTTAAACCAGCCTAATGCAGTTCCTTTAATCCCAATAACATGTTCAAGTCTGTGTAATAAGATACTGTGATCGACCGTATCAAATGCAGCACTGAGATCCAACAGGACAAGCACAGACACAAGTCCGCTATCAGAGGCTAAGAGGAGATCATTGGTAACTTTCAGCAGTGCAGTTTCTGTGCTATGATGCACTCTGAATCCTGACTGAAACTCTTCAAACAGATTATTTCTGTGTAAATGATCACAAAGCTGAGCTGCAACTATTTTTTCAAGAACTTTAGACATAAAAGGGAGATTGGATATAGGTCTATAATGAGCCAACACTTCTGAGTCAAGAGTAGGTTTTTTAAGTAAAGGTTTAATTACAGCAACCTTAAAAGTCTGAGGTACATATCCTGTCAACAAAGACAGATTGATCAAATCCAATATGGAAGTGTCAATTAATGGGAAAACCTCCTTGAACAGTCTGGTTGGGATTGGGTCTAAAACACAAGTTGATGGTTTAGAAGAGACTATTGCTGTTGTTAGTTCAGAGAGATCAACTGGGCAGAAGCCGTCTAAATATAAATCAGGTTCTAAAGATACTTCTAAAGCTGCTGTACTTGATGATACATCACTGATAATAGTGGGAAGGACTCCATCAATCTTCTCTCTGATAGAAACAATTTTATTAATAAAGAAGCTCATGAAATCATCACTGCTGAGAGTTAAAGGAATAACTGGCTCAGCAGAGCTCGGACTCTTAGTCAGACTGGCTACAGTGCTGAAAAGAAACCTGGGATTATTCTTATTCTCTTCTATCAATGATGAACAATAAGCAGTTCTAGCTTTACGAAGGGCTTTCTTATACGTTATTAAACTATCTTTCCAGACTAACTGAGACTCTTCTAAATTAGAGGAACGCCACTGTCTCTCCAGCTTTCTTGCAGTCTGCTTTAAAGCACGCAGCTGTGAATTATACCAAGGAGCCAACCTCTTCTGACTGATTACCTTCCTTTTCAGAGGGGCAACATTGTCCAGTGCTGTACGCATTGAAACTATAGTGCTGTCAACAAGAGAGTCAAGTGTTGCTGGAGTAAAGTTTAGGTAGTCGTCCTCTGTCATATCTGCACATGGCAGTGAAGAAAAGGATGATGGAATTAATTCTTTAAATCTGGTTACAGCATCCTCTGATAGACACCTTCTATATGTAAATTTCTTCTCAGAAACTGTATAGTCAAGTAATGTAAACTCAAAGGTTATCAGAAAATGGTCAGATAAGACAGGGTTATGAGGGAACACTGTTAACTGTTCACTCTCAATGCCATAAGTCAGCACAAGATCAAGGGTGTGATTAAGGCAGTGAGTCGGTCTGTGAACACTCTGAGAAAATCCAATAGAGTCCAATATAGAATTAAAGTTCATATTCAGGCTATCATTTTCAACATCTACATGAATATTAAAGTCACCCACTACAATGACTTTATCTGTACTCAGCACTAACTGGGATAAAAACTCTGAGAATTCAGACAGAAACTCAGAATAAGGGCCAGGTGGACGATACACAACAACAAACACAAGAGGTTTCTGGGATTTCCACTTTGCGTGGGAAAAACTGAGAATCAGAGATTCAAAAGAGCTCAAACTAATCTTGGGTCTGGGACTGATTAGTAACCCTGATCTGAAAATAGCTGCCACTCCTCTTCCTCTGCCTGTGGTTCGAGGAACGTGAACATTTAAACAGTCAGAGGGAGTTGCTTCATTAATGCTAACATGATGCTAACATGATGCTAACATGATCCTCCTGTTTCAGCCAGGTTTCTGTAAGACTAAATATATCAATATGATGATCACAAATCAACTCATTCACTAACAGAGACTTGGAAAGGAGAGATCTGATATTCAGCAAACCACATTTAATAGTTTGATGTTTTTGTTCAGTTAAAGTTTTTGTTTTAATAATTTCTTTTTGCACAAGAGGATTTGCTCCTTTTGTGTTAATTGATTGGGTGGGTAGCAGCAGGTGGGAAGCTGCAGAGAAGTGTGTAAGACTACAACTCTGCATCCTGGTCTGAGCCCTGGGTTGTCATGTTTTAGGGTGGCAAATAAATTCGTCCATATTTCTAGAAATGAGAGCTGCTCCTTCCAAAGTGGGATGGATGCCGTCTCTCCTCATCAGACCAGGTTTTCTCCAGAAAGATTGCCAATTATCTATGTAGCCCACGTTGTTTGCTGGACACCATCTAGACAACCAGCGATTGTAAGACGACATGCGGCTAAACATGTCATCACTGGTCAGATTTGGCAGGGGTCCAGAGAAAACTACGGAGTCCCACATTGTTTTGGCAAAATTACACACCGATGCAACATTAATTTTAGTGACCTCCGATTGGCGTAACCGGGTGTCATTAACGCCGACGTGAATAACTATTTTACCATATTTACGTTTATCCTTAGCCAGCAGTTTTAAATAGGATTCTATGTCGCCCGCTCTGGCCCCTGGAATGCATTTGACTATGGCCGCTGGTGCCTCTAATGCCACGTTTCTGACTATGGAGCTGCCAATTACCAGGGTTTTGTCCTCAGCGGGTGTGTCGCTGAGTGGGGAAAATCTGTTTGAAGCGTGGACAGGTCGATGGTGAACAACGGGCTTGACTTTAGAGCTATGCCTCTTCCTGACAGTCACCCAGCCACGTTGTAATCCTGGCTGCTCAGGTTCTGCTAGGGGGAGACTAATTGAGCTAGCTACGCTAGGTGGCTCCACACTGGCAAAAGGGGCCTGGCTCGCTATCGGTTGATTTTCAACAGTGCAGAGCCGAGCTTCCAATTCAGATAACCTCGCCTCCAAAACTACAAAAAGACTACATTTGTTACATGTACCATTATCGCTAAAGGAGGCAGAGGAGTAACTAAACATCTGACACACGGAGCAGGTGAAAGCAGGAGAAGGAGGAAGAGAACCGGTAGCCATGCTACGCTAGAGAACCAGACACACCGTTAAAAAGTGAGAATAAAGATTGAAGATCTGTAGGAGTGTGTTAGAACAGAACTGTAAGCTATAGAGTTTAACTATGCAAAATTGTGTAAGTTATAGATAGAAATAAAGTGATTATCAGTACTCCAAGCGGAGCAAGAAATTCCACAGTGCACAAGCAAGGTAACAGGAAGTGATGCAATACGTCTTACCGCAAAGCAAAGCGTCACAGTCTCCAGATCAGCATGAATGAAAGTGGAAGTCTTGATAACTTTCAATCAGGCTTCAGATACACAACTTTATGTGTCTCTGTCACCGGACGACTGCAGCCCAGCAGATGTACTGTGTCAGTGTCTGGAGGAAGTAAACACCTGGATGAGAGAGAATTTTCTACAATTAAATGAAGACCAAACTGAGATCATTCTGTTTGGGAGCAAAGAGAAGAGGGTCAGCGTTGGTAAATATCTTGAGACTCGGGACCTTACAATCACTGAGCGAGTTGGTAACCTGGGAGTGTTGATAGACTCAGATCTGACTTTCAGCAGCCACATCAAAGCTGTCACCAAGGCAGCTTTTTACCACCTCAGAAACATCAACAGAATTAAAGGTTTCCTCTCCCAAACAGACCAGGAGAAACTCATCCATGCATTCATCTCCAGTAGACTCCATCACTGTAATGCTCTTTTAACTGGACTTCCCAAAAAGAGCATTAAACATCTGCAGCTCATCCAGAACGCTGCTGCTGGAGTTTTAACCCGGACTAAGAGATCTGAACACATCACAGCAGTTTTAATATCTTTACTCTGGCTTCCAGTCAGTTACAGAATAGATTTTAAAAGCCTGCTGATGGTTTACAAATCCCAGAACGCTTTAGGCCCAAAAAAAAATCTGTGACATGTTCAGAGAATATAAAGCCAGCAGAGCTCTTAGATCCAAGGACTCAGGTCAGCTGGTCCAGTCCAGAGTCCAGACTAAACATGGAGAAGCAGCATTTAGCTGTTATGCTGCCAACAAGTGGAACAAACTGCCAGTGGAGATTAAACTTTCACCAAATGGAGACATTTTTAAATCCAGGTTAAAGACATTTCTGTTCTCATGTGTCTATGCATGAAATCTGCACGATATCTTTGAACTTATCTGGACTGTTGCTTGTTTTCAATCATTTTAATTATTTTATTTGTTTCTCTTTATATTCTTTTATGTATTTTTTAATGCTTCTTCCACTCCCTGCTGCAATGCTTTTATTTTATGTGAAGCACTTTGAATTGTTCTGTACATGAAATGTGCTATACCAATAAACTTGACTTAGCCTGAGCCACTGCCTTTGCACCCCTTAACATTTCCTCCTGTCTACGAATCTGCTCAACAACTAGCTTTCTCTTCTCCTTGGGACCTGCTCTATTCACACTGCTTTGCCTGGGCCAAGCCCCAAGCCTCCCCGGCCTATTTGCACATTACCCACAATCTCTGTATGTCTGAGGGTCCGTTTATACTAATCTGTTTCTATATCGTTTCTATCGTGGATGCACTGTCCATTTACATTAAAATACTGGAAAACGACTTCATAGGTGGAAGGATTCAAAGACGCCGGAGCCCACGTAAGCATTCGCATACGATGCTGATTTTAGCAGTTGTAAACGGTGTGAAACGGGGATCCGCAGTGCTGAGCTCTAGCTACTGCGGACGTACTCCTCCCTGATTCACTAGGCTGGTATCGTTGGTCATGTGACTTGAGTGCTGGGAAACTAAAAACAAACAGGCGTGCTTTACTTCAGTTACACACTTCCTTTCTATTTGTGTCATCGAGAAGAATATGGAATCATGAACAACCACGATCAGCCTGGGAGCCTGCTCCATGTCCTACTGCTGGTAGTACGCTGTGCACAACAATACGTGGCAAGGAGGCGCCAGATTCAACAAGCTTTTATGATGAGAACCCAGCCACTGCAGCAACGCAAGCCGTACATGGAGCGCCGCTTTTGGGTTAGACCGGGAAGAAGCAGCGCATGGTGGGACAATTTCGTGGACCAAGTTGTTGTCGCCGAAGAATAAATAATAAAGCATAATAAATAATAAAGCAAGGGCGATCATGTGATGTGATGGCTGATTAGTCATGTGACTAGCGAATCAGCCTGGAGTATGCCCTTCCCATGCAGTGCCACAGTACTTAAGCATCTAAGAACACCTAGCCACTTCCTAATATAAAAGCTAACTAATCTTTCCATTTTTTCTACAACAGATAATGGAATCTCATACACAGACAGTGTCCACATCAACCTAGGAAACAATCCAAACTGCAAACACCACAGCTTCAACTTTCCTGGAAACTCTGATTTATCTATTCTATCCAGTCCCTCAGCAACATCTTTCCCAAACTGCACTGCCTTCTCTCCATCATTCAAGTCTAGTTCTAGTTCCACCTACATATCATCCATGTATGCTCTAATTGGTGTAAGATGCATGACATCCTGACGTCTCTCTCCACCAACAACCCACTTAGAAGCTCCAATAATCATCTCCATTGTAAATGCTAATGGCGAAATCGTACACCCTGCCATAATGCCCGTTTCTAGCCTCTGCCAACCTGTTGTGAAACCTGCTGTACTTAGGCAGTCTAATATCCTGAAACTATGCTCTTACTAAAATAACCTTATTTTGACGAGTTATGAACAAATACGGACTCTGTTATTAAATTAATTGCTTCCCTCAAACCAAGTTAAAACTACTTTGTCCTTCATATTTATTCATGTCAAAGCAGTTTCAAAAATAAACTTCTTTGTATCACCTTGTATGAGAAAGAATCACTTATTTTCTCTGTTCATCGCTCCGTTTCAGACGCAACAATGAAAAGAGACTTTGCAAACAAATTATTTTATTGTGATGGTAAGGAAATTATTGTCCAGCATGATTTCAATTAAGCATACAGTATATTAAAAAAAAAAAAAACCTGTCAGATTTATTCTCCCTGTGCCAACTCCACAAACTTAATCTGTGGGTTCTGTCTCACTCTAGCCTTAAGTTTGACATTAATGTGTCTACATTTACTCGTGTAATGCTTGAGTAGCAGCACATTTTAGGTGGAGAACATACAGGATTGTGTAGGGAGCCAGTCATCCCGATTTATTTTGTTCAATTCTTACCCTAAAGGTTTGTTAATGCTATTACAGAAAGTGCACACATAGCACACAAGTAAAGGGAGATGTTTATAGTTTCCATCATTCTTCTTGTATACGAGTGGAAACTTGTTGAGCTTAGAAGTACTCCTCTACGTTGCCCATTTCTACAACCACAGTCTTCAGTTGGGAGTAGTATTCGATGGTCACCTGGCCGTTCTCTCTGCCGAAGCCTGTCAAGCCCCAAAAGAACAGAATGACACCATGATTTAGGTCAATGGTAACAAACGGCACACAAACGTCACAACATCCTACCTGACATCTTGTATCCTCCGAACGGCACTTCTATGGGCATGATGTTGTAGTTATTGATGAAGCAGGTGCCAGCCTCCAGGTTCTCAGCCACACGATGTGCTCGAGAAATATCCCTGTAGGTGGAGGACAGGAACGATTTCAGATTGGAAAATAACCAACAGAAAACAGAGAAACTCATTACACAATGAAAGCTAGGAAAATGCCACCAGGGTAATGCAATAAAGTCATTATCTTTAGGAGCGAAGCGTCAGGACGTTGATCACAGATTGCACCAAACTGCTGAGTAACGACAAACCAGAGTCGGTTTACTCTGCTGACCTGGTGAAGACGCCAGAAGCCAATCCAAAGGTGGTGTTGTTGGCCCTCTGGATCACTTCTTCCTCCGTGTCAAAAGGTAGGACGGACATGACCGGTCCAAAAATCTCCTCCTTCACACAGGTCATGTCGTCTCTGCAGTTGTCTGTGGAAAGCATGAGGTGTGAGGAACACTGGGACACAAGGCCTGCAGATGGTGGACAGACAGAAGCAGAGTGTTCCACACATACCAAGGATACACGGGGACATGAAATAGCCCCCCTTCAGCTTGGGCTCGTTGGGAACGACTGGCTCTCCTCCACAAAGCACTCTGGCTCCCTGATTAAAACATTAAACATTAGCTGAACATCATAGAAGCTAAGAACATTTGAACTTTGTATCATTGTTTTGTGGTAAACTGGAAGTATTGGAGATGTTTTTGTGTCACAGTAGTTCCCCTTCAATGACTGCAAAACTCTCGTGCAAGAGAAACATTCTGATCTACAACCCAAGGACCATGAACGCACCTCTTCCTTGGCCTGACTGACAAAGCCCAGCACTTTGTCCAGCTGGGCCTTGCTGATCAGCGCTCCCATCCGGGTGCTGTCCAGCAGTGGGTCACCCACAGAGATGGCCTTGGTCCGCTTGACCACTTTCTCAAAGAACTGTGGCAGGATCTCTTTCTGCACAAACACTCTGGTCCCATTGCAGCACACCTACACATTTCAGGGGGACATTGACTCTGTAAAAGCCGGCAGGGGTCATTTTGGGTCAGGTCAGGCGAGTGATGAAGGATAGCTGACCCTTCAGTCCTACCTGCCCCTGTGTGAGGAAGTTTGCCATGAGTGCTCCCTTGACTGCGTTCTCCAGATCACAGTCTTTGAAGATAATGAGGGGAGATTTCCCTCCAAGCTCCAGAGTCACCTGCTTCACCCCTCTTGCAGACATTTCCATGACCTGAGAGCAAAGACGGTGCGGGTGGTGCTCTTAGTTAGGATGGTGCTTTTTTTTTTTTTTTTTTTTTAAACAAAATAAATTTTAAAAAAAAATAGGATGGTGCTTCTTTCATTCTGAAGTCATGTCAAAAAGAAGGTTCAACCTCTTAATTCCAAGGTTTTACATTTAAAAAAAAATAAATTAAATTCTTAAAATGAGGTAACTACAGCCTGAAATGATCAGCACATTTACCCAACACCAATTCAAAAAGCTAAGTCCACCCATGATTCAATACTTTCTGGAACCACATTTATCAGTAATGACTCTATGTGGGTTTTTTTTGTATGATGTGATGTTTGCCAGGACTCTGCACTGCGGTCTAACCATCCCACCACAGCATGTCAACCAGGTTAAAGTCTGGGCTTTGGACCGTTGCAACACCTTGATCCTTTGGTGTTTTAGATCAGCTGCTGTGCTTGGGATCTTTGTCCTTTTGCACGATACGATTTTGACCGAGCTTCAGCTGGCGGACAGATAGCCTCAAAACTCAACTGCAAGAAGGGAGTACTTTCTCTTTCACAGCCACTGTGGCACCGGACTGGTTTCTGTACCTTTTTGCCTGTGGCAACACTGCCAGTGAAAGAGAGTTTAGCAACTTTGGAGTGATGGCAGAGCAAGGTGCCAGTCTCTGCTCCGCCTTGGACCACACAGAAGAGCCCATCAGGGACCCCTGCCTCTTTGTAGATCTCAGCCAGGATGACAGCAGTCAGGGGAGTCATGGGGGAGGGCTTAAAGACCATGGCATTACCTGACAAAACAACCCAAGTTTACAACTGCTACTGACAGATGTGGCTGCCACTGATATCCATGTAGGACGGCAGAAATGATGATCTCAAAGTGCACTGTAAGACAACTGAAGATCCAACTGACGTTTTGTTATTTACCAAAATAAAGACTTCTTACTGTTATCGTCACCATCCTGTCCACCTTATCTTTAAGCAGCAGTCATGCTGTTACACTGACTGTTAAAATAGTTGATGTGACGCAGACTGTTGCACACTGACCACATGCCAAAGCAGGAGCCGACTTGCACGATGCAATCTGGAAGGGGTAGTTAAATGCCCCGATGCCCACGCATACACCCAGAGGCTCCCTCCTTGTGTAAGCGAACGCCCCGCCTGGCAGCTGGATGTGCTGACCTGCAGTTAACGAGAACACAACCCAATGTATGCTTCTTCACTTCTGTGAATCCCCCTTCTCCTACAAAGTGACGGTGGACCCACCTGCGAGTGTACCAGCCAGGCCTGCATAGTACTCAATGCACTGCCAGGCACTATCAATGTCCACTAGAGCTTCAGTGATGGACTTGCCGTTGTTGATCACTTCCAGCTTTGCAATTTTCTCCCTTCTTTCCTGTTTTTAAAATGGAGAAAAAGAAAGAGCATTGGGCTGCTTTTAGATACTGCTCTGCAGTGATTCTGTGGAAATACTTGTGTGGATTTGGAGAAAAGCCCAACTTCTCCATGTGACATCAAAAGGGCCATAAAAAAGTTGATAGTGTTCAAATCCAGGCCAGCAGGAACGGGAGGGGGAGCTTTTGGCTTTTAATGAGTTACTAGAGCCTCATTTCATTGTTGCAACAGCCATCTTGAATTCATGTTGCACAATAATGAGGCCAAAGTGGATGGCTTCCCGGGCTGCAGGCTGAGGACACAACATTATCTCACCCTGATGAGGCGGGCGGCCTCCAGCATCACCCGAGCCCTCTCCATTCCTGCCATTTTGCTCCATTTCAGGTAGGCGGAGTGGGCACTCTCTATGGCTTCCTCCACCTCCTCAGCTCCACAGGGCACCAACTGACACAGCACACGCCCTGCACACACAGCACACAACGAGTGGCAGAGTTTAGATCAAGTAATGCGGAATTAGTAACTAATACAGCAGGTTTTACGTTTGTGTTGAACCTTTGTTTATTACACATTCAGCTCAAAACCCCAGAGTTACCCCCAGCCCAGCAGAGAAGGGGGAACTGGTCTCCCTGTCAACCCCAGAGCATAGAAGTGCTGAGAAGGCAGAAAACCCCTTCTTCTACATTTTAGACCAGACGACCCTTTTTTAGATACTTCTTTTATCGCGTTAGAATAATTGTTAAAGAAAAGCGTCAGTCACCGGTTGCAGGTTCGAACACGGGCTCGGCGTTCTTCTGCTGCCTGGGTTGGACCCGTTTCCCAGCCCAGAAGTTCAGCGGGTCCGTGACCGCCACGGTCCCCGTGGAGGCCCCGGGCATCATGTCCAGGATAGACTGCGCCATTTTCAGACCTGTGGGAGTTCCTCAGCTCAAACTTTCGGAAATCTTACAGAATATTAAGCTAGGTGTTCGGACAGCTGCCGCAGAATGCGCAGAAATGCTCGCGCTCACAAAGCTAACTGGGGGAAAGGCAGCACGTGCATGTGATTTGAGATAAGACGCTAATGAATGACAGAAGTATTCTCAACTCCACCGTTTGAGTTGTCGTGTTTTCATGTGTGTGTGAGTCCACGCCCCTCTGAGCAGAGAGGACCCCCCCCCTTCTTCATCTCATTTCCGTTTCAGTTCAGACATAACAGAACCAAGTTCGAGTCATGTCTGTTATTAGATCATCATTTCTTATCTTGCTCCACTTGGAATGATTCAGAGAATGAATTTTTTTTATTTGTTTTGTCTTATACATGTTAACACTTTCATACCACTTAGTGGCGGTAATGTACGGTGGCCCGGACAGGTCAAAAGTCACAACACAAAAATCCGCTGTGAACAGTGTTTGTCGAGTAACGTATCCCCCCTTCGTGTTGAAATACAGACACTCGAGGGTCTAATTGTGTATCCTACATTATAGTTGACGTAGTACTGACTTTCATACATGTAATTTATATACTGACTTTAAAAAACGCCAAGCAGAGCTCGGCAAGCCCAAACTTAGCACTATCAAAGGCCCCAATCTAAGGCTCTAATGCAGACTGCTTCTTACGGCCCCTTCATAATACTTCCATGGGGCAGTAACTCATAGGGCTCGGGCATGTGACGTCACTACGTGAGCGGCGGCCAGAGTGGAAGCGCAGAACTGTTTACATTGTTTTCCACTGCGCGCAGGACGTACTCCCGCCTGGTCTTGGAACTTTCTTCGTTGGTTTATCTATCTTACTTATTGTCTATGGTCGCACGTTGCTGTGTCGTGGGGTGCAATAGCGCAAGCCGTGACAGGAATGGGGGGGGGGAATCATAAAATGGTTTATCTTTTTACCGGTTTCCTGCTTGGAGGCGCACCCACGGAGACCAAGGGTCCGAGATAACAAAGCGTCGTCGACTAGCATGGATCGCTGCTGTAAGACGACCAAGCATAACTTTCCACTCAATCCCGGTGTCGATGAGAGTGTGTTCTCTGCATTTTCATTCTGGTAAGTTACAGACTTTTGTGTGCTGAGGTAAAGATCCCCGCCTTCACAAGAGGACACTGTCAGTTGGAAGCAAGGGATGTCTCAATGGGTTAAAAGCGGAGGACAAATTTCGTGTGTATGCATGTATACATGACAATAAATCTGATCTTAATCTTAATTTAATGTGGAAAATACAAGGGAAATTGCCCATCTCCGAATTCACATGGAAAGGGCGATTGGAACTGTCAGAAACACCTTTTTGTCAGCAAAAGTACCTATCAACATAGTTTTGCCATGCGTAGGTGAAGACAAAACATTCTTTGACAAGATTGTGTCTGTATGTTGTACTCTGACCACCATGAGCAGGAGTGTTGTGCAAAGTTGAAGTCGTCTGAAATAAATATGCTTTGAGATACAGCCAAGTGTGTGTGTTTCATTATTTATTTACAAGTAGAGTAACATGACAAAAGTGTAAAATGTCATTATAATTTAAACTGTTGCAAAGTATAAGCACTGACACCACATACTATATACGCAATTATGTCCGAAAGGGTGAACTTCGGCAGTAAATCTTCGTCGACACTCCATTCCTTGCTTGGTATGTCATAAGGGTCCAGTCCGTTTATAACGCCAATCTTCTGCATGTACCGATCTCTGGCTTCCTTCTGTAATGTATCCCGGTATATCCCACATCCTTTCTTCGATTTTAACATGCTTTTCTCTCACTGTTTGTTCCTTGAAATTCTGTCTTGCCTCGGTTTGTTTACGATAGATTGTGCATCCAATATGGCGACCATATCCCAGAATGCAACGCGTGTGCCCGAGCCCTATACATAAAATACACTTTTGGATCTTTATTGTAATAGAATATCCTCAGTCTTTTTATCACCGGTAGCATAATCAAAATTATATGATTTACTGGGTCTGGCCAAGTTGAGGGCTTTGGTGGCCTGTGGCCGCAGGCTCTGGGTCAGGCAGCCGGGCTGCTCAGGCTGGGGTCTGGGAGCAGCTCCACTGTCTATCCAACAGGGTGGGGGGGCTCTGCCACATTTGCCCCTCCTCCCATTGTAAATACACTTTAGTTTTTCATACACTCAACATTGTTAAGCCGGAGGGGCGAAGCGAGGGTTTCCTGCTGATCAGAATCCCAAACACTAACAGTTGAACAGCAGGCACCGCTCATCACTTGACTAATGTCACCTCTGCAGTGAGGCATGGTGGTGGTAGTACTATACTATGGTGGGTGCTCCTCAGCAGCAACAGGGGGTCTCTGGTCTCCAGAAACAATGAATACAGCTAAACTCAGAGAGGTCTCTGATAAAAACTAGTTTACAAATCTAAATGAAACAGCTCATCACATAACGAGTCATATCATGAAATGGCTTGCTCTTAAAGGGATATGCCACCCCCAGGCCAAATTAAGGCTACGGCTACACGAAAACGTTTTTCACTGTAAACGATACTTTTGCTTATCGTTTGGCTGTCGCGGCCACACGGAGCCGGCGTTCCCACTACCCCAAAACGATAGTTTTGGAGAACGGGTTCCAGAGTGGGAAGATCTGAGAACGGCGTCATTTCGTTTCCATTGTTACAGCGAAAGCGGATTCGTTTACATCTGCGTCACAGCCACATGGCTAACGCAGTGACGTATACACATACGTCAGTGACCAAAAAGTGGCTTCCATTCAAAATCCGGAAGAAGAAGACAACACAACAAGGACAGACAGCGATCATCATGGACTCCACAACATTGATAGCAGCACTGCTGCAGACACTGCTAACTACAGCGGCGTTGTTGAAGGAACATTTACAGGTGATGCGCTGGTAGAAGTAGGGGCGTACACGCATGCGCATTGCTTCTTCTATTGTTCTGGTGTAACCGGTGGGGGTGGCTTACAGCGCACATAGAGGTGTTTCGTGTGTACTGCATCGTTTTCATTAGGACACAGAAGCGTCCCCGTGTGGTCGCAATAATTTTCGTACCCGTTTTAAAAAAAATTCCCAAATTCCAGATTCCCAAAGACGTAGCGGGGAGTGTGCTTCGGCTGTGGGGAGTGTGCTTCGGCTGTGTTTTCCGCACTGGAAACTAGTTCCCAAACCGACATGAGCAAACCAAACCTTCCGTGTAGATTTACACAGTCATTTGCACTCGATGTGAAAGTACACCACTCACACAGTAATTAGAAGGTAAATCAAGTAAATTAATTCACGTTGGGCGAAATATTTCGATTGGCGATGCTAGCATGTATGTATTACGCGCAACCAAGCAGTGGTCAGTGCTGTGAGATTCGGACAATGCCTGGGTCGCCAGGAAAACGCTCCCACACACTTATTTATGTCTCGGGAATGCGGGGATACACTTAATTTGGCCTGGGGGTGGCGTATCCCTTTAACAAGATGGTTAATTATCACAAAGATGGCAGATCACAGGAAATGGGGCTTTATAAAGTGGGAAAAAGATTTAAAAGCATACGGAAATATAATCATAAAAATTTATTAATTTGTAAGATACACAAATAGAGAAGATGACATACAGTAATACTGAAAGTGGGTCAATGTCATTGTGCCAGTCAATAATTAAAAGCTCAAAGCATCAGACAGGTGTGAGTTGAGTACACAGTGGACATTTGTAACCTTTGGAAATTACCTGAACTTTAAGAACAACTTCTCTTCTAATTTCTAATCAAGACAGCTTTTAAGTTAAATAAACACGACATGGATGTGAAGTCCAACAAAGTAGTCAGGCAGTAGCTGCAACGGGTAAGACGTTTGCTCCAGCACGCATGTTCCGTCTACGCTCTGAAGGGGGCGCCATGTCCGCAGGCGGGTTAGGAAAACTTAGCTGCTTGTGGAGGAGGTCCCAGGAAGCCTCCAGCTTGTTTTGTTGCAGCTCTGGAGGGCGCAAGGCCGAGCATCTTTTGAATGTTCTGGGAGGAAGACAGACGGCAAAAAATGGCTCACAGAAACAAAAAGGAAAACATTCTCTGTATGTGCATGTGACAATGCTTAACGCAGATATTCAGCTCAGCGCTCATGCTTGGGCTTTATCATTACTGGCACCAACAGATAAGTATTTTCAGTGGATGGAACACTAAGACAACTACGGGACTCTCAACTAGAAAAAAGCTGCACCCCTTTCCGGAACTATAAATCACACCATTTCCTCAACAACAAATTTACCAAGTAAAATGTATTACAGAAAGCCTGATCAAGCTTGTAAAGCTGGATGTTTGTCAAACACATTGTTTAGGAAAACTGTTGGAGTTTGGCCTGAGGGAGCCAGCACCTAAATATGTTGCAGCTGGGACTTCCTCATAAAACTGGGTGATGTCACTGCCCGTTTCCACATTAAGTGAATCTGAATGACAGTGAGCGTCATACAGAAACATTTGAACACGTTAACCCTAAAAATGGGTTGATAACGTGTGCAATTTAGGCAGCTTTCAACTTAGTGATAAAAATGAAGCCATTACTTTATTCCATTGTAAGAGGTCTGGGATGAACTCCTTGCGTAAGACTGTATGTAAACTACAAAATCAAAGGAAGAACATATGGAAATCTCTGCAGCCTCTTCATGGACACACATTGTTTTTCATCAGTCTGAAGTCAAATCCACAAACATGAGAGAAAAATGGTGACATTGTTGCTCATGCTTTTCCATTTCTGTGCGCCTGTCTGAAAGTTTCACTGACCAATATGTTCATCTTGGCCAACTTTCAACTTTCAAAAACCCAAGAAAGCCTCTTGCAAAAAGCAAACAGCCAAAATAGCACAACACCCTGACCAAAGTGCGGTACTTTTGTGTGTTTACAGCCTGGGCTGGAAGGCTGAAGTGTAGTCTTCCACCAAGACATTATTCGTTTACACTCAGACAGCTGCAACAGCTGCATGCTGTCTGAAAGAGGCTGAATGACCACACAGCTGCAATTACACAAGTTACCTGTCTGATGGACATGGTGCAGAGGATGTAGAGGAAGATAAAGGAGCAGTCAGTGTAATCCTCGCCCAGCAGGTTGCGGTGTGACAGTCCCTGGATGTAGGACAGCGGCACAAACGGCAATTTGGCCACTACCCTTCCATCGAATCTGGACAGAAACAACCAAACAGATGTTGCTTACTGCTTGTTGAACATAGAAGACAGATCAGCAGGCTTACACTAGTCTCCAGTGGAACTGTCCTCCTCCCATCTTTTATCATCTCCTTTTAGAAAACATTCAACTGAATAAGCTACTTACATGGAGTTGAACATGCCCATTAAAGCTGTGAAACAGAAGCCAATAGCAAACATGGACTTCATGCGCACCTATGAAACAAGCACACATGAGATTAAAAAGGGACATCAGAAATTGCATTGGACTAAACTGTGAACAAATCTCACCATGGACAGGTCTCTGTTGTTGTTCTTCAGTTTCTCCTCCTGTCTTTCTGCAATAGATATACAGATCATTCCCCACACAACATTATATTGTCTAACATTAGAAGGTATAGAGGAGCACGGAGGATTTCCTGTTATCATCGAGGACACAAACAGCTCACTAATTCCTCACCAATCTTCTTTTTCTGCTGACGTCCGGCAGATTCAGTGATAGTTTCTTTTTTCTTCTCAACTGTAATCAGAAGAGCAACAAAGAGTTATTCATAGAATCTGAAGATGAAAACTAATCCGGACGTTAAACTGGGATTTCACTTACGTTTTTTGCTTTGTTTTTCCACTTCAGCCTTTAGCCGCTTGTACTTTTCAGTTCGATACACTAAAACCCAGGTAATCCCTGTGGAAAAGAGCAGCAGGAGATTGTGCAAGTGTTTTGGTAATAGTGACAGATATTAGAGATTATATTTAATCAAAAACATTATTATTAAAACCCTGTATAATTTACCCAGCTTTTACACCTGCTACTACTTGTCTAGTCACGGTTACACCAATAAGGAACACAGGTTTACTTGCAAACATGGGAGGGATTAAGAAAAGCATTTCTTAAGGAATCGTCTTTTTTTTTTCCCACCACGCATTTTATTGTGAAAATGTAACCGGAACTCCCAACCGTTAAGCATTAGCCTTCTCGGCTAAGCTAAATTCGCTTCTAACTAGTAACCAAAGGTCCGGTACACAGAAATGATGATTTTACACATGGCATTAACGCTGACACAGTTCCCCAGGAGTGTGAGTCAGACTAATGCAACATTCTACGATCCAAAGGCTTCTCTGGACGCCTGGAACACGCTTCCCTGCTTATGGTTTCCTATCTGTCGAGGAGCTTCACCCACCTTCGGCTAACAGCGCTGTACAAACAGAGATGAATACGATCAGAATGGTGTCTGCAAACATGGTTGTCATGGTGGCAATGTTCCGTTTTTCTGAGCAACGTTAAGAAAACTACTGTGTGTTAATTATAAATCAAACTGGGGCGCTCGGCTCCGCTCTGCCTCAGTTCCATAGAGCTTCGTCAGCAATACTGAAAGGGTCAAGCAGGTGAGAAGCACTTCCGGTTCACTGCACCGCTCACTCCAAGTACCCCTGACTGCAGACAGAGCCTGTGTTCGAAACCGCCTACTTCTCCTACTATTCCTACTAGTCATACTTTTTTAAGTTCCCGGATGTACACTAGATGCATACTAGATTCGCCGAAATGTTGAGTATTCATCATGAGGTTACTTGTCACACTCAAACTACCCAAGATGCAACGTAACGTGACGTCGCCCATCGCCATTTGAACGGTCAAATTCCGTTAACGGGACGAGACACGAGAGCAGTCAAAACGGCATAACCGGAAGTGCGTTGCTCACTGCGGCTAGCTTTACTAGCGGCGAATTCGTGGGAACAAAATTGTAAATAGCCGGTATTTTGTCAGATTTTCAACACCTTGGGGGTCTAAATGACTACTTTCTCGCCTGAAAATGTGTCAAATGTTGCTTAAGTTATATATTTACAGAGTTTATAGCTTAAGCGAAATCAGCTTTTCAGGCCGGCTGATTTCGGCTCGGGCAGGAGTGAAGTGCACTGTGTGTAAACGCTCTGCATACTGGCTGATAGATGAGAATGCCGTTTTCAAGTATGTAGTATGTAGTAGGCGGTTTCGAACACAGCCAGAGACTGGAGAGGGAAAACTGGCGGCTATTTCCGGGTGGTACTGCACTCTAGGGGCGCCAACGAAGCAGTGCAGAGCACGCCGAACTCTATGGTGGTACTATGAAATCCACCTTAGATGCAGCCATTGCTTTTGTTAGAATTTTTTATATTTTTTCATTTTAATTTTCCTAAAGGCAGGATAAATTATCCTTTCAAACGGCACTTGGTTTGATTTTTTAGACTCACTAGATTTGTTTAAAATACACATTTATTGTCAGTATTGCATTCCGAGTGACGTCACGCATGTGGCATCACTTTATGGCATCACTTTATGGCATGGTCAGTCCTAGCGCTGAGCTAGCAGAGAGGTGTTAGCTCAAATAGGTACAGATTTCAGCACAGCCCTTTTACATACTCTCTGACTAGCCTGTGGTTTAGCTTTGGTTGTTGTTAGCGGCACCAGGTTAGCACTCTGGCACAGTGGACGAGTGCCGTAAAGCAGCCGGTCGTAATCAGCCGTGCGTTATTCAGATTCCGTTAGCTAGATGCTAGCGGATACTGACTCGCAAATGCCAGACCTGTAACAAAACAGAAAGCTATAACTCCCAGGTTATTGTACTTTCTGTTATGACGTAGCTGTATTACAGTTAAGTACCAATAGAGGGCGCCAGTGTATTTGGCCCGGAGTGCATATATTGCAGCGGGTATCAAGAATCTACGTCCGGGCTGGGAGAAGTGATGACGTAACTTCCCCAGGGTAACTTGTATGCTGATGGCCAATGTTGGTGGATTGCAATAAAACCCCTTGCAAAGGATCAGGAAGTCTCGGACCTACTCATTGATATACCAAGATATCACATATGGCGACGAGAATAAAAGCCTACAGTAAGACAACGAACACCGTGCTAGCGTAGCAGTGGAAGTGAAGCTAGGCTATGGCTAACGGTCTGGGAGTGAGCTATTGACGTTGTGCTGCTAACTTGGAAGAAGAGTGGTGCTCTCTTTAGTGAAGAAACATGGCTGCTACGGTGGGTTCAGTGGCTCCTTTTGATAGCAAGTCACAGTCATGGGAAGAATACTGTGAGATTCTGGACCATTTTTTCGTTGCAAATGATATTGAAGACGAAGACAAGAAACGTGCTGTGCTGCTAAGTGGGGTGGGTGCCCAGACCTACGCGCTGATGAGGAACCTACTCAGCCCCGAGAAACCAGGAGATCGTGCATACAATGGGCTGGTGAGACTGTTGAAAAATCATTTTCATCCGAAACCAAGTGAAATAATGCAACGTTGGAAGTTTAACACAAGAAATAGGAAGCCTGAAGAAAGTGTGAGTGACTTTGTGGCAGAGCTGAGAAAGCTGGCACAGGACTGTAACTTTGGAGATACGTTGACAGTGATGTTGAGAGATCGGTTGGTTTGTGGTATAAATGACGACAGGATACAGCGGAGGCTGTTGTCAGAGGACGGATTGACTTTTGACAAAGCACTCAGGTTTGCACAAGCCATGGAGGCGGCAAATAGAGACATTGTGGACTTGCACGGCGTGAAAGAACAGGCTAAATGGAATAGAGCAATGGGGTCTGTGAACAAGGTGAGCGACACCCGCGCAAAACCCAAGTGGGACACGAGGAAATGCTACAGATGTGGTGGAGATAGCCACGTAGCTAAGGACTGCAGGTTTGCCAACGAGAGGTGCCACAGCTGTGGTAAATTGGGGCACATAAAAAGGGCCTGCAGAATGAAAACAATGGACCAAGAAAAGACCAAACATTTTAAAGGGGGGAGAGGCAAGCATGGCAAGAGAGCAAATTTTATGCAAGAGGAGGAGAGTGATAGTGATAAGGAAGAAGTTTTCACTATATATCACATGAAGGCTAGTAACATCACCATGTACAATATGAATGAAGATAGTCATGAGATAGTCATTCCCAGAGAAGAGCCTATAAAAAAAGAGCTAAAAGTAAATGGGAAAGTTGTAACCTATGAAGTGGATACGGGTTGTGGATACACCATAATGTCAGAAAGGGCCCTTAAGAAGTTAGTCAATGACAACCAACCCAGACTAGCCAAGTGCGGGATAAAACTGAGTACCTATGGTGGGCATAGAGTGCCTGTATTAGGGGCAGCAAAGGTTAAGGTGGAACACAAAGGCATGGCTAAGATGTTAGCAGTAGTTGTTGTCAAAGGTTCAGGCACAAGTCTGTTGGGACGAGGGTGGATTAAGGCTCTCAAGGTAGACTGGCAACCTGTACATAATATACAGGACAGAGAAGACCCTTTACAGGAAGTACTTTCGAGACATGAAACAGTTTTCAAGGATGAGCTAGGAATGTTGAAAGGCTTCACGGCAAAAATACATGTAGCTAGTGATGTCACACCTTGCTTCTATAAGCCCAGGTCAGTACCTTTTGCTATGAAGAAGAAAGTGGAGCAAGAGCTAGCGAGGCTCTTACAGGAGAAAATGATAGAGCCAGTGAAATTTTCAGAGTGGGCTGCACCAATTGTACCAGTTCTCAAACCAGACACTAGGGTAAGAATCTGTGGGGACTATAAGCTGACCGTAAACAAAGTGTCACCCATTGAGCAGTACCCGATTCCGAGAATGGAGGATATGATAGACTGTTTAACTGGAGGAGAGAAATATACAAAGTTGGACATGAGCCATGCATATCAACAAATTGTATTGGATGAAGAAGCAAGGAAGTATGTCACAGTGAACACACACAAGGGGCTGTTCACATACACAAGACTACCTTTTGGAGTCAGTTCCAGGCCAGCCATTTTTCAGCGCACTATGGAGGGGATGCTTCAGGGAATCGAAAATGTCGCAGTGTACCTGGACGACATCATTCTGACTGGAAAGAAGGACAAAGATCACCTCCAGACTTTGGATCAAGTACTGCAGCGACTGGAGGATGCAGGACTACGCTTAAAAAGAAGTAAGTGCCAGTTCATGGAAAAGGAAGTGACATTCTTAGGGCATAAAGTGGACAAGACTGGGCTGCATCCACTGCCGGCAAAGGTGAAAGCTGTGCAGGAGGCTCCTACACCTACCTCAGTGACAGAGCTCAAGGCGTATTTGGGACTGTTGAACTTTTACAATAAGTTCCTGCCAAACTTGTCAACATTACTGGCGCCTCTGCATAAATTGCTGAGGAAGGATGAACTGTGGTCTTGGGGGCAAGAGCAAGAAAGGGTTTTCCAACAGTCAAAAGAACTTTTGCAATCAAGCAGGGTAATAGTGCACTATGATGAGAGGAAAGAACTGCTACTCTCATGTGATGCATCTCCATACGGAGTGGGGGCAGTACTAGCTCACCGGATGTCAGATGGAGAGGAGAAACCTATAGGGTTTGCATCACGTACACTGACAGCTGCAGAAAAGAACTATTCCCAGCTAGATAAAGAGGGGTTGGCTGTTATTTTTGGAGTGCGATATTTTCACAAGTATTTAGTTAAGAGTGTTCAGATTTATATGCATTTATTTCATTTTGAGTAAAAAAAAAGAAAAGAAAAAAAAAGCAACTGATGTATATTGTTATGCCTATTTAAGTTTGTAGGTGTAATAACGTGATATGAACAAATAAGTGGGTTATTATGTTGTCTAGTCACACTAACAATTGTGGTAATTTTGTTAAATTGAGGCACTGTACACTACGGAGTAGTTTAGATTTAAGGGGGGAGGAGTGTTATGACGTAGCTGTATTACAGTTAAGTACCAATAGAGGGCGCCAGTGTATTTGGCCCGGAGTGCATATATTGCAGCGGGTATCAAGAATCTACGTCCGGGCTGGGAGAAGTGATGACGTAACTTCCCCAGGGTAACTTGTATGCTGATGGCCAATGTTGGTGGATTGCAATAAAACCCCTTGCAAAGGATCAGGAAGTCTCGGACCTACTCATTGATATACCAAGATATCACACTTTCGATATAAATTCACATCCCTCTGTCAGAAATCACAGTATTATTTTCAGGTTTCAGCCGCTAGCGGGGACATTTTTTAAGTTATTAGCGCCAGCCCTATGGAAAATGGTCATTCTGCACTCGCTCGCCAGCGCCCCCAGAGAAAATCAACTGAACTGCAGCCAAATTTTTTATAATGGGGCGAATAGGAAGTGGAACGGCTGTCTGTAAAAGGGCTGTGCTACAGACCGCAGATCGGGGCGGAGATCAACGTTGAGGGGGCGGAATGTTGAGGGGGCGGAGCTCAATGACTCCTTTGCGGGTATCATCTGGTGGCGGTGCTCAACGTTGATGCTCAACATAGAACAACACATTGAACCGCAGAAGAAGACTGTGTGGCGGAGAAGAAGTAGATTCGTTTTTTAATGTGCTATTTTGCAATATTTGTGACAGACAAGGAAGATTTTAAAATATGCTATGCTCTCTGTGACGATACACTGTGTTCTTAGTTATTAGCTTAGTTATTATCTTACACCACGGAGACGACTGAGAAACTCAGCGCTAACTTTCAACAGCATGTGGTGACTTCCGGTTTTCAAAAATAAACGAGAACTGTCAATTTTTTATTTAAAAAAAGAAATAGAGATGTGTGTCTCATAAAACAAGTTATAGTACTATGCCCCTACACTCGTTTTTTTTTAAAATAAATAACACCGAAGCTTCGAAGCATGCTTCAAACTCGCTGGAGAAATTGTCTAAAAAAAAAAGAAACCGTTTGAGCCCTTCTACTGTGCAAAAACTACTTTTCTTGAATAAAAACACGTGAAGTAACACAAGCACCCTCTTTACTACACCAAGCACACTCCCAAAGAAAATATGAATGACAAACCAAAACTTTTCACATTGTTTTTAAATTATTGTGTTATTATATACAGAAGAGATGTATCATATTTGCTTTATTTGGTGCAACAATCGCTACTGCCAGTAGATGTAACCCAAGGGAATTGAATGAAGCTTCGGGTAGTGAACCACTTTATGAGACAATGGTTCAAAATGATTCAATTTCCATCACCAGCTGCAGGTTTTCGTCTCAAACAGGCAACAGTACGACAGTCTTGACTCAGATAATCAGCTGATCTCAGTCTGCAGATAGTTGATTGGTCAAACTGTGTGCTTATATATATATATAATTATCTATCTAATATATATATAATTGTTTCATATATATAATTATATATCTAATATATATTATTATAATTGTTTTATATACAGTTATAATTGATTCCTTATTTTAGGCAACTCGGTGCTGCTTGCTGTTTGTGAATGTGCTGCATGGTCTCCGCCACCAGATGGCACCCGCAAAGGAGTCATTGAGCCCCGCCCCCTCAACGTTCCGCCCCAATGTAACATGTAACATTACAGATCCCTGGCACTGTTTTTTCTTCTTCAGAAATACCATCTATGTGCTCCATCTGGTCTGTTTAATATTCCCTATCATTTTTCTTTAAAGGTCCCATGGCATGAAAATTTCACTCTCAGGTTTTTTAGCCTTAAAATGAGTTCCTCTAGCCTCCTTAAAGGTTGGGTAGGGGATCTTTTTCTGGACCATTTTTTTACATATTGCTTGAAATACTCTTCACACCCCCATTGCAACCAATTAATTAAAAGTTTTGACACAAATATGAAAAGTTTTAGTGGCCTCTAGAACGTACAATCTAGGAAAAACAGTATCCAATCATACTGAACGGACCGTTAACAATGATTGGATTCTGATGCCGTCTATCAAACTGCAATCTGCTACTCCCTCCCCCTCCTTCCCCCTGTGCGCGTACCCTGCTCCGTGAACGAATTACGCGTCCAGATGCTTGGCAGGAAGCTAAACCAGAGCCAGCTTGGCTAGCACCTAGCATTATTAAACGTATAGTTATCATATACTAAATATTAAATACGGCAACGATCGATGCTTGCTGTCAGAACAGCGCTCGTGCACCTTCGTGCTCGTGCGCGTTCATGTACTCTAGAGGCGTGCCTTCGGGGGGAAAGTGAAGAAAAGGGTTGGGACTTTTTACCTGTGTATTTTCAAAATGCAGCTTCGCTGGACTCCAAATCCAGGATCTCCTACCCTACCTTTAAGTCACCCCAGTGGGTAGAAATTGCGAAATGTATTCACTAAGCAGTACAGCATTTCCTCCATGTTTTGAAAAGAGCGCCTCCAAGTGTCTCAGTGATTCAAGGCCCCTGGTTTGACGTCATGCCAGGATAGAGCTCATCAAAATTCCCCACGCCCTCTCTCCGCCACGCCCTCTGTCTCCACCCACACCTGTATTACCTTACCCGCCCAACTCATGTGGAGTAGACCGAGACTCGCCAAAGAAGAAGACTTGCCAGTTACGACTGAAGACAGAAGATACAGGAATGGCTTCCAAACGACTTTACCATGCGAAATTTACTATTCCAGGATGTGAAGATGAAGAGAAGAGTCTGTTTGCGCTTCCATCTTCTGACCCTTTGAAAACGGAATGGCTTAATTTCATTTACACGGGACAGGTGCCCATGCATGTCACAAAGAGCGTCAATGTTTGCGCGACACATTTCACAGAGGAATGCTTTTACAACTTGGGACAGTACAGGGCAGGTTTTGCCCTACACCTGAAGTTGAAGCCTGGATCAGTGCCAAGCCTTGCCGGTCCATCAGCTACCCACACCGATCAAGTAAGTCATAATTATTTGCTAGCCGCTAGCACTTTATGAGTGCCAGCTAACTAGCCAACATTAGCTGTGGAGGTATTTATCCATGAAACCTACACTGCGCTACAAAACCAATACTCTGTTAAACTGGTTAGATTTGGAAAATTGGTTGTAAAACAAGACATTTGTCTTTTGACCAAGTATCTTACGTGTAGGGGACTACATACAGCATGAATACTTAGGTAAGCAAGTCTAGTTATTGGCATGTTCTGCGGCTAGATACGTCTGTTACACGGAAAATGACGCCCGACGAAAACAATTCATATTTTCTAAGCCTTTCTTTTGATTGGTGACTTTATATTTTGTAAGCCTTTGTTACGGTTTGGTGACCTTTTAGTTTTTTGGGTTTTTTTACGTCGAGTCGTTTCTGCGTCTTTCGTGTGGGACACGCGATCGGGTGTTGTGGCTAGGTGAAGGGTAGGGATGTTTAGCAAACGTTTGCTGATTACCCTCGAACATACACCATTATGTATCTGTCAATTCTAACACAGTTTTGACTTCAAATCTGTCGTGACTCGTTAGTTTATCACGAATGTAATGCTCGGCTTTCGAACCATGAGATGTGTGCTCTCTGTCTGCGTCAGGTTCACTCTTCACTGGCCAGCACATCAAGTGCTCACGTCCAGACATCCCGGACCAGGGATGCTGCCTGCCAGACTGACCCCATTGTCACTAGGACTGCAGCCACAGAATGTTGTCTTTCCCCATATTGGAATGCTTTGCAGGTGAGATGTTTTAACTTGTAGTTGTTGAAAGTTTTTGTTGTCTGAAATGTCATTATTGAGCCGGGTTTCTCCAGCACTATAAGGCACGAAACACCTAGACCAGGTCCCCTGAAAAGATTGTCTTGTGAATGTAATTTATATTTGATTTACCAAAAAATGTATACTTTTAGGGGGTTTTCAGATCATAGTTCCTATGAAACTTCACAATATATGAAAAGCTTTTTCCAAAATGCTTTATACCTACTTTCAAAAAATTTGTTTTATTGTGAGAATGCATGAAGCATTCTCACTATTAAGTTCCTGTTTCTCTTTATTATTGTGAGAATGCATGAAGCATTCTCACTATTAAGTTCCTGTTTCCCTTTATTATTGTGAGAATGCATTAAGCATTCTCACTATTAAGTTTCTGTTTCTCTTTATTATTGTGAGAATGCATGAAGCATTCTCACTATTAAGTTTCTGTTTCCCTTTATTATTATTGTGAGAATGCATAAAGCATTCTCACTATTAAGTTTCTGTTTCCCTTTATTATTGTGAGAATGCATTAAGCATTCTCACATTTAAGTTTCTGTTTCCCTTTATTATTATTATTATTGTGAGAATGCATGAAGCATTCTCACTATTAAGTTCCTGTTTCTCTTTATTATTATTATTCCATATTATTCCGCCGTTTTTCGGCATTCAACTACTTCAGCATACTTTGAGCTATTTCAACAAATTTGGTATCAAAATGTTCAGCTCATTCAGCTCTTGATGGGAATGTATTTTTGGTGTTTGTAACTTTTCAACTTTTTAAGATATTAAGCTTTTTGTTCAACTTTTTTCCCATTGAAACTAATGTTAAATTTTCAAATCTCTTCAAATCCTTTCAAATCCTTTCAAATCTTTCAAATCTTAACTAGTTCAGCATACTTTCAGCTAGAGACACCATTCAAATTTTAAAATGTTCATAAGACATTCAGCTATTACCAATTGTTTCATCTTTTAAAAATATTCAGCCAATTTTGAAATATGACAGTTTCAAAAATATGAAAATTAAGTTCTCTAAATCCTTATCTTCAAATGCTTTCAAATCCTTCAAAATCTTCAAATCTATTCAAATCGTAACTGCTTCAGCATACTTTAACCTAGAGACACCATTCAAATTTTAAAATGTTCATAAGACATTCAGCTGTTACCAATTGTTTCATCTTTTAAAAATATTCAGCCAATTTTGAAATATGACAGTTTAAAAAATAGGAAAATGAAGCTCCTTCTTGGATTTTAGAGTGAGACATTCAGCTGTGCTGATAAGTTTCAACTTTTCAAACAAATTACTATAACTTTCATACAGTTTAACTGAGAGAAACAAATTATACCTTAAAATGTAGGAAAACTTGTCCTCTTTCAGCCAATGTAACTCTTAAAGAGCTCACACGGACAGATTTTGAACTATGAGCCTTTAAGCTTGAAGAACTTGTCAAATTTTGAGGAAATCTGCCATTTTTGAATCAGCTTCAAGTGATTCAAACTGCTTGGATTTAAATATAGTTGACTCCACAGATGTAAAACTACTTTGCTAAGTTCCTCTAAGCCTTCTGCTTCTAATGGTGTTAAAATTATTTTTCTAGCTGCTCAACTTTTCTCACAAGATGTATTTGAAGTCAGTGTTCGGTGTCATTTCTCTCCCGCGATCGGCGGGCGGCCGTCTCATCTCTCCATATATGTTGTGTGTGTTCAACCTGTTTCGATTTAAATATAGTTGACTCCACAGATGTAAAACTACTTTGCTAAGTTCCTCTAAGCCTTCTGCTTCTAACGGTGTTAAAATTATCTTTCTAGCTATTCAACTTTTCTCACAAAACGTGTTTGAAGACAGTCAGATTTGCCCGCGGCTGCAGCAGCTAGCTCTGTGTCTGTCTGTGTAGTCTTTAACTAGGTCAAATGCACTTCCGGTTTGACACAATGAAATGGCTTAATGGTAACACTACCAGCCTTTCGTGCAGGTGGCCCGGGTTCAATCCCCAGGATGTCAGCTCAAAATTAAAAAAAAAAGTTTTTTTGTAACTATTTAAGCATACTTTCAGCCATTTCAAATCTTTCTAGCTCGAAATCATTACACTTTCATCTTTTAAATGTCATTTCAACTTCAAACTCCTGTTTCTTCTCAGCTTTTTTTAGCTTCCATAGCTCTTTCAGCTTTTAGCTTCTTTTAGCTTCTTTAGCTGTTTTAGCCTTTTTTAGCTTCTTTAGCTAACTTCTAACTCTAACTCTTTTGCTCCTTCAGCTGCTTGCTTCTTCAGCTCCTTTAGCTTTAGCTTCTTCAGCTGTTTTAGCTTTAGCTCCTTCAGCTGTTAGCTTCTTCAGCTGTTTTAGCTTTAGCTCCTTCAGCTGTTAGCTTCTTCAGCTGTTTTAGCTTATTTTAGCTTCTTCAGCTTTTAGCTTCTTTTAGCTTCTTTAGCTCCTTTAGCTCTTAGCTTCTTCAGCTCCTTCAGCTTTAGCTTCTTCAGCTCCTTTAGCTTTAGCTTCTTCAGCTCCTTTAGCTTTAGCTTCTTCAGCTACTTCAGCTTTAGCTTCTTCAGCTGTTTTAGCTTTTTTTTAGCTTCTTAAGATATTTTAGCATGGTAATTCAGCTCATGCATTCTCACAGCTGTTTCGCAGGAACAGCTCTTTCTAGTTATTATTATTATTATTCCGCCGTTTTTTGGCATTCAACTACTTCAGCATACTTTGAGCTATTTCAACAAATTTGGTATCAAAATGTTCAGCTCATTCAGCTCTTGATGGGAATGTATTTTTGGTGTTTGTAACTTTTCAACTTTTTAAGATATTAAGCTTTTTGTTCAACTTTTTTCCCATTGAAACTAATGTTAAATTTTCAAATCTCTTCAAATCCTTTCAAATCCTTTCAAATCTTTCAAATCTTAACTAGTTCAGCATACTTTCAGCTAGAGACACCATTCAAATTTTAAAATGTTCATAAGACATTCAGCTATTACCAATTGTTTCATCTTTTAAAAATATTCAGCCAATTTTGAAATATGACAGTTTCAAAAATATGAAAATTAAGTTCTCCAAATCCTTATCTTCAAATGCTTTCAAATCCTTCAAAATCTTCAAATCTATTCAAATCGTAACTGCTTCAGCATACTTTAACCTAGAGACACCATTCAAATTTTAAAATGTTCATAAGACATTCAGCTGTTACCAATTGTTTCATCTTTTAAAAATATTCAGCCAATTTTGAAATATGACAGTTTAAAAAATAGGAAAATGAAGCTCCTTCTTGGATTTTAGAGTGAGACATTCAGCAGTGCTGATAAGTTTCAACTTTTCAAACAAATTACTATAACTTTCATACAGTTTAACTGAGAGAAACAAATTATACCTTAAAATGTAGGAAAACTTGTCCTCTTTCAGCCAATGTAACTCTTAAAGAGCTCACATGGACAGATTTTGAACTATGAGCCTTTAAGCTTGAAGAACTTGTCAAATTTTGAGGAAATCTGCCATTTTTGAATCAGCTTCAAGTGTTTCAAACTGCTTGGATTTAAATATAGTTGACTCCACAGATGTAAAACTACTTTGCTAAGTTCCTCTAAGCCTTCCGCTTCTAATGGTGTTAAAATTATTTTTGTAGCTGCTCAACTTTTCTCACAAGACGCGATGGAAGACAGTCTGCGCCTCAGATTTGTCCCGCGGCTGCAGCAGCTAGCTCTGTGTCTGTCTGTGTAGTCTTTAAGTAGGTCAAATGCACTTCCGGTTTGGCAGAACGAAATGGCTTAATGGTAACACTACCAGCCTTTCATGCAGGTGGCCCGGGTTCAATCCCCATCATGTCAGACCACATTTTTATTTTATTTTTTATACATAATTATTTAAGCATACTTTCAGCCATTTCAACTGTTTCTGGCTTAAATGTATCTTCAAATCCTTTGAAATCCTTGAAATTCTTGAAATCCTTGAAATCCTTTCAAATCCTTTCAAATCTTAACTACTTCAGCATACTTTAAGCTATTTCAACAAATTTGGTATCAAAATGTTCAGCTCTTTCAGCTCTTGATGGGAATGTATTTTTGGTGTTTGTAACTTTTCAACTTTTCAAGATATTAAGCTTTTTGTTCAACTTTTTCCCCATTAAAAGTAATGGTAAATCTTCAAATCCTTTCAAATCCTTTCAAATCCTTCAAATCTTAACTAGTTCAGCATACTTTCAGCTAGAGACACCATTCAAATTTTAAAATGTTCATAAGACATTCAGCTATTACCAATTGTTTCATCTTTTAAAAATATTCAGCCAATTTTGAAATATGACAGTTTCAAAAATATGAAAATTAAGTTCTCCAAATCCTTATCTTCAAATGCTTTCAAATCCTTCAAAATCTTCAAATCTATTCAACTCGTAACTGCTTCAGCATACTTTAACCTAGAGACACCATTCAAATTTTAAAATGTTCATAAGACATTCAGCTGTTACCAATTGTTTCATCTTTTAAAAATATTCAGCCAATTTTGAAATATGACAGTTTAAAAAATAGGAAAATGAAGCTCCTTCTTGGATTTTAGAGTGAGACATTCAGCAGTGCTGATAAGTTTCAACTTTTCAAACAAATTACTATAACTTTCATACAGTTTAACTGAGAGAAACAAATTATACCTTAAAATGTAGGAAAACTTGTCCTCTTTCAGCCAATGTAACTCTTAAAGAGCTCACATGGACAGATTTTGAACTATGAGCCTTTAAGCTTGAAGAACTTGTCAAATTTTGAGGATATCTGCCATTTTTGAATCAGCTTCAAGTGTTTCAAACTGCTTGGATTTAAATATAGTTGACTCCACAGATGTAAAACTACTTTGCTAAGTTCCTCTAAGCCTTCCGCTTCTAATGGTGTTAAAATTATTTTTGTAGCTGCTCAACTTTTCTGACAAGACGCGATGGAAGACAGTCTGCGCCTCAGATTTGTCCCGCGGCTGCAGCAGCTAGCTCTGTGTCTGTCTGTGTAGTCTTTAAGTAGGTCAAATGCACTTCCGGTTTGGCAGAACGAAATGGCTTAATGGTAACACTACTTGCCTTTTGTGCAGGTGGCCCAGGTTCAATCCCCATCATGTCCGACCACATTTTTATTTTATTTTTTATACATAATTATTTAAGCATACTTTCAGCCATTTCAACTGTTTCTGGCTTAAATGTATCTTCAAATCCTTTGAAATCCTTGAAATTCTTGAAATCCTTGAAATCCTTTCAAATCCTTTCAAATCTTAACTACCTCAGCATACTTTAAGCTATTTCAACAAATTTGGTATCAAAATGTTCAGCTCTTTCAGCTCTTGATGGGAATGTATTTTTGGTGTTTGTAACTTTCAACTTTTCAAGATATTAAGCTTTTTGTTCAACTTTTTCCCCATTAAAAGTAATGGTAAATCTTCAAATCCTTTCAAATCCTTTCAAATCCTTCAAATCTTAACTAGTTCAGCATACTTTCAGCTAGAGACACCATTCAAATTTTAAAATGTTCATAAGACATTCAGCTATTACCAATTGTTTCATCTTTTAAAAATATTCAGCCAATTTTGAAATATGACAGTTTCAAAAATATGAAAATTAAGTTCTCCAAATCCTTATCTTCAAATGCTTTCAAATCCTTCAAAATCTTCAAATCTATTCAAATCGTAACTGCTTCAGCATACTTTAACCTAGAGACACCATTCAAATTTTAAAATGTTCATAAGACATTCAGCTGTTACCAATTGTTTCATCTTTTAAAAATATTCAGCCAATTTTGAAATATGACAGTTTAAAAAATAGGAAAATGAAGCTCCTTCTTGGATTTTAGAGTGAGACATTCAGCAGTGCTGATAAGTTTCAACTTTTCAAACAAATTACTATAACTTTCATACAGTTTAACTGAGAGAAACAAATTATACCTTAAAATGTAGGAAAACTTGTCCTCTTTCAGCCAATGTAACTCTTAAAGAGCTCACATGGACAGATTTTGAACTATGAGCCTTTAAGCTTGAACAACTTCTCAAAATCTGACGAAATCTGCCATTTTTTAATCAGCTTCAAGTGTTTCAAACTTCTCCCATTTAAATATAGTTGACTCCACAGATGTAAAAGTACTTTGCTAAGTTCCTCTAAGCCTTCTGCTTCTAATGGTGTTCAAATTATTTTTCTAGTTGCTCAACTTTTCTGACAAAACGTATTTTAAGTCAGTGTTCGGCATCATTTCTCTCCCGCGATCGGCGGGCGGCCGTCTCATCTTTCCATATATGTTGTGTGTGTTGAAACTGCTTCGATTTAAATATATTTAACTCCACAGATGTAAAAGTACTTTGCTAAGTTCCTCTAAGCCTTCTGCTTCTAATGGTATTAAAACAATCTTTGTAGCTGTTCTACTTTTGTCACAAGACGTGTTAGAAGACAGTCTGCGCCTCAGATTTGTTCCGCGGCTGCAGCAGCTTTGCACTGTGTCTGTCTGTGTAGTCTTTAAATAGGTCATATGCACCATTGGTATGTTAGAATAAAATGGCATAATACTAACAATAATGCTATTTTGTGCGTGTGATACAGGTTCAATCCCTAGTATGTCAGATCAAGTTTTTTTTTTTAAATTATAACTATTTAAGCATACTTTCAGCCATTTCAACTGTTTCTAGCTTAATTTTATCTTTTCTAAACATTTGCGTCGCATAGTCATCACTTCTTGGACCTTCCTGAATGCCCTGTGAACGCATCTGATTTTTATTCTTGTTCTCCCTGAAGGTAAGACGCTCCCCACCCCGTCTGGCGTCAATTTGATAAACTATGAAAGTTTAGCTGTTTACATAAATTACATAAGTTGTATTTAACTGTAACTGAATGAAAATAAAATGTAGTGTCAGTGTAAAAACATTCAATCCACAGAATGTTACAATAGAGTACAACAGGTACAATTACTTCAGGTTGGATATGTAACAATGTTTAAACTGATAGGAGTTGTCAGAATATGATTCTTTCTAAATTATTTTTGAAGGTGAACATTCAAATATAAATAACTGTAACATGATTTCATTAAAATAACCATCTACATTTTGTATTTGGAATACTCGTCATTGGAAAGAAATGTCTGAGTGCCCCTGAACGTCTCTGAACATTATACGGCTTAATGGATAGCCAGCCCATCGGCCCACTCTTCTTCGTTTGCAAAGGTAAGTGTGACGCTGTCTGACTCTGTCTTTCCCAAATGAGGAATTTATGAACTCTCAAACACTGTTGCTGTTTAAATCAGGGACATAAGTGTTTTTTAACAGCAACTGAATGAAAATAAAGCAAAAAACAGCTAAATATCTTGTTCTGTGAGCCACATAACATTTTGGCTAGCTACGGTTAGCGTCGTTAGCATTAGCATCAATGCTAACGTTCAACGGTCGCTCGGATAAGTCTGAGAGGTCTTAACAAGCATTATGATTTGAAACTATCAAAAATGGTCTCTTCTTAGTTTTAATCAACAGTGTATGGCAATGTTCAGGTTACTAAAGGAATAATGAATAATGTTAGAGCTAATGTCTGTTTCTGAGTGTTGACCGTGTGTGCAGAGCTGAGTCTCTCAGCTGGAGGTGTGTTCAGTAGAATTGAGGTCTGTGTAGTGCTGGGCGGTATACCGGTTCACACCGAATACCGGTTTATAATTTCGTTATGATATGAATTTTTAATATACCGCCATTCCGGTGTATTTGATTACATAACGGGGAACGCTGCCTCTTGCGACATTGTTTGAGACGGACCCTTTTCAGTGTTGCGCTTCTAAACACGCATGTTTACTGTCTGTGGGTGCGAGGTGGTAATAAGCACTTGCGTTACTTTAAGGTGAAGGTGGATAGGATAGACATGGGAAGTTCCGAAATCTAAGCTGCAGAAGTAGTAGAACATGCTGACAAACTTGTGCCAAAAAAAGAAGCCGTGTCTGTAGTATGGAAGTTTTTTGGTTTAAAAAAATCCGACGTTGACCAAACAACCATTTTATGTAAACGTTGTCGGGCTTCAGTTGTCGCTGGAGGTGGCAACACGAGCAATTTGCTCCATCACCTTAGCATGTCTTAGAATATCCAGAATGCATGAAGTTAAGGTCAGCACCCGCCACATCAGCAGGTAACACGGGGAAAGCAAAAGAAAAGTCAAATGTCACTTCAAGACGCGTTTGCTAGGGCTAGAACGTGAATCTACCTAATTTATTTGAATGTGAATACCTCATATTGATGCAAAAATATAATTATTGCAAGTTGCACTAATTTTTTGTATTGATTTTCATAACAGATGTTTGAAATTGGCACAGTAAAAGTTCTGTATTTTGACTGCAATTGCGTTTGCATTCCGATCCCTCACTTCATTAGAATCATGAGTAGCACTTCTCATGTTTTTGTCAGTTGGAACTGTCAGTTTTTGTCAGTTAATAAACGCGACCCACAGAGTCTTAATGTGAGAAGTTTTCGGCTCATCTTTTTGCCTAAAGGCAACTTCCACAACATGATAGTAAATCTATTTAAATTCCTGAATGTAAATGATCAGAGAGACAGATAATGAGCAGTATTCTCCCTCTGTGTTCAGTGGTTCAGGTAGATTCAGTGTTTCCACTCAGATAACTAACAGATTGTGTCTTTCCTCAGACTGAGAGAGAACATTGATCCTTGCTTTGGCTGGTAAGTACAGAGTTATTGGAACGTTAAACAGGCTGTAGATCACCACAGCTGACTGAGTTAATATGTTCTGTATTTAAAGATAATTGAACTCTGATCAGATTAACTTTATTTGGGATACATCAGAGTTTGTGAGTGAATTTCCTCCTGAACACAGAAATATTCTGTCCACACTTACTGAAGCTTTTAGGAAACATCTTCACTTTGTTGGTAGATTTTCTGACACCACTGTTGTATTCAGATACTGTCACCTGGAAATACTGAATGAATGTGTGGACTGGTGATGAATATGCTGTGTGCATTAATGTATGTTTTACTGACAGTTTTAGTCCTTCCATTCAGACTGAAATATCTCAAGTGTTTCCAGTTAAAGCGAGTCTCCCATGTCAGCAGAAAGTAATTCCTTATTTCTGTAAAATCCCCATTTTACTGTCCTGTTCCTGTGGGCAGTGTCACTCAGTGGGTCCACATGATGAGAGGAACTCTATTACAGCTATAGTTGGGTTCTGCTCATTATTCCTTGGATATCTGGCGGTGAATGAATGGGATCAGAGGCACAAAGCGTGTCATACCCCGGTATGATAGGTGGCGCTGTACCCATTCCAGCTGTTGCTAATAGAGCCACTTCCTGTTGACCTCTTCACCACCAACAACAACAACAAACTCAGGCGTTGGAGAAAGATGGAGAACGCAGAGCCAGATGAAGCTACGTCCCTCTACATTTGGTCTGTGATGAGCTGCTTGTTGCACAAACTCGATGCCCAACGGAGCATTCTCCATCGCGTTGTTTGTTTCTTTCTGACGGCGACAACAACAGGAATATCGTCTCCTTTGACTTCCGGGTCACAACCCCGGGAAAACATCTGGAGCATGCGCAGAACGCAAAGTCTGATTCACCACGAGCTTCAGCGTCTACAAGCAGGTTTAGAGTGACTTTCAACCCAGTTATCTCGGGGTCTGAATCCCATCTGATCCAGTTCTTAGTCAGACTAAGGTGTCTACATGCACTTAATGACTCAGTCTGATTGGAATTTAGCCAATAATCCGATCCTTTCAGTGCCATGTGACCCCACTGAGTGATTGACAGGTAAAACAGCCAATAGCAGCAGCTCAGCACATGACATTCACTGCAGGGCAGCTGGCAGAAGATGAGACTCTGTGCTGCTTCTAACTTTGTCTCATCAGTTAATATCTGTGGAAATAAAGCTGAAATGGCAGCACAGCTGAGCTCTCTACATGGTCTGAGTGTGAAAAGCCCACAACAGCAGCAGCTCCATGTCCCAGTGACACACAGTCAAAGTTGCACTGTCATTACCTGGTGTTTTATTTAGCTGCTGTGTCCTCAGCTGGAAGAATTTAACTGACTGCTCTCTTTTCCTCCTTTCTTTAGACTAACTGAACTCTGACCCCTGCTCCTGCTCTGACTGGTGAGGACCAACCTTTACTCCCTTGATGGTTGTGTTCCTGCTACCTGCTCTGTGTCATATGAAGTGGAGCTTCCTGTCAGGGCCCAGCAGACCTTTTCCCTCTCAAACTGCATGAATGAAGTGAAACATTGATCATTAGTCAGAGAACACATTTATTGGTCATGCATACACACAAAATGTGTCCTCTGCTTTTAACCCATCCAGGCTGGCACCTGTTGACACACACATGCACGTGCACATGCACAGGGTCACACACTCAGAGAGACAGATGCCAACCTGGAGCGGTGGGCAGCCAATCACAGGGCCCACAGCTGATGTGTTACTGCTCTGTTTTCCATCTGGTCCCCAAAGCTTTGGATAGTTTCCATGTTTCTGAGCATGGACACATTCAGCCACTCTGAGCTGATCATCAACCAACAACATTTAACTACTTCCTGTCCACAAAAGTCTGTCCCAAAGCTCATCCTGTAGAGAGGAGAGCAGAAGCAATCAGCTGTGAGATCAGATGGTGTGTGTGTTTAGAGTCTTCTGATCTGATACTAACACAGTGTTTCTCTTCTCAGACCCAGAGACCACCGGACCAGAACTCCTGCTTAGCTGGTGAGCAGATTTCCAGTCAGTGAGCTTCAGTCCATCCCATCACTGAGAGCAGGAGTGTTTCACATGTTCACCACAGAGTTTCTGTGGAGTTCACACATGAATGTGAATGTAGTAAAAACAGACTGACTGAAGTCATGTTAGAGCCCTGTGAGCTGAGCTGATCAATCTGCTGCAGCTCCATCCTGGTTCATTCATCTATTCAATAAGTCCATCATCACATCAGTGAGCAGCTGCTTCACCGCTCCCTCTCAGACTATCTTCAGGGACTGAAAACATGAATCAGCAGAATAACAACCCAGGACTGGAGCTCTCATATGTCCTGTTGAGTCTTTTTGAGCTGTACTGTCAATCATATTACGCTCTGTGATCAACCAAGAACATTTTGAAAGGTCCAAAGTCCTCATTAAACAATAAACACCCATCAGGTGTTTCCTGTGGAGAACATCTGGATTGTTCTGCTGGTGTGTCAGGATCCAGTTGGACTGTAATGTGAGCAGAACATGTTGTGTACTGATCTGCTTCATGTTGAACAAGTCAGTGGCTCTGACGTTCTTCTAACCAAGTCCATGTTTCATGCTACCAGCTGTTTCCACACACATCTGGAAACTTCTGTAAATGTTTTGGACTAATAAGTTTTTATTAAAAAAAAAAAAGATAATAATCAGGTCATTTGAAGACATGAATCACAGCACAGTTTAAGTAGCATTTCCACACATTTCACCTGTTTTTATCTTTGCTTCATTAAACTGTGTCTAACTGTTATCTCTTTGTGTCTCCCAGGTGTCCTGCTGTCCACACCATCTCCTTCTCCTCTATCACATTGGCTGCTCTATCTCTCCTGTCCCATCTCCAAGCTCTATCTAATTTGAGAACTCTTCCTTGTATCCATCTTTCCCCGCTCTATCTAATTTGAGAATTCTATCTTGTATCCATCTTTCCCCGCTCTATCTAATTTGAGAACTCTTTCTTGTATCCATCTATCCCCGCTCAATCTGTTTTGAGAACCTTGAGAACTTGAGAACTTGAGAACTTTGAGATCCCGATTTTGAGAACCTGATTTTGAGAACCTGGTTTTGATGACTGGATTTGATGACTGGCTTTGAGAACTGAGGTTGATTGGAACCTTGTCTTGCTGTTTTGTGGATCTGAGACTCTACTCTCACTGCTCTGTCTTTCCTGTCTACCTCTCTCATACATAGGCTGATAAACTTTGAAATTGGAGAAAAATTGGCACATTTTCATTGACATTTGGCTAAAGTTTGAAATATTGTCATACAAACTTGATTCTTAAAGATAAATCTTGATCTTGACAGATTTCTAGATAAATCTAAGACCAAACAGTAACTTGTTTTGGAAAAACTATTTTGATACTAATTGATAATTATTGGCAAATTTTAGGGAGATCAATCAAGAGATTGTTGATCTTTGAATCTATAAATTCCAATTTGAAAACAGTGCTTCCTTAAAGGGATAGTTCGGGATATTTGACATGGATCTGTATGGCATCACCATAACCAGTGTCGTGCATTCAAACTGACTTACCCCCGACAGTGTCCTGTGAGCCGAGTTTTTGTCCAGTGTTGGTCAAGGCGAAAGTAGTCCGGCTTGTTTGCTGGGGTCAAGAAATTAGCGCGTTTTTCTTCCCAAAACAGTACGTGTGCTAAAGAGTGATTTATTTCATCACAAAAACCGAAGCCGGCAAAAGTCACTCCTCGTTATCACTTGGGCCCTACTGTCTCTCATTGTGTATCAGTGCGCACGTCATTCTGACCGCGAGCTGTGCGCACGAGTCTTTCTGTTCTTTGGCAGTGCTCAACACTGTCTTACTCTGCAGACAACTGGCCATCGGGTCCGGCTGGTCTGGGACGCCTCTTCCAGTTGATCTTGGGAACATGGAAAAAAGTTCTCAAGACGCCTGCATTCAGGAGTGCAGGGAAGTCACCGTTATTTGTGATGCAGGCAGCAGCTGTCCCGCGGCCGCCGACATCCTCATCTATGGAAAGGTTTTGTATCTGGGGCATAACTAAATCCCAGTAGCAGCAGTAACATTCCACCTCTGTCTGCATTACTTCGCACTTCAAACAAGTGCACCAGGATTTGTCGGCCACCCTGGGTATCGCAGCTCCAGCAGTGGCTCCAGCTTCTGTTTCCATCACTTCTCTGTCCACCCTCTCTCTTTCTGCCCGATCTAAGTCCATTTGGTGAACTTCCTCCTCAGTATAAACGGGTTCATAAAGATACCCCCTTGGCTCTGAACGGAAGTCAATATGTTCCTCGTCGCTCTCGTTGTCAGACATCTTCCCGAGCAGTAAACAAAGTGAACTCGTGCGCACAGCTCGCGGTCAGAATGACGTGCGCACTGATACACAATGAGAGACAGTAGGGCCCAAGTGATAACGAGGAGTGACTTTTGCCGGCTTCGGTTTTTGTGATGAAATAAATCACTCTTTAGCACACATACTGTTTTGGGAAGAAAAACGCGCTAATTTCTTGACCCCAGCAAACAAGCCGGACTACTTTCGCCTTGACCAACACTGGACAAGAACTCGGCTCACAGGACACTGTCGGGGGTAAGTCAGTTTGAATGCACGACACTGGTTATGGTGATGCCATACAGATTCATGTCAAATATCCCGAACTATCCCTTTAAATTGAACAGTTACGTTTTGTTATCGATATAAAGAAAGACATTTGATAAATTGAAAGAAAAGCACTGCATCTGTTCCTGTGCTGCTGGACTCGCTGCAGGTTAGTTCATAAGTGTTGAAATAAAACACATCTGTAAGGAGGACTGGAGTGTCTGCGTGCCGTCTGCTCTGACCTGACCAGAAGTGGAATCCAGCTACCAGAAGCATCTGTCATCCCGCTGCTGAGCTCCTGATCTGCATTGCAACACTTCATATAGAAGAGATTTGAATTCAGCTTGGTCTCATTAAAACTGTCTGTGATTCAGAAGCTAAGAATAGTGAGAATCTGTTGACAGATTGTGGCTGATTGAACTATTGACTATATCTTTAAAATTGTCCGTCCTGTAGCACATTATTTTGAGGTGCATATACTGAAAACATTTTCATAGTTGATCTTTTCTGCTACATCTAAGTGTTACAACAGTAGTTTTTGCTAAATAATAGTTCTAATTTGGAAGAAAATACCCAAGGACCACTGAGCGTTATTCTAACCTGACATTTTAAAATCAGAAAGAACTGAGACTTTTATTTGGATACTTTCTTTTTCTATCAGAAAAGTACCGTAACGGAAGTTTTGGTCTGTTGGAATCTTCAGATATAACTTTAACTACTCTGTGTCATAATAAACTTCTGTTTTTTCTATTTGACAAGAATTTTTCTGCTGTCAATCTTTTTCTAGATAGGTAGCGTGTCAATCTGCTAACTGAAACCAGCATTGATAAATAGCACAGAGCTACATTTGAAATATTACAACCGAGTAGAAGCCCTGTGTGTTGGTGACATCAGTACAGACAAAGTAAGTTTGAGGTTCTGAAGCACAGCAACAATGCCGAGGAAGGGTATTCGTTCTCGGGCTCAGAAGCTGAGGTGGCAGAAGGACAAAGAATCTCCGAGTGAACAAGCTGAAGGTATGGGCTCTCAGAGCAGCAACCTGGTGTCACACCAGCTTTCTTATGCTGAGGTTGTACAGAGAGGACGTCCCAGTGATGGTATGTGTGTTGGAGAGTCTTCTGATGGACAGCAGGTAGACAGCAGAGGTCAGAGTGCAGTTTCTGATGGGAACACCGGCATGAATGCTTTCCAGCAGGTAAAGCAGAGTGTACCTCAGGCATCTTATGCTGACATGGTGAAGAGAGGACGTGATGCAGCTGGAGCGTCTCAGCAGCACAGTGTGATTGTGGAACCTCAGCCGTCAGTGACACATGTCTGTGCCTCACGCAGTCAGGCCTCATTAAAATACGGGAAATACAGGAACAGTCAGTGTGTGGCCAACAGTTTGGTGTTTCTGTCCTTTCTTCATGAACATGAAGGAATTAGCAGAGCAGATCTGGACCTAGTCCTGGATAAAGGTGATGCTGTGTACAGACAGGCCAGAGAAAGGTTTCCTAACAGTGTCCATTTGGCATCGGATGAACTTCCAGATGAAGTTAGTGCACGCAGGTCAAAGTATCAGGTGGACCTGACTCAGCTGTCTGTGTATGGAACATTTGGAGGTGGAGAGAGGCTTCTCAGCCTTGAGCACGGACTGAGCTTTTTGTCATCAGATGTACAGTACGGGCTGCTGATCATGGCAGGGTTATGTGTCGCAGTTTTCAGATGCAGATCTGGTCTGTACGGATACTTTGACCCACACTCCAGGAACAAAGATGGACTGCCAATGTCCTCCAGGCGGTTGAGCTTTGGTACTGCTGTGATGCTGAAATTCCCACATCTGACTGACATGATTGACAGGATCAAGTTGTGCTACACAATGTTTGACATCCAGTCATCTTGTATGTATGAACTCAAGCCTCTGTCATTTCACTGTGTGAACACATCCAACCAGAGAAACGCTGTTTCAGACACAGACTGCAGACACACAGCTGTTGATGCACCTCCCCTGTTACAGGAAGCTGTCAATGAATCTGACCAGTCTCAGAACATTTCACCATCAACTGACACAAATGTTGAAGTGACAACGTTCCCATCACAGAATGAGCCAAACGTATCTGCCTCAGTGTTGCCCACTGTCCTTGATGATCTCTGTTGCAATGTTTTGCAGGAATTATCCACTGATATCACTTCTCCAGCATCTGGGAGACAACAACAGAACACAGTTCCTTGTGCCCAAATTGAACATGAACCATGTGGTGAAATCATTTGCCCTCCAAATGATGCTTCTCACAGTGGATCAAATATCTGTCACACTGATCCTCCAGATCATGTTTTGAAGGAAATCTCATGTAAACTGTCCAAACTTAGTAAACAGGGGAGGAGAAAAATGAAAAGGAGAATGATGGCAAGAAACACACCTCAGCAGAGAAAAGTGAATAAAAAAATGAGAGAAAGGGAAATGTATGCGTCTAATGAAATGCAGAGAGAAAATAAAAGATCCCGCCTCAGAATGTCATATCAAAAGAATGCAGAATTCAGAGAGAAACAGAAGGCATATATCAGGAGATCTTACAGAGAAAAAGATGGATTCAAAGAGAAACAGAAGACTTACATCAGGAGATCTTACAGAGAAAAAGAAGGATTCAAAGAGAAACAGAAGGCTTACATCAGGAGATCTTACAGAGAAAAAGAAGGATTCAGAGAGAAACAGAAGGCTTACATCAGGAGATCTTACAGAGAAAAAGAAGGATTCAGAGAGAAACAGAAGGCATATATCAGGAGCTCTTATAGAGAAAAAGAAGGATTCAGAGAGAGACAAAAATCATACATCAGGAGATCTTATAGAGAAAAGGAAGGCTTTTCACAAAGACAAAAGATGTACATAATAAACCGTTACAGACAGAGTGAAACCTTTCGACAGAGGCAGAGAAGTTATGTTACTCAACGTTATGCAAATGACAGAGTATTCAGAATCAGACACAGACAAGTGATGAAAAACCTCATGGGAAACAGGTACAGGAACAGTCATTCATTCAGGATGATGGATAACATCAGACGTGCTGCGAGCATAAAAAGAAAATACAGACGAATGAACAGAAACACTCGGAGTGAAACAGAGACCAGAGAAACACAGAGTCTGCAACATGAGACAGTTGAGAACAGATTGATCAATGAAGCCATAGCTGTGTTCAAATCTAACATTAAGGCTGGTCCCACTTATGTCTGCACTGTGTGCCATAAGGCCTCGTTTCCCAACCAGGTACAAACCTGCACAAGGTCAAAGTATGACAAAAATCCTCACGTGGTTTCCCAATGTCTGACAGGAAAGTATGTTCACGTGTGTGATGAAGGCTGCAGAAATGAAGCCTGCACAGTTCCTGATGAGAGAAGGAAAGAGTGGATTTGTCACACCTGCCACGCTCATCTGAAAAAAGGACGCATGCCCAACCTCGCAGCAGCTAATAAACTGGAGTTGTCTGAAATTCCCAGCGAATTGTCAGATCTGAATATTCTGGAAAGACATTTGATCGCTAAATGTATTCCGTTTGCAAAGATCATTCCTCTTCCAAGAGGCAGACAAAGACTGATCAGGGGAAATGTTGTGTGTGTGCCATCTGAGGTCCAGGAAACAGTCAATGCATTACCCAGGCTGAGGAGCGAGTCTCAGGTGATGAGGGTGAAACTGAAAAGACGTTTGTCTTACAGAGGGCATCAGCTGTTTCAGACAGTAACCTGGTCTAAACTAGTGTCTGCATTAATGAAGCTGAAGCAGGTTCATCCAGAGTATCAGGACGTTACCATCAGAGATGAAGCCCAACTCTGTGACCCAACGCTTCCTGACGATGATGATGATGATGATGATGATGATGTTAGCATGGGGGAGCAGGACTATGATGAAGCAGATCTGATGGAAATTGACATGTGTGAGAGAAATGCACTGTGTGAAGCAGAAAATGATCAGGACGGTGAATGTGAACAACCACAGCAGCAGAGAGATGATGGAGACGAAGGTGATCTGCCAAATGGAGGGTTTGCTTTAGAATCATGCCTTCAGCCTCTTGACATATCAGAAGAGATCCTCTGTTACAGTGATAGCACTTACTGTGTGGCTCCTGCACAAAGAAACAGTCCAGTTAGCTTCTTCAGGACTCCACATTTGGAATCAATGTCATTCCCTGTACAATTTCCCACGGGTGAGAACACACTGGACCAAATGAGACTCATTAAAGTCAGTCCAAGTGGATATTTCAAGTCACGGCTTTTTAATGTGGATGACCGTTTTGCCAGAGACCCGAACTACTTGTTCTTTGCACAGTTTGTGATAGAGATACACATCGCTAATAACAGCATGACGATACAGCTGAGAAAAGGGAAAACTAGGACCAGAGATGGACGCAGTATAACCTCAGGCATGTTACAAGACAAACGAGAGGTTGAGAGACTGGTGAGAAATAAAGATGCAGTCAGATTCATGCAGCCACTCAGAGGGACTCCAGTATACTGGGAGAGAACCACTAAAGATCTGTTTGCCATGATCAGACAGTTGGGAACTCCCACGTTCTTCTGCACATTTTCAGCTGCTGAATTCAGATGGCCTGAGGTGATTGAAGCAATAAAGAGACAGCAGGGTGAAGAGGTTGATTTTGAATCTCTGGACTGGACTGCAAAGTGTGAGATTCTGCGCTCCAACCCCGTCACCTGCATGCGTTTGTTTGATAAGCGTGTTGAGGCCCTGTTCAGAGATCTGCTGCTCTCAGATGCTCAGCCACTGGGGAAAGTGATCGACTTTTTCTACAGAGTTGAGTTTCAGCACAGAGGAAGCCCACATATTCATGCAATGCTTTGGGTTGATGGAGCACCTGAACTGGATGTTTGTGATGATCAGACTGTGTGTGATTTTGTAGACAGATACATCTCAGCACAACTACCTGACCCAGAAACACAACCTGAACTGTTCAAGAAAGTCTCTGAAGTTCAGAAGCACAGTAAGAACCACACGAGGAGTTGCTTCAAGAGTGTGAACTCTGGTTGTCGGTTTGGTTTTCCAAAGCCGCCCTGCACAAACACAATGATCACAAGACCTGATGAGGGTGAGAACACTGGAACGGCAAAGAGCAAACTCAGACCTCTGCTGCAGCTGCTGAATGAACCTGAAGCGGCTTCCTTGAGTCTAGAGCAGGTCCTCTCTCGATGCAACTTGACACTGGCCGAGTATGAAAGGTACCTTCAGAGTCTGAACAGAAAGACCGCAATCTACCTGAAGCGTGATCCCAAAGACTGCTGGATAAACGGGTACAACCCACATCTGCTTGAAGCCTGGGACAGTAACATCGATGTGTCCTTCATTCTGAATGCTTACTCATGTATACAGTATCTGACTAAATACATCACAAAGAAGGAAAGTGGTCTGTCAGAGTACCTGAAAACTGTCATGGAGAATTCCAACATGGACAGAGTTAACGAGTGTGATGAGATGAGAGCTGTCATGCAGGCTTACTCCAAAAAGAGAGAGATCAGTGCTCAGGAGTGTGTGACTCGTGCGTGTGGAATAAAGATGAAGAAGTGCTCACGCAGTGTTGTGTTCGTTCCCACTGATGACAACCCAGTGAAAATGAGTCGCCCCATGTCATTCTTGGAGGACACCCCGTCAGAGTCTTGTAATGTCTGGATGACGAGTTTGAGTGACAAATACAAAGCCAGACCCGAGACCCCAGAGTATGAGGAGATGTGCTTGGCTGATTTTGCTGCTACCTGCAGGTTTGTCAGTGCAGACCACTCAAAGCGGGATGGTGTTTCACCACTTCTCAATGAGCTGGGATTTGTCCAAAGGCGGAAGAATGATAAGCCCTCTGTCATCAGATATTACCAATGTTCCAAGGAGAAGCACCCCGAGCAGTTTTATGCCAGATTACTGAGACTGTACCTTCCTCACCGATCCGAGTATGAAATACGGAGTGCTGATCTTCCAACCTACGAGTCTTTTTACAACTCTGGCTGGGTCCAGCTGCCAGGCTCAAACCGTCCTGAGAGCGTGAAAAGCATCATACAAACAAACAGAGACAAATATGAGAGAAACACTGAGGAGATTGAGAATGCACTTGTAGAGTTTGAGGAGAGCAGAGACCATGTGATGGATGAATGGTGTAATCTGGCTCCTGAATCTGAAGTTGTGAGGTTGCCCTGTGATGATGATCTGCAGCAGAGAGAGCCAGACGATGAACAGGAGAATGTGCCCGACTATTGTCCAGAGTCTGCTGCTGTGACAGAAATGAGAGCCGTCAGAGAACCCCCCGCTGTGGATCCAGCTGTGCTGCGGCAGATGTATCAGAACCTGAACCAGAAGCAGGCCTGTGTGTTCCATGCTATCAGAGACTGGTGCATTAAACTTGTGTGTGGCCTAAATCCAGAGCAGTTTTTCTTTTATGTCAACGGTGGTGCAGGAACAGGAAAGTCCCACCTGATAAAATGCATTTACTCAGAGGCATCTAAGATACTGAGCAAACTGCAGCTATATTCAGAGGAGTTTGACATATCAAACCCAACTGTTTTACTGTCTTCTTTCACTGGAACTGCAGCTTTCAACATCTGTGGCACAACACTGCACTCTCTGCTGAAGCTTCCACGCAGTCTGAAACCACCAATCCAAGGACTCGGTAACCAACTGGATGAACTCAGATCGGAGCTTTTTAATGCTCAAATCCTCATTATCGATGAGATCTCCATGGTTTCAAAGCCTCTTTTTGCTTATGTGGACGCACGACTGAAACAGATCAAAGGCAATCAGAGAGCGTTTGGTGGAATGTCAGTTTTAGCTGTTGGGGATTTCTATCAGCTGCCGCCTGTGCGCCAGTCTAAACCTCTGTGTGTACACGACCCAGCAGATATTGACCTGTGGCAGGAACATTTTCAGATGATCACTCTGACTGAGATCATGAGACAGAAGGATGATGTTGCCTTTGCAGACGTGCTGAACAGGATTCGGGTGAAACCAAAGGCAGACGAGCTGTCTCAGGCTGACAGAGATTTGTTGTCACAGGCCATCACTGAACCAGCTCTTTGTCCCACTGAGGTTCTGCACATTTTCCCCACCAATAAGTTGGTTGATGAACACAACTCAGCAACACTGGCTTTGTTCCATTCCAACATTATCACGATCGACGCAGATGACTTCCAGAAAGATCCCCGAACAGGCAGAATGGCCCGTAAAGACACGCCATGTAAGGGAGGCCGAAATGAGTTAGCCGACACTCTGAAAGTTGCTGAAGGTGCTCGTGTCATGCTCACCAGAAACTTTGACATTCAGAACGGTCTGGTTAACGGTGCTTTTGCCACACTGATGTGCATAGTGACTTCTGAGGATGATCAGCACATCACTAAGCTGGGCCTGAGGATGGATAATCAGACAGGTGGGGCAAGAATCCAGAGTGGAGCTCCAGAATCCGCCAATCTGGTTTACATCGAGAGAGCAGAGGAGAAGCTGAAACAGAACGGAGTGGTACGTAGACAGTTTCCTGTGAGGCTGGCGTTCTCCTGCACTGTCCATAAAACCCAGGGCCTCACAACACATGCAGCTGTGGTGTCCCTGCAGAAAGTCTTTGAAGCAGGGATGGCTTATGTAGCTCTCAGCAGGGTGACGTCTCTCAGTGGGCTGTATTTACTGGATTTGGATGAGAAGAAAATATACGCCAATACTGAAGTGACCGCAGCGCTCCAGACCATGAGACAAGCCGATGTGGATCACATGATGCCTCTTCTTCAGGTGAGAGAAACAGTAAACAGGCCCGACACTCTGACCCTTGTTCACCACAACACAGAGGGACTGCCATCTCACATCGGTGACATCAGGAGACATCATGAGCTGTGCCTGGCAGATGTCCTGTGTCTGACAGAAACTCACCTGCAGGGCTCCTTTGTCGCAGACAGTCTGCATCTGGACGGCTACAACATGTTCAAGCGCAACAGACACACGTCCTACACTCAGTATCCTCAGATGGCCAGCAGAGCAGGTGGCGGGGTTGCTGTCTATGTGAGAAAGCACATTCAGGTGCGTGAGAGACAGTATTTGCATAATGTGACTGATCTGGAGTTTGTGGCTTTGAAGGTTGAGGCTCCAGTCTGTGCAGTGATTGCAGCTGTGTACAGACCTCCTGACTACAGTCTGACACCGTTCCTGGAGAACCTGGGAAGCCTTTTGGATGCACTAGAGGTATTGGACTGTCACCCTGTTATTGTGTGTGGAGACTTCAATGAGAATCAGCTTCTCAGGTCAACAAAGCCAATTCTAGATCTGTTTCAGTCTAAGGGATATGTTCAGCTGATCACCTCTGCCACCACAGACAAGAACACACTGCTTGACCTTATTTTCATTTCCCAGCCACAGCGATGTCTCCACTCAGGTGTCATGAGAACCTATTACAGCTATCACAACCCAGTGTTCTGTGTCCTGTCCACCAGGGAATCATGAAGTGGTCGGTGAGTCTTCAAGTTCAAGGTTTGGTTTATGCCTGTTACACTATTTCTGTATTGTAAGATTTGGTATGGTCACAAACGGTATGTTTAATAATGTCACGGTAAGATGTAATATGGTAGGTTTCAATGTGGTAAGATTTGGTATGGTCACTAACGGTATGTTTAATAATGTCACGGTAAGATGTAATATGGTAGGTTTCAATGTGGTAAGATTTTGTATGGTCACTAACGGTATGTTTAATAATGTCACGGTAAGATGTAATATGGTAGGTTTCAATGTGGTAAGATTTGGTATTATCACTAACGGTATGTTTAATAATGTCACGGTAAGATGTAATATGGTAGGTTTCAATGTGGTAAGATTTGGTATGGTCACTAACGGTATGTTTAATAATGTCACGGTAAGATGTACTATGGTAGGTTTCAATGTGGTAAGATTTGGTATGGTCACAAACTGTATGGTTAATAATGTCACGGTAAGATGTAATATGGTAGGTTTCAATGTGGTAAGATTTGGTATGGTCACAAACTGTATGGTTAATAATGTCACGGTAAGATGTAATATGGTAGGTTTCAATGTGGTAAGATTTGGTATGGTCACTAACGGTATGTTTAATAATGTCACGGTAAGATGTAATATGGTAGGTTTCAATGTGGTAAGATTTGGTATGGTCACTAACGGTATGTTTAATAATGTCACGGTAAGATGTAATATGGTAGGTTTCAATGTGGTAAGATTTGGTATTATGGTAATAATTATTTATAAAGACAAGGATTTTCTAGGTATTGAACACGTTGTGGTCTGTGCATTTATCTGGGTGGGTTGGGTCAGGATTGATAAATGCACAGGCCACAACTGTCTGAGCAGCTCTATAAAAGCTGCTACATTTACCACAACATAGATGCAACATCAGAAAGCATGAGCTACACCTAAAACTCGTGCTTTCTGATGTACCAATAACATATACCAGCTGATACCCCACTGGGGTGGGGGGAAAGGTGGGTTGGGGGTGGGGTGGGCGGTTAAAGAATTGTAACTCTACTACACCTAAAACTGTTTAGATGTTCAGATCTGTTTCCTCCAGACAGGAGACTTGTTCTCCTGTATCCTGCATGACAACATCCTCCAGCACCAAGTCCAGCACAACAACACACACTTCTACATCATCCTGATGAACTGTCAGCCTAAACCAGAGCCATCACAGAGAAATGTGCACCCTGCCATCCCAGTCTCTCTGCAAAGCAGAGGACAAAATGGCCCCTGTTAACCCTCACCTGACCACCTGGCTGACCCTGAGAAAATCCACCCACCATGCTGCCTCAGACCACCAGCAACAGGGAGCTGCTGCCTCATACAGAGACATGTCTTCCTCCTGCCAGTGACCAGGGTTCTTCTCAGCTGACAGAAGGTAGAGTGGAGATCTTCTCTTTGGAAAGACAAACGTTCACTTCATTCCTCTGAGTATGCTGTGTTTATTCATCTGTTGATATCATTCTTATGAATCCATTGTTTCATATTACAGATCCCAGTATCTAATTCACTGTTCCATTGTTTTTCTGTAGGCCTTCCTCTCCTGTGAATCCTTCATAGCTGAGACCCTCACAGCTGAGACCCTCACAGCTGAGACAGCTGAGACCCTCACAGCTGAGACCCTCACAGCTGAGCAGAAAGTTAACATCAACACTTGTGAAACAGCTCACTGACAGGAGATGTTTTGTGCTCTGCAGCACTGTTCCAGGTATATGCTTATCATGCATCATGTGACCGTTCTACTTGTGTTTTTCAAATCAAATCAATCAAATATACTTTAAAGACTAAAGTTCATGACAATATTTTTGTCTGCTGTTGTGTCCTCAGGTTCAGTTCCATCTTCATGCCTGCATGTCATCATCTTCCTTCCTAAAAATACTTCTGTTTCCTCTGGAAGGACTGCACCCATCTCTCCAGTGTTGCAGCGGACACTGAGCAGGTACATGGAAGCAGCAGCTCAGTAGCCAGTGAAAATGAAGAAGGGCACATGGTGACAACACTTTCCATCTTCACATTGACTCTGTGCTCCTCTGACTCTTTAGTTTGCACCATCAGCTTCAACAAACAGCAACCGCATCAAACTGAACTGTGGACAAAATGGAGGACTCTGAGGAACACCGCTCATTTGATCCTGTCCATCTGTGGAAATGTGAACGTTCCTTTCATGTTTCAGAACAATGTATCAGTGTTTTTCTCCATCATGTTTCCTCATGTCTGTCACTGTTCAGCAGAAACTTTGACTACTTCAGATGTCACGTGCAAATGTGCTCATGAGCACCAGAGAACTGATTTAGTCGTACTCACAGCAGGAATAAGACAGGACTCCCACACAGGCTGTGCTGAGTCATTATGGAGAGCATTCCTGATATTTGGGAATGCTCTCCATGATGTCCACCTGATCAACTTTCCACCATGTGGAAACCAATAATAGCAGAACAGTTGATTGAAAATTATATTTGGCCATTTTAAAGACCCAAAAAATTGCAAATAGATGAAATGACAAACTTTTTAAATGAACACACAATTGAGTAAATCTTGTCTTAGTGCGGGGTATCAGCTGGTATTTTGGTTTTGGGAAATACTTTTTGTTACAATATAGTTTTCTTTTCTGTAAAAATATTAACATAAGATATTTGTCTGACAATATTACTGTTTGACATTAAAATCACTTTGAATTTTCTTCGCGATTGATAAATTATCTATCTATCTATCTATCTATCTATCTATCTATCTATCTATCTATCTATCTATCTATCTATCTATCTATCTATCTATCTATCTATCTATCTATCTATCTATCTACTGATAATTGACATTATTTGCAATCCATAATACTTAGAAATGAAAACATGCTTTTGTAATTTAAGTGTTCTTGAGGTTTTGTAATTATGTAGGCTACATATTAACATATCAATGAACAAATCTGTTGTATTCTATTTAAATGTTTGCTATGCATTGAAAAACAAGTACTGTGTCGCCTTCATAAACACTGAACAATCATTAATCTTACTGGACTTGTAATCATTACACTTTCGTCTTTTAAATGTCATTTCAACTTCAAACTCCTGTTTCTTCTCAGCCTATTTTTGCTTCCATAGCTCCTTCAGCTTTTAGCTTATTTTAGCTTCTTCAGCTCTTTTAGCTTCTTTTAGCTTCTTTAGCTTATTCAGCTGTTATAGCTTCTTCAGCGGTTTTAGCTTCTTTTAGCTTCTTTAGCTCCTTTAGCCTTTAGCTTCTTCAGCTCCTTCAGCTTTAGCTTCTTCAGCTCCTTCAGCTTTAGCTTCTTCAGCTCCTTTAGCTTTAGCTTCTTAAGCTACTTCAGCTTTAGCTTCTTCAGTTGTTTTAGTTTTTTTTTAGCTTCTTAAGATTTTTTAGCATGGTTGTTCAGCTCTTGCATTCTCACAGCTGTTTCGCAGGAACAGCTCTTTCTAGTTGTGAGAATGCATGAAGCATTCTCACTATTAAGTTTCTGTTTCTCTTTATTATTATTATTATTATTATTATTCTTCCGCCGTTTTTTGGCATTCAACTACTTCAGCATACTTTGAGCTATTTCAACAAATTTGGTATCAAAATGTTCAGCTCATTCAGCTCTTGATGGGAATTTATTTTTGGTGTTTGTAACTTTTCAACTTTTTAAGATATTAAGCTTTTTGTTCAACTTTTTTCCCATTGAAACTAATGTTAAATTTTCAAATCTCTTCAAATCCTTTCAAATCCTTTCAAATCTTTCAAATCTTAACTAGTTCAGCATACTTTCAGCTAGAGACACCATTCAAATTTTAAAATGTTCATAAGACATTCAGCTATTACCAATTGTTTCATCTTTTAAAACTATTCAGCCAATTTTGAAATATGACAGTTTCAAAAATATGAAAATTAAGTTCTCCAAATCCTTATCTTCAAATGCTTTCAAATCCTTCAAAATCTTCAAATCTATTCAAATCGTAACTGCTTCAGCATACTTTAACCTAGAGACACCATTCAAATTTTAAAATGTTCATAAGACATTCAGCTGTTACCAATTGTTTCATCTTTTAAAAATATTCAGCCAATTTTGAAATATGACAGTTTAAAAAATAGGAAAATGAAGCTCCTTCTTGGATTTTAGAGTGAGACATTCAGCAGTGCTGATAAGTTTCAACTTTTCAAACAAATTACTATAACTTTCATACAGTTTAACTGAGAGAAACAAATTATACCTTAAAATGTAGGAAAACTTGTCCTCTTTCAGCCAATGTAACTCTTAAAGAGCTCACATGGACAGATTTTGAACTATGAGCCTTTAAGCTTGAAGAACTTCTCAAATTTTGAGGAAATCTGCCATTTTTGAATCAGCTTCAAGTGTTTCAAACTGCTTGGATTTAAATATAGTTGACTCCACAGATGTAAAACTACTTTGCTAAGTTCCTCTAAGCCTTCTGCTTCTAATGGTGTTAAAATTATTTTTCTAGCTGCTCAACTTTTCTCACAAGATGTATTTGAAGTCAGTGTTCAGTGTCATTTCTCTCCCGCGATCGGCGGGCGGCCGTCTCATCTCTCCATATATGTTGTGTGTGTTCAAACTGCTTCGATTTAAATATAGTTGACTCCACAGATGTAAAACTACTTTGCTAAGTTCCTCTAAGCCTTCTGCTTCTAACGGTGTTAAAATTATCTTTCTAGCTATTCAACTTTTCTCACAAAACGTGTTTGAAGACAGTCAGATTTGCCCGCGGCTGCAGCAGCTAGCTCTGTGTCTGTCTGTGTAGTCTTTAACTAGGTCAAATGCACTTCCGGTTTGACACAACGAAATGGCTTAATGGTAACACTACCAGCCTTTCGTGCAGGTGGCCCAAGTTCAATCCCCAGGATGTCAGCTCAAAATTAAAAAAAAAAAGTTTTTTTGTAACTATTAAGCATACTTTCAGCCATTTCAAATCTTTCTAGCTCGAAATCATTACACTTTCATCTTTTAAATGTCATTTCAACTTCAAACTCCTGTTTCTTCTCAGCTTTTTTTAGCTTCCATAGCTCTTTCAGCTTTTAGCTTCTTTTAGCTTCTTTAGCTGTTTTAGCCTTTTTTAGCTTCTTTAGCTAACTTCTAACTCTAACTCTTTTGCTCCTTCAGCTGCTTGCTTCTTCAGCTCCTTTAGCTTTAGCTTCTTCAGCTGTTTTAGCTTTAGCTCCTTCAGCTGTTAGCTTCTTCAGCTGTTTTAGCTTTAGCTCCTTCAGCTGTTTTAGCTTTAGCTCCTTCAGCTGTTAGCTTCTTCAGCTGTTTTAGCTTATTTTAGCTTCTTCAGCTTTTAGCTTCTTTTAGCTTCTTTAGCTCCTTTAGCTCTTAGCTTCTTCAGCTCCTTCAGCTTTAGCTTCTTCAGCTCCTTTAGCTTTAGCTTCTTCAGCTCCTTTAGCTTTAGCTTCTTCAGCTACTTCAGCTTTAGCTTCTTCAGCTGTTTTAGCTTTTTTTTAGCTTCTTAAGATATTTTAGCATGGTAATTCAGCTCATGCATTCTCACAGCTGTTTCGCAGGAACAGCTCTTTCTAGTTATTATTATTCTTCCGCCGTTTTTTGGCATTCAACTACTTCAGCATACTTTGAGCTATTTCAACAAATTTGGTATCAAAATGTTCAGCTCATTCAGCTCTTGATGGGAATGTATTTTTGGTGTTTGTAACTTTTCAACTTTTTAAGATATTAAGCTTTTTGTTCAACTTTTTTCCCATTGAAACTAATGTTAAATTTTCAAATCTCTTCAAATCCTTTCAAATCCTTTCAAATCCTTTCAAATCTTTCAAATCTTAACTAGTTCAGCATACTTTCAGCTAGAGACACCATTCAAATTTTAAAATGTTCATAAGACATTCAGCTATTACCAATTGTTTCATCTTTTAAAAATATTCAGCCAATTTTGAAATATGACAGTTTCAAAAATATGAAAATTAAGTTCTCCAAATCCTTATCTTCAAATGCTTTCAAATCCTTCAAAATCTTCAAATCTATTCAAATCGTAACTGCTTCAGCATACTTTAACCTAGAGACACCATTCAAATTTTAAAATGTTCATAAGACATTCAGCTGTTACCAATTGTTTCATCTTTTAAAAATATTCAGCCAATTTTGAAATATGACAGTTTAAAAAATAGGAAAATGAAGCTCCTTCTTGGATTTTAGAGTGAGACATTCAGCAGTGCTGATAAGTTTCAACTTTTCAAACAAATTACTATAACTTTCATACAGTTTAACTGAGAGAAACAAATTATACCTTAAAATGTAGGAAAACTTGTCCTCTTTCAGCCAATGTAACTCTTAAAGAGCTCACATGGACAGATTTTGAACTATGAGCCTTTAAGCTTGAACAACTTGTCAAATTTTGAGGAAATCTGCCATTTTTGAATCAGCTTCAAGTTTTTCAAACTGCTTGGATTTAAATATAGTTGACTCCACAGATGTAAAACTACTTTGCTAAGTTCCTCTAAGCCTTCTGCTTCTAATGGTGTTAAAATTATTTTTCTAGCTGCTCAACTTTTCTCACAAGATGTATTTGAAGTCAGTGTTCGGTGTCATTTCTGTCCTGCGATCGGCGGGCGGCCGTCTCATCTCTCCATATATGTTGTGTGTGTTCAACCTGCTTCGATTTAAATATAGTTGACTCCACAGATGTAAAACTACTTTGCTAAGTTCCTCTAAGCCTTCTGCTTCTAACGGTGTTAAAATTATCTTTCTAGCTATTCAACTTTTCTCACAAAACGTGTTTGAAGACAGTCAGATTTGCCCGCGGCTGCAGCAGCTAGCTCTGTGTCTGTCTGTGTAGTCTTTAACTAGGTCAAATGCACTTCCGGTCTAACATAATGAGATGGCTTAATGGTAACACTACCAGCCTTTCGTGCAGGTGGCTCGGGTTCAATCCCCATCATGTCAGACCACACTTTATAATTTTTTTATTTTATAATTATTTAAGCATACTTTCAGCATTTTCAACTGTTTCTAGCTTAATTTTATCTTCAAATTCTTCAGATCATTTCAAATCCTTCAAATCTTAAATACTTTTGCATACTTTCAGCTAGAGACACCATTCAAATTTTAAAATCTTCAAATCTTTTAGCTTTTTAAGATTTTTCTTTATTAAGGTAATTCAGCTCATGCATTCTCACAGCTGTTTCGCAGGAACAGCTCTTTCTAGTTGTGAGAATGCATTAAGCATTCTCACTATTAAGTTTCTGTTTCTCTTTATTATTATTGTGAGAATGCATAAAGCATTCTCACTATTAAGTTCCTGTTTCTCTTTATTATTGTGAGAATGCATGAAGCATTCTCACTATTAAGTTCCTGTTTCTCTTTATTATTCCCTATTATTCCGTATTCTTCCGCCGTTTTTCGGCATTCAACTACTTCAGCATACTTTGAGCTATTTCAACAAATTTGGTATCAAAATGTTCAGCTCATTCAGCTCTTGATGGGAATGTATTTTTGGTGTTTGTAACTTTTCAACTTTTTAAGATATTAAGCTTTTTGTTCAACTTTTTTCCCATTGAAACTAATGTTAAATTTTCAAATCTCTTAAAATCCTTTCAAATCCTTTCAAATCTTTCAAATCTTAACTAGTTCAGCATACTTTCAGCTAGAGACACCATTCAAATTTTAAAATGTTCATAAGACATTCAGCTATTACCAATTGTTTCATCTTTTAAAAATATTCAGCCAATTTTGAAATATGACAGTTTCAAAAATAGGAAAATTAAGTTCTCCAAATCCTTATCTTCAAATGCTTTCAAATCCTTCAAAATCTTCAAATCTATTCAAATCGTAACTGCTTCAGCATACTTTAACCTAGAGACACCATTCAAATTTTAAAATGTTCATAAGACATTCAGCTGTTACCAATTGTTTCATCTTTTAAAAATATTCAGCCAATTTTGAAATATGACAGTTTAAAAAATCGGAAAATGAAGCTCCTTCTTGGATTTTAGAGTGAGACATTCAGCAGTGCTGATAAGTTTCAACTTTTCAAACAAATTACTATAACTTTCATACAGTTTAACTGAGAGAAACGAATTATACCTTAAAATGTAGGAAAACTTGTCCTCTTTCAGCCAATGTAACTCTTAAAGAGCTCACATGGACAGATTTTGAACTATGAGCCTTTAAGCTTGAAGAACTTGTCAAATTTTGAGGAAATCTGCCATTTTTGAATCAGCTTCAAGTGTTTCAAACTGCTTGGATTTAAATATAGTTGACTCCACAGATGTAAAACTACTTTGCTAAGTTCCTCTAAGCCTTCTGCTTCTAATGGTGTTAAAATTATTTTTCTAGCTGCTCAACTTTTCTCACAAGATGTATATGAAGTCAGTGTTCGGTGTCATTTCTCTCCCGCGATCGGCGGGCGGCCGTCTCATCTCTCCATATATGTTGTGTGTGTTCAACCTGTTTCGATTTAAATATAGTTCACTCCACAGATGTAAAACTACTTTGCTAAGTTCCTCTAAGCCTTCTGCTTCTAACGGTGTTAAAATTATCTTTCTAGCTATTCAACTTTTCTCACAAAACGTGTTTGAAGACAGTCAGATTTGCCCGCGGCTGCAGCAGCTAGCTCTGTGTCTGTCTGTGTAGTCTTTAACTAGGTCAAATGCACTTCCGGTTTGACACAACGAAATGGCTTAATGGTAACACTACCAGCCTTTCGTGCAGGTGGCCCGGGTTCAATCCCCAGGATGTCAGCTCAAAATTAAAAAAAAAAGTTTTTTTGTAACTATTTAAGCATACTTTCAGCCATTTCAACTCTTTCTAGCTCGAAATCATTACACTTTCATCTTTTAAATGTCATTTCAACTTCAAACTCCTGTTTCTTCTCAGCTTTTTTTAGCTTCCATAGCTCTTTCAGCTTTTAGCTTCTTTTAGCTTCTTTAGCTGTTTTAGCCTTTTTTAGCTTCTTTAGCTAACTTCTAACTCTAACTCTTTTGCTCCTTCAGCTGCTTGCTTCTTCAGCTCCTTTAGCTTTAGCTTCTTCAGCTGTTTTAGCTTTAGCTCCTTCAGCTGTTAGCTTCTTCAGCTGTTTTAGCTTTAGCTCCTTCAGCTGTTAGCTTCTTCAGCTGTTTTAGCTTATTTTAGCTTCTTCAGCTTTTAGCTTCTTTTAGCTTCTTTAGCTCCTTTAGCTCTTAGCTTCTTCAGCTCCTTCAGCTTTAGCTTCTTCAGCTCCTTTAGCTTTAGCTTCTTCAGCTCCTTTAGCTTTAGCTTCTTCAGCTACTTCAGCTTTAGCTTCTTCAGCTGTTTTAGCTTTTTTTTAGCTTCTTAAGATATTTTAGCATGGTAATTCAGCTCATGCATTCTCACAGCTGTTTCGCAGGAACAGCTCTTTCTAGTTATTATTATTCTTCCGCCGTTTTTCGGCATTCAACTACTTCAGCATACTTTGAGCTATTTCAACAAATTTGGTATCAAAATGTTCAGCTCATTCAGCTCTTGATGGGAATGTATTTTTGGTGTTTGTAACTTTTCAACTTTTTAAGATATTAAGCTTTTTGTTCAACTTTTTTCCCATTGAAACTAATGTTAAATTTTCAAATCTTTTCAAATCCTTTCAAATCCTTTCAAATCTTTCAAATCTTAACTAGTTCAGCATACTTTCAGCTAGAGACACCATTCAAATTTTAAAATGTTCATAAGACATTCAGCTATTACCAATTGTTTCATCTTTTAAAAATATTCAGCCAATTTTGAAATATGACAGTTTCAAAAATATGAAAATTAAGTTCTCCAAATCCTTATCTTCAAATGCTTTCAAATCCTTCAAAATCTTCAAATCTATTCAAATCGTAACTGCTTCAGCATACTTTAACCTAGAGACACCATTCAAATTTTAAAATGTTCATAAGACATTCAGCTGTTACCAATTGTTTCATCTTTTAAAAATATTCAGCCAATTTTGAAATATGACAGTTTAAAAAATATGAAAATGAAGTTCCTTCTTGGATTTTAGAGTGAGACATTCAGCAGTGCTGATAAGTTTCAACTTTTCAAACAAATTACTATAACTTTCATACAGTTTAACTGAGAGAAACAAATTATACCTTAAAATGTAGGAAAACTTGTCCTCTTTCAGCCAATGTAACTCTTAAAGAGCTCACATGGACAGATTTTGAACTATGAGCCTTTAAGCTTGAACAACTTCTCAAATTCTGAGGAAATCTGCCATTTTTGAATCAGCTTCAAGTGTTTCAAACTGCTTCGATTTAAATATAGTTGACTCCACAGATGTAAAACTACTTTGCTAAGTTCCTCTAAGCCTTCTGCTTCTAATGGTGTTAAAATTATTTTTCTAGCTGCTCAACTTTTGTCACAAGACGCGATAGAAGACAGTCTGCGCCTCAGATTTGTCCCGCGGCTGCAGCAGCTAGCTCTGTGTCTGTCTGTGTAGTCTTTAACTAGGTCAAATGCACTTCCGGTGTAGCGCAACGAAATGGCTTAATGGTAACACTACCAGCCTTTCGTGCAGGTGGCCCGAGTTCAATCCCCATCATGTCAGATCACACTTTATAATTTTTTTATTTTATAATTATTTAAGCATACTTTCAGCCATTTCAACTGTTTCTAGCTTAATTTTATCTTCAAATTCTTCAGATCATTTCAAATCCTTCAAATCTTAACTACTTTTGCATACTTTCAGCTAGAGACACCATTCAAATTTTAAAATGTTCAAATCGTTTAGCTTTTTAAGATTTTTCTTTATTAAGGTAATTCAGCTCATGCATTCTCACAGCTGTTTCAAAGGAACAGCTCTTTCTAGTTGTGAGAATGCATGAAGCATTCTCACTATTAAGTTTCTGTTTCTCTTTATTATTATTATTATTATTATTATTCTTCCGCCGTTTTTTGGCATTCAACTACTTCAGCATACTTTGAGCTATTTCAACAAATTTGGTATCAAAATGTTCAGCTCATTCAGCTCTTGATGGGAATTTATTTTTGGTGTTTGTAACTTTTCAACTTTTTAAGATATTAAGCTTTTTGTTCAACTTTTTTCCCATTGAAACTAATGTTAAATTTTCAAATCTCTTCAAATCCTTTCAAATCCTTTCAAATCTTTCAAATCTTAACTAGTTCAGCATACTTTCAGCTAGAGACACCATTCAAATTTTAAAATGTTCATAAGACATTCAGCTATTACCAATTGTTTCATCTTTTAAAACTATTCAGCCAATTTTGAAATATGACAGTTTCAAAAATATGAAAATTAAGTTCTCCAAATCCTTATCTTCAAATGCTTTCAAATCCTTCAAAATCTTCAAATCTATTCAAATCGTAACTGCTTCAGCATACTTTAACCTAGAGACACCATTCAAATTTTAAAATGTTCATAAGACATTCAGCTGTTACCAATTGTTTCATCTTTTAAAAATATTCAGCCAATTTTGAAATATGACAGTTTAAAAAATAGGAAAATGAAGCTCCTTCTTGGATTTTAGAGTGAGACATTCAGCAGTGCTGATAAGTTTCAACTTTTCAAACAAATTACTATAACTTTCATACAGTTTAACTGAGAGAAACAAATTATACCTTAAAATGTAGGAAAACTTGTCCTCTTTCAGCCAATGTAACTCTTAAAGAGCTCACATGGACAGATTTTGAACTATGAGCCTTTAAGCTTGAAGAACTTCTCAAATTTTGAGGAAATCTGCCATTTTTGAATCAGCTTCAAGTGTTTCAAACTGCTTGGATTTAAATATAGTTGACTCCACAGATGTAAAACTACTTTGCTAAGTTCCTCTAAGCCTTCTGCTTCTAATGGTGTTAAAATTATTTTTCTAGCTGCTCAACTTTTCTCACAAGATGTATTTGAAGTCAGTGTTCAGTGTCATTTCTCTCCCGCGATCGGCGGGCGGCCGTCTCATCTCTCCATATATGTTGTGTGTGTTCAAACTGCTTCGATTTAAATATAGTTGACTCCACAGATGTAAAACTACTTTGCTAAGTTCCTCTAAGCCTTCTGCTTCTAACGGTGTTAAAATTATCTTTCTAGCTATTCAACTTTTCTCACAAAACGTGTTTGAAGACAGTCAGATTTGCCCGCGGCTGCAGCAGCTAGCTCTGTGTCTGTCTGTGTAGTCTTTAACTAGGTCAAATGCACTTCCGGTTTGACACAACGAAATGGCTTAATGGTAACACTACCAGCCTTTCGTGCAGGTGGCCCAAGTTCAATCCCCAGGATGTCAGCTCAAAATTAAAAAAAAAAAGTTTTTTTGTAACTATTAAGCATACTTTCAGCCATTTCAAATCTTTCTAGCTCGAAATCATTACACTTTCATCTTTTAAATGTCATTTCAACTTCAAACTCCTGTTTCTTCTCAGCTTTTTTTAGCTTCCATAGCTCTTTCAGCTTTTAGCTTCTTTTAGCTTCTTTAGCTGTTTTAGCCTTTTTTAGCTTCTTTAGCTAACTTCTAACTCTAACTCTTTTGCTCCTTCAGCTGCTTGCTTCTTCAGCTCCTTTAGCTTTAGCTTCTTCAGCTGTTTTAGCTTTAGCTCCTTCAGCTGTTAGCTTCTTCAGCTGTTTTAGCTTTAGCTCCTTCAGCTGTTTTAGCTTTAGCTCCTTCAGCTGTTAGCTTCTTCAGCTGTTTTAGCTTATTTTAGCTTCTTCAGCTTTTAGCTTCTTTTAGCTTCTTTAGCTCCTTTAGCTCTTAGCTTCTTCAGCTCCTTCAGCTTTAGCTTCTTCAGCTCCTTTAGCTTTAGCTTCTTCAGCTCCTTTAGCTTTAGCTTCTTCAGCTACTTCAGCTTTAGCTTCTTCAGCTGTTTTAGCTTTTTTTTAGCTTCTTAAGATATTTTAGCATGGTAATTCAGCTCATGCATTCTCACAGCTGTTTCGCAGGAACAGCTCTTTCTAGTTATTATTATTATTATTCCGCCGTTTTTTGGCATTCAACTACTTCAGCATACTTTGAGCTATTTCAACAAATTTGGTATCAAAATGTTCAGCTCATTCAGCTCTTGATGGGAATGTATTTTTGGTGTTTGTAACTTTTCAACTTTTTAAGATATTAAGCTTTTTGTTCAACTTTTTTCCCATTGAAACTAATGTTAAATTTTCAAATCTCTTCAAATCCTTTCAAATCCTTTCAAATCTTTCAAATCTTAACTAGTTCAGCATACTTTCAGCTAGAGACACCATTCAAATTTTAAAATGTTCATAAGACATTCAGCTATTACCAATTTTTTCATCTTTTAAAAATATTCAGCCAATTTTGAAATATGACAGTTTCAAAAATATGAAAATTAAGTTCTCCAAATCCTTATCTTCAAATGCTTTCAAATCCTTCAAAATCTTCAAATCTATTCAAATCGTAACTGCTTCAGCATACTTTAACCTAGAGACACCATTCAAATTTTAAAATGTTCATAAGACATTCAGCTGTTACCAATTGTTTCATCTTTTATAAATATTAAGCCAATTTTGAAATATGACAGTTTAAAAAATAGGAAAATGAAGCTCCTTCTTGGATTTTAGAGTGAGACATTCAGCAGTGCTGATAAGTTTCAACTTTTCAAACAAATTACTATAACTTTCATACAGTTTAACTGAGAGAAACGAATTATACCTTAAAATGTAGGAAAACTTGTCCTCTTTCAGCCAATGTAACTCTTAAAGAGCTCACATGGACAGATTTTGAACTATGAGCCTTTAAGCTTGAAGAACTTGTCAAATTCTGAGGAAATCTGCCCTTTTTGAATCAGCTTCAAGTGTTTCAAACTGCTTGGATTTAAATATAGTTGACTCCACAGATGTAAAACTACTTTGCTAAGTTCCTCTAAGCCTTCTGCTTCTAATGGTGTTAAAATTATTTTTGTAGCTGCTCAACTTTTCTCACAAGACGTGTTAGAAGACAGTGCGTCTCAGATTTGTCCCGCGGCTGCAGCAGCTAGCTCTGTGTCTATCTGTGTAGTCTTTAAGTAGGTCAAATGCACTTCCGGTGTAACACAACGTAATGGCTTAATGGTAATTCTAACAGCCTTTGGTGCAGGTGGCATGGGTTCAATCCCCATCATGTCAGACCACAGTTTTAATTTATTTATTTTTTAGAACTATTTAAGCATACTTTCAGCCATTTCAATTGTTTCTAGCTTAATTTTATCTTCAAATCCTTTGAAATCCTTGAAATTCTTGAAATCCTTGAAATCCTTTCAAATCCTTTCAAATCTTAACTACTTCAGCATACTTTAAGCTATTTCAACAAATTTGGTATCAAAATGTTCAGCTCTTTCAGCTCTTGATGGGAATGTATTTTTGGTGTTTGTAACTTTTCAACTTTTTAAGATATTAAGCTTTTTGTTAAACTTTTTTCCCATTGAAACTAATGTTAAATTTTCAAATCTTTTCAAATCCTTTCAAATCCTTTCAAATCTTTCAAATCTTTCAAATCTTAACTAGTTCAGCATACTTTCAGCTAGAGACATCATTCAAATTTTAAAATGTTCATAAGAAATTCAGCTATTACCAATTGTTTCATATTTTAAAAATATTCAGCCAATTTTGAAATATGACAGTTTCAAAAATATGAAAATTAAGTTCTTCAAATCCTTATCTTCAAATCCTTTCAAATCCTTCCAATCCTTTCAAATCGTAACTGCTTCAGCATACTTTCACCTAGAGACACCATTCACATTTTAAAATGTATAATAAGACATTCAGCTGTTACCAATTGTTTCATCTTTTAAAAATATTCAGCCAATTTTGAAATATGACAGTTTAAAAATATGAAAATGAAGTTCCTTCTTGGATTTTAGAGTGAGACATTCAGCAGTGCTGATAAGTTTCTACTTTTCAAAAAAAATATTATAACTTTCATACAGTTTAACTGGGAGAAACCAATTATACCTTAAAATGTAGGTAAACTTGTCCTCTTTCAGCCAATGTAATTCCTAAAGAGCTCACATGGACAGATTTTGAACTATGAGCCTTTAAGCTTGAACAAATTCTCAAAATCTGACGAAATCTGCCATTTTTGAATCAGCTTCAAGTGTTTCAAACTTCTCCGATTTAAATATAGTTGACTCCACAGATGTAAAAGTACTTTGCTAAGTTCCTCTAAGCCTTCTGCTTCTAATGGTGTTAAAATTATTTTTCTAGCTGCTCAACTTTTCTGACAAAACGTATTTGAAGTCAGTGTTCGGCATCATTTCTCTCCCGCGATCGGTGGGCGGCCGTCTCATCTTTCCATATATGTTGTGTGTGTTGAAACTGCTTCGATTTAAATATATTTAACTCCACAGATGTAAAACTACTTTGCTAAGTTCCTCTAAGCCTTCTGCTTCTAATAGTATTAAAATAATCTTTGTAGCTGTTCTACTTTTGTCACAAGACGTGTTAGAAGACAGTCTGCGCCTCAGATTTGTTCCGCGGCTGCAGCAGCTTTGCACTGTGTCTGTCTGTGTAGTCTTTAAATAGGTCATATGCACCATGGGTATGTCAGAATAAAATGGTGTAATGTTAACAATAATGCTATTTTGTGCGAGTGATACGGGTTCAATCCCTAGTATGTCAGATCAATTTTTTTTTTTTTTAATTATAACTATTTAAGCATACTTTCAGCCATTTCAACTGTTTCTAGCTTAATTTTATCTTTTCTAAACATTTGCGTCGTATAGTCATCACTTCTTGGACCTTCCCGAATGCCCTGTGAACGCATCTGATTTTTATTCTTGTTCTCCCTGAAGGTAAGACGCTCCCCACCCCGTCTGGCGTCAATTTTATAAACTATGAAAGTTTAGCTGTTTACATAAATTACATAAGTTGTATTTAACTGTAACTGAATGAAAATAAAATGTAGTGTCAGTGTAAAAACATTCAATCCACAGAATGTTACAATAGAGTACAACAGGTACAATTACTTCAGGTTGGATATGTAACAATGTTTAAACTGATAGGAGTTGTCAGAATATGATTCTTTCTAAATTATTTTTGAAGGTGAACATTCAAATATAAATAACTGTAACATGATTTCATTAAAAGAAACATCTACATTTTGTATTTGGAATACTCGTCATTGGAAAGAAATGTCTGAGTGCCCCTGAACGTCTCTGAACATTATACGGCTCATTGGATAGCCCATCGGCCCACTCTTCTTCGTTTGCAAAGGTAAGTGTGACGCTGTCTGACTGTCTTTCCCAAATGAGGAATTTATGAACTGTAAAACACTTTTGCTGTTTAAATCAGGGACATAAGTGGTTTTTAACAGCAACTGAATGAAAATAAAGCAAAAAACAGCTAAATATCTTGTTCTGTGAGCCACATAACATTTTGGCTAGCTACGGTTAGCGCCGTTAGCATTAGCATCAATGCTAACGTTCAACGGTGGCTCGGATAAGTCTGAGAGGTCTTAACAAGCATTATGATTTGAAACTATCTAAATGGTCTCTCCTTAGTTTAATCAACAGTGTATGGCAATGTTCAGGTTACTAAAGGAATAATGAATAATGTTAGAGCTAATGTCTGTTTCTGAGTGTTGACCGTGTGTGCCGAGCTGAGTCTCTCAGCTGGAGGTGTGTTCAGTAGAATTGAGGTCTGTGTAGTGCTGGGCGGTATACCGGTTCACACCGAATACCGGTTTATAATTTTGTTATGATATGAATTTTTAATATACCGCCATGCCGGTGTATTTGATTACATAACGGGGAACGCTGCCTCTCGCGACATTGTTTGAGACGGACCCTTTTCAGTGTTGCGCTTCTAAACACGCATGTTTACTGTCTATGGGTGCAGGTGGTAATAAGCACTTGCTACTTTAAGGTGAAGGTGGATAGGATAGACATGGAAAGTTCCGAAATCTAAGCTGCAGAACTAGTAGAACATGCTGACAAACTTGTGCCAAAAAAAGGAGCCGTGTCTGTAGTCTGGAAGTTTTTTGGTTTAAAAAAATCCGACGTCGACCAAACAACCATTTTATGTAAACGTTGTCGGGCTTCAGTTGTCGCTGGAGGTGGCAACACGAGCAATTTGCTCCATCACCTTAGCATGTCTTAGAATATCCAGAATGCATGAAGTTAAGGTCAGCACCCGCCACATCAGCAGGTAACACGGGGAAAGCAAAAGAAAAGTCGGGCCAAATGTCACTTCAAGACGCGTTTGCTAGAGCTAGGACGTGAATCTACCTCATTTATTTGAATGCGAATACCTCATATTGATGCAAAAATATAATTATTGCAAGTTGCACTACTTTTTTGTAATTATTTTCATAAAAGATGTTTGAAATTTGCACAGTGAAAGTTCTGTATTTTGACTGCAATTGTGTTTGCGTTCCGATTCCTCACTTCATTACAATCATGAGTAGCACTTCTCATGTTTTTGTCAGTTGGAACTGTCAGTTTTTGTCAGTTGGAGCTGTCAGTTTCTGTCAGTTAATAAACGCGACTCACAGAGTCTTAATGTGAGAAGTTTTCGGCTCATCTTTTTGCCTAAAGGCAACTTCCACAACATGATAGTAAATCTATTTAAAAGCCTGAATGTAAATGATCAGAGAGACAGACACAGCTGATAATGAGCAGTATTCTCCCTCTGTGTTCAGTGGTTCAGGTTGATTCAGTGTTTCCACTCGGATAACTAACAGACTGTGTCTTTCCTCAGACTGAGAGAGAACATTGATCCTTGCTTTGGCTGGTAAGTACAGAGTTATTGTAAAGTTAAACAGGCTGTAGATCACAACAGCTGACTGAGTTAATATGTTCTGTATTTAAAGATAATTGAACTCTGATCAGATGAACTTTATTTGGGATACATCAGAGTTTGTGAGTGAATTTCCTCCTGAACACAGACGTATTCTGTCCACACTTACTGAAGCTTTTAGGAAACATCTTCACTTTGTTGGTAGATTTTCTGACACCACTGTTGAATTCAGATACTGTCACCTGGAAATACTGAATGAATGTGTGGACTGGTGATGATTATACTGTGTGCATTAATGTATGTTTTACTGACAGTTTTAGTCCAAACCTTCCATTCAGACTGAAATATCTCAAGTGTTTCCAGTTAAAGCGAGTCTCCCATGTCAGCAGAAAGTATTTCCTTATTTCTGTAAAATCCCCATTTTACTGTCCTGTTCCTGTGGGCAGTGTCACTCAGTGGGTCCACATGATGAGAGGAACTCTATTACAGCTATAGTTGGGTTCTGCTCCTTATTTGGGCGAGGCTAATTCTCCTTGGATATCTGGCGGTGAATGAATGGGATCAGAGGCACAAAGCGTGTCATACCCCAGTATGATAGGGGGCGCTGTACCCATTCCAGCTGTTGCTAACAGAGCCACTTCCTGTTGACCTCTGCACCACCAACAACAACAACAAACTCAGGCGTTGGAGAAAGATGGAGAACGCAGAGCCAGATGAAGCTACGTCCCTCTACATTTGGTCTGTGATGAGCTGCTTGTTGCACAAACTCGATGCCCAACGGAGCATTCTCCATCGCGTTGTTTGTTTCTTTCTGACGGCGACAGCAACAGGAATATCGTCTCCTTTGACTTCCGGGTCACGACCCCGGGAAACATCTGGAGCATGCGCAGAACGCAAAGTCTGATTCACCACGAGCTTCAGCGTCTACAAGCAGGTTTAGAGTGACTTTCAACCCAGTTATCTCGGGGTCTGAATCCCATCCGATCCAGTTCTTAGTCAGACTAAGGTGTCTACATGCACTGAATAACTCAGTCTGATTGTAATTTAGCCAATAATCCGATCCAGTTCTTAGTCAGATTAAGGTGTCTACATGCACTTAATAACTCAGTCTGATTGTGATTTAGCCAATAATCCGATCCTTTCAGGGCCATGTGACCCCACTGAGTGATTGACAGATAAAGCAGCCAATAGCAGCAGCTCAGCACATGACATTCACTGCAGGGCAGCTGGCAGAAGATGAGACTCTGTGCTGCTTCTAACTTTGTCTCATCAGTTATTTTCTGTGGAAATAAAGCTGAAATGGCAGCACAGCTGAGCTCTCTACATGGTCTGAGTGTGAAAAGCCCACAACAACCGCAGCTCCATGTCCCAGTGACACACAGTCAAAGTTGCAGTGTCATTACCTGGTGTTTTATTTAGCTGCTGTGTCCTCAGCTGGAGGAATTTAACTGACTACTCTCTTTTCCTCCTTTCTTTAGACTAACTGAACTCTGAGCCCTGCTCCTGCTCTGACTGGTGAGGACCAACATTTACTCCCTTGATGGTTGTGTTCCTGCTACCTGCTCTGTGTCATATGAAGTGGAGCTTCCTGTCAGGGCCCAGCAGACCTTTTCCCTCTCAAACTGCATGAATGAAGTGAAACATTGATCATTAATCAGAGAACACATTTATTGCTCATGCATACACACAAAATGTGTCCTCTGCTTTTAACCCATCCAGGCTGGCACCTGTTGACACGCACATGCACATGCACAGGGTCACACACTCAGAGAGACAGATGCCAACCTGGAGCGGTGGGCAGCCAATCACAGGGCCCACAGCTGATGTGTTACTGCTCTGTTTTCCATCTGATCCTCAAAGCTTTGGATAGTTTCCATGTTTCTGATCATGAACACATTCAGCCACTCTGAGCTGATCATCAACCAACAACGTTTAACTACTTCAAGTCCACAAAAGTCTGGCCCAAAGCTCATCCTGTAGAGAGGAGAGCAGAAGCAATCAGCTGTGAGATCAGATGGTGTGTGTGTTTAGAGTCTTCTGATCTGATACTAACACAGTGTTTCTCTTCTCAGACCCAGAGACCACCGGACCAGAACTCCTGCTTAGCTGGTGAGCAGATTTCCAGTCAGTGAGCTTCAGTCCATCCCATCACTGAGAGCAGGAGTGTTTCACATGTTCACCACAGAGTTTCTGTGGAGTTCACACATGAGTCTAAATGTAGTAAAAACAGACTGACTGAAGTCATGTTAGAGCACTGTGAGCTGAGCTGTTCTGCCTGTAAAGTGGATCAGAACAGGTCCCAGCAGCAGAAAGCTGACAGTGTTAGTGGAACATCACTAAAGGCAGAAATCAGTGTGTACTGATGTCATTCTGACATCAATCTGCTGCAGCTCCATCCTGGTTCATTCATCTATTCAATAAGTCCATCATCACATCAGTGAGCAGCTGCTTCACCGCTCCCTCTCAGACTATCTTCAGGGACTGAAAACATGAACCAGCAGAATAACAACCCAGGACTGGAGCTCTCATATGTCCTGTTGAGTCTTTTTGAGCTGCACTGTCAATCATATTACGCTCTGTGATCAACCAAGAACATTTTGAAAGGTCCAAAGTCCTCATTAAACAATAAACACCCTTCAGGTGTTTCCTGTGGAGAACATCTGGATTGTTCTGCTGGTCTGTCAGCATCCAGTTGGACTGTAATGTGAGCAGAACATGTTGTGTACTGATCTGCTTCATGTTGAACAAGTCAGTGGCTCTGACATTCTTCTAACCAAGTCCATGTTTCATGCTACCAGCTGTTTCCACACACATCTGGAAACTTCTGTAAATGTTTTGGACTAATAAGTTTTTATTAAAAAAAAGATAATAATCAGGTCATTTGAAGACATGAATCGCTGCACAGTTTAAGTAGCATTTCCACACATTTCACCTGTTTTTATCTTTGCTTCATCAAACTGTGTCTAACTGTTATCTCTTTGTGTCTCCCAGGTGTCCTGCTGTCCACACCATCTCCTTCTCCACTATCATATTGGCTGCTCTATCTCTCCTGTCCCATCTCCAAGCTCTATCTAATTTGAGAACTCTTTCTTGTATCCATCTTTCCCCGCTCTATCTAATTTGAGAATTCTATCTTGTATCCATCTTTCCCCGCTCTATCTGTTTTGAGAACCTTGAGAACTTGAGAACTTGAGAACTTTGAGAACCTGATTTTGAGAACCTGACTTTGAGAACCTGATTTTGAGAACCTGATTTTGAGAACCTGATTTTGAGAACCTGATTTTGAGAACTGAGGTTGATTGGAACCTTGTCTTGCTGTTTTGTGGATCTGAGACTCTACTCTCACTGCTCTGTCTTTCCTGTCTACCTCTCTCATACATAGGCTGATAAACTTTGAAATTGGAGAAAAATTGGCACATTTTCATTGACATTTGGCTAAAGTTTGAAATATTGTCATACAAACTTGATTCTTAAAGATAAATCTTGATCTTGACAGATTTCTAGATAAATCTAAGACCAAACAGTAACTTGTTTTGGAAAAACTATTTTGATACTAATTGATAATTATTGGCAAATTTTAGGGAGATCAATCAAGAGATTGTTGATCTTTGAATCTATAAATTCCAATTTGAAAACAGTGCTTCCATAAATTGAACAGTTAAGTTTTGTTATCGATATAAAGAAAGACATTTGATAAATTGAAAGAAAAGCACTGCATCTGTTCCTGTGCTGCTGGACTCGCTGCAGGTTAGTTCATAAGTGTTGGAATAAAACACATCTGTAAGGAGGACTGGAGTGTCTGCGTGCCGTCTGCTCTGACCTGACCAGAAGTGGAATCCAGCTACCAGAAGCATCCGTCATCCCGCTGCTGCTGCTGATCTGCATCACAACACTTCATATAGAAGAGATTTGAATTCAGCTTGGTCTCATTAAAACTGTCTGTGATTCAGAAGCTAAGAATAGTGAGAGTCTGTTGACAGATTGGGGCTGATTGAACTATTGATTATATCTTTAAAATTGTCCGTTCTGTAGCACACATTATTTTGAGGTGCATATACTGAAAACATTTTCATAGTTGATCTTTTCTGCTACATCTAAGTGTTACAACAGTAGTTTTTGCTAAATAATAGTTCTAATTTGGAAGAAAATACCCAAGGACCACTGAGCGTTATTCTAACCTGACATTTTAAAATCAGAAAGAACTGAGACTTATTTGGATACTTTCTTTTTCTATCAGAAAAGTACCGTAACGGAAGTTTTGGTCTGTTGGAATCTTCAGATATAACTAACTTCTCTGTGTCATAATAAACTTCTGTTTTTTCTATTTGACAAGAATTTTTCTGCTGTCAATCTTTCTAGACAGATAGCGTGTCGATCTGCTAACTGAAACCAGCATTGATAAATAGCACAGAGCTACATTTGAAATATTACAACCGAGTAGAAGCCCTGTGTGTTGGTGACATCAGTACAGACAAAGTAAGTTTGAGGTTCTGAAGCACAGCAACAATGCCGAGGAAAGGTATTCGTTCTCGGGCTCAGAAGCTGAGGTGGCAGAAGGAGAAAGAATCTCCGAGTGAACAAGCTGAAGGTATGGGCTCTCAGAGCAGCAACCTGGTGTCACACCAGCTTTCTTATGCTGAGGTTGTACAGAGAGGACGTCCCAGTGATGGTATGTGTGTTGGAGAGTCTTCTGATGGACAGCAGGTAGACAGCAGAGGTCAGAGTGCAGTTTCTGATGGGAACACCGGCATGAATGCTTTCCAGCAGGTAAAGCAGAGTGTACCTCAGGCATCTTATGCTGACATGGTGAAGAGAGGACGTGATGCAGCTGGAGCGTCTCAGCAGCACAGTGTGATTGTGGAACCTCAGCCGTCAGTGACACATGTCTGTGCCTCACGCAGTCAGGCCTCATTAAAATACGGGAAATACAGGAACAGTCAGTGTGTGGCCAACAGTTTGGTGTTTCTGTCCTTTCTTCATGAACATGAAGGAATTAGCAGAGCAGATCTGGACCTAGTCCTGGATAAAGGTGATGCTGTGTACAGACAGGCCAGAGAAAGGTTTCCTAACAGTGTCCATTTGGCATCGGATGAACTTCCAGATGAAGTTACTGCGCGCAGGTCAAAGTATCAGGTGGACCTGACTCAGCTGTCTGTGTATGGAACATTTGGAGGTGGAGAGAGGCTTCTCAGCCTTGAGCACGGACTGAGCTTTTTGTCATCAGATGTACAGTACGGGCTGCTGATCATGGCAGGGTTATGTGTCGCAGTTTTCAGATGCAGATCTGGTCTGTACGGATACTTTGACCCACACTCCAGGAACAAAGATGGACTGCCAATGTCCTCCAGGCGGTTGAGCTTTGGTACTGCTGTGATGCTGAAATTCCCACATCTGACTGACATGATTGACAGGATCAAGTTGTGCTACACAATGTTTGACATCCAGTCATCTTGTATGTATGAACTCAAGCCTCTGTCATTTCACTGTGTGAACACATCCAACCAGAGAAACGCTGTTTCAGACACAGACTGCAGACACACAGCTGTTGATGCACCTCCCCTGTTACAGGAAGCTGTCAATGAATCTGACCAGTCTCAGAACATTTCACCATCAACTGACACAAATGTTGAAGTGACAACGTTCCCATCACAGAATGAGCCAAACGTATCTGCCTCAGTGTTGCCCACTGTCCTTAATGATCTCTGTTGCAATGTTTTGCAGGAATTATCCACTGATATCACTTCTCCAGCATCTGGGAGACAACAACAGAACACAGTTCCTTGTGCCCAAATTGAACATGAACCATGTAGTGAAATCATTTGCCCTCCAAATGATGCTTCCCACAGTGGATCAAATATCTGTCACACTGATCCTCCAGATAATGTTTTGAAGGAAATCTCATGTAAACTGTCCAAACTTAGTAAACAGGGGAGGAGAAAAATGAAAAGGAGAATGATGGCAAGAAATACACCTCAGCAGAGAAAAGTGAATAAAAAAATGAGAGAAAGGGAAATGTATGCGTCTAATGAAATGCAGAGAGAAAATAAAAGATCCCGCATCAGAATGTCATATCAAAAGAATGCAGAATTCAGAGAGAAACAAAAGTTATACATCAGGAGATCTTACAGAGAAAAAGAAGGATTCAAAGAGAAACAGAAGGCATACATCAGGAGGTCTTACAGAGAAAAAGAAGGATTCAGAGAGAAACAGAAGGCATATATCAGGAGGTCTTATAGAGAAAACGGATTCAGAGAGAAACAGAAGGCATACATCAGGAGATCTTATAGAGAAAAGGAAGGCTTTTCACAAAGACAAAAGATGTACATAATAAACCGTTACAGACAGAGTGAAACCTTTCGACAGAGGCAGAGAAGTTATGTTACTCAACGTTATGCAAATGACAGAGTATTCAGAATCAGACACAGACAAGTGATGAAAAACCTCATGAGAAACAGATACAGGAACAGTCATTCATTCAGGATGATGCATAACATCAGATGTGCTGCGAGCATAAAGAGAAAATACAGACGAATGAACAGAAACACTCGGAGTGAAACAGAGACCAGAGAAACACAGAGTCTGCAACATGAGACAGTTGAGAACAGATTGATCAATGAAGCCATAGCTGTGTTCAAATCTAACATTAAGGCTGGTCCCACTTATGTCTGCACTGTGTGCCATAAGGCCTCGTTTCCCAACCAGGTACAAACCTGCACAAGGTCAAAGTATGACAAAAATCCTCACGTGGTTTCCCAATGTCTGACAGGAAAGTATGTTCACGTGTGTGATGAAGGCTGCAGAAATGTAGCCTGCACAGTTCCTGATGAGAGGAGGAAAGAGTGGATTTGTCACACCTGCCACGCTCATCTGAAAAAAGGATGCATGCCCAACCTCGCAGCAGCTAATAAACTGGAGTTGTCTGAAATTCCCAGCGAATTGTCAGATCTGAATATTCTGGAAAGACATTTGATCGCTAAATGTATTCCGTTTGCAAAGATCATTCCTCTTCCAAGAGGCAGACAAAGACTGATCAGGGGAAATGTTGTGTGTGTGCCATCTGAGGTCCAGGAAACAGTCAATGCATTACCCAGGCTGAGGAGCGAGTCTCAGGTGATGAGGGTGAAACTGAAAAGACGTTTGTCTTACAGAGGGCATCAGCTGTTTCAGACAGTAACCTGGTCTAAACTAGTGTCTGCATTAATGAAGCTGAAGCAGGTTCATCCAGAGTATCAGGACGTTACCATCAGAGATGAAGCCGAACTCTGTGACCCAACGCTTCCTGATGATGACGATGATGATGATGATGATGATGAGGATGATGATGTTAGGATGGGGGAGCAGGACTATGATGAAGCAGATCTGATGGAAATTGACATGTGTGAGAGAAATGCACTGTGTGAGGCAGAAAATGATCAGGACGGTGAATGTGAACAACCACAGCAGCAGAGAGATGATGGAGACGAAGGTGATCTGCCAAATGGAGGGTTTGCTTTAGAATCATGCCTTCAGCCTCTTGACATATCAGAAGAGATCCTCTGTTACAGTGATAGCACTTACTGTGTGGCTCCTGCACAAAGAAACAGTCCAGTTAGCTTCTTCAGGACTCCACATTTGGAATCAATGTCATTCCCTGTACAATTTCCCACGGGTGAGAACACACTGGACCAAATGAGACTCATTAAAGTCAGTCCAAGTGGATATTTCAAGTCACGGCTTTTTAATGTGGATGACCGTTTTGCCAGAGACCCAAACTACTTGTTCTTTGCACAGTTTGTGATAGAGATACACATCGCTAATAACAGCATGACGATACAGCTGAGAAAAGGGAAAACTAGGACCAGAGATGGACGCAGTATAACCTCAGGCATGTTACAAGACAAACGAGAGGTTGAGAGACTGGTGAGAAATAAAGATGCAGTCAGATTCATGCAGCCACTCAGAGGGACTCCAGTATACTGGGAGAGAACCACTAAAGATCTGTTTGCCATGATCAGACAGTTGGGAACTCCCACGTTCTTCTGCACATTTTCAGCTGCTGAATTCAGATGGCCTGAAGTGATTGAAGCAATAAAGAGACAGCAGGGTGAAGAGGTTGATTTTGAATCTCTGGACTGGACTGCAAAGTGTGAGATTCTGCGCTCCAACCCCGTCACCTGCATGCGTTTGTTTGATAAGCGTGTTGAGGCCCTGTTCAGAGATCTGCTGCTCTCAGATGCTCAGCCACTGGGGAAAGTGATCGACTTTTTCTACAGAGTTGAGTTTCAGCACAGAGGAAGCCCACATATTCATGCAATGCTTTGGGTTGATGGAGCACCTGAACTGGATGTTTGTGATGATCAGACTGTGTGTGATTTTGTAGACAGATACATCTCAGCACAACTACCTGACCCAGAAACACAACCTGAACTGTTCAAGAAAGTCTCTGAAGTTCAGAAGCACAGTAAGAACCACACGAGGAGTTGCTTCAAGAGTGTGAACTCTGGTTGTCGGTTTGGTTTTCCAAAGCCGCCCTGCACAAACACAATGATCACAAGACCTGATGAGGGTGAGAACACTGGAACGGCAAAGAGCAAACTCAGACCTCTGCTGCAGCTGCTGAATGAACCTGAAGCGGCTTCCTTGAGTCTAGAGCAGGTCCTCTCTCGATGCAACTTGACACTGGCCGAGTATGAAAGGTACCTTCAGAGCCTGAACAGAAAGACCGCAATCTACCTGAAGCGTGATCCCAAAGACTGCTGGATAAACGGGTACAACCCACATCTGCTTGAAGCCTGGGACAGTAACATCGATGTGTCCTTCATTCTGAATGCTTACTCGTGTATACAGTATCTGACTAAATACATCACAAAGAAGGAAAGTGGTCTGTCAGAGTACCTGAAAACTGTCATGGAGAATTCCAACATGGACAGAGTTAACGAGTGTGATGAGATGAGAGCTGTCATGCAGGCTTACTCCAAAAAGAGAGAGATCAGTGCTCAGGAGTGTGTGACTCGTGCGTGTGGAATAAAGATGAAGAAGTGCTCACGCAGTGTTGTGTTCATTCCCACTGATGACAACCCAGTGAAAATGAGTCGCCCCATGTCATTCTTGGAGGACACCCCGTCAGAGTCTTGTAATGTCTGGATGACGAGTTTGAGTGACAAATACAAAGCCAGACCTGAGACCCCAGAGTATGAGGAGATGTGCTTGGCTGATTTTGCTGCTAGCTGCAGGTTTGTCAGTGCAGACCACTCAAAGCGGGATGGTGTTTCACCACTTCTGAATGAGCTGGGATTTGTCCAAAGGCGGAAGAATGATAAGCCCTCTGTCATCAGATATTACCAATGTTCCAAGGAGAAACACCCCGAGCAGTTTTATGCCAGATTACTGAGACTGTACCTTCCTCACCGATCCGAGTATGAAATACGGAGTGCCGATCTTCCAACCTACGAGTCTTTTTACAACTCTGGCTGGGTCCAGCTGCCAGGCTCAAACCGTCCTGAGAGCGTGAAAAGCATTATAAAAACAAACAGAGACAAATATGAGAGAAACACTGAGGAGATTGAGAATGCACTTGTAGAGTTTGAGGAGAGCAGAGACCATGTGATGGATGAATGGTGTAATCTAGCTCCTGAATCTGAAGTTGTGAGGTTGCCCTGTGATGATGATCTGCAGCAAAGAGAGCCAGACGATGAGCAGGAAAATGTGCCCGACTATTGTCCAGAGTCTGCTGCTGTGACAGAAATGAGAGCCATTAGAGAACCCCCCGCTGTGGATCCAGCTGTGCTGCGGCAGATGTATCAGAACCTGAACCAGAAGCAGGCCTGTGTGTTCCATGCTATCAGAGACTGGTGTATTAAACTTGTGTGTGGCCTAAATCCAGAGCAGTTTTTCTTTTATGTCAACGGTGGTGCAGGAACAGGAAAGTCCCACCTGATAAAATGCATTTACTCAGAGGCATCTAAGATACTGAGCAAACTGCAGCTACATGCAGAGGAGTTTGACATATCAAACCCAACTGTTTTACTGTCTTCTTTCACTGGAACTGCAGCTTTCAACATCTGTGGCACAACACTGCACTCTCTGCTGAAGCTTCCACGCAGTCTGAAACCACCAATCCAAGGACTCGGTAACCAACTGGATGAACTCAGATCTGAACTTTTTAATGCTCAAATCCTCATTATCGATGAGATCTCCATGGTTTCAAAGCCTCTTTTTGCTTATGTGGACGCACGACTGAAACAGATCAAAGGCAATCAGAGAGCGTTTGGTGGAATGTCAGTTTTAGCTGTTGGGGATTTCTATCAGCTGCCGCCTGTGCGCCAGTCTAAACCTCTGTGTGTACACGACCCAGCAGATATTGACCTGTGGCAGGAACATTTTCAGATGATCACTCTGACTGAGATCATGAGACAGAAGGATGATGTTGCCTTTGCAGACGTGCTGAACAGGATTCGGGTGAAACCAAAGGCAGACGAGCTGTCTCAGGCTGACAGAGATTTGTTGTCACAGGCCATCACTGAACCAGCTCTTTGTCCCACTGAGGTTCTGCACATTTTCCCCACCAATAAGTTGGTTGATGAACACAACTCAGCAACACTGGCTTTGTTCCATTCCAACATTATCACGATCGACGCAGATGACTTCCAGAAAGATCCCCGAACAGGCAGAATGGCCCGTAAAGACACGCCATGTAAGGGAGGCCGAAATGAGTTAGCCGACACTCTGAAAGTTGCTGAAGGTGCTCGTGTCATGCTCACCAGAAACTTTGACATTCAGAACGGTCTGGTTAACGGTGCTTTTGCCACACTGATGTGCATAGTGACTTCTGAGGATGATCAGCACATCACTAAGCTGGGCCTGAGGATGGATAATCAGACAGGTGGGGCAAGAATCCAGAGTGGAGCTCCAGAATCCGCCAATCTGGTTTACATCGAGAGAGCAGAGGAGAAGCTGAAACAGAACGGAGTGGTACGTAGACAGTTTCCTGTGAGGCTGGCGTTCTCTTGCACTGTCCATAAAACCCAGGGCCTCACAACACATGCAGCTGTGGTGTCCCTGCAGAAAGTCTTTGAAGCAGGTATGGCTTATGTAGCTCTCAGCAGGGTGACGTCTCTCAGTGGGCTGTATTTACTGGATTTGGATGAGAAGAAAATATACGCCAATACTGAAGTGACCGCAGCGCTCCAGACCATGAGACAAGCCGATGTGGATCACATGATGCCTCTTCTTCAGGTGAGAGCAACAGTAAACAGGCCCGACACTCTGACTCTTGTTCACCACAACACAGAGGGACTGCCATCTCACATCGGTGACATCAGGAGACATCATGAGCTGTGCCTGGCAGATGTCCTGTGTCTGACAGAAACTCACCTGCAGGGCTCCTTTGTCGCAGACAGTCTGCATCTGGACGGCTACAACATGTTCAAGCGCAACAGACACACGTCCTACACTCAGTATCCTCAGATGGCCAGCAGAGCAGGTGGCGGGGTTGCTGTCTATGTGAGAAACCACATTCAGGTGCGTGAGAGACAGTATTTGCATAATGTGACTGATCTGGAGTTTGTGGCTTTGAAGGTTGAGGCTCCAGTCTGTGCAGTGATTGCAGCTGTGTACAGACCTCCTGACTACAGTCTGAGACCGTTCCTGGAGAACCTGGGAAGCCTTTTGGATGCACTAGAGGTATTGGACTGTCACCCTATTATTGTGTGTGGAGACTTCAATGAGAATCAGCTACTCAGGTCAACAAAGCCAATTCTAGATCTGTTTCAGTCTAAGGGATATGTTCAGCTGATCACCTCTGCCACCACAGACAAGAACACACTGCTTGACCTTATTTTCATTTCCCAGCCACAGCGATGTCTCCACTCAGGTGTCATGAGAACCTATTACAGCTATCACAACCCAGTGTTCTGTGTCCTGTCCACCAGGGAACCATGAAGTGGTCGGTGAGTCTTCAAGTTCAAGGTTTGGTTTGTGCCTGTTACACTATTTCTGTATTGTAAGATTTGGTATGGTCACAAACGGTATGTTTAATAATGTCACGGTAAGATGTAATATGGTAGGTTTCAATGTGGTAAGATTTGGTATGGTCACTAACGGTATGTTTAATAATGTCACGGTAAGATGTACTATGGTAGGTTTCAATGTGGTAAGATTTGGTATGGTCACTAACGGTATGTTTAATAATGTCACGGTAAGATGTAATATGGTAGGTTTCAATGTGGTAAGATTTGGTATGGTCACTAACGGTATGTTTAATAATGTCACGGTAAGATGTAATATGGTAGGTTTCAATGTGGTAAGATTTGGTATGGTCACTAACGGTATGTTTAATAATGTCACGGTAAGATGTACTATGGTAGGTTTCAATGTGGTAAGATTTGGTATGGTCACTAACGGTATGTTTAATAATGTCACGGTAAGATGTACTATGGTAGGTTTCAATGTGGTAAGATTTGGTATGGTCACTAACGGTATGTTGAATAATGTCACGGTAAGATGTAATATGGTAGGTTTCAATGTGGTAAGATTTGGTATGGTCACTAACGGTATGTTGAATAATGTCACGGTAAGATGTACTATGGTAGGTTTCAATGTGGTAAGATTTGGTATTGTCACTAACGGTATGTTTAATAATGTCACGGTAAGATGTAATATGGTAGGTTTCAATGTGGTAAGATTTGGTATTATGGGTCATAATTATTTATAAAGACAAGGATTTTCTAGGTATTGAACACGTTGTGGTCTGTGCATTTATCTGGGTGGGTTGGGTCAGGATTGATAAATGCACAGGCCACAACTGTCTGAGCAGCTCTATAAAAGCTGCTACATTTACCACAACATAGATGCAACATCAGAAAGCATGAGCTACACCTAGAACTCGTGCTTTCTGATGTACCAATAACATATACCAGCTGATACCCCACTGGGGTGGGGGGAAAGGTGGGTTGGGGGTGGGGTGGGCGGTTAAAGAATTGTAACTCTACTACACCTAAAACTGTTTAGATGTTCAGATCTGTTTCCTCGAGACAGGAGACTTGTTCTCCTGTATCCTCCATGACAACATCCTCCAGCACAACAACACACACTTCTACATCATCCTGATGAACTGTCAGCCTAAACCAGAGCCATCACAGAGAAATCTGCACCCTGCCATCCCAGTCTTTCTGCAAAGCAGAGGACAAAATGGCCCCTGTTAACCCTCACCTGACCACCTGGCTGACCCTGAGAAAATCCACCCACCATGATGCCCCAGACCACCAGCAACAGGGAACTGCTGCCTCATACAGAGACATGTCTTCCTCCTGCCAGTGACCAGGGTTCTTCTCAGCTGACAGAAGGTAGAGTGGAGATCTTCTCTTTGGAAAGACAAACATTCACTTCATTCCTCTGAGTATGCTGTGTTTATTCATCTGTTGATATCATTCTTATGAATCCATTGTTTCATATTACAGATCCCAGTATCTAACTCACTGTTCCATTGTTTTTCTGTAGGCCTTCCTCTCCTGTGAATCCTTCATAGCTGAGACCCTCACAGCTGAGACCCTCACAGCTAAGCAGAAAGTTATCATCAACACTTGTGAAACATCCACATGTTAAAGCTCACTGACAGGAGATGTTTTGTGCTCTGCAGCACTGTTCCAGGTATATGCTTATCATGCATCATGTGACCGTTCTACTTGTGTTTTTCAAATCAAATCAATCAAATATACTTTAAAGACTAAAGTTCATGACAATATTTTTGTCTGCTGTTGTGTCCTCAGGTTCAGTTCCATCTTCATGCCTGCATGTCATCATCTTCCTTCCTAAAAATACTTCTGTTTCCTCTGGAAGGACTGCACCCATCTCTCCAGTGTTGCAGCGGACACTGAGCAGGTACATGGAAGCAGCAGCTCAGTAGCCAGTGAAAATGAAGAAGGGCACATGGTGACAACACTTTCCATCTTCACATTGACTCTGTGCTCCTCTGACTCTTTAGTTTGCACCATCAGCTTCAACAAACAGCAACCGCATCAAACTGAACTGTGGACAAAATGGAGGACTCTGAGGAACACCGCTCATTTGATCCTGTCCATCTGTGGAAATGTGAACGTTCCTTTCATGTTTCAGAACAATGCATCAGTGTTTTTCTCCATCATGTTTCCTCATGTCTGTCACTGTTCAGCAGAAACTTTGACTACTTCAGATGTCACGTGCAAATGTGCTCATGAGCACCAGAGAACTGATTTAGTCGTACTCATAGCAGGAATAAGACAGGACTCCCACACAGGCTGTGCTGAGTCATTATGGAGAGCATTCCTGATATTTGGGAATGCTCTCCATGATGTCCACCTGATCAACTTTCCACCATGTGGAAACCAATAATAGCAGAACAGTTGATAGAAAATTATATTTGGCCATTTTAAAGACCCAAAAAATTGCAAATAGATGAAATGACAAACTTTTTAAATGAACACACAATTGAGTAAATCCTGTCTTAGTGCGGGGTATCAGCTGGTATTTTGGTTTTGGGAAATATTTTTTGTTACAATAGATATTCATATTAGTAGTTTTTTAAGTTTTCTTTTCTGTAAAAATATTAACATAAGATATTTGTCTGACAATATTACTGTTTGAACATAAAATCACTTTGAATTTTCTTTGCGATCTATCTATCTATCTATCTATCTATCTATCTATCTATCTATCTATCTATCTATCTATCTATCTATCTATCTATCTATCTATCTATCTATCTATCTACTGATAACTGACATTATTTGCAATCCATAATACTTAGAAATGAAAACATGCTTTTGTAATTTAAGTGTTCTTGAGGTTTTGTAATTATGTAGGCTACATATTAACATATCAATGAACAAATCTGTTGTATTCTATTTAAATGTTTGCTATGCATTGAAAAACAAGTACTGTGTCGCCTTCATAAACACTGAACAATCATTAATCTTACTGGACTTGTAATCATTACACTTTCGTCTTTTAAATGTCATTTCAACTTCAAACTCCTGTTTCTTCTCAGCCTATTTTTGCTTCCATAGCTCCTTCAGCTTTTAGCTTATTTTAGCTTCTTCAGCTCTTTTAGCTTCTTTTAGCTTCTTTAGCTTATTCAGCTGTTATAGCTTCTTCAGCTGTTTTAGCTTCTTTTAGCTTCTTTAGCTCCTTTAGCCTTTAGCTTCTTCAGCTCCTTCAGCTTTAGCTTCTTCAGCTCCTTCAGCTTTAGCTTCTTCAGCTCCTTTAGCTTTAGCTTCTTAAGCTACTTCAGCTTTAGCTTCTTCAGTTGTTTTAGTTTTTTTTTTAGCTTCTTAAGATTTTTTAGCATGGTTGTTCAGCTCTTGCATTCTCACAGCTGTTTCGCAGGAACAGCTCTTTCTAGTTATTGTGAGAATGCATAAAGCATTCTCACTATTAAGTTTCTGTTTCCCTTTATTATTATTATTATTATTCCGCCGTTTTTTGGCATTCAACTACTTCAGCATACTTTGAGCTATTTCAACAAATTTGGTATCAAAATGTTCAGCTCATTCAGCTCTTGATGGGAATGTATTTTTGGTGTTTGTAACTTTTCAACTTTTTAAGATATTAAGCTTTTTGTTCAACTTTTTTCCCATTGAAACTAATGTTAAATTTTCAAATCTCTTCAAATCCTTTCAAATCCTTTCAAATCTTTCAAATCTTAACTAGTTCAGCATACTTTCAGCTAGAGACACCATTCAAATTTTAAAATGTTCATAAGACATTCAGCTATTACCAATTGTTTCATCTTTTAAAAATATTCAGCCAATTTTGAAATATGACAGTTTCAAAAATATGAAAATTAAGTTCTCCAAATCCTTATCTTCAAATGCTTTCAAATCCTTCAAAATCTTCAAATCTATTCAAATCGTAACTGCTTCAGCATACTTTAACCTAGAGACACCATTCAAATTTTAAAATGTTCATAAGACATTCAGCTGTTACCAATTGTTTCATCTTTTAAAAATATTCAGCCAATTTTGAAATATGACAGTTTAAAAAATAGGAAAATGAAGCTCCTTCTTGGATTTTAGAGTGAGACATTCAGCAGTGCTGATAAGTTTCAACTTTTCAAACAAATTACTATAACTTTCATACAGTTTAACTGAGAGAAACAAATTATACCTTAAAATGTAGGAAAACTTGTCCTCTTTCAGCCAATGTAACTCTTAAAGAGCTCACATGGACAGATTTTGAACTATGAGCCTTTAAGCTTGAAGAACTTGTCAAATTTTGAGGAAATCTGCCATTTTTGAATCAGCTTCAAGTGTTTCAAACTGCTTGGATTTAAATATAGTTGACTCCACAGATGTAAAACTACTTTGCTAAGTTCCTCTAAGCCTTCTGCTTCTAATGGTGTTAAAATTATTTTTCTAGCTGCTCAACTTTTCTCACAAGATGTATTTGAAGTCAGTGTTCGGTGTCATTTCTCTCCCGCGATCGGCGGGCGGCCGTCTCATCTCTCCATATATGTTGTGTGTGTTCAACCTGCTTCGATTTAAATATAGTTGACTCCACAGATGTAAAACTACTTTGCTAAGTTCCTCTAAGCCTTCTGCTTCTAACGGTGTTAAAATTATCTTTCTAGCTATTCAACTTTTCTCACAAAACGTGTTTGAAGACAGTCAGATTTGTCCCGCGGCTGCAGCAGCTAGCTCTGTGTCTGTCTGTGTAGTCTTTAAGTAGGTCAAATGCACTTCCGGTGTAACACAACGAAATGGCTTAATGGTAACCCTACCAGCCTTTCGTGCAGGTGGCCCGGGTTCAATCCCCAGGATGTCAGCTCAAAATTAAAAAAAAAAGTTTTTTTGTAACTATTTAAGCATACTTTCAGCCATTTCAACTCTTTCTAGCTCGAAATCATTACACTTTCATCTTTTAAATGTCATTTCAACTTCAAACTCCTGTTTCTTCTCAGCTTTTTTTAGCTTCCATAGCTCTTTCAGCTTTTAGCTTCTTTTAGCTTCTTTAGCTGTTTTAGCCTTTTTTAGCTTCTTTAGCTAACTTCTAACTCTAACTCTTTTGCTCCTTCAGCTGCTTGCTTCTTCAGCTCCTTTAGCCTTAGCTTCTTCAGCTGTTTTAGCTTTAGCTCCTTCAGCTGTTAGCTTCTTCAGCTGTTTTAGCTTTAGCTCCTTCAGCTGTTAGCTTCTTCAGCTGTTTTAGCTTATTTTAGCTTCTTCAGATTTTAGTTTCTTTTAGCTTCTTTAGCTCCTTTAGCTCTTAGCTTCTTCAGCTCCTTCAGCTTTAGCTTCTTCAGCTCCTTTAGCTTTAGCTTCTTCAGCTCCTTTAGCTTTAGCTTCTTCAGCTACTTCAGCTTTAGCTTCTTCAGCTGTTTTAGCTTTTTTTTAGCTTCTTAAGATATTTTAGCATGGTAATTCAGCTCATGCATTCTCACAGCTGTTTCGCAGGAACAGCTCTTTCTAGTTATTATTATTATTCCGCCGTTTTTTGGCATTCAACTACTTCAGCATACTTTGAGCTATTTCAACAAATTTGGTATCAAAATGTTCAGCTCATTCAGCTCTTGATGGGAATGTATTTTTGGTGTTTGTAACTTTTCAACTTTTTAAGATATTAAGCTTTTTGTTCAACTTTTTTCCCATTGAAACTAATGTTAAATTTTCAAATCTCTTCAAATCCTTTAAAATCCTTTCAAATCTTTCAAATCTTAACTAGTTCAGCATACTTTCAGCTAGAGACACCATTCAAATTTTAAAATGTTCATAAGACATTCAGCTATTACCAATTGTTTCATCTTTTAAAAATATTCAGCCAATTTTGAAATATGACAGTTTCAAAAATATGAAAATTAAGTTCTCCAAATCCTTATCTTCAAATGCTTTCAAATCCTTCAAAATCTTCAAATCTATTCAAATCGTAACTGCTTCAGCATACTTTAACCTAGAGACACCATTCAAATTTTAAAATGTTCATAAGACATTCAGCTGTTACCAATTGTTTCATCTTTTAAAAATATTCAGCCAATTTTGAAATATGACAGTTTAAAAATTATAAAAATGAAGTTCCTTCTTGGATTTTAGAGTGAGACATTCAGCAGTGCTGATAAGTTTCAACTTTTCAAACAAATTACTATAACTTTCATACAGTTTAACTGAGAGAAACAAATTATACCTTAAAATGTAGGAAAACTTGTCCTCTTTCAGCCAATGTAACTCTTAAAGAGCTCACATGGACAGATTTTGAACTATGAGCCTTTAAGCTTGAAGAACTTGTCAAATTTTGAGGAAATCTGCCATTTTTGAATCAGCTTCAAGTGTTTCAAACTGCTTGGATTTAAATATAGTTGACTCCACAGATGTAAAACTACTTTGCTAAGTTCCTCTAAGCCTTCTGCTTCTAATGGTGTTAAAATTATTTTTCTAGCTGCTCAACTTTTCTCACAAGATGTATTTGAAGTCAGTGTTCGGTGTAATTTCTCTCCCGCGATCGGCGGGCGGCCGTCTCATCTCTCCATATATGTTGTGTGTGTTCAACCTGTTTCGATTTAAATATAGTTGACTCCACAGATGTAAAACTACTTTGCTAAGTTCCTCTAAGCCTTCTGCTTCTAACGGTGTTAAAATTATCTTTCTAGCTATTCAACTTTTCTCACAAAACGTGTTTGAAGACAGTCAGATTTGCCCGCGGTTGCAGCAGCTAGCTCTGTGTCTGTCTGTGTAGTCTTTAAGTAGGTCAAATGCACTTCCGGTGTAACACAACGAAATGGCTCAATGGTAACCCTATCAGCCTTTCGTGCAGGTGGCCCGGGTTCAATCCCCAGGATGTCAGCTCAAAATTAAAAAAAAAAGTTTTTTTGTAACTATTTAAGCATACTTTCAGCCATTTCAACTCTTTCTAGCTCGAAATCATTACACTTTCATCTTTTAAATGTCATTTCAACTTCAAACTCCTGTTTCTTCTCAGCTTTTTTTAGCTTCCATAGCTCTTTCAGCTTTTAGCTTCTTTTAGCTTCTTTAGCTGTTTTAGCCTTTTTTAGCTTCTTTAGCTAACTTCTAACTCTAACTCTTTTGCTCCTTCAGCTGCTTGCTTCTTCAGCTCCTTTAGCTTTAGCTTCTTCAGCTGTTTTAGCTTTAGCTCCTTCAGCTGTTAGCTTCTTCAGCTGTTTTAGCTTTAGCTCCTTCAGCTGTTAGCTTCTTCAGCTGTTTTAGCTTATTTTAGCTTCTTCAGCTTTTAGCTTCTTTTAGCTTCTTTAGCTCCTTTAGCTCTTAGCTTCTTCAGCTCCTTCAGCTTTAGCTTCTTCAGCTCCTTTAGCTTTAGCTTCTTCAGCTCCTTTAGCTTTAGCTTCTTCAGCTACTTCAGCTTTAGCTTATTCAGCTGTTTTAGCTTTTTTTTAGCTTCTTAAGATATTTTAGCATGGTAATTCAGCTCATGCATTCTCACAGCTGTTTCGCAGGAACAGCTCTTTCTAGTTATTATTATTGTGAGAATGCATAAAGCATTCTCACTATTAAGTTTCTGTTTCCCTTTATTGTGAGAATGCATTAAGCATTCTCACTATTAAGTTCCCTTTATTATTATTCCGCCGATTTTCGGCATTCAACTACTTCAGCATACTTTCAGCTATTTCAACAAATTTGGTATCAAAATGTTCAGCTCTTTCAGCTCTTGATGGGAATGTTTTTTTGGTGTTTCTAACTTTTCAACTTTTTAAGATATTAAGCTTTTTGTTCAACTTTTTTCCCCATTAAAAGTAATGGTAAATCTTCAAATCCTTTCAAATCCTTTCAAATCCTTCAAATCTTAACTAGTTCAGCATACTTTCAGCTAGAGACACCATTCAAATTTTAAAATGTTCATAAGACATTCAGCTATTACAAAATGTCTCATCTTTTAAAAATATTCGGCCAATTTTGAAATATGACAGTTTAAAAAATATGAAAATTAAGTTCTTCAAATCCTTATCTTGAAATCCTTTCAAATCCTTCAAAACCTTCAAATCTTTTCAAATCGTAACTAGTTCAGCATACTATCAGCTAGAGACACCATTCAAATTTTAAAATGTTCATAAGACATTCAGCTATTACAAAATGTCTCATCTTTTAAAAATATTCAGCCAATTTTGAAATATGACAGTTTAAAAAATATGAAAATTAAGTTCCTTCTTGGATTTTAGAGTGAGACATTCAGCAGTGCTGATAAGTTTCAACTTTTCAAACAAATTACTATAACTTTCATACAGTTTAACTGAGAGAAACAAATTATACCTTAAAATGTAGGAAAACTTGTCCTCTTTCACACAATGTCACACTCATTGACCTCTGCCACCCATATTTATCACAAATTGCCTTTGAGCGCAAAGTTCTGTCCCTCAATCCCATTATAAATGGCTAAAATCCTAAAATCAGTGTTTAAATGTGATTTTAAAATTGCCATTTAAAAGGAGCCCGAGGGGTTAGCTGAATGAAAATCACACCGCTGGATTCGGCCGTCCCTTGTGGCGCTCACGGTACAAAAATGATACGGATTCGAGCTTTACTTTTCGAGCTGTGACCGTTTGTTCGAGAAAGTACCCGGAAATCAAAATCGCTCCATTTTAAGCAAGTCAAAGTCTGTGTCATTTGCAGCAGGTGTCAGTTAAAAGTCTATGCAAATGTTAACGAGCGGTCTCCTAGCAACAAGCTTAACAGCCTGCTCAGGGCTGAGACAGAATGCTTAGGAAGAATAGACCGAGATGGAGCCCGTCAGTAGCCATTTTGGGGCTTCCATATCTTATCCAAGTATCCAAGTAAATGCATTAAAGGGCCAGTTCGCCTATTTAAAGGTACAGAACGCTTCTTTAAAGGCCCAGTTCGCCTTTTTAAAGGTACAGAATGCTTCTTTAAAGGCACAGTTCGCCTTTTTAAAGGTACAGTTTGCCGCTTTAAAGGCCCAGTTCGCCTCTTTTAAGTGACAGTTTGCTGCTTTAAAGGGCCAGTTCGCCTTTTTAAAGCTACAAAACGCTAATTTAAAGAGCCAGTTCGCCTTTTTAAAGGTACATAACGCTTCTTTAAAGGCCCAGTTCGCCTCTTTTAAGGGACAGTTTGCTGCTTTAAAGGGCTAGTTCGCCTTTTTAAAGCTACAGAACGCTAATTTAAAGAGCCAGTTCGCCTTTTTAAAGGTACAGAACGCTTCTTTAAAGGCACAGTTCGCTGCTTTAAAGGCCCAGTTCGCCTCTTTTAAGGGACAGTTTGCTGCTTTAAAGGGCCAGTTCGCCTTTTTAAAGCTACAGAACGCTAATTTAAAGGGCCAGTTCGCCTTTTTAAAGGTACAGAACGCTTCTTTAAAGGCACAGTTCGCCGCTTTAAAGGCCCAGTTCGCCTCTTTTAAGGGACAGTTTGCTGCTTTAAAGGGCCAGTTCGCCTTTTTAAAGCTACAGAACGCTTATTTAAAGGGACAGTTCGCCTCTTTAAGGCAACAGCACTTAACATCAAGCACTTAAGCTTATTTAAAATGGCATTAAAACTGTTTTTTAACCAGGACCTTCATAAAAAAATGACATAACTGTCTCCATCAGACCTCTCGCAGAGACCCAAAATTCAATGGGAAAATCGATTGAAAAGCACTTAAAAAGCCCCAAAAAGCATTTTAAAATGCTAAAAGACCTGTTTTTTTAAACCTGGACGTTGATACAAATGACATGGCTGTCTACAGCAGACCTGTCTTAGGAATTTTGGGTCTCGCAGAGACGGGCGGCCCGGGTTCAATCCCCAGCATGTCAGCTCAAAATTAAAAAAAAGTTTGTAACTATTTAAGCATACTGTTTCTAGCTTGAAATCATTACACTTTCGTCTTTTAAATGTCATTTCAACTTCAAACTCGTGTTTCTTCTCAGCCTTTTTTAGCTTCCATAGCTCTTTCAGCTTTTAGCTTCTTTTAGCTTCTTTAGCTGTTTAGCCTTTTTTAGCTTTTTTAGCTAACTTCTAACTCTAACTCTTTAGCTCCTTCAGCTGTTAGCTTATTCAGCTCCTTTAGCTTTAGCTTCTTCAGCTGTTAGCTTCTTCAGCTGTTTTAGCTTTAGCTCCTTCAGCTGTTAGCTTCTTCAGCTGTTTTAGCTTCTTTTAGCTTCTTTAGCTCCCTTAGCTTTTAGCTTCTTCAGCTCCTTTAGCTTTAGCTTCTTCAGCTGTTAGCTTCTTCAGCTGTTTTAGCTTTAGCTCCTTCAGCTGTTAGCTTCTTTAGCTCCTTCAGCTTTAGCTTCTTCAGCTCCTTTAGCTTTAGCTTCTTCAGCTCCTTTAGCTTTAGCTTCTTCAGCTGTTTTAGCTTTTTTTAGCTTCTTAAGATTTTTTAGCATGGTTGTTCAGCTCTTGCATTCTCACGGTGCGTTCACACCAAACGCGATGGGGCGACGCGATTACATACAAAGTCAATGCAAAGACGCGATTAGACGCGGATTCGAGCCGGCGGCGCGATGAGGGGCGGTGGGGCGGCGCGGTGAGGAGCGGTGAGGAGCGGTGAGGAGCGGTGAGGCGGTGCGGTGATGCGGTGGCCGTCGCGCGAGTGAAAATATGCGATTCGCCCGAGTTCAAAAAATCCAACTTTGGCGAAATATTCGCGCCAGACAGCCTATCAGCGTTGAGATTCTGGACTACGTCATTGCGTCCCGGGATCCCGCCTATTCCAGGAAAAATGGAAGATACATTAATAGTCGCCGTCTGTGGGCTCCCGGTGCTGTATGACACCACCTCACCCTCCTACCGGGATAGGAACCAGAAGGAGCTCGCCTGGAGGAGGGTGAGTGAGGCGACCGGTCTACCTGGTAAGTTGTGAAAATGTTGTGATTTCAGCTATCTGCTGTAGATACTTCTCTGTCTACAAAGTTAGCAGCACTAGCTAGCACTAGCAGCTAGCTAGCACTAGCAGCCTTCGCCGTCCGGTATATTTAATATTTATCTGTTTACGTTATTGTTCTTGTCAGTTGAAATATGCCAGAGGAGATGGAAGGGGCCCAGGGACACTTATTTAAAAGAGAGAAAGAAGGAGAAGGAGAAGAGTGGGTCGGCAGCAGGGTCAGGGAAAAGGTGGAGGTACTCTGCGGTCCTCTCTTTTCTCGACCCCTTCGTCACCCCAAGGGAAACGAGTGGCAACATGGGGCGGGGGTTCGAGGAACAGAGGTCCGCAGAGTACAGTCAGGATGAGGGAGCAGCAGGTGAGGACCAGGCAGCAGCAGCAGCAGCAGCAGCAGCAGCAGCAGCAGCAGAGAGTGACGTGAGAGGTTGGTTTTCAATGAAGACACACACGGGAAACATATGGGAAATAGTGTCACATAGATGAATAACCCTTTTTTTTTTAAAAAGTCACTAGGTTGTGGTTAGGGGAAAATCAAAGTCTAGATAATATAATGGCTAACTTTATGATGTATGAATATTTGTCTAACAGACATCCCTGATCAGTCCTCTGATGCTAGTGACACCGAGGCATCATCTGCTGCTGCTCCTGCTGCTCCATCAAGAGCAGTCACAGGTAAGCACATGACAAATTAGATTCCATTTTTAAATGGCAAGAGTATGCAGTTATGTTTTCACTAGAACAACTACTTTATTTGTTGCCTTTTCATGTTTGATCCATAACCTAACTTTGCCTGATTTCATAATTTTCAGTCAGAAATAATGTCATGTCAAACTGTCATTATTAAAAAATCTGATCGAATTGAATCACCCTATATTTCAATTTTCATACAGCACCAAAGAGGGCCAGGATGATTAAGTGTAATGATTAAGTTCTTCAAATCCTTATCTTGAAATCCTTTCAAATCCTTCAAAACCTTCAAATCTTTTCAAATCGTAACTAGTTCAGCATACTTTCAGCTAGAGACACCATTCAAATTTTAAAATGTTCATAAGACATTCAGCTATTACAAAATGTCTCATCTTTTAAAAATATTCAGCCAATTTTGAAATCAAAATCGCTCCATTTTAAGCAGGTCATTTAAGTCTGTGTCATTTGCAGCAGGTGTCAGTTAAAAGTCTATGCAAACTTTAACGAGCGGTCTCCTAGCAACAAGCTTAACAGCCTGCTCAGGGCTGAGACAGAATGCTTAGGAAGAATAGGAGGGTTTCACGTGACGTCACAGTGCTGCATCGCGAACGCGCGAAATCCAGATGGATGTCAGGAAGTGAATTCTGCCCATAGAACTGCAAGCAAGATGCCCGTGTTTTGTGCTGTTTACGGCTGCTCCAACCGTTCTACCCGTGAAAAGGACAAAAGTTTCTTTAGAATACCAAAGGTGGTCGTACATAAAGGTGAGAAATATAAAAAGCTAACAGAACAACGCCGTAAAAAATGGATTTTAAACCTACGTCTGCAGTCGGGAGGAGCAGAGTCTGTCTCGTGTCTGCAGCGACCACTTTGTCAGAGGTATGTTTGCTAACTGCGGCTTTTTGTGGCTGTGTTTAAATAGCATTGGGTTGTTGTTAAATACTCATTTACTTAGTAATGATTATTAAGTTTCCGGTAGTCTAATATGGGCTTCATTGGGACTTTTTAGGCGTCCCTAGCGCTTGGGGTGACGTTGAGTCAGTAGACTGGGCTCCGACGGTCAAGCTCGGTTATGAAACCACTAAGCCGAAATCCGAGGCATCTCTTCAACGAGAGCAAAGGATGAAGCTCAAGGAGGACCAACAACCACGGTCGGCATGTGCCGTGGCCATGTTGGATCTCCAACAGACAGCTGAGAGCCCGGGTATGAGCGCAGATCTGATGCAGACAGCCGAGCATCCAGCTGACAACCCACAATCAGAGGGCATCAGTGGGAATGGAACATTAGATTATCCTTTGCTCTCGTTGAAGAGATGCCTTGGATTTCGGCTTAGTGGTTTCATAACCGAGCTTGACCGTCGGAGCCCAGTCTACTGACTCAGCGTCACCCCAAGCGCTAGGGACGCCTAAAAAGTCACAATGAAGCCCATATTAGACTACCGGAAACTTAATAATCATTACTAAGTAAATGAGTATTTAACAACAACCCAATGCTATATAAACACAGCCACAAAAACAAAGTGAGCAGTTAGCTAACATACCTCTGACAAAGTGGTCGCTGCAGACACCAGAGTAAACAGACTCTGCTCCTCCCGACTGCAGACGTAGGTTTAAAATCCATTTTTTACGGCGTTGTTCTGTTAGCTTTTTATATTTCTCACCTTTGTGTACGACCACCTTTGGTATTCTAAAGAAACTTTTGTCCTTTTCACGGGTAGAACGGTTGGAGCAGCCGTAAACAGCACAAAACACGGGCATCTTGCTTGCAGTTCTATGGGCAGAATTCACTTCCTGACAACCATCTGAAAACCGCGCCCCCTTACGACCACGTGACTGAAACCAAGCTATAGACCGAGATGGAGCCCGTTAGGAGCCATTTTGGGGCTTCCATATCTTATCCAAGTATCCAAGTAAATGCATTAAAGGGCCAGTTCGCCTTTTTAAAGGTACAGAATGCTTCTTTAAAGGCACAGTTCGCCGCTTTAAAGGCCCAGTTCGCCTCTTTTAAGTGACAGTTTGCTGCTTTAAAGGGCCAGTTCGCCTTTTTAAAGCTACAGAACGCTAATTTAAAGAGCCAGTTCGCCTTTTTAAAGGTACATAACGCTTCTTTAAAGGCCCAGTTCGCCTCTTTTAAGGGACAGTTTGCTGCTTTAAAGGGCCAGTTCGCCTTTTTAAAGCTACAGAACGCTTCTTTAAAGGCCCAGTTCGCCTCTTTTAAGGGACAGTTTGCTGCTTTAAAGAGCCAGTTCGCCTTTTTAAAGGTACATAACGCTTCTTTAAAGGCCCAGTTCGCCTCTTTTAAGGGACAGTTTGCTGCTTTAAAGGGCCAGTTCGCCTTTTTAAAGCTACAGAACGCTAATTTAAAGAGCCAGTTCGCCTTTTTAAAGGTACAGAACGCTTCTTTAAAGGCACAGTTCGCCTTTTTAAAGGTACAGAACGCTTCTTTAAAGGCCCAGTTCGCCTTTTTAAAGGTACAGAACGCTTCTTTAAAGGCACAGTTCGCCGCTTTAAAGACCCAGTTCGCCTCTTTTAAGGGACAGTTTGCTGCTTTAAAGGGCCAGTTTGCCTTTTTAAAGCTACAGAACGCTTATTTAAAGGGACAGTTCGCCTCTTTAAGGCAACAGCACTTAACATCAAGCACTTAAGCTTATATAAAATGGCATTAAAACTGTTTTTTAACCAGGACCTTCATAAAAAATGACATAACTGTCTCCCTCTCTTAAGAATTTTGGGTCTCGCAAAATTCAAAGGAAAAATCGATTGAAAAGCACTTAACGAGCCAAATATGCCAAAAAATGCCCTGTTTTGGAGGCCTCATAACTCAGTCATACAACATCACAGAGACCTCATTCAAAGTTTATATGTACCAGGAGACTCTCAATTTTCTTCAGAAGACCTGTCTTAGGAATTTTGGGTCTCGCAGAGACGGGCGGCCCGGGTTCAATCCCCAGCATGTCAGCTCAAAATTAAAAAAAAATGTGTAACTATTTAAGCATACTGTTTCTAGCTTGCATACTGTTTCTAGCTTGAAATCATTACACTTTCGTCTTTTAAATGTCATTTCAACTTCAAACTCGTGTTTCTTCTCAGCCTTTTTTAGCTTCCATAGCTCTTTCAGCTTTTAGCTTCTTTTAGCTTCTTTAGCTGTTTAGCCTTTTTTAGCTTTTTTAGCTAACTTCTAACTCTAACTCTTTAGCTCCTTCAGCTGTTAGCTTCTTCAGCACCTTTAGCTTTAGCTTCTTCAGCTGTTAGCTTCTTCAGCTGTTTTAGCTTTAGCTTCTTCAGCTGTTAGCTTCTTCAGCTGTTTTAGCTTTAGCTCCTTCAGCTGTTAGCTTCTTCAGCTGTTTTAGCTTCTTTTAGCTTCTTTAGCTTTTAGCTTCTTCAGCTCCTTTAGCTTTAGCTTCTTCAGCTCCTTTAGCTTTAGCTTCTTCAGCTGTTTTAGCTTTTTTTTAGCTTCTTAAGATTTTTTAGCATGGTTGTTCAGCTCTTGCATTCTCACAGCTGTTTCGCAGGAACAGCTCTTTCTAGTTGTGAGAATGCATAAAGCATTCTCACTATTAAGTTTCTGTTTCCCTTTATTGTGAGAATGCATTAAGCATTCTCACTATTAAGTTTCTGTTTCTCTTTATTATTATTATTATTATTATTATTCCGCCGTTTTTTGGCATTCAACTACTTCAGCATACTTTGAGCTATTTCAACAAATTTGGTATCAAAATGTTCAGCTCATTCAGCTCTTGATGGGAATGTATTTTTGGTGTTTGTAACTTTTCAACTTTTTAAGATATTAAGCTTTTTGTTCAACTTTTTTCCCATTGAAACTAATGTTAAATTTTCAAATCTCTTCAAATCCTTTCAAATCCTTTCAAATCTTTCAAATCTTAACTAGTTCAGCATACTTTCAGCTAGAGACACCATTCAAATTTTAAAATGTTCATAAGACATTCAGCTATTACCAATTTTTTCATCTTTTAAAAATATTCAGCCAATTTTGAAATATGACAGTTTCAAAAATATGAAAATTAAGTTCTCCAAATCCTTATCTTCAAATGCTTTCAAATCCTTCAAAATCTTCAAATCTATTCAAATCGTAACTGCTTCAGCATACTTTAACCTAGAGACACCATTCAAATTTTAAAATGTTCATAAGACATTCAGCTGTTACCAATTGTTTCATCTTTTATAAATATTAAGCCAATTTTGAAATATGACAGTTTAAAAAATAGGAAAATGAAGCTCCTTCTTGGATTTTAGAGTGAGACATTCAGCAGTGCTGATAAGTTTCAACTTTTCAAACAAATTACTATAACTTTCATACAGTTTAACTGAGAGAAACGAATTATACCTTAAAATGTAGGAAAACTTGTCCTCTTTCAGCCAATGTAACTCTTAAAGAGCTCACATGGACAGATTTTGAACTATGAGCCTTTAAGCTTGAAGAACTTGTCAAATTCTGAGGAAATCTGCCCTTTTTGAATCAGCTTCAAGTGTTTCAAACTGCTTGGATTTAAATATAGTTGACTCCACAGATGTAAAACTACTTTGCTAAGTTCCTCTAAGCCTTCTGCTTCTAATGGTGTTAAAATTATTTTTGTAGCTGCTCAACTTTTCTCACAAGACGTGTTAGAAGACAGTGCGTCTCAGATTTGTCCCGCGGCTGCAGCAGCTAGCTCTGTGTCTATCTGTGTAGTCTTTAAGTAGGTCAAATGCACTTCCGGTGTAACACAACGTAATGGCTTAATGGTAATTCTAACAGCCTTTGGTGCAGGTGGCATGGGTTCAATCCCCATCATGTCAGACCACAGTTTTAATTTATTTATTTTTTAGAACTATTTAAGCATACTTTCAGCCATTTCAATTGTTTCTAGCTTAATTTTATCTTCAAATCCTTTGAAATCCTTGAAATTCTTGAAATCCTTGAAATCCTTTCAAATCCTTTCAAATCTTAACTACTTCAGCATACTTTAAGCTATTTCAACAAATTTGGTATCAAAATGTTCAGCTCTTTCAGCTCTTGATGGGAATGTATTTTTGGTGTTTGTAACTTTTCAACTTTTTAAGATATTAAGCTTTTTGTTAAACTTTTTTCCCATTGAAACTAATGTTAAATTTTCAAATCTTTTCAAATCCTTTCAAATCCTTTCAAATCTTTCAAATCTTTCAAATCTTAACTAGTTCAGCATACTTTCAGCTAGAGACATCATTCAAATTTTAAAATGTTCATAAGAAATTCAGCTATTACCAATTGTTTCATATTTTAAAAATATTCAGCCAATTTTGAAATATGACAGTTTCAAAAATATGAAAATTAAGTTCTTCAAATCCTTATCTTCAAATCCTTTCAAATCCTTCCAATCCTTTCAAATCGTAACTGCTTCAGCATACTTTCACCTAGAGACACCATTCACATTTTAAAATGTATAATAAGACATTCAGCTGTTACCAATTGTTTCATCTTTTAAAAATATTCAGCCAATTTTGAAATATGACAGTTTAAAAATATGAAAATGAAGTTCCTTCTTGGATTTTAGAGTGAGACATTCAGCAGTGCTGATAAGTTTCTACTTTTCAAAAAAAATATTATAACTTTCATACAGTTTAACTGGGAGAAACCAATTATACCTTAAAATGTAGGTAAACTTGTCCTCTTTCAGCCAATGTAATTCCTAAAGAGCTCACATGGACAGATTTTGAACTATGAGCCTTTAAGCTTGAACAAATTCTCAAAATCTGACGAAATCTGCCATTTTTGAATCAGCTTCAAGTGTTTCAAACTTCTCCGATTTAAATATAGTTGACTCCACAGATGTAAAAGTACTTTGCTAAGTTCCTCTAAGCCTTCTGCTTCTAATGGTGTTAAAATTATTTTTCTAGCTGCTCAACTTTTCTGACAAAACGTATTTGAAGTCAGTGTTCGGCATCATTTCTCTCCCGCGATCGGTGGGCGGCCGTCTCATCTTTCCATATATGTTGTGTGTGTTGAAACTGCTTCGATTTAAATATATTTAACTCCACAGATGTAAAACTACTTTGCTAAGTTCCTCTAAGCCTTCTGCTTCTAATAGTATTAAAATAATCTTTGTAGCTGTTCTACTTTTGTCACAAGACGTGTTAGAAGACAGTCTGCGCCTCAGATTTGTTCCGCGGCTGCAGCAGCTTTGCACTGTGTCTGTCTGTGTAGTCTTTAAATAGGTCATATGCACCATGGGTATGTCAGAATAAAATGGTGTAATGTTAACAATAATGCTATTTTGTGCGAGTGATACGGGTTCAATCCCTAGTATGTCAGATCAATTTTTTTTTTTTTTAATTATAACTATTTAAGCATACTTTCAGCCATTTCAACTGTTTCTAGCTTAATTTTATCTTTTCTAAACATTTGCGTCGTATAGTCATCACTTCTTGGACCTTCCCGAATGCCCTGTGAACGCATCTGATTTTTATTCTTGTTCTCCCTGAAGGTAAGACGCTCCCCACCCCGTCTGGCGTCAATTTTATAAACTATGAAAGTTTAGCTGTTTACATAAATTACATAAGTTGTATTTAACTGTAACTGAATGAAAATAAAATGTAGTGTCAGTGTAAAAACATTCAATCCACAGAATGTTACAATAGAGTACAACAGGTACAATTACTTCAGGTTGGATATGTAACAATGTTTAAACTGATAGGAGTTGTCAGAATATGATTCTTTCTAAATTATTTTTGAAGGTGAACATTCAAATATAAATAACTGTAACATGATTTCATTAAAAGAAACATCTACATTTTGTATTTGGAATACTCGTCATTGGAAAGAAATGTCTGAGTGCCCCTGAACGTCTCTGAACATTATACGGCTCATTGGATAGCCCATCGGCCCACTCTTCTTCGTTTGCAAAGGTAAGTGTGACGCTGTCTGACTGTCTTTCCCAAATGAGGAATTTATGAACTGTAAAACACTTTTGCTGTTTAAATCAGGGACATAAGTGGTTTTTAACAGCAACTGAATGAAAATAAAGCAAAAAACAGCTAAATATCTTGTTCTGTGAGCCACATAACATTTTGGCTAGCTACGGTTAGCGCCGTTAGCATTAGCATCAATGCTAACGTTCAACGGTGGCTCGGATAAGTCTGAGAGGTCTTAACAAGCATTATGATTTGAAACTATCTAAATGGTCTCTCCTTAGTTTAATCAACAGTGTATGGCAATGTTCAGGTTACTAAAGGAATAATGAATAATGTTAGAGCTAATGTCTGTTTCTGAGTGTTGACCGTGTGTGCCGAGCTGAGTCTCTCAGCTGGAGGTGTGTTCAGTAGAATTGAGGTCTGTGTAGTGCTGGGCGGTATACCGGTTCACACCGAATACCGGTTTATAATTTTGTTATGATATGAATTTTTAATATACCGCCATGCCGGTGTATTTGATTACATAACGGGGAACGCTGCCTCTCGCGACATTGTTTGAGACGGACCCTTTTCAGTGTTGCGCTTCTAAACACGCATGTTTACTGTCTATGGGTGCAGGTGGTAATAAGCACTTGCTACTTTAAGGTGAAGGTGGATAGGATAGACATGGAAAGTTCCGAAATCTAAGCTGCAGAACTAGTAGAACATGCTGACAAACTTGTGCCAAAAAAAGGAGCCGTGTCTGTAGTCTGGAAGTTTTTTGGTTTAAAAAAATCCGACGTCGACCAAACAACCATTTTATGTAAACGTTGTCGGGCTTCAGTTGTCGCTGGAGGTGGCAACACGAGCAATTTGCTCCATCACCTTAGCATGTCTTAGAATATCCAGAATGCATGAAGTTAAGGTCAGCACCCGCCACATCAGCAGGTAACACGGGGAAAGCAAAAGAAAAGTCGGGCCAAATGTCACTTCAAGACGCGTTTGCTAGAGCTAGGACGTGAATCTACCTCATTTATTTGAATGCGAATACCTCATATTGATGCAAAAATATAATTATTGCAAGTTGCACTACTTTTTTGTAATTATTTTCATAAAAGATGTTTGAAATTTGCACAGTGAAAGTTCTGTATTTTGACTGCAATTGTGTTTGCGTTCCGATTCCTCACTTCATTACAATCATGAGTAGCACTTCTCATGTTTTTGTCAGTTGGAACTGTCAGTTTTTGTCAGTTGGAGCTGTCAGTTTCTGTCAGTTAATAAACGCGACTCACAGAGTCTTAATGTGAGAAGTTTTCGGCTCATCTTTTTGCCTAAAGGCAACTTCCACAACATGATAGTAAATCTATTTAAAAGCCTGAATGTAAATGATCAGAGAGACAGACACAGCTGATAATGAGCAGTATTCTCCCTCTGTGTTCAGTGGTTCAGGTTGATTCAGTGTTTCCACTCGGATAACTAACAGACTGTGTCTTTCCTCAGACTGAGAGAGAACATTGATCCTTGCTTTGGCTGGTAAGTACAGAGTTATTGTAAAGTTAAACAGGCTGTAGATCACAACAGCTGACTGAGTTAATATGTTCTGTATTTAAAGATAATTGAACTCTGATCAGATGAACTTTATTTGGGATACATCAGAGTTTGTGAGTGAATTTCCTCCTGAACACAGACGTATTCTGTCCACACTTACTGAAGCTTTTAGGAAACATCTTCACTTTGTTGGTAGATTTTCTGACACCACTGTTGAATTCAGATACTGTCACCTGGAAATACTGAATGAATGTGTGGACTGGTGATGAATATGCTGTGTGCATTAATGTATGTTTTACTGACAGTTTTAGTCCAAACCTTCCATTCAGACTGAAATATCTCAAGTGTTTCCAGTTAAAGCGAGTCTCCCATGTCAGCAGAAAGTATTTCCTTATTTCTGTAAAATCCCCATTTTACTGTCCTGTTCCTGTGGGCAGTGTCACTCAGTGGGTCCACATGATGAGAGGAACTCTATTACAGCTATAGTTGGGTTCTGCTCCTTATTTGGGCGAGGCTAATTCTCCTTGGATATCTGGCGGTGAATGAATGGGATCAGAGGCACAAAGCGTGTCATACCCCAGTATGATAGGGGGCGCTGTACCCATTCCAGCTGTTGCTAACAGAGCCACTTCCTGTTGACCTCTGCACCACCAACAACAACAACAAACTCAGGCGTTGGAGAAAGATGGAGAACGCAGAGCCAGATGAAGCTACGTCCCTCTACATTTGGTCTGTGATGAGCTGCTTGTTGCACAAACTCGATGCCCAACGGAGCATTCTCCATCGCGTTGTTTGTTTCTTTCTGACGGCGACAGCAACAGGAATATCGTCTCCTTTGACTTCCGGGTCACGACCCCGGGAAACATCTGGAGCATGCGCAGAACGCAAAGTCTGATTCACCACGAGCTTCAGCGTCTACAAGCAGGTTTAGAGTGACTTTCAACCCAGTTATCTCGGGGTCTGAATCCCATCCGATCCAGTTCTTAGTCAGACTAAGGTGTCTACATGCACTGAATAACTCAGTCTGATTGTAATTTAGCCAATAATCCGATCCAGTTCTTAGTCAGATTAAGGTGTCTACATGCACTTAATAACTCAGTCTGATTGTGATTTAGCCAATAATCCGATCCTTTCAGGGCCATGTGACCCCACTGAGTGATTGACAGATAAAGCAGCCAATAGCAGCAGCTCAGCACATGACATTCACTGCAGGGCAGCTGGCAGAAGATGAGACTCTGTGCTGCTTCTAACTTTGTCTCATCAGTTATTTTCTGTGGAAATAAAGCTGAAATGGCAGCACAGCTGAGCTCTCTACATGGTCTGAGTGTGAAAAGCCCACAACAACCGCAGCTCCATGTCCCAGTGACACACAGTCAAAGTTGCAGTGTCATTACCTGGTGTTTTATTTAGCTGCTGTGTCCTCAGCTGGAGGAATTTAACTGACTACTCTCTTTTCCTCCTTTCTTTAGACTAACTGAACTCTGAGCCCTGCTCCTGCTCTGACTGGTGAGGACCAACATTTACTCCCTTGATGGTTGTGTTCCTGCTACCTGCTCTGTGTCATATGAAGTGGAGCTTCCTGTCAGGGCCCAGCAGACCTTTTCCCTCTCAAACTGCATGAATGAAGTGAAACATTGATCATTAATCAGAGAACACATTTATTGCTCATGCATACACACAAAATGTGTCCTCTGCTTTTAACCCATCCAGGCTGGCACCTGTTGACACGCACATGCACATGCACAGGGTCACACACTCAGAGAGACAGATGCCAACCTGGAGCGGTGGGCAGCCAATCACAGGGCCCACAGCTGATGTGTTACTGCTCTGTTTTCCATCTGATCCTCAAAGCTTTGGATAGTTTCCATGTTTCTGATCATGAACACATTCAGCCACTCTGAGCTGATCATCAACCAACAACGTTTAACTACTTCAAGTCCACAAAAGTCTGGCCCAAAGCTCATCCTGTAGAGAGGAGAGCAGAAGCAATCAGCTGTGAGATCAGATGGTGTGTGTGTTTAGAGTCTTCTGATCTGATACTAACACAGTGTTTCTCTTCTCAGACCCAGAGACCACCGGACCAGAACTCCTGCTTAGCTGGTGAGCAGATTTCCAGTCAGTGAGCTTCAGTCCATCCCATCACTGAGAGCAGGAGTGTTTCACATGTTCACCACAGAGTTTCTGTGGAGTTCACACATGAGTCTAAATGTAGTAAAAACAGACTGACTGAAGTCATGTTAGAGCACTGTGAGCTGAGCTGTTCTGCCTGTAAAGTGGATCAGAACAGGTCCCAGCAGCAGAAAGCTGACAGTGTTAGTGGAACATCACTAAAGGCAGAAATCAGTGTGTACTGATGTCATTCTGACATCAATCTGCTGCAGCTCCATCCTGGTTCATTCATCTATTCAATAAGTCCATCATCACATCAGTGAGCAGCTGCTTCACCGCTCCCTCTCAGACTATCTTCAGGGACTGAAAACATGAACCAGCAGAATAACAACCCAGGACTGGAGCTCTCATATGTCCTGTTGAGTCTTTTTGAGCTGCACTGTCAATCATATTACGCTCTGTGATCAACCAAGAACATTTTGAAAGGTCCAAAGTCCTCATTAAACAATAAACACCCTTCAGGTGTTTCCTGTGGAGAACATCTGGATTGTTCTGCTGGTCTGTCAGCATCCAGTTGGACTGTAATGTGAGCAGAACATGTTGTGTACTGATCTGCTTCATGTTGAACAAGTCAGTGGCTCTGACATTCTTCTAACCAAGTCCATGTTTCATGCTACCAGCTGTTTCCACACACATCTGGAAACTTCTGTAAATGTTTTGGACTAATAAGTTTTTATTAAAAAAAAGATAATAATCAGGTCATTTGAAGACATGAATCGCTGCACAGTTTAAGTAGCATTTCCACACATTTCACCTGTTTTTATCTTTGCTTCATCAAACTGTGTCTAACTGTTATCTCTTTGTGTCTCCCAGGTGTCCTGCTGTCCACACCATCTCCTTCTCCACTATCATATTGGCTGCTCTATCTCTCCTGTCCCATCTCCAAGCTCTATCTAATTTGAGAACTCTTTCTTGTATCCATCTTTCCCCGCTCTATCTAATTTGAGAATTCTATCTTGTATCCATCTTTCCCCGCTCTATCTGTTTTGAGAACCTTGAGAACTTGAGAACTTGAGAACTTTGAGAACCTGATTTTGAGAACCTGACTTTGAGAACCTGATTTTGAGAACCTGATTTTGAGAACCTGATTTTGAGAACCTGATTTTGAGAACTGAGGTTGATTGGAACCTTGTCTTGCTGTTTTGTGGATCTGAGACTCTACTCTCACTGCTCTGTCTTTCCTGTCTACCTCTCTCATACATAGGCTGATAAACTTTGAAATTGGAGAAAAATTGGCACATTTTCATTGACATTTGGCTAAAGTTTGAAATATTGTCATACAAACTTGATTCTTAAAGATAAATCTTGATCTTGACAGATTTCTAGATAAATCTAAGACCAAACAGTAACTTGTTTTGGAAAAACTATTTTGATACTAATTGATAATTATTGGCAAATTTTAGGGAGATCAATCAAGAGATTGTTGATCTTTGAATCTATAAATTCCAATTTGAAAACAGTGCTTCCATAAATTGAACAGTTAAGTTTTGTTATCGATATAAAGAAAGACATTTGATAAATTGAAAGAAAAGCACTGCATCTGTTCCTGTGCTGCTGGACTCGCTGCAGGTTAGTTCATAAGTGTTGGAATAAAACACATCTGTAAGGAGGACTGGAGTGTCTGCGTGCCGTCTGCTCTGACCTGACCAGAAGTGGAATCCAGCTACCAGAAGCATCCGTCATCCCGCTGCTGCTGCTGATCTGCATCACAACACTTCATATAGAAGAGATTTGAATTCAGCTTGGTCTCATTAAAACTGTCTGTGATTCAGAAGCTAAGAATAGTGAGAGTCTGTTGACAGATTGGGGCTGATTGAACTATTGATTATATCTTTAAAATTGTCCGTTCTGTAGCACACATTATTTTGAGGTGCATATACTGAAAACATTTTCATAGTTGATCTTTTCTGCTACATCTAAGTGTTACAACAGTAGTTTTTGCTAAATAATAGTTCTAATTTGGAAGAAAATACCCAAGGACCACTGAGCGTTATTCTAACCTGACATTTTAAAATCAGAAAGAACTGAGACTTATTTGGATACTTTCTTTTTCTATCAGAAAAGTACCGTAACGGAAGTTTTGGTCTGTTGGAATCTTCAGATATAACTAACTTCTCTGTGTCATAATAAACTTCTGTTTTTTCTATTTGACAAGAATTTTTCTGCTGTCAATCTTTCTAGACAGATAGCGTGTCGATCTGCTAACTGAAACCAGCATTGATAAATAGCACAGAGCTACATTTGAAATATTACAACCGAGTAGAAGCCCTGTGTGTTGGTGACATCAGTACAGACAAAGTAAGTTTGAGGTTCTGAAGCACAGCAACAATGCCGAGGAAAGGTATTCGTTCTCGGGCTCAGAAGCTGAGGTGGCAGAAGGAGAAAGAATCTCCGAGTGAACAAGCTGAAGGTATGGGCTCTCAGAGCAGCAACCTGGTGTCACACCAGCTTTCTTATGCTGAGGTTGTACAGAGAGGACGTCCCAGTGATGGTATGTGTGTTGGAGAGTCTTCTGATGGACAGCAGGTAGACAGCAGAGGTCAGAGTGCAGTTTCTGATGGGAACACCGGCATGAATGCTTTCCAGCAGGTAAAGCAGAGTGTACCTCAGGCATCTTATGCTGACATGGTGAAGAGAGGACGTGATGCAGCTGGAGCGTCTCAGCAGCACAGTGTGATTGTGGAACCTCAGCCGTCAGTGACACATGTCTGTGCCTCACGCAGTCAGGCCTCATTAAAATACGGGAAATACAGGAACAGTCAGTGTGTGGCCAACAGTTTGGTGTTTCTGTCCTTTCTTCATGAACATGAAGGAATTAGCAGAGCAGATCTGGACCTAGTCCTGGATAAAGGTGATGCTGTGTACAGACAGGCCAGAGAAAGGTTTCCTAACAGTGTCCATTTGGCATCGGATGAACTTCCAGATGAAGTTACTGCGCGCAGGTCAAAGTATCAGGTGGACCTGACTCAGCTGTCTGTGTATGGAACATTTGGAGGTGGAGAGAGGCTTCTCAGCCTTGAGCACGGACTGAGCTTTTTGTCATCAGATGTACAGTACGGGCTGCTGATCATGGCAGGGTTATGTGTCGCAGTTTTCAGATGCAGATCTGGTCTGTACGGATACTTTGACCCACACTCCAGGAACAAAGATGGACTGCCAATGTCCTCCAGGCGGTTGAGCTTTGGTACTGCTGTGATGCTGAAATTCCCACATCTGACTGACATGATTGACAGGATCAAGTTGTGCTACACAATGTTTGACATCCAGTCATCTTGTATGTATGAACTCAAGCCTCTGTCATTTCACTGTGTGAACACATCCAACCAGAGAAACGCTGTTTCAGACACAGACTGCAGACACACAGCTGTTGATGCACCTCCCCTGTTACAGGAAGCTGTCAATGAATCTGACCAGTCTCAGAACATTTCACCATCAACTGACACAAATGTTGAAGTGACAACGTTCCCATCACAGAATGAGCCAAACGTATCTGCCTCAGTGTTGCCCACTGTCCTTAATGATCTCTGTTGCAATGTTTTGCAGGAATTATCCACTGATATCACTTCTCCAGCATCTGGGAGACAACAACAGAACACAGTTCCTTGTGCCCAAATTGAACATGAACCATGTAGTGAAATCATTTGCCCTCCAAATGATGCTTCCCACAGTGGATCAAATATCTGTCACACTGATCCTCCAGATAATGTTTTGAAGGAAATCTCATGTAAACTGTCCAAACTTAGTAAACAGGGGAGGAGAAAAATGAAAAGGAGAATGATGGCAAGAAATACACCTCAGCAGAGAAAAGTGAATAAAAAAATGAGAGAAAGGGAAATGTATGCGTCTAATGAAATGCAGAGAGAAAATAAAAGATCCCGCATCAGAATGTCATATCAAAAGAATGCAGAATTCAGAGAGAAACAAAAGTTATACATCAGGAGATCTTACAGAGAAAAAGAAGGATTCAAAGAGAAACAGAAGGCATACATCAGGAGGTCTTACAGAGAAAAAGAAGGATTCAGAGAGAAACAGAAGGCATATATCAGGAGGTCTTATAGAGAAAACGGATTCAGAGAGAAACAGAAGGCATACATCAGGAGATCTTATAGAGAAAAGGAAGGCTTTTCACAAAGACAAAAGATGTACATAATAAACCGTTACAGACAGAGTGAAACCTTTCGACAGAGGCAGAGAAGTTATGTTACTCAACGTTATGCAAATGACAGAGTATTCAGAATCAGACACAGACAAGTGATGAAAAACCTCATGAGAAACAGATACAGGAACAGTCATTCATTCAGGATGATGCATAACATCAGATGTGCTGCGAGCATAAAGAGAAAATACAGACGAATGAACAGAAACACTCGGAGTGAAACAGAGACCAGAGAAACACAGAGTCTGCAACATGAGACAGTTGAGAACAGATTGATCAATGAAGCCATAGCTGTGTTCAAATCTAACATTAAGGCTGGTCCCACTTATGTCTGCACTGTGTGCCATAAGGCCTCGTTTCCCAACCAGGTACAAACCTGCACAAGGTCAAAGTATGACAAAAATCCTCACGTGGTTTCCCAATGTCTGACAGGAAAGTATGTTCACGTGTGTGATGAAGGCTGCAGAAATGTAGCCTGCACAGTTCCTGATGAGAGGAGGAAAGAGTGGATTTGTCACACCTGCCACGCTCATCTGAAAAAAGGATGCATGCCCAACCTCGCAGCAGCTAATAAACTGGAGTTGTCTGAAATTCCCAGCGAATTGTCAGATCTGAATATTCTGGAAAGACATTTGATCGCTAAATGTATTCCGTTTGCAAAGATCATTCCTCTTCCAAGAGGCAGACAAAGACTGATCAGGGGAAATGTTGTGTGTGTGCCATCTGAGGTCCAGGAAACAGTCAATGCATTACCCAGGCTGAGGAGCGAGTCTCAGGTGATGAGGGTGAAACTGAAAAGACGTTTGTCTTACAGAGGGCATCAGCTGTTTCAGACAGTAACCTGGTCTAAACTAGTGTCTGCATTAATGAAGCTGAAGCAGGTTCATCCAGAGTATCAGGACGTTACCATCAGAGATGAAGCCGAACTCTGTGACCCAACGCTTCCTGATGATGACGATGATGATGATGATGATGATGAGGATGATGATGTTAGGATGGGGGAGCAGGACTATGATGAAGCAGATCTGATGGAAATTGACATGTGTGAGAGAAATGCACTGTGTGAGGCAGAAAATGATCAGGACGGTGAATGTGAACAACCACAGCAGCAGAGAGATGATGGAGACGAAGGTGATCTGCCAAATGGAGGGTTTGCTTTAGAATCATGCCTTCAGCCTCTTGACATATCAGAAGAGATCCTCTGTTACAGTGATAGCACTTACTGTGTGGCTCCTGCACAAAGAAACAGTCCAGTTAGCTTCTTCAGGACTCCACATTTGGAATCAATGTCATTCCCTGTACAATTTCCCACGGGTGAGAACACACTGGACCAAATGAGACTCATTAAAGTCAGTCCAAGTGGATATTTCAAGTCACGGCTTTTTAATGTGGATGACCGTTTTGCCAGAGACCCAAACTACTTGTTCTTTGCACAGTTTGTGATAGAGATACACATCGCTAATAACAGCATGACGATACAGCTGAGAAAAGGGAAAACTAGGACCAGAGATGGACGCAGTATAACCTCAGGCATGTTACAAGACAAACGAGAGGTTGAGAGACTGGTGAGAAATAAAGATGCAGTCAGATTCATGCAGCCACTCAGAGGGACTCCAGTATACTGGGAGAGAACCACTAAAGATCTGTTTGCCATGATCAGACAGTTGGGAACTCCCACGTTCTTCTGCACATTTTCAGCTGCTGAATTCAGATGGCCTGAAGTGATTGAAGCAATAAAGAGACAGCAGGGTGAAGAGGTTGATTTTGAATCTCTGGACTGGACTGCAAAGTGTGAGATTCTGCGCTCCAACCCCGTCACCTGCATGCGTTTGTTTGATAAGCGTGTTGAGGCCCTGTTCAGAGATCTGCTGCTCTCAGATGCTCAGCCACTGGGGAAAGTGATCGACTTTTTCTACAGAGTTGAGTTTCAGCACAGAGGAAGCCCACATATTCATGCAATGCTTTGGGTTGATGGAGCACCTGAACTGGATGTTTGTGATGATCAGACTGTGTGTGATTTTGTAGACAGATACATCTCAGCACAACTACCTGACCCAGAAACACAACCTGAACTGTTCAAGAAAGTCTCTGAAGTTCAGAAGCACAGTAAGAACCACACGAGGAGTTGCTTCAAGAGTGTGAACTCTGGTTGTCGGTTTGGTTTTCCAAAGCCGCCCTGCACAAACACAATGATCACAAGACCTGATGAGGGTGAGAACACTGGAACGGCAAAGAGCAAACTCAGACCTCTGCTGCAGCTGCTGAATGAACCTGAAGCGGCTTCCTTGAGTCTAGAGCAGGTCCTCTCTCGATGCAACTTGACACTGGCCGAGTATGAAAGGTACCTTCAGAGCCTGAACAGAAAGACCGCAATCTACCTGAAGCGTGATCCCAAAGACTGCTGGATAAACGGGTACAACCCACATCTGCTTGAAGCCTGGGACAGTAACATCGATGTGTCCTTCATTCTGAATGCTTACTCGTGTATACAGTATCTGACTAAATACATCACAAAGAAGGAAAGTGGTCTGTCAGAGTACCTGAAAACTGTCATGGAGAATTCCAACATGGACAGAGTTAACGAGTGTGATGAGATGAGAGCTGTCATGCAGGCTTACTCCAAAAAGAGAGAGATCAGTGCTCAGGAGTGTGTGACTCGTGCGTGTGGAATAAAGATGAAGAAGTGCTCACGCAGTGTTGTGTTCATTCCCACTGATGACAACCCAGTGAAAATGAGTCGCCCCATGTCATTCTTGGAGGACACCCCGTCAGAGTCTTGTAATGTCTGGATGACGAGTTTGAGTGACAAATACAAAGCCAGACCCGAGACCCCAGAGTATGAGGAGATGTGCTTGGCTGATTTTGCTGCTAGCTGCAGGTTTGTCAGTGCAGACCACTCAAAGCGGGATGGTGTTTCACCACTTCTGAATGAGCTGGGATTTGTCCAAAGGCGGAAGAATGATAAGCCCTCTGTCATCAGATATTACCAATGTTCCAAGGAGAAACACCCCGAGCAGTTTTATGCCAGATTACTGAGACTGTACCTTCCTCACCGATCCGAGTATGAAATACGGAGTGCCGATCTTCCAACCTACGAGTCTTTTTACAACTCTGGCTGGGTCCAGCTGCCAGGCTCAAACCGTCCTGAGAGCGTGAAAAGCATTATAAAAACAAACAGAGACAAATATGAGAGAAACACTGAGGAGATTGAGAATGCACTTGTAGAGTTTGAGGAGAGCAGAGACCATGTGATGGATGAATGGTGTAATCTAGCTCCTGAATCTGAAGTTGTGAGGTTGCCCTGTGATGATGATCTGCAGCAAAGAGAGCCAGACGATGAGCAGGAAAATGTGCCCGACTATTGTCCAGAGTCTGCTGCTGTGACAGAAATGAGAGCCATTAGAGAACCCCCCGCTGTGGATCCAGCTGTGCTGCGGCAGATGTATCAGAACCTGAACCAGAAGCAGGCCTGTGTGTTCCATGCTATCAGAGACTGGTGTATTAAACTTGTGTGTGGCCTAAATCCAGAGCAGTTTTTCTTTTATGTCAACGGTGGTGCAGGAACAGGAAAGTCCCACCTGATAAAATGCATTTACTCAGAGGCATCTAAGATACTGAGCAAACTGCAGCTACATGCAGAGGAGTTTGACATATCAAACCCAACTGTTTTACTGTCTTCTTTCACTGGAACTGCAGCTTTCAACATCTGTGGCACAACACTGCACTCTCTGCTGAAGCTTCCACGCAGTCTGAAACCACCAATCCAAGGACTCGGTAACCAACTGGATGAACTCAGATCTGAACTTTTTAATGCTCAAATCCTCATTATCGATGAGATCTCCATGGTTTCAAAGCCTCTTTTTGCTTATGTGGACGCACGACTGAAACAGATCAAAGGCAATCAGAGAGCGTTTGGTGGAATGTCAGTTTTAGCTGTTGGGGATTTCTATCAGCTGCCGCCTGTGCGCCAGTCTAAACCTCTGTGTGTACACGACCCAGCAGATATTGACCTGTGGCAGGAACATTTTCAGATGATCACTCTGACTGAGATCATGAGACAGAAGGATGATGTTGCCTTTGCAGACGTGCTGAACAGGATTCGGGTGAAACCAAAGGCAGACGAGCTGTCTCAGGCTGACAGAGATTTGTTGTCACAGGCCATCACTGAACCAGCTCTTTGTCCCACTGAGGTTCTGCACATTTTCCCCACCAATAAGTTGGTTGATGAACACAACTCAGCAACACTGGCTTTGTTCCATTCCAACATTATCACGATCGACGCAGATGACTTCCAGAAAGATCCCCGAACAGGCAGAATGGCCCGTAAAGACACGCCATGTAAGGGAGGCCGAAATGAGTTAGCCGACACTCTGAAAGTTGCTGAAGGTGCTCGTGTCATGCTCACCAGAAACTTTGACATTCAGAACGGTCTGGTTAACGGTGCTTTTGCCACACTGATGTGCATAGTGACTTCTGAGGATGATCAGCACATCACTAAGCTGGGCCTGAGGATGGATAATCAGACAGGTGGGGCAAGAATCCAGAGTGGAGCTCCAGAATCCGCCAATCTGGTTTACATCGAGAGAGCAGAGGAGAAGCTGAAACAGAACGGAGTGGTACGTAGACAGTTTCCTGTGAGGCTGGCGTTCTCTTGCACTGTCCATAAAACCCAGGGCCTCACAACACATGCAGCTGTGGTGTCCCTGCAGAAAGTCTTTGAAGCAGGTATGGCTTATGTAGCTCTCAGCAGGGTGACGTCTCTCAGTGGGCTGTATTTACTGGATTTGGATGAGAAGAAAATATACGCCAATACTGAAGTGACCGCAGCGCTCCAGACCATGAGACAAGCCGATGTGGATCACATGATGCCTCTTCTTCAGGTGAGAGCAACAGTAAACAGGCCCGACACTCTGACTCTTGTTCACCACAACACAGAGGGACTGCCATCTCACATCGGTGACATCAGGAGACATCATGAGCTGTGCCTGGCAGATGTCCTGTGTCTGACAGAAACTCACCTGCAGGGCTCCTTTGTCGCAGACAGTCTGCATCTGGACGGCTACAACATGTTCAAGCGCAACAGACACACGTCCTACACTCAGTATCCTCAGATGGCCAGCAGAGCAGGTGGCGGGGTTGCTGTCTATGTGAGAAACCACATTCAGGTGCGTGAGAGACAGTATTTGCATAATGTGACTGATCTGGAGTTTGTGGCTTTGAAGGTTGAGGCTCCAGTCTGTGCAGTGATTGCAGCTGTGTACAGACCTCCTGACTACAGTCTGAGACCGTTCCTGGAGAACCTGGGAAGCCTTTTGGATGCACTAGAGGTATTGGACTGTCACCCTATTATTGTGTGTGGAGACTTCAATGAGAATCAGCTACTCAGGTCAACAAAGCCAATTCTAGATCTGTTTCAGTCTAAGGGATATGTTCAGCTGATCACCTCTGCCACCACAGACAAGAACACACTGCTTGACCTTATTTTCATTTCCCAGCCACAGCGATGTCTCCACTCAGGTGTCATGAGAACCTATTACAGCTATCACAACCCAGTGTTCTGTGTCCTGTCCACCAGGGAACCATGAAGTGGTCGGTGAGTCTTCAAGTTCAAGGTTTGGTTTGTGCCTGTTACACTATTTCTGTATTGTAAGATTTGGTATGGTCACAAACGGTATGTTTAATAATGTCACGGTAAGATGTAATATGGTAGGTTTCAATGTGGTAAGATTTGGTATGGTCACTAACGGTATGTTTAATAATGTCACGGTAAGATGTACTATGGTAGGTTTCAATGTGGTAAGATTTGGTATGGTCACTAACGGTATGTTTAATAATGTCACGGTAAGATGTAATATGGTAGGTTTCAATGTGGTAAGATTTGGTATGGTCACTAACGGTATGTTTAATAATGTCACGGTAAGATGTAATATGGTAGGTTTCAATGTGGTAAGATTTGGTATGGTCACTAACGGTATGTTTAATAATGTCACGGTAAGATGTACTATGGTAGGTTTCAATGTGGTAAGATTTGGTATGGTCACTAACGGTATGTTTAATAATGTCACGGTAAGATGTACTATGGTAGGTTTCAATGTGGTAAGATTTGGTATGGTCACTAACGGTATGTTGAATAATGTCACGGTAAGATGTAATATGGTAGGTTTCAATGTGGTAAGATTTGGTATGGTCACTAACGGTATGTTGAATAATGTCACGGTAAGATGTACTATGGTAGGTTTCAATGTGGTAAGATTTGGTATTGTCACTAACGGTATGTTTAATAATGTCACGGTAAGATGTAATATGGTAGGTTTCAATGTGGTAAGATTTGGTATTATGGGTCATAATTATTTATAAAGACAAGGATTTTCTAGGTATTGAACACGTTGTGGTCTGTGCATTTATCTGGGTGGGTTGGGTCAGGATTGATAAATGCACAGGCCACAACTGTCTGAGCAGCTCTATAAAAGCTGCTACATTTACCACAACATAGATGCAACATCAGAAAGCATGAGCTACACCTAGAACTCGTGCTTTCTGATGTACCAATAACATATACCAGCTGATACCCCACTGGGGTGGGGGGAAAGGTGGGTTGGGGGTGGGGTGGGCGGTTAAAGAATTGTAACTCTACTACACCTAAAACTGTTTAGATGTTCAGATCTGTTTCCTCGAGACAGGAGACTTGTTCTCCTGTATCCTCCATGACAACATCCTCCAGCACAACAACACACACTTCTACATCATCCTGATGAACTGTCAGCCTAAACCAGAGCCATCACAGAGAAATCTGCACCCTGCCATCCCAGTCTTTCTGCAAAGCAGAGGACAAAATGGCCCCTGTTAACCCTCACCTGACCACCTGGCTGACCCTGAGAAAATCCACCCACCATGATGCCCCAGACCACCAGCAACAGGGAACTGCTGCCTCATACAGAGACATGTCTTCCTCCTGCCAGTGACCAGGGTTCTTCTCAGCTGACAGAAGGTAGAGTGGAGATCTTCTCTTTGGAAAGACAAACATTCACTTCATTCCTCTGAGTATGCTGTGTTTATTCATCTGTTGATATCATTCTTATGAATCCATTGTTTCATATTACAGATCCCAGTATCTAACTCACTGTTCCATTGTTTTTCTGTAGGCCTTCCTCTCCTGTGAATCCTTCATAGCTGAGACCCTCACAGCTGAGACCCTCACAGCTAAGCAGAAAGTTATCATCAACACTTGTGAAACATCCACATGTTAAAGCTCACTGACAGGAGATGTTTTGTGCTCTGCAGCACTGTTCCAGGTATATGCTTATCATGCATCATGTGACCGTTCTACTTGTGTTTTTCAAATCAAATCAATCAAATATACTTTAAAGACTAAAGTTCATGACAATATTTTTGTCTGCTGTTGTGTCCTCAGGTTCAGTTCCATCTTCATGCCTGCATGTCATCATCTTCCTTCCTAAAAATACTTCTGTTTCCTCTGGAAGGACTGCACCCATCTCTCCAGTGTTGCAGCGGACACTGAGCAGGTACATGGAAGCAGCAGCTCAGTAGCCAGTGAAAATGAAGAAGGGCACATGGTGACAACACTTTCCATCTTCACATTGACTCTGTGCTCCTCTGACTCTTTAGTTTGCACCATCAGCTTCAACAAACAGCAACCGCATCAAACTGAACTGTGGACAAAATGGAGGACTCTGAGGAACACCGCTCATTTGATCCTGTCCATCTGTGGAAATGTGAACGTTCCTTTCATGTTTCAGAACAATGCATCAGTGTTTTTCTCCATCATGTTTCCTCATGTCTGTCACTGTTCAGCAGAAACTTTGACTACTTCAGATGTCACGTGCAAATGTGCTCATGAGCACCAGAGAACTGATTTAGTCGTACTCATAGCAGGAATAAGACAGGACTCCCACACAGGCTGTGCTGAGTCATTATGGAGAGCATTCCTGATATTTGGGAATGCTCTCCATGATGTCCACCTGATCAACTTTCCACCATGTGGAAACCAATAATAGCAGAACAGTTGATAGAAAATTATATTTGGCCATTTTAAAGACCCAAAAAATTGCAAATAGATGAAATGACAAACTTTTTAAATGAACACACAATTGAGTAAATCCTGTCTTAGTGCGGGGTATCAGCTGGTATTTTGGTTTTGGGAAATATTTTTTGTTACAATAGATATTCATATTAGTAGTTTTTTAAGTTTTCTTTTCTGTAAAAATATTAACATAAGATATTTGTCTGACAATATTACTGTTTGAACATAAAATCACTTTGAATTTTCTTTGCGATCTATCTATCTATCTATCTATCTATCTATCTATCTATCTATCTATCTATCTATCTATCTATCTATCTATCTATCTATCTATCTATCTATCTATCTATCTATCTACTGATAACTGACATTATTTGCAATCCATAATACTTAGAAATGAAAACATGCTTTTGTAATTTAAGTGTTCTTGAGGTTTTGTAATTATGTAGGCTACATATTAACATATCAATGAACAAATCTGTTGTATTCTATTTAAATGTTTGCTATGCATTGAAAAACAAGTACTGTGTCGCCTTCATAAACACTGAACAATCATTAATCTTACTGGACTTGTAATCATTACACTTTCGTCTTTTAAATGTCATTTCAACTTCAAACTCCTGTTTCTTCTCAGCCTATTTTTGCTTCCATAGCTCCTTCAGCTTTTAGCTTATTTTAGCTTCTTCAGCTCTTTTAGCTTCTTTTAGCTTCTTTAGCTTATTCAGCTGTTATAGCTTCTTCAGCTGTTTTAGCTTCTTTTAGCTTCTTTAGCTCCTTTAGCCTTTAGCTTCTTCAGCTCCTTCAGCTTTAGCTTCTTCAGCTCCTTCAGCTTTAGCTTCTTCAGCTCCTTTAGCTTTAGCTTCTTAAGCTACTTCAGCTTTAGCTTCTTCAGTTGTTTTAGTTTTTTTTTTAGCTTCTTAAGATTTTTTAGCATGGTTGTTCAGCTCTTGCATTCTCACAGCTGTTTCGCAGGAACAGCTCTTTCTAGTTATTGTGAGAATGCATAAAGCATTCTCACTATTAAGTTTCTGTTTCCCTTTATTATTATTATTATTATTCCGCCGTTTTTTGGCATTCAACTACTTCAGCATACTTTGAGCTATTTCAACAAATTTGGTATCAAAATGTTCAGCTCATTCAGCTCTTGATGGGAATGTATTTTTGGTGTTTGTAACTTTTCAACTTTTTAAGATATTAAGCTTTTTGTTCAACTTTTTTCCCATTGAAACTAATGTTAAATTTTCAAATCTCTTCAAATCCTTTCAAATCCTTTCAAATCTTTCAAATCTTAACTAGTTCAGCATACTTTCAGCTAGAGACACCATTCAAATTTTAAAATGTTCATAAGACATTCAGCTATTACCAATTGTTTCATCTTTTAAAAATATTCAGCCAATTTTGAAATATGACAGTTTCAAAAATATGAAAATTAAGTTCTCCAAATCCTTATCTTCAAATGCTTTCAAATCCTTCAAAATCTTCAAATCTATTCAAATCGTAACTGCTTCAGCATACTTTAACCTAGAGACACCATTCAAATTTTAAAATGTTCATAAGACATTCAGCTGTTACCAATTGTTTCATCTTTTAAAAATATTCAGCCAATTTTGAAATATGACAGTTTAAAAAATAGGAAAATGAAGCTCCTTCTTGGATTTTAGAGTGAGACATTCAGCAGTGCTGATAAGTTTCAACTTTTCAAACAAATTACTATAACTTTCATACAGTTTAACTGAGAGAAACAAATTATACCTTAAAATGTAGGAAAACTTGTCCTCTTTCAGCCAATGTAACTCTTAAAGAGCTCACATGGACAGATTTTGAACTATGAGCCTTTAAGCTTGAAGAACTTGTCAAATTTTGAGGAAATCTGCCATTTTTGAATCAGCTTCAAGTGTTTCAAACTGCTTGGATTTAAATATAGTTGACTCCACAGATGTAAAACTACTTTGCTAAGTTCCTCTAAGCCTTCTGCTTCTAATGGTGTTAAAATTATTTTTCTAGCTGCTCAACTTTTCTCACAAGATGTATTTGAAGTCAGTGTTCGGTGTCATTTCTCTCCCGCGATCGGCGGGCGGCCGTCTCATCTCTCCATATATGTTGTGTGTGTTCAACCTGCTTCGATTTAAATATAGTTGACTCCACAGATGTAAAACTACTTTGCTAAGTTCCTCTAAGCCTTCTGCTTCTAACGGTGTTAAAATTATCTTTCTAGCTATTCAACTTTTCTCACAAAACGTGTTTGAAGACAGTCAGATTTGTCCCGCGGCTGCAGCAGCTAGCTCTGTGTCTGTCTGTGTAGTCTTTAAGTAGGTCAAATGCACTTCCGGTGTAACACAACGAAATGGCTTAATGGTAACCCTACCAGCCTTTCGTGCAGGTGGCCCGGGTTCAATCCCCAGGATGTCAGCTCAAAATTAAAAAAAAAAGTTTTTTTGTAACTATTTAAGCATACTTTCAGCCATTTCAACTCTTTCTAGCTCGAAATCATTACACTTTCATCTTTTAAATGTCATTTCAACTTCAAACTCCTGTTTCTTCTCAGCTTTTTTTAGCTTCCATAGCTCTTTCAGCTTTTAGCTTCTTTTAGCTTCTTTAGCTGTTTTAGCCTTTTTTAGCTTCTTTAGCTAACTTCTAACTCTAACTCTTTTGCTCCTTCAGCTGCTTGCTTCTTCAGCTCCTTTAGCCTTAGCTTCTTCAGCTGTTTTAGCTTTAGCTCCTTCAGCTGTTAGCTTCTTCAGCTGTTTTAGCTTTAGCTCCTTCAGCTGTTAGCTTCTTCAGCTGTTTTAGCTTATTTTAGCTTCTTCAGATTTTAGTTTCTTTTAGCTTCTTTAGCTCCTTTAGCTCTTAGCTTCTTCAGCTCCTTCAGCTTTAGCTTCTTCAGCTCCTTTAGCTTTAGCTTCTTCAGCTCCTTTAGCTTTAGCTTCTTCAGCTACTTCAGCTTTAGCTTCTTCAGCTGTTTTAGCTTTTTTTTAGCTTCTTAAGATATTTTAGCATGGTAATTCAGCTCATGCATTCTCACAGCTGTTTCGCAGGAACAGCTCTTTCTAGTTATTATTATTATTCTTCCGCCGTTTTTTGGCATTCAACTACTTCAGCATACTTTGAGCTATTTCAACAAATTTGGTATCAAAATGTTCAGCTCATTCAGCTCTTGATGGGAATGTATTTTTGGTGTTTGTAACTTTTCAACTTTTTAAGATATTAAGCTTTTTGTTCAACTTTTTTCCCATTGAAACTAATGTTAAATTTTCAAATCTCTTCAAATCCTTTCAAATCCTTTCAAATCCTTTCAAATCTTTCAAATCTTAACTAGTTCAGCATACTTTCAGCTAGAGACACCATTCAAATTTTAAAATGTTCATAAGACATTCAGCTATTACCAATTGTTTCATCTTTTAAAAATATTCAGCCAATTTTGAAATATGACAGTTTCAAAAATATGAAAATTAAGTTCTCCAAATCCTTATCTTCAAATGCTTTCAAATCCTTCAAAATCTTCAAATCTATTCAAATCGTAACTGCTTCAGCATACTTTAACCTAGAGACACCATTCAAATTTTAAAATGTTCATAAGACATTCAGCTGTTACCAATTGTTTCATCTTTTAAAAATATTCAGCCAATTTTGAAATATGACAGTTTAAAAAATAGGAAAATGAAGCTCCTTCTTGGATTTTAGAGTGAGACATTCAGCAGTGCTGATAAGTTTCAACTTTTCAAACAAATTACTATAACTTTCATACAGTTTAACTGAGAGAAACAAATTATACCTTAAAATGTAGGAAAACTTGTCCTCTTTCAGCCAATGTAACTCTTAAAGAGCTCACATGGACAGATTTTGAACTATGAGCCTTTAAGCTTGAACAACTTGTCAAATTTTGAGGAAATCTGCCATTTTTGAATCAGCTTCAAGTTTTTCAAACTGCTTGGATTTAAATATAGTTGACTCCACAGATGTAAAACTACTTTGCTAAGTTCCTCTAAGCCTTCTGCTTCTAATGGTGTTAAAATTATTTTTCTAGCTGCTCAACTTTTCTCACAAGATGTATTTGAAGTCAGTGTTCGGTGTCATTTCTGTCCTGCGATCGGCGGGCGGCCGTCTCATCTCTCCATATATGTTGTGTGTGTTCAACCTGCTTCGATTTAAATATAGTTGACTCCACAGATGTAAAACTACTTTGCTAAGTTCCTCTAAGCCTTCTGCTTCTAACGGTGTTAAAATTATCTTTCTAGCTATTCAACTTTTCTCACAAAACGTGTTTGAAGACAGTCAGATTTGCCCGCGGCTGCAGCAGCTAGCTCTGTGTCTGTCTGTGTAGTCTTTAACTAGGTCAAATGCACTTCCGGTCTAACATAATGAGATGGCTTAATGGTAACACTACCAGCCTTTCGTGCAGGTGGCTCGGGTTCAATCCCCATCATGTCAGACCACACTTTATAATTTTTTTATTTTATAATTATTTAAGCATACTTTCAGCATTTTCAACTGTTTCTAGCTTAATTTTATCTTCAAATTCTTCAGATCATTTCAAATCCTTCAAATCTTAAATACTTTTGCATACTTTCAGCTAGAGACACCATTCAAATTTTAAAATCTTCAAATCTTTTAGCTTTTTAAGATTTTTCTTTATTAAGGTAATTCAGCTCATGCATTCTCACAGCTGTTTCGCAGGAACAGCTCTTTCTAGTTATTATTATTATTCCGCCGTTTTTCGGCATTCAACTACTTCAGCATACTTTGAGCTATTTCAACAAATTTGGTATCAAAATGTTCAGCTCATTCAGCTCTTGATGGGAATGTATTTTTGGTGTTTGTAACTTTTCAACTTTTTAAGATATTAAGCTTTTTGTTCAACTTTTTTCCCATTGAAACTAATGTTAAATTTTCAAATCTCTTCAAATCCTTTCAAATCCTTTCAAATCTTTCAAATCTTAACTAGTTCAGCATACTTTCAGCTAGAGACACCATTCAAATTTTAAAATGTTCATAAGACATTCAGCTATTACCAATTGTTTCATCTTTTCAAAATATTCAGCCAATTTTGAAATATGACAGTTTCAAAAATATGAAAATTAAGTTCTCCAAATCCTTATCTTCAAATGCTTTCAAATCCTTCAAAATCTTCAAATCTATTCAAATCGTAACTGCTTCAGCATACTTTAACCTAGAGACACCATTCAAATTTTAAAATGTTCATAAGACATTCAGCTGTTACCAATTGTTTCATCTTTTAAAAATATTCAGCCAATTTTGAAATATGACAGTTTAAAAAATAGGAAAATGAAGCTCCTTCTTGGATTTTAGAGTGAGACATTCAGCAGTGTTGATAAGTTTCAACTTTTCAAACAAATTACTATAACTTTCATACAGTTTAACTGAGAGAAACAAATTATACCTTAAAATGTAGGAAAATTTGTCTTCTTTCAGCCAATGTAACTCTTAAAGAGCTCACATGGACAGATTTTGAACTATGAGCCTTTAAGCTTGAACAACTTGTCAAATTTTGAGGAAATCTGCCATTTTTGAATCAGCTTCAAGTGTTTCAAACTGCTTGGATTTAAATATAGTTGACTCCACAGATGTAAAAGTACTTTGCTAAGTTCCTCTAAGCCTTCTGCTTCTAATGGTGTTAAAATTATCTGTCTAGCTGCTCAACTTTTGTCACAAGACGCGATAGAAGACAGTCTGCGCCTCAGACTTGTCCCGCGGCTGCAGCAGCTAGCTCTGTGTCTGTCTGTGTAGTCTTTAAGTAGGTCAAATGCACTACTGGTTTAATAGAACGAAATGGCTTAATGGTAACACTGCCAGCCTTTCGTGCAGGTGGCCTGGGTTCAATCCCCATCATGTCTGCTCACACTTTATCATTTTTTTATTTTATAATTATTTAAGCATACTTTCAGCATTTTCAACTGTTTATAGCTTAATTTTATCTTCAAATCCTTCAGATAATTTCAATCCTTTCAAATCCTTAAAATTCTTCAGATCATTTCAATCCTTTCAAATCCTTCAAATCTTAACTACTTTTGCATACTTTCAGCATTTTCAACTGTTTATAGCTTAATTTTATCTTCAAATCCTTCAGATAATTTCAATCCTTTCAAATCCTTAAAATTCTTCAGATCATTTCAATCCTTTCAAATCTTTCAAATCTTAACTAGTTCAGCATACTTTCAGCTAGAGACACCATTCAAATTTTAAAATGTTCATAAGACATTCAGCTATTACCAATTGTTTCATCTTTTCAAAATATTCAGCCAATTTTGAAATATGACAGTTTCAAAAATATGAAAATTAAGTTCTCCAAATCCTTATCTTTAAATGCTTTCAAATCCTTCAAAATCTTCAAATCTATTCAAATCGTAACTGCTTCAGCATACTTTAACCTAGAGACACCATTCAAATTTTAAAATGTTCATAAGACATTCAGCTGTTACCAATTGTTTCATCTTTTAAAAATATTCAGCCAATTTTGAAATATGACAGTTTAAAAAATAGGAAAATGAAGCTCCTTCTTGGATTTTAGAGTGAGACATTCAGCAGTGCTGATAAGTTTCAACTTTTCAAACAAATTACTATAACTTTCATACAATTTAACTGAGAGAAACTAATTATACCTTAAAATGTAGGAAAACTTGTCCTCTTTCAGCCAATGTAACTCTTAAAGAGCTCACATGGACAGATTTTGAACTATGAGCCTTTAAGCTTGAACAACTTGTCAAATTTTGAGGAAATCTGCCATTTTTGAATCAGCTTCAAGTGTTTCAAACTGCTTGGATTTAAATATAGTTGACTCCACAGATGTAAAAGTACTTTGCTAAGTTCCTCTAAGCCTTCTGCTTCTAATGGTGTTCAAATTATTTTTCTAGCTGCTCAACTTTTCTCACAAGATGCGTTAGAAGACAGTCTGCGCCTCAGATTTGTCCCGCGGCTGCAGCAGCTAGCGCTGTGTCTATCTGTGTAGTCTTTAAGTAGGTCAAATGCACAATTTGAATAACACAATCAAATGGCTTAATGGTAACACTACCAGCCTTTCGTGCAGATGGTCCGTGTTCAATCCCCAACATGTCAGATCACACTTTTTAATTTCTTTTTTTTTATAATTATTAAAGCATACTTTCAGCCATTTCAACTGTTTCTAGCTTGAAATCATTACACTTTCGTCTTTTAAATGTCATTTCAACTTCAAACTCCTGTTTCTTCTCAGCCTTTTTTAGCTTCCATAGCTCTTTCAGCTTTTAGCTTCTTTTAGCTTCTTTAGCTGTTTTAGCTTTTTTTTAGCTTTTCCAGCTCCTTCAGCTTTTAGCTTATTTTAGCTTCTTTAACTAATTTAGCTTTAGCTTCTTAAGCTTCTTCAACTTTAGCTTCTTCAGCTGTTTTAGGTTTTTTTTAGCTTTTTTAGCTTCTATAGCTCTTTCAGCTTTTAGCTTCTTTTAGCCTCTTTAGCTACTGGGAATCATGGAATCATTCTACTCTTGTCTTTTAACATTCAAATTCCTTCAACTCTTCATACATATATATATAACATATACAAATATACATCTTATTTTTAACTTCAACTAAGACTTCTTCAGTTTTCAGCCATTTTAACTGTTATGCATTTTTTTCAATCAGCTTCAAATCCTTTCACTAATTTCTTTTTCAACTTCAACAAGTTCTCTTTATTCAACATATGTGTATTCAACATGTTCTCTGTATGTTCTCAAATACGTGTCATTTTTAACCCTTCATGCAATGTAATCAATTCTGTAGTTTTATCTAGATTGCTTAAAAATATAAAGAGAAAACTAAAATAACACTTCCTAGATATCAATGAATTAATTATTCCAGTTGAAAATTGTTATTCATTAAATAGTGGAATGCGTTGAGAACAAAATAACATAGAAATGATCAATGTGAATTAAATTTGTTATCACATGGAGGTCTGTATTTGGCATCATACTTAAAATAAAAGTGGAAAATCACATTATAGGCTGATCCAACTTCAGTGAAAATTCCTAAAGACAAGTCAAAATGAGGCTCAGTAGTGTGTGGCCTCCACCTGCCTGTATGACCTCCCTACAACGCCTGGGCATGCTCCTGATGAGGCGGCAGATGTTCTCCTGAGGCATCTCCTCCCAGAGCTGGATTAAAGCATCAGTCAACATCAGTCTGTGGTGCAACGTGGCGTTGGTGGATGGAACCAGACACGATATCCCAGATGTGCTGGACTGGATTCAGGTCTGGGTACGGGCGGGTTTGTCCACAGCATTAATCTGAAACCCATAGTTAAGCTGCTATAGACCTAGACTGCTGGGGGGCCTCATCTGTCACACCTTTCCTCACTTTACTCTCTTTATGTATATGTGACATTATTGTGGTCATTAACTCGTGTTTCCCTGTTCCAACAGATATCCTTTGAATGGTGTTACAGTACTGTGTGGCCCTCCAAAGAAATACCTCCCCACAGCATTACTGACCCACCGCCAAACCGGTCCTGCTGAAGGATGCTGCAGCCAGCAGAACGTTCTCCACACCGTCTCCAGACTCTGTGACGTCTGTCACATGTGCTCAGAGTGAACCTGCTCTCATCCCTGAAAAGCACAGGACGCCAATGTTGAATCTGCCAATCTTTATGTTCTCTGGCAAATGCCAACTGACCTGCATGGTGCTGGGCTGTAAGCATAAGCCCCACCTGTGGACATCAGGCCCTCATACCACCCTCATGGAGTCTGTTTCTGACAGTTTGAGCAGAAACATGCTAGTGGCAGCTGGAGGTCATTCTGCAGGCAGCGCTCCTCCTGTTCCTTCTTCTACAAAAGAGGAGGTAGCAGTCCTGCTGCTGGGTTGTTGCCCTCCACATCACCTGGTATTTCTGCTCTGGACACTGTGTTGAGAGACATAGCAAATCTTCTCGCCACAGCTTGCATTGTTGTGCCATCCTGGATGAGCTGCACTACCTGAGCAACACCAGTTGTAGATGCCGCCTCTTTTTTAAAGCTTTTATTTCATATATATACAAGCTATCATTTTGAAAGAGATGAACTTTGAATGTCAAATTGTTAGCAGAGTAACTTATTCACACAGCACACATACGTGGCACATAACACAGGTAAAGCTGTGGACACCTGCGGACAATTCCCCCATCAGGGTCACGTGATTCATGCCACCAAAACAAACACAAAATGGGCCATAAAATTAAACCAAAATAGAACAAATCTACATCATGTTTCCGGTTAACCACTCTTCCCAAGAGCAAAGATGTAGTGGGGGGTAAATGGGTCTATGCAATGAAAAAGAACACTGACGGATCAGACAAAATATAAAGCCCGATATGTAGCCAAAAGAAAAGTGTAAACTATGATGAGACTTTTTCTGTTACAGCTAACATGACCAGTATCCGGGTAGTAGCACAGAAAGCAGCACCAGAGAATCTAGTTGTCCACCAGATGGATGTAAAAACAGCTTATTTACATGCACCAATCGAGTGTGAGATCTACATTGAACAACCTGAAGGTTATGAAGTTGCATTAAAAGGTGGTGACGAACTAGTGTGCAAACTGGAAAAGTCCCTGTACGGTCTAAAACAGTCAGGGCGCAACTGGAATAACATGTTGCATGATTATTTGTGTGAGATACAGTTGGTAACTGCTTCTGTGTATGTTTGAGGAACATTACACAGAACCCTGTAACATTAGTCGATATTGGTAATATCTTCCTCAAAACCACATGCATGATCACCATAATAATCAGGCCTTCTTCTCTCCCTGTCAGGATAACGTCTCTCAGCAGATTTGTATTCTTCCTTTCTACCGTCTTCATTTTCTGTCTTCACTGTTTGAGCATTATGCTCATCTTTCACATCTGCCTCATCATTTGTGATCACTTCCTGGCTTCCTTCTGACTGTGAGATAACTGATCAATCAATTATACTTTATTAATCCCCGAGGGGAAATTCCAATTTCGGTCAGAAAACAGACATGGGAGAGAGAGTGTGACCAGGCATCGCAGCCCGCGGGCTCACGGCCACGCAGGCGCCGCCAGATAAGAAGGAAGGGGGACAACATTGGGTGAGGGGAGGGAAAAAAATCATACTTCACACTGTACCCTTATTAGGATACGGTCTGAGATCTCAAAAAAAAAAAAAAACCTCAGCACATAAAAAGCAACATATACACAAGACAGCACCATAAGCAATGGGACAGTGAAGAGGTGAGGAGTTGCATGTGTTATAAGTGAGCATGTATGTGTATGCGTGTGTGTTTGTTCAGTAAGTCTGCACAGAATGTTGGATCAGGCAATTGTCCTTGACAAGTTGGAATATGTCAGCCAGTTCAACAACAAATCTCACAGGAGTGTCAGGAAGGGAGGGGGAGCACCTGGGAGTGAGCATCATGTTATCATAACAAACGTGGATGGGCTTGTCACAGATTTTCTCTCATTTTGAAGGTCATAATCATCTTCTGCATCCAGTACTCCCTCATTCTTTTTAATTACAAACTCTACAAGTCTGTGCTTTTGTACTTTCCTGGTGCTGGGGTAGAACACCATTTAGGCTGGACTATTTTTATCATATCCAATGAAAAACCCTCTCTCACATCTAGAGTCAAACTTCCCTTTTGGTTGTTTGTAAGCGTAACACACTTGTCCATATTTTTGCATTCTGGCAATGTTTGGTTGCCTGCCTGTTAACATGTAGTAAGGTGTCTATTTTGTGTAATTATTAAAGCACATATTTCTCAGCTGTCTGGACAGCATAGGTCCACAGCATCTTTGCCAGCTTGTTCTCTATGAGCATACACCTGGCCATCTCAAACAGGCTTCTCCAATTGCGTTCCGCTGTACCATTTTGGTGTGGAGAATATGGGGCAGAGGTCTCATGCCTAATACCTATCTTGCACATTTAATGCTCGGTACTCTCTGCATGTGTACTCTGTACCATTGTCAGATCTCACACATTTTATTTCACCATAAGACGCCACATCGGCAATGAATTGTTCAGTAGCTTGTACAGTGTCACTTTTATATTTAAAAAAATTAAACGAATACTGCACGAGAGTAAAGGAAAGTGCATTTATGTCCATCTTTAGATAGGACCTGCTAAGTCAGTATGCACCATGTCCAAAAGTGATTCAGCCCTTACATCTGGCCCTCTGTTCCTGGTTTGAACAAACTTCCCCTGAATGCATACTTCACAATGTGAAACAGGTTTGTTACCCTAAATCTTAATTTCCATTCCATCAACAACATTCCCCAAGATTTCATGCCAACTTTGCAAATCAAGGCTTTTCTTACACTGGTCATTGGTCTTAATCATGTTTTCTGATGTGTGTAAATAATAGAGTTTGTTATAGAATAGAATAGAAAAATACTTTATTTATCCCCCATGGGGGAAAATAAAGTATTTTCTGTCTTCTCAAACCCCAGCTGGTTCTGGTTCTGCCAGAGGTTTCTTCCTGTTAAAAGGGAGTCGTTTCTCTCCACAGTCGCCTCAGGCACGCTCAGGCCGGGAGATTGGACCGAAAAACAAAAAGTTTTCAGTGCAATCTGTTGGTTTTCTTAGCTAGGAAATTGTTTTTGAATTGGCTCTATATGAACGAATTGGATTATTTTATGAATTATGATTATTATTAATTAATTGAATTCCAATTGGCTTGAATTGGACTTACTATCTAAGTGCCTTGAGATGACATTTGTTGTATATGGCGCTATATAAATAAAAATGAATTGAATTGAATTTAATTGAAATTCTAATTCGTAAGTAGCTCAACATTTTTTTAAATATGTACAATGATTGTATTAACAACAACAAAACTACTACTAACTAAATAATAATAAATGACTAAATGACAAAATAAACTATGTACATAAATTATAAACGTGTATGGGGAATTTGGTACCGTCTCTGTGAAGCAGAACATTTTTCTTCTCAGAAGATCACAGTGGCTCCGCTGGAAGTGGCAGCTTTCACAGAGAAGACGTCCTGTGGGTACGTTGGGGTGTATAGAGCACCCCTGAGTGTTGCTCGGGAGCTCCTTCCCCTGCTGTCGATTAGCCACACCTCCGCATCACCTCTGCGCACCTGGAGCCGTCAGTCAACTCAACGCAGTGCGTCCCGGCTTAGAAACTGCTGTCAAACGTCTTAAACTTTGCGATTTCTGTAATTATGTGTAACGTTGCACCTGCATCCACCATCAGGCCCCTCTTCTTGACGTCTCGAACTGGTTTCTCCGAGTCGCGCACCCAGAATGCCTACTCCTAGCCCCCAGTCTCGTCGGCTGCTCTGCGCGCGTTGTCCCGCTGCTTGCTTCGTCTGCAGCGCGTACTGTTGTGCGTGTTGCTTTTGCAGTGATGGCACCACTGCTTGCGCGAACAGGATCTGGCTATGTGACCACATGCACCGCACTTGTAACACACAATGTCCGTATTACCACTGTCCTTTGCTGCGGCGGGCGCACGCTTTGTGCCAAACTGTGCTCTTGGCTTCATAACATTGTCCTCAGAAACAGTTGCGCACATGTTTTCGACATCCTCATATCTTAGGAGCTTTGTCTTACACTCAGAAAAAGTCATTTTAGCTTCAGTCTCGCTCTGGGTTACATGTATAGCAAACGGCTTAAATGTCTCTGGTAATCCTTTCAGCACCATTGCTATTAAAAGTCCATCACTGAGCGTTTCACCTGCGCTTCTCCGGGCTGTAATGGCAGTCTCTGCTCTGATGACATACTCTGACATTCTCGGGGCGACTTGTGCAGTGAGGTCAACTCTGTGTACAAGTTAATTATTCTGGGCTTTCCTTTTCCAGCATAGTACTCACGGAGGATCTGTAGCGCACCTCGCATCATCTGCCGCTTCTCGCATCACCAACGACAGGCTTTTATCATCCAAAAACTGAATGTGCTCCGCGTAGGCCTCAGCGTTTTTCTCGTCATCACCATCGTCTATATCGGGTTGATTTAGGATTGTGTCTTTTAACCCTTGAAGACACATATGGCCCAAAAACTTCGTTTCCCATATCTCGTAATTTTTCTCGTCACCATCAATAACGAGCCTGGCCCAGCGGCTATTTGTCAATTCTCTTTCCCTTCTGCTCAAACTTCAGCTCTCAGGTGCACGCAGTACATATTGCGACTTTCACCTGGCAGTCACTTTTAACTTATGAGATTTTCTGGGCCCATAACCTGTTAGCAGGGTAACTTCTTTAACACAGCACACATACGTGGCACATAACACGAGTCAAGCTTTGCAGTGAGTGAGTGAGAAACCCGCACCCACGGGCTCACCTGTTTTATTAATCACACACAGCGTATACAACACATTTGCGGACAATTCCCCCATCAGGGTCATGATTCATGCCACCAAAACAAACACAAAACGGGGCATAAAATTAAACCAAAATAGAACTAATCTACATCATTTCTCCTGTTAACAAACAAAATTAAATGAGAGCACATCTTAACACAAAGGATTAAAAAATGAAAACAAATTAAAAACATAGGCTATAACAAGTGTCTTTGATATAAAAGAAAATATGCCTGTCTAATTAATTATGAATTTCTGAAGTTGTATTTTATTTTAGACTTAACTGTTTTTTAACAATTGACGGTTTATTCTTGTGTCTATCTCAACATTTGAAAAATGCTAATACTGTTATAAAGTACCTTCCTAACTGTAATCACTATGTTTTGTCCTTGTTTGTTCTTTTAATATTAATAGCAATCTCAAAAATGCCTGTTTTCTCAGTAGTTACAGAGCAAATCTATGCACACACACTGCCACACATGTAGATCTTTATACAGGTACATACATCATTGCAATCTGAGGTTGTAGCTTTCAGTAAAAGGACAATGTTTTCTACAGATAGGTATTAACAGTAGATAGATAGATAGATAGATAGATAGATAGATAGATAGATAGATAGATAGATAGATAGATAGATAGATAGATAGAAAAGGTGCTCCACTGGTGGAGAGGATGGGTGTGGTTAGTTTGTTCAGTGTCCTCCTCTCCACCACAGATTAAAATGAGTCCAGTTACAATTTGGTGCTATCCTCCAATGGTCAAACATTTCTAACATAGCAGTATAACTTAAAGGAACAAGAATAAGTTTAACATCCTGCAAAGCATCATGGGAAATCCATTTTATTTTAGCAAATTACCAATATGCTACTATATATATATATATAGTAGCATATTGGTATATATATATATATATATATATAGTGTTTTTTTAATAAAAAAAAAGATATATATATATATCTAAATACGAAATAAAACGATAGTTTGCCCACACTCTGTACAGAAAATACTGTTTCCTGCCGTTAAAGATCAAAGGGTTGCCGTTAAAGATCAAAGGGTTGCCGACAAGCGCTGGGCACATATATGGACAGTGAGTACAGTCTCCATTGCAGTCTCTCTAGACGAGTAAGAAAGGTGAGTGGTTAATTTCGTTTTTTAAAAACATGTTCAGTGCCATATATGTGTGTGTCTCCTTCTTTAAGAAAGTATTATATCAATTTAATATAAATATAATTCATTACAAACGTTTTTTTGGGGAAAAATGTATTTTCCTTGACACAAGAGACATTTTCCTGGGCTAGCTTACCGTAAGCAGGTTCCCAATTATGCTGAAAAGAATTGTCCAAAGACGAACATTTCTTTATTTGGATAATGTGTTTCATAAACTATAGGGGAAGATGGAATTAGCCTATATTTCACAATCTACCAACGAGTTTTGACACCAGAGGGCGTCATGGTCTTAACGGGCATTGAATGTTCTTCGACAGTTAACCGCTTTGAAGAAATGGCCGGCCATTATAGTTGTGAATGCTCTTGTTTAAACTAATTATGTAGTGTAAATTACTAGAAGTGTTCGATGGCGTTGTGTTTATAATATGCAAACACGTGTATTTTAAATGGTACTGAGTTATGGTAATGGTACGTTTTTGCTTTGGAAAATGAAAGAAATGGATTTTAATTAAAGGTAGGGTGGGAGATCCTGGATTTTGAGTCCAGCGAAGCTGCATTTTGAAAATACACAGGTAAAAAGTCCCAACCGTTTTCTTCACTTTCCCCCGAAGGCACGCCTCTAGAGTACATGAACGCGCACGAGCACGAAGGTGCACAGCGCTGTTCTGACAGCAAGCATCGATCGTTGTCGTATTTAGTATTTAGTATATGATAACTATATGTTTAATAATGCTAGGTGCTAGCCAAGCTGGCTCTAGTTTAGCTTCCTGCCAAGCTTCTGGACGCGTAATTCGTTCACGGAGCAGGGTACGCGCACAGGGGGAAGGAGGGGGAAGGAGGGGGAGGGGGGGCAGGTTGCAGTTTGATAGACGCCATCAGAATCCAATCATTGTGAATGGTCCGTTCAGTATGATTGGATAGTGTTTTTCCTAGATTGTACGTTCTAGAGGCCACTAAAACTTTTCATATTTGTGTCAAAACTTTTAATTAATTGGTTGCAATGGGGGTGTGAAGAGTATTTCAAGCAATATGTAAAAAAATGTTCCAGAAAAAGATCCCCTACCCCGCCTTTAAGGCTGCACGGTGGTGCGGTCGTGTGTGTGTGGGTTCTCTCCGGGTACTCCGGCTTCCTCCCACTGTCCAAAAATATGCATGTTAGGTTAATTACTGTGTCTAACATTGTCCCGAGGAGTGAGTGTCAGCGTGTGTGTGGTTGTTCGCCTCGTTTCTCTCTCTCCCCCGATTACCTCTGGGGTAGGCTCCAGCCCCCGACCCGACCGACGGATTTGGATGGATGGATGGAGTTTACATATATTGCCTCTTCAGTACAAAACCAGTTCGGTATCATTTTTGGACAGCTAACTTCAGGCACTATGAAAATGAGTGCACATTAAATTAACCATAGACATAATGAACTGCTCAGTTAAGCAATGTATGATGGGAAACAGAGGCGGGATCTTCCGTAAACCACAACCATGCAATTTTAAGGTGGTATTCAGGTGCTCATGGGAATTGCACAACTCCTCACCAATAGAACTGTGTATTCTATTGTAGTCATTTAATAAATATATCAAATGTATACAGGTAAGTGAGAGATGGTTCATTGTAACATATGACTAACATAATGGTAAAGCTAGGTAGGAAATTCCAAGGGAATGTTTGTATTTGTCATTTTTTAAACAGAAAATTGTATATATATACATATGTGTATGTGTGTTTATATATCTGTCAATATTGAACTCATACCTTTGTCTGTGTTCCTCTTGTCTTTGCAGTATGGCATTAAAAGAGCTGTTGAACAGACAGGCCCTAGGGCCACATTTTAAGGCCCCAACTTTGAAAGTCCAGGTTATTTGCAGCCGAGTTCACGCGAGGGTGGTTGCCTGGGACTTCAGCGAAGTCTCAGCAACCCCTCGGTGTACGAAAATGAATAAATCTGTGGTAATCTCTGATGGCCACAGTGTTACCACCCTGACACTTTTGGAGGAATTTTCCTCCAAAGTGGATGATGGCAAGGGGTACCTTTTGAGAGGGTACACCTTGAAAGGGGTGTCTCCTCCACGGTGTATATGGGTGGGGAGGGAGACACAATTTTTTAGGAGCTCACCTATCGAGGTGTCAGATGAGCTGAAGAGCCGGGCCCAGGCTCTCCTATTTCCCGAGTCCACGGTGACAGCTCTGGAAAAAATCCACCAGGCAAAGGGCCTCATAACTGTCGTGGGGCAGGTCACAGAAGTAAGTTAGTTCTATGTAAAGATGAAACATCATATCATAATGCACAGAGATAAATCAACATAACAAAGTTAAAAGCACCTGCTGTCAGCCAACTTTGCTAATCTTCATGCAATTTAAGGAAGAAGAGTATTTGATAAGATAACAGTGAAAATCTGTCATTTTACCATCAACTTTTTAGAACGCTTCTGTAATTATTCATCAGGCCTGGATAAAATGATCTAATTGACTGACTGCTGTAAGTATGTATGGTGTTATACTGTTATTAACACTTTCATCCATTTTGTTTTTTAGTTATCTGCAATAAAGAAGATTATAATGGGGAGAGAGCAGGTCCCAATGAGGACCCTGCAGCTTCAGGAGGTAAGACGAGACATTGTGAAGAGGACAAGGATTGGGTGGGAGAAACAGACTTCTGAACAATTGAACAAACTGATATTGTCAGATCTGCTTTTTAATGCACTCAAGTTTAATATTTTCTACAGTCGGCCTGGAATTGTGGCATGTGCTAAAGTTCTTTTCATATATATCTAAAAATAACACACTCACCCCCCTATGTTTACTCAAGCCAGTTGTATTATAATTACAGAGCAGTACTCTATGAGGACTATAACCATAACAATCTATTTTATGTACAGGGTGCAGCCAAGGTTGACGTGGCCCTCTGGAGGGAGGTGGCCATCTCCAAGCTGGAAGTTGGGGCCACCCTCAAGATCAGCCATCTCAAAAAGGGGAAGTCGGTATACGAGGACCAGCTGAATAGCACCAATTATTCAGTGGTGGAGGTAAATTTTTAAATGATGAGAACATAGAACAATTATAACAATAAAGGCACCACAGTAAATAGTATATATTTTCTAATAGATAAATGATGATACATGAATAATGACTCAAAGGTGTTTCGTAAACACTTTTGTTAATACCAAATACACATTACTTATTCTTTGGTGAAAATGCCATCTTTAAATGCACTACAGCCACTAAAACACTTCATAATTCACCCAAAACTGACTTGTGCTGCCATAATTATGATAAAAAAAATAAAGTAACCCGGCAAAACTATCCATCCATCCATTTTCTACACCCGTTTAATGCAACTCATGGTCATGAGGGGATTGGCGCCTAATCCCAGTCACCATTGGGTGAGAGGCAGGGTACACCGTGGACAGGTCGCCAGTCCATCACAGAGACACACCAGACAAACAACCACACACACTCACCCCCAGGGACGATTTTAGAGACACCAGTTAACCTGACGTGCATGTTTCTGGATGATGGGAGGAAGCCAGAGTACCCGGAGAGAACCCACACATACATACAACCATACAGAAAGAAAGTGAACATGGAACCCTCTTGCTGTGAGGTGACAGTGCTAACCACCACACCACCCCAGAAAAACTAGTCGAGAACTAAACGTTTAAAAAGCTAAAGAGCACTAACGTGTATACATCACAGATGTAAATGGGGCTTGTATCCCCCATTTTGTTGATATGATAACATATTATCATGTTGATGAGACTAATTTGTTGTTTCCCTCACAGATGCTTAGTGCCAGTCCAACGTCGGCCTTGGCCATTGAGGTCCTCGGGGTTATAGAGGGGGAGATGGAGGGCATGGTGGACCTCATCCTGGGAGATGACTCCCAGGTGAGCCTCAGTGGTGCTCTCTGGGAGCCAATGGAAGAGCTCCTCGCAAAGGGGAGGCTCTTTGTGGACCTCCAAATGAGGGGGAAAACTGTCGAAGTCATAAAAGTGGTGGAGGCTCCACCTCATTAATTGTATTTCAGTTTTAAATCAGTTCTTTTTTTGTTTATTTGTTTGTATTTTGTTTGTTTTTCATTAATAAATGTTTATTCAGTATTGGATTCAGCTATTTTTTTACTGACATAGTCATATACCTCTCCTAAAAGGTTTAAATGAGCCAGTAAAGCATCATAGAAAGAGCAAAGAGCAGTTCCACTGTGCATGGGGACATGGTAATACACATCAGTCACATGATTTAATTGAATGAAATATCAAATTGATGTATTTATTAAACAATTATACATTATACTTAAAGCTAGTGAAACATCTTCAGTTTAAAGATTTTTAAAGATTTGCGCCACACAGTCGTCACTTCTTGGAACTTCCCGAAGGTCCTGTGAACATCTGGTTTTCATTCGCGCTCTCCCTGAAGGTAATTGACGCTCCCCATCTGTCATCAATTTAATGAACTATGAAAGTTTAGCTGTTTACATAAATTACATAAGTTGTATTTAACTGCAACTGAATGAAAATAAAATGCAGTGTTAGTGTAAAAACATTCAATCAACAGAATGTTAGAATAGAGTTAACAGGTACAATTACTTCAGGTTGTAACAATGTTTAAACTGATAGGAGTTGTCAGAATATGATTCTTTCTAAATTATTTTTGAAGGTGAACATTAAAATATAAATAACTGTAACATGATTTAATTAAAAGAAATATCTACATTTTGTATTTGGAATACTCGTCATTGGAAAGAAATGTCTGAGTGCCCCTGAACGTCTCTGAACATTATACGGCTTATTGGATAGCCCATCGGCCCACTCTTCTTCGTTTGCAAAGGTAAGTGTGACGCTGTCTGACTCTGTCTTTCCCAAATGATGAATTTATGAACTCTCAAACACTTTTGCTGTTTAAATCAGTGACATAAGTAGTTTTTAACAGCAACTGAATGAAAATAAAGCAAAAAACAGCTACACATCTTATTCTGTGAGCCACATAACATTTTGGCTAGCTACGGTTAGTGTTAGCATCAATGCTAACTTTCAACGGTCGCTTTGTAAAGCGGCTCGATAAGTCTGAGAGGTCTTAACAAGCAATACGATTTGAAACTATCTATAATGGTCTCTTCTTAGTTTTAATCAACAGTTTCTGGCAATGTTCACGTTACTAAAGGAATACTGAATAATGTTAGAGCTAATATCTGTTTCTGAACCGTGTGTTAGTGAGTCTCAGCTGGAGGTGTGTTCAGCCTAATATCTGTTTCTGAACCGTGTGTTAGTGAGTCTCAGCTGGAGGTGTGTTCAGCCTAATATCTGTTTCTGAACCGTGTGTTAGTGAGTCTATCAGCTGGAGGTGTGTTCAGCCTAATATCTGTTTCTGAACCGTGTGTTAGTGAGTCTCAGCTGGAGGTGTGTTCAGCCTAATATCTGTTTCTGAACCGTGTGTTAGTGAGTCTATCAGCTGGAGGTGTGTTCAGCCTAATATCTGTTTCTGAACCGTGTGTTAGTGAGTCTATCAGTTGGAGGTGTGTTCAGCCTAATATCTGTTTCTGAACCGTGTGTTAGTGAGTCTATCAGCTGGAGGTGTGTTCAGCCTAATATCTGTTTCTGAACCGTGTGTTAGTGAGTCTCAGCTGGAGGTGTGTTCAGCCTAATATCTGTTTCTGAACCGTGTGTTAGTGAGTCTCAGCTGGAGGTGTGTTCAGCCTAATATCTGTTTCTGAACCGTGTGTTAGTGAGTCTCAGCTGGAGGTGTGTTCAGCCTAATATCTGTTTCTGAACCGTGTGTTAGTGAGTCTATCAGCTGGAGGTGTGTTCAGCCTAATATCTGTTTCTGAACCGTGTGTTAGTGAGTCTATCAGCTGGAGGTGTGTTCAGCCTAATATCTGTTTCTGAACCGTGTGTTAGTGAGTCTATCAGCTGGAGGTGTGTTCAGCCTAATATCTGTTTCTGAACCGTGTGTTAGTGAGTCTATCAGCTGGAGGTGTGTTCAGCCTAATATCTGTTTCTGAACCGTGTGTTAGTGAGTCTCAGCTGGAGGTGTGTTCAGCCTAATATCTGTTTCTGAACCGTGTGTTAGTGAGTCTCAGCTGGAGGTGTGTTCAGCCTAATATCTGTTTCTGAACCGTGTGTTAGTGAGTCTCAGCTGGAGGTGTGTTCAGCCTAATATCTGTTTCTGAACCGTGTGTTAGTGAGTCTCAGCTGGAGGTGTGTTCAGCCTAATATCTGTTTCTGAACCGTGTGTTAGTGAGTCTCAGCTGGAGGTGTGTTCAGCCTAATATCTGTTTCTGAACCGTGTGTTAGTGAGTCTCAGCTGGAGGTGTGTTCAGCCTAATATCTGTTTCTGAACCGTGTGTTAGTGAGTCTATCAGCTGGAGGTGTGTTCAGCCTAATATCTGTTTCTGAACCGTGTGTTAGTGAGTCTATCAGCTGGAGGTGTGTTCAGCCTAATATCTGTTTCTGAACCGTGTGTTAGTGAGTCTATCAGCTGGAGGTGTGTTCAGCCTAATATCTGTTTCTGAACCGTGTGTTAGTGAGTCTATCAGCTGGAGGTGTGTTCAGCCTAATATCTGTTTCTGAACCGTGTGTTAGTGAGTCTCAGCTGGAGGTGTGTTCAGCCTAATATCTGTTTCTGAACCGTGTGTTAGTGAGTCTATCAGCTGGAGGTGTGTTCAGCCTAATATCTGTTTCTGAACCGTGTGTTAGTGAGTCTCAGCTGGAGGTGTGTTCAGCCTAATATCTGTTTCTGAACCGTGTGTTAGTGAGTCTATCAGCTGGAGGTGTGTTCAGCCTAATATCTGTTTCTGAACCGTGTGTTAGTGAGTCTATCAGCTGGAGGTGTGTTCAGCCTAATATCTGTTTCTGAACCGTGTGTTAGTGAGTCTATCAGTTGGAGGTGTGTTCAGCCTAATATCTGTTTCTGAACCGTGTGTTAGTGAGTCTATCAGTTGGAGGTGTGTTCAGCCTAATATCTGTTTCTGAACCGTGTGTTAGTGAGTCTCAGCTGGAGGTGTGTTCAGCCTAATATCTGTTTCTGAACCGTGTGTTAGTGAGTCTATCAGCTGGAGGTGTGTTCAGCCTAATATCTGTTTCTGAACCGTGTGTTAGTGAGTCTCAGCTGGAGGTGTGTTCAGCCTAATATCTGTTTCTGAACCGTGTGTTAGTGAGTCTATCAGCTGGAGGTGTGTTCAGCCTAATATCTGTTTCTGAACCGTGTGTTAGTGAGTCTATCAGCTGGAGGTGTGTTCAGCCTAATATCTGTTTCTGAACCGTGTGTTAGTGAGTCTCAGCTGGAGGTGTGTTCAGCCTAATATCTGTTTCTGAACCGTGTGTTAGTGAGTCTATCAGCTGGAGGTGTGTTCAGCCTAATATCTGTTTCTGAACCGTGTGTTAGTGAGTCTATCAGCTGGAGGTGTGTTCAGCCTAATATCTGTTTCTGAACCGTGTGTTAGTGAGTCTATCAGCTGGAGGTGTGTTCAGCCTAATATCTGTTTCTGAACCGTGTGTTAGTGAGTCTATCAGCTGGAGGTGTGTTCAGCCTAATATCTGTTTCTGAACCGTGTGTTAGTGAGTCTATCAGCTGGAGGTGTGTTCAGCCTAATATCTGTTTCTGAACCGTGTGTTAGTGAGTCTATCAGCTGGAGGTGTGTTCAGCCTAATATCTGTTTCTGAACCGTGTGTTAGTGAGTCTATCAGCTGGAGGTGTGTTCAGCCTAATATCTGTTTCTGAACCGTGTGTTAGTGAGTCTATCAGTTGGAGGTGTGTTCAGCCTAATATCTGTTTCTGAACCGTGTGTTAGTGAGTCTATCAGCTGGAGGTGTGTTCAGCCTAATATCTGTTTCTGAACCGTGTGTTAGTGAGTCTATCAGTTGGAGGTGTGTTCAGCCTAATATCTGTTTCTGAACCGTGTGTTAGTGAGTCTCAGCTGGAGGTGTGTTCAGCCTAATATCTGTTTCTGAACCGTGTGTTAGTGAGTCTATCAGCTGGAGGTGTGTTCAGCCTAATATCTGTTTCTGAACCGTGTGTTAGTGAGTCTATCAGCTGGAGGTGTGTTCAGCCTAATATCTGTTTCTGAACCGTGTGTTAGTGAGTCTATCAGCTGGAGGTGTGTTCAGCCTAATATCTGTTTCTGAACCGTGTGTTAGTGAGTCTCAGCTGGAGGTGTGTTCAGCCTAATATCTGTTTCTGAACCGTGTGTTAGTGAGTCTATCAGCTGGAGGTGTGTTCAGCCTAATATCTGTTTCTGAACCGTGTGTTAGTGAGTCTCAGCTGGAGGTGTGTTCAGCCTAATATCTGTTTCTGAACCGTGTGTTAGTGAGTCTATCAGCTGGAGGTGTGTTCAGCCTAATATCTGTTTCTGAACCGTGTGTTAGTGAGTCTATCAGTTGGAGGTGTGTTCAGCCTAATATCTGTTTCTGAACCGTGTGTTAGTGAGTCTCAGCTGGAGGTGTGTTCAGCCTAATATCTGTTTCTGAACCGTGTGTTAGTGAGTCTATCAGCTGGAGGTGTGTTCAGCCTAATATCTGTTTCTGAACCGTGTGTTAGTGAGTCTCAGCTGGAGGTGTGTTCAGCCTAATATCTGTTTCTGAACCGTGTGTTAGTGAGTCTCAGCTGGAGGTGTGTTCAGCCTAATATCTGTTTCTGAACCGTGTGTTAGTGAGTCTATCAGCTGGAGGTGTGTTCAGCCTAATATCTGTTTCTGAACCGTGTGTTAGTGAGTCTATCAGCTGGAGGTGTGTTCAGCCTAATATCTGTTTCTGAACCGTGTGTTAGTGAGTCTCAGCTGGAGGTGTGTTCAGCCTAATATCTGTTTCTGAACCGTGTGTTAGTGAGTCTATCAGCTGGAGGTGTGTTCAGCCTAATATCTGTTTCTGAACCGTGTGTTAGTGAGTCTATCAGCTGGAGGTGTGTTCAGCCTAATATCTGTTTCTGAACCGTGTGTTAGTGAGTCTATCAGCTGGAGGTGTGTTCAGCCTAATATCTGTTTCTGAACCGTGTGTTAGTGAGTCTATCAGCTGGAGGTGTGTTCAGCCTAATATCTGTTTCTGAACCGTGTGTTAGTGAGTCTATCAGCTGGAGGTGTGTTCAGCCTAATATCTGTTTCTGAACCGTGTGTTAGTGAGTCTATCAGCTGGAGGTGTGTTCAGCCTAATATCTGTTTCTGAACCGTGTGTTAGTGAGTCTATCAGCTGGAGGTGTGTTCAGCCTAATATCTGTTTCTGAACCGTGTGTTAGTGAGTCTCAGCTGGAGGTGTGTTCAGCCTAATATCTGTTTCTGAACCGTGTGTTAGTGAGTCTATCAGCTGGAGGTGTGTTCAGCCTAATATCTGTTTCTGAACCGTGTGTTAGTGAGTCTATCAGCTGGAGGTGTGTTCAGCCTAATATCTGTTTCTGAACCGTGTGTTAGTGAGTCTCAGCTGGAGGTGTGTTCAGCCTAATATCTGTTTCTGAACCGTGTGTTAGTGAGTCTATCAGCTGGAGGTGTGTTCAGCCTAATATCTGTTTCTGAACCGTGTGTTAGTGAGTCTATCAGCTGGAGGTGTGTTCAGCCTAATATCTGTTTCTGAACCGTGTGTTAGTGAGTCTATCAGCTGGAGGTGTGTTCAGCCTAATATCTGTTTCTGAACCGTGTGTTAGTGAGTCTATCAGCTGGAGGTGTGTTCAGCCTAATATCTGTTTCTGAACCGTGTGTTAGTGAGTCTATCAGCTGGAGGTGTGTTCAGCCTAATATCTGTTTCTGAACCGTGTGTTAGTGAGTCTATCAGCTGGAGGTGTGTTCAGCCTAATATCTGTTTCTGAACCGTGTGTTAGTGAGTCTATCAGCTGGAGGTGTGTTCAGCCTAATATCTGTTTCTGAACCGTGTGTTAGTGAGTCTATCAGCTGGAGGTGTGTTCAGCCTAATATCTGTTTCTGAACCGTGTGTTAGTGAGTCTATCAGCTGGAGGTGTGTTCAGCCTAATATCTGTTTCTGAACCGTGTGTTAGTGAGTCTCAGCTGGAGGTGTGTTCAGCCTAATATCTGTTTCTGAACCGTGTGTTAGTGAGTCTATCAGCTGGAGGTGTGTTCAGCCTAATATCTGTTTCTGAACCGTGTGTTAGTGAGTCTCAGCTGGAGGTGTGTTCAGCCTAATATCTGTTTCTGAACCGTGTGTTAGTGAGTCTCAGCTGGAGGTGTGTTCAGCCTAATATCTGTTTCTGAACCGTGTGTTAGTGAGTCTCAGCTGGAGGTGTGTTCAGCCTAATATCTGTTTCTGAACCGTGTGTTAGTGAGTCTATCAGCTGGAGGTGTGTTCACGGAGAATTGAGGTCTGTGTCATTGAAAGTTCATGTGAGAAAATAATAAACACAGACCCAGTGATGCTCACGAAGCAAAAAACTGGTCCTATTAAATAACATGCACCAGATGATTTTAACGTCTCTGTAACTGAGACATGATAGTAAATCTATTTAAATTCCTGAATGTAAATGATCAGAGAGACAGACACAGCTGATAATGAGCAGTATTCTCCCTCTGTGTTCAGGTGGTTCAGGTTGATTCAGTGTTTCCACTCGGATAACTAACAGATTGTGTCTTTCCTCAGACTGAGAGAGAACATTGATCCTTGCTTTGGCTGGTAAGTACAGAGTTATTGGAACGTTAAACAGGCTGTAGATCACAACAGCTGACTGAGTTAATATGTTCTGTATTTAAAGATAATTGAACTCTGATCAGATGAACTTTATTTGGGATACATCAGTTTGTGAGTGAATTTCCTCCTGAACACAGAAATATTCTGTCCACACTTACTGAAGCTTTTAGGAAACATCTTCACTTTGTTGGTAAATTTTCTGACACCACTGTTGTATTCAGATACTGTCACCTGGAAATACTGAATGAATGTGTGGACTGGTGGTGATTATACTGTGTGCATTAATGTATGTTTTACTGACAGTTTTAGTCCAAACCTTCCATTCAGACTGAAATATCTCAAGTGTTTCCAGTTAAAGCGAGTCTCCCATGTCAGCAGAAAGTAATTCCTTATTTCTGTAAAATCCCCATTTTACTGTCCTGTTCCTGTGGGCAGTGTCACTCAGTGGGTCCACATGATGAGAGGAACTCTATTACAGCTATAGTTGGGTTCTGCTCATTATTTGGGCGAGGGTAATTCTCCTTGGATATGTGGCGGTGAATGAATGGGATCAGAGGCACAAAGCGTGTCATACCCCGGTATGATAGGTGGCGCTGTACCCATTCCAGCTGTTGCTAATAGAGCCACTTCCTGTTGACCTCTTCACCACCACCAACAACAACAAACTCAGGCGTTGGAGAAAGATGGAGAACGCAGAGCCAGATGAAGCTACGTCCCTCTACATTTGCTCTGTGATGAGCTGCTTGTTGCACAAACTCGATGCCCAACGGAGCATTCTCCATCGCGTTGTTTGTTTCTTTCTGACGGCGACAACAACAGGAATATCGTCTCCTTTGACTTCCGGGTCACGACCCCGGGAAAACATCTGGAGCATGCGCAGAACGCAAAGTCTGATTCACCACGAGCTTCAGCGTCTACAAGCAGGTTTAATTTGACTTTAACCCAGTTATCTCGGGGTCTGAATCCCATCCGATCCAGTTCTTAGTCAGACTAAGGTGTCTACATGCACTGAATAACTCAGTCTGATTGGAATTTAGCCAATAATCCGATCCAGTTCTTAGTCAGATTAAGGTGTCTACATGCACTGAATAACTCAGTCTGATTGTAATTTAGCCAATAATCCGATCCTTTCAGTGCCATGTGACCCCACTGAGTGATTGACAGGTAAAGCAGCCAATAGCAGCAGCTCAGCACATGATGTCCACTGCAGGGCAGCTGGCAGAAGATGAGACTGTGCTGCTTCTAACTTTGTCTCATCGGTTATTTTCTGTGGAAATAAAGCTGAAATGGCAGCACAGCTGAGCTCTCTACATGGTCTGAGTGTGAAAAGCCCACAACAGCAGCAGCTCCATGTCCCAGTGACACACAGTCAAAGTTGCACTGTCATTACCTGGTGTTTTATTTAGCTGCTGTGTCCTCAGCTGGAGGAATTTAACTGACTACTCTCTTTTCCTCCTTTCTTTAGACTAACTGAACTCTGAGCCCTGCTCCTGCTCTGACTGGTGAGGACCAACATTTACTCCCTTGATGGTTGTGTTCCTGCTACCTGCTCTGTGTCATATGAAGTGGAGCTTCCTGTCAGGGCCCAGCAGACCTTTTCCCTCTCAAACTGCATGAATGAAGTGAAACAGTGATCATTAGTCAGAGAACACATTTATTGGTCATGCATACACACAAAAGGTGTCCTCTGCTTTTAACCCATCCAGGCTGGCACCTGTTGACACACACATGCACATGCACATACACATGCACATACACACGGTCACACACTCAGAGAGACAGATGCCAACCTGGAGCGGTGGGCAGCCAATCACAGGGCCCACAGCTGATGTGTTACTGCTCTGTTTTCCATCTGATCCCCAAAGCTTTGGATAGTTTCCATGTTTCTGATCATGAACACATTCAGCCACTCTGAACTGATCATCAACCAACAACGTTTAACTACTTCAAGTCCACAAAAGTCTGGCCCAAAGCTCATCCTGTAGAGAGGAGAGCAGAAGCAATCAGCTGTGAGATCAGATGGTGTGTGTGTTTAGAGTCTTCTGATCTGATACTAACACAGTGTTTCTCTTCTCAGACCCAGAGACCACCGGACCAGAACTCCTGCTTAGCTGGTGAGCAGATTTCCAGTCAGTGAGCTTCAGTCCATCCCATCACTGAGAGCAGGAGTGTTTCACATGTTCACCACAGAGTTTCTGTGGAGTTCACACATGAATGTGAATGTAGTAAAAACAGACTGACTGAAGTCATGTTAGAGCCCTGTGAGCTGAGCTGATCAATCTGCTGCAGCTCCATCCTGGTTCATTCATCTATTCAATAAGTCCATCATCACATCAGTGAGCAGCTGCTTCACCGCTCCCTCTCAGACTATCTTCAGGGACTGAAAACATGAATCGGCAGAATAACAACCCAGGACTGGAGCTCTCATATGTCCTGTTGAGTCTTTTTGAGCTGTACTGTCAATCATATTACGCTCTGTGATCAACCAAGAACATTTTGAAAGGTCCAAAGTCCTCATTAAACAATAAACACCCATCAGGTGTTTCCTGTGGAGAACATCTGGATTGTTCTGCTGGTGTGTCAGCATCCAGTTGGACTGTAATGTGAGCAGAACATGTTGTGTACTGATCTGCTTCATGTTGAACAAGTCAGTGGCTCTGACGTTCTTCTAACCAAGTCCATGTTTCATGGTACCAGCTGTTTCCACACACATCTGGAAACTTCTATAAATGTTTTGGACTAATAAGTTTTTATTAAAAAAAAGATAATAATCAGGTCATTTGAAGACATAAATCGCAGCACAGTTTAAGTAGCATTTCCACACATTTCACCTGTTTTTATCTTTGCTTCATCAAACTGTCTAACTGTTATCTCTTTGTGTCTCCCAGGTGTCCTGCTGTCCACACCATCTCCTTCTCCTCTATCATATTGGCTGCTCTATCTCTCCTGTCCCATCTCCAAGCTCTATCTAATTTGAGAACTCTTTCTTGTATCCATCTTTCCCCGCTCTATCTAATTTGAGAACTCTTTCTTGTATCCATCTATCCCCGCTCAATCTGTTTTGAGAACCTTGAGAACTTGAGAACTTGAGAACTTTGAGAACCTGATTTTGAGAACCTGACTTTGAGAACCTGATTTTGAGAACCTGATTTTGAGAACCTGATTTTGAGAACTGAGGTTGATTGGAACCTTGTCTTGCTGTTTTGTGGATCTGAGACTCTACTCTCACTGCTCTGTCTTTCCTGTCTACCTCTCTCATACATAGTCTGATAAACTTTGAAATTGGAGAAAAATTGGCACATTTTCATTGACATTTGGCTAAAGTTTGAAATATTGTCATACAAACGTGATTCTTAAAGATAAATCTTGATCTTGACAGATTTCTAGATAAATCTAAGACCAAACAGTAACTTGTTTTGGAAAAACTTTTTTGATACTAATTGATAATTATTGGCAAATTTTAGGGAGATCAATCAAGAGATTGTTGATCTTTGAATCTATCAATTCCAATTTGAAAACAGTGCTTCCTTAAATTGAACAGTTAAGTTTGTTATTGATATATAGAAACACATTTGATAAATTGAAAGAAAAGCACTGCATCTGTTCCTGTGCTGCTGGACTCGCTGCAGGTTAGTTCATAAGTGTTGGAATAAAACACATCTGTAAGGAGGACTGGAGTGTCTGTGCCGTCTGCTCTGACCTGACCAGAAGTGGAATCCAGCTACCAGAAGCATCTGTCATCCCGCTGCTGCTGATCTGCATCGCAACACTTCATATAGAAGAGATTTGAATTCAGCTTGGTCTCAGTAAACTGTCTGTGATTCAGAAGCTAAGAATAGTGAGAGTCTGTTGACAGATTGGGGCTGAATCTTTAAAATTGTCCGTTCTGTAGCACATTATTTTGAGGTGCATATACTGAAAACATTTTCATAATTGATCTTTTCTGCTACATCTAAGTGTTACAACAGTAGTTTTTGCTAAATAATAGTTCTAATTTGGAAGAAAATACCCAAGGACCACTGAGCGTTATTCTAACCTGACATTTTAAAATCAGTAAGAACTGAGACTTTTATTTGGATACTTTCTTTTCCTATCAGAAAAGTACCGTAACTGAAGTTTTGGTCTGTTGGAATCTTCAGATATAACTAACTTTTCTGTGTCATAATAAACTTCTGTTTTTTCTATTTGACAAGAATTTTTCTGCCGTCAATCTTTTTCTAGACATAGTGTGTGAATCTGCTAACTGAAACCAGCATTGATAAATAGCACAGAGCTACATTTGAAATATTACAACCGAGTAGAAGCCCTGTGTGTTGGTGACATCAGTACAGACAAAGTAAGTTTGAGGTTCTGAAGCACAGCAACAATGCCGAGGAAAGGTATTCGTTCTCGGGCTCAGAAGCTGAGGTGGCAGAAGGAGAAAGACTCTCCGAGTGAACAAGCTGAAGGTATGGGCTCTCAGAGCAGCAACCTGGTGTCACACCAGCTTTCTTATGCTGAGGTTGTACAGAGAGGACGTCCCAGTGATGGTATGTGTGTTGGAGAGTCTTCTGCTGGACAGCAGGTAGACAGCAGAGGTCAGAGTGCAGTTTCTGATGGGAACACCGGCATGAATGCTTTCCAGCAGGTAAAGCAGAGTGTACCTCAGGCATCTTATGCTGACATGGTGAAGAGAGGACGTGATGCAGCTGGAGCGTCTCAGCAGCACAGTGTGATTGTGGAACCTCAGCCGTCAGTGACACATGTCTGTGCCTCACGCAGTCAGGCCTCATTAAAATATGGGAAATACAGGAACAGTCAGTGTGTGGCCAACAGTTTGGTGTTTCTGTCCTTTCTTCATGAACATGAAGGAATTAGCAGAGCAGATCTGGACCTAGTCCTGGATAAAGGTGATGCTGTGTACAGACAGGCCAGAGAAAGGTTTCCTAACAGTGTCCATTTGGCATCGGATGAACTTCCAGATGAAGTTAGTGCACGCAGGTCAAAGTATCAGGTGGACCTGACTCAGCTGTCTGTGTATGGAACATTTGGAGGTGGAGAGAGGCTTCTCAGCCTTGAGCACGGACTGAGCTTTTTGTCATCAGATGTACAGTACGGGCTGCTGATCATGGCAGGGTTATGTGTCGCAGTTTTCAGATGCAGATCTGGTCTGTACGGATACTTTGACCCACACTCCAGGAACAAAGATGGACTGCCAATGTCCTCCAGGCGGTTGAGCTTTGGTACTGCTGTGATGCTGAAATTCCCACATCTGACTGACATGATTGACAGGATCAAGTTGTGCTACACAATGTTTGACATCCAGTCATCTTGTATGTATGAACTCAAGCCTCTGTCATTTCACTGTGTGAACACATCCAACCAGAGAAACGCTGTTTCAGACACAGACTGCAGACACACAGCTGTTGATGCACCTCCGCTGTTACAGGAAGCTGTCAATGAATCCCAAACAGCCACTGACCAGTCTCAGAACATTTCACCATCAACTGACACAAATGTTGAAGTGACAACGTTCCCATCACAGAATGAGCCAAACGTATCTGCCTCAGTGTTGCCCACTGTCCTTGATGATCTCTGTTGCAATGTTTTGCAGGAATTATCCACTGATATCACTTCTCCAGCATCTGTGAGACAAGAACAGAACACAGTTCCTTGTGCCCAAATTGAACATGAACCATGTGGTGAAATCATTTGCCCTCCAAATGATGCTTCTCACAGTGGATCAAATATCTGTCACACTGATCCTCCAGATCATGTTTTGAAGGAAATCTCATGTAAACTGTCCAAACTTAGTAAACAGGGGAGGAGAAAAATGAAAAGGAGAATGATGGCAAGAAATACACCTCAGCAGAAAAAAGTGAATAAAAAAATGAGAGAAAGGGAAATGTATGCGTCTAATGAAATGCTGAGAGAAAAGAAAAGATCCCGCATCAGAATGTCATATCAAAAGAATGCAGAATTCAGAGAGAAACAAAAGGCATACATCAGGAGGTCTTATAGAGAAAAAGGATTCAGAGAGAAACAAAAGGCATACATCAGGAGGTCTTACAGAGAAAAAGAAGGATACAAAGAGAAACAGAAGGCATATATCAGGAGGTCTTATAGAGAAAAAGAAGGATACAGAGAGAAACAGAAGGCATACATCAGGAGGTCTTATAGAGAAAAAGAAGGATTCAGAGAGAGACAAAAATCATACATCAGGAGATCTTATAGAGAAAAGGAAGGCTTTTCACAAAGACAAAAGATGTACATAATAAACCGTTACAGACAGAGTGAAACCTTTCGACAGAGGCAGAGAAGTTATGTTACTCAACGTTATGCAAATGACAGAGTATTCAGAATCAGACACAGACAAGTGATGAAAAACCTCATGAGAAACAGATACAGGAACAGTCATTCATTCAGGATGATGCATAACGTCAGATGTGCTGCGAGCATAAAGAGAAAATACAGACGAATGAACAGAAACACTCGGAGTGAAACAGAGACCAGAGAAACACAGAGTCTGCAACATGAGACAGTTGAGAACAGATTGATCAATGAAGCCATAGCTGTGTTCAAATCTAACATTAAGGCTGGTCCCACTTATGTCTGCACTGTGTGCCATAAGGCCTCGTTTCCCAACCAGGTACAAGCCTGCACAAGGTCAAAGTATGACAAAAATCCTCACGTGGTTTCCCAATGTCTGACAGGAAAGTATGTTCACGTGTGTGATGAAGGCTGCAGAAATGAAGCCTGCACAGTTCCTGATGAGAGAAGGAAAGAGTGGATTTGTCACACCTGCCACGCTCATCTGAAAAAAGGACGCATGCCCAACCTCGCAGCAGCTAATAAACTGGAGTTGTCTGAAATTCCCAGCGAATTGTCAGATCTGAATATTCTGGAAAGACATTTGATCGCTAAATGTATTCCGTTTGCAAAGATCATTCCTCTTCCAAGAGGCAGACAAAGACTGATCAGGGGAAATGTTGTGTGTGTGCCATCTGAGGTCCAGGAAACAGTCAATGCATTACCCAGGCTGAGGAGCGAGTCTCAGGTGATGAGGGTGAAACTGAAAAGACGTTTGTCTTACAGAGGGCATCAGCTGTTTCAGACAGTAACCTGGTCTAAACTAGTGTCTGCATTAATGAAGCTGAAGCAGGTTCATCCAGAGTATCAGGACGTTACCATCAGAGATGAAGCTGAACTCTGTGACCCAACGCTTCCTGATGATGATGATGATGATGATGATGATGATGTTAGCATGGGGGAGCAGGACTATGATGAAGCAGATCTGATGCAAATTGACATGTGTGAGAGAAATGCACTGTGTGAGGCAGAAAATGATCAGGACGGTGAATGTGAACAACCACAGCAGCAGAGAGATGATGGAGACGAAGGTGATCTGCCAAATGGAGGGTTTGCTTTAGAATCATGCCTTCAGCCTCTTGACATATCAGAAGAGATCCTCTGTTACAGTGATAGCACTTACTGTGTGGCTCCTGCACAAAGAAATAGTCCAGTTAGCTTCTTCAGGACTCCACATTTGGAATCAATGTCATTCCCTGTACAATTTCCCACGGGTGAGAACACACTGGACCAAATGAGACTCATTAAAGTCAGTCCAAGTGGATATTTCAAGTCACGGCTTTTTAATGTGGATGACCGTTTTGCCAGAGACCCAAACTACTTGTTCTTTGCACAGTTTGTGATAGAGATACACATCGCTAATAACAGCATGACGATACAGCTGAGAAAAGGGAAAACTAGGACCAGAGATGGACGCAGTATAACCTCAGGCATGTTACAAGACAAACGAGAGGTTGAGAGACTGGTGAGAAATAAAGATGCAGTCAGATTCATGCAGCCACTCAGAGGGACTCCAGTATACTGGGAGAGAACCACTAAAGATCTGTTTGCCATGATCAGACAGTTGGGAACTCCCACGTTCTTCTGCACATTTTCAGCTGCTGAATTCAGATGGCCTGAAGTGATTGAAGCAATAAAGAGACAGCAGGGTGAAGAGGTTGATTTTGAATCTCTGGACTGGACTGCAAAGTGTGAGATTCTGCGCTCCAACCCCGTCACCTGCATGCGTTTGTTTGATAAGCGAGTTGAGGCCCTGTTCAGAGATCTGCTGCTCTCAGATGCTCAGCCACTGGGGAAAGTGATCGACTTTTTCTACAGAGTTGAGTTTCAGCACAGAGGAAGCCCACATATTCATGCAATGCTTTGGGTTGATGGAGCACCTGAACTGGATGTTTGTGATGATCAGACTGTGTGTGATTTTGTAGACAGATACATCTCAGCACAACTACCTGACCCAGAAACACAACCTGAACTGTTCAAGAAAGTCTCTGAAGTTCAGAAGCACAGTAAGAACCACACGAGGAGTTGCTTCAAGAGTGTGAACTCTGGTTGTCGGTTTGGTTTTCCAAAGCCGCCCTGCACAAACACAATGATCACAAGACCTGATGAGGGTGAGAACACTGGAACTGCAAAGAGCAAACTCAGACCTCTGCTGCAGCTGCTGAATGAACCTGAAGCGGCTTCCTTGAGTCTAGAGCAGGTCCTCTCTCGATGCAACTTGACACTGGCCGAGTATGAAAGGTACCTTCAGAGTCTGAACAGAAAGACCGCAATCTACCTGAAGCGTGATCCCAAAGACTGCTGGATAAACGGGTACAACCCACATCTGCTTGAAGCCTGGGACAGTAACATCGATGTGTCCTTCATTCTGAATGCTTACTCGTGTATACAGTATCTGACTAAATACATCACAAAGAAGGAAAGTGGTCTGTCAGAGTACCTGAAAACTGTCATGGAGAATTCCAACATGGACAGAGTTAACGAGTGTGATGAGATGAGAGCTGTCATGCAGGCTTACTCCAAAAAGAGAGAGATCAGTGCTCAGGAGTGTGTGACTCGTGCGTGTGGAATAAAGATGAAGAAGTGCTCACGCAGTGTTGTGTTCATTCCCACTGATGACAACCCAGTGAAAATGAGTCGCCCCATGTCATTCTTGGAGGACACCCCGTCAGAGTCTTGTAATGTCTGGATGACGAGTTTGAGTGACAAATACAAAGCCAGACCCGAGACCCCAGAGTATGAGGAGATGTGCTTGGCTGATTTTGCTGCTAGCTGCAGGTTTGTCAGTGCAGACCACTCAAAGCGGGATGGTGTTTCACCACTTCTGAATGAGCTGGGATTTGTCCAAAGGCGGAAGAATGATAAGCCCTCTGTCATCAGATATTACCAATGTTCCAAGGAGAAGCACCCCGAGCAGTTTTATGCCAGATTACTGAGACTGTACCTTCCTCACCGATCCGAGTATGAAATACGGAGTGCCGATCTTCCAACCTACGAGTCTTTTTACAACTCTGGCTGGGTCCAGCTGCCAGGCTCAAACCGTCCTGAGAGCGTGAAAAGCATCATACAAACAAACAGAGACAAATATGAGAGAAACACTGAGGAGATTGAGAATGCACTTGTAGAGTTTGAGGAGAGCAGAGACCATGTGATGGATGAATGGTGTAATCTGGCTCCTGAATCTGAAGTTGTGAGGTTGCCCTGTGATGATGATCTGCAGCAAAGAGAGCCAGACGATGAGCAGGAAAATGTGCCCGACTATTGTCCAGAGTCTGCTGCTGTGACAGAAATGAGAGCCATCAGAGAACCCCCCGCTGTGGATCCAGCTGTGCTGCGGCAGATGTATCAGAACCTGAACCAGAAGCAGGCCTGTGTGTTCCATGCTATCAGAGACTGGTGTATTAAACTTGTGTGTGGCCTAAATCCAGAGCAGTTTTTCTTTTATGTCAACGGTGGTGCAGGAACAGGAAAGTCCCACCTGATAAAATGCATTTACTCAGAGGCATCTAAGATACTGAGCAAACTGCAGCTATATTCAGAGGAGTTTGACATATCAAACCCAACTGTTTTACTGTCTTCTTTCACTGGAACTGCAGCTTTCAACATCTGTGGCACAACACTGCACTCTCTGCTGAAGCTTCCACGCAGTCTGAAACCACCAATCCAAGGACTCGGTAACCAACTGGATGAACTCAGATCTGAACTTTTTAATGCTCAAATCCTCATTATCGATGAGATCTCCATGGTTTCAAAGCCTCTTTTTGCTTATGTGGACGCACGACTGAAACAGATCAAAGGCAATCAGAGAGCGTTTGGTGGAATGTCAGTTTTAGCTGTTGGGGATTTCTATCAGCTGCCGCCTGTGCGCCAGTCTAAACCTCTGTGTGTACACGACCCAGCAGATATTGACCTGTGGCAGGAACATTTTCAGATGATCACTCTGACTGAGATCATGAGACAGAAGGATGATGTTGCCTTTGCAGACGTGCTGAACAGGATTCGGGTGAAACCAAAGGCAGACGAGCTGTCTCAGGCTGACAGAGATTTGTTGTCACAGGCCATCACTGAACCAGCTCTTTGTCCCACTGAGGTTCTGCACATTTTCCCCACCAATAAGTTGGTTGATGAACACAACTCAGCAACACTGGCTTTGTTCCATTCCAACATTATCACGATCGACGCAGATGACTTCCAGAAAGATCCCCGAACAGGCAGAATGGCCCGTAAAGACACACCATGTAAGGGAGGCCGAAATGAGTTAGCCGACACTCTGAAAGTTGCTGAAGGTGCTCGTGTCATGCTCACCAGAAACTTTGACATTCAGAACGGTCTGGTTAACGGGGCTTTTGCCACACTGATGTGCATAGTGACTTCTGAGGATGATCAACACATCACTAAGCTGGGCCTGAGGATGGATAATCAGACAGGTGGGGCAAGAATCCAGAGTGGAGCTCCAGAATCCGCCAATCTGGTTTACATCGAGAGAGCAGAGGAGAAGCTGAAACAGAACGGAGTGGTACGTAGACAGTTTCCTGTGAGGCTGGCGTTCTCCTGCACTGTCCATAAAACCCAGGGCCTCACAACACATGCAGCTGTGGTGTCCCTGCAGAAAGTCTTTGAAGCAGGTATGGCTTATGTAGCTCTCAGCAGGGTGACGTCTCTCAGTGGGCTGTATTTACTGGATTTGGATGAGAAGAAAATATACGCCAATACTGAAGTGACCGCAGCGCTCCAGACCATGAGACAAGCCGATGTGGATCACATGATGCCTCTTCTTCAGGTGAGAGAAACAGTAAACAGGCCCGACACTCTGACTCTTGTTCACCACAACACAGAGGGACTGCCATCTCACATCGGTGACATCAGGAGACATCATGAGCTGTGCCTGGCAGATGTCCTGTGTCTGACAGAAACTCACCTGCAGGGCTCCTTTGTCGCAGACAGTCTGCATCTAGACGGCTACAACATGTTCAAGCGCAACAGACACACGTCCTACACTCAGTATCCTCAGATGGCCAGCAGAGCAGGTGGCGGGGTTGTTGTCTATGTGAGAAAACACATTCAGGTGCGTGAGAGACAGTTTTTGCATAATGTGACTGATCTGGAGTTTGTGGCTTTGAAGGTTGAGGCTCCAGTCTGTGCAGTGATTGCAGCTGTGTACAGACCTCCTGACTACAGTCTGAGACCGTTCCTGGAGAACCTGGGAAGCCTTTTGGATGCACTAGAGGTATTGGACTGTCACCCTGTTATTGTGTGTGGAGACTTCAGTGAGAATCAGCTACTCAGGTCAACAAAGCCAATTCTAGATCTGTTTCAGTCTAAGGGATATGTTCAGCTGATCACCTCTGCCACCACAGACAAGAACACACTGCTTGACCTTATTTTCATTTCCCAGCCACAGCGATGTCTCCACTCAGGTGTCATGAGAACCTATTACAGCTATCACAATCCAGTGTTCTGTGTCCTGTCCACCAGGGAACCATGAAGTGGTCGGTGAGTCTTCAAGTTCAAGGTTTGGTTTATGCCTGTTACACTATTTCTGTATTGTAAGATTTGGTATGGTCACAAACGGTATGTTTAATAATGTCACGGTAAGATGTACTATGGTAGGTTTCAATGTGGTAAGATTTGGTATGGTCACTAACGGTATGTTTAATAATGTCACGGTAAGATGTAATATGGTAGGTTTCAATGTGGTAAGATTTGGTATTGTCACTAACGGTATGTTTAATAATGTCACGGTAAGATGTAATATGGTAGGTTTCAATGTGGTAAGATTTGGTGTGGTCACTAACGTTATGTTTAATAATGTCACGGTAAGATGTGATATGGTAGGTTTCAATGTGGTAAGATTTGGTATGGTCACTAACGGTATGGTTAAGAATGTCACGGTAAGATGTACTATGGTAGGTTTCAATGTGGTAAGATTTGGTATTGTCACTAACGGTATGTTTAATAATGTCAAGGTAAGATGTAATATGGTAGGTTTCAATGTGGTAAGATTTGGTATGGTCACTAACGGTATGTTTAATAATGTCACGGTAAGATGTAGGTTTCAATGTGGTAAGATTTGGTATGGTCACTAACGGTATGTTTAATAATGTCAAGGTAAGATGTGATATGGTAGGTTTCAATGTGGTAAGATTTGGTATGGTCACTAACGGTATGTTTAATAATGTCACGGTAAGATGTAGGTTTCAATGTGGTAAGATTTGGTATGGTCACTAACGGTATGTTTAATAATGTCACGGTAAGATGTAGGTTTCAATGTGGTAAGATTTGGTATGGTCACTAACGGTATGTTTAATAATGTCACGGTAAGATGTAATATGGTAGGTTTCAATGTGGTAAGATTTGGTATTGTCACTAACGGTATGTTTAATAATGTCACGGTAAGATGTACTATGGTAGGTTTCAATGTGGTAAGATTTGGTATGGTCACTAACGGTATGTTTAATAATGTCACGGTAAGATGTACTATGGTAGGTTTCAATGTGGTAAGATTTGGTATGGTCACTAACGGTATGTTTAATAATGTCACGGTAAGATGTAATATGGTAGGTTTCAATGTGGTAAGATTTGGTATGGTCACTAACGGTATGGTTAATAATGTCATGGTAAGATGTAATATGGTAGGTTTCAATGTGGTAAGATTTGGTATTATGGGTCATAATTATTTATAAAGACAAGGATTTTCTAGGTATTGAACACGTTGTGGTCTGTGCATTTATCTGGGTGGGTTGGGTCAGGATTGATAAATGCACAGGCCACAACTGTCTGAGCAGCTCTATAAAAGCTGCTACCTTTACCACAACATAGATGCAACATCAGAAAGCATGAGCTACACCTAGAACTCGTGCTTTCTGATGTACCAATAACATATACCAGCTGATACCCCACTGGGGTGGGGGGAAAGGTGGGTTGGGGGTGGGGTGGGCGATTAAAGAATTGTAACTCTACTACACCTAAAACTGTTTAGATGTTCAGATCTGTTTCCTCCAGACAGGAGACTTGTTCTCCTGTATCCTCCATGACAACATCCTCCAGCACCAAGTCCAGCACAACAACACACACTTCTACATCATCCTGATGAACTGTCAGCCTAAACCAGAGCCATCACAGAGAAATGTGCACCCTGCCACCCCAGTCTTTCTGCAAAGCAGAGGACAAAATGGCCCCTGTTAACCCTCACCTGACCACCTGGCTGACCCTGAGAAAATCCACCCATCATGCTGCCCCAGACCACCAGCAACAGGGAACTGCTGCCTCATACAGAGACATGTCTTCCTCCTGCCAGTGACCAGGGTTCTTCTCAGCTGACAGAAGGTAGAGTGGAGATCTTCTCTTTGGAAAGACAAACATTCACTTCATTCCTCTGAGTATGCTGTGTTTATTCATCTGTTGATATCATTCTTATGAATCCATTGTTTCATATTACAGATCCCAGTATCTAATTCACTGTTCCATTGTTTTTCTGTAGGCCTTCCTCTCCTGTGAATCCTTCATAGCTGAGACCCTCACAGCTGAGACCCTCACAGCTGAGACAGCTGAGACACTCACAGCTGAGACCCTCACAGCTGAGACCCTCACAGCTGAGCAGAAAGTTAACATCAACACTTGTGAAACAGCTCACTGACAGGAGATGTTTTGTGCTCTGCAGCACTGTTCCAGGTATATGCTTATCATGCATCATGTGACCGTTCTACTTGTGTTTTTCAAATCAAATCAATCAAATATAATTTAAAGACTAAAGTTCATGACAATATTTTTGTCTGCTGTTGTGTCCTCAGGTTCAGTTCCATCTTCATGCCTGCATGTCATCATCTTCCTTCCTAAAAATACTCCTGTTTCCTCTGGAAGGACTGCACCCATCTCTCCAGTGTTGCAGCGGACACTGAGCAGGTACATGGAAGCAGCAGCTCAGCAGCCAGTGAAAATGAAGAAGGTCACATGGTGACAACACTTTCCATCTTCACATTGACTCTGTGCTCCTCTGACTCTTTAGTTTGCACCATCAGCTTCAACAAACAGCAACCGCATCAAACTGAACTGTGGACAAAATGGAGGACTCTGAGGAACACCGCTCATTTGATCCTGTCCATCTGTGGAAATGTGAACGTTCCTTTCATGTTTCAGAACAATGTATCAGTGTTTTTCTCCATCATGTTTCCTCATGTCTGTCACTGTTCAGCAGAAACTTTGACTACTTCAGATGTCACGTGCAAATGTGCTCATGAGCACCAGAGAACTGATTTAGTCGTACTCACAGCAGGAATAAGACAGGACTCCCACACAGGCTGTGCTGAGTCATTATGGAGAGCATTCCTGATATTTGGGAATGCTCTCCATGATGTCCACCTGATCAACTTTCCACCATGTGGAAACCAATAATAGCAGAACAGTTGATAGAAAATTATATTTGGCCAATTTAAAGACCCAAAAAATTGCAAATAGATGAAATGACAAACTTTTTAAATGAACACACAATTGAGTAAATCCTGTCTTAGTGCGGGGTATCAGCTGGTATTTTGGTTTTGGGAAATATTTTTTGTTACAATAGATATTCATATTAGTAGTTTTTTAAGTTTTCTTTTCTGTAAAAATATTAACATAAGATATTTGTCTGACAATTTTACTGTTTGAACATAATATAACTTTGAATTTTCTTTGCAATCTATCTATCTATCTATCTATCTATCTATCTATCTATCTATCTATCTATCTATCTATCTATCTATCTATCTATCTATCTATCTATCTATCTATCTATCTATCTATCTATCTACTGATAATTGACATTATTTGCAATCCATAATACTTAGAAATGAAAACATGCTTTTGTAATTTAAGTGTTCTTGAGGTTTTGTAATTATGTAGGCTACATATTAACATATCAATGAACAAATCTGTTGTATTCTATTTAAATGTTTGCTATGCATTGAAAAACAAGTACTGTGTCGCCTTCATAAACACTGAACAATCATTAATCTTACTGGACTTGTAATCATTACACTTTCGTCTTTTAAATGTCATTTCAACTTCAAACTCCTGTTTCTTCTCAGCCTATTTTTGCTTCCATAGCTCCTTCAGCTTTTAGCTTATTTTAGCTTCTTCAGCTCTTTTAGCTTCTTTTAGCTTCTTTAGCTCATTCAGCATTTATAGCTTATTCAGCTGTGTTAGCTTCTTTTAGCTTCTTTAGCTCGTTTAGCTTTTAGCTTCTTCAGCTCCTTCAGCTCCTTCAGCTTTAGCTTCTTCAGCTCCTTCAGCTTGAGCTTCTTCAGCTCCTTTAGCTTTAGCTTCTTAAGTTACTCCAGCTTTAGCTTCTTCAGCTGTTTTAGCTTTTTTTTAGCTTCTTAAGATTTTTTAGCATGGTTGTTCAGCTCTTGCATTCTCACAGCTGTTTCGCAGGAACAGCTCTTTCTAGTTATTATTATTATTCCGCCGTTTTTCGGCATTCAACTACTTCAGCATACTTTGAGCTATTTCAACAAATTTGGTATCAAAATGTTCAGCTCATTCAGCTCTTGATGGGAATGTATTTTTGGTGTTTGTAACTTTTCAACTTTTTAAGATATTAAGCTTTTTGTTCAACTTTTTTCCCATTGAAACTAATGTTAAATTTTCAAATCTCTTCAAATCCTTTCAAATCCTTTCAAATCTTTCAAATCTTAACTAGTTCAGCATACTTTCAGCTAGAGACACCATTCAAATTTTAAAATGTTCATAAGACATTCAGCTATTACCAATTGTTTCATCTTTTAAAAATATTCAGCCAATTTTGAAATATGACAGTTTCAAAAATATGAAAATTAAGTTCTCCAAATCCTTATCTTTAAATCCTTTCAAATCCTTCAAAACCCTCAAATCTTTTCAAATCGTAACTGCTTCAGCATACTTTAACCTAGAGACACCATTCAAATTTTAAAATGTTCATAAGACATTCAGCTGTTACCAATTGTTTCATCTTTTAAAAATATTCAGCCAATTTTGAAATATGACAGTTTAAAAAATATGAAAATGAAGTTCCTTCTTGGATTTTAGAGTGAGACATTTAGCAGTGCTGATAAGTTTCAACTTTTCAAACAAATTACTATAACTTTCATACAGTTTAACTGAGAGAAACAAATTATACCTTAAAATGTAGGAAAACTTGTCCTCTTTCAGCCAATGTAACTCTTAAAGAGCTCACATGGACAGATTTTGAACTATGAGCCTTTAAGCTTGAACAACTTGTCAAATTCTGAGGAAATCTGCCATTTTTGAATCAGCTTCAAGTGTTTCAAACTGCTTGGATTTAAATATAGTTGACTCCACAGATGTAAAAGTACTTTGCTAAGTTCCTCTAAGCCTTCTGCTTCTAATGGTGTTAAAATAATTTTTCTTGCTGCTCAACTTTTCTCACAAGACGCGATAGAAGACAGTCTGCGCCTCAGATTTGTCCCGCGGCTGCAGCAGCTAGCTCTGTGTCTGTCTGTGTAGTCTTTAAGTAGGTCAAATGCACTTCCGGTTTAACACAACGAAATGGCTTAATGGTAACACTATCAGCCTTTCGTGCAGGTGTCTCGGGTTCAATTCCCATTATGTCAGATCAGATTTATAATTTTTTTTTTTTTTATAATTATTTAAGCATACTTTCAGCCATTTCAACTGTTTCTGGCTTAAATTTATCTTCAAATCCTTTGAAATCCTTGAAATTCTTGAAATCCTTGAAATCCTTTCAAATCCTTTCAAATCTTAACTACTTCAGCATACTTAAAGCTATTTCAACAAATTTGGTATCAAAATGTTCAGCTCTTTCAGCTCTTGATGGGAATGTATTTTTGGTGTTTGTAACTTTTCAACTTTTTAAGATATTAAGCTTTTTGTTCAACTTTTTCCCCATTAAAAGTAATGGTAAATCTTCAAATCCTTTCAAATCCTTTCAAATCCTTCAAATCTTAACTAGTTCAGCATATTTTCAGCTAGAAATACCATTCAACTTTTAAAATGTTCATAAGAAATTCAGCTATTACCAATTGTTTCACATTTTAAAAATATTCAGCCAATTTTGAAATATGACAGCTTCAAAAGTATGAAAATTAAGTTCTTCAAATCCTTATCTTCAAATCCTTTCAATTCCTTCCAATCCTTTCAAATCGTAACTGCGTCAGCATACTTTAACCTAGAGACACCATTCAAATTTTAAAATGTATAATAAGACATTCAGCTGTTACCAATTGTTTCATCTGTTAAAAATATTCAGCCAATTTTGAAATATGACAGTTTAAAAATATGAAAATGAAGTCCCTTCTTGGATTTTAGAGTGAGACATTCAGCAGTGCTGATAAGTTTCAACTTTTCAAAAAAATTACTATAACTTTCATACAGTTTAACTGGGAGAAACAAATTATACCTTAAAATGTAGAAAACCTTGTCCTCTTTCAGCCAATGTAACTCCTAAAGAGCTCACATGGACAGATTTTGAACTATGAGCCTTTAAGCTTGAACAACTTCTCAAAATCTGACGAAATCTGCCATTTTTGAATCAGCTTCAAGTGTTTCAAACTTCTCCGATTTAAATATAGTTGACTCCACAGATGTAAAACTACTTTGCTAGGTTCCTCTAAGCCTTCTGCTTCTAATGGTGTTAAAATTATTTTTCTAGCTGCTCAACTTTTCTGACAAAACGTATTTGAAGTCAGTGTTCGGCATCATTTCTCTCCCGCGATCGGCGGGCGGCCGTCTCATCTTTCCATATATGTTGTGTGTGTTGAAACTGCTTCGATTTAAATATATTTAACTCCACAGATGTAAAACTACTTTGCTAAGTTCCTCTAAGCCTTCTGCTTCTAATGGTATTAAAATAATCTTTGTAGCTGTTCTACTTTTGTCACAAGACGTGTTAGAAGACAGTCTGTGCCTCAGATTTGTTCCGCGGCTGCAGCAGCTTTGGACTGTGTCTGTCTGTGTAGTCTTTAAATAGGTCATATGCACCATTTATATGTCAGAATAAAATGGCATAATACTAACAATAATGCTATTTTGTGCGTGTGATACGGGTTCAATCCCTAGTATGTCAGATCAAGTTTTTTTTTTTAAATAATTATAACTATTTAAGCATACTTTCAGCCATTTCAACTGTTTCTAGCTTAATTTTATCTTTTCTAAACATTTGCGTCACATAGTCATCACTTCTTGGACCTTCCCGAATGCCCTGTGAACGCATCTGATTTTTATTCTTGTTCTCCCTGAAGGTAAGACGCTCCCCACCCCGTCTGGCGTCAATTTGATAAACTATGAAAGTTTAGCTGTTTACATAAATTACATAAGTTGTATTTAACTGTAACTGAATGAAAATAAAATGTAGTGTTAGTGTAAAAACATTCAATCCACAGAATGTTACAATAGAGTACAACAGGTACAATTACTTCAGGTTGGATATGTAACAATGTTTAAACTGATAGGAGTTGTCAGAATATGATTCTTTCTAAATTATTTTTGAAGGTGAACATTCAAATATAAATAACTGTAACATGATTTCATTAAAATAAACATCTACATTTTGTATTTGGAATACTCGTCATTGGAAAGAAATGTCTGAGTGCCCCTGAACGTCTCTGAACATTATACGGCTCATTGGATAGCCCATCGGCCCACTCTTCTTCGTTTGCAAAGGTAAGTGTGACGCTGTCTGACTCTGTCTTTCCCAAATGAGGAATTTATGAACTCTCAAACACTGTTGCTGTTTAAATCAGGGACATAAGTGGTTTTTAACAGCAACTGAATGAAAATAAAGCAAAAAACAGCTAAATATCTTGTTCTGTGAGCCACATAACATTTTGGCTAGCTACGGTTAGCGTCGTTAGCATTAGCATCAATGCTAACGTTCAACGGTCGCTCGGATAAGTCTGAGAGGTCTTAACAAGCATTATGATTTGAAACTATCTAAATGGTCTCTTCTTAGTTTAATCAACAGTGTATGGCAATGTTCAGGTTACTAAAGGAATAATGAATAATGTTAGAGCTAATGTCTGTTTCTGAGTGTTGACCGTGTGTGCGTTCGAGCTGAGTCTCTCAGCTGGAGGTGTGTTCAGTAGAATTGAGGTCTGTGTAGTGCTGGGCGGTATACCGGTTCACACCGAATACCGGTTTATAATTTCGTTATGATATGAATTTTTAATATACCGCCATGCCGGTGTATTTGATTACATAACGGGGAACGCTGCGTCGCGCGACATTGTTTGAGACGGGACCCTTTTCAGTGTTGCGCTTCTAAACACGCATGTTTACTGTCTGTGGGTGCGAGGTGGTAATAAGCACTTGCGTTACTTTAAGGTGAAGGTGGATAGGACAGACATGGAAAGTTCCGAAATCTAAGCTGCAGAACTAGTAGAACATGCTGACAAACTTGTGCCAAAAAAAGGAGCCGTGTCTGTAGTATGGAAGTTTTTTTGGTTTAAAAAAATCCGACGTCGACCAAACAACCATTTTATGCAAACGTTGTCGGGCTTCAGTTGTCGCTGGAGGTGGCAACACGAGCAATTTGCTCCATCACCTTAGCATGTCTTAGAATATCCAGAATGCATGAAGTTAAGGTCAGCACCCGCCACATCAGCAGGTAACACGGGGAAAGCAAAAGAAAAGTCAAATGTCACTTCAAGACGCGTTTGCTAGAGTTAGAACGTGAATCTACCTCATTTATTTGAATGTGAATACCTCATATTGATGCAAAAATATAATTATTGCAAGTTGCACTACTTTTTTGTATTGATTTTCATAAAAGATGTTTGAAATTTGCACAGTAAAAGTTCTGTATTTTGACTGCAATTGCGTTTGCATTCCGATCCCTCACTTCATTAGAATCATGAGTAGCACTTCTCATGTTTTTGTCAGTTGGAACTGTCAGTTTTTGTCAGTTAATAAACGCGACTCACAGATGTGAGAAGTGTGAGCAGTTTTCGGCTCATCTTTTTGCCTAAAGGCAACTTCCACAACATGATAGTAAATCTATTTAAATTCCTGAATGTAAATGATCAGAGAGACAGACACAGCTGATAATGAGCAGTATTCTCCCTCTGTGTTCAGGTGGTTCAGGTTGATTCAGTGTTTCCACTCGGATAACTAACAGATTGTGTCTTTCCTCAGACTGAGAGAGAACATTGATCCTTGCTTTGGCTGGTAAGTACAGAGTTATTGTAAAGTTAAGCAGGCTGTAGATCACAACAGCTGACTGAGTTAATATGTTCTGTATTTAAAGATAATTGAACTCTGATCAGATGAACTTTATTTGGGATGCATCAGAGTTTGTGAGTGAATTTCCTCCTGAACACAGAAATATTCTGTCCACACTTACTGAAGCTTTTAGGAAACATCTTCACTTTGTTGGTAGATTTTCTGACACCACTGTTGTATTCAGATACTGTCACCTGGAAATACTGAATGAATGTGTGGACTGGTGATGATTATACTGTGTGCATTAATGTATGTTTTACCGACAGTTTTAGTCCAAACCTTCCATTCAGACTGAAATATCTCAAGTGTTTCCAGTTAAAGCGAGTCTCCCATGTCAGCAGAAAGTATTTCCTTATTTCTGTAAAATCCCCATTTTACTGTCCTGTTCCTGTGGGCAGTGTCACTCAGTGGGTCCACATGATGAGAGGAACTCTATTACAGCTATAGTTGGGTTATGCTCCTTATTTGGGCGAGGGTAATTCTCCTTGGATATCTGGCGGTGAATGAGTGGGATCAGAGGCACAAAGCGTGTCATACCCCGGTATGATAGGTGGCGCTGTACCCATTCCAGCTGTTGCTAATAGAGCCACTTCCTGTTGACCTCTTCACCACCAACAACAACAACAAACTCAGGCGTTGGAGAAAGATGGAGAACGCAGAGCCAGATGAAGTTACGTCCCTCTACATTTGCTCTGTGATGAGCTGCTTGTTGCACAAACTCGATGCACAACGGAGCATTCTCCATCGCGTTGTTTGTTTCTTTCTGACGGCGACAACAACAGGAATATCGTCTCCTTTGACTTGCGGGTCACGACCCCGGGAAAACATCTGGAGCATGCGCAGAACGCAAAGTCTGATTCACCACGAGCTTCAGCGTCTACAAGCAGGTTTAGAGTGACTTTCAGCCCAGTTATCTCGGGGTCTGAATCCCATCACATCCAGTTCTTAGTCAGACTAAGGTGTCTACATGCACTGAATAACTCAGTCTGATTGGAATTTAGCCAATAATCCGATCCAGTTCTTAGTCAGACTAAGGTGTCTACATGCACTGAATAACTCAGTCTGATTGTAATTCAGCCAATAATCCGATCCTTTCAGTGCCATGTGACCCCACTGAGTGATTGACAGGTAAAGCAGCCAATAGCAGCAGCTCAGCACATGATGTCCACTGCAGGGCAGCTGGCAGAAGATGAGACTCTGTGCTGCTTCTAACTTTGTCTCATCGGTTATTTTCTGTGGAAATAAAGCTGAAATGGCAGCACAGCTGAGCTCTCTACATGGTCTGTGTGTGAAAAGCCCACAACAGCAGCAGCTCCATGTCCCAGTGACACACAGTCAAAGTTGCACTGTCATTACCTGTTGTTTTATTTAGCTGCTGTGTCCTCAGCTGGAGGAATTTAACTGACTAATCTCTTTTCCTCCTTTCTTTAGACTATCTGAACTCTGACCCCTGCTCCTGCTCTGACTGGTGAGGACCAACCTTTACTTCCTTTATGGTTGTGTTCCTGCTACCTGCTCTGTGTCATATGAAGTGGAGCTTCCTGTCAGTGCCCAGCAGACCTTTTCCCTCTCAAACTGCATGAATGAAGTGAAACATTGATCATTAGTCAGAGAACACATTTAAAATCACATTAAGATTTATTGGTCATGCATACACACAGAATGTGTCCTCTGCTTTTAACCCATCCAGGCTGGCACCTGTTGACACACACATGCACGTGCACATGCACATGCACAGGGTCACACACTCAGAGAGACTGATGCCAACCTGGAGCGGTGGGCAGCCAATCACAGGGCCCACAGCTGATGTGTTACTGCTCTGTTTTCCATCTGATCCCCAAAGCTTTGGATAGTTTCCATGTTTCTGATCATGGACACATTCAGCCTCTCTGAACTGATCATCAACCAACAACGTTTCACTACTTCCTGTCCACAAAAGTCTGTCCCAAAGCTCATCCTGTAGAGAGGAGAGCAGAAGCAATCAGCTGTGAGATCAGATGGTGTGTGTGTTTAGAGTCTTCTGATCTGATACTAACACAGTGTTTCTCTTCTCAGACCCAGAGACCACCGGACCAGAACTCCTGCTTAGCTGGTGAGCAGATTTCCAGTCAGTGAGCTTCAGTCCATCCCATCACTGAGAGCAGGAGTGTTTCACATGTTCACCACAGAGTTTCTGTGGAGTTCACACATGAGTCTAAATGTAGTAAAAACAGACTGACTGAAGTCATGTTAGAGCCCTGTGAGCTGAGCTGTTCTGCCTGTAAAGTGGATCAGAACAGGTCCCAGCAGCAGAAAGCTGACAGTGTTAGTGGAACATCACTAAAGGCAGAAATCAGTGTGTACTGATGTCATTCTGACATCAATCTGCTGCTGGTTCATTCATCTATTCAATAAGTCCATCATCACATCAGTGAGCAGCTGCTTCCCCGCTCCCTCTCAGACTATCTTCAGGGACTGAAAACATGAATCAGCAGAATAACAACCCAGGACTGGAGCTCTCATATGTCCTGTTGAGTCTTTTTGAGCTGTACTGTCAATCATATTACGCTCTGTGATCAACCAAGAACATTTTTAAAGGTCCAAAGTCCTCATTAAACAATAAACACCCATCAGGTGTTTCCTGTGGAGAACATCTGGATTGTTTTGCTGGTGTGTCAGCATCCAGTTGGACTGTAATGTGAGCAGAACATGTTGTGTACTGATCTGCTTCATGTTGAACAAGTCAGTGGCTCTGACATTCTTCTAACCAAGTCCATGTTTCATGCTACCAGCTGTTTCCACACACATCTGGAAACTTCTATAAATGTTTTGGACTAATAAGTTTTTATTAAAAAAAAAAAAAAGATAATAATCAGGTCATTTGAAGACATGAATCGCAGCACAGTTTAAGTAGCATTTCCACACATTTCACCTGTTTTTATCTTTGCTTCATCAAACTGTGTCTAACTGTTATCTCTTTGTGTCTCCCAGGTGTCCTGCTGTCCACACCATCTCCTTCTCCTCTATCACATTGGCTGCTCTGTCTCTCCTGTCCCATCTCCAAGCTCTATCTAATTACCGGAGTTCTATCTTGTATCCATCTGTCCCCGCTCTATCTATTCCTGGAATTCTCAATCTGTGAGAACTATGGGCTTTGATGACTGGCTTTGATGACTGGCTTTGATGACTGGATTTGATGACTGGTTTTGATGACTGGTTTTGAGAACTAAGGTTGATTGGAACCTTGTCTTACTGTTTTGTGGATCTGAGACTCTACTCTCACTGCTCTGTCTTTCCTGTCTACCTCTCTCATACATAGGCTGATAAACTTTGAAATTGGAGAAAAATTGGCACATTTTCATTGACATTTGGCTAAAGTCTGAAATATTGTCATACAAACTTGATTCTTAAAGATAAATCTTGATCTTGACAGATTTCTAGATAAATCTAAGACCAAACAGTAACTTGTTTTGGAAAAACTATTTTGATACTAATTGATAATTATTGGCAAATTTTAGGGAGATCAATCAAGAGATTGTTGATCTTTGAATCTATAAATTCCAATTTGAAAACAGTGCTTCCATAAATTGAACAGTTAAGTTTTGTTATTGATATATAGAAACACATTTGATAAATTGAAAGAAAAGCACTGCATCTGTTCCTGTGCTGCTGGACTCGCTGCAGGTTAGTTCATAAGTGTTGGAATAAAACACATCTGTAAGGAGGACTGGAGTGTCTGCGTGCCGTCTGCTCTGACCTGACCAGAAGTGGAATCCAGCTACCAGAAGCATCTGTCATCCCGCTGCTGCTGCTGATCTGCATCACAACACTTCATATAGAAGAGATTTGAATTCAGCTTGGTCTCATTAAAACTGTCTGTGATTCAGAAGCTAAGAATAGTGAGAGTCTGTTGACAGATTGTGGCTGATTAAACTATTGATTATATCTTTAAAATTGTCCGTTCTGTAGCACACATTACTTTGAGGTGCATATACTGAAAACATTTTCATAGTTGATCTTTTCTGCTACATCTAAGTGTTACAACAGTAGTTTTTGCTAAATAATAGTTCTAATTTGGAAGAAAATACCCAAGGACCACTGAGCGTTATTCTAACCTGACATTTTAAAATCAGAAAGAACTGAGACTTTTATTTGGATACTTTCTTTTTCTATCAGAAAAGTACCGTAACTGAAGTTTTGGTCTGTTGGAATCTTCAGATATAACTTTAACTTCTCTGTGTCATAATAAACTTCTGTTTTTTCTATTTGACAAGAATTTTTCTGCTGTCAATCTTTTTCTAGATAGATAGCGTGTCAATCTGCTAACTGAAACCAGCATTGATAAATAGCACAAAGCTACATTTGAAATATTACAACCGAGTAGAACCCCTGTGTGTTGGTGACATCAGTACAGACAAAGTAAGTTTGAGGTTCTGAAGCACAGCAACAATGCCAAGGAAGGGTATTCGTTCTCGGGCTCAGAAGCTGAGGTGGCAGAAGGAGAAAGAATCTCCGAGTGAACAAGCTGAAGGTATGGGCTCTCAGAGTAGCAACCTGGTGTCACACCAGCTTTCTTATGCTGAGGTTGTACAGAGAGGACGTCCCAGTGATGGTATGTGTGTTGGAGAGTCTTCTGATGGACAGCAGGTAGACAGCAGAGGTCAGAGTGCAGTTTCTGATGGGAACACCGGCATGAATGCTTTCCAGCAGGTAAAGCAGAGTGTACCTCAGGCATCTTATGCTGACATGGTGAAGAGAGGACGTGATGCAGCTGGAGCGTCTCAGCAGCACAGTGTGATTGTGGAACCTCAGCCGTCAGTGACACATGTCTGTGCCTCACGCAGTCAGGCCTCATTAAAATATGGCAAATACAGGAACAGTCAGTGTGTGGCCAACAGTTTGGTGTTTCTGTCCTTTCTTCATGAGCATGAAGGAATTAGCAGAGCAGATCTGGACCTAGTCCTGGATAAAGGTGATGCTGTGTACAGACAGGCCAGAGAAAGGTTTCCTAACAGTGTCCATTTGGCATCGGATGAACTTCCAGATGAAGTTAGTGCACGCAGGTCAAAGTATCAGGTGGACCTGACTCAGCTGTCTGTGTATGGAACATTTGGAGGTGGAGAGAGGCTTCTCAGCCTTGAGCACGGACTGAGCTTTTTGTCATCAGATGTACAGTACGGGCTGCTGATCATGGCAGGGTTATGTGTCGCAGTTTTCAGATGCAGATCTGGTCTGTACGGATACTTTGACCCACACTCCAGGAACAAAGATGGACTGCCAATGTCCTCCAGGCGGTTGAGCTTTGGTACTGCTGTGATGCTGAAATTCCCACATCTGACTGACATGATTGACAGGATCAAGTTGTGCTACACAATGTTTGACATCCAGTCATCTTGTATGTATGAACTCAAGCCTCTGTCATTTCACTGTGTGAACACATCCAACCAGAGAAACGCTGTTTCAGACACAGACTGCAGACACACAGCTGTTGATGCACCTCCGCTGTTACAGGAAGCTGTCAATGAATCCCAAACAGCCACTGACCAGTCTCAGAACATTTCACCATCAACTGACACAAATTTTGAAGTGACAACGTTCCCATCACAGAATGAGCCAAACGTATCTGCCTCAGTGTTGCCCACTGTCCTTAATGATCTCTGTAGCAATGTTTTGCAGGAATTATCCACTGATATCACTTCTCCAGCATCTGGGAGACAACAACAGAACACAGTTCCTTGTGCCCAAATTGAACATGAACCATGTAGTGAAATCATTTGCCCTCCAAATGATGCTTCTCACAGTGGATCAAATATCTGTCACACTGATCCTCCAGATAATGTTTTGAAGGAAATCTCAGGTAAACTGTCCAAACTTAGTAAACAGGGGAGGAGAAAAATGAAAAGGAGAATGATGGCAAGAAATAAACCTCAGCAGAGAAAAGTGAATAAAAAAATGAGAGAAAGGGAAATGTATGCTTCTAATGAAATGCAGAGAGAAAAGAAAAGATCCCGCATCAGAATGTCATATCAAAAGAATGCAGAATTCAGAGAGAAACAAAAGTTATACATCAGGAGATCTTACAGAGAAAAAGAAGGATTCAGAGAGAAACAGAAGGCATACATCAGGAGGTCTTATAGAGAAAACGGATTCAGAGAGAAACAGAAGGCATACATCAGGAGGTCTTATAGAGAAAAAGAAGGCTTTTCACAAAGACAAAAGATGTACATAATAAACCGTTACAGACAGAGTGAAACCTTTCGACAGAGGCAGAGAAGTTATGTTACTCAACGTTATGCAAATGACAGAGTATTCAGAATCAGACACAGACAAGTGATGAAAAACCTCATGAGAAACAGATACAGGAACAGTCATTCATTCAGGATGATGGATAACATCAGACGTGCTGCGAGCATAAAGAGAAAATACAGACGAATGAACAGAAACACTCGGAGTGAAACAGAGACCAGAGAAACACAGAGTCTGCAACATGAGACAGTTGAGAACAGATTGATCAATGAAGCCATAGCTGTGTTCAAATCTAATATTAAGGCTGGTCCCACTTATGTCTGCACTGTGTGCCATAAGGCCTCGTTTCCCAACCAGGTACAAACCTGCACAAGGTCAAAGTATGACAAAAATCCTCACGTGGTTTCCCAATGTCTGACAGGAAAGTATGTTCACGTGTGTGATGAGGGCTGCAGAAATGAAGCCTGCACAGTTCCTGATGAGAGAAGGAAAGAGTGGATTTGTCACACCTGCCACGCTCATCTGAAAAAAGGACGCATGCCCAACCTCGCAGCAGCTAATAAACTGGAGTTGTCTGAAATTCCCAGCGAATTGTCAGATCTGAATATTCTGGAAAGACATTTGATCGCTAAATGTATTCCGTTTGCAAAGATCATTCCTCTTCCAAGAGGCAGACAAAGACTGATCAGGGGAAATGTTGTGTGTGTGCCATCTGAGGTCCAGGAAACAGTCAACGCATTACCCAGGCTGAGGAGCGAGTCTCAGGTGATGAGGGTGAAACTGAAAAGACGTTTGTCTTACAGAGGGCATCAGCTGTTTCAGACAGTAACCTGGTCTAAACTAGTGTCTGCATTAATGAAGCTGAAGCAGGTTCATCCAGAGTATCAGGACGTTACCATCAGAGATGAAGCCGAACTCTGTGACCCAACGCTTCCTGATGATGATGATGATGATGTTAGCATGGGGGAGCAGGACTATGATGAAGCAGATCTGATGGAAATTGACATGTGTGAGAGAAATGCACTGTGTGAGGCAGAAAATGAGCCTGAAAATGATCAGGACGGTGAATGTGAACAACCACAGCAGCAGAGAGATGATGGAGACGAAGGTGATCTGCCAAATGGAGGGTTTGCTTTAGAATCATGCCTTCAGCCTCTTGACATATCAGAAGAGATCCTCTGTTACAGTGATAGCACTTACTGTGTGGCTCCTGCACAAAGAAACAGTCCAGTTAGCTTCTTCAGGACTCCACATTTGGAATCAATGTCCTTCCCTGTACAATTTCCCACGGGTGAGAACACACTGGACCAAATGAGACTCATTAAAGTCAGTCCAAGTGGATATTTCAAGTCACGGCTTTTTAATGTGGATGACCGTTTTGCCAGAGACCCGAACTACTTGTTCTTTGCACAGTTTGTGATAGAGATACACATCGCTAATAACAGCATGACGATACAGCTGAGAAAAGGGAAAACTAGGACCAGAGATGGACGCAGTATAACCTCAGGCATGTTACGAGACAAACGAGAGGTTGAGAGACTGGTGAGAAATAAAGATGCAGTCAGATTCATGCAGCCACTCAGAGGGACTCCAGTATACTGGGAGAGAACCACCAAAGATCTGTTTGCCATGATCAGACAGTTGGGAACTCCCACGTTCTTCTGCACATTTTCAGCTGCTGAATTCAGATGGCCTGAGGTGATTGAAGCAATAAAGAGACAGCAGGGTGAAGAGGTTGATTTTGAATCTCTGGACTGGACTGCAAAGTGTGAGATTCTGCGCTCCAACCCCGTCACCTGCATGCGTTTGTTTGATAAGCGTGTTGAGGCCCTGTTCAGAGATCTGCTGCTCTCAGATGCTCAGCCACTGGGGAAAGTGATCGACTTTTTCTACAGAGTTGAGTTTCAGCACAGAGGAAGCCCACATATTCATGCAATGCTTTGGGTTGATGGAGCACCTGAACTGGATGTTTGTGATGATCAGACTGTGTGTGATTTTGTAGACAGATACATCTCAGCACAACTACCTGACCCAGAAACACAACCTGAACTGTTCAAGAAAGTCTCTGAAGTTCAGAAGCACAGTAAGAACCACACGAGGAGTTGCTTCAAGAGTGTGAACTCTGGTTGTCGGTTTGGTTTTCCAAAGCCGCCCTGCACAAACACAATGATCACAAGACCTGATGAGGGTGAGAACACTGGAACTGCAAAGAGCAAACTCAGACCTCTGCTGCAGCTGCTGAATGAACCTGAAGCGGCTTCCTTGAGTCTAGAGCAGGTCCTCTCTCGATGCAACTTGACACTGGCCGAGTATGAAAGGTACCTTCAGAGCCTGAACAGAAAGACCGCAATCTACCTGAAGCGTGATCCCAAGGACTGCTGGATAAACGGGTACAACCCACATCTGCTTGAAGCCTGGGACAGTAACATCGATGTGTCCTTCATTCTGAATGCTTACTCGTGTATACAGTATCTGACTAAATACATCACAAAGAAGGAAAGTGGTCTGTCAGAGTACCTGAAAACTGTCATGGAGAATTCCAACATGGACAGAGTTAACGAGTGTGATGAGATGAGAGCTGTCATGCAGGCTTACTCCAAAAAGAGAGAGATCAGTGCTCAGGAGTGTGTGACTCGTGCGTGTGGAATAAAGATGAAGAAGTGCTCACGCAGTGTTGTGTTCATTCCCACTGATGACAATCCTGTGAAAATGAGTCGCCCCATGTCATTCTTGGAGGACACCCCGTCAGAGTCTTGTAATGTCTGGATGACGAGTTTGAGTGACAAATACAAAGCCAGACCCGAGACCCCAGAGTATGAGGAGATGTGCTTGGCTGATTTTGCTGCTACCTGCAGGTTTGTCAGTGCAGACCACTCAAAGCGGGATGGTGTTTCACCACTTCTGAATGAGCTGGGATTTGTCCAAAGGCGGAAGAATGATAAGCCCTCTGTCATCAGATATTACCAATGTTCCAAGGAGAAGCACCCCGAGCAGTTTTATGCCAGATTACTGAGACTGTACCTTCCTCACCGATCCGAGTATGAAATACGGAGTGCCGATCTTCCAACCTACGAGTCTTTTTACAACTCTGGCTGGGTCCAGCTGCCAGGCTCAAACCGTCCTGAGAGCGTGAAAAGCATTATAAAAACAAACAGAGACAAATATGAGAAAAACACTGAGGAGATTGAGAATGCACTTGTAGAGTTTGAGGAGAGCAGAGACCATGTGATGGATGAATGGTGTAATCTGGCTCCTGAATCTGAAGTTGTGAGGTTGCCCTGTGATGATGATCTGCAGCAGAGAGAGCCAGACGATGAGCAGGAAAATGTGCCCGACTATTGTCCAGAGTCTGCTGCTGTGACAGAAATGAGAGCCATCAGAGAACCCCCCGCTGTGGATCCAGCTGTGCTGCGGCAGATGTATCAGAACCTGAACCAGAAGCAGGCCTGTGTGTTCCATGCTATCAGAGACTGGTGCATTAAACTTGTGTGTGGCCTAAATCCAGAGCAGTTTTTCTTTTATGTCAACGGTGGTGCAGGAACAGGAAAGTCCCACCTGATAAAATGCATTTACTCAGAGGCATCTAAGATACTGAGCAAACTGCAGCTATATTCAGAGGAGTTTGACATATCAAACCCAACTGTTTTACTGTCTTCTTTCACTGGAACTGCAGCTTTCAACATCTGTGGCACAACACTGCACTCTCTGCTGAAGCTTCCACGCAGTCTGAAACCACCAATCCAAGGACTCGGTAACCAACTGGATGAACTCAGATCGGAGCTTTTTAATGCTCAAATCCTCATTATCGATGAGATCTCCATGGTTTCAAAGCCTCTTTTTGCTTATGTGGACGCACGACTGAAACAGATCAAAGGCAATCAGAGAGCGTTTGGTGGAATGTCAGTTTTAGCTGTTGGGGATTTCTATCAGCTGCCGCCTGTGCGCCAGTCTAAACCTCTGTGTGTACACGATCCAGCAGATATTGACCTGTGGCAGGAACATTTTCAGATGATCACTCTGACTGAGATCATGAGACAGAAGGATGATGTTGCCTTTGCAGACGTGCTGAACAGGATTCGGGTGAAACCAAAGGCAGACGAGCTGTCTCAGGCTGACAGAGATTTGTTGTCACAGGCTATCACTGAACCAGCTCTTTGTCCCACTGAGGTTCTGCACATTTTCCCCACCAATAAGTTGGTTGATGAACACAACTCAGCAACACTGGCTTTGTTCCATTCCAACATTATCACGATCGACGCAGATGACTTCCAGAAAGATCCCCGAACAGGCAGAATGGCCCGTAAAGACACACCATGTAAGGGAGGCCGAAATGAGTTAGCCGACACTCTGAAAGTTGCTGAAGGTGCTCGTGTCATGCTCACCAGAAACTTTGACATTCAGAACGGTCTGGTTAACGGTGCTTTTGCCACACTGATGTGCATAGTGACTTCTGAGGATGATCAACACATCACTAAGCTGGGACTGAGGATGGATAATCAGACAGGTGGGGCAAGAATCCAGAGTGGAGCTCCAGAATCTGCCAATCTGGTTTACATCGAGAGAGCAGAGGAGAAGCTGAAACAGAACGGAGTGGTACGTAGACAGTTTCCTGTGAGGCTGGCGTTCTCCTGCACTGTCCATAAAACCCAGGGCCTCACAACACATGCAGCTGTGGTGTCCCTGCAGAAAGTCTTTGAAGCAGGTATGGCTTATGTAGCTCTCAGCAGGGTGACGTCTCTCAGTGGGCTGTATTTACTGGATTTGGATGAGAAGAAAATATACGCCAATACTGAAGTGACCGCAGCGCTCCAGACCATGAGACAAGCCGATGTGGATCACATGATGCCTCTTCTTCAGGTGAGAGAAACAGTAAACAGGCCCGACACTCTGACCCTTGTTCACCACAACACAGAGGGACTGCCATCTCACATCGGTGACATCAGGAGACATCATGAGCTGTGCCTGGCAGATGTCCTGTGTCTGACAGAAACTCACCTGCAGGGCTCCTTTGTCGCAGACAGTCTGCATCTGGACGGCTACAACATGTTCAAGCGCAACAGACACACGTCCTACACTCAGTATCCTCAGATGGCCAGCAGAGCAGGTGGCGGGGTTGCTGTCTATGTGAGAAACCACATTCAGGTGCGTGAGAGACAGTATTTGCATAATGTGACTGATCTGGAGTTTGTGGCTTTGAAGGTTGAGGCTCCAGTCTGTGCAGTGATTGCAGCTGTGTACAGACCTCCTGACTACAGTCTGAGACCGTTCCTGGAGAACCTGGGAAGCCTTTTGGATGCACTAGAGGTATTGGACTGTCACCCTGTTATTGTGTGTGGAGACTTCAATGAGAATCAGCTACTCAGGTCAACAAAGCCAATTCTAGATCTGTTTCAGTCTAAGGGATATGTTCAGCTGATCACCTCTGCCACCACAGACAAGAACACACTGCTTGACCTTATTTTCATTTCCCAGCCACAGCGATGTCTCCACTCAGGTGTCATGAGAACCTATTACAGCTATCACAACCCAGTGTTCTGTGTCCTGTCCACCAGGGAACCATGAAGTGGTCGGTGAGTCTTCAAGTTCAAGGTTTGGTTTGTGCCTGTTACACTATTTCTGTATTGTAAGATTTGGTATGGTCACAAACGGTATGGTTAAGAATGTCACGGTAAGATGTAATATGGTAGGTTTCAATGTGGTAAGATTTGGTATTGTCACTAACGGTATGTTTAATAATGTCACGGTAAGATGTAATATGGTAGGTTTCAATGTGGTAAGATTTGGTATGGTCACTAACGGTATGTTTAATAATGTCACGGTAAGATGTAATATGGTAGGTTTCAATGTGGTAAGATTTGGTATGGTCACTAACGGTATGTTTAATAATGTCACGGTAAGATGTACTATGGTAGGTTTCAATGTGGTAAGATTTGGTATTGTCACTAACGGTATGTTTAATAATGTCACGGTAAGATGTACTATGGTAGGTTTCAATGTGGTAAGATTTGGTATGGTCACTAACGGTATGTTTAATAATGTCACGGTAAGATGTAATATGGTAGGTTTCAATGTGGTAAGATTTGGTATGGTCACTAACGGTATGTTTAATAATGTCACGGTAAGATGTAATATGGTAGGTTTCAATGTGGTAAGATTTGGTATGGTCACTAACGGTATGTTTAATAATGTCACGGTAAGATGTAATATGGTAGGTTTCAATGTGGTAAGATTTGGTATGGTCACTAACGGTATGTTTAATAATGTCACGGTAAGATGTAATATGGTAGGTTTCAATGTGGTAAGATTTGGTATGGTCACTAACGGTATGTTTAATAATGTCACGGTAAGATGTACTATGGTAGGTTTCAATGTGGTAAGATTTGGTATGGTCACTAACGGTATGTTTAATAATGTCACGGTAAGATGTACTATGGTAGGTTTCAATGTGGTAAGATTTGGTATGGTCACTAACGGTATGTTTAATAATGTCACGGTAAGATGTAATATGGTAGGTTTCAATGTGGTAAGATTTGGTATGGTCACAAACGGTATGTTTAATAATGTCACGGTAAGATGTACTATGGTAGGTTTCAATGTGGTAAGATTTGGTATGGTCACTAACGGTTTGTTTAATAATGTCACGGTAAGATGTAATATGGTAGGTTTCAATGTGGTAAGATTTGGTATTGTCACTAACGGTATGTTTAATAATGTCACGGTAAGATGTACTATGGTAGGTTTCAATGTGGTAAGATTTGGTATGGTCACTAACGGTATGTTTAATAATGTCACGGTAAGATGTAATATGGTAGGTTTCAATGTGGTAAGATTTGGTATGGTCACTAACGGTATGTTTAATAATGTCACGGTAAGATGTACTATGGTAGGTTTCAATGTGGTAAGATTTGGTATGGTCACTAACGGTATGTTTAATAATGTCACGGTAAGATGTAATATGGTAGGTTTCAATGTGGTAAGATTTGGTATGGTCACTAACGGTATGTTTAATAATGTCACGGTAAGATGTAATATGGTAGGTTTCAATGTGGTAAGATTTGGTATGGTCACTAACGGTATGTTTAATAATGTCACGGTAAGATGTATTATGGTAGGTTTCAATGTGGTAAGATTTGGTATTGTCACTAACGGTATGTTTAATAATGTCACGGTAAGATGTACTATGGTAGGTTTCAATGTGGTAAGATTTGGTATGGTCACTAACGGTATGTTTAATAATGTCACGGTAAGATGTAATATGGTAGGTTTCAATGTGGTAAGATTTGGTATGGTCACTAACGGTATGTTTAATAATGTCACGGTAAGATGTATTATGGTAGGTTTCAATGTGGTAAGATTTGGTATGGTCACTAACGGTATGTTTAATAATGTCACGGTAAGATGTACTATGGTAGGTTTCAATGTGGTAAGATTTGGTATGGTCACTAACGGTATGTTTAATAATGTCACGGTAAGATGTACTATGGTAGGTTTCAATGTGGTAAGATTTGGTATTGTCACTAACGGTATGTTTAATAATGTCACGGTAAGATGTACTATGGTAGGTTTCAATGTGGTAAGATTTGGTATGGTCACTAACGGTATGTTTAATAATGTCACGGTAAGATGTAATATGGTAGGTTTCAATGTGGTAAGATTTGGTATGGTCACTAACGGTATGTTTAATAATGTCACGGTAAGATGTACTATGGTAGGTTTCAATGTGGTAAGATTTGGTATGGTCACTAACGGTATGTTTAATAATGTCACGGTAAGATGTAATATGGTAGGTTTCAATGTGGTAAGATTTGGTATTATGGGTCATAATTATTTATAAAGACAAGGATTTTCCAGGTATTGAACACGTTGTGGTCTGTGCATTTATCTGGGTGGGTTGGGTCAGGATTGATAAATGCACAGGCCACAACTGTCTGAGCAGCTCTATAAAAGCTGCTATATTTACCACAACATAGATGCAACATCAGAAAGCATGAGCTACACCTAGAACTCGTGCTTTCTGATGTACCAATAACATATACCAGCTGATACCCCACTGGGGTGGGGGGAAAGGTGGGTTGGGGGTGGGGTGGGCGGTTAAAGAATTGTAACTCTACTACACCTAAAACTGTTTAGATGTTCAGATCTGTTTCCTCGAGACAGGAGACTTGTTCTCCTGTATCCTCCATGACAACATCCTCCAGCACCAAGTCCAGCACAACAACACAAACTTCTACATCATCCTGATGAACTGTCAGCCTAAACCAGAGCCATCACAGAGAAATGTGCACCCTGCCACCCCAGTCTTTCTGCAAAGCAGAGGACAAAATGGCCCCTGTTAACCCTCACCTGACCACCTGGCTGACCCTGAGAAAATCCACCCATCATGCTGCCCCAGACCACCAGCAACAGGGAACTGCTGCCTCATACAGAGACATGTCTTCCTCCTGCCAGTGACCAGGGTTCTTCTCAGCTGACAGAAGGTAGAGTAGAGATCTTCTCTTTGGAAAGACAAACATTCACTTCATTCCTCTGAGTATGCTGTGTTTATTCATCTGTTGATATCATTCTTATGAATCCATTGTTTCATATTACAGATCCCAGTATCTAATTCACTGTTCTATTGTTTTTCTGTAGGCCTTCCTCTCCTGTGAATCCTTCATAGCTGAGACCGTCACAGCTGAGACCCTCACAGCTGAGCAGAAAGTTATCATCAACACTTGTGAAACATCCACGTGTTAAAGCTCACTGACAGGAGATGTTTTGTGCTCTGCAGCACTGTTCCAGGTATATGCTTATCATGCATCATGTGACCGTTCTACTTGTGTTTTTCAAATCAAATCAATCAAATATACTTTAAAGACTAAAGTTCATGACAATATTTTTGTCTGCTGTTGTGTCCTCAGGTTCAGTTCCATCTTCATGCCTGCATGTCATGATCTTCCTTCCTAAAAATACTCCTGTTTCCTCTGGAAGGACTGCACCCATCTCTCCAGTGTTGCAGCGGACACTGTGCAGGTACATGGAAGCAGCAGCTCAGCAGCCAGTGGAAATGAAGAAGGTCACATGGTGACAACACTTTCCATCTTCACATTGACTCTGTGCTCCTCTGACTCTTTAGTTTGCACCATCAGCTTCAACAAACAGCAACCACATCAAACTGAACTGTGAACAAAATGGAGGACTCTGAGTAACACCGCTCATTTGATCCTGTCCATCTGTGGAAATGTGAACGTTCCTTTCATGTTTCAGAACAATGTATCACTGTTTTTCTCCATCATGTTTCCTCATGTCTGTCACTGTTCAGCAGAAACTTTGACTACTTCAGATGTCACGTGCAAATGTGCTCATGAGCACCAGAGAACTGATTTAGTCGTACTCATAGCAGGAATAAGACAGGACTCCCACACAAGCTGTGCTGAGTCATTATGGAGAGCATTCCTGATATTTGGGAATGCTCTCCATGATGTCCACCTGATCAACTTTCCACCATGTGGAAACCAATAATAGCAGAACAGTTGATAGAAAATTATATTTGGCCATTTTAAAGACCCAAAAAATTGCAAATAGATGAAATGACAAACTTTTTAGATGAACACACAATTGAGTAAATCCTGTCTTAGTGCGGGGTATCAGCTGGTATTTTGGTTTTGGGAAATATTTTTTGTTACAATAGATATTCATATTAGTAGTTTTTTAAGTTTTCTTTTCTGTAAAAATATTAACATTAGATATTTGTCTGACAATATTACTGTTTGAACATAAAATCACTTTGAATTTTCTTTGCGATCTATCTATCTATCTATCTATCTATCTATCTATCTATCTATCTATCTATCTATCTATCTACTGATAATTGACATTATTTGCAATCCATAATACTTAGAAATGAAAACATGCTTTTGTAATTTAAGTGTTCTTGAGGTTTTGTAATTATGTAGGCTACATATTAACATATCAATGAAAAAATCTGTTGTATTCTATTTAAATGTTTGCTATGCATTGAAAAACAAGTACTGTGTCGCCTTCATAAACACTGAACAATCATTAATCTTACTGGACTTGTAATCATTACACTTTCGTCTTTTAAATGTCATTTCAACTTCAAACTCCTGTTTCTTCTCAGCCTATTTTTGCTTCCATAGCTCCTTCAGCTTTTAGCTTATTTTAGCTTCTTCAGCTCTTTTAGCTTCTTTTAGCGTCTTTAGCTTATTCAGCTGTTTTAGCTTCTTTTAGCTTCTTTAGCTCCTTTAGCTCTTAGCTTCTTCAGCTCCTTTAGCTTTAGCTTCTTCAGCTCCTTTAGCTTTAGCTTCTTCAGCTACTTCAGCTTTAGCTTCTTCAGCTGTTTTAGCTTTTTTTTAGCTTCTTAAGATATTTTAGCATGGTAATTCAGCTCATGCATTCTCACAGCTGTTTCGCAGGAACAGCTCTTTCTAGTTGTGAGAATGCATGAAGCATTCTCACTATTAAGTTCCTGTTTCTCTTTATTATTATTATTATTATTATTATTATTATTCCGCCGTTTTTTGGCATTCAACTACTTCAGCATACTTTGAGCTATTTCAACAAATTTGGTATCAAAATGTTCAGCTCATTCAGCTCTTGATGGGAATGTATTTTTGGTGTTTGTAACTTTTCAACTTTTTAAGATATTAAGCTTTTTGTTCAACTTTTTTCCCATTGAAACTAATGTTAAATTTTCAAATCTCTTCAAATCCTTTCAAATCCTTTCAAATCTTTCAAATCTTAACTAGTTCAGCATACTTTCAGCTAGAGACACCATTCAAATTTTAAAATGTTCATAAGACATTCAGCTATTACCAATTGTTTCATCTTTTAAAAATATTCAGCCAATTTTGAAATATGACAGTTTCAAAAATATGAAAATTAAGTTCTCCAAATCCTTATCTTCAAATGCTTTCAAATCCTTCAAAATCTTCAAATCTATTCAAATCGTAACTGCTTCAGCATACTTTAACCTAGAGACACCATTCAAATTTTAAAATGTTCATAAGACATTCAGCTGTTACCAATTGTTTCATCTTTTAAAAATATTCAGCCAATTTTGAAATATGACAGTTTAAAAAATAGGAAAATGAAACTCCTTCTTGGATTTTAGAGTGAGACATTCAGCAGTGCTGATAAGTTTCAACTTTTCAAACAAATTACTATAACTTTCATACAGTTTAACTGAGAGAAACAAATTATACCTTAAAATGTAGGAAAACTTGTCCTCTTTCAGCCAATGTAACTCTTAAAGAGCTCACATGGACAGATTTTGAACTATGAGCCTTTAAGCTTGAAGAACTTGTCAAATTTTGAGGAAATCTGCCATTTTTGAATCAGCTTCAGTGTTTCAAACTGCTTGGATTTAAATATAGTTGACTCCACAGATGTAAAACTACTTTGCTAAGTTCCTCTAAGCCTTCTGCTTCTAATGGTGTTAAAATTATTTTTCTAGCTACTCAACTTTTCTCACAAGATGTATTTGAAGTCAGTGTTCGGTGTCATTTCTCTCCCGCGATCGGCGGGCGGCCGTCTCATCTCTCCATATATGTTGTGTGTGTTCAACCTGTTTCGATTTAAAAATAGTTGACTCCACAGATGTAAAACTACTTTGCTAAGTTCCTCTAAGCCTTCTGCTTCTAACGGTGTTAAAATTATCTTTCTAGCTATTCAACTTTTCTCACAAAACGTGTTTGAAGACAGTCAGATTTGCCCGCGGCTGCAGCAGCTAGCTCTGTGTCTGTCTGTGTAGTCTTTAACTAGGTCAAATGCACTTCCAGTGTAACACAATCAAATGGCTTAATGGTAACACTACCAGCCTTTCGTGCAGGTGGCCCGGGTTCAATCCCCAGGATGTCAGCTCAAAATTAAAAAAAAAAATTTTTTTGTAACTATTTAAGCATACTTTCAGCCATTTCAAATCTTTCTAGCTCGAAATCATTACACTTTCATCTTTTAAATGTCATTTCAACTTCAAACTCCTGTTTCTTCTCAGCTTTTTTTAGCTTCCATAGCTCTTTCAGCTTTTAGCTTCTTTTAGCTTCTTTAGCTGTTTTAGCCTTTTTTAGCTTCTTTAGCTAACTTCTAACTCTAACTCTTTTGCTCCTTCAGCTGCTTGCTTCTTCAGCTCCTTTAGCTTTAGCTTCTTCAGCTGTTTTAGCTTTAGCTCCTTCAGCTGTTAGCTTCTTCAGCTGTTTTAGCTTATTTTAGCTTCTTCAGCTTTTAGCTTCTTTTAGCTTCTTTAGCTCCTTTAGCTCTTAGCTTCTTCAGCTCCTTCAGCTTTAGCTTCTTCAGCTCCTTTAGCTTTAGCTTCTTCAGCTCCTTTAGCTTTAGCTTCTTCAGCTACTTCAGCTTTAGCTTCTTCAGCTGTTTTAGCTTTTTTTTTAGCTTCTTAAGATATTTTAGCATGGTAATTCAGCTCATGCATTCTCACAGCTGTTTCGCAGGAACAGCTCTTTCTAGTTATTATTATTATTCCGCCATTTTTCGGCATTCAACTACTTCAGCATACTTTGAGCTATTTCAACAAATTTGGTATCAAAATGTTCAGCTCATTCAGCTCTTGATGGGAATGTATTTTTGGTGTTTGTAACTTTTCAACTTTTTAAGATATTAAGCTTTTTGTTCAACTTTTTTCCCATTGAAACTAATGTTAAATTTTCAAATCTCTTCAAATCCTTTCAAATCCTTTCAAATCTTTCAAATCTTAACTAGTTCAGCATACTTTCAGCTAGAGACACCATTCAAATTTTAAAATGTTCATAAGACATTCAGCTATTACCAATTGTTTCATCTTTTAAAAATATTCAGCCAATTTTGAAATATGACAGTTTCAAAAATATGAAAATTAAGTTCTCCAAATCCTTATCTTCAAATGCTTTCAAATCCTTCAAAATCTTCAAATCTATTCAAATCGTAACTGCTTCAGCATACTTTAACCTAGAGACACCATTCAAATTTTAAAATGTTCATAAGACATTCAGCTGTTACCAATTGTTTCATCTTTTAAAAATATTCAGCCAATTTTGAAATATGACAGTTTAAAAAATAGGAAAATGAAGCTCCTTCTTGGATTTTAGAGTGAGACATTCAGCAGTGCTGATAAGTTTCAACTTTTCAAACAAATTACTATAACTTTCATACAGTTTAACTGAGAGAAACAAATTATACCTTAAAATGTAGGAAAACTTGTCCTCTTTCAGCCAATGTAACTCTTAAAGAGCTCACATGGACAGATTTTGAACTATGAGCCTTTAAGCTTGAACAACTTGTCAAATTTTGAGGAAATCTGCCATTTTTGAATCAGCTTCAAGTTTTTCAAACTGCTTGGATTTAAATATAGTTGACTCCACAGATGTAAAACTACTTTGCTAAGTTCCTCTAAGCCTTCTGCTTCTAATGGTGTTAAAATTATTTTTCTAGCTGCTCAACTTTTCTCACAAGATGTATTTGAAGTCAGTGTTCGGTGTCATTTCTCTCCCGCGATCGGCGGGCGGCCGTCTCATCTCTCCATATATGTTGTGTGTGTTCAACCTGTTTCGATTTAAATATAGTTGACTCCACAGATGTAAAACTACTTTGCTAAGTTCCTCTAAGCCTTCTGCTTCTAACGGTGTTAAAATTATCTTTCTAGCTATTCAACTTTTCTCACAAAACGTGTTTGAAGACAGTCAGATTTGCCCGCGGCTGCAGCAGCTAGCTCTGTGTCTGTCTGTGTAGTCTTTAACTAGGTCAAATGCACTTCCGGTGTAACACAACGAAATGGCTCAATGGTAACCCTATCAGCCTTTCGTGCAGGTGGCCTGGGTTCAATCCCCAGGATGTCAGCTCAAAATTAAAAAAAAAAGTTTTTTTGTAACTATTTAAGCATACTTTCAGCCATTTCAACTCTTTCTAGCTCGAAATCATTACACTTTCATCTTTTAAATGTCATTTCAACTTCAAACTCCTGTTTCTTCTCAGCTTTTTTTAGCTTCCATAGCTCTTTCAGCTTTTAGCTTCTTTTAGCTTCTTTAGCTGTTTTAGCCTTTTTTAGCTTCTTTAGCTAACTTCTAACTCTAACTCTTTTGCTCCTTCAGCTCCTTGCTTCTTCAGCTCCTTTAGCTTTAGCTTCTTCAGCTGTTTTAGCTTTAGCTCCTTCAGCTGTTAGCTTCTTCAGCTGTTTTAGCTTTAGCTCCTTCAGCTGTTAGCTTCTTCAGCTGTTTTAGCTTATTTTAGCTTCTTTAGCTCCTTTAGCTCTTAGCTTCTTCAGCTCCTTCAGCTTTAGCTTCTTCAGCTCCTTTAGCTTTAGCTTCTTCAGCTCCTTTAGCTTTAGCTTCTTCAGCTACTTCAGCTTTAGCTTCTTCAGCTGTTTTAGCTTTTTTTTAGCTTCTTAAGATATTTTAGCATGGTAATTCAGCTCATGCATTCTCACAGCTGTTTCGCAGGAACAGCTCTTTCTAGTTGTGAGAATGCATGAAGCATTCTCACTATTAAGTTTCTGTTTCCCTTTATTATTATTATTATTATTCCGCCGTTTTTTGGCATTCAACTACTTCAGCATACTTTGAGCTATTTCAACAAATTTGGTATCAAAATGTTCAGCTCATTCAGCTCTTGATGGGAATGTATTTTTGGTGTTTGTAACTTTTCAACTTTTTAAGATATTAAGCTTTTTGTTCAACTTTTTTCCCATTGAAACTAATGTTAAATTTTCAAATCTCTTCAAATCCTTTCAAATCCTTTCAAATCTTTCAAATCTTAACTAGTTCAGCATACTTTCAGCTAGAGACACCATTCAAATTTTAAAATGTTCAGAAGACATTCAGCTATTACCAATTGTTTCATCTTTTAAAAATATTCAGCCAATTTTGAAATATGACAGTTTCAAAAATATGAAAATTAAGTTCTCCAAATCCTTATCTTCAAATGCTTTCAAATCCTTCAAAATCTTCAAATCTATTCAAATCGTAACTGCTTCAGCATACTTTAACCTAGAGACACCATTCAAATTTTAAAATGTTCATAAGACATTCAGCTGTTACCAATTGTTTCATCTTTTAAAAATATTCAGCCAATTTTGAAATATGACAGTTTAAAAAATAGGAAAATGAAGCTCCTTCTTGGATTTTAGAGTGAGACATTCAGCAGTGCTGATAAGTTTCAACTTTTCAAACAAATTACTATAACTTTCATACAGTTTAACTGAGAGAAACAAATTATACCTTAAAATGTAGGAAAACTTGTCCTCTTTCAGCCAATGTAACTCTTAAAGAGCTCACATGGACAGATTTTGAACTATGAGCCTTTAAGCTTGAAGAACTTGTCAAATTTTGAGGAAATCTGCCATTTTTGAATCAGCTTCAAGTGTTTCAAACTGCTTGGATTTAAATATAGTTGACTCCACAGATGTAAAACTACTTTGCTAAGTTCCTCTAAGCCTTCTGCTTCTAATGGTGTTAAAATTATTTTTCTAGCTGCTCAACTTTTCTCACAAGATGTATTTGAAGTCAGTGTTCGGTGTCATTTCTCTCCCGCGATCGGCGGGCGGCCGTCTCATCTCTCCATATATGTTGTGTGTGTTCAACCTGCTTCGATTTAAATATAGTTGACTCCACAGATGTAAAACTACTTTGCTAAGTTCCTCTAAGCCTTCTGCTTCTAACGGTGTTAAAATTATCTTTCTAGCTATTCAACTTTTGTCACAAAACGTGTTTGAAGACAGTCAGATTTGCCCGCGGCTGCAGCAGCTAGCTCTGTGTCTGTCTGTGTAGTCTTTAACTAGGTCAAATGCACTTCCGGTGTAACACAACGAAATGGCTTAATGGTAACCCTACCAGCCTTTCGTGCAGGTGGCCCGGGTTCAATCCCCAGGATGTCAGCTCAAAATTAAAAAAAAAAGTTTTTTTGTAACTATTTAAGCATACTTTCAGCCATTTCAACTCTTTCTAGCTCGAAATCATTACACTTTCATATTTTAAATGTCATTTCAACTTCAAACTCCTGTTTCTTCTCAGCTTTTTTTAGCTTCCATAGCTCTTTCAGCTTTTAGCTTCTTTTAGCTTCTTTAGCTGTTTTAGCCTTTTTTAGCTTCTTTAGCTAACTTCTAACTCTAACTCTTTTGCTCCTTCAGCTGCTTGCTTCTTCAGCTCCTTTAGCTTTAGCTTCTTCAGCTGTTTTAGCTTTAGCTCCTTCAGCTGTTAGCTTCTTCAGCTGTTTTAGCTTTAGCTCCTTCAGCTGTTAGCTTCTTCAGCTGTTTTAGCTTATTTTAGCTTCTTCAGCTTTTAGCTTCTTTTAGCTTCTTTAGCTCCTTTAGCTCTTAGCTTCTTCAGCTCCTTCAGCTTTAGCTTCTTCGGCTCCTTTAGCTTTAGCTTCTTCAGCTCCTTTAGCTTTAGCTTCTTCAGCTACTTCAGCTTTAGCTTCTTCAGCTGTTTTAGCTTTTTTTTAGCTTCTTAAGATATTTTAGCATGGTAATTCAGCTCATGCATTCTCACAGCTGTTTCGCAGGAACAGCTCTTTCTAGTTATTATTATTATTCCGCCGTTTTTCGGCATTCAACTACTTCAGCATACTTTGAGCTATTTCAACAAATTTGGTATCAAAATGTTCAGCTCATTCAGCTCTTGATGGGAATGTATTTTTGGTGTTTGTAACTTTTCAACTTTTTAAGATATTAAGCTTTTTGTTCAACTTTTTTCCCATTGAAACTAATGTTAAATTTTCAAATCTCTTCAAATCCTTTGAAATCCTTTCAAATCTTTCAAATCTTAACTAGTTCAGCATACTTTCAGCTAGAGACACCATTCAAATTTTAAAATGTTCATAAGACATTCAGCTATTACCAATTGTTTCATCTTTTAAAAATATTCAGCCAATTTTGAAATATGACAGTTTCAAAAATATGAAAATTAAGTTCTCCAAATCCTTATCTTCAAATGCTTTCAAATCCTTCAAAATCTTCAAATCTATTCAAATCGTAACTGCTTCAGCATACTTTAACCTAGAGACACCATTCAAATTTTAAAATGTTCATAAGACATTCAGCTGTTACCAATTGTTTCATCTTTTAAAAATATTCAGCCAATTTTGAAATATGACAGTTTAAAAAATAGGAAAATGAAGCTCCTTCTTGGATTTTAGAGTGAGACATTCAGCAGTGCTGATAAGTTTCAACTTTTCAAACAAATTACTATAACTTTCATACAGTTTAACTGAGAGAAACGAATTATACCTTAAAATGTAGGAAAACTTGTCCTCTTTCAGCCAATGTAACTCTTAAAGAGCTCACATGGACAGATTTTGAACTATGAGCCTTTAAGCTTGAACAACTTCTCAAATTTTGAGGAAATCTGCCATTTTTGAATCAGCTTCAAGTGTTTCAAACTGCTTGGATTTAAATATAGTTGACTCCACAGATGTAAAACTACTTTGCTAGGTTCCTCTAAGCCTTCTGCTTCTAATGGTGTTAAAATTATTTTTCTAGCTGCTCAACTTTTCTCACAAGATGTATTTGAAGTCAGTGTTCGGTGTCATTTCTCTCCCGCGATCGGCGGGCGGCCGTCTCATCTCTCCATATATGTTGTGTGTGTTCAACCTGCTTCGATTTAAATATAGTTCACTCCACAGATGTAAAACTACTTTGCTAAGTTCCTCTAAGCCTTCTGCTTCTAACGGTGTTAAAATTATCTTTCTAGCTATTCAACTTTTCTCACAAAACGTGTTTGAAGACAGTCAGATTTGTCCCGCGGCTGCAGCAGCTAGCTCTGTGTCTCTCTGTGTAGTCTTTAACTAGGTCAAATGCACTTCCGGTGTAACGCAACGAGATGGATTAATGGTAACACTTCTAGCCTTTCGTGCAGGTGGCCCGGGTTCAATCCCCATCATGTCAGACCACCCTTTATAATTTTTTTATTTTATAATTATTTAAGCATACTTTCAGCATTTTCAACTGTTTTTAGCTTAATTTTATCTTCAAATTCTTCAGATCATTTCAAATCCTTCAAATCTTAACTACTTGTGCATACTTTCAGCTAGAGACACCATTCAAATTTTAAAATCTTCAAATCTTTTAGCTTTTTAAGATTTTTCTTTATTAAGGTAATTCAGCTCATGCATTCTCACAGCTGTTTCGCAGGAACAGCTCTTTCTAGTTTGTTACTACCATTAAAAGCAGCATTTAAATGTTTCAACATGTTATCTTAAAGATCTCATTGTAAGATATTTTCCTAACAGAGCACTTCGTTCCCAAACTGCAGGTTTACTTGAGGTTCCCAGAGTTTCTAAAAGTAGAATGGGAGGCAGAGCCTTCAGTTATCAGGCCCCTCTATTGTGGAATAAGCTGCCAGTAAATGTCCGGGAAGCAGACACCCTTTCCACTTTTAAGACCAGGCTTAAAACTTTCCTTTTTGATAAAGCTTATAGTTAGGGATGGCTCAGGTGATCCTGAAACATCCCATAGTTAAGCTGCTATAGGCCTAGACTGCTGGGGGGCCTCATCTGACACACCTTTCCTCACTTTACTCTCTTTATGTATATGTGATATTATTGTGGTCATTAACTCGTGTTTCCCTGTTCCAACAGATATCCTTTGAATGGTGTTACAGTGCCGCCGTCGCGGTGGCCCCCTGCCCCCCTCCCCCCCCTTTTTCTGTCTTCTCAAACCCCAGCTGGTCGAGGCGGATGGCCACCCTTCCTGAGTCTGGTTCTGCCAGAGGTTTCTTCCTGTTAAAAGGGAGTCGTTTCTCTCCACAGTCGCCTCAGGCACGCCGCTCAGGCCGGGAGATTGGACCGAAAAACAAAAAGTTTTCAGTGCAATCTGTTGGTTTTCTTAGCTAGGAAATTGTTTTTGAATTGGCTCTATATGAACTAATTGGATTATTTTATGAATTATGATTATTATTAATTAATTGAATTCCAATTGGCTTGAATTGGACTTACTATCTAAGTGCCTTGAGATGACATTTGTTGTATTTGGCGCTATATAAATAAAAATGAATTGAATTGAATTATGTAAATCTCAGCTAATATCACTTTTCCTGATGCTTGAAATCAGATTTTAAAAAAGTAATGAGAACAGCTTTTATAGCATTTTGGAAAAGAGCTTTTCATATGCTCTCCCATGATGATGCATGTGTCTCTACCAGCTAACCCCCACCACCATGACAAATGAAAATTCTGTGGGAAACACTGTTTACACATTGTTTCTTGTACTTTCAGACTGTACTTGGCGGCGATCCACTTTAATGAAAATGCGAACCGACCACAGGCCCAGACAGCAGACGGCGTACCTCTCTTCAAAATCTCCTTTCCCAAATCCAAGAAGGGAGAGTGCACAGTCAAACGTCAAAAGACTAAGCCAACCTTTGGTAAGACCTCAAAAGTTCAAGAATTCAAGTCCAACTACTTTTGCCTTTATCAAATTTACTGAGGTTAATTCCAACAAATAGGAATACAAAAAATGTGAGAAATAGAAATCTAAACAAACATAAATATATATTCAATATAAACACAAGAAAATTGTGCTAAAGAAAATAAAAAAATAAAATAAAATAAAATAAAATAAAGGACCAGACTCAGTGAATAATTCCCTACACTCCGTATTATATAGATCAATGAGCAGTGCTGACCAACATATCATTGGGGTCATCAGGTGGGAACCTCCTTTCATCAGTGTTTCGTCTAGTTGGGCCCACGACACCTCCAGGAGGCTAGACAATGACCACTGGCGTCCCAGAGTCACCCCCCTAATGCCAGCCAACACTGCCCCTCACACCACAACAACCATAATCTACCTCAGCTTCTCACCAACTGCACACCAGTCACAGCGGGGTGGGGATGCAAACCCTGGTTCGGGTAGGGGAAGAAATAAAAGAGGTAAGAAAAGCAGGAATGGGATTCAAACCCTGGTTCGGGTAGGGGTAATGAAAATATAGAGGGTGCCAGAGGTGGAGGCAGGACAAGACACACTAGCAGATTCAGCAGACAAACTCACCTAAACAATCCTATAATCACTAACAATGCCAGCAAAAACAAATCCATACAACTCACTCCAAGCCAACTCACCCAAAATGGCCGCCTGGTTTCAAAAGGATCACATGTGCCAAACCCTCCACTTAAATAGCTTGAACTTCTTCTTTGCTTTTTCAAAAGTCTGTTTACCCTAAGTGCCCCCCCTGCTGGGCCCCCAGCTGCTATTGCATCTTCTAATCCAAATCCACTGGCTGGATTTTACTGCTTTATCTGAAACCTCCTGCACTATTTTCCTCACACTCTGTCCACTTACACCCAGCTCCCTCAACAATGAGACAACAGACTTTGCAACAAATCCTCTACATCCTACTTCCACTGGACAGATTCTAACCTTCCATCCTCGCTGCTCTGCTTCTGCCCCCAACTCCACATATCTAAGCTTTTTCCTTTCATATGCTTCCTCTACTAATTCCTCCCAAGGAACAGTCAGCTCTATGAAATAGACTCTCATTCTACTCCTAGACCACAAGACTATATCAGGCCTTAGGTTTGTAGAGGCTATTTCCTGGGGAACAACAAGCTTATTTCCTAAATCTACCTGCATCTCCCAATCACAAGCATCCTCCAAGCTGCCGTGCCTCCTTATCGTCTTTTTAACTTTCTCCCCCTCTTGAACAAACTGAATTGCAACTCTCTGTACCTTGGACCCTCCTAAGTTTACCTGCCTTCGTTTATCTTCAATACCTGCAGCTAAACTTCTTAATACTTGGTCATGTCGCCATGTATATCAAAAATCTAATACTCCTTTCCTCCATACTCCACAGTTCTTTCCAACTAAGCTTTTTCTTTTCTACACCTTCCCAATTCACCCACCGTCCCTGCTTAGCCTGAGCCACTGCCTTTGCACCCCTTAACATTTCCTCCTGTCTACGAATCTGCTCAACAACTAGCTTTCTCTTCTCCTTGGGACCTGCTCTACTCCACACTGGTGGGTATACTGTAAACTCTATGTATCTGGCTATGAGTAATTATTTTACAACGCTTACCGATGCGTTCTTCTCAGGCGTAAACTGCCAAAATGGTGCCTGTAGACTCGCCCAGCGGTTTGTAGCGAATATACATTGAGATAGACCGGCTCAAACCCTGGATGATCCAGCATACATGCTGGCTCTGCCGCCACTTCTCCTAGTAGTGCTGTGACCTAATAAAGATTAGAACTAGACATGGTAAGTGTCATTTCAGGAACAGGTAGATCCAAATGTTTACAGTGTTACCTGAGGGATCTCCATGCAGCATCTATTCTCCCTTTCTGTGGGCATTATCTCGCAAATTCCACATTGACACTTATTATTAAAAAAAAAAGGCAGTGTAATGATGTTCTGTTTTCAGGTAATGCCGGCAAATATAACAATGAAACATCTTTAGTGGCAAGTAAATGAGTTAACAGGTGAGCATGGAGAATAATTACATGCTGGTCAGAATACTATCATGTTTTTTGCATGCCATAGGCTACTGTAGAACTACATGGGCAACGCACAGCTGGCTGTTCCCAGTGAAGACAGGCTACTAAAAAGGGGTACACAGAAATATGTAGCATAAGTTTCACTTTGTGTAGTTACACTTTGGATCCAGCACCTGGTCAGGATATGATGAGGTATGTTTTTTTTGTATGTTATAGCATGTAAACCTTTTTGTCCAGAAAACTTGGTTATAAATCGCTCCCCTTATGTCAACACTGGGTTGATCATAAGCGGGTGGAGAATCATTTGCCAAACAGGACAGTGTTTGTGGGGATAAAAAGTCCAGTGCAATTTTCATGAAATTACCCACCGGCGTTTATTACAGTTGTTTTTCATAACATGTTGGCAATGTGTACTATGGGAAATAATTTGGCAGTGTTACTGTTGTACAATGCAAGGCGACATTGAGAAAGTTACTTGGTGTAGAGAGATGCCAGCAGCCATACTCACTAATGTTAGCACTGCAAATACGTGCCCACATTGCAAAATAAGTTGGGAACTTATACGTTTTGTAAGCAAAAATAATATTTTAGGTAGTCCTGATGTAGTGACTACAATTTCTGCTCTAATTAGGCTACCGTAGGCTAAGCGACTGCTAGTATCTGCGCACCTCAGTGGTTCGGACCAACCCAACTATAAACGTTTCCAGACATAACATTTCAAACTCACCATTCTGAGACGTTTTGCTGAAGGCGCTGCTGATCTGCAGTTTGTTGCTGAACTGCCTGAGCCTCGGCTTCAGGGTCCAATTCCGGGTCGAAGGCGAACGGTACGATGGTTTGCTCACCTGCCATTTCTATTTTTTTTTTCTACTAGCAGCTAACATGCGCATAGCCAAAACAGAGAATCAGACACGCCCCCATTCAGCCATGACACACCCCTCGCGCTCCTCCTTGCTTCTCATTAGGAAAACAGGGCACTGGAGAAAGCGCTGAAATGCGGCTTTCTTCTAAGAGGCCAAATCTGCGTTTTCCGGGTGAATTTTGGAGAGAGGGCTAGTGCATTTTGTGGCCGTGGCCACGACCGGCCATGACTCTCCTGGCCGCGGCCACGACCAGCCATGACTTTCCGAGGCCGCGGCCACGGCTGTAGCGACCCGACGTGAGTGCTTACCGGATGTGAGTACTCCGGATATCCGGGCGAGTATTTACGTGCTTTTCGAACATCACGAATGCTTTGCGGTACCACTGCCACCCGATGTGAGTACCGCTGTGAGTCGCGCATGAGCACACCGTTGTGCTGAAGTAATCTCACGGTTGACACGAAACAATAACAATATAAGATTAGTACGACGCCGTTTGGTGCTATTGTCTACCATTAGCCTACCTGTTCTCTGCCGTGAATGATTCTTCATTACCACTACACACGCGCTGTCAAGCAGACTGGACTGAAAGTCTTATAAACACCATTGTTTTAAAGTCAATATTGAAATATAGTAGTAAAAAAAAAAAAAAAAACATTTTCCATTTCAAAATTAAGGGGACATAAACAGTAGACTAACTGGTTTTATACGATTAATTTTGCAAAATATATACTAACTGGTTTTATATGATTACTTTTGCATACATTGGTGAATGACAAAAAAAAAATAAAAAAATAAAAAAATATATATATATATACACACACACACATACACACTCACTCTCTGTTCCAGCCACTCCATCCAAGGGCAGACAGTGGAGCACGTGGAAGTTTTTAGGTACCTGGGCACCGTCTAATGTCTGTGAGAAAGACCGGAGCCACACCAAAGACAATTTTCTGTTGTTGTGCCACCTGACATTTTTGGGGGCAATCTGTCTTTACTTCTGTATGCTACAAAAAAAATAAAAAATTAACGCTATTTGAAATTCCACTAACCGTTAAGTATCAACAAGTGTCTAATTTATGAAAACCTGGTGCATGTGTAACCAGGGGATGTTACACAGGTCAAAACTTTGACTACGCCAGTCTCATTAAGGGTGAGGCATCACTAGGGCTGCTGTACACAAACAATTTCCCCTGCAGGTTTGAAAGAACTTGAGGACACAGTTGTTGCAAAACATATACTTTCCTTTATTTTCTTCTTCTTGTATAAAACATTCTAAATGTGCAGAGTTGCAGAGAGGGCAGGCGAGTAATAAAAGCACAGTGCTACTCTGATAGAAAGGTGTATGCCTTGTGGATGCCTAGACACATAGCACATTTACATTAGGATTATAAATAGACAACAGGAAACAGAAAAAAGCTAGAACGAATAGCCACCTGTGAAGATGTGTTGATGCCATAGATGACAGCATCGAGGTGCAGATCCCAGTCATCATGAGCATCGTTCACATATTTCCTTAAGGCACGCTTGATGTTTTGGTTAGTCCGCTCATCCTTCACATTAATAAAAAAGTACAAATCAAAATGCAATAAATTATTTTTTTAAAGCATAAATTCCCTGCACGGTATGTACAAAAAAAAAAAACATTATATTTTTTATTACCTGGCCATTCGTCTGGGGGTGATAGGCACTGGAGACCGAATGCTTAATGTGGAGCATGTCAAAAATTCTCTCATTTAACTGTGGACAAATTATGTAAAAAAGATTATGGTTCCATGAATGATTTCATTCATGGAGAAGTATGATGAGCCACAAGTTTGTAAATGGGCCAGAATGACAACAACTGAACTGGATTGAAGGCAGTTCTACTGATGCAGACACCAACACTGTTACTGATGTAAAAAGCTTCTCACCTCGTTTACAAACTCCTTCCCTTGGTCAGTTATTATTCTTTGGACCATACCGAACGTGTACATGATTTTTACAAGTGCTCGGCATACCTCCACCGCTGTCTTCGAAGGAAGAGGGGCGGCAGCAACCCACTTACTGTACAGGTCGGTCATGGACATAATGTACTTATGTCCTCTTTCCGTTTCCTTCAGTGGACCAACAAGGTCCAACCCGATGACGGTCCAGGGATCTGTAACCTGACAAAAATGCCTCATATTTATGTCACCTACATTTTGCAGATGGATACATAAAAGTAACACACATTGTGTATGTTTTTTCTTGAAAGAATGCAAACCGCCTGCTTGAATTGAATAAAAACTCGCTACCTTCATGGGATGCAGGGCTGGGGCATCCGTTTGGATGGGGTCATTGAGCTGACACTTGTGGCCGCATCTCACCTTAGACAAATAATAACAACACATAGGAGAATTCTTTCCACTCACATTTTTACTGCGTGTGACGACAAAATCAGACACAGTGAGGAACTAGGCATACAAGATGATATGAATAAAATTCTGAATAAAAGTAGGCTTCTTACTTACCCAGTTCTCGACGTCCTTTGCCTGGCCGTCCCAGAAATAGCCAGCAATAGTTTTATTTCTAGTACCCCTTACACCTCTGTGGTTGCCAGACCCAGGGAGATTGTGGCACTCGTTAAGGACGGCAGTTTTTTCCGCGTCACTGGTCACCACCAGCCGCATGTACTGCCGCTTTGGTCCGACATAAAGTATGCGACGATCTATTAAAACAAGAAAAATTATAGGCCCAACGAATTTAGACTTTTTGATAAGGCTACGTGAGGTTAAGTCCTGATCACGAATCATCTCCTTGGCTCGCTGCCAAGTGCTAGTCAGCATCAAGTGAATTCCACACTGACATTCTGACAAAACATCAGAGTAAAACAACAAAAAAGTCTTGATCGCACATCATCTCCTTGGCTCGTTGTCGTGAACGCTGCCTTTATAAGTGCTAGTAAGCATCAAGCGACAGTTCTGGCAAACATTGACATTCTGACAAAACAGAGTAAAACAACAAAATGTAATAACATGATTAATCCATGGATCCATGGAGGGAGATGGCGGCGCACAGAGTTGCAGCGGCCCGGAGCTCCCAATGCTGGCATATGTTTTTGTTTATTTTGGTAGCACTTAGTATTATTTCAACAAGTTTTCAAACACTGACAGTGAAATACAGCCGAAATGAACTTTTAGAGCTCAACAACGCAGCATTTCGCCAAATCCCAGCGGATTTCGCCATCCCTGCCGAGATCACTAGATCACCATCCAGCACTCCCGGGTCCGAGAAGCGGGGGAGGAAACGCTGTGAGCGGTGGCAGAAGAGGGGAAAACGCGGAGGAGTGTGGGCTAGGCTCAAGGCTCACCCATTCAAACCCCCGCTTCCTACCATCTTCCTCTCGAATGCCCGTTCGATCCGCAACAAGATGGACGAGATCCGACTGGAACTAGCCTCAGGAAAACGGATTAACAACTGCTGTAGCTTAATTTTTACGGAAACCTGGCTGGATAACACGACCCCGGCCTCGGCCATCGAGCTAACCGGACGCACTGCCTACCGAGCGGACAGAACAGCTGACTCGGGTAAGAAGCTGGGAGGAGGTCTGTGTATCTATACCAATGACTTGTGGTGTACAAATGTCACAGTTGTTGGCAAACATTGTTGCCCCGACGTAGAAGTTTTGCTGCTCCAATGTAGACCGTTTCATTTACCACGAGAATTTTCTGCTGTTTACATCTGTGCTGTTTACATCCCACCCAACGCCAATGCTAAGCTAGCTCTAGCTAGGCTACAGGACATTGTAAACAAAAGCCTGGTGGCACATCCGGACAGTATCTTTATTGCGGCGGGGGATTTTAATCACGCCGATTTAAAGGCTGTACTTCACTCTTTCCATCGCAATGTGAAATGTGCTACTAGAGGGAGGAACACACTTGATCAAGTTTACACCAACATAGCCAAGGCCTACAGAACCCAAGCGTACCCCCACCTGGGTCTTTCTGATCATGTTTCGCTCCTCCTGCACCCTTGGTACACCCCCAAAATCAGAACTAGTAGGCCCGAAGTCAGGTCTGTCAGGATTTGGCCTGTGGACGCCATCCCTAGGCTCCTGGACTGTTTTAGCTCCACAGACTGGGACATTTTCAGTGGTCAGGGAGTGCAGACACGTAGGTCCCTGAATACATTTTTAGTCACAGTCCTTGACATAACCTTCTGTGTGGACATTGTTACATCCTGGAAGCAGATCCGTGTCTTCCCAAACGTCAAGCCTTGGATGACACCAAAGCTACAATTACTATTACAAGCCAGAAATGCAGCGTACAGAACCAGTGACACTCACCCCTATCATTGCAAAATGCTTTGAGAGACTGGTCATTAAATACATTAAAGCCTCCATACCGCCATCATTAGATCATAATCAGTTTGCTTACCGGAAGAACAGGTCGACAGAGGATGCCATTGCCATTGTGTTTCATACTCTATTGGAACATCTCGAGCACAAGAACACATATGGAAGACTCCTTTTTCTCGACTTTAGCTCAGCATTTAATACCATACTGCCAAACAGGCTGTAGCGTTACCGGGTATTTATATACCTATTAAATATAAGGATTTATGAGATGTTCTTACAGTCTCAAATAAACCTTACCTCGAATTCAGGGCACCACCTACCTAGGTTTTGACTTAATTTAAGTCACAGTCAGGTAGGAAAACTGTTCGAAATCTTACGATCCTGGTGTTAAATTAATCATTCAATTAATATTCAATTAATAATCAGTCTCATATCTCGCTACTTTCGTGAAGTTCTCGTTTGGTTGGACAGACATTACGTAAAGAAAGCATACGACACAATCTGTGATTATAACATATATATATAGATATATGAGCTGTTTATTACAATGATATGATCTTAGACATGAACCTTTAAACAAACAGGAGATGCATGGAATATGGGTGATTATATAAAAACACTTAGTGAATATAAAATAAAATATGGGAATGGAGAGTTACTGGATTTATTCAAATAGTTTGGGTTGGCTGACTATTTGAATCTAAATACTGACATTTCGGATTAATTTATCATTCTGTGAAAGCCTCGAGACATCCATCAAACCCACTTTAAGGTGAAAACGGGTCGGTCTTACTGTGCTGAAGTTCTGTTCAGTCGGTTCGGACCATGGTAGCGGCCACGCGGGTCCGAGGGGATTTCTTTTCCGCTCTCTGGGCCTTCCTGGCTGTGGTGGCTGACTTTTTAGCTTCTCAGTTGCTTCTTTCCACCGGGAAACGGGGACGATGGTGTCGAGGGCTTTGCTGTTAGATGATCGAATCTTCTGATGTCAGTGGGTCCGTTGCTTCTCTGATGAAGTGAACTTAAGTTCACAGAAGATTAATAAAAGGTTGCTTGGAGTTGGCTTTCTTGGTAGGAAAAGGTGATGATGGCGTGAAACAGCGGAGGTTAGGACGTGCGACGTAGAAGGACGTGGATGGCGAGGGACGAACAAAAACACGTAAAACGTGCATCTTCAGAGTATTTCAATCTGTTTCTTTGTTCGGGTCTTCCTCGTCTTTCTTTGGGTCCTGCTCCGTCCTTCTCCTTCCTCCCCTCCGTCGTCTTCTCCACGGCTCATACTCTCATCTTTCCGTGCTCTTCAAATCTCTCTGAGCAACTCATCTGATCAATTCTCCATTGTTCTCCCTCTGAAAACAAGAGCGTGCTTCTGGAAAACAACGAAGAAGAGACAAGACGCCTGAAGCGGGCCAGCAAACGAGAGAACTAGAGAGCCAGAGAGAGCCTGTGTTTTCCGCGGGTTCCGGGTTTTGACTCTCGGAGGCGGTGCTTACACTACTTTTTCAGCCAATGACATGCTTGAACTGTGTGCATGTCTGTGTAAGGTGATCTGTGCCATATGGGGATTTCTGGATTTAGACAAAGAACTCTTATTTCTCCATTACTCCATCTCATAGAACATTTGTCTCGGTGATTCTGAAAACACCACATCTTGTTAAGATATGCAGATTAAAGATATAACATAGACTTGTAATATAAAGACATCAAAATAACACACATGATAAAGACAATTATGACTTTCAAAATTCAGATGAATATCTATGAAATCGTGACATATGAATAGTGAGCCATACAATGTTCATTTTCTGTGTTAACAATGGGGACACTAAACAAATACCAAATAGATACCGAAGGGACATCGTTAGAAGTTACTAGTTGCATATATTGTCCATTTTACTGAGTCCTCTGGGATTTAAATGTTCAACTAATCAACACTGCAGACCACTAGGGGGCAATGTGGTTCCATCAGGCAGGTTGGGCGTTTTCCACCAAAATCAGTTCTTTGTCAATATTTAAGCCAGAATCGTACAAATTGTCTCTATATGCGTCTTGTGATCAAGCTGGAAACCTGAAAGAAATTGTACACGGTTATCAAACACATTTAATATAGTTTTAAGATTCGACTAAAAGTGAGTCTTCTCAGTTCGTGTGTAGCCATCTGGTCGGTTTGCTGGTGAAAAGGGGTGTTAAAGTGTCAACTTTCGAGTTATGGTCTAGATAAGATAGTAAGTGTCCCACTTTTCAAAGAGTGAGTTCTTTGTTCGTTAGAGTCTATCCCAATCTTTATTGCAGCGTCTGTTGCGAGTTCGACTCCCCAAAAGCTCTTAAGAGAGTAGAAGTTGAACGTAAATTAGGCAGTTTCTGTCTCTTTTCCCTTTGTGGAAAGAAAATGAAGATCTGGTTTATATCCACATACGTAAACATCCCCCACAGGAATGTTGGTTTTGTCAAAGTTTGAAAAACTCTTAATCCACACGGCACTGTGACTGCTACAAGGCTACACAGTAAACTGCACACACTTGGTCTGAACACTACACTATGCAACTGGATTCTGGACTTTTTAACACACCGTACACAGCATGTAAGGATTGGCAAGCACATTTCCCGCACCCTGCCCATGAACACCGGGGCCCCCCAAGGGTGTGTGCTAAGTCCACTTCTCTACACACTTTTCACTCATGACTGCTGCTCCCTCTCACCATCAAACCTCATTGTTAAATTTGCAGATGATACAACAGTACTTGGTCTCATCACTGGGAACGACGAGACCTCATACAGGAGGGAGGCGGAGAGTCTGGTGGAGTGGTGTGGTGACCACAACCTTGATCTGAACACCACCAAGACCAAGGAGATGGTCATAGACTTTCGTAGGGCCAGACACCCCCCACATGCTCCACTCGTAATCGGAGGGGAGGAGGTGGAGAGGGTGTCTAATTTTAAGTTCCTGGGCGTGACTGTATCTGACAACCTGTCCTGGGGGATCAACATCACCTCTGCCGTGAGTAAAGCACAACAACGCCTCTTTTACCTCAGGAAACTGAAGTGGGCAAAACTCCCTCAAGGACTAATGATTAACTTCTACCACTGCGCTGTAGAGAGTGTGCTCACCTACGGGCTACTGGTGTGGTTCTCCAGCTGCACCAGAGCAGACAAGGAGGCACTCCACAGAGTGGTCAAGGCTGCGGGGAGGATCATTGAGAAGAGCCTCCCGGAGATCTCTGCAGTCTTCACCTCCCCGCTGCCTACGCCGGGTGAACAACATCTTAGTGGACCAGTTCCACCCAGCACACCATCTTTTCCAGCGACTGCCCTCTGGCAGAAGATTCCGGTCCATCCGCTCCAGGACCAGCAGACTGACCAACAGTCTGTATCCACAGGCTGGCAGACTGCTGAACAAACAACCTGCCCCTGCACCCCCCCCCCCTCCCACTTCCAACTCCCCTCGGTAACATAACTCCACCATAACCACCATTAATAACTGTGAACTGGACTGCATTGCTGCATTGTACACTACTTACCATCTACCGCAGACAGCAGCCCCCTGCCCCGCCCCACTTCCAACCCCCCTCGGTAACATATCTCCACCATAACCATACCACCATTAATAATAATTGTGAACCGGACTGCATTGTTGCACTGTACACTACCTACCATCTATTGCAGACAACAACCCCCCCCCCCCCCACGACAAACCTCATATTCAACTGCACTAGCACTATTGCACTTTGGGTAATGTTATTTAATGTGATTTATATTATTTGTTATTATTTCTTTTCATATTGGGTGGGGTATTTATTTATACTTGAATGCCAGTGGTGATGGTGACGCTACAAACAAATTTCGTTGTAAACTCTGTTTAACAATGACAATAAATAATATGTCATATCATATCATATCAATGACAGCAATAAATGCGCCTCCGCTTCCGAGTAAGCGGATAGGTAGGCCTATAATTGCTTTCAGTACAAAGTTTTTCGATGCGCGGCGAACCTTCCACTTTCCACCTTTCCTCCTTCCCCCAGAGGGGCAAAACTTGCCCCGTCTCGAAAAAAGTTTTTACATTCTCATAAAATTATGTCAAGTCAGGAATGTGATGAAATTGGGCTTACCTTTCAGTACAAAGTTTTTCGATGCACGGCGAACCTTCCATCTTTCCTCCTTCCCCCAGAGGGGCAAAACTTGCCCCGTCTCTAAAAACGTTTTTACATTCTCATAAAAGCCTTCCATCTTCTGTCAGGAGTCTGACCACAGATTCTCTCCTCCTACTCAACTAGGTCTGTGCTACTCAAATTACGTAGCTGAGGTAAAACTGTCGTAAATACGCGCCAAATACGCGCCCGGATATCCGGAGTACTCACATCCAATAAGCACTCACGTCGGGTCGCTACAACGACCAGCCATGACTTTCAGAGGCCGCGGCCATTACTGAGGGAGCAGCCATTAATGACGCTGAGACAGACGTTGCGAACAGGAGTAATAGTTTAGAGTATTCCTATTCCTAACTATTGTTATATCATTGGACATATATTCAAAAGTAAGGGCCGTGACTAATACTTTTGTAGTCAACACGAAAGACGGTTGGATACATTTTCTATTAACAATCTCAATTCATTATAGCCCAGATGAAATTATATAAAAATTAACCTGAAGCTATGAAATTTGGTTATTTTAATTTTATATACAAATTTGGACTTGTTGAGATTCGCATCCGTTAATTCAATCAGGTAAACAAATTATGATGTAGTTATATCATATCATTCCATCACAGACTCGCTTTAAAGTACGACCAGCAGGGGGTGCACTTCTCGGCATAACACCGGCTATAAACATATCCTAGTTTAACGTTTGCTGGCTACGATTTCGGCAGACACAAATACAGTACAATAATATTCTATTGACAAAATACAACCAATAATAATGTTGAATCCTACCTGTGAAAGGTAATCCCCTGACTCCTGTTCGCAACGTCTGTCTCAGCCTCATTAATGGCTGCTCCCTCAGTAATGGCCGCGGCCTCGGAAAGTCATGGCTGGTCGTGGCCGCGGCCTCGGAAAGTCGTGGCCGCGGCCACAAAATGTGCTCGGCCTTGCTGGAATTTTGAGAACACCTGGGGGTATAACATCCTGAAGCCTCCGCAAGCCCATTTAAAGCGCCGCTACTATACCATGCCATGGGAACTTTAAGGAAAAATGGGTCTGGGTACCTTCTGTCTGTTAAATCCAGCTTTTTTTCTTTGACCAGTACACTCACCACACTATTTACTACAGTCCAATAAAGCACCTTTAACTGTCTCTAGTTGATTACAGTAGACTTACTGATCTCTGAGGGTCTGAGCATTTCAAAGGTTACTGTGTCTGATGTGGGCCTGTCGGATCATTCCTGTGTTTTCTTTGAGAGTACGATTTCACTGCACACAAATGTCTCGGCAGCAGTGATCTCAAAACGGTGTAGAACTGAAAACAGCAGTGAGATCTTTAACCAGGTCTTCTCTTTAACACCTGCCCTGTCCAGGGCTTCAGTCAATGAGCTCGTCAGTAGCTTCGATGCTAAAATGTTAAATGTTATGGATGCTATTGCTCCCATTAAGGTGAAGGTTATCTCTGGAAGGAAGAAGTCTCCATGGCCAAATTCCACACTGGTGAAAAATGGGAAAAGAGAGTGTCGGAAAGCTGAGCGCAGATGGAGAAAAACAAATCTCCAGGGTCATTCTAATATCTATAAAGAAAAACTTCACTCTTATCATTTACAACTGAGGAATGCAAGAAAGTCCTACTTCTCTGACTTCATCACCAAAAACAGTCCTAATGCTCGGGCCTTATTGGCTACAGTTGACAGGCTAACAAACCCTCCTGTGATAGTGGCAACTGAACTTCATTCCACCATGGCCTGCAATGACTTTGCCAAATTCTTCACAGACAAAATCCAAAATATTAGACAAGCAGTTGGTCCATCAGCAGCAGGTTCAACATATGTACCGTTTAAACACCATGACACATTATGTTTTGAAATATATGATTTTTTTTTATCATATTTTTAAAATCAGCCTTTCTTCAAAAAACAGGACAGTCCAGATAACAAGCCACAGATAACTAGCCAACATAGTCGCCAAAGCCATGGCAGCTGCGGTGCCGCGGGTAGCCTAACCTTCGCCCAAACACACACAGGCACGGATGTCAGCTAACTCATGAAATAAAAAGTCTGGATTAACGAATGCTCAGCACATAGATAACAACTGTCCACAGGCGAACCAAAAAATAGATGGGTAATTTGTTGAAATGGCATTAAGGGAATTTGATTCACCCAGCTGGAGCCTTTCTGTGTGGAGTTTGCATGTTCTCCCCGTGTATGCGTGGGTTCTCTCCGGGTACTCCGGCTTCCTCCCACTGTCCAAAAAATCATGCATGTTAGGTTGATTGGCATCTCTAAATTGTCCTTAGGAGTGAGTGTGAGCGTGCATGGTTGTTTGTCTCGTTTGTCTCTATGTAGCCCTGTGATGGACTGGCGGCCTGTCCAGGGTGTACCCCGCCTCTCGCCCATTGACTGCTGGTATAGGCTCCAGCCCGCCCGCGACCCGATCGACGGATTCAGCGGTATAGATAATGGATGGATGGATGGAATTTGATTCATTTGGATTTTCGTTTATTTGATTGAACTGGATCATAATTGGCTTGAATTGGACTGGAGCTTTAAAGTGCCTTCAGATGACATTGTTACAGTTGTGTGCGATATTCAATTCAATTCAATTCAAATTCAAAAATACTTTATTTATCCCAGAGGGAAATTATATGAAAAAAACTGAATTTAAATTGGATTGAATGGTGTTGATTGAAGCATTTTGCACAGCCATCCATGCCGGTATAATTCCTTGTTTGACTGTAACTTCTTGCTGAAGATCGCTGTCAACTTTCCTTCTGATGAATGTCTGATCCAGATAACTGTGGGACAATTTCTTATCACATGTATGTCCAGAGCTTGTGCTTTGGCATTGCTAACCCATCCAAAGCTTTAGAAAACTTTTTATCATGTTCGCAACACTCATCTTGTTGGCTGGATATGATCTGTTCTGACCCTTGAAATTGATCCAGTATGTCCTCAATTCCATTTCTCCTCCTACTTGTATCAATGATGCTGAATATGTTATGGTTGCCCCACCTGTTCGAAGGGTAAGATCATGTCTCCTTTCGGCAGACATGTAGGCAACACAGCATTGTGAGTCTTTTATTAAGATTTAACTTTACTTTATTGTCATCCACACGAATGTTAACGCGCAATGACTCCTCTGCTTTCAACCCACCCAGGTCGGCACCTGTTGAACACTCATGCACAGGGTCACAAACTCATTGAGACCATTCACTGGAGCGCTGGGAAGCCAATCACAGCACCCAGGGAGCATAGGGGTGTGGTGCCTTGCTCAAGGGCACCTCGGCTGTGAAAAGGAGGTGGACTGATACCCCTCCAGCTGTCAGTTCCACCAATCTTTTCAGCAGCGAAAGAGGGAATCGAACCGCCGACCCGCTCCAGCCACTGAGCCACAAATATGTTTAATATTGATTTGTTAGTTGCTCCTCAGTCTTGACCTACCAACACCTCATTGAATTATTCACCTTTTATATTTAATCTTCAACTTTTCAGCGTGATGCCTCCAAGTCAGCCCTTCATCAAAAATGACCTTACCCCCTTGCCCTGTGTGAGCCCCTGCTCTATGTGAGCCCCTGCTCTGTGTGAGCCCCTGCCCTGTGTGAGCCCCTGCTCTATGTGAGCCCCTGCCCTATGTGAGCCCCTGCTCTGTGTGAGCCCCTGCCCTGTGTGAGCCCCTGCTCTATGTGAGCCCCTGCCCTGTGTGAGCCCCTGCTCTTTGTGAGCCCCTGCTCTGTGTGAGCCCCTGCTCTATGTGAGCCCCTGCCCTGTGTGAGCCCCTGCTCTATGTGAGCCCCTGCTCTATGTGAGCCCCTGCCCTGTGTGAGCCCCTGCTCTTTGTGAGCCCCTGCTCTGTGTGAGCCCCTGCTCTATGTGAGCCCCTGCCCTGTGTGAGCCCCTGCTCTGTGTGAGCCCCTGCCCTATGTGAGCCCCTGCTCTGTGTGAGCCCCTGCTCTATGTGAGCCCCTGCTCTGTGTGAGCCCCTGCTCTTTGTGAGCCCCTGCTCTATGTGAGCCCCTGCTCTTTGTGAGCCCCTGCCCTATGTGAGCCCCTGCTCTTTGTGAGCCCCTACTCTTTGTGAGCCCCTGCTCTGTGTGAGCCCCTGCCCTATGTGAGCCCCTGCTCTTTGTGAGCCCCTGCTCTTTGTGAGCCCCTGCTCTGTGTGAGCCCCTGCCCTATGTGAGCCCCTGCTCTATGTGAGCCCCTGCCCTATGTGAGCCCCTGCTCTATGTGAGCCCCTGCTCTGTGTGAGCCCCTGCCCTATGTAAGCCCCTGCTCTTTGTGAGCCCCTGCTCTTTGTGAGCCCCTGCTCTATGTGAGCCCCTGCTCTATGTGAGCCCCTGCTCTTTGTGAGCCCCTGCTCTGTGTGAGCCCCTGCCCTATGTGAGCCCCTGCTCTATGTGAGCCCCTGCCCTATGTGAGCCCCTGCTCTATGTGAGCCCCTGCTCTGTGTGAGCCCCTGCCCTATGTAAGCCCCTGCTCTTTGTGAGCCCCTGCTCTATGTGAGCCCCTGCTCTTTGTGAGCCCCTGCCCTGTGTGAGCCCCTGCTGTTTGTGAGCCCCTGCCCTATGTGAGCCCCTGCCCTATGTGAGCCCCTGCCCTATGTAAGCCCCTGCTCTTTGTGAGCCCCTGCTCTTTGTGAGCCCCTGCTCTATGTGAGCCCCTGCTCTGTGTGAGCCCCTGCTCTTTGTGAGCCCCTGCCCTGTGTGAGCCCCTGCTGTTTGTGAGCCCCTGCCCTATGTGAGCCCCTGCTCTATGTGAGCCCCTCCCCTGTGTGAGCCCCTGCTCTATGTGAGCCCCTGCCCTATGTGAGCCCCTGCTCTATGTGAGCCCCTGCTCTGTGTGAGCCCCTGCTCTATGTGAGCCCCTGCCCTGTGTGAGCCCCTGCTCTGTGTGAGCCCCTGCTCTGTGTGAGCCCCTGCCCTATGTGAGCCCCTGCTCTATGTGAGCCCCTCCCCTGTGTGAGCCCCTGCTCTGTGTGAGCCCCTGCTCTATGTGAGCCCCTGCTCTGTGTGAGCCCCTGCCCTATGTGAGCCCCTGCCCTATGTGAGCCCCTGCTGTTTGTGAGCCCCTGCCCTATGTGAGCCCCTGCTCTATGTGAGCCCCTCCCCTGTGTGAGCCCCTGCTCTGTGTGAGCCCCTGCTCTATGTGAGCCCCTGCTCTGTGTGAGCCCCTGCTCTATGTGAGCCCCTGCCCTGTGTGAGCCCCTGCTCTGTGTGAGCCCCTGCTCTGTGTGAGCCCCTGCCCTATGTGAGCCCCTGCTCTATGTGAGCCCCTCCCCTGTGTGAGCCCCTGCTCTGTGTGAGCCCCTGCTCTATGTGAGCCCCTGCCCTATGTGAGCCCCTGCCCTATGTGAGCCCCTGCCCTATGTGAGCCCCTGCTCTATGTGAGCCCCTGCCCTATGTGAGCCCCTGCTCTATGTGAGCCCCTGCCCTGTGTGAGCCCCTGCCCTATGTGAGCCCCTGCCCTGTGTGAGCCCCTGCTCTATGTGAGCCCCTGCCCTATGTGAGCCCCTGCTCTATGTGAGCCCCTGCCCTGTGTGAGCCCCTGCCCTATGTGAGCCCCTGCCCTGTGTGAGCCCCTGCCCTGTGTGAGCCCCTGCTCTATGTGAGCCCCTGCCCTGTGTGAGCCCCTGCCCTATGTGAGCCCCTGCTCTATGTGAGCCCCTGCTCTGTGTGAGCCCCTGCTCTATGTGAGCCCCTGCTCTTTGTGAGCCCCTGCTCTTTGTGAGCCCCTGCCCTATGTGAGCCCCTGCTCTATGTGAGCCCCTGCCCTATGTGAGCCCCTGCTCTATGTGAGCCCCTGCTCTGTGTGAGCCCCTGCCCTATGTAAGCCCCTGCTCTTTGTGAGCCCCTGCTCTATGTGAGCCCCTGCTCTTTGTGAGCCCCTGCCCTGTGTGAGCCCCTGCTGTTTGTGAGCCCCTGCCCTATGTGAGCCCCTGCCCTATGTGAGCCCCTGCCCTATGTAAGCCCCTGCTCTTTGTGAGCCCCTGCTCTTTGTGAGCCCCTGCTCTATGTGAGCCCCTGCTCTGTGTGAGCCCCTGCTCTTTGTGAGCCCCTGCCCTGTGTGAGCCCCTGCTGTTTGTGAGCCCCTGCCCTATGTGAGCCCCTGCTCTATGTGAGCCCCTCCCCTGTGTGAGCCCCTGCTCTATGTGAGCCCCTGCCCTATGTGAGCCCCTGCTCTATGTGAGCCCCTGCTCTGTGTGAGCCCCTGCTCTATGTGAGCCCCTGCCCTGTGTGAGCCCCTGCTCTGTGTGAGCCCCTGCTCTGTGTGAGCCCCTGCCCTATGTGAGCCCCTGCTCTATGTGAGCCCCTCCCCTGTGTGAGCCCCTGCTCTGTGTGAGCCCCTGCTCTATGTGAGCCCCTGCTCTGTGTGAGCCCCTGCCCTATGTGAGCCCCTGCCCTATGTGAGCCCCTGCTGTTTGTGAGCCCCTGCCCTATGTGAGCCCCTGCTCTATGTGAGCCCCTCCCCTGTGTGAGCCCCTGCTCTGTGTGAGCCCCTGCTCTATGTGAGCCCCTGCTCTGTGTGAGCCCCTGCTCTATGTGAGCCCCTGCCCTGTGTGAGCCCCTGCTCTGTGTGAGCCCCTGCTCTGTGTGAGCCCCTGCCCTATGTGAGCCCCTGCTCTATGTGAGCCCCTCCCCTGTGTGAGCCCCTGCTCTGTGTGAGCCCCTGCTCTATGTGAGCCCCTGCCCTATGTGAGCCCCTGCCCTATGTGAGCCCCTGCCCTATGTGAGCCCCTGCTCTATGTGAGCCCCTGCCCTATGTGAGCCCCTGCTCTATGTGAGCCCCTGCCCTGTGTGAGCCCCTGCCCTATGTGAGCCCCTGCCCTGTGTGAGCCCCTGCTCTATGTGAGCCCCTGCCCTATGTGAGCCCCTGCTCTATGTGAGCCCCTGCCCTGTGTGAGCCCCTGCCCTATGTGAGCCCCTGCCCTGTGTGAGCCCCTGCCCTGTGTGAGCCCCTGCTCTATGTGAGCCCCTGCCCTGTGTGAGCCCCTGCCCTATGTGAGCCCCTGCTCTATGTGAGCCCCTGCTCTGTGTGAGCCCCTGCTCTATGTGAGCCCCTGCTCTTTGTGAGCCCCTGCTCTTTGTGAGCCCCTGCCCTATGTGAGCCCCTGCTCTATGTGAGCCCCTGCCCTATGTAAGCCCCTGCTCTTTGTGAGCCCCTGCTCTTTGTGAGCCCCTGCTCTTTGTGAGCCCCTGCCCTATGTGAGCCCCTGCTCTATGTGAGCCCCTCCCCTGTGTGAGCCCCTGCTCTGTGTGAGCCCCTGCTCTTTGTGAGCCCCTGCTCTGTGTGAGCCCCTGCTCTATGTGAGCCCCTGCTCTATGTGAGCCCCTGCTCTGTGTGAGCCCCTGCTCTGTGTGAGCCCCTGCTCTATGTGAGCCCCTGCTCTGTGTGAGCCCCTGCTCTATGTGAGCCCCTGCTCTATGTGAGCCCCTCCCCTGTGTGAGCCCCTGCTCTATGTGAGCCCCTGCTCTGTGTGAGCCCCCGCTCTATGTGAGCCCCCGCTCTATGTGAGCCCCTGCTCTGTGTGAGCCCCTACTCTTTGTGAGCCCCTGCTCTGTGTGAGCCCCTGCTCTATGTGAGCCCCTGCCCTATGTGAGCCCCTGCCCTATGTGAGCCCCTGCTCTGTGTGAGCCCCTACTCTTTGTGAGCCCCTGCTCTATGTGAGCCCCTGCTCTGTGTGAGCCCCTGCTCTATGTGAGCCCCTGCTCTATGTGAGCCCCTGCCCTGTGTGAGCCCCTGCTCTATGTGAGCCCCTGCTCTGTGTGAGCCCCTGCTCTATGTGAGCCCCTGCCCTGTGTGAGCCCCTGCTCTGTGTGAGCCCCTGCTCTGTGTGAGCCCCTGCCCTATGTGAGCCCCTGCTCTGTGTGAGCCCCTGCCCTGTGTGAGCCCCTGCTCTATGTGAGCCCCTGCCCTATGTGAGCCCCTGCTCTATGTGAGCCCCTGCTCTATGTGAGCCCCTGCTCTGTGTGAGCCCCTGCCCTATGTAAGCCCCTGCTCTTTGTGAGCCCCTGCTCTTTGTGAGCCCCTGCTCTATGTGAGCCCCTGCTCTGTGTGAGCCCCTGCTCTTTGTGAGCCCCTGCTCTATGTGAGCCCCTGCTCTATGTGAGCCCCTGCTCTATGTGAGCCCCTGCCCTATGTGAGCCCCTGCCCTATGTGAGCCCCTGCTCTGTGTAAGCCCCTACTCTTTGTGAGCCCCTGCTCTGTGTGAGCCCCTGCCCTATGTGAGCCCCTGCTCTGTGTGAGCCCCTGCCCTGTGTGAGCCCCTGCTCTATGTGAGCCCCTGCCCTATGTGAGCCCCTGCTCTATGTGAGCCCCTGCTCTATGTGAGCCCCTGCTCTGTGTGAGCCCCTGCTCTATGTGAGCCCCTGCTCTATGTGAGCCCCTGCCCTATGTGAGCCCCTGCCCTATGTGAGCCCCTGCTCTGTGTAAGCCCCTACTCTTTGTGAGCCCCTGCTCTATGTGAGCCCCTGCTCTATGTGAGCCCCTGCTCTTTGTGAGCCCCTGCTCTATGTGAGCCCCTGCTCTGTGTGAGCCCCTGCTCTATGTGAGCCCCTGCCCTGTGTGAGCCCCTGCTCTGTGTGAGCCCCTGCCCTATGTGAGCCCCTGCTCTGTGTGAGCCCCTGCTCTATGTGAGCCCCTGCTCTGTGTGAGCCCCTGCTCTTTGTGAGCCCCTGCTCTATGTGAGCCCCTGCTCTTTGTGAGCCCCTGCCCTATGTGAGCCCCTGCTCTTTGTGAGCCCCTGCTCTTTGTGAGCCCCTACTCTTTTTGAGCCCCTGCCCTATGTGAGCCCCTGCTCTTTGTGAGCCCCTGCTCTTTGTGAGCCCCTGCTCTGTGTGAGCCCCTGCCCTATGTGAGCCCCTGCTCTATGTGAGCCCCTGCCCTATGTGAGCCCCTGCTCTATGTGAGCCCCTGCTCTGTGTGAGCCCCTGCCCTATGTAAGCCCCTGCTCTGTGTGAGCCCCTGCCCTATGTGAGCCCCTGCTCTATGTGAGCCCCTGCTCTATGTGAGCCCCTGCTCTGTGTGAGCCCCTGCCCTATGTGAGCCCCTGCTCTATGTGAGCCCCTGCCCTATGTGAGCCCCTGCTCTATGTGAGCCCCTGCTCTTTGTGAGCCCCTGCTCTTTGTGAGCCCCTGCTCTATGTGAGCCCCTGCTCTATGTGAGCCCCTGCTCTTTGTGAGCCCCTGCTCTGTGTGAGCCCCTGCTCTTTGTGAGCCCCTGCCCTATGTGAGCCCCTGTTGTTTGTGAGCCCCTGCCCTATGTGAGCCCCTGCTCTATGTGAGCCCCTGCCCTATGTGAGCCCCTGCTCTATGTGAGCCCCTGCTCTGTGTGAGCCCCTGCCCTATGTAAGCCCCTGCTCTTTGTGAGCCCCTGCTCTATGTGAGCCCCTGCTCTGTGTGAGCCCCTGCTCTTTGTGAGCCCCTGCCCTGTGTGAGCCCCTGCTGTTTGTGAGCCCCTGCCCTATGTGAGCCCCTGCCCTATGTGAGCCCCTGCCCTATGTAAGCCCCTGCTCTTTGTGAGCCCCTGCTCTTTGTGAGCCCCTGCTCTATGTGAGCCCCTGCCCTGTGTGAGCCCCTGCTGTTTGTGAGCCCCTGCCCTATGTGAGCCCCTGCTCTATGTGAGCCCCTCCCCTGTGTGAGCCCCTGCTCTATGTGAGCCCCTGCCCTATGTGAGCCCCTGCTCTATGTGAGCCCCTGCTCTGTGTGAGCCCCTGCTCTATGTGAGCCCCTGCCCTGTGTGAGCCCCTGCTCTGTGTGAGCCCCTGCTCTGTGTGAGCCCCTGCCCTATGTGAGCCCCTGCTCTATGTGAGCCCCTCCCCTGTGTGAGCCCCTGCTCTGTGTGAGCCCCTGCTCTATGTGAGCCCCTGCTCTGTGTGAGCCCCTGCCCTATGTGAGCCCCTGCCCTATGTGAGCCCCTGCTGTTTGTGAGCCCCTGCCCTATGTGAGCCCCTGCTCTATGTGAGCCCCTCCCCTGTGTGAGCCCCTGCTCTGTGTGAGCCCCTGCTCTGTGTGAGCCCCTGCTCTATGTGAGCCCCTGCTCTGTGTGAGCCCCTGCTCTATGTGAGCCCCTGCTCTGTGTGAGCCCCTGCTCTGTGTGAGCCCCTGCCCTATGTGAGCCCCTGCTCTATGTGAGCCCCTCCCCTGTGTGAGCCCCTGCTCTGTGTGAGCCCCTGCCCTATGTGAGCCCCTGCTCTATGTGAGCCCCTGCCCTATGTGAGCCCCTGCCCTATGTGAGCCCCTGCCCTATGTGAGCCCCTGCTCTATGTGAGCCCCTGCCCTATGTGAGCCCCTGCTCTATGTGAGCCCCTGCCCTGTGTGAGCCCCTGCCCTATGTGAGCCCCTGCCCTGTGTGAGCCCCTGCTCTATGTGAGCCCCTGCCCTATGTGAGCCCCTGCTCTATGTGAGCCCCTGCCCTGTGTGAGCCCCTGCCCTATGTGAGCCCCTGCCCTGTGTGAGCCCCTGCCCTGTGTGAGCCCCTGCTCTATGTGAGCCCCTGCCCTGTGTGAGCCCCTGCCCTATGTGAGCCCCTGCTCTATGTGAGCCCCTGCTCTGTGTGAGCCCCTGCCCTATGTAAGCCCCTGCTCTTTGTGAGCCCCTGCTCTTTGTGAGCCCCTGCTCTTTGTGAGCCCCTGCCCTATGTGAGCCCCTGCTCTATGTGAGCCCCTCCCCTGTGTGAGCCCCTGCTCTGTGTGAGCCCCTGCTCTTTGTGAGCCCCTGCTCTGTGTGAGCCCCTGCTCTATGTGAGCCCCTGCTCTATGTGAGCCCCTGCTCTGTGTGAGCCCCTGCTCTGTGTGAGCCCCTGCTCTATGTGAGCCCCTGCTCTGTGTGAGCCCCTGCTCTATGTGAGCCCCTGCTCTATGTGAGCCCCTCCCCTGTGTGAGCCCCTGCTCTATGTGAGCCCCTGCTCTGTGTGAGCCCCCGCTCTATGTGAGCCCCCGCTCTATGTGAGCCCCTGCTCTGTGTGAGCCCCTACTCTTTGTGAGCCCCTGCTCTGTGTGAGCCCCTGCTCTATGTGAGCCCCTGCCCTATGTGAGCCCCTGCCCTATGTGAGCCCCTGCTCTGTGTGAGCCCCTACTCTTTGTGAGCCCCTGCTCTATGTGAGCCCCTGCTCTGTGTGAGCCCCTGCTCTATGTGAGCCCCTGCTCTATGTGAGCCCCTGCCCTGTGTGAGCCCCTGCTCTATGTGAGCCCCTGCTCTGTGTGAGCCCCTGCTCTATGTGAGCCCCTGCCCTGTGTGAGCCCCTGCTCTGTGTGAGCCCCTGCCCTATGTGAGCCCCTGCTCTGTGTGAGCCCCTGCTCTATGTGAGCCCCTGCTCTTTGTGAGCCCCTACTCTTTGTGAGCCCCTGCTCTATGTGAGCCCCTGCTCTGTGTGAGCCCCTGCTCTGTGTGAGCCCCTGCTCTATGTGAGCCCCTGCTCTTTGTGAGCCCCTACTCTTTGTGAGCCCCTACTCTTTGTGAGCCCCTGCCCTATGTGAGCCCCTGCTCTATGTGAGCCCCTGCTCTGTGTGAGCCCCTGCTCTGTGTGAGCCCCTGCTCTATGTGAGCCCCTGCTCTATGTGAGCCCCTGCTCTGTGTGAGCCCCTGCTCTATGTGAGCCCCTGCTCTGTGTGAGCCCCCGCTCTATGTGAGCCCCCGCTCTATGTGAGCCCCTGCCCTGTGTGAGCCCCTGCCCTATGTGAGCCCCTCCCCTGTGTGAGCCCCTCCCCTGTGTGAGCCCCTGCCCTGTGTGAGCCCCTGCTCTATGTGAGCCCCTGCTCTTTGTGAGCCCCTGCTCTGTGTGAGCCCCTGCTCTATGTGAGCCCCTGCTCTATGTGAGCCCCTGCTCTGTGTGAGCCCCTGCTCTGTGTGAGCCCCTGCTCTATGTGAGCCCCTGCTCTGTGTGAGCCCCTGCTCTATGTGAGCCCCTGCTCTATGTGAGCCCCTCCCCTGTGTGAGCCCCTGCTCTATGTGAGCCCCTGCTCTGTGTGAGCCCCCGCTCTATGTGAGCCCCCGCTCTATGTGAGCCCCTGCTCTGTGTGAGCCCCTACTCTTTGTGAGCCCCTGCTCTGTGTGAGCCCCTGCTCTATGTGAGCCCCTGCTCTATGTGAGCCCCTGCCCTATGTGAGCCCCTGCCCTATGTGAGCCCCTGCTCTGTGTAAGCCCCTACTCTTTGTGAGCCCCTGCTCTATGTGAGCCCCTGCTCTTTGTGAGCCCCTGCTCTATGTGAGCCCCTGCTCTGTGTGAGCCCCTGCTCTATGTGAGCCCCTGCTCTGTGTGAGCCCCTGCTCTTTGTGAGCCCCTGCTCTATGTGAGCCCCTGCTCTGTGTGAGCCCCTGCTCTGTGTGAGCCCCTGCTCTGTGTGAGCCCCTGCTCTGTGTGAGCCCCTGCTCTTTGTGAGCCCCTGCTCTGTGTGAGCCCCTGCTCTATGTGAGCCCCTGCTCTATGTGAGCCCCTGCTCTTTGTGAGCCCCTGCTCTATGTGAGCCCCTGCTCTGTGTGAGCCCCTGCTCTTTGTGAGCCCCTGCTCTGTGTGAGCCCCTGCTCTTTGTGAGCCCCTGCTCTTTGTGAGCCCCTGCTCTGTGTGAGCCCCTGCTCTATGTGAGCCCCTGCTCTGTGTGAGCCCCTGCCCTATGTGAGCCCCTGCTCTTTGTGAGCCCCTGCTCTTTGTGAGCCCCTGCTCTGTGTGAGCCCCTGCCCTATGTGAGCCCCTGCTCTATGTGAGCCCCTGCTCTTTGTGAGCCCCTGCCCTATGTGAGCCCCTGCTCTGTGTGAGCCCCTGCCCTGTGTGAGCCCCTGCTCTGTGTGAGCCCCTGCCCTATGTGAGCCCCTGCTCTTTGTGAGCCCCTGCTCTTTGTGAGCCCCTGCTCTTTGTGAGCCCCTGCTCTGTGTGAGCCCCTGCTCTATGTGAGCCCCTGCTCTGTGTGAGCCCCTGCTCTATGTGAGCCCCTGCCCTATGTGAGCCCCTGCTCTGTGTGAGCCCCTGCCCTGTGTGAGTCCCTGCTCTGTGTGAGTCCCTGCTCTGTGTGAGCCCCTGCTCTATGTGAGCCCCTGCTCTATGTGAGCCCCTGCTCTATGTGAGCTCCTGCTCTATGTGAGCCCCTGCTCTATGTGAGCCCCTGCTCTATGTGAGCTCCTGCTCTATGTGAGCCCCTGCTCTATGTGAGCCCCTCCCCTGTGTGAGCCCCTGCTCTATGTTAGCCCCTGCTCTGTGTGAGCCCCTGCTCTATGTGAGCCCCTGCTCTATGTGAGCCCCTGCTCTATGTGAGCCCCTGCCCTGTGTGAGCCCCTGCTCTATGTGAGCCCCTGCCCTATGTGAGCCCCTGCTCTATGTGAGCCCCTGCTCTATGTGAGCCCCTGCCCTGTGTGAGCCCCTGCCCTCTGTGAGCCCCTCCCCTGTGTGAGCCCCTGCTCTGTGTGAGCCCCTGCTCTATGTGAGCCCCTGCTCTATGTGAGCCCCTCCCCTGTGTGAGCCCCTGCTCTATGTGAGCCCCTGCTCTGTGTGAGCCCCTGCTCTATGTGAGCCCCTGCTCTGTGTGAGCCCCTGCTCTGTGTGAGCCCCTGCCCTGTGTGAGCCCCTGCTCTATGTGAGCCCCTGCTCTGTGTGAGCCCCTGCTCTATGTGAGCCCCTGCCCTATGTGAGCCCCTGCCCTATGTGAGCCCCTGCCCTGTGTGAGCCCCTGCCCTATGTGAGCCCCTGCCCTGTGTGAGCCCCTGCCCTATGTGAGCCCCTGCTCTATGTGAGCCCCTGCTCTGTGTGAGCCCCTGCTCTATGTGAGCCCCCGCTCTATGTGAGCCCCTGCTCTTTGTGAGCCCCTGCCCTGTGTGAGCCCCTGCCCTGTGTGAGCCCCTGCTCTATGTGAGCCCCTGCCCTGTGTGAGCCCCTGCCCTATGTGAGCCCCTGCTCTTTGTGAGCCCCTGCCCTGTGTGAGCCCCTGCTCTATGTGAGCCCCTGCCCTGTGTGAGCCCCTGCCCTATGTGAGCCCCTGCTCTTTGTGAGCCCCTGCCCTGTGTGAGCCCCTGCTCTATGTGAGCCCCTGCCCTGTGTGAGCCCCTGCCCTATGTGAGCCCCTCCCCTGTGTGAGCCCCTGCTCTGTGTGAGCCCCTGCTCTATGTGAGCCCCTGCTCTGTGTGAGCCCCTGCTCTGTGTGAGCCCCTGCTCTATGTGAGCCCCTGCTCTGTGTGAGCCCCTGCTCTATGTGAGCCCCTGCTCTATGTGAGCTCCTGCTCTGTGTGAGCCCCTGCTCTGTGTGAGCCCCTGCTCTATGTGAGCCCCCGCTCTATGTGAGCCCCTGCTCTGTGTGAGCCCCTGCTCTGTGTGAGCCCCTGCTCTATGTGAGCCCCTGCTCTATGTGAGCCCCTCCCCTGTGTGAGCCCCTGCTCTATGTGAGCCCCTGCTCTGTGTGAGCCCCTGCTCTATGTGAGCCCCTGCTCTATGTGAGCCCCTGCTCTGTGTGAGCCCCTGCCCTGTGTGAGCCCCTGCCCTATGTGAGCCCCTGCTCTATGTGAGCCCCTGCTCTTTGTGAGCCCTTGCTCTTTGTGAGCCCTTGCTCTTTGTGAGCCCCTGCTCTGTGTGAGCCCCTGCTCTGTGTGAGCCCCTGCTCTATGTGAGCCCCTGCTCTATGTGAGCCCCTGCTCTATGTGAGCCCCTGCTCTGTGTGAGCCCCTGCTCTGTGTGAGCCCCTGCCCTGTGTGAGCCCCTGCTCTATGTGAGCCCCTGCTCTTTGTGAGCCCCTGCTCTATGTGAGCCCCTGCTCTGTGTGAGCCCCTGCTCTATGTGAGCCCCTCCCCTGTGTGAGCCCCTGCTCTATGTGAGCCCCTCCCCTGTGTGAGCCCCTGCTCTATGTGAGCCCCTGCTCTGTGTGAGCCCCTGCTCTATGTGAGCCCCTGCCCTGTGTGAGCCCCTGCTCTATGTGAGCCCCTGCCCTATGTGAGCCCCTGCTCTATGTGAGCCCCTGCTCTATGTGAGCCCCTGCCCTGTGTGAGCCCCTGCCCTCTGTGAGCCCCTCCCCTGTGTGAGCCCCTGCTCTGTGTGAGCCCCTGCTCTATGTGAGCCCCTGCTCTATGTGAGCCCCTCCCCTGTGTGAGCCCCTGCTCTATGTGAGCCCCTGCTCTGTGTGAGCCCCTGCTCTATGTGAGCCCCTGCTCTGTGTGAGCCCCTGCTCTGTGTGAGCCCCTGCCCTGTGTGAGCCCCTGCTCTATGTGAGCCCCTGCTCTGTGTGAGCCCCTGCTCTATGTGAGCCCCTGCCCTATGTGAGCCCCTGCCCTATGTGAGCCCCTGCCCTGTGTGAGCCCCTGCCCTATGTGAGCCCCTGCCCTGTGTGAGCCCCTGCCCTATGTGAGCCCCTGCTCTATGTGAGCCCCTGCTCTGTGTGAGCCCCTGCTCTATGTGAGCCCCCGCTCTATGTGAGCCCCTGCTCTGTGTGAGCCCCTGCTCTATGTGAGCCCCTGCTCTGTGTGAGCCCCTGCTCTTTGTGAGCCCCTGCCCTGTGTGAGCCCCTGCCCTGTGTGAGCCCCTGCTCTGTGTGAGCCCCTGCTCTATGTGAGCCCCTGCCCTGTGTGAGCCCCTGCCCTATGTGAGCCCCTGCTCTTTGTGAGCCCCTGCCCTGTGTGAGCCCCTGCTCTATGTGAGCCCCTGCCCTGTGTGAGCCCCTGCCCTATGTGAGCCCCTGCTCTTTGTGAGCCCCTGCCCTGTGTGAGCCCCTGCTCTATGTGAGCCCCTGCCCTGTGTGAGCCCCTGCCCTATGTGAGCCCCTCCCCTGTGTGAGCCCCTGCCCTATGTGAGCCCCTGCTCTTTGTGAGCCCCTGCTCTGTGTGAGCCCCTGCTCTATGTGAGCCCCTGCTCTGTGTGAGCCCCTGCTCTATGTGAGCCCCTGCTCTATGTGAGCCCCTCCCCTGTGTGAGCCCCTGCTCTATGTGAGCCCCTCCTCTGTGTGAGCCCCTGCTCTATGTGAGCCCCTGCCCTGTGTGAGCCCCTGCTCTATGTGAGCCCCTGCTCTGTGTGAGCCCCTGCCCTGTGTGAGCCCCTGCCCTGTGTGAGCCCCTGCTCTATGTGAGCCCCTGCTCTATGTGAGCCCCTGCTCTATGTGAGCCCCTGCTCTATGTGAGCCCCTGCTCTGTGTGAGCCCCTGCTCTATGTGAGCCCCCGCTCTATGTGAGCCCCTGCTCTGTGTGAGCCCCTGCCCTATGTGAGCCCCTGCTCTATGTGAGCCCCTGCTCTATGTGAGCCCCTGCTCTGTGTGAGCCCCTGCTCTATGTGAGCCCCCGCTCTATGTGAGCCCCTGCTCTGTGTGAGCCCCTGCCCTGTGTGAGCCCCTGCTCTATGTGAGCCCCTGCTCTGTGTGAGCCCCTGCTCTATGTGAGCCCCCGCTCTATGTGAGCCCCTGCTCTGTGTGAGCCCCTGCCCTGTGTGAGCCCCTGCTCTATGTGAGCCCCTGCCCTGTGTGAGCCCCTGCTCTATGTGAGCCCCTGCCCTGTGTGAGCCCCTGCCCTGTGTGAGCCCCTGCTCTATGTGAGCCCCTGCTCTGTGTGAGCCCCTGCTCTTTGTGAGCCCCTGCTCTGTGTGAGCCCCTGCTCTATGTGAGCCCCTGCTCTGTGTGAGCCCCTGCTCTATGTGAGCCCCTGCTCTATGTGAGCCCCTGCCCTGTGTGAGCCCCTGCTCTATGTGAGCCCCTGCTCTATGTGAGCCCCTGCTCTGTGTGAGCCCCTGCTCTGTGTGAGCCCCTGCCCTATGTGAGCCCCTGCTCTGTGTGAGCCCCTGCCCTGTGTGAGCCCCTGCTCTATGTGAGCCCCCGCTCTATGTGAGCCCCTGCTCTGTGTGAGCCCCTGCTCTATGTGAGCCCCTGCTCTGTGTGAGCCCCTGCCCTGTGTGAGCCCCTGCTCTATGTGAGCCCCTGCTCTATGTGAGCCCCTACTCTATGTGAGCCCCTGCTCTATGTGAGCCCCTGCCCTGTGTGAGCCCCTGCTCTATGTGAGCCCCTGCTCTATGTGAGCCCCTGCCCTGTGTGAGCCCCTGCCCTGTGTGAGCCCCTGCCCTGTGTGAGCCCCTGCTCTGTGTGAGCCCCTGCTCTGTGTGAGCCCCTGCCCTGTGTGAGCCCCTGCTCTGTGTGAGCCCCTGCCCTGTGTGAGCCCCTGCTCTGTGTGAGCCCCTGCCCTATGTGAGCCCCTGCCCTATGTGAGCCCCTGCCCTGTGTGAGCCCCTGCCCTGTGTGAGCCCCTGCCCTATGTGAGCCCCTGCCCTGTGTGAGCTCCTGCTCTGTGTGAGCTCCTGCTCTGTGTGAGCCCCTGCCCTGTGTGAGCTCCTGCTCTGTGTGAGCTCCTGCTCTATGTGAGCCCCTCCCCTGTGTGAGCCCCTGCTCTATGTGAGCCCCTGCTCTGTGTGAGCCCCTGCTCTATGTGAGCCCCCGCTCTATGTGAGCCCCTGCTCTGTGTGAGCCCCTGCCCTGTGTGAGCCCCTGCTCTTTGTGAGCCCCTGCCCTGTGTGAGCCCCTGCTCTGTGTGAGCCCCTGCCCTGTGTGAGCCCCTGCTCTTTGTGAGCCCCTGCCCTGTGTGAGCCCCTGCCCTGTGTGAGCCCCTGCCCTATGTGAGCCCCTCCCCTGTGTGAGCCCCTGCTCTATGTGAGCCCCTGCTCTGTGTGAGCCCCTGCTCTGTGTGAGCCCCTGCTCTATGTGAGCCCCTCCCCTGTGTGAGCCCCTGCTCTATGTGAGCCCCTGCTCTGTGTGAGCCCCTGCTCTATGTGAGCCCCCGCTCTATGTGAGCCCCTGCCCTGTGTGAGCCCCTGCTCTTTGTGAGCCCCTGCCCTGTGTGAGCCCCTGCTCTTTGTGAGCCCCTGCCCTGTGTGAGCTCCTGCTCTATGTGAGCCCCTGCTCTGTGTGAGACCCTGCCCTGTGTGAGCCCCTGCTCTATGTGAGCCCCTGCTCTGTGTGAGACCCTGCCCTGTGTGAGCCCCTGCTCTATGTGAGCCCCTGCTCTGTGTGAGCCCCTGCTCTATGTGAGCCCCTGCCCTGTGTGAGCCCCTGCTCTATGTGAGCCCCTGCTCTGTGTGAGCCCCTGCTCTATGTGAGCCCCTGCCCTGTGTGATCTCCTGCCCTATGTGAGCCCCTGCCCTGTGTGAGCCCCTGCTCTGTGTGAGCCCCTGCCCTGTGTGATCTCCTGCCCTATGTGAGCCCCTGCCCTGTGTGAGCCCCTGCTCTGTGTGAGCCCCTGCCCTGTGTGATCTCCTGCCCTATGTGAGCCCCTGCCCTGTGTGAGCCCCTGCTCTGTGTGAGCCCCTGCTCTGTGTGAGCCCCTGCCCTGTGTGATCTCCTGCTCTATGTGAGCCCCTCCCCTGTGTGAGCCCCTGCTCTATGTGAGCCCCTGCTCTGTGTGAGCCCCTGCTCTATGTGAGCCCCCGCTCTATGTGAGCCCCTGCTCTGTGTGAGCCCCTGCTCTATGTGAGCCCCTGCTCTGTGTGAGCCCCTGCCCTATGTGAGCCCCTCCCCTGTGTGAGCCCCTGCTCTGTGTGAGCCCCTGCTCTTTGTGAGCCCCTGCCCTGTGTGAGCCCCTGCCCTGTGTGAGCCCCTGCTCTATGTGAGCCCCTGCCCTGTGTGAGCCCCTGCCCTATGTGAGCCCCTGCTCTTTGTGAGCCCCTGCCCTGTGTGAGCCCCTGCTCTATGTGAGCCCCTGCCCTGTGTGAGCCCCTGCCCTATGTGAGCCCCTCCCCTGTGTGAGCCCCTGCTCTGTGTGAGCCCCTGCTCTGTGTGAGCCCCTGCCCTGTGTGAGCCCCTGCTCTGTGTGAGCCCCTGCTCTATGTGAGCCCCTGCTCTGTGTGAGCCCCTGCTCTATGTGAGCCCCTGCTCTATGTGAGCCCCTGCTCTATGTGAGCCCCTGCTCTGTGTGAGCCCCTGCTCTATGTGAGCCCCTGCTCTATGTGAGCCCCTGCTCTATGTGAGCCCCTCCCCTGTGTGAGCCCCTGCTCTATGTGAGCCCCTCCTCTGTGTGAGCCCCTGCTCTATGTGAGCCCCTGCCCTGTGTGAGCCCCTGCTCTATGTGAGCCCCTGCTCTGTGTGAGCCCCTGCCCTGTGTGAGCCCCTGCCCTGTGTGAGCCCCTGCTCTATGTGAGCCCCTGCTCTATGTGAGCCCCTGCCCTGTGTGAGCCCCTGCTCTATGTGAGCCCCCGCTCTATGTGAGCCCCTGCTCTGTGTGAGCCCCTGCCCTGTGTGAGCCCCTGCTCTATGTGAGCCCCTGCCCTGTGTGAGCCCCTGCTCTATGTGAGCCCCTGCCCTATGTGAGCCCCTCCCCTGTGTGAGCCCCTGCTCTGTGTGAGCCCCTGCTCTGTGTGAGCCCCTGCCCTATGTGAGCCCCTGCTCTGTGTGAGCCCCTGCTCTGTGTGAGCCCCTGCCCTGTGTGAGCCCCTGCTCTATGTGAGCCCCTGCTCTGTGTGAGCCCCTGCCCTGTGTGAGCCCCTGCTCTGTGTGAGCCCCTGCCCTATGTGAGCCCCTGCTCTGTGTGAGCCCCTGCCCTGTGTGAGCCCCCGCTCTATGTGAGCCCCTGCTCTGTGTGAGCCCCTGCTCTATGTGAGCCCCTGCTCTATGTGAGCCCCTCCCCTGTGTGAGCCCCTGCTCTATGTGAGCCCCTGCTCTGTGTGAGCCCCTGTTCTATGTGAGCCCCCGCTCTATGTGAGCCCCTGCTCTGTGTGAGCCCCTGCCCTGTGTGAGCCCCTGCTCTATGTGAGCCCCTGCTCTGTGTGAGCCCCTGCTCTATGTGAGCCCCCGCTCTATGTGAGCCCCTGCTCTGTGTGAGCCCCTGCCCTGTGTGAGCCCCTGCTCTATGTGAGCCCCTGCTCTGTGTGAGCCCCTGCCCTGTGTGAGCCCCTGCTCTATGTGAGCCCCTGCTCTGTGTGAGCCCCTGCTCTATGTGAGCCCCTGCTCTGTGTGAGCCCCTGCCCTGTGTGAGCCCCTGCTCTATGTGAGCCCCTGCTCTGTGTGAGCCCCTGCTCTATGTGAGCCCCTGCTCTGTGTGAGCCCCTGCTCTATGTGAGCCCCTGCCCTGTGTGAGCCCCTGCTCTGTGTGAGCCCCTGCTCTATGTGAGCCCCTCCCCTGTGTGAGCCCCTGCTCTATGTGAGCCCCTGCTCTGTGTGAGCCACTGCTCTATGTGAGCCCCTGCTCTGTGTGAGCCCCTGCTCTATGTGAGCCCCCGCTCTATGTGAGCCCCTGCTCTGTGTGAGCCCCTGCCCTGTGTGAGCCCCTGCTCTATGTGAGCCCCTGCCCTGTGTGAGCCCCTGCTCTATGTGAGCCCCCGCTCTATGTGAGCCCCTGCTCTGTGTGAGCCCCTGCCCTGTGTGAGCCCCTGCTCTATGTGAGCCCCTGCCCTGTGTGAGCCCCTGCTCTATATGAGCCCCTGCCCTGTGTGAGCCCCTGCCCAATGTGAGCCCCTGCTCTATGTGAGCCCCTGCCCTGTGTGAGCCCCTGCTCTATGTGAGCCCCTGCCCTATGTGAGCCCCTGCTCTATGTGAGCCCCTGCCCTGTGTGAGCCCCTGCTCTATGTGAGCCCCTGCCCTGTGTGAGCCCCTGCCCTATGTGAGCCCCTGCCCTGTGTGAGCCCCTGCTCTATGTGAGCCCCTGCTCTATGTGAGCCCCTGCTCTGTGTGAGCCCCTGCTCTATGTGAGCCCCTGCTCTATGTGAGCCCCTGCTCTGTGTGAGCCCCTGCCCTATGTGAGCCCCTGCTCTGTGTGAGCCCCTGCTCTGTGTGAGCCCCTGCCCTGTGTGAGCCCCTGCTCTATGTGAGCCCCCGCTCTATGTGAGCCCCTGCTCTGTGTGAGCCCCTGCTCTATGTGAGCCCCCGCTCTATGTGAGCCCCCGCTCTGTGTGAGCCCCTGCTCTGTGTGAGCCCCTGCCCTATGTGAGCCCCTGCTCTGTGTGAGTCCCTGCTCTGTGTGAGCCCCTGCCCTATGTGAGCCCCTGCTCTATGTGAGCCCCTGCCCTGTGTGAGCCCCTGCTCTATGTGAGCCCCTGCTCTATGTGAGCCCCTGCTCTGTGTGAGCCCCTGCCCTATATGAGCCCCTGCTCTATGTGAGCCCCTGCTCTGTGTGAGCCCCTGCTCTATGTGAGCCCCTGCTCTGTGTGAGCCCCTGCTCTATGTGAGCCCCCGCTCTATGTGAGCCCCTGCTCTGTGTGAGCCCCTGCCCTGTGTGAGCCCCTGCTCTATGTGAGCTCCTGCTCTGTGTGAGCCCCTGCTCTATGTGAGCCCCCGCTCTATGTGAGCCCCTGCTCTGTGTGAGCCCCTGCCCTGTGTGAGCCCCTGCTCTATGTGAGCCCCTGCCCTGTGTGAGCCCCTGCTCTATGTGAGCCCCTGCCCTGTGTGAGCCCCTGCTCTGTGTGAGCCCCTGCTCTGTGTGAGCCCCTGCCCTATGTGAGCCCCTGCCCTATGTGAGCCCCTGCTCTGTGTGAGCCCCTGCCCTATATGAGCCCCTGCTCTATGTGAGCCCCTGCTCTGTGTGAGCCCCTGCCCTGTGTGAGCCCCTGCTCTATGTGAGCCCCTGCTCTATGTGAGCCCCTGCTCTGTGTGAGCCCCTGCTCTATGTGAGCCCCTCCCCTGTGTGAGCCCCTGCTCTATGTGAGCCCCTGCTCTGTGTGAGCCCCTGCTCTATGTGAGCCCCTGCTCTGTGTGAGCCACTGCTCTATGTGAGCCCCTGCTCTGTGTGAGCCCCTGCTCTATGTGAGCCCCCGCTCTATGTGAGCCCCTGCTCTGTGTGAGCCCCTGCCCTGTGTGAGCCCCTGCTCTATGTGAGCCCCTGCTCTATGTGAGCCCCTGCCCTGTGTGAGCCCCTGCTCTATGTGAGCCCCCGCTCTATGTGAGCCCCTGCTCTGTGTGAGCCCCTGCTCTATGTGAGCCCCTGCCCTGTGTGAGCCCCTGCTCTATGTGAGCCCCTGCTCTGTGTGAGCCCCTGCCCTGTGTGAGCCCCTGCTCTATGTGAGCCCCTGCTCTATGTGAGCCCCTGCCCTGTGTGAGCCCCTGCTCTATGTGAGCCCCCGCTCTATGTGAGCCCCTGCTCTGTGTGAGCCCCTGCTCTATGTGAGCCCCTGCCCTGTGTGAGCCCCCGCTCTATGTGAGCCCCTGCTCTGTGTGAGCCCCTGCTCTATGTGAGCCCCTGCCCTGTGTGAGCCCCTGCTCTATGTGAGCCCCTGCCCTGTGTGAGCCCCTGCTCTATGTGAGCCCCTGCCCTGTGTGAGCCCCTGCCCAATATGAGCCCCTGCTCTATGTGAGCCCCTGCCCTGTGTGAGCCCCTGCTCTATGTGAGCCCCTGCCCTATGTGAGCCCCTGCTCTATGTGAGCCCCTGCCCTGTGTGAGCCCCTGCTCTATGTGAGCCCCTGCCCTGTGTGAGCCCCTGCCCTATTTGAGCCCCTGCCCTGTGTGAGCCCCTGCTCTGTGTGAGCCCCTGCCCTATGTGAGCCCCTGCTCTGTGTGAGCCCCTGCTCTGTGTGAGCCCCTGCTCTGTGTGAGCCCCTGCCCTGTGTGAGCCCCTGCTCTATGTGAGCCCCCGCTCTATGTGAGCCCCTGCTCTGTGTGAGCCCCTGCTCTATGTGAGCCCCCGCTCTATGTGAGCCCCTGCTCTGTGTGAGCCCCTGCTCTGTGTGAGCCCCTGCCCTATGTGAGCCCCTGCTCTGTGTGAGTCCCTGCTCTTTGTGAGTCCCTGCTCTGTGTGAGCCCCTGCCCTATGTGAGCCCCTGCTCTATGTGAGCCCCTGCCCTGTGTGAGCCCCTGCTCTATGTGAGCCCCTGCTCTATGTGAGCCCCTGCTCTGTGTGAGCCCCTGCCCTGTGTGAGCACCTGCTCTATGTGAGCCCCTGCTCTATGTGAGCCCCTGCCCTGTGTGAGCCCCTGCTCTATGTGAGCCCCTGCCCTATGTGAGCCCCTGCTCTATGTGAGCCCCTGCTCTATGTGAGCCCCTGCCCTGTGTGAGCCCCTGCCCTCTGTGAGCCCCTCCCCTGTGTGAGCCCCTGCTCTGTGTGAGCCCCTGCTCTATGTGAGCCCCTGCTCTATGTGAGCCCCTCCCCTGTGTGAGCCCCTGCTCTATGTGAGCCCCTGCTCTGTGTGAGCCCCTGCCCTGTGTGAGCCCCTGCTCTATGTGAGCCCCTGCTCTGTGTGAGCCCCTGCCCTATGTGAGCCCCTGCTCTATGTGAGCCCCTGCCCTATGTGAGCCCCTGCCCTATGTGAGCCCCTGCCCTGTGTGAGCCCCTGCCCTATGTGAGCCCCTGCCCTGTGTGAGCCCCTGCCCTATGTGAGCCCCTGCTCTATGTGAGCCCCTGCCCTATGTGAGCCCCTGCCCTTTGTGAGCCCCTGCCCTGTGTGAGCCCCTGCTCTGTGTGAGCCCCTGCCCTGTGTGAGCCCCTGCCCTGTGTGATCTCCTGCTCTATGTGAGCCCCTCCCCTGTGTGAGCCCCTGCTCTATGTGAGCCCCTGCTCTATGTGAGCCCCCGCTCTATGTGAGCCCCTGCTCTGTGTGAGCCCCTGCTCTGTGTGAGCCCCTGCCCTATGTGAGCCCCTCCCCTGTGTGAGCCCCTGCTCTGTGTGAGCCCCTGCTCTTTGTGAGCCCCTGCCCTGTGTGAGCCCCTGCCCTGTGTGAGCCCCTGCTCTATGTGAGCCCCTGCCCTGTGTGAGCCCCTGCCCTATGTGAGCCCCTGCTCTTTGTGAGCCCCTGCCCTGTGTGAGCCCCTGCTCTATGTGAGCCCCTGCTCTATGTGAGCCCCTGCTCTATGTGAGCCCCTGCCCTGTGTGAGCCCCTGCCCTATGTGAGCCCCTGCTCTTTGTGAGCCCCTGCCCTGTGTGAGCCCCTGCTCTATGTGAGCCCCTGCTCTATGTGAGCCCCTGCTCTATGTGAGCCCCTGCCCTGTGTGAGCCCCTGCCCTGTGTGAGCCCCTGCTCTGTGTGAGCCCCTGCTCTGTGTGAGCCCCTGCCCTATGTGAGCCCCTGCTCTGTGTGAGCCCCTGCCCTGTGTGAGCCCCTGCCCTGTGTGAGCCCCTGCTCTGTGTGAGCCCCTGCCCTATGTGAGCCCCTGCTCTATGTGAGCCCCTGCCCTGTGTGAGCCCCTGCTCTATGTGAGCCCCTGCCCTGTGTGAGCCCCTGCCCTATGTGAGCCCCTGCTCTATGTGAGCCCCTGCCCTGTGTGAGCCCCTGCTCTATGTGAGCCCCTGCCCTGTGTGAGCCCCTGCCCTATGTGAGCCCCTACTCTATGTGAGCCCCTGCTCTGTGTGAGCCCCTGCTCTATGTGAGCCCCTGCTCTATGTGAGCCCCTGCCCTGTGTGAGCCCCTGCTCTATGTGAGCCCCTGCCCTATGTGAGCCCCTGCTCTATGTGAGCCCCTGCCCTGTGTGAGCCCCTGCCCTGTGTGAGCCCCTGCCCTGTGTGAGCCCCTGCCCTGTGTGAGCCCCTGCCCTATGTGAGCCCCTGCCCTGTGTGAGCCCCTGCTCTGTGTGAGCCCCTGCCCTGTGTGAGCCCCTGCTCTGTGTGAGCCCCTGCCCTATGTGAGCCCCTGCTCTATGTGAGCCCCTGCCCTGTGTGAGCCCCTGCCCTGTGTGAGCCCCTGCTCTGTGTGAGCCCCTGCCCTGTGTGAGCTCCTGCCCTGTGTGAGCCCCTGCCCTGTGTGAGCTCCTGCTCTGTGTGAGCTCCTGCTCTGTGTGAGCCCCTGCCCTATGTGAGCCCCTGCTCTGTGTGAGCCCCTGCCCTGTGTGAGCCCCTGCTCTATGTGAGCCCCTGCCCTGTGTGAGCCCCTGCTCTTTGTGAGCCCCTGCTCTTTGTGAGCCCCTGCCCTGTGTGAGCCCCTGCTCTATGTGAGCCCCTGCTCTATGTGAGCCCCTGCCCTGTGTGAGCCCCTGCCCTGTGTGAGCCCCTGCTCTATGTGAGCCCCTGCTCTGTGTGAGCCCCTGCTCTATGTGAGCCCCTGCCCTGTGTGAGCCCCTGCTCTGTGTGAGCCCCTGCTCTATGTGAGCCCCTGCTCTGTGTGAGCTCCTGCTCTGTGTGAGCCCCTGCCCTGTGTGAGCCCCTGCTCTATGTGAGCCCCTGCCCTGTGTGAGCCCCTGCTCTTTGTGAGCCCCTGCTCTTTGTGAGCCCCTGCCCTGTGTGAGCCCCTGCTCTGTGTGAGCCCCTGCTCTATGTGAGCCCCTGCTCTGTGTGAGCCCCTGCTCTTTGTGAGCCCCTGCTCTATGTGAGCCCCTGCTCTTTGTGAGCCCCTGCCCTGTGTGAGCCCCTGCCCTATGTGAGCCCCTACTCTATGTGAGCCCCTGCTCTGTGTGAGCCCCTGCTCTATGTGAGCCCCTGCTCTATGTGAGCCCCTGCCCTGTGTGAGCCCCTGCTCTATGTGAGCCCCTGCCCTATGTGAGCCCCTGCTCTATGTGAGCCCCTGCCCTGTGTGAGCCCCTGCCCTATGTGAGCCCCTGCCCTGTGTGAGCCCCTGCTCTGTGTGAGCCCCTGCCCTGTGTGAGCCCCTGCTCTGTGTGAGCCCCTGCCCTATGTGAGCCCCTGCTCTATGTGAGCCCCTGCCCTGTGTGAGCCCCTGCCCTGTGTGAGCCCCTGCTCTGTGTGAGCCCCTGCCCTGTGTGAGCTCCTGCCCTGTGTGAGCCCCTGCCCTGTGTGAGCTCCTGCTCTGTGTGAGCTCCTGCTCTGTGTGAGCCCCTGCCCTATGTGAGCCCCTGCTCTGTGTGAGCCCCTGCCCTGTGTGAGCCCCTGCTCTATGTGAGCCCCTGCCCTGTGTGAGCCCTGCTCTTTGTGAGCCCCTGCTCTTTGTGAGCCCCTGCCCTGTGTGAGCCCCTGCTCTATGTGAGCCCCTGCTCTATGTGAGCCCCTGCCCTGTGTGAGCCCCTGCTCTGTGTGAGCCCCTGCTCTATGTGAGCCCCTGCTCTGTGTGAGCTCCTGCTCTGTGTGAGCCCCTGCCCTGTGTGAGCCCCTGCTCTATGTGAGCCCCTGCCCTGTGTGAGCCCCTGCTCTTTGTGAGCCCCTGCTCTTTGTGAGCCCCTGCCCTGTGTGAGCCCCTGCTCTGTGTGAGCCCCTGCTCTATGTGAGCCCCTGCTCTGTGTGAGCCCCTGCTCTTTGTGAGCCCCTGCTCTATGTGAGCCCCTGCTCTTTGTGAGCCCCTGCCCTATGTGAGCCCCTGCTCTTTGTGAGCCCCTACTCTTTGTGAGCCCCTGCTCTGTGTGAGCCCCTGCCCTATGTGAGCCCCTGCTCTTTGTGAGCCCCTGCTCTTTGTGAGCCCCTGCTCTGTGTGAGCCCCTGCCCTATGTGAGCCCCTGCTCTATGTGAGCCCCTGCCCTATGTGAGCCCCTGCTCTATGTGAGCCCCTGCTCTGTGTGAGCCCCTGCCCTATGTAAGCCCCTGCTCTTTGTGAACCCCTGCTCTTTGTGAGCCCCTGCTCTATGTGAGCCCCTGCTCTGTGTGAGCCCCTGCCCTATGTGAGCCCCTGCTCTTTGTGAGCCCCTGCCCTATGTGAGCCCCTGCTGTTTGTGAGCCCCTGCCCTATGTGAGCCCCTGCTCTATGTGAGCCCCTGCCCTATGTGAGCCCCTGCTCTATGTGAGCCCTGCTCTGTGTGAGCCCCTGCCCTATGTAAGCCCCTGCTCTTTGTGAGCCCCTGCTCTTTGTGAGCCCCTGCTCTATGTGAGCCCCTGCTCTGTGTGAGCCCCTGCTCTTTGTGAGCCCCTGCCCTGTGTGAGCCCCTGCTGTTTGTGAGCCCCTGCCCTATGTGAGCCCCTGCCCTATGTGAGCCCCTGCTGTTTGTGAGCCCCTGCCCTATGTGAGCCCCTGCTCTATGTGAGCCCCTCCCCTGTGTGAGCCCCTGCTCTATGTGAGCCCCTGCCCTATGTGAGCCCCTGCTCTATGTGAGCCCCTGCTCTGTGTGAGCCCCTGCTCTATGTGAGCCCCTGCCCTGTGTGAGCCCCTGCTCTGTGTGAGCCCCTGCTCTGTGTGAGCCCCTGCCCTATGTGAGCCCCTGCTCTATGTGAGCCCCTGCCCTATGTGAGCCCCTGCTCTATGTGAGCCCCTGCCCTGTGTGAGCCCCTGCCCTATGTGAGCCCCTGCCCTGTGTGAGCCCCTGCTCTATGTGAGCCCCTGCCCTATGTGAGCCCCTGCTCTATGTGAGCCCCTGCCCTGTGTGAGCCCCTGCCCTATGTGAGCCCCTGCCCTGTGTGAGCCCCTGCCCTGTGTGAGCCCCTGCTCTATGTGAGCCCCTGCCCTGTGTGAGCCCCTGCCCTATGTGAGCCCCTGCTCTATGTGAGCCCCTGCTCTGTGTGAGCCCCTGCCCTATGTAAGCCCCTGCTCTTTGTGAGCCCCTGCTCTTTGTGAGCCCCTGCTCTATGTGAGCCCCTGCTCTGTGTGAGCCCCTGCTCTTTGTGAGCCCCTGCCCTATGTGAGCCCCTGCTCAATGTGAGCCCCTCCCCTGTGTGAGCCCCTGCTCTGTGTGAGCCCCTGCTCTGTGTGAGCCCCTGCTCTGTGTGAGCCCCTGCTCTATGTGAGCCCCTGCTCTGTGTGAGCCCCTGCTCTATGTGAGCCCCTGCTCTATGTGAGCCCCTCCCCTGTGTGAGCCCCTGCTCTATGTGAGCCCCTGCTCTGTGTGAGCCCCCGCTCTATGTGAGCCCCCGCTCTATGTGAGCCCCTGCTCTGTGTGAGCCCCTACTCTTTGTGAGCCCCTGCTCTGTGTGAGCCCCTGCTCTATGTGAGCCCCTGCTCTATGTGAGCCCCTGCTCTTTGTGAGCCCCTACTCTTTGTGAGCCCCTGCTCTGTGTGAGCCCCTGCCCTATGTGAGCCCCTGCTCTATGTGAGCCCCTGCTCTGTGTGAGCCCCTGCTCTGTGTGAGCCCCTGCCCTATGTGAGCCCCTGCTCTTTGTGAGCCCCTGCTCTGTGTGAGCCCCTGCTCTGTGTGAGCCCCTGCCCTATGTGAGCCCCTGCTCTATGTGAGCCCCTGCTCTATGTGAGCCCCTGCTCTGTGTGAGCCCCTGCTCTATGTGAGCCCCTGCTCTATGTGAGCCCCTGCTCTATGTGAGCCCCTGCTCTGTGTGAGCCCCTGCCCTATGTAAGCCCCTGCTCTTTGTGAGCCCCTGCTCTTTGTGAGCCCCTGCTCTATGTGAGCCCCTGCTCTGTGTGAGCCCCTGCTCTTTGTGAGCCCCTGCCCTATGTGAGCCCCTGCTCTTTGTGAGCCCCTGCTCTATGTGAGCCCCTGCTCTGTGTGAGCCCCTGCTCTATGTGAGCCCCTGCCCTGTGTGAGCCCCTGCTCTATGTGAGCCCCTGCTCTATGTGAGCCCCTGCTCTGTGTGAGCCCCTGCTCTGTGTGAGCCCCTGCTCTATGTGAGCCCCTGCTCTATGTGAGCCCCTGCCCTGTGTGAGCCCCTGCTCTGTGTGAGCCCCCGCTCTATGTGAGCCCCCGCTCTATGTGAGCCCCTGCCCTGTGTGAGCCCCTGCCCTATGTGAACCCCTCCCCTGTGTGAGCCCCTGCTCTGTGTGAGCCCCTGCTCTTTGTGAGCCCCTGCTCTATGTGAGCCCCTGCTCTTTGTGAGCCCCTGCTCTGTGTGAGCCCCTGCTCTATGTGAGCCCCTGCTCTATGTGAGCCCCTGCTCTGTGTGAGCCCCTGCTCTGTGTGAGCCCCTGCTCTATGTGAGCCCCTGCTCTGTGTGAGCCCCTGCTCTATGTGAGCCCCTCCCCTGTTTGAGCCCCTGCTCTATGTGAGCCCCTGCTCTGTGTGAGCCCCCGCTCTATGTGAGCCCCCGCTCTATGTGAGCCCCTGCTCTGTGTGAGCCCCTACTCTTTGTGAGCCCCTGCTCTGTGTGAGCCCCTGCTCTATGTGAGCCCCTGCTCTATGTGAGCCCCTGCCCTATGTGAGCCCCTGCCCTATGTGAGCCCCTGCTCTGTGTAAGCCCCTACTCTTTGTGAGCCCCTGCTCTATGTGAGCCCCTGCTCTATGTGAGCCCCTGCTCTGTGTGAGCCCCCGCTCTTTGTGAGCCCCTGCTCTATGTGAGCCCCTGCTCTTTGTGAGCCCCTGCTCTGTGTGAGCCCCTGCTCTATGTGAGCCCCTGCTCTTTGTGAGCCCCTGCTCTTTGTGAGCCCCTGCTCTGTGTGAGCCCCTGCCCTATGTGAGCCCCTGCTCTATGTGAGCCCCTGCTCTTTGTGAGCCCCTGCCCTATGTGAGCCCCTGCTCTGTGTGAGCCCCTGCCCTGTGTGAGCCCCTGCTCTGTGTGAGCCCCTGCCCTATGTGAGCCCCTGCTCTTTGTGAGCCCCTGCTCTTTGTGAGCCCCTGCTCTTTGTGAGCCCCTGCTCTGTGTGAGCCCCTGCTCTATGTGAGCCCCTGCTCTGTGTGAGCCCCTGCTCTATGTGAGCCCCTGCCCTATGTGAGCCCCTGCTCTGTGTGAGCCCCTGCCCTATGTGAGTCCCTGCTCTGTGTGAGTCCCTGCTCTGTGTGAGCCCCTGCTCTATGTGAGCCCCTGCTCTATGTGAGCCCCTGCTCTATGTGAGCCCCTGCTCTATGTGAGCTCCTGCTCTGTGTGAGTCCCTGCTCTATGTGAGCTCCTGCTCTATGTGAGCCCCTGCTCTATGTGAGCCCCTGCTCTATGTGAGCTCCTGCTCTATGTGAGCCCCTGCTCTATGTGAGCTCCTGCTCTGTGTGAGCCCCTGCTCTGTGTGAGCCCCTGCTCTATGTGAGCCCCTGCTCTATGTGAGCTCCTGCTCTATGTGAGCCCCTGCCCTATGTGAGCCCCTGCTCTGTGTGAGCCCCTGCCCTGTGTGAGCCCCTGCCCTATGTGAGCCCCTGCTCTATGTGAGCCCCTGCCCTGTGTGAGCCCCTGCCCTATGTGAGCCCCTGCTCTATGTGAGCCCCTGCTCTATGTGAGCCCCTGCTCTATGTGAGCCCCTGCTCTATGTGAGCCCCTGCTCTATGTGAGCCCCTGCTCTGTGTGAGCCCCTGCTCTGTGTGAGCCACTGCTCTATGTGAGCCCCTGCTCTGTGTGAGCCCCTGCCCTGTGTGAGCCCCTGCTCTATGTGAGCCCCTGCTCTTTGTGAGCCCCTGCTCTATGTGAGCCCCTGCTCTATGTGAGCCCCTGCTCTGTGTGAGCCCCTGCTCTATGTGAGCCCCTCCCCTGTGTGAGCCCCTGCTCTATGTGAGCCCCTCCCCTGTGTGAGCCCCTGCTCTATGTGAGCCCCTGCTCTGTGTGAGCCCCTGCTCTATGTGAGCCCCTCCCCTGTGTGAGCCCCTGCTCTATGTTAGCCCCTGCTCTGTGTGAGCCCCTGCTCTATGTGAGCCCCTGCTCTATGTGAGCCCCTGCTCTATGTGAGCCCCTGCCCTGTGTGAGCCCCTGCTCTATGTGAGCCCCTGCCCTATGTGAGCCCCTGCTCTATGTGAGCCCCTGCTCTATGTGAGCCCCTGCCCTGTGTGAGCCCCTGCCCTCTGTGAGCCCCTCCCCTGTGTGAGCCCCTGCTCTGTGTGAGCCCCTGCTCTATGTGAGCCCCTGCTCTATGTGAGCCCCTCCCCTGTGTGAGCCCCTGCTCTATGTGAGCCCCTGCTCTGTGTGAGCCCCTGCTCTATGTGAGCCCCTGCTCTATGTGAGCCCCTGCTCTGTGTGAGCCCCTGCCCTATGTGAGCCCCTCCCCTGTGTGAGCCCCTGCTCTGTGTGAGCCCCTGCTCTTTGTGAGCCCCTGCCCTGTGTGAGCCCCTGCCCTGTGTGAGCCCCTGCCCTGTGTGAGCCCCTGCCCTGTGTGAGCCCCTGCTCTGTGTGAGCCCCCGCTCTATGTGAGCCCCCGCTCTATGTGAGCCCCTGCCCTGTGTGAGCCCCTGCTCTATGTGAGCCCCTGCTCTATGTGAGCCCCTGCTCTATGTGAGCCCCTGCTCTGTGTGAGCCCCTGCTCTGTGTGAGCCCCTGCTCTATGTGAGCCCCTGCTCTGTGTGAGCCCCTGCTCTATGTGAGCCCCTCCCCTGTGTGAGCCCCTGCTCTATGTGAGCCCCTGCTCTGTGTGAGCCCCCGCTCTATGTGAGCCCCCGCTCTATGTGAGCCCCTGCTCTGTGTGAGCCCCTACTCTTTGTGAGCCCCTGCTCTGTGTGAGCCCCTGCTCTATGTGAGCCCCTGCTCTATGTGAGCCCCTGCCCTATGTGAGCCCCTGCCCTATGTGAGCCCCTGCTCTGTGTAAGCCCCTACTCTTTGTGAGCCCCTGCTCTATGTGAGCCCCTGCTCTATGTGAGCCCCTGCTCTATGTGAGCCCCTGCTCTGTGTGAGCCCCTGCTCTTTGTGAGCCCCTGCTCTGTGTGAGCCCCTGCTCTATGTGAGCCCCTGCTCTATGTGAGCCCCTGCTCTGTGTGAGCCCCTGCTCTATGTGAGCCCCTGCTCTATGTGAGCCCCTGCTCTTTGTGAGCCCCTGCTCTATGTGAGCCCCTGCTCTGTGTGAGCCCCTGCTCTTTGTGAGCCCCTGCTCTGTGTGAGCCCCTGCTCTTTGTGAGCCCCTGCTCTGTGTGAGCCCCTGCTCTATGTGAGCCCCTGCTCTTTGTGAGCCCCTGCTCTGTGTGAGCCCCTGCTCTTTGTGAGCCCCTGCTCTGTGTGAGCCCCTGCTCTTTGTGAGCCCCTGCCCTATGTGAGCCCCTGCTCTTTGTGAGCCCCTGCTCTTTGTGAGCCCCTGCTCTGTGTGAGCCCCTGCCCTATGTGAGCCCCTGCTCTATGTGAGCCCCTGCTCTTTGTGAGCCCCTGCCCTATGTGAGCCCCTGCTCTGTGTGAGCCCCTGCCCTGTGTGAGCCCCTGCTCTGTGTGAGCCCCTGCCCTATGTGAGCCCCTGCTCTTTGTGAGCCCCTGCTCTTTGTGAGCCCCTGCTCTATGTGAGCCCCTGCTCTGTGTGAGCCCCTGCTCTTTGTGAGCCCCTGCTCTGTGTGAGCCCCTGCTCTTTGTGAGCCCCTGCTCTGTGTGAGCCCCTGCTCTATGTGAGCCCCTGCTCTTTGTGAGCCCCTGCTCTGTGTGAGCCCCTGCTCTTTGTGAGCCCCTGCTCTGTGTGAGCCCCTGCTCTTTGTGAGCCCCTGCCCTATGTGAGCCCCTGCTCTTTGTGAGCCCCTGCTCTTTGTGAGCCCCTGCTCTGTGTGAGCCCCTGCCCTATGTGAGCCCCTGCTCTATGTGAGCCCCTGCTCTTTGTGAGCCCCTGCCCTATGTGAGCCCCTGCTCTGTGTGAGCCCCTGCCCTGTGTGAGCCCCTGCTCTGTGTGAGCCCCTGCCCTATGTGAGCCCCTGCTCTTTGTGAGCCCCTGCTCTTTGTGAGCCCCTGCTCTTTGTGAGCCCCTGCTCTGTGTGAGCCCCTGCTCTATGTGAGCCCCTGCTCTGTGTGAGCCCCTGCTCTATGTGAGCCCCTGCCCTATGTGAGCCCCTGCTCTGTGTGAGCCCCTGCTCTATGTGAGCCCCTGCCCTATGTGAGTCCCTGCTCTGTGTGAGCCCCTGCTCTATGTGAGCCCCTGCTCTATGTGAGCTCCTGCTCTATGTGAGCCCCTGCTCTATGTGAGCCCCTGCTCTATGTGAGCTCCTGCTCTATGTGAGCCCCTGCTCTATGTGAGCTCCTGCTCTGTGTGAGCCCCTGCTCTGTGTGAGCCCCTGCTCTATGTGAGCCCCTGCTCTATGTGAGCTCCTGCTCTATGTGAGCCCCTGCCCTATGTGAGCCCCTGCCCTATGTGAGCCCCTGCTCTGTGTGAGCCCCTGCCCTGTGTGAGCCCCTGCCCTATGTGAGCCCCTGCTCTATGTGAGCCCCTGCTCTTTGTGAGCCCTTGCTCTTTGTGAGCCCCTGCTCTGTGTGAGCCCCTGCTCTGTGTGAGCCACTGCTCTATGTGAGCCCCTGCTCTGTGTGAGCCCCTGCCCTGTGTGAGCCCCTGCTCTATGTGAGCCCCTGCTCTTTGTGAGCCCCTGCTCTATGTGAGCCCCTGCTCTGTGTGAGCCCCTGCTCTATGTGAGCCCCTCCCCTGTGTGAGCCCCTGCTCTATGTGAGCCCCTCCCCTGTGTGAGCCCCTGCTCTATGTGAGCCCCTGCTCTGTGTGAGCCCCTGCTCTATGTGAGCCCCTCCCCTGTGTGAGCCCCTGCTCTATGTTAGCCCCTGCTCTGTGTGAGCCCCTGCTCTATGTGAGCCCCTGCTCTATGTGAGCCCCTGCTCTATGTGAGCCCCTGCCCTGTGTGAGCCCCTGCCCTATGTGAGCCCCTGCCCTATGTGAGCCCCTGCTCTATGTGAGCCCCTGCTCTATGTGAGCCCCTGCCCTGTGTGAGCCCCTGCCCTCTGTGAGCCCCTCCCCTGTGTGAGCCCCTGCTCTGTGTGAGCCCCTGCTCTATGTGAGCCCCTGCTCTATGTGAGCCCCTCCCCTGTGTGAGCCCCTGCTCTATGTGAGCCCCTGCTCTGTGTGAGCCCCTGCTCTATGTGAGCCCCTGCTCTGTGTGAGCCCCTGCTCTGTGTGAGCCCCTGCCCTGTGTGAGCCCCTGCTCTATGTGAGCCCCTGCTCTGTGTGAGCCCCTGCCCTATGTGAGCCCCTGCTCTATGTGAGCCCCCGCTCTATGTGAGCCCCTGCTCTGTGTGAGCCCCTGCTCTATGTGAGCCCCTGCTCTGTGTGAGCCCCTGCCCTATGTGAGCCCCTCCCCTGTGTGAGCCCCTGCTCTGTGTGAGCCCCTGCTCTTTGTGAGCCCCTGCCCTGTGTGAGCCCCTGCCCTGTGTGAGCCCCTGCTCTATGTGAGCCCCTGCCCTGTGTGAGCCCCTGCCCTATGTGAGCCCCTGCTCTTTGTGAGCCCCTGCCCTGTGTGAGCCCCTGCTCTTTGTGAGCCCCTGCCCTGTGTGAGCCCCTGCTCTATGTGAGCCCCTGCTCTATGTGAGCCCCTGCCCTATGTGAGCCCCTGCCCTGTGTGAGCCCCTGCCCTGTGTGAGCCCCTGCCCTATGTGAGCCCCTCCCCTGTGTGAGCCCCTGCTCTGTGTGAGCCCCTGCTCTATGTGAGCCCCTGCTCTATGTGAGCCCCTGCTCTGTGTGAGCCCCTGCTCTATGTGAGCCCCTGCTCTGTGTGAGCCCCTGCTCTATGTGAGCCCCTGCCCTGTGTGAGCCCCTGCTCTGTGTGAGCCCCTGCTCTATGTGAGCCCCTGCTCTATGTGAGCCCCTGCTCTGTGTGAGCCCCTGCCCTGTGTGAGCCCCTGCTCTGTGTGAGCCCCTGCTCTATGTGAGCCCCTGCTCTGTGTGAGCCCCTGCCCTATGTGAGCCCCTGCTCTGTGTGAGCCCCTGCTCTATGTGAGCCCCTGCCCTGTGTGAGCCCCTGCTCTATGTGAGCCCCTGCCCTATGTGAGCCCCTGCCCTGTGTGAGCCCCTGCCCTGTGTGAGCCCCTGCCCTATGTGAGCCCCTGCCCTGTGTGAGCCCCTGCTCTGTGTGAGCCCCTGCTCTGTGTGAGCCCCTGCCCTATGTGAGCCCCTGCTCTATGTGAGCCCCTGCTCTATGTGAGCCCCTGCTCTGTGTGAGCCCCTGCTCTATGTGAGCCCCCGCTCTATATGAGCCCCTGCTCTGTGTGAGCCCCTGCCCTATGTGAGCCCCTGCTCTATGTGAGCCCCTGCCCTATGTGAGCCCCTGCCCTGTGTGAGCCCCTGCCCTGTGTGAGCCCCTGCTCTGTGTGAGCCCCTGCCCTATGTGAGCCCCTGCTCTATGTGAGCCCCTGCTCTGTGTGAGCCCCTGCTCTATGTGAGCCCCCGCTCTATGTGAGCCCCTGCTCTGTGTGAGCCCCTGCCCTATGTGAGCCCCTGCTCTATGTGAGCCCCTGCTCTATGTGAGCCCCTGCTCTGTGTGAGCCCCTGCTCTATGTGAGCCCCCGCTCTATGTGAGCCCCTGCTCTGTGTGAGCCCCTGCCCTGTGTGAGCCCCTGCTCTATGTGAGCCCCTGCTCTATGTGAGCCCCCGCTCTATGTGAGCCCCTGCTCTGTGTGAGCCCCTGCCCTGTGTGAGCCCCTGCTCTATGTGAGCCCCTGCCCTGTGTGAGCCCCTGCTCTATGTGAGCCCCTGCCCTGTGTGAGCCCCTGCTCTATGTGAGCCCCTGCCCTATGTGAGCCCCTGCTCTGTGTGAGCCCCTGCCCTGTGTGAGCCCCTGCTCTGTGTGAGCCCCTGCCCTATGTGAGCCCCTGCTCTATGTGAGCCCCTGCCCTGTGTGAGCCCCTGCCCTCTGTGAGCCCCTCCCCTGTGTGAGCCCCTGCTCTGTGTGAGCCCCTGCCCTGTGTGAGCCCCTGCCCTATGTGAGCCCCTGCTCTATGTGAGCCCCTGCCCTGTGTGAGCCCCTGCCCTCTGTGAGCCCCTCCCCTGTGTGAGCCCCTGCTCTATGTGAGCCCCTGCTCTATGTGAGCCCCCGCTCTATGTGAGCCCCTGCTCTGTGTGAGCCCCTGCCCTGTGTGAGCCCCTGCTCTATGTGAGCCCCTGCCCTGTGTGAGCCCCTGCTCTATGTGAGCCCCTGCCCTGTGTGAGCCCCTGCTCTATGTGAGCCCCTGCCCTATGTGAGCCCCTGCTCTGTGTGAGCCCCTGCCCTGTGTGAGCCCCTGCTCTGTGTGAGCCCCTGCCCTATGTGAGCCCCTGCTCTATGTGAGCCCCTGCCCTGTGTGAGCCCCTGCCCTCTGTGAGCCCCTCCCCTGTGTGAGCCCCTGCTCTGTGTGAGCCCCTGCCCTGTGTGAGCCCCTGCCCTATGTGAGCCCCTGCTCTATGTGAGCCCCTGCCCTGTGTGAGCCCCTGCCCTCTGTGAGCCCCTCCCCTGTGTGAGCCCCTGCTCTGTGTGAGCCCCTGCTCTGTGTGAGCCCCTGCCCTGTGTGAGCCCCTGCTCTATGTGAGCCCCTGCTCTGTGTGAGCCCCTGCCCTATGTGAGCCCCTGCTCTATGTGAGCCCCTGCCCTATGTGAGCCCCTGCCCTATGTGAGCCCCTGCCCTGTGTGAGCCCCTGCCCTATGTGAGCCCCTGCCCTGTGTGAGCCCCTGCCCTATGTGAGCCCCTGCTCTATGTGAGCCCCTGCTCTGTGTGAGCCCCTGCTCTGTGTGAGCCCCTGCTCTGTGTGAGCCCCTGCCCTATGTGAGCCCCTGCTCTATGTGAGCCCCTCCCCTGTGTGAGCCCCTGCTCTGTGTGAGCCCCTGCCCTATGTGAGCCCCTGCCCTGTGTGAGCCCCTGCTCTGTGTGAGCCCCTGCCCTATGTGAGCCCCTGCTCTGTGTGAGCCCCTGCCCTGTGTGAGCCCCTGCTCTATGTGAGCGCCCGCTCTATGTGAGCCCCTGCTCTGTGTGAGCCCCTGCTCTATGTGAGCCCCTGCTCTGTGTGAGCCCCTCCCCTGTGTGAGCCCCTGCTCTATGTGAGCCCCCGCTCTATGTGAGCCCCTGCTCTGTGTGAGCCCCTGCTCTATGTGAGCCCCTACTCTATGTGAGCCCCTGCCCTGTGTGAGCCCCTGCTCTATGTGAGCCCCTGCTCTATGTGAGCCCCTGCTCTGTGTGAGCCCCTGCTCTATGTGAGCCCCTCCCCTGTGTGAGCCCCTGCTCTATGTGAGCCCCTGCTCTGTGTGAGCCCCTGCTCTATGTGAGCCCCTGCTCTGTGTGAGCCACTGCTCTATGTGAGCCCCTGCTCTGTGTGAGCCCCTGCTCTATGTGAGCCCCCGCTCTATGTGAGCCCCTGCTCTGTGTGAGCCCCTGCCCTGTGTGAGCCCCTGCTCTATGTGAGCCCCTGCTCTATGTGAGCCCCTGCCCTGTGTGAGCCCCTGCTCTATGTGAGCCCCCGCTCTATGTGAGCCCCTGCTCTGTGTGAGCCCCTGCCCTGTGTGAGCCCCTGCTCTATGTGAGCCCCTGCCCTGTGTGAGCCCCTGCTCTATGTGAGCCCCTGCCCTGTGTGAGCCCCTGCCCAATGTGAGCCCCTGCTCTATGTGAGCCCCTGCCCTGTGTGAGCCCCTGCTCTATGTGAGCCCCTGCCCTATGTGAGCCCCTGCTCTATGTGAGCCCCTGCCCTGTGTGAGCCCCTGCTCTATGTGAGCCCCTGCCCTGTGTGAGCCCCTGCCCTATGTGAGCCCCTGCCCTGTGTGAGCCCCTGCTCTGTGTGAGCCCCTGCCCTATGTGAGCCCCTGCTCTATGTGAGCCCCCGCTCTATGTGAGCCCCTGCTCTGTGTGAGCCCCTGCTCTGTGTGAGCCCCTGCCCTATGTGAGCCCCCGCTCTATGTGAGCCCCTGCTCTGTGTGAGCCCCTGCTCTATGTGAGCCCCCGCTCTATGTGAGCCCCTGCTCTGTGTGAGCCCCTGCTCTGTGTGAGCCCCTGCCCTATGTGAGCCCCCGCTCTATGTGAGCCCCTGCTCTGTGTGAGCCCCTGCTCTATGTGAGCCCCCGCTCTATGTGAGCCCCTGCTCTGTGTGAGCCCCTGCTCTGTGTGAGCCCCTGCCCTATGTGAGCCCCTGCTCTGTGTGAGTCCCTGCTCTGTGTGAGTCCCTGCTCTGTGTGAGCCCCTGCTCTATGTGAGCCCCTGCTCTATGTGAGCCCCTGCTCTATGTGAGCCCCTGCCCTGTGTGAGCCCCTGCTCTATGTGAGCCCCTGCTCTATGTGAGCCCCTGCCCTGTGTGAGCCCCTGCTCTATGTGAGCCCCTGCCCTATGTGAGCCCCTGCCCTATGTGAGCCCCTGCCCTGTGTGAGCCCCTGCCCTATGTGAGCCCCTGCTCTATGTGAGCCCCTGCCCTGTGTGAGCCCCTGCCCTCTGTGAGCCCCTCCCCTGTGTGAGCCCCTGCTCTGTGTGAGCCCCTGCCCTGTGTGAGCCCCTGCCCTATGTGAGCCCCTGCTCTATGTGAGCCCCTGCCCTGTGTGAGCCCCTGCCCTCTGTGAGCCCCTCCCCTGTGTGAGCCCCTGCTCTGTGTGAGCCCCTGCTCTGTGTGAGCCCCTGCCCTGTGTGAGCCCCTGCTCTATGTGAGCCCCTGCTCTGTGTGAGCCCCTGCCCTATGTGAGCCCCTGCTCTATGTGAGCCCCTGCCCTATGTGAGCCCCTGCCCTATGTGAGCCCCTGCCCTGTGTGAGCCCCTGCCCTATGTGAGCCCCTGCCCTGTGTGAGCCCCTGCCCTATGTGAGCCCCTGCTCTATGTGAGCCCCTGCCCTATGTGAGCCCCTGCCCTGTGTGAGCCCCTGCCCTATGTGAGCCCCTGCTCTTTGTGAGCCCCTGCTCTGTGTGAGCCCCTGCTCTGTGTGAGCCCCTGCCCTGTGTGAGCCCCTGCCCTGTGTGATCTCCTGCTCTATGTGAGCCCCTCCCCTGTGTGAGCCCCTGCTCTATGTGAGCCCCTGCTCTGTGTGAGCCCCTGCTCTATGTGAGCCCCCGCTCTATGTGAGCCCCTCCCCTGTGTGAGCCCCTGCTCTGTGTGAGCCCCTGCTCTTTGTGAGCCCCTGCCCTGTGTGAGCCCCTGCCCTGTGTGAGCCCCTGCTCTATGTGAGCCCCTGCCCTGTGTGAGCCCCTGCTCTATGTGAGCCCCTGCCCTGTGTGAGCCCCTGCCCTATGTGAGCCCCTCCCCTGTGTGAGCCCCTGCTCTGTGTGAGCCCCTGCTCTATGTGAGCCCCTGCCCTGTGTGAGCCCCTGCTCTATGTGAGCCCCTGCCCTGTGTGAGCCCCTGCTCTATGTGAGCCCCTGCTCTATGTGAGCCCCTGCTCTTTGTGAGCCCCTGCCCTGTGTGAGCCCCTGCTCTATGTGAGCCCCTGCCCTGTGTGAGCCCCTGCCCTGTGTGAGCCCCTGCTCTATGTGAGCCCCTGCCCTGTGTGAGCCCCTGCTCTGTGTGAGCCCCTGCTCTATGTGAGCCCCTGCTCTATGTGAGCCCCTGCTCTTTGTGAGCCCCTGCCCTGTGTGAGCCCCTGCTCTATGTGAGCCCCTGCCCTGTGTGAGCCCCTGCCCTATATGAGCCCCTCCCCTGTGTGAGCCCCTGCTCTGTGTGAGCCCCTGCTCTGTGTGAGCCCCTGCTCTATGTGAGCCCCTGCTCTGTGTGAGCCCCTGCTCTATGTGAGCCCCTGCTCTGTGTGAGCCCCTGCTCTATGTGAGCCCCTCCCCTGTGTGAGCCCCTGCTCTATGTGAGCCCCTCCTCTGTGTGAGCCCCTGCTCTATGTGAGCCCCTGCCCTATGTGAGCCCCTGCCCTGTGTGAGCCCCTGCCCTGTGTGAGCCCCTGCTCTGTGTGAGCCCCTGCTCTGTGTGAGCCCCTGCCCTATGTGAGCCCCTGCTCTATGTGAGCCCCTGCTCTATGTGAGCCCCTGCTCTGTGTGAGCCCCTGCTCTATGTGAGCCCCCGCTCTATGTGAGCCCCTGCTCTGTGTGAGCCCCTGCCCTATGTGAGCCCCTGCTCTATGTGAGCCCCTGCCCTATGTGAGCCCCTGCCCTGTGTGAGCCCCTGCCCTGTGTGAGCCCCTGCTCTGTGTGAGCCCCTGCTCTGTGTGAGCCCCTGCCCTATGTGAGCCCCTGCTCTATGTGAGCCCCTGCTCTATGTGAGCCCCTGCTCTGTGTGAGCCCCTGCTCTATGTGAGCCCCCGCTCTATGTGAGCCCCTGCTCTGTGTGAGCCCCTGCCCTATATGAGCCCCTGCTCTGTGTGAGCCCCTGCTCTGTGTGAGCCCCTGCTCTATGTGAGCCCCCGCTCTATGTGAGCCCCTGCTCTGTGTGAGCCCCTGCCCTGTGTGAGCCCCTGCTCTATGTGAGCCCCTGCTCTGTGTGAGCCCCTGCTCTATGTGAGCCCCCGCTCTATGTGAGCCCCTGCTCTGTGTGAGCCCCTGCCCTGTGTGAGCCCCTGCCCTATGTGAGCCAATGCTCTATGTGAGCCCCTGCCCTGTGTGAGCCCCTGCCCTGTGTGAGCCCCTGCCCTGTGTGAGCCCCTGCTCTATGTGAGCCCCTGCTCTGTGTGAGCCCCTGCCCTATGTGAGCCCCTGCCCTATGTGAGCCCCTGCTCTATGTGAGCCCCTGCTCTGTGTGAGCCCCTGCCCTATGTGAGCCCCTGCTCTGTGTGAGCCCCTGCTCTATGTGAGCCCCTGCTCTGTGTGAGCCCCTGCTCTGTGTGAGCCCCTGCTCTATGTGAGCCCCTGCCCTGTGTGAGCCCCTGCCCTGTGTGAGCCCCTGCCCTATGTGAGCCCCTGCCCTGTGTGAGCCCCTGCCCTGTGTGAGCCCCTGCTCTGTGTGAGCCCCTGCCCTATGTGAGCCCCTGCTCTATGTGAGCCCCTGCCCTGTGTGAGCCCCTGCTCTGTGTGAGCCCCTGCCCTGTGTGAGCCCCTGCTCTGTGTGAGCCCCTGCCCTATGTGAGCCCCTGCTCTATGTGAGCCCCTGCCCTGTGTGAGCCCCTGCCCTGTGTGAGCCCCTGCTCTGTGTGAGCCCCTGCCCTATGTGAGCCCCTGCTCTATGTGAGCCCCTGCCCTGTGTGAGCCCCTGCCCTGTGTGAGCCCCTGCCCTATGTGAGCCCCTGCCCTGTGTGAGCTCCTGCTCTGTGTGAGCTCCTGCTCTGTGTGAGCCCCTGCCCTGTGTGAGCTCCTGCTCTGTGTGAGCCCCTGCACTATGTGAGCCCCTGCTCTGTGTGAGCCCCTGCTCTATGTGAGCCCCTCCCCTGTGTGAGCCCCCGCTCTATGTGAGCCCCTGCTCTGTGTGAGCCCCTGCCCTGTGTGAGCCCCTGCTCTATGTGAGCCCCTGCTCTGTGTGAGCCCCTGCTCTATGTGAGCCCCCGCTCTATGTGAGCCCCTGCTCTGTGTGAGCCCCTGCCCTGTGTGAGCCCCTGCTCTGTGTGAGCCCCTCCCCTGTGTGAGCCCCTGCTCTATGTGAGCCCCTGCTCTATGTGAGCCCCTGCTCTGTGTGAGCCCCTGTCCTGTGTGAGCCCCTGCTCTGTGTGAGCCCCTCCCCTGTGTGAGCCCCTGCTCTATGTGAGCTCCTGCTCTATGTGAGCCCCTCCCCTGTGTGAGCCCCTGCTCTGTGTGAGCTCCTGCTCTATGTGAGCCCCTCCCCTGTGTGAGCCCCTGCTCTATGTGAGCCCCTGCTCTGTGTGAGCCCCTGCTCTATGTGAGCCCCCGCTCTATGTGAGCCCCTGCTCTTTGTGAGCCCCTGCCCTGTGTGAGCCCCTGCCCTGTGTGAGCCCCTGCCCTATGTGAGCCCCTCCCCTGTGTGAGCCCCTGCTCTGTGTGAGCCCCTGCTCTATGTGAGCCCCTCCCCTGTGTGAGCCCCTGCTCTATGTGAGCCCCTGCTCTGTGTGAGCCCCTCCCCTGTGTGAGCCCCTGCTCTATGTGAGCCCCTGCCCTGTGTGAGCCCCTGCTCTGTGTGAGCCCCTGCTCTGTGTGAGCCCCTGCTCTGTGTGAGCCCCTGCCCTGTGTGAGCCCCTGCTCTATGTGAGCCCCTGCTCTATGTGAGCCCCTGCTCTGTGTGAGCCCCTGCCCTATGTGAGCCCCTGCTCTATGTGAGCCCCTGCCCTGTGTGAGCCCCTTCTCTATGTGAGCCCCTGCCCTGTGTGAGCCCCTGCCCTATGTGAGCCCCTACTCTATGTGAGCCCCTGCTCTATGTGAGCCCCTGCCCTGTGTGAGCCCCTGCTCTATGTGAGCCCCTGCCCTATGTGAGCCCCTGCTCTATGTGAGCCCCTGCCCTGTGTGAGCCCCTGCCCTGTGTGAGCCCCTGCCCTATGTGAGCCCCTGCCCTGTGTGAGCCCCTGCCCTGTGTGAGCCCCTGCTCTGTGTGAGCCCCTGCCCTATGTGAGCCCCTGCTCTATGTGAGCCCCTGCCCTGTGTGAGCCCCTGCTCTGTGTGAGCCCCTGCCCTGTGTGAGCCCCTGCTCTGTGTGAGCCCCTGCCCTATGTGAGCCCCTGCTCTATGTGAGCCCCTGCCCTGTGTGAGCCCCTGCCCTGTGTGAGCCCCTGCTCTGTGTGAGCCCCTGCCCTATGTGAGCCCCTGCTCTATGTGAGCCCCTGCCCTGTGTGAGCCCCTGCCCTGTGTGAGCCCCTGCCCTATGTGAGCCCCTGCCCTGTGTGAGCTCCTGCTCTGTGTGAGCTCCTGCTCTGTGTGAGCCCCTGCCCTGTGTGAGCTCCTGCTCTGTGTGAGCCCCTGCCCTGTGTGAGCCCCTGCTCTATGTGAGCCCCTGCCCTGTGTGAGCCCCTGCTCTGTGTGAGCTCCTGCTCTATGTGAGCCCCTGCCCTGTGTGAGCCCCTCCCCTGTGTGAGCCCCTGCTCTATGTGAGCCCCTGCTCTGTGTGAGCCCCTGCTCTATGTGAGCCCCCGCTCTATGTGAGCCCCTGCTCTGTGTGAGCCCCTGCCCTGTGTGAGCCCCTGCTCTTTGTGAGCCCCTGCCCTGTGTGAGCCCCTGCCCTGTGTGAGCCCCTGCCCTATGTGAGCCCCTCCCCTGTGTGAGCCCCTGCCCTATGTGAGCCCCTGCCCTGTGTGAGCCCCTGCCCTGTGTGAGCCCCTGCTCTATGTGAGCTCCTGCTCTATGTGAGCCCCTCCCCTGTGTGAGCCCCTGCTCTATGTGAGCCCCTGCTCTGTGTGAGCCCCTGCTCTATGTGAGCCCCTGCTCTGTGTGAGCCCCTGCTCTATGTGAGCCCCCGCTCTATGTGAGCCCCTGCTCTGTGTGAGCCCCTGCCCTGTGTGAGCCCCTGCTCTTTGTGAGCCCCTGCCCTGTGTGAGCCCCTGCCCTGTGTGAGCCCCTGCCCTATGTGAGCCCCTGCTCTTTGTGAGCCCCTGCTCTGTGTGAGCCCCTGCTCTATGTGAGCCCCCGGTCTATGTGAGCCCCTGCTCTTTGTGAGCCCCTGCTCTATGTGAGCCCCTGCTCTGTGTGAGCCCCTGCTCTGTGTGAGCCCCTGCTCTATGTGAGCCCCTGCTCTATGTGAGCCCCTCCCCTGTGTGAGCCCCTGCTCTATGTGAGCCCCTGCTCTGTGTGAGCCCCTGCTCTATGTGAGCCCCCGCTCTATGTGAGCCCCTGCTCTGTGTGAGCCCCTGCCCTGTGTGAGCTCCTGCTCTGTGTGAGCCCCTGCCCTGTGTGAGCCCCTGCTCTATGTGAGCTCCTGCTCTATGTGAGCCCCTGCTCTTTGTGAGCCCCTGCCCTGTGTGAGCCCCTGCTCTGTGTGAGACCCTGCCCTGTGTGAGCCCCTGCTCTATGTGAGCCCCTGCTCTGTGTGAGCCCCTGCTCTATGTGAGCCCCTGCCCTGTGTGAGACCCTGCCCTGTGTGAGCCCCTGCTCTATGTGAGCCCCTGCTCTGTGTGAGCCCCTGCTCTATGTGAGCCCCTGCCCTGTGTGAGCCCCTGCTCTGTGTGAGCCCCTGCTCTGTGTGAGCCCCTGCTCTGTGTGAGCCCCTGCCCTGTGTGAGCCCCTGCTCTATGTGAGCCCCTGCCCTATGTGAGCCCCTGCTCTGTGTGAGCCCCTGCTCTGTGTGAGCCCCTGCCCTGTGTGATCTCCTGCTCTATGTGAGCCCCTCCCCTGTGTGAGCCCCTGCCCTATGTGAGCCCCTGCTCTTTGTGAGCCCCTGCCCTGTGTGAGCCCCTGCCCTATGTGAGCCCCTGCTCTGTGTGAGCCCCTGCCCTGTGTGAGCCCCTGCTCTGTGTGAGCCCCTGCCCTGTGTGATCTCCTGCCCTATGTGAGCCCCTGCCCTGTGTGAGCCCCTGCCCTGTGTGAGCCCCTGCTCTATGTGAGCCCCTGCTCTGTGTGAGCCCCCGCTCTATGTGAGCCCCCGCTCTATGTGAGCCCCTGCTCTGTGTGAGCCCCTGCTCTGTGTGAGCCCCTGCCCTGTGTGAGCCCCTGCTCTATGTGAGCCCCTGCTCTATGTGAGCCCCTGCCCTATGTGAGCCCCTGCTCTTTGTGAGCCCCTGCCCTGTGTGAGCCCCTGCCCTATGTGAGCCCCTCCCCTGTGTGAGCCCCTGCTCTGTGTGAGCCCCTGCTCTTTGTGAGCCCCTGCTCTATGTGAGCCCCTGCCCTGTGTGAGCCCCTGCCCTATGTGAGCCCCTGCTCTTTGTGAGCCCCTGCCCTGTGTGAGCCCCTGCTCTATGTGAGCCCCTGCCCTGTGTGAGCCCCTGCCCTATGTGAGCCCCTCCCCTGTGTGAGCCCCTGCTCTGTGTGAGCCCCTGCTCTATGTGAGCCCCTGCCCTATGTGAGCCCCTGCTCTATGTGAGCCCCTGCTCTGTGTGAGCCCCTGCTCTATGTGAGCCCCTCCCCTGTGTGAGCCCCTGCTCTATGTGAGCCCCTGCTCTGTGTGAGCCCCTGCCCTATGTGAGCCCCTGCTCTCTGTGAGCCCCTGCCCTATGTGAGCCCCTCCCCTGTGTGAGCCCCTGCTCTGTGTGAGCCCCTGCCCTATGTGAGCCCCTCCCCTGTGTGAGCCCCTGCTCTGTGTGAGCCCCTGCTCTATGTGAGCCCCTGCCCTGTGTGAGCCCCTGCTCTATGTGAGCCCCTGCCCTGTGTGAGCCCCTGCTCTGTGTGAGCCCCTGCCCTATGTGAGCCCCTGCCCTGTGTGAGCCCCTGCCCTGTGTGAGCCCCTGCTCTGTGTGAGCCCCTGCCCTATGTGAGCCCCTGCTCTGTGTGAGCCCCTGCCCTATGTGAGCCCCTGCTCTATGTGAGCCCCTGCTCTATGTGAGCCCCTGCTCTGTGTGAGCCCCTGCTCTATGTGAGCCCCTGCTCTATGTGAGCCCCTGCTCTATGTGAGCCCCTGCTCTGTGTGAGCCCCTGCCCTATGTGAGCCCCTGCTCTGTGTGAGCCCCTGCCCTATGTGAGCCCCTGCTCTATGTGAGCCCCTGCTCTATGTGAGCCCCTGCTCTATGTGAGCCCCCGCTCTATGTGAGCCCCTGCTCTATGTGAGCCCCTGCTCTGTGTGAGCCCCTGCTCTATGTGAGCCCCTGCCCTGTGTGAGCCCCTGCCCTGTGTGAGCCCCTGCTCTGTGTGAGCCCCTGCCCTATGTGAGCCCCTGCTCTGTGTGAGCCCCTGCCCTTTGTGAGCTCCTGCTCTATGTGAGCCCCCGCTCTATGTGAGCCCCTGCTCTGTGTGAGCCCCCGCTCTGTGTGAGCCCCTGCCCTGTGTGAGCCCCTGCTCTGTGTGAGCCCCTGCTCTATGTGAGCCCCTCCCCTGTGTGAGCCCCTGCTCTGTGTGAGCCCCTGCTCTATGTGAGCCCCCGCTCTATGTGAGCCCCTGCTCTGTGTGAGCCCCTGCCCTGTGTGAGCCCCTGCTCTATGTGAGCCCCTGCTCTATGTGAGCCCCTGCTCTATGTGAGCCCCCGCTCTATGTGAGCCCCCGCTCTATGTGAGCCCCTGCCCTGTGTGAGCCCCTGCTCTATGTGAGCCCCCGCTCTATGTGAGCCCCCGCTCTATGTGAGCCCCTGCTCTGTGTGAGCCCCTGCTCTATGTGAGCCCCCGCTCTATGTGAGCCCCTGCTCTGTGTGAGCCCCTGCCCTGTGTGAGCCCCTGCTCTATGTGAGCCCCTGCTCTATGTGAGCCCCTGCTCTATGTGAGCCCCTGCTCTATGTGAGCCCCTGCTCTGTGTGAGCCCCTGCTCTATGTGAGCCCCCGCTCTATGTGAGCCCCTGCTCTGTGTGAGCCCCTGCCCTGTGTGAGCCCCTGCTCTATGTGAGCCCCTGCCCTGTGTGAGCCCCTGCTCTGTGTGAGCCCCTGCTCTATGTGAGCCCCCGCTCTATGTGAGCCCCTGCTCTGTGTGAGCCCCTGCCCTGTGTGAGCCCCTGCTCTATGTGAGCCCCTGCTCTATGTGAGCCCCTGCTCTGTGTGAGCCCCTGCTCTATGTGAGCCCCTGCTCTATGTGAGCCCCTGCTCTGTGTGAGCCCCTGCTCTATGTGAGCCCCTGCTCTGTGTGAGCCCCTGCCCTATGTGAGCCCCTGCCCTGTGTGAGCCCCTGCCCTATGTGAGCCCCTCCCCTGTGTGAGCCCCTGCCCTATGTGAGCCCCTCCCCTGTGTGAGCCCCTGCTCTATGTGAGCCCCTGCTCTGTGTGAGCCCCTGCTCTATGTGAGCCCCTGCCCTGTGTGAGCCCCTGCTCTATGTGAGCCCCTGCCCTGTGTGAGCCCCTGCCCTATGTGAGCCCCTGCTCTATGTGAGCCCCTGCCCTGTGTGAGCCCCTGCTCTATGTGAGCCCCTGCCCTGTGTGAGCCCCTGCTCTGTGTGAGCCCCTGCCCTGTGTGAGCCCCTGCTCTGTGTGAGCCCCTGCCCTATGTGAGCCCCTGCTCTATGTGAGCCCCTGCCCTGTGTGAGCCCCTGCCCTATGTGAGCCCCTGCCCTGTGTGAGCCCCTGCTCTGTGTGAGCCCCTGCCCTATGTGAGCCCCTGCTCTGTGTGAGCCCCTGCCCTGTGTGAGCCCCTGCTCTATGTGAGCCCCCGCTCTATGTGAGCCCCTGCTCTGTGTGAGCCCCTGCTCTATGTGAGCCCCTGCCCTGTGTGAGCCCCTGCCCTATGTGAGCCCCTGCCCTATGTGAGCCCCTGCTCTATGTGAGCCCCTGCCCTATGTGAGCCCCTGCTCTATGTGAGCCCCTGCCCTGTGTGAGCCCCTGCCCTATGTGAGCCCCTGCTCTGTGTGAGCCCCTGCCCTGTGTGAGCCCCTGCTCTATGTGAGCCCCTGCTCTATGTGAGCCCCTGCTCTGTGTGAGCCCCTGCCCTATGTGAGCCCCTGCTCTATGTGAGCCCCTGCTCTATGTGAGCCCCTGCCCTGTGTGAGCCCCTGCCCTATGTGAGCCCCTGCTCTGTGTGAGCCCCTGCTCTGTGTGAGCCCCTGCTCTATGTGAGCCCCTGCCCTGTGTGAATCCCTGCCCTATGTGAGCCCCTGCCCTGTGTGAGCCCCTGCTCTGTGTGAGCCCCTGCCCTGTGTGAGCTCCTGCTCTGTGTGAGCTCCTGCTCTATGTGAGCCCCTCCCCTGTGTGAGCCCCTGCTCTATGTGAGCCCCTGCTCTGTGTGAGCCCCTGCTCTATGTGAGCCCCCGCTCTATGTGAGCCCCTGCTCTGTGTGAGCCCCTGCCCTGTGTGAGCCCCTGCTCTTTGTGAGCCCCTGCCCTGTGTGAGCCCCTGCCCTATGTGAGCCCCTCCCCTGTGTGAGCCCCTGCTCTATGTGAGCCCCTGCCCTGTGTGAGCTCCTGCTCTGTGTGAGCCCCTGCTCTGTGTGAGCCCCTGCTCTATGTGAGCCCCTCCCCTGTGTGAGCCCCTGCTCTATGTGAGCCCCTGCTCTGTGTGAGCCCCTGCTCTATGTGAGCCCCCGCTCTATGTGAGCCCCTGCTCTGTGTGAGCCCCTGCCCTGTGTGAGCCCCTGCTCTATGTGAGCCCCTGCCCTGTGTGAGCCCCTGCTCTATGTGAGCCCCTGCCCTGTGTGAGCCCCTGCCCTATGTGAGCCCCTGCCCTGTGTGAGCCCCTGCTCTGTGTGAGCCCCTGCTCTGTGTGAGCCCCTGCTCTATGTGAGCCCCTGCTCTGTGTGAGCCCCTGCTCTATGTGAGCCCCTGCCCTGTGTGATCTCCTGCTCTATGTGAGCCCCTCCCCTGTGTGAGCCCCTGCTCTATGTGAGCCCCTGCTCTGTGTGAGCCCCTGCTCTATGTGAGCCCCCGCTCTATGTGAGCCCCTGCTCTGTGTGAGCCCCTGCTCTATGTGAGCCCCTGCCCTGTGTGAGCCCCCGCTCTATGTGAGCCCCTCCCCTGTGTGAGCCCCTGCTCTGTGTGAGCCCCTGCTCTGTGTGAGCCCCTGCTCTATGTGAGCCCCTGCTCTATGTGAGCCCCTGCTCTGTGTGAGCCCCTGCTCTATGTGAGCCCCTGCTCTATGTGAGCCCCTGCTCTATGTGAGCCCCTGCTCTGTGTGAGCCCCTGCTCTATGTGAGCCCCTGCCCTGTGTGAGCCCCTGCTCTATGTGAGCCCCTGCCCTGTGTGAGCCCCTGCCCTATGTGAGCCCCTGCTCTGTGTGAGCCCCTGCTCTGTGTGAGCCCCTGCTCTATGTGAGCCCCTGCCCTGTGTGAATCCCTGCCCTATGTGAGCCCCTGCCCTGTGTGAGCCCCTGCTCTGTGTGAGCCCCTGCTCTGTGTGAGCCCCTGCCCTGTGTGAGCTCCTGCTCTGTGTGAGCTCCTGCTCTATGTGAGCCCCTCCCCTGTGTGAGCCCCTGCTCTATGTGAGCCCCTGCTCTGTGTGAGCCCCTCCCCTGTGTGAGCCCCCGCTCTATGTGAGCCCCTGCTCTGTGTGAGCCCCTGCCCTGTGTGAGCCCCTGCCCTGTGTGAGCCCCTGCTCTATGTGAGCCCCTGCTCTATGTGAGCCCCTGCTCTATGTGAGCCCCTGCTCTGTGTGAGCCCCTGCCCTGTGTGAGCCCCTGCCCTGTGTGATCTCCTGCTCTATGTGAGCCCCTCCCCTGTGTGAGCCCCTGCTCTATGTGAGCCCCTGCTCTGTGTGAGCCCCTGCTCTATGTGAGCCCCCGCTCTATGTGAGCCCCTGCTCTGTGTGAGCCCCTGCCCTGTGTGAGCCCCTGCTCTATGTGAGCCCCTGCCCTGTGTGAGCCCCTGCTCTATGTGAGCCCCTGCTCTATGTGAGCCCCTGCTCTGTGTGAGCCCCTGCCCTATGTGAGCCCCTGCCCTGTGTGAGCCCCTGCCCTATGTGAGCCCCTGCTCTTTGTGAGCCCCTGCCCTGTGTGAGCCCCTGCTCTATGTGAGCCCCTGCCCTGTGTGAGCCCCTGCCCTCTGTGAGCCCCTGCTCTATGTGAGCCCCTGCTCTGTGTGAGCCCCTGCTCTGTGTGAGCCCCTGCTCTATGTGAGCCCCTGCTCTATGTGAGCCCCTGCCCTGTGTGAGCCCCTGCTCTATGTGAGCCCCTGCCCTATGTGAGCCCCTGCTCTATGTGAGCCCCTGCCCTGTGTGAGCCCCTGCTCTATGTGAGCCCCTGCCCTGTGTGAGCCCCTGCTCTATGTGAGCCCCTGCCCTATGTGAGCCCCCGCTCTATGTGAGCCCCTGCCCTGTGTGAGCCCCTGCTCTATGTGAGCCCCTGCCCTGTGTGAGCCCCTGCTCTATGTGAGCCCCTGCCCTGTGTGAGCCCCTGCTCTATGTGAGCCCCTGCCCTGTGTGAGCCCCTGCTCTGTGTGAGCCCCTGCTCTATGTGAGCCCCTGCCCTGTGTGAGCCCCTGCGTGAGCCCCTGCTCTATGTGAGCCCCTGCTCTGTGTGAGCCCCTGCCCTTAGTGAGCCCCTCCCCTGTGTGAGCCCCTGCCCTGTGTGAGCCCCTGCTCTATGTGAGCCCCTGCTCTATGTGAGCCCCTGCCCTGTCTGAGCCCCTGCTCTATGTGAGCCCCTGCTCTATGTGAGCCCCTGCCCTGTCTGAGCCCCTGCCCTGTGTGAGCCCCTGCTCTATGTGAGCCCCTGCTCTATGTGAGCCCCTGCTCTGTGTGAGCCCCTGCTCTATGTGAGCCCCTGCTCTGTGTGAGCCCCTGCCCTATGTGAGCCCCTCCCCTGTGTGAGCCCCTGCCCTGTGTGAGCCCCTGCTCTATGTGAGCCCCTGCTCTGTGTGAGCCCCTGCTCTATGTGAGCCCCTGCTCTGTGTGAGCCCCTGCTCTATGTGAGCCCCTCCCCTGTGTGAGCCCCTGCTCTATGTGAGCCCCTGCTCTATGTGAGCCCCTGCTCTGTGTGAGCCCCTGCTCTATGTGAGCCCCTGCTCTATGTGAGCCCCTCCCCTGTGTGAGCCCCTGCTCTATGTGAGCCCCTGCTCTGTGTGAGCCCCTGCTCTATGTGAGCCCCTCCCCTGTGTGAGCCCCTGCTCTGTGTGAGCCCCTGCTCTATGTGAGCCCCTGCTCTGTGTGAGCCCCTGCTCTATGTGAGCCCCTGCTCTATGTGAGCCCCTGCTCTATGTGAGCCCCTCCCCTGTGTGAGCCCCTGCTCTATGTGAGCCCCTGCTCTGTGTGAGCCCCTGCTCTATGTGAGCCCCTGCTCTATGTGAGCCCCTGCTCTGTGTGAGCCCCTGCTCTATGTGAGCCCCTCCCCTGTGTGAGCCCCTGCTCTATGTGAGCCCCTGCTCTGTGTGAGCCCCTGCTCTATGTGAGCCCCCGCTCTATGTGAGCCCCTGCTCTATGTGAGCCCCTGCTCTGTGTGAGCCCCTGCCCTATGTGAGCCCCTGCTCTTTGTGAGCCCCTGCCCTGTGTGAGCCCCTGCCCTATGTGAGCCCCTGCTCTTTGTGAGCCCCTGCCCTGTGTGAGCCCCTGCTCTATGTGAGCCCCTGCCCTGTGTGAGCCCCTGCCCTGTGTGAGCTCCTGCTCTGTGTGAGCCCCTGCTCTGTGTGAGCCCCTCCCCTGTGTGAGCTCCTGCTCTGTGTGAGCTCCTGCTCTGTGTGAGCCCCTGCTCTTTGTGAGCCCCTGCCCTGTGTGAGCCCCTGCTCTATGTGAGCCCCTGCCCTGTGTGAGCCCCTGCCCTATGTGAGCCCCTCCCCTGTGTGAGCCCCTGCCCTGTGTGAGCCCCTGCTCTATGTGAGCCCCTGCTCTATGTGAGCCCCTGCCCTGTGTGAGCCCCTGCTCTGTGTGAGCCCCTGCCCTGTGTGAGCCCCTGCTCTGTGTGAGCCCCTGCTCTATGTGAGCCCCCGCTCTATGTGAGCCCCTGCTCTGTGTGAGCCCCTGCCCTGTGTGAGCCCCTGCTCTATGTGAGCCCCCGCTCTATGTGAGCCCCTGCTCTGTGTGAGCCCCTGCCCTGTGTGAGCCCCTGCTCTATGTGAGCCCCTGCTCTATGTGAGCCCCTGCTCTGTGTGAGCCCCTGCTCTGTGTGAGCCCCTGCCCTATGTGAGCCCCTGCTCTATATGAGCCCCTGCTCTTTGTGAGCCCCTGCCCTGTGTGAGCCCCTGCCCTATGTGAGCCCCTGCTCTTTGTGAGCCCCTGCCCTGTGTGAGCCCCTGCTCTATGTGAGCCCCTGCCCTGTGTGAGCCCCTGCCCTATGTGAGCCCCTGCTCTATGTGAGCCCCTGCTCTATGTGAGCCCCTGCTCTATGTGAGCCCCTGCCCTATGTGAGCCCCTGCTCTGTGTGAGCCCCTGCTCTATGTGAGCCCCTGCTCTGTGTGAGCCCCTGCTCTATGTGAGCCCCTGCTCTATGTGAGCCCCTCCCCTGTGTGAGCCCCTGCTCTATGTGAGCCCCTGCTCTGTGTGAGCCCCTGCTCTGTGTGAGCCCCTGCTCTATGTGAGCCCCTGCCCTGTCTGAGCCCCTGCTCTATGTGAGCCCCTGCCCTATGTGAGCCCCTGCTCTATGTGAGCCCCTGCCCTGTGTGAGCCCCTGCCCTGTGTGAGCCCCTGCCCTATGTGAGCCCCTGCCCTGTGTGAGCCCCTGCTCTGTGTGAGCCCCTGCCCTGTGTGAGCCCCTGCTCTGTGTGAGCCCCCGCTCTATGTGAGCCCCTGCTCTGTGTGAGCTCCTGCTCTGTGTGAGCCCCTGCTCTTTGTGAGCCCCTGCCCTGTGTGAGCCCCTGCTCTATGTGAGCCCCTGCCCTGTGTGAGCCCCTGCCCTATGTGAGCCCCTGCTCTTTGTGAGCCCCTGCCCTGTGTGAGCCCCTGCTCTATGTGAGCCCCTGCCCTGTGTGAGCCCCTGCCCTATGTGAGCCCCTCCCCTGTGTGAGCCCCTGCCCTGTGTGAGCCCCTGCTCTATGTGAGCCCCTGCTCTGTGTGAGCCCCTGCTCTATGTGAGCCCCTGCCCTATGTGAGCCCCTCCCCTGTGTGAGCCCCTGCCCTATGTGAGCCCCTCCCCTGTGTGAGCCCCTGCTCTATGTGAGCCCCTGCTCTATGTGAGCCCCTGCTCTGTGTGAGCCCCTGCTCTATGTGAGCCCCTGCTCTATGTGAGCCCCTGCTCTGTGTGAGCCCCTGCTCTATGTGAGCCCCTGCTCTATGTGAGCCCCTGCCCTATGTGAGCCCCTGCTCTGTGTGAGCCCCTGCTCTATGTGAGCCCCTGCTCTGTGTGAGCCCCTGCTCTATGTGAGCCCCTGCTCTATGTGAGCCCCTGCTCTGTGTGAGCCCCTGCTCTATGTGAGCCCCTCCCCTGTGTGAGCCCCTGCTCTATGTGAGCCCCTGCTCTGTGTGAGCCCCTGCTCTATGTGAGCCCCCGCTCTATGTGAGCCCCTGCTCTGTGTGAGCCCCTGCCCTGTGTGAGCCCCTGCTCTATGTGAGCCCCTGCTCTATGTGAGCCCCTGCTCTGTGTGAGCCCCTGCCCTATGTGAGCCCCTGCTCTTTGTGAGCCCCTGCCCTGTGTGAGCCCCTGCCCTATGTGAGCCCCTGCTCTTTGTGAGCCCCTGCCCTGTGTGAGCCCCTGCTCTATGTGAGCCCCTGCCCTGTGTGAGCCCCTGCCCTATGTGAGCCCCTGCCCTGTGTGAGCCCCTGCTCTGTGTGAGCCCCTGCCCTGTGTGAGCTCCTGCTCTGTGTGAGCCCCTGCCCTGTGTGAGCTCCTGCTCTGTGTGAGCTCCTGCTCTGTGTGAGCCCCTGCTCTGTGTGAGCCCCTGCTCTGTGTGAGCCCCTGCTCTATGTGAGCCCCTGCTCTATGTGAGCCCCTGCCCTGTGTGAGCCCCTGCTCTGTGTGAGCCCCTGCTCTGTGTGAGCCCCTGCTCTGTGTGAGCCCCTGCTCTATGTGAGCCCCTGCTCTATGTGAGCCCCTCCCCTGTGTGAGCCCCTGCTCTATGTGAGCCCCTGCTCTGTGTGAGCCCCTGCCCTGTGTGAGCCCCTGCTCTATGTGAGCCCCTGCCCTGTGTGAGCCCCTGCTCTATGTGAGCCCCTGCTCTGTGTGAGCCCCTGCCCTGTGTGAGCCCCTGCTCTATGTGAGCCCCTGCTCTGTGTGAGCCCCTGCTCTATGTGAGCCCCTGCTCTATGTGAGCCCCTGCCCTGTGTGAGCCCCTGCTCTGTGTGAGCCCCTGCTCTGTGTGAGCCCCTGCTCTATGTGAGCCCCTGCTCTATGTGAGCCCCTCCCCTGTGTGAGCCCCTGCTCTATGTGAGCCCCTGCTCTGTGTGAGCCCCTGCCCTGTGTGAGCCCCTGCTCTATGTGAGCCCCTGCCCTGTGTGAGCCCCTGCCCTATGTGAGCCCCTGCTCTATGTGAGCCCCTGCTCTGTGTGAGCCCCTGCTCTGTGTGAGCCCCTGCTCTATGTGAGCCCCTGCTCTATGTGAGCCCCTGCCCTGTGTGAGCCCCTGCTCTATGTGAGCCCCTGCCCTGTGTGAGCCCCTGCCCTGTGTGAGCCCCTGCCCTATGTGAGCCCCTGCCCTGTGTGAGCCCCTGCTCTGTGTGAGCCCCTGCCCTGTGTGAGCCCCTGCCCTATGTGAGCCCCTGCTCTGTGTGAGCCCCTGCTCTGTGTGAGCCCCTGCTCTATGTGAGCCCCTGCTCTATGTGAGCCCCTCCCCTGTGTGAGCCCCTGCTCTATGTGAGCCCCTGCTCTATGTGAGCCCCTGCTCTGTGTGAGCCCCTGCCCTGTGTGAGCCCCTGCTCTATGTGAGCCCCTGCCCTGTGTGAGCCCCTGCCCTATGTGAGCCCCTGCTCTATGTGAGCCCCTGCTCTGTGTGAGCCCCTGCCCTATGTGAGCCCCTGCTCTATGTGAGCCCCTGCCCTGTGTGAGCCCCTGCTCTATGTGAGCCCCTGCCCTATGTGAGCCCCTGCTCTATGTGAGCCCCTGCTCTGTGTGAGCCCCTGCTCTATGTGAGCCCCTGCTCTGTGTGAGCCCCTGCTCTATGTGAGCCCCTGCTCTATGTGAGCCCCTGCTCTGTGTGAGCCCCTGCTCTATGTGAGCCCCTCCCCTGTGTGAGCCCCTGCTCTATGTGAGCCCCTGCTCTGTGTGAGCCCCTGCTCTATGTGAGCCCCCGCTCTATGTGAGCCCCTGCTCTGTGTGAGCCCCTGCCCTGTGTGAGCCCCTGCTCTATGTGAGCCCCTGCTCTATGTGAGCCCCTGCTCTGTGTGAGCCCCTGCCCTATGTGAGCCCCTGCTCTTTGTGAGCCCCTGCCCTGTGTGAGCCCCTGCCCTATGTGAGCCCCTGCTCTTTGTGAGCCCCTGCCCTGTGTGAGCCCCTGCTCTATGTGAGCCCCTGCCCTGTGTGAGCCCCTGCCCTGTGTGAGCTCCTGCTCTGTGTGAGCCCCTGCTCTTTGTGAGCCCCTGCCCTGTGTGAGCCCCTGCTCTATGTGAGCCCCTGCCCTGTGTGAGCCCCTGCCCTATGTGAGCCCCTGCTCTTTGTGAGCCCCTGCCCTGTGTGAGCCCCTGCTCTATGTGAGCCCCTGCCCTGTGTGAGCCCCTGCCCTCTGTGAGCCCCTCCCCTGTGTGAGCCCCTGCCCTGTGTGAGCCCCTGCTCTATATGAGCCCCTGCTCTGTGTGAGCCCCTGCTCTATGTGAGCCCCTGCCCTATGTGAGCCCCTCCCCTGTGTGAGCCCCTGCCCTATGTGAGCCCCTCCCCTGTGTGAGCCCCTGCTCTATGTGAGCCCCTGCTCTATGTGAGCCCCTGCTCTGTGTGAGCCCCTGCTCTATGTGAGCCCCTGCTCTATGTGAGCCCCTGCTCTGTGTGAGCCCCTGCTCTATGTGAGCCCCTGCTCTATGTGAGCCCCTGCCCTATGTGAGCCCCTGCTCTATGTGAGCCCCTGCTCTGTGTGAGCCCCTGCTCTGTGTGAGCCCCTGCTCTATGTGAGCCCCTGCTCTGTGTGAGCCCCTGCTCTATGTGAGCCCCTGCTCTATGTGAGCCCCTGCTCTGTGTGAGCCCCTGCTCTATGTGAGCCCCTCCCCTGTGTGAGCCCCTGCTCTATGTGAGCCCCTGCTCTGTGTGAGCCCCTGCTCTATGTGAGCCCCCGCTCTATGTGAGCCCCTGCTCTGTGTGAGCCCCTGCCCTGTGTGAGCCCCTGCTCTATGTGAGCCCCTGCTCTATGTGAGCCCCTGCTCTGTGTGAGCCCCTGCCCTATGTGAGCCCCTGCTCTTTGTGAGCCCCTGCCCTGTGTGAGCCCCTGCCCTATGTGAGCCCCTGCTCTTTGTGAGCCCCTGCCCTGTGTGAGCCCCTGCTCTATGTGAGCCCCTGCCCTGTGTGAGCCCCTGCCCTATGTGAGCCCCTGCCCTGTGTGAGCCCCTGCTCTGTGTGAGCCCCTGCCCTGTGTGAGCTCCTGCTCTGTGTGAGCCCCTGCCCTGTGTGAGCTCCTGCTCTGTGTGAGCTCCTGCTCTGTGTGAGCCCCTGCTCTTTGTGAGCCCCTGCCCTGTGTGAGCCCCTGCTCTGTGTGAGCCCCTGCCCTGTGTGAGCTCCTGCTCTGTGTGAGCCCCTGCCCTGTGTGAGCTCCTGCTCTGTGTGAGCTCCTGCTCTGTGTGAGCCCCTGCTCTATGTGAGCCCCTGCTCTGTGTGAGCCCCTGCTCTGTGTGAGCCCCTGCTCTATGTGAGCCCCTGCTCTATGTGAGCCCCTGCCCTGTGTGAGCCCCTGCCCTGTGTGAGCCCCTGCTCTGTGTGAGCCCCTGCTCTGTGTGAGCCCCTGCTCTATGTGAGCCCCTGCTCTATGTGAGCCCCTCCCCTGTGTGAGCCCCTGCTCTATGTGAGCCCCTGCTCTGTGTGAGCCCCTGCCCTGTGTGAGCCCCTGCTCTATGTGAGCCCCTGCTCTATGTGAGCCCCTGCCCTATGTGAGCCCCTGCTCTATGTGAGCCCCTGCCCTGTGTGAGCCCCTGCCCTATGTGAGCCCCTGCTCTATGTGAGCCCCTGCTCTGTGTGAGCCCCTGCTCTGTGTGAGCCCCTGCTCTATGTGAGCCCCTGCTCTATGTGAGCCCCTGCCCTGTGTGAGCCCCTGCTCTATGTGAGCCCCTGCCCTGTGTGAGCCCCTGCCCTGTGTGAGCCCCTGCCCTATGTGAGCCCCTGCCCTGTGTGAGCCCCTGCCCTGTGTGAGCTCCTGCTCTGTGTGAGCTCCTGCTCTGTGTGAGCCCCTGCTCTATGTGAGCCCCTGCTCTGTGTGAGCCCCTGCCCTGTGTGAGCCCCTGCCCTATGTGAGCCCCTGCTCTGTGTGAGCCCCTGCTCTGTGTGAGCCCCTGCTCTATGTGAGCCCCTGCTCTATGTGAGCCCCTCCCCTGTGTGAGCCCCTGCTCTATGTGAGCCCCTGCTCTGTGTGAGCCCCTGCCCTGTGTGAGCCCCTGCTCTATGTGAGCCCCTGCCCTGTGTGAGCCCCTGCCCTATGTGAGCCCCTGCTCTATGTGAGCCCCTGCTCTGTGTGAGCCCCTGCCCTATGTGAGCCCCTGCTCTATGTGAGCCCCTGCCCTGTGTGAGCCCCTGCTCTATGTGAGCCCCTGCCCTGTGTGAGCCCCTGCCCTATGTGAGCCCCTCCCCTGTGTGAGCCCCTGCCCTGTGTGAGCCCCTGCTCTGTGTGAGCCCCTGCTCTGTGTGAGCCCCTGCTCTGTGTGAGCCCCTGCTCTATGTGAGCCCCTGCCCTGTGTGAGCCCCTGCCCTATGTGAGCCCCTCCCCTGTGTGAGCCCCTGCTCTATGTGAGCCCCTGCTCTGTGTGAGCCCCTCCCCTGTGTGAGCCCCTGCTCTATGTGAGCCCCTGCTCTGTGTGAGCCCCTCCCCTGTGTGAGCCCCTGCTCTATGTGAGCCCCTGCTCTATGTGAGCCCCTGCTCTGTGTGAGCCCCTGCTCTGTGTGAGCCCCTGCTCTATGTGAGCCCCTGCTCTGTGTGAGCCCCTGCTCTGTGTGAGCTCCTGCTCTGTGTGAGCCCCTGCTCTGTGTGAGCCCCTGCTCTATGTGAGCCCCTGCCCTTTGTGAGCCCCTGCCCTATGTGAGCCCCTCCCCTGTGTGAGCCCCTGCCCTGTGTGAGCCCCTGCTCTATGTGAGCCCCTGCTCTGTGTGAGCCCCTGCTCTATGTGAGCCCCTCCCCTGTGTGAGCCCCTGCTCTATGTGAGCCCCTGCTCTATGTGAGCCCCTGCCCTGTGTGAGCCCCTGCTCTATGTGAGCCCCTGCCCTGTGTGAGCCCCTGCCCTATGTGAGCCCCTCCCCTGTGTGAGCCCCTGCCCTGTGTGAGCCCCTGCTCTATGTGAGCCCCTGCTCTGTGTGAGCCCCTGCTCTGTGTGAGCCCCTGCTCTATGTGAGCCCCTGCTCTGTGTGAGCCCCTGCTCTATGTGAGCCCCTCCCCTGTGTGAGCCCCTGCTCTATGTGAGCCCCTGCTCTATGTGAGCCCCTGCTCTGTGTGAGCCCCTGCTCTATGTGAGCCCCTGCTCTGTGTGAGCCCCTGCTCTATGTGAGCCCCTCCCCTGTGTGAGCCCCTGCTCTATGTGAGCCCCTCCCCTGTGTGAGCCCCTGCTCTATGTGAGCCCCTGCTCTTTGTGAGCCCCTGCCCTGTGTGAGCCCCTGCTCTATGTGAGCCCCTGCCCTGTGTGAGCCCCTGCCCTATGTGAGCCCCTCCCCTGTGTGAGCCCCTGCCCTGTGTGAGCCCCTGCTCTATGTGAGCCCCTGCTCTATGTGAGCCCCTGCCCTGTCTGAGCCCCTGCTCTATGTGAGCCCCTGCTCTATGTGAGCCCCTGCCCTGTCTGAGCCCCTGCTCTTTGTGAGCCCCTGCCCTGTGAGAGCCCCTGCTCTATGTGAGCCCCTGCCCTATGTGAGCCCCTCCCCTGTGTGAGCCCCTGCCCTGTGTGAGCCCCTGCTCTATGTGAGCCCCTGCTCTGTGTGAGCCCCTGCTCTATGTGAGCCCCTGCTCTGTGTGAGCCCCTGCCCTATGTGAGCCCCTCCCCTGTGTGAGCCCCTGCCCTGTGTGAGCCCCTGCTCTATGTGAGCCCCTGCTCTGTGTGAGCCCCTGCTCTATGTGAGCCCCTGCTCTGTGTGAGCCCCTGCTCTATGTGAGCCCCTCCCCTGTGTGAGCCCCTGCTCTATGTGAGCCCCTGCTCTATGTGAGCCCCTGCTCTGTGTGAGCCCCTGCTCTATGTGAGCCCCTGCTCTATGTGAGCCCCTCCCCTGTGTGAGCCCCTGCTCTATGTGAGCCCCTGCTCTATGTGAGCCCCTGCTCTGTGTGAGCCCCTGCTCTATGTGAGCCCCTGCTCTATGTGAGCCCCTCCCCTGTGTGAGCCCCTGCTCTATGTGAGCCCCTGCTCTGTGTGAGCCCCTGCTCTATGTGAGCCCCTCCCCTGTGTGAGCCCCTGCTCTGTGTGAGCCCCTGCTCTATGTGAGCCCCTGCTCTGTGTGAGCCCCTGCTCTATGTGAGCCCCTGCTCTATGTGAGCCCCTGCTCTGTGTGAGCCCCTGCTCTATGTGAGCCCCTCCCCTGTGTGAGCCCCTGCTCTATGTGAGCCCCTGCTCTGTGTGAGCCCCTGCTCTATGTGAGCCCCCGCTCTATGTGAGCCCCTGCTCTGTGTGAGCCCCTGCCCTGTGTGAGCCCCTGCTCTATGTGAGCCCCTGCTCTATGTGAGCCCCTGCTCTGTGTGAGCCCCTGCCCTATGTGAGCCCCTGCTCTTTGTGAGCCCCTGCCCTGTGTGAGCCCCTGCTCTATGTGAGCCCCTGCCCTGTGTGAGCCCCTGCCCTGTGTGAGCTCCTGCCCTATGTGAGCCCCTGCTCTTTGTGAGCCCCTGCCCTGTGTGAGCCCCTGCCCTATGTGAGCCCCTGCTCTTTGTGAGCCCCTGCCCTGTGTGAGCCCCTGCTCTATGTGAGCCCCTGCCCTGTGTGAGCCCCTGCCCTGTGTGAGCTCCTGCTCTGTGTGAGCCCCTGCCCTATGTGAGCCCCTGCTCTGTGTGAGCCCCTGCTCTATGTGAGCCCCTGCTCTGTGTGAGCCCCTGCTCTATGTGAGCCCCTCCCCTGTGTGAGCCCCTGCTCTGTGTGAGCCCCTGCTCTATGTGAGCCCCTCCCCTGTGTGAGCCCCTGCCCTGTGTGAGCCCCTGCTCTATGTGAGCCCCTGCTCTATGTGAGCCCCTGCTCTGTGTGAGCCCCTGCTCTATGTGAGCCCCTGCTCTATGTGAGCCCCTCCCCTGTGTGAGCCCCTGCTCTATGTGAGCCCCTGCTCTGTGTGAGCCCCTGCTCTATGTGAGCCCCTCCCCTGTGTGAGCCCCTGCTCTGTGTGAGCCCCTGCTCTATGTGAGCCCCTGCTCTGTGTGAGCCCCTGCTCTATGTGAGCCCCTGCTCTATGTGAGCCCCTGCTCTGTGTGAGCCCCTGCTCTATGTGAGCCCCTCCCCTGTGTGAGCCCCTGCTCTATGTGAGCCCCTGCTCTGTGTGAGCCCCTGCTCTATGTGAGCCCCCGCTCTATGTGAGCCCCTGCTCTGTGTGAGCCCCTGCCCTGTGTGAGCCCCTGCTCTATGTGAGCCCCTGCTCTATGTGAGCCCCTGCTCTGTGTGAGCCCCTGCCCTATGTGAGCCCCTGCTCTTTGTGAGCCCCTGCCCTGTGTGAGCCCCTGCCCTATGTGAGCCCCTGCTCTTTGTGAGCCCCTGCCCTGTGTGAGCCCCTGCTCTATGTGAGCCCCTGCCCTGTGTGAGCCCCTGCCCTATGTGAGCCCCTCCCCTGTGTGAGCCCCTGCCCTGTGTGAGCCCCTGCTCTATGTGAGCCCCTGCTCTATGTGAGCCCCTGCCCTGTGTGAGCCCCTGCTCTGTGTGAGCCCCTGCCCTGTGTGAGCCCCTGCTCTGTGTGAGCCCCTGCTCTATGTGAGCCCCCGCTCTATGTGAGCCCCTGCTCTGTGTGAGCCCCTGCCCTGTGTGAGCCCCTGCTCTATGTGAGCCCCCGCTCTATGTGAGCCCCTGCTCTGTGTGAGCCCCTGCCCTGTGTGAGCCCCTGCTCTATGTGAGCCCCTGCTCTATGTGAGCCCCTGCTCTGTGTGAGCCCCTGCCCTATGTGAGCCCCTGCTCTATGTGAGCCCCTGCTCTTTGTGAGCCCCTGCCCTGTGTGAGCCCCTGCCCTATGTGAGCCCCTGCTCTTTGTGAGCCCCTGCCCTATGTGAGCCCCTGCTCTATGTGAGCCCCTGCTCTATGTGAGCCCCTCCCCTGTGTGAGCCCCTGCTCTATGTGAGCCCCTGCTCTGTGTGAGCCCCTGCTCTGTGTGAGCCCCTGCTCTATGTGAGCCCCTGCTCTATGTGAGCCCCTGCCCTGTCTGAGCCCCTGCTCTATGTGAGCCCCTGCCCTATGTGAGCCCCTGCTCTATGTGAGCCCCTGCCCTGTGTGAGCCCCTGCCCTGTGTGAGCCCCTGCCCTATGTGAGCCCCTGCCCTGTGTGAGCCCCTGCTCTGTGTGAGCCCCTGCCCTGTGTGAGCCCCTGCTCTGTGTGAGCCCCCGCTCTATGTGAGCCCCTGCTCTGTGTGAGCTCCTGCTCTATGTGAGCCCCTGCCCTGTGTGAGCCCCTGCCCTGTGTGAGCCCCTGCTCTTTGTGAGCCCCTGCCCTGTGTGAGCCCCTGCTCTATGTGAGCCCCTGCCCTGTGTGAGCCCCTGCCCTATGTGAGCCCCTGCTCTTTGTGAGCCCCTGCCCTGTGTGAGCCCCTGCTCTATGTGAGCCCCTGCCCTGTGTGAGCCCCTGCCCTATGTGAGCCCCTCCCCTGTGTGAGCCCCTGCCCTGTGTGAGCCCCTGCTCTATGTGAGCCCCTGCTCTGTGTGAGCCCCTGCTCTATGTGAGCCCCTGCCCTATGTGAGCCCCTCCCCTGTGTGAGCCCCTGCCCTATGTGAGCCCCTCCCCTGTGTGAGCCCCTGCTCTATGTGAGCCCCTGCTCTATGTGAGCCCCTGCTCTGTGTGAGCCCCTGCTCTATGTGAGCCCCTGCTCTATGTGAGCCCCTGCTCTGTGTGAGCCCCTGCTCTATGTGAGCCCCTGCTCTATGTGAGCCCCTGCCCTATGTGAGCCCCTGCTCTGTGTGAGCCCCTGCTCTATGTGAGCCCCTGCTCTGTGTGAGCCCCTGCTCTATGTGAGCCCCTGCTCTATGTGAGCCCCTGCTCTGTGTGAGCCCCTGCTCTATGTGAGCCCCTCCCCTGTGTGAGCCCCTGCTCTATGTGAGCCCCTGCTCTATGTGAGCCCCTGCTCTGTGTGAGCCCCTGCTCTATGTGAGCCCCTGCTCTGTGTGAGCCCCTGCTCTGTGTGAGCCCCTGCTCTATGTGAGCCCCTGCTCTATGTGAGCCCCTGCCCTATGTGAGCCCCTGCTCTGTGTGAGCCCCTGCTCTATGTGAGCCCCTGCTCTATGTGAGCCCCTGCCCTATGTGAGCCCCTGCTCTGTGTGAGCCCCTGCTCTATGTGAGCCCCTGCTCTGTGTGAGCCCCTGCTCTATGTGAGCCCCTGCTCTATGTGAGCCCCTGCTCTGTGTGAGCCCCTGCTCTTTGTGAGCCCCTGCCCTGTGTGAGCCCCTGCTCTATGTGAGCCCCTGCCCTGTGTGAGCCCCTGCCCTATGTGAGCCCCTGCCCTGTGTGAGCCCCTGCTCTGTGTGAGCCCCTGCCCTGTGTGAGCTCCTGCTCTGTGTGAGCCCCTGCCCTGTGTGAGCTCCTGCTCTGTGTGAGCTCCTGCTCTGTGTGAGCCCCTGCTCTTTGTGAGCCCCTGCCCTGTGTGAGCTCCTGCTCTGTGTGAGCTCCTGCTCTGTGTGAGCCCCCGCTCTATGTGAGCCCCTGCTCTGTGTGAGCCCCTGCCCTGTGTGAGCCCCTGCTCTTTGTGAGCCCCTGCTCTGTGTGAGCCCCTGCTCTGTGTGAGCCCCTGCCCTGTGTGAGCCCCTGCTCTTTGTGAGCCCCTGCTCTGTGTGAGCCCCTGCTCTATGTGAGCCCCTGCTCTATGTGAGCCCCTGCTCTATGTGAGCCCCTGCCCTGTGTGAGCCCCTGCTCTGTGTGAGCCCCTGCTCTGTGTGAGCCCCTGCTCTATGTGAGCCCCTGCTCTATGTGAGCCCCTCCCCTGTGTGAGCCCCTGCTCTATGTGAGCCCCTGCTCTGTGTGAGCCCCTGCCCTGTGTGAGCCCCTGCTCTATGTGAGCCCCTGCCCTGTGTGAGCCCCTGCCCTATGTGAGCCCCTGCTCTATGTGAGCCCCTGCTCTGTGTGAGCCCCTGCTCTGTGTGAGCCCCTGCTCTATGTGAGCCCCTGCTCTATGTGAGCCCCTGCCCTGTGTGAGCCCCTGCTCTATGTGAGCCCCTGCCCTGTGTGAGCCCCTGCCCTGTGTGAGCCCCTGCCCTATGTGAGCCCCTGCCCTGTGTGAGCCCCTGCTCTGTGTGAGCCCCTGCCCTGTGTGAGCCCCTGCCCTATGTGAGCCCCTGCTCTGTGTGAGCCCCTGCTCTGTGTGAGCCCCTGCTCTATGTGAGCCCCTGCTCTATGTGAGCCCCTCCCCTGTGTGAGCCCCTGCTCTATGTGAGCCCCTGCTCTGTGTGAGCCCCTGCCCTGTGTGAGCCCCTGCTCTATGTGAGCCCCTGCCCTGTGTGAGCCCCTGCCCTATGTGAGCCCCTGCTCTATGTGAGCCCCTGCCCTGTGTGAGCCCCTGCCCTATGTGAGCCCCTGCTCTATGTGAGCCCCTGCTCTGTGTGAGCCCCTGCTCTATGTGAGCCCCTGCCCTGTGTGAGCCCCTGCCCTATGTGAGCCCCTGCTCTATGTGAGCCCCTGCCCTGTGTGAGCCCCTGCCCTATGTGAGCCCCTGCTCTATGTGAGCCCCTCCCCTGTGTGAGCCCCTGCTCTATGTGAGCCCCTGCTCTATGTGAGCCCCTGCTCTGTGTGAGCCCCTGCTCTATGTGAGCCCCTGCTCTATGTGAGCCCCTCCCCTGTGTGAGCCCCTGCTCTATGTGAGCCCCTGCTCTGTGTGAGCCCCTGCTCTATGTGAGCCCCTCCCCTGTGTGAGCCCCTGCTCTGTGTGAGCCCCTGCTCTATGTGAGCCCCTGCTCTATGTGAGCCCCTGCTCTGTGTGAGCCCCTGCTCTATGTGAGCCCCTCCCCTGTGTGAGCCCCTGCCCTGTGTGAGCCCCTGCTCTATGTGAGCCCCTGCTCTATGTGAGCCCCTGCTCTGTGTGAGCCCCTGCTCTATGTGAGCCCCCGCTCTATGTGAGCCCCTGCTCTGTGTGAGCCCCTGCCCTGTGTGAGCCCCTGCTCTATGTGAGCCCCTGCTCTATGTGAGCCCCTGCTCTGTGTGAGCCCCTGCCCTATGTGAGCCCCTGCTCTTTGTGAGCCCCTGCCCTGTGTGAGCCCCTGCCCTATGTGAGCCCCTGCTCTTTGTGAGCCCCTGCCCTGTGTGAGCCCCTGCTCTATGTGAGCCCCTGCCCTGTGTGAGCCCCTGCCCTATGTGAGCCCCTGCTCTGTGTGAGCCCCTCCCCTGTGTGAGCTCCTGCTCTGTGTGAGCTCCTGCTCTGTGTGAGCCCCTGCTCTTTGTGAGCCCCTGCCCTGTGTGAGCCCCTGCTCTATGTGAGCCCCTGCCCTGTGTGAGCCCCTGCCCTATGTGAGCCCCTCCCCTGTGTGAGCCCCTGCCCTGTGTGAGCCCCTGCTCTATGTGAGCCCCTGCTCTATGTGAGCCCCTGCCCTGTGTGAGCCCCTGCTCTGTGTGAGCCCCTGCCCTGTGTGAGCCCCTGCTCTGTGTGAGCCCCTGCTCTATGTGAGCCCCCGCTCTATGTGAGCCCCTGCTCTGTGTGAGCCCCTGCCCTGTGTGAGCCCCTGCTCTATGTGAGCCCCCGCTCTATGTGAGCCCCTGCTCTGTGTGAGCCCCTGCCCTGTGTGAGCCCCTGCTCTATGTGAGCCCCTGCTCTATGTGAGCCCCTGCTCTGTGTGAGCCCCTGCCCTATGTGAGCCCCTGCTCTATGTGAGCCCCTGCTCTTTGTGAGCCCCTGCCCTGTGTGAGCCCCTGCTCTATGTGAGCCCCTGCCCTGTGTGAGCCCCTGCCCTATGTGAGCCCCTGCTCTATGTGAGCCCCTGCTCTATGTGAGCCCCTCCCCTGTGTGAGCCCCTGCTCTATGTGAGCCCCTGCTCTGTGTGAGCCCCTGCTCTATGTGAGCCCCTGCTCTATGTGAGCCCCTGCCCTGTCTGAGCCCCTGCTCTATGTGAGCCCCTGCCCTATGTGAGCCCCTGCTCTATGTGAGCCCCTGCCCTGTGTGAGCCCCTGCCCTGTGTGAGCCCCTGCCCTATGTGAGCCCCTGCCCTGTGTGAGCCCCTGCTCTGTGTGAGCCCCTGCCCTGTGTGAGCCCCTGCTCTGTGTGAGCCCCCGCTCTATGTGAGCCCCTGCTCTGTGTGAGCTCCTGCTCTGTGTGAGCCCCTGCTCTTTGTGAGCCCCTGCCCTGTGTGAGCCCCTGCTCTATGTGAGCCCCTGCCCTGTGTGAGCCCCTGCCCTATGTGAGCCCCTGCTCTTTGTGAGCCCCTGCCCTGTGTGAGCCCCTGCTCTATGTGAGCCCCTGCCCTGTGTGAGCCCCTGCCCTGTGTGAGCTCCTGCTCTGTGTGAGCTCCTGCTCTGTGTGAGCCCCTGCTCTTTGTGAGCCCCTGCCCTGTGTGAGCCCCTGCTCTATGTGAGCCCCTGCCCTGTGTGAGCCCCTGCCCTATGTGAGCCCCTGCTCTTTGTGAGCCCCTGCCCTGTGTGAGCCCCTGCCCTATGTGAGCCCCTCCCCTGTGTGAGCCCCTGCCCTGTGTGAGCCCCTGCCCTGTGTGAGCCCCTGCTCTATGTGAGCCCCTGCCCTGTGTGAGCCCCTGCCCTGTGTGAGCTCCTGCTCTGTGTGAGCTCCTGCTCTGTGTGAGCCCCTGCTCTTTGTGAGCCCCTGCCCTGTGTGAGCCCCTGCTCTATGTGAGCCCCTGCCCTGTGTGAGCCCCTGCCCTATGTGAGCCCCTGCTCTTTGTGAGCCCCTGCCCTGTGTGAGCCCCTGCCCTATGTGAGCCCCTGCTCTTTGTGAGCCCCTGCCCTGTGTGAGCCCCTGCCCTATGTGAGCCCCTCCCCTGTGTGAGCCCCTGCTCTGTGTGAGCCCCTGCTCTTTGTGAGCCCCTGCCCTGTGTGAGCCCCTGCTCTTTGTGAGCCCCTGCCCTGTGTGAGCCCCTGCCCTATGTGAGCCCCTCCCCTGTGTGAGCCCCTCCCCTGTGTGAGCCCCTGCCCTATGTGAGCCCCTGCTCTTTGTGAGCCCCTGCCCTATGTGAGCCCCTGCTCTATGTGAGCCCCTGCCCTGTGTGAGCCCCTGCCCTATGTGAGCCCCTCCCCTGTGTGAGCCCCTGCCCTGTGTGAGCCCCTGCTCTATGTGAGCCCCTGCTCTGTGTGAGCCCCTGCTCTATGTGAGCCCCTGCCCTATGTGAGCCCCTCCCCTGTGTGAGCCCCTGCCCTATGTGAGCCCCTCCCCTGTGTGAGCCCCTGCTCTATGTGAGCCCCTGCTCTGTGTGAGCCCCTGCTCTATGTGAGCCCCTGCTCTATGTGAGCCCCTGCTCTGTGTGAGCCCCTGCTCTATGTGAGCCCCTGCTCTATGTGAGCCCCTGCCCTATGTGAGCCCCTGCTCTGTGTGAGCCCCTGCTCTATGTGAGCCCCTGCTCTGTGTGAGCCCCTGCTCTATGTGAGCCCCTGCTCTATGTGAGCCCCTGCTCTGTGTGAGCCCCTGCTCTATGTGAGCCCCTCCCCTGTGTGAGCCCCTGCTCTATGTGAGCCCCTGCTCTGTGTGAGCCCCTGCTCTATGTGAGCCCCCGCTCTATGTGAGCCCCTGCCCTGTGTGAGCCCCTGCTCTATGTGAGCCCCTGCTCTATGTGAGCCCCTGCTCTGTGTGAGCCCCTGCCCTGTGTGAGCCCCTGCTCTATGTGAGCCCCTGCTCTATGTGAGCCCCTGCTCTGTGTGAGCCCCTGCTCTTTGTGAGCCCCTGCCCTGTGTGAGCCCCTGCCCTATGTGAGCCCCTGCTCTTTGTGAGCCCCTGCCCTGTGTGAGCCCCTGCTCTATGTGAGCCCCTGCCCTGTGTGAGCCCCTGCCCTATGTGAGCCCCTGCCCTGTGTGAGCCCCTGCTCTGTGTGAGCCCCTGCCCTGTGTGAGCTCCTGCTCTGTGTGAGCCCCTGCCCTGTGTGAGCTCCTGCTCTGTGTGAGCCCCTGCCCTGTGTGAGCTCCTGCTCTGTGTGAGCCCCTGCCCTGTGTGAGCTCCTGCTCTGTGTGAGCCCCTGCCCTGTGTGAGCTCCTGCTCTGTGTGAGCTCCTGCTCTGTGTGAGCCCCTGCTCTTTGTGAGCCCCTGCCCTGTGTGAGCCCCTGCTCTATGTGAGCCCCTGCTCTGTGTGAGCCCCTGCTCTATGTGAGCCCCTCCCCTGTGTGAGCCCCTGCTCTATGTGAGCCCCTGCTCTGTGTGAGCCCCTGCTCTATGTGAGCCCCTCCCCTGTGTGAGCCCCTGCTCTATGTGAGCCCCTGCTCTGTGTGAGCCCCTGCTCTGTGTGAGCCCCTGCTCTATGTGAGCCCCTGCTCTGTGTGAGCCCCTGCTCTATGTGAGCCCCTCCCCTGTGTGAGCCCCTGCTCTATGTGAGCCCCTGCTCTATGTGAGCCCCTGCTCTATGTGAGCCCCTGCTCTGTGTGAGCCCCTGCTCTATGTGAGCCCCTGCTCTATGTGAGCCCCTGCCCTATGTGAGCCCCTGCTCTGTGTGAGCCCCTGCTCTATGTGAGCCCCTGCTCTATGTGAGCTCCTGCTCTGTGTGAGCCCCTGCTCTATGTGAGCCCCTGCCCTGTGTGAGCCCCTGCCCTATGTGAGCCCCTGCTCTTTGTGAGCCCCTGCCCTGTGTGAGCCCCTGCTCTATGTGAGCCCCTGCCCTGTGTGAGCCCCTGCCCTATGTGAGCCCCTCCCCTGTGTGAGCCCCTGCCCTGTGTGAGCCCCTGCTCTATGTGAGCCCCTGCCCTATGTGAGCCCCTGCCCTGTGTGAGCCCCTGCCCTGTGTGAGCCCCTGCTCTGTGTGAGCCCCTGCCCTGTGTGAGCTCCTGCTCTATGTGAGCTCCTGCTCTATGTGAGCCCCTGCTCTTTGTGAGCCCCTGCCCTGTGTGAGCCCCTGCTCTGTGTGAGACCCTGCCCTGTGTGAGCCCCTGCTCTATGTGAGCCCCTGCTCTGTGTGAGCCCCTGCTCTATGTGAGCCCCTGCCCTGTGTGAGACCCTGCCCTGTGTGAGCCCCTGCTCTATGTGAGCCCCTGCTCTGTGTGAGCCCCTGCTCTATGTGAGCCCCTGCCCTGTGTGAGCCCCTGCTCTGTGTGAGCCCCTGCTCTGTGTGAGCCCCTGCTCTGTGTGAGCCCCTGCCCTGTGTGAGCCCCTGCTCTATGTGAGCCCCTGCCCTATGTGAGCCCCTGCTCTGTGTGAGCCCCTGCTCTGTGTGAGCCCCTGCTCTGTGTGAGCCCCTGCCCTGTGTGATCTCCTGCTCTATGTGAGCCCCTCCCCTGTGTGAGCCCCTGCCCTATGTGAGCCCCTGCTCTTTGTGAGCCCCTGCCCTGTGTGAGCCCCTGCCCTATGTGAGCCCCTGCTCTGTGTGAGCCCCTGCCCTGTGTGAGCCCCTGCTCTGTGTGAGCCCCTGCCCTGTGTGATCTCCTGCCCTATGTGAGCCCCTGCCCTGTGTGAGCCCCTGCCCTGTGTGAGCCCCTGCTCTATGTGAGCCCCTGCTCTGTGTGAGCCCCTGCTCTATGTGAGCCCCCGCTCTATGTGAGCCCCTGCTCTATGTGAGCCCCTGCTCTGTGTGAGCCCCTGCTCTGTGTGAGCCCCTGCTCTGTGTGAGCCCCTGCCCTGTGTGAGCCCCTGCTCTATGTGAGCCCCTGCTCTATGTGAGCCCCTGCCCTATGTGAGCCCCTGCTCTTTGTGAGCCCCTGCCCTGTGTGAGCCCCTGCCCTATGTGAGCCCCTCCCCTGTGTGAGCCCCTGCTCTGTGTGAGCCCCTGCTCTTTGTGAGCCCCTGCTCTATGTGAGCCCCTGCCCTGTGTGAGCCCCTGCCCTATGTGAGCCCCTGCTCTTTGTGAGCCCCTGCCCTGTGTGAGCCCCTGCTCTATGTGAGCCCCTCCCCTGTGTGAGCCCCTGCTCTGTGTGAGCCCCTGCTCTATGTGAGCCCCTGCCCTATGTGAGCCCCTGCTCTATGTGAGCCCCTGCTCTGTGTGAGCCCCTGCTCTATGTGAGCCCCTCCCCTGTGTGAGCCCCTGCTCTATGTGAGCCCCTGCTCTGTGTGAGCCCCTGCCCTATGTGAGCCCCTGCTCTCTGTGAGCCCCTGCCCTATGTGAGCCCCTCCCCTGTGTGAGCCCCTGCTCTGTGTGAGCCCCTGCCCTATGTGAGCCCCTCCCCTGTGTGAGCCCCTGCTCTGTGTGAGCCCCTGCTCTATGTGAGCCCCTGCCCTGTGTGAGCCCCTGCTCTATGTGAGCCCCTGCCCTGTGTGAGCCCCTGCTCTGTGTGAGCCCCTGCCCTATGTGAGCCCCTGCCCTGTGTGAGCCCCTGCCCTGTGTGAGCCCCTGCTCTGTGTGAGCCCCTGCCCTATGTGAGCCCCTGCTCTGTGTGAGCCCCTGCCCTATGTGAGCCCCTGCTCTATGTGAGCCCCTGCTCTGTGTGAGCCCCTGCTCTATGTGAGCCCCTGCTCTATGTGAGCCCCTGCTCTGTGTGAGCCCCTGCCCTATGTGAGCCCCTGCTCTGTGTGAGCCCCTGCCCTATGTGAGCCCCTGCTCTATGTGAGCCCCTGCTCTATGTGAGCCCCCGCTCTATGTGAGCCCCTGCTCTATGTGAGCCCCTGCTCTGTGTGAGCCCCTGCTCTATGTGAGCCCCTGCCCTGTGTGAGCCCCTGCCCTGTGTGAGCCCCTGCCCTGTGTGAGCCCCTGCTCTGTGTGAGCCCCTGCCCTATGTGAGCCCCTGCTCTGTGTGAGCCCCTGCCCTTTGTGAGCTCCTGCTCTATGTGAGCCCCCGCTCTATGTGAGCCCCTGCTCTGTGTGAGCCCCCGCTCTGTGTGAGCCCCTGCCCTGTGTGAGCCCCTGCTCTGTGTGAGCCCCTGCTCTATGTGAGCCCCTCCCCTGTGTGAGCCCCTGCTCTGTGTGAGCCCCTGCTCTATGTGAGCCCCCGCTCTATGTGAGCCCCTGCTCTGTGTGAGCCCCTGCCCTGTGTGAGCCCCTGCTCTATGTGAGCCCCTGCTCTATGTGAGCCCCCGCTCTATGTGAGCCCCCGCTCTATGTGAGCCCCTGCCCTGTGTGAGCCCCTGCTCTATGTGAGCCCCCGCTCTATGTGAGCCCCCGCTCTATGTGAGCCCCTGCTCTGTGTGAGCCCCTGCTCTATGTGAGCCCCCGCTCTATGTGAGCCCCTGCTCTGTGTGAGCCCCTGCCCTGTGTGAGCCCCTGCTCTATGTGAGCCCCTGCTCTATGTGAGCCCCTGCTCTATGTGAGCCCCTGCTCTATGTGAGCCCCTGCTCTGTGTGAGCCCCTGCTCTATGTGAGCCCCCGCTCTATGTGAGCCCCTGCTCTGTGTGAGCCCCTGCCCTGTGTGAGCCCCTGCTCTATGTGAGCCCCTGCCCTGTGTGAGCCCCTGCTCTGTGTGAGCCCCTGCTCTATGTGAGCCCCCGCTCTATGTGAGCCCCTGCTCTGTGTGAGCCCCTGCCCTGTGTGAGCCCCTGCTCTATGTGAGCCCCTGCTCTATGTGAGCCCCTGCTCTGTGTGAGCCCCTGCTCTATGTGAGCCCCTGCTCTATGTGAGCCCCTGCTCTGTGTGAGCCCCTGCTCTATGTGAGCCCCTGCTCTGTGTGAGCCCCTGCCCTATGTGAGCCCCTGCCCTGTGTGAGCCCCTGCCCTATGTGAGCCCCTCCCCTGTGTGAGCCCCTGCCCTATGTGAGCCCCTCCCCTGTGTGAGCCCCTGCTCTATGTGAGCCCCTGCTCTGTGTGAGCCCCTGCTCTATGTGAGCCCCTGCCCTGTGTGAGCCCCTGCTCTATGTGAGCCCCTGCCCTGTGTGAGCCCCTGCCCTATGTGAGCCCCTGCTCTATGTGAGCCCCTGCCCTGTGTGAGCCCCTGCTCTATGTGAGCCCCTGCCCTGTGTGAGCCCCTGCTCTGTGTGAGCCCCTGCCCTGTGTGAGCCCCTGCTCTGTGTGAGCCCCTGCCCTATGTGAGCCCCTGCTCTATGTGAGCCCCTGCCCTGTGTGAGCCCCTGCCCTATGTGAGCCCCTGCCCTGTGTGAGCCCCTGCTCTGTGTGAGCCCCTGCCCTATGTGAGCCCCTGCTCTGTGTGAGCCCCTGCCCTGTGTGAGCCCCTGCTCTATGTGAGCCCCCGCTCTATGTGAGCCCCTGCTCTGTGTGAGCCCCTGCTCTATGTGAGCCCCTGCCCTGTGTGAGCCCCTGCCCTATGTGAGCCCCTGCCCTATGTGAGCCCCTGCTCTATGTGAGCCCCTGCCCTATGTGAGCCCCTGCTCTATGTGAGCCCCTGCCCTGTGTGAGCCCCTGCCCTATGTGAGCCCCTGCTCTGTGTGAGCCCCTGCCCTGTGTGAGCCCCTGCTCTATGTGAGCCCCTGCTCTATGTGAGCCCCTGCTCTGTGTGAGCCCCTGCCCTATGTGAGCCCCTGCTCTATGTGAGCCCCTGCCCTGTGTGAGCCCCTGCTCTATGTGAGCCCCTGCCCTGTGTGAGCCCCTGCCCTATGTGAGCCCCTGCTCTGTGTGAGCCCCTGCTCTGTGTGAGCCCCTGCTCTATGTGAGCCCCTGCCCTGTGTGAATCCCTGCCCTATGTGAGCCCCTGCCCTGTGTGAGCCCCTGCTCTGTGTGAGCCCCTGCCCTGTGTGAGCTCCTGCTCTGTGTGAGCTCCTGCTCTATGTGAGCCCCTCCCCTGTGTGAGCCCCTGCTCTATGTGAGCCCCTGCTCTGTGTGAGCCCCTGCTCTATGTGAGCCCCCGCTCTGTGTGAGCCCCTGCCCTGTGTGAGCCCCTGCTCTTTGTGATCCCCTGCCCTGTGTGAGCCCCTGCCCTATGTGAGCCCCTCCCCTGTGTGAGCCCCTGCTCTATGTGAGCCCCTGCCCTGTGTGAGCTCCTGCTCTGTGTGAGCCCCTGCTCTGTGTGAGCCCCTGCTCTATGTGAGCCCCTCCCCTGTGTGAGCCCCTGCTCTATGTGAGCCCCTGCTCTGTGTGAGCCCCTGCTCTATGTGAGCCCCCGCTCTATGTGAGCCCCTGCTCTGTGTGAGCCCCTGCCCTGTGTGAGCCCCTGCTCTATGTGAGCCCCTGCCCTGTGTGAGCCCCTGCTCTATGTGAGCCCCTGCCCTGTGTGAGCCCCTGCCCTGTGTGAGCCCCTGCCCTATGTGAGCCCCTGCCCTGTGTGAGCCCCTGCTCTGTGTGAGCCCCTGCTCTGTGTGAGCCCCTGCTCTATGTGAGCCCCTGCTCTGTGTGAGCCCCTGCTCTATGTGAGCCCCTGCCCTGTGTGATCTCCTGCTCTATGTGAGCCCCTCCCCTGTGTGAGCCCCTGCTCTATGTGAGCCCCTGCTCTGTGTGAGCCCCTGCTCTATGTGAGCCCCCGCTCTATGTGAGCCCCTGCTCTGTGTGAGCCCCTGCTCTATGTGAGCCCCTGCCCTGTGTGAGCCCCCGCTCTATGTGAGCCCCTCCCCTGTGTGAGCCCCTGCTCTGTGTGAGCCCCTGCTCTGTGTGAGCCCCTGCTCTATGTGAGCCCCTGCTCTATGTGAGCCCCTGCTCTGTGTGAGCCCCTGCTCTATGTGAGCCCCTGCTCTATGTGAGCCCCTGCTCTGTGTGAGCCCCTGCTCTATGTGAGCCCCTGCTCTGTGTGAGCCCCTGCCCTATGTGAGCCCCTGCCCTGTGTGAGCCCCTGCCCTATGTGAGCCCCTCCCCTGTGTGAGCCCCTGCCCTATGTGAGCCCCTCCCCTGTGTGAGCCCCTGCTCTATGTGAGCCCCTGCTCTGTGTGAGCCCCTGCTCTATGTGAGCCCCTGCCCTGTGTGAGCCCCTGCTCTATGTGAGCCCCTGCCCTGTGTGAGCCCCTGCCCTATGTGAGCCCCTGCTCTATGTGAGCCCCTGCCCTGTGTGAGCCCCTGCTCTATGTGAGCCCCTGCCCTGTGTGAGCCCCTGCTCTGTGTGAGCCCCTGCCCTGTGTGAGCCCCTGCTCTGTGTGAGCCCCTGCCCTATGTGAGCCCCTGCTCTATGTGAGCCCCTGCCCTGTGTGAGCCCCTGCCCTATGTGAGCCCCTGCCCTGTGTGAGCCCCTGCTCTGTGTGAGCCCCTGCCCTATGTGAGCCCCTGCTCTGTGTGAGCCCCTGCCCTGTGTGAGCCCCTGCTCTATGTGAGCCCCCGCTCTATGTGAGCCCCTGCTCTGTGTGAGCCCCTGCTCTATGTGAGCCCCTGCCCTGTGTGAGCCCCTGCCCTATGTGAGCCCCTGCCCTATGTGAGCCCCTGCTCTATGTGAGCCCCTGCCCTATGTGAGCCCCTGCTCTATGTGAGCCCCTGCCCTGTGTGAGCCCCTGCCCTATGTGAGCCCCTGCTCTGTGTGAGCCCCTGCCCTGTGTGAGCCCCTGCTCTATGTGAGCCCCTGCTCTATGTGAGCCCCTGCTCTGTGTGAGCCCCTGCCCTATGTGAGCCCCTGCTCTATGTGAGCCCCTGCCCTGTGTGAGCCCCTGCTCTATGTGAGCCCCTGCCCTGTGTGAGCCCCTGCCCTATGTGAGCCCCTGCTCTGTGTGAGCCCCTGCTCTGTGTGAGCCCCTGCTCTATGTGAGCCCCTGCCCTGTGTGAATCCCTGCCCTATGTGAGCCCCTGCCCTGTGTGAGCCCCTGCTCTGTGTGAGCCCCTGCCCTGTGTGAGCTCCTGCTCTGTGTGAGCTCCTGCTCTATGTGAGCCCCTCCCCTGTGTGAGCCCCTGCTCTATGTGAGCCCCTGCTCTGTGTGAGCCCCTGCTCTATGTGAGCCCCCGCTCTGTGTGAGCCCCTGCCCTGTGTGAGCCCCTGCTCTTTGTGATCCCCTGCCCTGTGTGAGCCCCTGCCCTATGTGAGCCCCTCCCCTGTGTGAGCCCCTGCTCTATGTGAGCCCCTGCCCTGTGTGAGCTCCTGCTCTGTGTGAGCCCCTGCTCTGTGTGAGCCCCTGCTCTATGTGAGCCCCTCCCCTGTGTGAGCCCCTGCTCTATGTGAGCCCCTGCTCTGTGTGAGCCCCTGCTCTATGTGAGCCCCCGCTCTATGTGAGCCCCTGCTCTGTGTGAGCCCCTGCCCTGTGTGAGCCCCTGCTCTATGTGAGCCCCTGCCCTGTGTGAGCCCCTGCTCTATGTGAGCCCCTGCCCTGTGTGAGCCCCTGCCCTGTGTGAGCCCCTGCCCTATGTGAGCCCCTGCCCTGTGTGAGCCCCTGCTCTGTGTGAGCCCCTGCTCTGTGTGAGCCCCTGCTCTATGTGAGCCCCTGCTCTGTGTGAGCCCCTGCTCTATGTGAGCCCCTGCCCTGTGTGATCTCCTGCTCTATGTGAGCCCCTCCCCTGTGTGAGCCCCTGCTCTATGTGAGCCCCTGCTCTGTGTGAGCCCCTGCTCTATGTGAGCCCCCGCTCTATGTGAGCCCCTGCTCTGTGTGAGCCCCTGCTCTATGTGAGCCCCTGCCCTGTGTGAGCCCCCGCTCTATGTGAGCCCCTCCCCTGTGTGAGCCCCTGCTCTGTGTGAGCCCCTGCTCTGTGTGAGCCCCTGCTCTATGTGAGCCCCTGCTCTATGTGAGCCCCTGCTCTGTGTGAGCCCCTGCTCTATGTGAGCCCCTGCTCTATGTGAGCCCCTGCTCTATGTGAGCCCCTGCTCTGTGTGAGCCCCTGCTCTATGTGAGCCCCTGCCCTGTGTGAGCCCCTGCTCTATGTGAGCCCCTGCCCTGTGTGAGCCCCTGCCCTATGTGAGCCCCTGCTCTGTGTGAGCCCCTGCTCTGTGTGAGCCCCTGCTCTATGTGAGCCCCTGCCCTGTGTGAATCCCTGCCCTATGTGAGCCCCTGCCCTGTGTGAGCCCCTGCTCTGTGTGAGCCCCTGCTCTGTGTGAGCCCCTGCCCTGTGTGAGCTCCTGCTCTGTGTGAGCTCCTGCTCTATGTGAGCCCCTCCCCTGTGTGAGCCCCTGCTCTATGTGAGCCCCTGCTCTGTGTGAGCCCCTGCTCTATGTGAGCCCCCGCTCTATGTGAGCCCCTGCTCTGTGTGAGCCCCTGCCCTGTGTGAGCCCCTGCTCTTTGTGAGCCCCTGCCCTGTGTGAGCCCCTGCTCTATGTGAGCCCCTCCCCTGTGTGAGCCCCTGCTCTATGTGAGCCCCTGCTCTGTGTGAGCCCCTGCTCTGTGTGAGCCCCTGCTCTATGTGAGCCCCTCCCCTGTGTGAGCTCCTGCTCTGTGTGAGCTCCTGCTCTATGTGAGCCCCTCCCCTGTGTGAGCCCCTGCTCTATGTGAGCCCCTGCTCTGTGTGAGCCCCTGCTCTATGTGAGCCCCCGCTCTATGTGAGCCCCTGCTCTGTGTGAGCCCCTGCCCTGTGTGAGCCCCTGCTCTTTGTGAGCCCCTGCTCTATGTGAGCCCCTGCCCTGTGTGAGCCCCTGCTCTGTGTGAGCCCCTGCTCTATGTGAGCCCCTGCTCTATGTGAGCCCCTCCCCTGTGTGAGCCCCTGCTCTATGTGAGCCCCTGCTCTGTGTGAGCCCCTGCTCTGTGTGAGCCCCTGCTCTATGTGAGCCCCTGCTCTATGTGAGCCCCTCCCCTGTGTGAGCCCCTGCTCTATGTGAGCCCCTGCTCTGTGTGAGCCCCTGCTCTATGTGAGCCCCCGCTCTATGTGAGCCCCTGCTCTGTGTGAGCCCCTGCCCTGTGTGAGCCCCTGCTCTATGTGAGCCCCTGCCCTGTGTGAGCCCCCGCTCTATGTGAGCCCCTGCTCTGTGTGAGCCCCTGCCCTGTGTGAGCCCCTGCTCTATGTGAGCCCCTGCCCTGTGTGAGCCCCTGCCCTATGTGAGCCCCTGCCCTGTGTGAGCCCCTGCTCTGTGTGAGCCCCTGCTCTGTGTGAGCCCCTGCTCTATGTGAGCCCCTGCTCTGTGTGAGCCCCTGCTCTATGTGAGCCCCTGCCCTGTGTGATCTCCTGCTCTATGTGAGCCCCTCCCCTGTGTGAGCCCCTGCTCTATGTGAGCCCCTGCTCTGTGTGAGCCCCTGCTCTATGTGAGCCCCCGCTCTATGTGAGCCCCTGCTCTGTGTGAGCCCCTGCTCTATGTGAGCCCCTGCCCTGTGTGAGCCCCCGCTCTATGTGAGCCCCTCCCCTGTGTGAGCCCCTGCTCTGTGTGAGCCCCTGCTCTGTGTGAGCCCCTGCTCTATGTGAGCCCCTGCTCTATGTGAGCCCCTCCCCTGTGTGAGCCCCTGCTCTATGTGAGCCCCTGCTCTGTGTGAGCCCCTGCTCTATGTGAGCCCCTCCCCTGTCTGAGCCCCTGCTCTATGTGAGCCCCTGCTCTGTGTGAGCCCCTGCTCTGTGTGAGCCCCTGCTCTGTGTGAGCCCCTGCCCTATGTTAGCCCCTGCTCTGTGTGAGCCCCTGCTCTGTGTGAGCCCCTGCTCTATGTGAGCCCCTGCTCTGTGTGAGCCCCTGCTCTATGTGAGCCCCCGCTCTATGTGAGCCCCTGCTCTGTGTGAGCCCCTGCCCTGTGTGAGCCCCTGCTCTATGTGAGCCCCTGCCCTGTGTGAGCCCCTGCTCTATGTGAGCCCCTGCCCTGTGTGAGCCCCTGCCCTATGTGAGCCCCTGCCCTGTGTGAGCCCCTGCTCTGTGTGAGCCCCTGCCCTGTGTGATCTCCTGCTCTATGTGAGCCCCTCCCCTGTGTGAGCCCCTGCTCTATGTGAGCCCCTGCTCTGTGTGAGCCCCTGCTCTATGTGAGCCCCCGCTCTATGTGAGCCCCTGCTCTGTGTGAGCCCCTGCTCTATGTGAGCCCCTGCCCTGTGTGAGCCCCCGCTCTATGTGAGCCCCTCCCCTGTGTGAGCCCCTGCTCTGTGTGAGCCCCTGCTCTGTGTGAGCCCCTGCTCTATGTGAGCCCCTGCTCTATGTGAGCCCCTGCTCTGTGTGAGCCCCTGCTCTATGTGAGCCCCTGCTCTATGTGAGCCCCTGCTCTATGTGAGCCCCTGCTCTGTGTGAGCCCCCGCTCTATGTGAGCCCCTGCTCTGTGTGAGCCCCTGCCCTGTGTGAGCCCCTGCTCTATGTGAGCCCCTGCCCTGTGTGAGCCCCTGCTCTATGTGAGCCCCTGCCCTGTGTGAGCCCCTGCCCTATGTGAGCCCCTGCCCTGTGTGAGCCCCTGCTCTGTGTGAGCCCCTGCCCTGTGTGATCTCCTGCTCTATGTGAGCCCCTCCCCTGTGTGAGCCCCTGCTCTATGTGAGCCCCTGCTCTGTGTGAGCCCCTGCTCTATGTGAGCCCCCGCTCTATGTGAGCCCCTGCTCTGTGTGAGCCCCTGCTCTATGTGAGCCCCTGCCCTGTGTGAGCCCCCGCTCTATGTGAGCCCCTCCCCTGTGTGAGCCCCTGCTCTGTGTGAGCCCCTGCTCTGTGTGAGCCCCTGCTCTATGTGAGCCCCTGCTCTGTGTGAGCCCCTGCTCTATGTGAGCCCCTGCCCTGTGTGAGCCCCTGCTCTATGTGAGCCCCTGCCCTGTGTGAGCCCCTGCCCTATGTGAGCCCCTGCTCTGTGTGAGCCCCTGCTCTATGTGAGCCCCTGCTCTATGTGAGCCCCTGCCCTGTGTGAGCCCCTGCCCTATGTGAGCCCCTGCCCTGTGTGAGCCCCTGCTCTGTGTGAGCCCCTGCTCTGTGTGAGCCCCTGCCCTGTGTGAGCTCCTGCTCTATGTGAGCCCCTGCCCTGTGTGATCTCCTGCTCTATGTGAGCCCCTCCCCTGTGTGAGCCCCTGCTCTATGTGAGCCCCTGCTCTGTGTGAGCCCCTGCTCTATGTGAGCCCCCGCTCTATGTGAGCCCCTGCTCTGTGTGAGCCCCTGCCCTGTGTGAGCCCCTGCTCTGTGTGAGCCCCTGCTCTATGTGAGCCCCTGCCCTGTGTGAGCCCCTGCTCTATGTGAGCCCCTGCTCTATGTGAGCCCCTGCCCTGTGTGAGCCCCTGCCCTATGTGAGCCCCTGCCCTGTGTGAGCCCCTGCTCTGTGTGAGCCCCTGCTCTGTGTGAGCCCCTGCCCTGTGTGAGCTCCTGCTCTATGTGAGCCCCTGCCCTGTGTGATCTCCTGCTCTATGTGAGCCCCTCCCCTGTGTGAGCCCCTGCTCTATGTGAGCCCCTGCTCTGTGTGAGCCCCTGCTCTATGTGAGCCCCCGCTCTATGTGAGCCCCTGCTCTGTGTGAGCCCCTGCCCTGTGTGAGCCCCCGCTCTATGTGAGCCCCTGCTCTATGTGAGCCCCTGCTCTGTGTGAGCCCCTGCTCTATGTGAGCCCCCGCTCTATGTGAGCCCCTGCTCTATGTGAGCCCCTGCCCTGTGTGATCTCCTGCTCTATGTGAGCCCCTCCCCTGTGTGAGCCCCTGCTCTATGTGAGCCCCTGCTCTGTGTGAGCTCCTGCTCTATGTGAGCCCCTCCCCTGTGTGAGCCCCCGCTCTATGTGAGCCCCTGCTCTGTGTGAGCCCCTGCCCTGTGTGAGCCCCTGCTCTGTGTGAGCTCCTGCTCTATGTGAGCCCCTCCCCTGTGTGAGCCCCTGCTCTGTGTGAGCCCCTGCTCTTTGTGAGCCCCTGCCCTGTGTGAGCCCCTGCCCTGTGTGAGCCCCTGCCCTGTGTGAGCCCCTGCCCTATGTGAGCCCCTCCCCTGTGTGAGCCCCTGCTCTATGTGAGCCCCTGCTCTGTGTGAGCCCCTGCTCTGTGTGAGCCCCTGCTCTATGTGAGCCCCTGCTCTATGTGAGCCCCTCCCCTGTGTGAGCCCCTGCTCTATGTGAGCCTCTGCTCTGTGTGAGCCCCTGCTCTATGTGAGCCCCCGCTCTATGTGAGCCCCTGCTCTGTGTGAGCCCCTGCCCTGTGTGAGCCCCTGCTCTATGTGAGCCCCTGCCCTGTGTGAGCCCCTGCCCTGTGTGAGCCCCTGCCCTATGTGAGCCCCTGCCTTGTGTGAGCCCCTGCTCTGTTTGAGCCCCTGCTCTATGTGAGCCCCTGCTCTGTGTGAGCCCCTGCCCTGTTTGAGCTCCTGCTCTATGTGAGCCCCTGCCCTGTGTGATCTCCTGCTCTATGTGAGCCCCTCCCCTGTGTGAGCCCCTGCTCTGTGTGAGCCCCTGCTCTATGTGAGCCCCCGCTCTATGTGAGCCCCTGCTCTGTGTGAGCCCCTGCCCTGTGTGAGCCCCTGCTCTATGTGAGCCCCTGCTCTGTGTGAGCCCCTGCCCTATGTGAGCCCCTGCTCTTTGTGAGCCCCTGCCCTGTGTGAGCCCCTGCCCTATGTGAGCCCCTGCTCTATGTGAGCCCCTGCTCTGTGTGAGCCCCTGCTCTGTGTGAGCCCCTGCTCTATGTGAGCCCCTGCTCTATGTGAGCCCCTGCTCTGTGTGAGCCCCTGCTCTATGTGAGCCCCTCCCCTGTGTGAGCCCCTGCTCTATGTGAGCCCCTGTTCTGTGTGAGCCCCTGCTCTATGTGAGCCCCTCCCCTGTGTGAGCCCCTGCTCTGTGTGAGCCCCTGCTCTGTGTGAGCCCCTGCTCTATGTGAGCCCCTGCTCTGTGTGAGCCCCTGCTCTATGTGAGCCCCTCCCCTGTGTGAGCCCCTGCTCTATGTGAGCCCCTGCTCTGTGTGAGCCCCTGCTCTGTGTGAGCCCCTGCTCTGTGTGAGCCCCTGCTCTGTGTGAGCCCCTCCCCTGTGTGAGCCCCTGCTCTGTGTGAGCCCCTGCTCTATGTGAGCCCCTCCCCTGTGTGAGCCCCTCCCCTGTGTGAGCCCCTGCTCTATGTGAGCCCCTGTTCTGTGTGAGCCCCTGCTCTATGTGAGCCCCTCCCCTGTGTGAGCCCCTGCTCTGTGTGAGCCCCTGCTCTGTGTGAGCCCCTGCTCTATGTGAGCCCCTGCTCTGTGTGAGCCCCTGCTCTATGTGAGCCCCTCCCCTGTGTGAGCCCCTGCTCTATGTGAGCCCCTGCTCTGTGTGAGCCCCTGCTCTGTGTGAGCCCCTGCTCTGTGTGAGCCCCTCCCCTGTGTGAGCCCCTGCTCTGTGTGAGCCCCTGCTCTATGTGAGCCCCTCCCCTGTGTGAGCCCCTGCTCTGTGTGAGCCCCTGCTCTATGTGAGCCCCTGCTCTGTGTGAGCCCCTGCTCTATGTGAGCCCCTGCTCTATGTGAGCCCCTGCTCTGTGTGAGCCCCTGCTCTGTGTGAGCCCCTGCTCTATGTGAGCCCCTGCTCTATGTGAGCCCCTGCTCTGTGTGAGCCCCTGCTCTGTGTGAGCCCCTCCCCTGTGTGAGCCCCTGCTCTATGTGAGCCCCTGCTCTGTGTGAGCCCCTGCTCTGTGTGAGCCCCTGCCCTATGTGAGCCCCTGCTCTGTGTGAGCCCCTGCTCTATGTGAGCCCCTGCTCTATGTGAGCCCCTGCTCTGTGTGATCTCCTGCTCTATGTGAGCCCCTCCCCTGTGTGAGCCCCTGCTCTATGTGAGCCCCTGCTCTGTGTGAGCCCCTGCTCTATGTGAGCCCCCGCTCTATGTGAGCCCCTGCTCTGTGTGAGCCCCTGCCCTGTGTGAGCCCCTGCTCTATGTGAGCCCCTGCTCTATGTGAGCCCCTGCTCTGTGTGAGCCCCTGCCCTATGTGAGCCCCTGCTCTATGTGAGCCCCTGCTCTTTGTGAGCCCCTGCCCTGTGTGAGCCCCTGCCCTATGTGAGCCCCTGCTCTTTGTGAGCCCCTGCCCTGTGTGAGCCCCTGCTCTATGTGAGCCCCTCCCCTGTGTGAGCCCCTGCTCTGTGTGAGCCCCTGCTCTATGTGAGCCCCTGCTCTGTGTGAGCCCCTGCTCTGTGTGAGCCCCTGCCCTGTGTGAGCCCCTGCTCTATGTGAGCCCCTGCCCTGTGTGAGCCCCTGCCCTATGTGAGCCCCTGCTCTATGTGAGCCCCTGCTCTGTGTGAGCCCCTGCTCTGTGTGAGCCCCTGCTCTATGTGAGCCCCTGCTCTATGTGAGCCCCTGCCCTGTGTGAGCCCCTGCTCTATGTGAGCCCCTGCCCTATGTGAGCCCCTGCTCTATGTGAGCCCCTGCCCTGTGTGAGCCCCTGCTCTATGTGAGCCCCTGCCCTGTGTGAGCCCCTGCCCTATGTGAGCCCCTGCTCTATGTGAGCCCCTGCCCTGTGTGAGCCCCTGCCCTATGTGAGCCCCTGCCCTGTGTGAGCCCCTGCTCTGTGTGAGCCCCTGCCCTGTGTGAGCCCCTGCCCTGTGTGAGCTCCTGCTCTGTGTGAGCCCCTGCTCTTTGTGAGCCCCTGCCCTGTGTGAGCCCCTGCTCTATGTGAGCCCCTGCCCTATGTGAGCCCCTGCTCTTTGTGAGCCCCTGCCCTGTGTGAGCCCCTGCTCTATGTGAGCCCCTGCCCTGTGTGAGCCCCTGCCCTATGTGAGCCCCTCCCCTGTGTGAGCCCCTGCCCTGTGTGAGCCCCTGCTCTATGTGAGCCCCTGCTCTGTGTGAGCCCCTGCTCTATGTGAGCCCCTCCCCTGTGTGAGCCCCTGCCCTGTGTGAGCCCCTGCTCTATGTGAGCCCCTGCTCTGTGTGAGCCCCTGCTCTATGTGAGTCCCTGCTCTGTGTGAGCCCCTGCTCTATGTGAGCCCCTCCCCTGTGTGAGCCCCTGCTCTATGTGAGCCCCTGCTCTATGTGAGCCCCTGCCCTATGTGAGCCCCTCCCCTGTGTGAGCCCCTGCCCTGTGTGAGCCCCTGCTCTATGTGAGCCCCTGCCCTGTGTGAGCCCCTGCCCTGTGTGAGCCCCTGCTCTGTGTGAGCCCCTGCCCTGTGTGAGCCCCTGCTCTGTGTGAGCCCCTGCTCTATGTGAGCCCCCGCTCTATGTGAGCCCCTGCTCTGTGTGAGCCCCTGCCCTGTGTGAGCCCCTGCTCTATGTGAGCCCCCGCTCTATGTGAGCCCCTGCTCTGTGTGAGCCCCTGCCCTGTGTGAGCCCCTGCTCTATGTGAGCCCCTGCTCTATGTGAGCCCCTGCTCTATGTGAGCCCCTGCTCTATGTGAGCCCCTGCCCTATGTGAGCCCCTGCTCTATGTGAGCCCCTGCTCTTTGTGAGCCCCTGCCCTGTGTGAGCCCCTGCCCTATGTGAGCCCCTGCTCTTTGTGAGCCCCTGCCCTGTGTGAGCCCCTGCTCTATGTGAGCCCCTGCCCTGTGTGAGCCCCTGCCCTATGTGAGCCCCTGCTCTATGTGAGCCCCTGCTCTGTGTGAGCCCCTGCTCTATGTGAGCCCCTGCTCTATGTGAGCCCCTGCTCTGTGTGAGCCCCTGCTCTGTGTGAGCCCCTGCTCTGTGTGAGCCCCTGCTCTATGTGAGCCCCTGCTCTATGTGAGCCCCTGCCCTGTGTGAGCCCCTGCTCTATGTGAGCCCCTGCCCTATGTGAGCCCCTGCTCTATGTGAGCCCCTGCCCTGTGTGAGCCCCTGCCCTGTGTGAGCCCCTGCCCTATGTGAGCCCCTGCCCTGTGTGAGCCCCTGCTCTGTGTGAGCCCCTGCCCTGTGTGAGCCCCTGCTCTGTGTGAGCCCCTGCCCTGTGTGAGCTCCTGCTCTGTGTGAGCCCCTGCCCTGTGTGAGCTCCTGCTCTGTGTGAGCTCCTGCTCTGTGTGAGCCCCTGCTCTTTGTGAGCCCCTGCCCTGTGTGAGCCCCTGCTCTATGTGAGCCCCTGCCCTGTGTGAGCCCCTGCCCTATGTGAGCCCTTGCTCTTTTTGAGCCCCTGCCCTGTGTGAGCCCCTGCTCTATGTGAGCCCCTGCCCTGTGTGAGCCCCTGCTCTGTGTGAGCCCCTGCTCTATGTGAGCCCCTGCCCTGTGTGAGCCCCTGCCCTGTGTGAGCCCCTGCCCTGTGTGAGCCCCTGCCCTGTGTGAGCCCCTGCTCTGTGTGAGCCCCTGCTCTATGTGAGCCCCTGCTCTATGTGAGCCCCTCCCCTGTGTGAGCCCCTGCTCTATGTGAGCCCCTGCTCTGTGTGAGCCCCTGCTCTGTGTGAGCCCCTGCTCTGTGTGAGCCCCTGCTCTATGTGAGCCCCTGCCCTGTGTGAATCCCTGCCCTATGTGAGCCCCTGCCCTGTGTGAGCCCCTGCTCTGTGTGAGCCCCTGCTCTGTGTGAGCCCCTGCCCTGTGTGAGCTCCTGCTCTGTGTGAGCTCCTGCTCTATGTGAGCCCCTCCCCTGTGTGAGCCCCTGCTCTATGTGAGCCCCTGCTCTGTGTGAGCCCCTGCTCTATGTGAGCCCCCGCTCTATGTGAGCCCCTGCTCTGTGTGAGCCCCTGCCCTGTGTGAGCCCCTGCTCTTTGTGAGCCCCTGCCCTGTGTGAGCCCCTGCTCTATGTGAGCCCCTCCCCTGTGTGAGCCCCTGCTCTATGTGAGCCCCTGCTCTGTGTGAGCCCCTGCTCTGTGTGAGCCCCTGCTCTATGTGAGCCCCTCCCCTGTGTGAGCTCCTGCTCTGTGTGAGCTCCTGCTCTATGTGAGCCCCTCCCCTGTGTGAGCCCCTGCTCTATGTGAGCCCCTGCTCTGTGTGAGCCCCTGCTCTATGTGAGCCCCCGCTCTATGTGAGCCCCTGCTCTGTGTGAGCCCCTGCCCTGTGTGAGCCCCTGCTCTTTGTGAGCCCCTGCTCTATGTGAGCCCCTGCCCTGTGTGAGCCCCTGCTCTGTGTGAGCCCCTGCTCTATGTGAGCCCCTGCTCTATGTGAGCCCCTCCCCTGTGTGAGCCCCTGCTCTATGTGAGCCCCTGCTCTGTGTGAGCCCCTGCTCTGTGTGAGCCCCTGCTCTATGTGAGCCCCTGCTCTATGTGAGCCCCTCCCCTGTGTGAGCCCCTGCTCTATGTGAGCCCCTGCTCTGTGTGAGCCCCTGCTCTATGTGAGCCCCCGCTCTATGTGAGCCCCTGCTCTGTGTGAGCCCCTGCCCTGTGTGAGCCCCTGCTCTATGTGAGCCCCTGCCCTGTGTGAGCCCCCGCTCTATGTGAGCCCCTGCTCTGTGTGAGCCCCTGCCCTGTTTGAGCCCCTGCTCTATGTGAGCCCCTGCCCTGTGTGAGCCCCTGCCCTATGTGAGCCCCTGCCCTGTGTGAGCCCCTGCTCTGTGTGAGCCCCTGCTCTGTGTGAGCCCCTGCTCTATGTGAGCCCCTGCTCTGTGTGAGCCCCTGCTCTATGTGAGCCCCTGCCCTGTGTGATCTCCTGCTCTATGTGAGCCCCTCCCCTGTGTGAGCCCCTGCTCTATGTGAGCCCCTGCTCTGTGTGAGCCCCTGCTCTATGTGAGCCCCCGCTCTATGTGAGCCCCTGCTCTGTGTGAGCCCCTGCTCTATGTGAGCCCCTGCCCTGTGTGAGCCCCCGCTCTATGTGAGCCCCTCCCCTGTGTGAGCCCCTGCTCTGTGTGAGCCCCTGCTCTGTGTGAGCCCCTGCTCTATGTGAGCCCCTGCTCTATGTGAGCCCCTCCCCTGTGTGAGCCCCTGCTCTATGTGAGCCCCTGCTCTGTGTGAGCCCCTGCTCTATGTGAGCCCCTCCCCTGTCTGAGCCCCTGCTCTATGTGAGCCCCTGCTCTGTGTGAGCCCCTGCTCTGTGTGAGCCCCTGCTCTGTGTGAGCCCCTGCCCTATGTTAGCCCCTGCTCTGTGTGAGCCCCTGCTCTGTGTGAGCCCCTGCTCTATGTGAGCCCCTGCTCTGTGTGAGCCCCTGCTCTGTGTGAGCCCCTGCTCTATGTGAGCCCCCGCTCTATGTGAGCCCCTGCTCTGTGTGAGCCCCTGCCCTGTGTGAGCCCCTGCTCTATGTGAGCCCCTGCCCTGTGTGAGCCCCTGCTCTATGTGAGCCCCTGCCCTGTGTGAGCCCCTGCCCTATGTGAGCCCCTGCCCTGTGTGAGCCCCTGCTCTGTGTGAGCCCCTGCCCTGTGTGATCTCCTGCTCTATGTGAGCCCCTCCCCTGTGTGAGCCCCTGCTCTATGTGAGCCCCTGCTCTGTGTGAGCCCCTGCTCTATGTGAGCCCCCGCTCTATGTGAGCCCCTGCTCTGTGTGAGCCCCTGCTCTATGTGAGCCCCTGCCCTGTGTGAGCCCCCGCTCTATGTGAGCCCCTCCCCTGTGTGAGCCCCTGCTCTGTGTGAGCCCCTGCTCTGTGTGAGCCCCTGCTCTATGTGAGCCCCTGCTCTATGTGAGCCCCTGCTCTGTGTGAGCCCCTGCTCTATGTGAGCCCCTGCTCTATGTGAGCCCCTGCTCTATGTGAGCCCCTGCTCTGTGTGAGCCCCTGCTCTATGTGAGCCCCTGCCCTGTGTGAGCCCCTGCTCTATGTGAGCCCCTGCCCTGTGTGAGCCCCTGCCCTATGTGAGCCCCTGCTCTGTGTGAGCCCCTGCTCTATGTGAGCCCCTGCTCTATGTGAGCCCCTGCCCTGTGTGAGCCCCTGCCCTATGTGAGCCCCTGCCCTGTGTGAGCCCCTGCTCTGTGTGAGCCCCTGCTCTGTGTGAGCCCCTGCCCTGTGTGAGCTCCTGCTCTATGTGAGCCCCTGCCCTGTGTGATCTCCTGCTCTATGTGAGCCCCTCCCCTGTGTGAGCCCCTGCTCTATGTGAGCCCCTGCTCTGTGTGAGCCCCTGCTCTATGTGAGCCCCCGCTCTATGTGAGCCCCTGCTCTGTGTGAGCCCCTGCCCTGTGTGAGCCCCTGCTCTGTGTGAGCTCCTGCTCTATGTGAGCCCCTCCCCTGTGTGAGCCCCCGCTCTATGTGAGCCCCTGCTCTGTGTGAGCCCCTGCCCTGTGTGAGCCCCTGCTCTGTGTGAGCTCCTGCTCTATGTGAGCCCCTCCCCTGTGTGAGCCCCTGCTCTGTGTGAGCCCCTGCTCTTTGTGAGCCCCTGCCCTGTGTGAGCCCCTGCCCTGTGTGAGCCCCTGCCCTGTGTGAGCCCCTGCCCTATGTGAGCCCCTCCCCTGTGTGAGCCCCTGCTCTATGTGAGCCCCTGCTCTGTGTGAGCCCCTGCTCTGTGTGAGCCCCTGCTCTATGTGAGCCCCTGCTCTATGTGAGCCCCTCCCCTGTGTGAGCCCCTGCTCTATGTGAGCCTCTGCTCTGTGTGAGCCCCTGCTCTATGTGAGCCCCCGCTCTATGTGAGCCCCTGCTCTGTGTGAGCCCCTGCCCTGTGTGAGCCCCTGCTCTATGTGAGCCCCTGCCCTGTGTGAGCCCCTGCCCTGTGTGAGCCCCTGCCCTATGTGAGCCCCTGCCTTGTGTGAGCCCCTGCTCTGTTTGAGCCCCTGCTCTATGTGAGCCCCTGCTCTGTGTGAGCCCCTGCCCTGTTTGAGCTCCTGCTCTATGTGAGCCCCTGCCCTGTGTGATCTCCTGCTCTATGTGAGCCCCTCCCCTGTGTGAGCCCCTGCTCTGTGTGAGCCCCTGCTCTATGTGAGCCCCCGCTCTATGTGAGCCCCTGCTCTGTGTGAGCCCCTGCCCTGTGTGAGCCCCTGCTCTATGTGAGCCCCTGCTCTGTGTGAGCCCCTGCCCTATGTGAGCCCCTGCTCTTTGTGAGCCCCTGCCCTGTGTGAGCCCCTGCCCTATGTGAGCCCCTGCTCTATGTGAGCCCCTGCTCTGTGTGAGCCCCTGCTCTGTGTGAGCCCCTGCTCTATGTGAGCCCCTGCTCTATGTGAGCCCCTGCTCTGTGTGAGCCCCTGCTCTATGTGAGCCCCTCCCCTGTGTGAGCCCCTGCTCTATGTGAGCCCCTGTTCTGTGTGAGCCCCTGCTCTATGTGAGCCCCTCCCCTGTGTGAGCCCCTGCTCTGTGTGAGCCCCTGCTCTGTGTGAGCCCCTGCTCTATGTGAGCCCCTGCTCTGTGTGAGCCCCTGCTCTATGTGAGCCCCTCCCCTGTGTGAGCCCCTGCTCTATGTGAGCCCCTGCTCTGTGTGAGCCCCTGCTCTGTGTGAGCCCCTGCTCTGTGTGAGCCCCTCCCCTGTGTGAGCCCCTGCTCTGTGTGAGCCCCTGCTCTATGTGAGCCCCTCCCCTGTGTGAGCCCCTCCCCTGTGTGAGCCCCTGCTCTATGTGAGCCCCTGTTCTGTGTGAGCCCCTGCTCTATGTGAGCCCCTCCCCTGTGTGAGCCCCTGCTCTGTGTGAGCCCCTGCTCTGTGTGAGCCCCTGCTCTATGTGAGCCCCTGCTCTGTGTGAGCCCCTGCTCTATGTGAGCCCCTCCCCTGTGTGAGCCCCTGCTCTATGTGAGCCCCTGCTCTGTGTGAGCCCCTGCTCTGTGTGAGCCCCTGCTCTGTGTGAGCCCCTCCCCTGTGTGAGCCCCTGCTCTGTGTGAGCCCCTGCTCTATGTGAGCCCCTCCCCTGTGTGAGCCCCTGCTCTGTGTGAGCCCCTGCTCTATGTGAGCCCCTGCTCTGTGTGAGCCCCTGCTCTATGTGAGCCCCTGCTCTATGTGAGCCCCTGCTCTGTGTGAGCCCCTGCTCTGTGTGAGCCCCTGCTCTATGTGAGCCCCTGCTCTATGTGAGCCCCTGCTCTATGTGAGCCCCTGCTCTGTGTGAGCCCCTGCTCTGTGTGAGCCCCTCCCCTGTGTGAGCCCCTGCTCTATGTGAGCCCCTGCTCTGTGTGAGCCCCTGCTCTGTGTGAGCCCCTGCCCTATGTGAGCCCCTGCTCTGTGTGAGCCCCTGCTCTATGTGAGCCCCTGCTCTATGTGAGCCCCTGCCCTGTGTGATCTCCTGCTCTATGTGAGCCCCTCCCCTGTGTGAGCCCCTGCTCTATGTGAGCCCCTGCTCTGTGTGAGCCCCTGCTCTATGTGAGCCCCCGCTCTATGTGAGCCCCTGCTCTGTGTGAGCCCCTGCCCTGTGTGAGCCCCTGCTCTATGTGAGCCCCTGCTCTATGTGAGCCCCTGCTCTGTGTGAGCCCCTGCCCTATGTGAGCCCCTGCTCTATGTGAGCCCCTGCTCTTTGTGAGCCCCTGCCCTGTGTGAGCCCCTGCCCTATGTGAGCCCCTGCTCTTTGTGAGCCCCTGCCCTGTGTGAGCCCCTGCTCTATGTGAGCCCCTCCCCTGTGTGAGCCCCTGCTCTGTGTGAGCCCCTGCTCTATGTGAGCCCCTGCTCTGTGTGAGCCCCTGCTCTGTGTGAGCCCCTGCCCTGTGTGAGCCCCTGCTCTATGTGAGCCCCTGCCCTGTGTGAGCCCCTGCCCTATGTGAGCCCCTGCTCTATGTGAGCCCCTGCTCTGTGTGAGCCCCTGCTCTGTGTGAGCCCCTGCTCTATGTGAGCCCCTGCTCTATGTGAGCCCCTGCCCTGTGTGAGCCCCTGCTCTATGTGAGCCCCTGCCCTATGTGAGCCCCTGCTCTATGTGAGCCCCTGCCCTGTGTGAGCCCCTGCTCTATGTGAGCCCCTGCCCTGTGTGAGCCCCTGCCCTATGTGAGCCCCTGCTCTATGTGAGCCCCTGCCCTGTGTGAGCCCCTGCCCTATGTGAGCCCCTGCCCTGTGTGAGCCCCTGCTCTGTGTGAGCCCCTGCCCTGTGTGAGCCCCTGCCCTGTGTGAGCTCCTGCTCTGTGTGAGCCCCTGCTCTTTGTGAGCCCCTGCCCTGTGTGAGCCCCTGCTCTATGTGAGCCCCTGCCCTATGTGAGCCCCTGCTCTTTGTGAGCCCCTGCCCTGTGTGAGCCCCTGCTCTATGTGAGCCCCTGCCCTGTGTGAGCCCCTGCCCTATGTGAGCCCCTCCCCTGTGTGAGCCCCTGCCCTGTGTGAGCCCCTGCTCTATGTGAGCCCCTGCTCTGTGTGAGCCCCTGCTCTATGTGAGCCCCTCCCCTGTGTGAGCCCCTGCCCTGTGTGAGCCCCTGCTCTATGTGAGCCCCTGCTCTGTGTGAGCCCCTGCTCTATGTGAGTCCCTGCTCTGTGTGAGCCCCTGCTCTATGTGAGCCCCTCCCCTGTGTGAGCCCCTGCTCTATGTGAGCCCCTGCTCTATGTGAGCCCCTGCTCTGTGTGAGCCCCTGCTCTATGTGAGCCCCTCCCCTGTGTGAGCCCCTGCCCTGTGTGAGCCCCTGCCCTGTGTGAGCCCCTGCTCTTTGTGAGCCCCTGCCCTGTGTGAGCTCCTGCTCTATGTGAGCCCCTCCCCTGTGTGAGCCCCTGCTCTGTGTGAGCCCCTGCTCTATGTGAGCCCCTGCTCTATGTGAGCCCCTGCTCTATGTGAGCCCCTGCCCTATGTGAGCCCCTGCCTTGTGTGAGCCCCTGCTCTGTTTGAGCCCCTGCTCTATGTGAGCCCCTGCTCTGTGTGAGCCCCTGCCCTGTTTGAGCTCCTGCTCTATGTGAGCCCCTGCCCTGTGTGATCTCCTGCTCTATGTGAGCCCCTCCCCTGTGTGAGCCCCTGCTCTGTGTGAGCCCCTGCTCTATGTGAGCCCCCGCTCTATGTGAGCCCCTGCTCTGTGTGAGCCCCTGCCCTGTGTGAGCCCCTGCTCTATGTGAGCCCCTGCTCTGTGTGAGCCCCTGCCCTATGTGAGCCCCTGCTCTTTGTGAGCCCCTGCCCTGTGTGAGCCCCTGCCCTATGTGAGCCCCTGCTCTATGTGAGCCCCTGCTCTGTGTGAGCCCCTGCTCTGTGTGAGCCCCTGCTCTATGTGAGCCCCTGCTCTATGTGAGCCCCTGCTCTGTGTGAGCCCCTGCTCTATGTGAGCCCCTCCCCTGTGTGAGCCCCTGCTCTATGTGAGCCCCTGTTCTGTGTGAGCCCCTGCTCTATGTGAGCCCCTCCCCTGTGTGAGCCCCTGCTCTGTGTGAGCCCCTGCTCTGTGTGAGCCCCTGCTCTATGTGAGCCCCTGCTCTGTGTGAGCCCCTGCTCTATGTGAGCCCCTCCCCTGTGTGAGCCCCTGCTCTATGTGAGCCCCTGCTCTGTGTGAGCCCCTGCTCTGTGTGAGCCCCTGCTCTGTGTGAGCCCCTCCCCTGTGTGAGCCCCTGCTCTGTGTGAGCCCCTGCTCTATGTGAGCCCCTCCCCTGTGTGAGCCCCTCCCCTGTGTGAGCCCCTGCTCTATGTGAGCCCCTGTTCTGTGTGAGCCCCTGCTCTATGTGAGCCCCTCCCCTGTGTGAGCCCCTGCTCTGTGTGAGCCCCTGCTCTGTGTGAGCCCCTGCTCTGTGTGAGCCCCTGCTCTGTGTGAGCCCCTGCTCTGTGTGAGCCCCTGCTCTGTGTGAGCCCCTGCTCTATGTGAGCCCCTCCCCTGTGTGAGCCCCTGCTCTATGTGAGCCCCTGCTCTGTGTGAGCCCCTGCTCTGTGTGAGCCCCTGCTCTGTGTGAGCCCCTCCCCTGTGTGAGCCCCTGCTCTGTGTGAGCCCCTGCTCTATGTGAGCCCCTCCCCTGTGTGAGCCCCTGCTCTGTGTGAGCCCCTGCTCTATGTGAGCCCCTGCTCTGTGTGAGCCCCTGCTCTATGTGAGCCCCTGCTCTATGTGAGCCCCTGCTCTGTGTGAGCCCCTGCTCTGTGTGAGCCCCTGCTCTATGTGAGCCCCTGCTCTATGTGAGCCCCTGCTCTATGTGAGCCCCTGCTCTGTGTGAGCCCCTGCTCTGTGTGAGCCCCTCCCCTGTGTGAGCCCCTGCTCTATGTGAGCCCCTGCTCTGTGTGAGCCCCTGCTCTGTGTGAGCCCCTGCCCTATGTGAGCCCCTGCTCTGTGTGAGCCCCTGCTCTATGTGAGCCCCTGCTCTATGTGAGCCCCTGCCCTGTGTGATCTCCTGCTCTATGTGAGCCCCTCCCCTGTGTGAGCCCCTGCTCTATGTGAGCCCCTGCTCTGTGTGAGCCCCTGCTCTATGTGAGCCCCCGCTCTATGTGAGCCCCTGCTCTGTGTGAGCCCCTGCCCTGTGTGAGCCCCTGCTCTATGTGAGCCCCTGCTCTATGTGAGCCCCTGCTCTGTGTGAGCCCCTGCCCTATGTGAGCCCCTGCTCTATGTGAGCCCCTGCTCTTTGTGAGCCCCTGCCCTGTGTGAGCCCCTGCCCTATGTGAGCCCCTGCTCTTTGTGAGCCCCTGCCCTGTGTGAGCCCCTGCTCTATGTGAGCCCCTCCCCTGTGTGAGCCCCTGCTCTGTGTGAGCCCCTGCTCTATGTGAGCCCCTGCTCTGTGTGAGCCCCTGCTCTGTGTGAGCCCCTGCCCTGTGTGAGCCCCTGCTCTATGTGAGCCCCTGCCCTGTGTGAGCCCCTGCCCTATGTGAGCCCCTGCTCTATGTGAGCCCCTGCTCTGTGTGAGCCCCTGCTCTGTGTGAGCCCCTGCTCTATGTGAGCCCCTGCTCTATGTGAGCCCCTGCCCTGTGTGAGCCCCTGCTCTATGTGAGCCCCTGCCCTATGTGAGCCCCTGCTCTATGTGAGCCCCTGCCCTGTGTGAGCCCCTGCTCTATGTGAGCCCCTGCCCTGTGTGAGCCCCTGCCCTATGTGAGCCCCTGCTCTATGTGAGCCCCTGCCCTGTGTGAGCCCCTGCCCTATGTGAGCCCCTGCCCTGTGTGAGCCCCTGCTCTGTGTGAGCCCCTGCCCTGTGTGAGCCCCTGCCCTGTGTGAGCTCCTGCTCTGTGTGAGCCCCTGCTCTTTGTGAGCCCCTGCCCTGTGTGAGCCCCTGCTCTATGTGAGCCCCTGCCCTATGTGAGCCCCTGCTCTTTGTGAGCCCCTGCCCTGTGTGAGCCCCTGCTCTATGTGAGCCCCTGCCCTGTGTGAGCCCCTGCCCTATGTGAGCCCCTCCCCTGTGTGAGCCCCTGCCCTGTGTGAGCCCCTGCTCTATGTGAGCCCCTGCTCTGTGTGAGCCCCTGCTCTATGTGAGCCCCTCCCCTGTGTGAGCCCCTGCCCTGTGTGAGCCCCTGCTCTATGTGAGCCCCTGCTCTGTGTGAGCCCCTGCTCTATGTGAGTCCCTGCTCTGTGTGAGCCCCTGCTCTATGTGAGCCCCTCCCCTGTGTGAGCCCCTGCTCTATGTGAGCCCCTGCTCTATGTGAGCCCCTGCTCTGTGTGAGCCCCTGCTCTATGTGAGCCCCTCCCCTGTGTGAGCCCCTGCCCTGTGTGAGCCCCTGCCCTGTGTGAGCCCCTGCTCTTTGTGAGCCCCTGCCCTGTGTGAGCCCCTGCTCTATGTGAGCCCCTGCCCTGTGTGAGCCCCTGCCCTATGTGAGCCCCTGCTCTTTCTGAGCCCCTGCCCTGTGTGAGCCCCTGCCCTGTGTGAGCCCCTGCTCTGTGTGAGCTCCTGCTCTATGTGAGCCCCTCCCCTGTGTGAGCCCCCGCTCTATGTGAGCCCCTGCTCTGTGTGAGCCCCTGCCCTGTGTGAGCCCCTGCTCTGTGTGAGCTCCTGCTCTATGTGAGCCCCTCCCCTGTGTGAGCCCCTGCTCTATATGAGCCCCTGCTCTGTGTGAGCCCCTGCTCTATGTGAGCCCCCGCTCTATGTGAGCCCCTGCTCTGTGTGAGCCCCTGCCCTGTGTGAGCCCCTGCTCTTTGTGAGCCCCTGCCCTGTGTGAGCCCCTGCCCTGTGTGAGCCCCTGCCCTGTGTGAGCCCCTGCCCTATGTGAGCCCCTCCCCTGTGTGAGCCCCTGCTCTATGTGAGCCCCTGCTCTGTGTGAGCCCCTGCTCTGTGTGAGCCCCTGCTCTATGTTAGCCTCTGCTCTGTGTGAGCCCCTGCTCTATGTGAGCCCCCGCTCTATGTGAGCCCCTGCTCTGTGTGAGCCCCTGCCCTGTGTGAGCCCCTGCTCTATGTGAGCCCCTGCCCTGTGTGAGCCCCTGCTCTATGTGAGCCCCTGCTCTGTGTGAGCCCCTGCTCTGTGTGAGCCCCTGCCCTGTGTGAGCTCCTGCTCTATGTGAGCCCCTGCCCTGTGTGATCTCCTGCTCTATGTGAGCCCCTCCCCTGTGTGAGCCCCTGCTCTATGTGAGCCCCTGCTCTGTGTGAGCCCCTGCTCTATGTGAGCCCCCGCTCTATGTGAGCCCCTGCTCTGTGTGAGCCCCTGCCCTGTGTGAGCCCCTGCTCTGTGTGAGCCCCTGCCCTATGTGAGCCCCTGCTCTTTGTGAGCCCCTGCCCTGTGTGAGCCCCTGCCCTATGTGAGCCCCTCCCCTGTGTGAGCCCCTGCTCTGTGTGAGCCCCTGCCCTGTGTGAGCCCCTGCTCTATGTGAGCCCCTGCCCTGTGTGAGCCCCTGCCCTATGTGAGCCCCTGCTCTTTGTGAGCCCCTGCCCTGTGTGAGCCCCTGCTCTATGTGAGCCCCTGCCCTGTGTGAGCCCCTGCCCTATGTGAGCCCCTGCTCTATGTGAGCCCCTGCTCTGTGTGAGCCCCTGCTCTGTGTGAGCCCCTGCTCTATGTGAGCCCCTGCTCTGTGTGAGCCCCTGCTCTATGTGAGCCCCTGCTCTGTGTGAGCCCCTGCTCTATGTGAGCCCCTCCCCTGTGTGAGCCCCTGCTCTATGTGAGCCCCTGTTCTGTGTGAGCCCCTGCTCTATGTGAGCCCCTCCCCTGTGTGAGCCCCTGCTCTGTGTGAGCCCCTGCTCTATGTGAGCCCCTGCTCTGTGTGAGCCCCTGCTCTATGTGAGCCCCTCCCCTGTGTGAGTCCCTGCTCTATGTGAGCCCCTGCTCTGTGTGAGCCCCTGCTCTGTGTGAGCCCCTGCTCTATGTGAGCCCCTCCCCTGTGTGAGCCCCTGCTCTGTGTGAGCCCCTGCTCTATGTGAGCCCCTCCCCTGTGTGAGCCCCTGCTCTGTGTGAGCCCCTGCTCTGTGTGAGCCCCTGCTCTATGTGAGCCCCTGCTCTATGTGAGCCCCTGCTCTGTGTGAGCCCCTGCTCTGTGTGAGCCCCTCCCCTGTGTGAGCCCCTGCTCTATGTGAGCCCCTGCTCTGTGTGAGCCCCTGCTCTATGTGAGCCCCTGCTCTGTGTGAGCCCCTGCTCTGTGTGAGCCCCTGCTCTATGTGAGCCCCTGCTCTATGTGAGCCCCTGCTCTATGTGAGCCCCTGCTCTATGTGAGCCCCTGCTCTATGTGAGCCCCTGCCCTGTGTGATCTCCTGCTCTATGTGAGCCCCTCCCCTGTGTGAGCCCCTGCTCTATGTGAGCCCCTGCTCTGTGTGAGCCCCTGCTCTATGTGAGCCCCCGCTCTATGTGAGCCCCTGCTCTGTGTGAGCCCCTGCCCTGTGTGAGCCCCTGCTCTATGTGAGCCCCTGCCCTGTGTGAGCCCCTGCTCTATGTGAGCCCCTGCTCTATGTGAGCCCCTGCTCTGTGTGAGCCCCTGCCCTGTGTGAGCCCCTGCCCTATGTGAGCCCCTGCTCTTTGTGAGCCCCTGCCCTGTGTGAGCCCCTGCTCTATGTGAGCCCCTGCCCTGTGTGAGCCCCTGCCCTCTGTGAGCCCCTGCTCTATGTGAGCCCCTGCTCTGTGTGAGCCCCTGCTCTGTGTGAGCCCCTGCTCTATGTGAGCCCCTGCTCTATGTGAGCCCCTGCCCTGTGTGAGCCCCTGCTCTATGTGAGCCCCTGCCCTATGTGAGCCCCTGCTCTATGTGAGCCCCTGCCCTGTGTGAGCCCCTGCTCTATGTGAGCCCCTGCCCTGTGTGAGCCCCTGCTCTATGTGAGCCCCTGCCCTATGTGAGCCCCTGCTCTATGTGAGCCCCTGCCCTGTGTGAGCCCCTGCCCTATGTGAGCCCCTGCTCTATGTGAGCCCCTGCCCTGTGTGAGCCCCTGCCCTATGTGAGCCCCTGCCCTGTGTGAGCCCCTGCTCTGTGTGAGCCCCTGCCCTGTGTGAGCCCCTGCTCTGTGTGAGCCCCTGCCCTGTGTGAGCTCCTGCTCTGTGTGAGCCCCTGCCCTGTGTGAGCTCCTGCTCTGTGTGAGCTCCTGCCCTGTGTGAGCCCCTGCTCTTTGTGAGCCCCTGCCCTGTGTGAGCCCCTGCTCTATGTGAGCCCCTGCCCTGTGTGAGCCCCTGCCCTATGTGAGCCCCTGCTCTTTGTGAGCCCCTGCCCTGTGTGAGCCCCTGCTCTATGTGAGCCCCTGCCCTGTGTGAGCCCCTGCCCTATGTGAGCCCCTCCCCTGTGTGAGCCCCTGCCCTGTGTGAGCCCCTGCTCTATGTGAGCCCCTGCTCTGTGTGAGCCCCTGCTCTATGTGAGCCCCTGCTCTGTGTGAGCCCCTGCCCTTAGTGAGCCCCTCCCCTGTGTGAGCCCCTGCCCTGTGTGAGCCCCTGCTCTATGTGAGCCCCTGCTCTATGTGAGCCCCTGCCCTGTCTGAGCCCCTGCTCTATGTGAGCCCCTGCTCTATGTGAGCCCCTGCCCTGTCTGAGCCCCTGCTCTTTGTGAGCCCCTGCCCTGTGTGAGCCCCTGCTCTATGTGAGCCCCTGCCCTGTGTGAGCCCCTGCCCTATGTGAGCCCCTCCCCTGTGTGAGCCCCTGCCCTGTGTGAGCCCCTGCTCTATGTGAGCCCCTGCTCTGTGTGAGCCCCTGCTCTATGTGAGCCCCTGCTCTGTGTGAGCCCCTGCCCTATGTGAGCCCCTCCCCTGTGTGAGCCCCTGCCCTGTGTGAGCCCCTGCTCTATGTGAGCCCCTGCTCTGTGTGAGCCCCTGCTCTATGTGAGCCCCTGCTCTGTGTGAGCCCCTGCTCTATGTGAGCCCCTCCCCTGTGTGAGCCCCTGCTCTATGTGAGCCCCTGCTCTATGTGAGCCCCTGCTCTGTGTGAGCCCCTGCTCTATGTGAGCCCCTGCTCTATGTGAGCCCCTCCCCTGTGTGAGCCCCTGCTCTATGTGAGCCCCTGCTCTGTGTGAGCCCCTGCTCTATGTGAGCCCCTCCCCTGTGTGAGCCCCTGCTCTGTGTGAGCCCCTGCTCTATGTGAGCCCCTGCTCTGTGTGAGCCCCTGCTCTATGTGAGCCCCTGCTCTATGTGAGCCCCTGCTCTATGTGAGCCCCTCCCCTGTGTGAGCCCCTGCTCTATGTGAGCCCCCGCTCTATGTGAGCCCCTGCTCTGTGTGAGCCCCTGCCCTGTGTGAGCCCCTGCTCTATGTGAGCCCCTGCTCTATGTGAGCCCCTGCTCTGTGTGAGCCCCTGCCCTATGTGAGCCCCTGCTCTTTGTGAGCCCCTGCTCTATGTGAGCCCCTGCTCTATGTGAGCCCCTGCTCTATGTGAGCCCCTGCCCTATGTGAGCCCCTGCTCTTTGTGAGCCCCTGCCCTGTGTGAGCCCCTGCTCTATGTGAGCCCCTGCTCTATGTGAGCCCCTGCCCTATGTGAGCCCCTGCTCTTTGTGAGCCCCTGCCCTGTGTGAGCCCCTGCCCTATGTGAGCCCCTGCTCTTTGTGAGCCCCTGCCCTGTGTGAGCCCCTGCTCTATGTGAGCCCCTGCCCTGTGTGAGCCCCTGCCCTGTGTGAGCTCCTGCTCTGTGTGAGCCCCTGCCCTGTGTGAGCTCCTGCTCTGTGTGAGCCCCTGCTCTTTGTGAGCCCCTGCCCTGTGTGAGCCCCTGCTCTATGTGAGCCCCTGCCCTGTGTGAGCCCCTGCCCTATGTGAGCCCCTCCCCTGTGTGAGCCCCTGCCCTGTGTGAGCCCCTGCTCTATGTGAGCCCCTGCTCTATGTGAGCCCCTGCCCTGTGTGAGCCCCTGCTCTGTGTGAGCCCCTGCCCTGTGTGAGCCCCTGCTCTGTGTGAGCCCCTGCTCTATGTGAGCCCCCGCTCTATGTGAGCCCCTGCTCTGTGTGAGCCCCTGCCCTGTGTGAGCCCCTGCTCTATGTGAGCCCCCGCTCTATGTGAGCCCCTGCTCTGTGTGAGCCCCTGCCCTGTGTGAGCCCCTGCTCTATGTGAGCCCCTGCTCTATGTGAGCCCCTGCTCTGTGTGAGCCCCTGCTCTGTGTGAGCCCCTGCCCTATGTGAGCCCCTGCTCTATGTGAGCCCCTGCTCTTTGTGAGCCCCTGCCCTGTGTGAGCCCCTGCCCTATGTGAGCCCCTGCTCTTTGTGAGCCCCTGCCCTGTGTGAGCCCCTGCTCTATGTGAGCCCCTGCCCTGTGTGAGCCCCTGCCCTATGTGAGCCCCTGCTCTATGTGAGCCCCTGCTCTATGTGAGCCCCTGCTCTATGTGAGCCCCTGCTCTATGTGAGCCCCTCCCCTGTGTGAGCCCCTGCTCTATGTGAGCCCCTGCTCTGTGTGAGCCCCTGCTCTGTGTGAGCCCCTGCTCTATGTGAGCCCCTGCTCTATGTGAGCCCCTGCCCTGTCTGAGCCCCTGCTCTATGTGAGCCCCTGCCCTATGTGAGCCCCTGCTCTATGTGAGCCCCTGCCCTGTGTGAGCCCCTGCTCTATGTGAGCCCCCGCTCTATGTGAGCCCCTGCTCTGTGTGAGCTCCTGCTCTGTGTGAGCCCCTGCCCTATGTGAGCCCCTGCCCTGTGTGAGCCCCTGCCCTATGTGAGCCCCTGCCCTGTGTGAGCCCCTGCTCTGTGTGAGCCCCTGCCCTGTGTGAGCCCCTGCTCTGTGTGAGCCCCCGCTCTATGTGAGCCCCTGCTCTGTGTGAGCTCCTGCTCTGTGTGAGCCCCTGCTCTTTGTGAGCCCCTGCCCTGTGTGAGCCCCTGCTCTATGTGAGCCCCTGCCCTGTGTGAGCCCCTGCCCTATGTGAGCCCCTGCTCTTTGTGAGCCCCTGCCCTGTGTGAGCCCCTGCTCTATGTGAGCCCCTGCCCTGTGTGAGCCCCTGCCCTATGTGAGCCCCTCCCCTGTGTGAGCCCCTGCCCTGTGTGAGCCCCTGCTCTATGTGAGCCCCTGCTCTGTGTGAGCCCCTGCTCTATGTGAGCCCCTGCCCTATGTGAGCCCCTCCCCTGTGTGAGCCCCTGCCCTATGTGAGCCCCTCCCCTGTGTGAGCCCCTGCTCTATGTGAGCCCCTGCTCTATGTGAGCCCCTGCTCTGTGTGAGCCCCTGCTCTGTGTGAGCCCCTGCCCTATGTGAGCCCCTGCTCTGTGTGAGCCCCTGCTCTATGTGAGCCCCTGCTCTGTGTGAGCCCCTGCTCTATGTGAGCCCCTGCTCTATGTGAGCCCCTGCTCTGTGTGAGCCCCTGCTCTATGTGAGCCCCTCCCCTGTGTGAGCCCCTGCTCTATGTGAGCCCCTGCTCTGTGTGAGCCCCTGCTCTATGTGAGCCCCCGCTCTATGTGAGCCCCTGCTCTGTGTGAGCCCCTGCCCTGTGTGAGCCCCTGCTCTATGTGAGCCCCTGCTCTATGTGAGCCCCTGCTCTGTGTGAGCCCCTGCCCTATGTGAGCCCCTGCTCTTTGTGAGCCCCTGCCCTGTGTGAGCCCCTGCCCTATGTGAGCCCCTGCTCTTTGTGAGCCCCTGCCCTGTGTGAGCCCCTGCTCTATGTGAGCCCCTGCCCTGTGTGAGCCCCTGCCCTATGTGAGCCCCTGCCCTGTGTGAGCCCCTGCTCTGTGTGAGCCCCTGCCCTGTGTGAGCTCCTGCTCTGTGTGAGCCCCTGCCCTGTGTGAGCTCCTGCTCTGTGTGAGCTCCTGCTCTGTGTGAGCCCCTGCTCTTTGTGAGCCCCTGCCCTGTGTGAGCCCCTGCTCTGTGTGAGCCCCTGCCCTGTGTGAGCTCCTGCTCTGTGTGAGCCCCTGCCCTGTGTGAGCTCCTGCTCTGTGTGAGCTCCTGCTCTGTGTGAGCCCCTGCTCTTTGTGAGCCCCTGCCCTGTGTGAGCTCCTGCTCTGTGTGAGCTCCTGCTCTGTGTGAGCCCCCGCTCTATGTGAGCCCCTGCTCTGTGTGAGCCCCTGCTCTGTGTGAGCCCCTGCTCTATGTGAGCCCCTGCTCTATGTGAGCCCCTGCCCTGTGTGAGCCCCTGCTCTGTGTGAGCCCCTGCTCTGTGTGAGCCCCTGCTCTATGTGAGCCCCTGCTCTATGTGAGCCCCTCCCCTGTGTGAGCCCCTGCTCTATGTGAGCCCCTGCTCTGTGTGAGCCCCTGCCCTGTGTGAGCCCCTGCTCTATGTGAGCCCCTGCCCTGTGTGAGCCCCTGCTCTATGTGAGCCCCTGCTCTGTGTGAGCCCCTGCCCTGTGTGAGCCCCTGCTCTATGTGAGCCCCTGCTCTGTGTGAGCCCCTGCTCTATGTGAGCCCCTGCTCTATGTGAGCCCCTGCTCTGTGTGAGCCCCTGCCCTGTGTGAGCCCCTGCTCTGTGTGAGCCCCTGCTCTGTGTGAGCCCCTGCTCTATGTGAGCCCCTGCTCTATGTGAGCCCCTCCCCTGTGTGAGCCCCTGCTCTATGTGAGCCCCTGCTCTGTGTGAGCCCCTGCCCTGTGTGAGCCCCTGCTCTATGTGAGCCCCTGCCCTGTGTGAGCCCCTGCCCTATGTGAGCCCCTGCTCTATGTGAGCCCCTGCTCTGTGTGAGCCCCTGCTCTGTGTGAGCCCCTGCTCTATGTGAGCCCCTGCTCTATGTGAGCCCCTGCCCTGTGTGAGCCCCTGCTCTATGTGAGCCCCTGCCCTGTGTGAGCCCCTGCCCTGTGTGAGCCCCTGCCCTATGTGAGCCCCTGCCCTGTGTGAGCCCCTGCTCTGTGTGAGCCCCTGCCCTGTGTGAGCCCCTGCCCTATGTGAGCCCCTGCTCTGTGTGAGCCCCTGCTCTGTGTGAGCCCCTGCTCTATGTGAGCCCCTGCTCTATGTGAGCCCCTGCTCTATGTGAGCCCCTGCTCTGTGTGAGCCCCTGCCCTATGTGAGCCCCTGCTCTATGTGAGCCCCTGCCCTGTGTGAGCCCCTGCTCTATGTGAGCCCCTGCCCTATGTGAGCCCCTGCTCTATGTGAGCCCCTGCTCTGTGTGAGCCCCTGCTCTATGTGAGCCCCTGCTCTGTGTGAGCCCCTGCTCTATGTGAGCCCCTGCTCTATGTGAGCCCCTGCTCTGTGTGAGCCCCTGCTCTATGTGAGCCCCTCCCCTGTGTGAGCCCCTGCTCTATGTGAGCCCCTGCTCTGTGTGAGCCCCTGCTCTATGTGAGCCCCCGCTCTATGTGAGCCCCTGCTCTGTGTGAGCCCCTGCCCTGTGTGAGCCCCTGCTCTATGTGAGCCCCTGCTCTATGTGAGCCCCTGCTCTGTGTGAGCCCCTGCCCTATGTGAGCCCCTGCTCTTTGTGAGCCCCTGCCCTGTGTGAGCCCCTGCCCTATGTGAGCCCCTGCTCTTTGTGAGCCCCTGCCCTGTGTGAGCCCCTGCTCTATGTGAGCCCCTGCCCTGTGTGAGCCCCTGCCCTGTGTGAGCTCCTGCTCTGTGTGAGCCCCTGCTCTTTGTGAGCCCCTGCCCTGTGTGAGCCCCTGCTCTATGTGAGCCCCTGCCCTGTGTGAGCCCCTGCCCTATGTGAGCCCCTGCTCTTTGTGAGCCCCTGCCCTGTGTGAGCCCCTGCTCTATGTGAGCCCCTGCCCTGTGTGAGCCCCTGCCCTATGTGAGCCCCTCCCCTGTGTGAGCCCCTGCCCTGTGTGAGCCCCTGCTCTATGTGAGCCCCTGCTCTGTGTGAGCCCCTGCTCTATGTGAGCCCCTGCCCTATGTGAGCCCCTCCCCTGTGTGAGCCCCTGCCCTATGTGAGCCCCTCCCCTGTGTGAGCCCCTGCTCTATGTGAGCCCCTGCTCTGTGTGAGCCCCTGCTCTATGTGAGCCCCTGCTCTATGTGAGCCCCTGCTCTGTGTGAGCCCCTGCTCTATGTGAGCCCCTGCTCTATGTGAGCCCCTGCCCTATGTGAGCCCCTGCTCTGTGTGAGCCCCTGCTCTATGTGAGCCCCTGCTCTGTGTGAGCCCCTGCTCTATGTGAGCCCCTGCTCTATGTGAGCCCCTGCTCTGTGTGAGCCCCTGCTCTATGTGAGCCCCTCCCCTGTGTGAGCCCCTGCTCTATGTGAGCCCCTGCTCTGTGTGAGCCCCTGCTCTATGTGAGCCCCCGCTCTATGTGAGCCCCTGCTCTGTGTGAGCCCCTGCCCTGTGTGAGCCCCTGCTCTATGTGAGCCCCTGCTCTATGTGAGCCCCTGCTCTGTGTGAGCCCCTGCCCTATGTGAGCCCCTGCTCTTTGTGAGCCCCTGCCCTGTGTGAGCCCCTGCCCTATGTGAGCCCCTGCTCTTTGTGAGCCCCTGCCCTGTGTGAGCCCCTGCTCTATGTGAGCCCCTGCCCTGTGTGAGCCCCTGCCCTATGTGAGCCCCTGCCCTGTGTGAGCCCCTGCTCTGTGTGAGCCCCTGCCCTGTGTGAGCTCCTGCTCTGTGTGAGCCCCTGCCCTGTGTGAGCTCCTGCTCTGTGTGAGCTCCTGCTCTGTGTGAGCCCCTGCTCTTTGTGAGCCCCTGCCCTGTGTGAGCCCCTGCTCTGTGTGAGCCCCTGCCCTGTGTGAGCTCCTGCTCTGTGTGAGCCCCTGCCCTGTGTGAGCTCCTGCTCTGTGTGAGCTCCTGCTCTGTGTGAGCCCCTGCTCTATGTGAGCCCCTGCTCTGTGTGAGCCCCTGCCCTGTGTGAGCCCCTGCTCTATGTGAGCCCCTGCTCTATGTGAGCCCCTGCTCTGTGTGAGCCCCTGCCCTATGTGAGCCCCTGCTCTTTGTGAGCCCCTGCCCTGTGTGAGCCCCTGCTCTGTGTGAGCCCCTGCTCTGTGTGAGCCCCTGCTCTATGTGAGCCCCTGCTCTATGTGAGCCCCTCCCCTGTGTGAGCCCCTGCTCTATGTGAGCCCCTGCTCTGTGTGAGCCCCTGCCCTGTGTGAGCCCCTGCTCTATGTGAGCCCCTGCCCTGTGTGAGCCCCTGCCCTATGTGAGCCCCTGCTCTATGTGAGCCCCTGCTCTGTGTGAGCCCCTGCTCTGTGTGAGCCCCTGCTCTATGTGAGCCCCTGCTCTATGTGAGCCCCTGCCCTGTGTGAGCCCCTGCTCTATGTGAGCCCCTGCCCTGTGTGAGCCCCTGCCCTGTGTGAGCCCCTGCCCTATGTGAGCCCCTGCCCTGTGTGAGCCCCTGCTCTGTGTGAGCCCCTGCCCTGTGTGAGCCCCTGCCCTATGTGAGCCCCTGCTCTGTGTGAGCCCCTGCTCTGTGTGAGCCCCTGCTCTATGTGAGCCCCTGCTCTATGTGAGCCCCTGCTCTATGTGAGCCCCTGCTCTGTGTGAGCCCCTGCCCTATGTGAGCCCCTGCTCTATGTGAGCCCCTGCCCTGTGTGAGCCCCTGCTCTATGTGAGCCCCTGCCCTATGTGAGCCCCTGCTCTATGTGAGCCCCTGCTCTGTGTGAGCCCCTGCTCTATGTGAGCCCCTGCTCTGTGTGAGCCCCTGCTCTATGTGAGCCCCTGCTCTATGTGAGCCCCTGCTCTGTGTGAGCCCCTGCTCTATGTGAGCCCCTCCCCTGTGTGAGCCCCTGCTCTATGTGAGCCCCTGCTCTGTGTGAGCCCCTGCTCTATGTGAGCCCCCGCTCTATGTGAGCCCCTGCTCTGTGTGAGCCCCTGCCCTGTGTGAGCCCCTGCTCTATGTGAGCCCCTGCTCTATGTGAGCCCCTGCTCTGTGTGAGCCCCTGCCCTATGTGAGCCCCTGCTCTTTGTGAGCCCCTGCCCTGTGTGAGCCCCTGCCCTATGTGAGCCCCTGCTCTTTGTGAGCCCCTGCCCTGTGTGAGCCCCTGCTCTATGTGAGCCCCTGCCCTGTGTGAGCCCCTGCCCTGTGTGAGCTCCTGCTCTGTGTGAGCCCCTGCTCTTTGTGAGCCCCTGCCCTGTGTGAGCCCCTGCTCTATGTGAGCCCCTGCCCTGTGTGAGCCCCTGCCCTATGTGAGCCCCTGCTCTTTGTGAGCCCCTGCCCTGTGTGAGCCCCTGCTCTATGTGAGCCCCTGCCCTGTGTGAGCCCCTGCCCTATGTGAGCCCCTCCCCTGTGTGAGCCCCTGCCCTGTGTGAGCCCCTGCTCTATGTGAGCCCCTGCTCTGTGTGAGCCCCTGCTCTATGTGAGCCCCTGCCCTATGTGAGCCCCTCCCCTGTGTGAGCCCCTGCCCTATGTGAGCCCCTCCCCTGTGTGAGCCCCTGCTCTATGTGAGCCCCTGCTCTATGTGAGCCCCTGCTCTGTGTGAGCCCCTGCTCTATGTGAGCCCCTGCTCTATGTGAGCCCCTGCTCTGTGTGAGCCCCTGCTCTATGTGAGCCCCTGCTCTATGTGAGCCCCTGCCCTATGTGAGCCCCTGCTCTGTGTGAGCCCCTGCTCTATGTGAGCCCCTGCTCTGTGTGAGCCCCTGCTCTATGTGAGCCCCTGCTCTATGTGAGCCCCTGCTCTGTGTGAGCCCCTGCTCTATGTGAGCCCCTCCCCTGTGTGAGCCCCTGCTCTATGTGAGCCCCTGCTCTGTGTGAGCCCCTGCTCTATGTGAGCCCCCGCTCTATGTGAGCCCCTGCTCTGTGTGAGCCCCTGCCCTGTGTGAGCCCCTGCTCTATGTGAGCCCCTGCTCTATGTGAGCCCCTGCTCTGTGTGAGCCCCTGCCCTATGTGAGCCCCTGCTCTTTGTGAGCCCCTGCCCTGTGTGAGCCCCTGCTCTGTGTGAGCCCCTGCCCTGTGTGAGCCCCTGCCCTATGTGAGCCCCTGCTCTATGTGAGCCCCTGCCCTGTGTGAGCCCCTGCCCTATGTGAGCCCCTGCCCTGTGTGAGCCCCTGCTCTGTGTGAGCCCCTGCCCTGTGTGAGCTCCTGCTCTGTGTGAGCCCCTGCCCTGTGTGAGCTCCTGCCCTGTGTGAGCTCCTGCTCTGTGTGAGCCCCTGCTCTTTGTGAGCCCCTGCCCTGTGTGAGCCCCTGCTCTGTGTGAGCCCCTGCCCTGTGTGAGCTCCTGCTCTGTGTGAGCCCCTGCCCTGTGTGAGCTCCTGCTCTGTGTGAGCTCCTGCTCTGTGTGAGCCCCTGCTCTATGTGAGCCCCTGCTCTGTGTGAGCCCCTGCTCTGTGTGAGCCCCTGCTCTATGTGAGCCCCTGCTCTATGTGAGCCCCTGCTCTATGTGAGCCCCTGCCCTGTGTGAGCCCCTGCTCTGTGTGAGCCCCTGCTCTGTGTGAGCCCCTGCTCTATGTGAGCCCCTGCTCTATGTGAGCCCCTCCCCTGTGTGAGCCCCTGCTCTATGTGAGCCCCTGCTCTGTGTGAGCCCCTGCCCTGTGTGAGCCCCTGCTCTATGTGAGCCCCTGCTCTATGTGAGCCCCTGCCCTATGTGAGCCCCTGCTCTATGTGAGCCCCTGCTCTGTGTGAGCCCCTGCTCTGTGTGAGCCCCTGCTCTATGTGAGCCCCTGCTCTATGTGAGCCCCTGCCCTGTGTGAGCCCCTGCTCTATGTGAGCCCCTGCCCTATGTGAGCCCCTGCCCTGTGTGAGCCCCTGCTCTGTGTGAGCCCCTGCCCTGTGTGAGCCCCTGCCCTATGTGAGCCCCTGCTCTGTGTGAGCCCCTGCTCTATGTGAGCCCCTGCTCTATGTGAGCCCCTCCCCTGTGTGAGCCCCTGCTCTATGTGAGCCCCTGCTCTATGTGAGCCCCTGCTCTGTGTGAGCCCCTGCCCTGTGTGAGCCCCTGCTCTGTGTGAGCCCCTGCTCTATGTGAGCCCCTGCCCTATGTGAGCCCCTGCTCTATGTGAGCCCCTGCCCTGTGTGAGCCCCTGCCCTATGTGAGCCCCTGCCCTGTGTGAGCCCCTGCTCTGTGTGAGCCCCTGCCCTGTGTGAGCTCCTGCTCTGTGTGAGCCCCTGCTCTATGTGAGTCCCTGCTCTGTGTGAGCCCCTGCTCTATGTGAGCCCCTGCTCTGTGTGAGCCCCTGCTCTATGTGAGCCCCTGCCCTATGTGAGCCCCTCCCCTGTGTGAGCCCCTGCCCTATGTGAGCCCCTCCCCTGTGTGAGCCCCTGCTCTATGTGAGCCCCTGCTCTATGTGAGCCCCTGCTCTGTGTGAGCCCCTGCTCTATGTGAGCCCCTGCTCTGTGTGAGCCCCTGCTCTATGTGAGCCCCTGCTCTATGTGAGCCCCTGCTCTGTGTGAGCCCCTGCTCTATGTGAGCCCCTCCCCTGTGTGAGCCCCTGCTCTATGTGAGCCCCTGCTCTGTGTGAGCCCCTGCTCTATGTGAGCCCCTGCTCTGTGTGAGCCCCTGCTCTATGTGAGCCCCTGCTCTATGTGAGCCCCTGCTCTGTGTGAGCCCCTGCTCTATGTGAGCCCCTGCTCTATGTGAGCCCCTGCTCTGTGTGAGCCCCTGCTCTATGTGAGCCCCTCCCCTGTGTGAGCCCCTGCTCTATGTGAGCCCCCGCTCTATGTGAGCCCCTGCTCTGTGTGAGCCCCTGCCCTGTGTGAGCCCCTGCTCTATGTGAGCCCCTGCTCTATGTGAGCCCCTGCTCTGTGTGAGCCCCTGCCCTATGTGAGCCCCTGCTCTTTGTGAGCCCCTGCCCTGTGTGAGCCCCTGCCCTATGTGAGCCCCTGCTCTATGTGAGCCCCTGCCCTGTGTGAGCCCCTGCCCTATGTGAGCCCCTGCCCTGTGTGAGCCCCTGCTCTGTGTGAGCCCCTGCCCTGTGTGAGCTCCTGCTCTGTGTGAGCCCCTGCCCTGTGTGAGCTCCTGCTCTGTGTGAGCTCCTGCTCTGTGTGAGCCCCTGCTCTTTGTGAGCCCCTGCCCTGTGTGAGCCCCTGCTCTGTGTGAGCCCCTGCCCTGTGTGAGCTCCTGCTCTGTGTGAGCCCCTGCCCTGTGTGAGCTCCTGCTCTGTGTGAGCTCCTGCTCTGTGTGAGCCCCTGCTCTATGTGAGCCCCTGCTCTGTGTGAGCCCCTGCTCTGTGTGAGCCCCTGCTCTATGTGAGCCCCTGCTCTATGTGAGCCCCTGCTCTATGTGAGCCCCTGCCCTGTGTGAGCCCCTGCTCTGTGTGAGCCCCTGCTCTGTGTGAGCCCCTGCTCTATGTGAGCCCCTGCTCTATGTGAGCCCCTCCCCTGTGTGAGCCCCTGCTCTATGTGAGCCCCTGCTCTGTGTGAGCCCCTGCCCTGTGTGAGCCCCTGCTCTATGTGAGCCCCTGCTCTATGTGAGCCCCTGCCCTATGTGAGCCCCTGCTCTGTGTGAGCCCCTGCTCTATGTGAGCCCCTCCCCTGTGTGAGCCCCTGCTCTATGTGAGCCCCCGCTCTATGTGAGCCCCTGCTCTGTGTGAGCCCCTGCCCTGTGTGAGCCCCTGCCCTATGTGAGCCCCTGCTCTATGTGAGCCCCTGCCCTGTGTGAGCCCCTGCCCTATGTGAGCCCCTGCTCTATGTGAGCCCCCGCTCTATGTGAGCCCCTGCTCTATGTGAGCCCCTCCCCTGTGTGAGCCCCTGCTCTATGTGAGCCCCCGCTCTATGTGAGCCCCTGCTCTGTGTGAGCCCCTGCCCTGTGTGAGCCCCTGCTCTATGTGAGCCCCTGCTCTATGTGAGCCCCTGCTCTGTGTGAGCCCCTGCCCTATGTGAGCCCCTGCTCTTTGTGAGCCCCTGCCCTGTGTGAGCCCCTGCCCTATGTGAGCCCCTGCTCTATGTGAGCCCCTGCCCTGTGTGAGCCCCTGCCCTATGTGAGCCCCTGCCCTGTGTGAGCCCCTGCTCTGTGTGAGCCCCTGCCCTGTGTGAGCTCCTGCTCTGTGTGAGCCCCTGCCCTGTGTGAGCTCCTGCTCTGTGTGAGCTCCTGCTCTGTGTGAGCCCCTGCTCTTTGTGAGCCCCTGCCCTGTGTGAGCCCCTGCTCTGTGTGAGCCCCTGCCCTGTGTGAGCTCCTGCTCTGTGTGAGCCCCTGCCCTGTGTGAGCTCCTGCTCTGTGTGAGCTCCTGCTCTGTGTGAGCCCCTGCTCTATGTGAGCCCCTGCTCTGTGTGAGCCCCTGCTCTGTGTGAGCCCCTGCTCTATGTGAGCCCCTGCTCTATGTGAGCCCCTGCTCTATGTGAGCCCCTGCCCTGTGTGAGCCCCTGCTCTGTGTGAGCCCCTGCTCTGTGTGAGCCCCTGCTCTATGTGAGCCCCTGCTCTATGTGAGCCCCTGCTCTATGTGAGCCCCTCCCCTGTGTGAGCCCCTGCTCTATGTGAGCCCCTGCTCTGTGTGAGCCCCTGCCCTGTGTGAGCCCCTGCTCTATGTGAGCCCCTGCTCTATGTGAGCCCCTGCCCTATGTGAGCCCCTGCTCTATGTGAGCCCCTGCCCTGTGTGAGCCCCTGCCCTATGTGAGCCCCTGCTCTATGTGAGCCCCTGCTCTGTGTGAGCCCCTGCTCTGTGTGAGCCCCTGCTCTATGTGAGCCCCTGCTCTATGTGAGCCCCTGCCCTGTGTGAGCCCCTGCTCTATGTGAGCCCCTGCCCTGTGTGAGCCCCTGCCCTGTGTGAGCCCCTGCCCTATGTGAGCCCCTGCCCTGTGTGAGCCCCTGCTCTGTGTGAGCCCCTGCCCTGTGTGAGCCCCTGCCCTATGTGAGCCCCTGCTCTGTGTGAGCCCCTGCTCTGTGTGAGCCCCTGCTCTATGTGAGCCCCTGCTCTATGTGAGCCCCTCCCCTGTGTGAGCCCCTGCTCTATGTGAGCCCCTGCTCTATGTGAGCCCCTGCTCTGTGTGAGCCCCTGCCCTGTGTGAGCCCCTGCTCTATGTGAGCCCCTGCCCTGTGTGAGCCCCTGCCCTATGTGAGCCCCTGCTCTATGTGAGCCCCTGCTCTGTGTGAGCCCCTGCCCTATGTGAGCCCCTGCTCTATGTGAGCCCCTGCCCTGTGTGAGCCCCTGCTCTATGTGAGCCCCTGCCCTGTGTGAGCCCCTGCCCTATGTGAGCCCCTCCCCTGTGTGAGCCCCTGCCCTGTGTGAGCCCCTGCTCTGTGTGAGCCCCTGCTCTTTGTGAGCCCCTGCTCTGTGTGAGCCCCTGCTCTGTGTGAGCCCCTGCTCTATGTGAGCCCCTGCCCTGTGTGAGCCCCTGCTCTGTGTGAGCCCCTGCTCTGTGTGAGCCCCTGCTCTATGTGAGCCCCTGCCCTGTGTGAGCCCCTGCCCTGTGTGAGCCCCTCCCCTGTGTGAGCCCCTGCCCTGTGTGAGCCCCTGCCCTATGTGAGCCCCTCCCCTGTGTGAGCCCCTGCTCTATGTGAGCCCCTGCCCTATGTGAGCCCCTGCTCTATGTGAGTCCCTGCTCTGTGTGAGCCCCTGCTCTATGTGAGCCCCTGCTCTGTGTGAGCCCCTGCTCTATGTGAGCCCCTGCTCTGTGTGAGCCCCTGCTCTATGTGAGCCCCTGCTCTGTGTGAGCTCCTGCTCTGTGTGAGCCCCTGCTCTATGTGAGCCCCTGCTCTGTGTGAGCCCCTGCTCTATGTGAGCCCCTGCCCTTTGTGAGCCCCTGCCCTATGTGAGCCCCTCCCCTGTGTGAGCCCCTGCCCTGTGTGAGCCCCTGCTCTATGTGAGCCCCTGCTCTGTGTGAGCCCCTGCTCTATGTGAGCCCCTGCTCTGTGTGAGCCCCTGCTCTGTGTGAGCCCCTGCTCTATGTGAGCCCCTGCTCTGTGTGAGCCCCTGCTCTATGTGAGCCCCTGCTCTGTGTGAGCCCCTGCTCTATGTGAGCCCCTGCTCTGTGTGAGCCCCTGCTCTGTGTGAGCCCCTGCTCTATGTGAGCCCCTGCCCTGTGTGAGCCCCTGCCCTATGTGAGCCCCTCCCCTGTGTGAGCCCCTGCCCTGTGTGAGCCCCTGCTCTATGTGAGCCCCTCCCCTGTGTGAGCCCCTGCTCTATGTGAGCCCCTGCTCTGTGTGAGCCCCTGCTCTATGTGAGCCCCCGCTCTATGTGAGCCCCTGCTCTGTGTGAGCCCCTGCCCTGTGTGAGCCCCTGCTCTATGTGAGCCCCTGCTCTATGTGAGCCCCTGCTCTGTGTGAGCCCCTGCCCTATGTGAGCCCCTGCTCTTTGTGAGCCCCTGCCCTGTGTGAGCCCCTGCTCTATGTGAGCCCCTGCCCTGTGTGAGCCCCTGCCCTGTGTGAGCTCCTGCCCTATGTGAGCCCCTGCTCTTTGTGAGCCCCTGCCCTGTGTGAGCCCCTGCCCTATGTGAGCCCCTGCTCTTTGTGAGCCCCTGCCCTGTGTGAGCCCCTGCTCTATGTGAGCCCCTGCCCTGTGTGAGCCCCTGCCCTGTGTGAGCTCCTGCTCTGTGTGAGCCCCTGCCCTATGTGAGCCCCTGCTCTGTGTGAGCCCCTGCTCTATGTGAGCCCCTGCTCTGTGTGAGCCCCTGCTCTATGTGAGCCCCTCCCCTGTGTGAGCCCCTGCTCTGTGTGAGCCCCTGCTCTATGTGAGCCCCTCCCCTGTGTGAGCCCCTGCCCTGTGTGAGCCCCTGCTCTATGTGAGCCCCTGCTCTATGTGAGCCCCTGCTCTGTGTGAGCCCCTGCTCTATGTGAGCCCCTGCTCTATGTGAGCCCCTCCCCTGTGTGAGCCCCTGCTCTATGTGAGCCCCTGCTCTGTGTGAGCCCCTGCTCTATGTGAGCCCCTCCCCTGTGTGAGCCCCTGCTCTGTGTGAGCCCCTGCTCTATGTGAGCCCCTGCTCTGTGTGAGCCCCTGCTCTATGTGAGCCCCTGCTCTATGTGAGCCCCTGCTCTGTGTGAGCCCCTGCTCTATGTGAGCCCCTGCTCTATGTGAGCCCCTGCCCTGTGTGAGCCCCTGCTCTGTGTGAGCCCCTGCTCTGTGTGAGCCCCTGCTCTATGTGAGCCCCTGCTCTATGTGAGCCCCTCCCCTGTGTGAGCCCCTGCTCTATGTGAGCCCCTGCTCTGTGTGAGCCCCTGCCCTGTGTGAGCCCCTGCTCTATGTGAGCCCCTGCCCTGTGTGAGCCCCTGCCCTATGTGAGCCCCTGCTCTATGTGAGCCCCTGCTCTGTGTGAGCCCCTGCTCTGTGTGAGCCCCTGCTCTATGTGAGCCCCTGCTCTATGTGAGCCCCTGCCCTGTGTGAGCCCCTGCTCTATGTGAGCCCCTGCCCTGTGTGAGCCCCTGCCCTGTGTGAGCCCCTGCCCTATGTGAGCCCCTGCCCTGTGTGAGCCCCTGCTCTGTGTGAGCCCCTGCCCTGTGTGAGCCCCTGCCCTATGTGAGCCCCTGCTCTGTGTGAGCCCCTGCTCTGTGTGAGCCCCTGCCCTGTGTGAGCCCCTGCTCTATGTGAGCCCCTGCTCTGTGTGAGCCCCTGCCCTGTGTGAGCCCCTGCTCTATGTGAGCCCCTGCCCTGTGTGAGCCCCTGCTCTGTGTGAGCCCCTGCCCTGTGTGAGCCCCTGCTCTATGTGAGCCCCTGCTCTGTGTGAGCCCCTGCCCTGTGTGAGCCCCTGCTCTATGTGAGCCCCTGCCCTATGTGAGCCCCTGCTCTATGTGAGCCCCTGCTCTGTGTGAGCCCCTGCTCTATGTGAGCCCCTGCCCTGTGTGAGCCCCTGCCCTATGTGAGCCCCTGCTCTATGTGAGCCCCTGCCCTGTGTGAGCCCCTGCCCTATGTGAGCCCCTGCTCTTTGTGAGCCCCTGCCCTGTGTGAGCCCCTGCTCTATGTGAGCCCCTGCCCTGTGTGAGCCCCTGCCCTGTGTGAGCCCCTCCCCTGTGTGAGCCCCTGCTCTGTGTGAGCCCCTGCTCTGTGTGAGCCCCTGCTCTATGTGAGCCCCCGCTCTATGTGAGCCCCTGCTCTGTGTGAGCCCCTGCCCTGTGTGAGCCCCTGCTCTATGTGAGCCCCCGCTCTATGTGAGCCCCTGCTCTGTGTGAGCCCCTGCTCTATGTGAGCCCCTGCTCTATGTGAGCCCCTGCTCTGTGTGAGCCCCTGCCCTATGTGAGCCCCTGCTCTATGTGAGCCCCTGCTCTTTGTGAGCCCCTGCCCTGTGTGAGCCCCTGCCCTATGTGAGCCCCTGCTCTTTGTGAGCCCCTGCCCTATGTGAGCCCCTGCTCTATGTGAGCCCCTGCTCTATGTGAGCCCCTCCCCTGTGTGAGCCCCTGCTCTATGTGAGCCCCTGCTCTGTGTGAGCCCCTGCTCTGTGTGAGCCCCTGCTCTATGTGAGCCCCTGCTCTATGTGAGCCCCTGCCCTGTCTGAGCCCCTGCTCTATGTGAGCCCCTGCCCTATGTGAGCCCCTGCTCTATGTGAGCCCCTGCCCTGTGTGAGCCCCTGCCCTGTGTGAGCCCCTGCCCTATGTGAGCCCCTGCCCTGTGTGAGCCCCTGCTCTGTGTGAGCCCCTGCCCTGTGTGAGCCCCTGCTCTGTGTGAGCCCCCGCTCTATGTGAGCCCCTGCTCTGTGTGAGCTCCTGCTCTGTGTGAGCCCCTGCTCTTTGTGAGCCCCTGCCCTGTGTGAGCCCCTGCTCTATGTGAGCCCCTGCCCTGTGTGAGCCCCTGCCCTATGTGAGCCCCTGCTCTTTGTGAGCCCCTGCCCTGTGTGAGCCCCTGCTCTATGTGAGCCCCTGCCCTGTGTGAGCCCCTGCCCTATGTGAGCCCCTCCCCTGTGTGAGCCCCTGCCCTGTGTGAGCCCCTGCTCTATGTGAGCCCCTGCTCTGTGTGAGCCCCTGCTCTATGTGAGCCCCTGCCCTATGTGAGCCCCTCCCCTGTGTGAGCCCCTGCCCTATGTGAGCCCCTCCCCTGTGTGAGCCCCTGCTCTATGTGAGCCCCTGCTCTATGTGAGCCCCTGCTCTGTGTGAGCCCCTGCTCTATGTGAGCCCCTGCTCTATGTGAGCCCCTGCTCTGTGTGAGCCCCTGCTCTATGTGAGCCCCTGCCCTATGTGAGCCCCTGCTCTATGTGAGCCCCTGCCCTGTGTGAGCCCCTGCCCTGTGTGAGCCCCTGCCCTATGTGAGCCCCTGCCCTGTGTGAGCCCCTGCTCTGTGTGAGCCCCTGCCCTGTGTGAGCCCCTGCTCTGTGTGAGCCCCTGCTCTGTGTGAGCCCCTGCTCTATGTGAGCCCCTGCTCTATGTGAGCCCCTCCCCTGTGTGAGCCCCTGCTCTATGTGAGCCCCTGCTCTGTGTGAGCCCCTGCTCTGTGTGAGCCCCTGCTCTATGTGAGCCCCTGCTCTATGTGAGCCCCTGCCCTATGTGAGCCCCTGCTCTGTGTGAGCCCCTGCTCTATGTGAGCCCCTGCTCTATGTGAGCCCCTGCCCTATGTGAGCCCCTGCTCTGTGTGAGCCCCTGCTCTATGTGAGCCCCTGCCCTATGTGAGCCCCTGCTCTATGTGAGCCCCTGCTCTATGTGAGCCCCTGCTCTGTGTGAGCCCCTGCTCTTTGTGAGCCCCTGCCCTGTGTGAGCCCCTGCTCTATGTGAGCCCCTGCCCTGTGTGAGCCCCTGCCCTATGTGAGCCCCTGCCCTGTGTGAGCCCCTGCTCTGTGTGAGCCCCTGCCCTGTGTGAGCTCCTGCTCTGTGTGAGCCCCTGCCCTGTGTGAGCTCCTGCTCTGTGTGAGCTCCTGCTCTGTGTGAGCCCCTGCTCTTTGTGAGCCCCTGCCCTGTGTGAGCTCCTGCTCTGTGTGAGCTCCTGCTCTGTGTGAGCCCCCGCTCTATGTGAGCCCCTGCTCTGTGTGAGCCCCTGCCCTGTGTGAGCCCCTGCTCTTTGTGAGCCCCTGCTCTGTGTGAGCCCCTGCTCTGTGTGAGCCCCTGCCCTGTGTGAGCCCCTGCTCTGTGTGAGCCCCTGCTCTATGTGAGCCCCTGCTCTATGTGAGCCCCTGCTCTTTGTGAGCCCCTGCTCTGTGTGAGCCCCTGCTCTATGTGAGCCCCTGCTCTATGTGAGCCCCTGCTCTGTGTGAGCCCCTGCTCTGTGTGAGCCCCTGCTCTATGTGAGCCCCTGCTCTATGTGAGCCCCTGCCCTGTGTGAGCCCCTGCCCTATGTGAGCCCCTGCCCTGTGTGAGCCCCTGCTCTGTGTGAGCCCCTGCCCTGTGTGAGCTCCTGCTCTGTGTGAGCCCCTGCCCTGTGTGAGCTCCTGCCCTGTGTGAGCCCCTGCTCTGTGTGAGCCCCTGCTCTATGTGAGCCCCTGCTCTATGTGAGCCCCTGCTCTTTGTGAGCCCCTGCTCTGTGTGAGCCCCTGCTCTATGTGAGCCCCTGCTCTGTGTGAGCCCCTGCTCTATGTGAGCCCCTGCTCTATGTGAGCCCCTGCTCTTTGTGAGCCCCTGCTCTGTGTGAGCCCCTGCTCTATGTGAGCCCCTGCTCTATGTGAGCCCCTGCTCTATGTGAGCCCCTGCCCTGTGTGAGCCCCTGCTCTGTGTGAGCCCCTGCTCTGTGTGAGCCCCTGCTCTATGTGAGCCCCTGCTCTATGTGAGCCCCTCCCCTGTGTGAGCCCCTGCTCTATGTGAGCCCCTGCTCTGTGTGAGCCCCTGCCCTGTGTGAGCCCCTGCTCTATGTGAGCCCCTGCCCTGTGTGAGCCCCTGCCCTATGTGAGCCCCTGCTCTATGTGAGCCCCTGCTCTGTGTGAGCCCCTGCTCTGTGTGAGCCCCTGCTCTATGTGAGCCCCTGCTCTATGTGAGCCCCTGCCCTGTGTGAGCCCCTGCTCTATGTGAGCCCCTGCCCTGTGTGAGCCCCTGCCCTGTGTGAGCCCCTGCCCTATGTGAGCCCCTGCCCTGTGTGAGCCCCTGCTCTGTGTGAGCCCCTGCCCTGTGTGAGCCCCTGCCCTATGTGAGCCCCTGCTCTGTGTGAGCCCCTGCTCTGTGTGAGCCCCTGCTCTATGTGAGCCCCTGCTCTATGTGAGCCCCTCCCCTGTGTGAGCCCCTGCTCTATGTGAGCCCCTGCTCTGTGTGAGCCCCTGCCCTGTGTGAGCCCCTGCTCTATGTGAGCCCCTGCCCTGTGTGAGCCCCTGCCCTATGTGAGCCCCTGCTCTATGTGAGCCCCTGCTCTGTGTGAGCCCCTGCTCTATGTGAGCCCCTGCCCTGTGTGAGCCCCTGCCCTATGTGAGCCCCTGCTCTATGTGAGCCCCTGCCCTGTGTGAGCCCCTGCCCTATGTGAGCCCCTGCTCTTTGTGAGCCCCTGCCCTGTGTGAGCCCCTGCTCTATGTGAGCCCCTGCCCTGTGTGAGCCCCTGCCCTGTGTGAGCCCCTCCCCTGTGTGAGCCCCTGCTCTGTGTGAGCCCCTGCTCTATGTGAGCCCCTCCCCTGTGTGAGCCCCTGCTCTGTGTGAGCCCCTGCTCTATGTGAGTATGTGAGCCCCTCCCCTGTGTGAGCCCCTGCTCTATGTGAGCCCCTGCCCTGTGTGAGCCCCTGCCCTGTGTGAGCCCCTCCCCTGTGTGAGCCCCTGCTCTGTGTGAGCCCCTGCTCTATGTGAGCCCCTGCCCTGTGTGAGCCCCTGCCCTATGTGAGCCCCTGCCCTGTGTGAGCCCCTGCTCTGTGTGAGCCCCTGCCCTGTGTGAGCTCCTGCTCTGTGTGAGCCCCTGCCCTGTGTGAGCTCCTGCTCTGTGTGAGCTCCTGCTCTGTGTGAGCTCCTGCTCTGTGTGAGCCCCCGCTCTATGTGAGCCCCTGCTCTGTGTGAGCCCCTGCTCTGTGTGAGCCCCTGCTCTATGTGAGCCCCTGCTCTATGTGAGCCCCTGCCCTGTGTGAGCCCCTGCTCTGTGTGAGCCCCTGCTCTGTGTGAGCCCCTGCTCTATGTGAGCCCCTGCTCTATGTGAGCCCCTCCCCTGTGTGAGCCCCTGCTCTATGTGAGCCCCTGCTCTATGTGAGCCCCTGCCCTGTGTGAGCCCCTGCTCTGTGTGAGCCCCTGCTCTGTGTGAGCCCCTGCCCTGTGTGAGCCCCTGCTCTATGTGAGCCCCTGCCCTGTGTGAGCCCCTGCCCTATGTGAGCCCCTGCTCTATGTGAGCCCCTGCTCTGTGTGAGCCCCTGCTCTGTGTGAGCCCCTGCTCTATGTGAGCCCCTGCTCTATGTGAGCCCCTGCCCTGTGTGAGCCCCTGCTCTATGTGAGCCCCTGCCCTGTGTGAGCCCCTGCCCTGTGTGAGCCCCTGCCCTATGTGAGCCCCTGCCCTGTGTGAGCCCCTGCTCTGTGTGAGCCCCTGCCCTGTGTGAGCCCCTGCCCTATGTGAGCCCCTGCTCTGTGTGAGCCCCTGCTCTGTGTGAGCCCCTGCTCTATGTGAGCCCCTCCCCTGTGTGAGCCCCTGCTCTATGTGAGCCCCTGCTCTATGTGAGCCCCTGCTCTGTGTGAGCCCCTGCCCTGTGTGAGCCCCTGCTCTATGTGAGCCCCTGCCCTGTGTGAGCCCCTGCCCTATGTGAGCCCCTGCCCTATGTGAGCCCCTGCTCTATGTGAGCCCCTGCTCTGTGTGAGCCCCTGCCCTATGTGAGCCCCTGCTCTATGTGAGCCCCTGCCCTGTGTGAGCCCCTGCTCTATGTGAGCCCCTGCCCTATGTGAGCCCCTGCTCTATGTGAGCCCCTGCCCTGTGTGAGCCCCTGCCCTGTGTGAGCCCCTGCCCTATGTGAGCCCCTGCCCTGTGTGAGCCCCTGCTCTGTGTGAGCCCCTGCCCTGTGTGAGCCCCTGCTCTGTGTGAGCCCCTGCCCTGTGTGAGCTCCTGCTCTGTGTGAGCCCCTGCCCTGTGTGAGCCCCTGCTCTATGTGAGCTCCTGCTCTGTGTGAGCCCCTGCTCTTTGTGAGCCCCTGCCCTGTGTGAGCCCCTGCTCTATGTGAGCCCCTGCCCTGTGTGAGCCCCTGCCCTATGTGAGCCCCTGCTCTTTGTGAGCCCCTGCCCTGTGTGAGCCCCTGCTCTATGTGAGCCCCTGCCCTGTGTGAGCCCCTGCTCTATGTGAGCCCCTCCCCTGTGTGAGCCCCTGCTCTATGTGAGCCCCTGCTCTGTGTGAGCCCCTGCTCTATGTGAGCCCCTCCCCTGTGTGAGCCCCTGCTCTATGTGAGCCCCTGCTCTATGTGAGCCCCTCCCCTGTGTGAGCCCCTGCTCTATGTGAGCCCCTCCCCTGTGTGAGCCCCTGCTCTATGTGAGCCCCTGCTCTATGTGAGCCCCTCCCCTGTGTGAGCCCCTGCTCTATGTGAGCCCCTGCTCTGTGTGAGCCCCTGCTCTATGTGAGCCCCTCCCCTGTGTGAGCCCCTGCTCTATGTGAGCCCCTGCTCTGTGTGAGCTCCTGCTCTGTGTGAGCCCCTGCTCTCTGTGAGCCCCTGCTCTGTGTGAGCCCCTGCTCTATGTGAGCCCCTGCCCTGTGTGAGCCCCTGCCCTATGTGAGCCCCTCCCCTGTGTGAGCCCCTGCCCTGTGTGAGCCCCTGCTCTATGTGAGCCCCTGCTCTGTGTGAGCCCCTGCTCTATGTGAGCCCCTGCTCTGTGTGAGCCCCTGCTCTGTGTGAGCCCCTGCTCTATGTGAGCCCCTGCCCTGTGTGAGCCCCTGCCCTATGTGAGCCCCTCCCCTGTGTGAGCCCCTGCCCTGTGTGAGCCCCTGCTCTATGTGAGCCCCTGCTCTGTGTGAGCCCCTGCTCTATGTGAGCCCCTGCTCTGTGTGAGCCCCTGCTCTGTGTGAGCCCCTGCTCTGTGTGAGCCCCTGCTCTATGTGAGCCCCTGCTCTGTGTGAGCCCCTGCTCTATGTGAGCCCCTGCTCTGTGTGAGCTCCTGCTCTGTGTGAGCCCCTGCTCTATGTGAGCCCCTGCTCTGTGTGAGCCCCTGCTCTATGTGAGCCCCTGCCCTGTGTGAGCCCCTGCCCTATGTGAGCCCCTCCCCTGTGTGAGCCCCTGCCCTGTGTGAGCCCCTGCTCTATGTGAGCCCCTGCTCTGTGTGAGCCCCTGCTCTATGTGAGCCCCTGCTCTATGTGAGCCCCTGCTCTGTGTGAGCCCCTGCTCTGTGTGAGCCCCTGCTCTGTGTGAGCCCCTGCTCTGTGTGAGCCCCTGCTCTATGTGAGCCCCTGCTCTGTGTGAGCCCCTGCTCTGTGTGAGCCCCTGCTCTATGTGAGCCCCTGCTCTGTGTGAGCCCCTGCTCTATGTGAGCCCCTCCCCTGTGTGAGCCCCTGCTCTATGTGAGCCCCTGCTCTATGTGAGCCCCTGCTCTGTGTGAGCCCCTGCTCTATGTGAGCCCCTGCTCTGTGTGAGCCCCTGCTCTATGTGAGCCCCTCCCCTGTGTGAGCCCCTGCTCTATGTGAGCCCCTCCCCTGTGTGAGCCCCTGCTCTATGTGAGCCCCTGCTCTTTGTGAGCCCCTGCCCTGTGTGAGCCCCTGCTCTATGTGAGCCCCTGCCCTGTGTGAGCCCCTGCTCTATGTGAGCCCCTGCCCTGTGTGAGCCCCTGCTCTATGTGAGCCCCTGCCCTATGTGAGCCCCTCCCTATGTGAGCCCCTGCCCTGTGTGAGCCCCTGCTCTATGTGAGCCCCTGCTCTGTGTGAGCCCCTGCTCTATGTGAGCCCCTGCTCTGTGTGAGCCCCTGCCCTATGTGAGCCCCTCCCCTGTGTGAGCCCCTGCCCTGTGTGAGCCCCTGCTCTATGTGAGCCCCTGCTCTATGTGAGCCCCTGCCCTGTCTGAGCCCCTGCTCTATGTGAGCCCCTGCTCTATGTGAGCCCCTGCCCTGTCTGAGCCCCTGCTCTTTGTGAGCCCCTGCCCTGTGTGAGCCCCTCCCCTGTGTGAGCCCCTGCCCTGTGTGAGCCCCTGCTCTATGTGAGCCCCTGCTCTGTGTGAGCCCCTGCTCTATGTGAGCCCCTGCTCTGTGTGAGCCCCTGCCCTATGTGAGCCCCTCCCCTGTGTGAGCCCCTGCCCTGTGTGAGCCCCTGCTCTATGTGAGCCCCTGCTCTGTGTGAGCCCCTGCTCTATGTGAGCCCCTGCTCTGTGTGAGCCCCTGCTCTATGTGAGCCCCTCCCCTGTGTGAGCCCCTGCTCTATGTGAGCCCCTGCTCTATGTGAGCCCCTGCTCTGTGTGAGCCCCTGCTCTATGTGAGCCCCTGCTCTATGTGAGCCCCTCCCCTGTGTGAGCCCCTGCTCTATGTGAGCCCCTGCTCTGTGTGAGCCCCTGCTCTATGTGAGCCCCTCCCCTGTGTGAGCCCCTGCTCTGTGTGAGCCCCTGCTCTATGTGAGCCCCTGCTCTGTGTGAGCCCCTGCTCTATGTGAGCCCCTGCTCTATGTGAGCCCCTGCTCTGTGTGAGCCCCTGCTCTATGTGAGCCCCTCCCCTGTGTGAGCCCCTGCTCTGTGTGAGCCCCTGCTCTATGTGAGCCCCCGCTCTATGTGAGCCCCTGCTCTGTGTGAGCCCCTGCCCTGTGTGAGCCCCTGCTCTATGTGAGCCCCTGCTCTATGTGAGCCCCTGCTCTGTGTGAGCCCCTGCCCTATGTGAGCCCCTGCTCTTTGTGAGCCCCTGCCCTGTGTGAGCCCCTGCTCTATGTGAGCCCCTGCCCTGTGTGAGCCCCTGCCCTGTGTGAGCTCCTGCCCTATGTGAGCCCCTGCTCTTTGTGAGCCCCTGCCCTGTGTGAGCCCCTGCTCTATGTGAGCCCCTCCCCTGTGTGAGCCCCTGCTCTATGTGAGCCCCTGCTCTGTGTGAGCCCCTGCTCTATGTGAGCCCCTCCCCTGTGTGAGCCCCTGCTCTATGTGAGCCCCTGCTCTGTGTGAGCCCCTGCTCTATGTGAGCCCCTGCTCTATGTGAGCCCCTGCTCTGTGTGAGCCCCTGCTCTATGTGAGCCCCTCCCCTGTGTGAGCCCCTGCTCTATGTGAGCCCCTGCTCTGTGTGAGCCCCTGCTCTATGTGAGCCCCCGCTCTATGTGAGCCCCTGCTCTGTGTGAGCCCCTGCTCTATGTGAGCCCCTGCCCTATGTGAGCCCCTGCTCTATGTGAGCCCCTGCTCTATGTGAGCCCCTGCTCTGTGTGAGCCCCTGCTCTTTGTGAGCCCCTGCCCTGTGTGAGCCCCTGCTCTATGTGAGCCCCTGCCCTGTGTGAGCCCCTGCCCTATGTGAGCCCCTGCCCTGTGTGAGCCCCTGCTCTGTGTGAGCCCCTGCCCTGTGTGAGCTCCTGCTCTGTGTGAGCCCCTGCCCTGTGTGAGCTCCTGCTCTGTGTGAGCTCCTGCTCTGTGTGAGCCCCTGCTCTTTGTGAGCCCCTGCCCTGTGTGAGCTCCTGCTCTGTGTGAGCTCCTGCTCTGTGTGAGCCCCCGCTCTATGTGAGCCCCTGCTCTGTGTGAGCCCCTGCCCTGTGTGAGCCCCTGCTCTTTGTGAGCCCCTGCTCTGTGTGAGCCCCTGCTCTGTGTGAGCCCCTGCCCTGTGTGAGCCCCTGCTCTGTGTGAGCCCCTGCTCTATGTGAGCCCCTGCTCTATGTGAGCCCCTGCTCTTTGTGAGCCCCTGCTCTGTGTGAGCCCCTGCTCTATGTGAGCCCCTGCTCTATGTGAGCCCCTGCTCTATGTGAGCCCCTGCTCTGTGTGAGCCCCTGCTCTGTGTGAGCCCCTGCTCTATGTGAGCCCCTGCTCTATGTGAGCCCCTGCCCTGTGTGAGCCCCTGCCCTATGTGAGCCCCTGCCCTGTGTGAGCCCCTGCTCTGTGTGAGCCCCTGCCCTGTGTGAGCTCCTGCTCTGTGTGAGCCCCTGCCCTGTGTGAGCTCCTGCCCTGTGTGAGCCCCTGCTCTGTGTGAGCCCCTGCCCTGTGTGAGCCCCTGCTCTGTGTGAGCCCCTGCTCTATGTGAGCCCCTGCTCTATGTGAGCCCCTGCTCTTTGTGAGCCCCTGCTCTGTGTGAGCCCCTGCTCTATGTGAGCCCCTGCTCTGTGTGAGCCCCTGCTCTATGTGAGCCCCTGCTCTATGTGAGCCCCTGCTCTTTGTGAGCCCCTGCTCTGTGTGAGCCCCTGCTCTATGTGAGCCCCTGCTCTATGTGAGCCCCTGCTCTATGTGAGCCCCTGCCCTGTGTGAGCCCCTGCTCTGTGTGAGCCCCTGCTCTGTGTGAGCCCCTGCTCTATGTGAGCCCCTGCTCTATGTGAGCCCCTCCCCTGTGTGAGCCCCTGCTCTATGTGAGCCCCTGCTCTGTGTGAGCCCCTGCCCTGTGTGAGCCCCTGCTCTATGTGAGCCCCTGCCCTGTGTGAGCCCCTGCCCTATGTGAGCCCCTGCTCTATGTGAGCCCCTGCTCTGTGTGAGCCCCTGCTCTGTGTGAGCCCCTGCTCTATGTGAGCCCCTGCTCTATGTGAGCCCCTGCCCTGTGTGAGCCCCTGCTCTATGTGAGCCCCTGCCCTGTGTGAGCCCCTGCCCTGTGTGAGCCCCTGCCCTATGTGAGCCCCTGCCCTGTGTGAGCCCCTGCTCTGTGTGAGCCCCTGCCCTGTGTGAGCCCCTGCCCTATGTGAGCCCCTGCTCTGTGTGAGCCCCTGCTCTGTGTGAGCCCCTGCTCTATGTGAGCCCCTGCTCTATGTGAGCCCCTCCCCTGTGTGAGCCCCTGCTCTATGTGAGCCCCTGCTCTGTGTGAGCCCCTGCCCTGTGTGAGCCCCTGCTCTATGTGAGCCCCTGCCCTGTGTGAGCCCCTGCCCTATGTGAGCCCCTGCTCTATGTGAGCCCCTGCTCTGTGTGAGCCCCTGCTCTATGTGAGCCCCTGCCCTGTGTGAGCCCCTGCCCTATGTGAGCCCCTGCTCTATGTGAGCCCCTGCCCTGTGTGAGCCCCTGCCCTATGTGAGCCCCTGCTCTTTGTGAGCCCCTGCCCTGTGTGAGCCCCTGCTCTATGTGAGCCCCTGCCCTGTGTGAGCCCCTGCCCTGTGTGAGCCCCTCCCCTGTGTGAGCCCCTGCTCTGTGTGAGCCCCTGCTCTATGTGAGCCCCTCCCCTGTGTGAGCCCCTGCTCTGTGTGAGCCCCTGCTCTATGTGAGTATGTGAGCCCCTCCCCTGTGTGAGCCCCTGCTCTATGTGAGCCCCTGCCCTGTGTGAGCCCCTGCCCTGTGTGAGCCCCTCCCCTGTGTGAGCCCCTGCTCTGTGTGAGCCCCTGCTCTATGTGAGCCCCTGCCCTGTGTGAGCCCCTGCCCTATGTGAGCCCCTGCCCTGTGTGAGCCCCTGCTCTGTGTGAGCCCCTGCCCTGTGTGAGCTCCTGCTCTGTGTGAGCCCCTGCCCTGTGTGAGCTCCTGCTCTGTGTGAGCTCCTGCTCTGTGTGAGCTCCTGCTCTATGTGAGCCCCTGCTCTGTGTGAGCCCCTGCTCTGTGTGAGCCCCTGCTCTATGTGAGCCCCTGCTCTATGTGAGCCCCTGCCCTGTGTGAGCCCCTGCTCTGTGTGAGCCCCTGCTCTGTGTGAGCCCCTGCTCTATGTGAGCCCCTGCTCTATGTGAGCCCCTCCCCTGTGTGAGCCCCTGCTCTATGTGAGCCCCTGCTCTATGTGAGCCCCTGCCCTGTGTGAGCCCCTGCTCTGTGTGAGCCCCTGCTCTGTGTGAGCCCCTGCCCTGTGTGAGCCCCTGCTCTATGTGAGCCCCTGCCCTGTGTGAGCCCCTGCCCTATGTGAGCCCCTGCTCTATGTGAGCCCCTGCTCTGTGTGAGCCCCTGCTCTGTGTGAGCCCCTGCTCTATGTGAGCCCCTGCTCTATGTGAGCCCCTGCCCTGTGTGAGCCCCTGCTCTATGTGAGCCCCTGCCCTGTGTGAGCCCCTGCCCTGTGTGAGCCCCTGCCCTATGTGAGCCCCTGCCCTGTGTGAGCCCCTGCTCTGTGTGAGCCCCTGCCCTGTGTGAGCCCCTGCCCTATGTGAGCCCCTGCTCTGTGTGAGCCCCTGCTCTGTGTGAGCCCCTGCTCTATGTGAGCCCCTCCCCTGTGTGAGCCCCTGCTCTATGTGAGCCCCTGCTCTATGTGAGCCCCTGCTCTGTGTGAGCCCCTGCCCTGTGTGAGCCCCTGCTCTATGTGAGCCCCTGCCCTGTGTGAGCCCCTGCCCTATGTGAGCCCCTGCCCTATGTGAGCCCCTGCTCTATGTGAGCCCCTGCTCTGTGTGAGCCCCTGCCCTATGTGAGCCCCTGCTCTATGTGAGCCCCTGCCCTGTGTGAGCCCCTGCTCTATGTGAGCCCCTGCCCTATGTGAGCCCCTGCTCTATGTGAGCCCCTGCCCTGTGTGAGCCCCTGCCCTGTGTGAGCCCCTGCCCTATGTGAGCCCCTGCCCTGTGTGAGCCCCTGCTCTGTGTGAGCCCCTGCCCTGTGTGAGCCCCTGCTCTGTGTGAGCCCCTGCCCTGTGTGAGCTCCTGCTCTGTGTGAGCCCCTGCCCTGTGTGAGCCCCTGCTCTATGTGAGCCCCTGCCCTATGTGAGCCCCTGCTCTTTGTGAGCCCCTGCCCTGTGTGAGCCCCTGCTCTATGTGAGCCCCTGCTCTGTGTGAGCCCCTCCCCTGTGTGAGCTCCTGCTCTGTGTGAGCTCCTGCTCTGTGTGAGCCCCTGCTCTTTGTGAGCCCCTGCCCTGTGTGAGCCCCTGCTCTATGTGAGCCCCTGCCCTGTGTGAGCCCCTGCCCTATGTGAGCCCCTCCCCTGTGTGAGCCCCTGCCCTGTGTGAGCCCCTGCTCTATGTGAGCCCCTGCTCTATGTGAGCCCCTGCCCTGTGTGAGCCCCTGCTCTGTGTGAGCCCCTGCCCTGTGTGAGCCCCTGCTCTGTGTGAGCCCCTGCTCTATGTGAGCCCCCGCTCTATGTGAGCCCCTGCTCTGTGTGAGCCCCTGCCCTGTGTGAGCCCCTGCTCTATGTGAGCCCCCGCTCTATGTGAGCCCCTGCTCTGTGTGAGCCCCTGCCCTGTGTGAGCCCCTGCTCTATGTGAGCCCCTGCTCTGTGTGAGCCCCTGCCCTATGTGAGCCCCTGCTCTATGTGAGCCCCTGCTCTTTGTGAGCCCCTGCCCTGTGTGAGCCCCTGCCCTATGTGAGCCCCTGCTCTTTGTGAGCCCCTGCCCTGTGTGAGCCCCTGCTCTATGTGAGCCCCTGCCCTGTGTGAGCCCCTGCCCTATGTGAGCCCCTGCTCTATGTGAGCCCCTGCTCTATGTGAGCCCCTCCCCTGTGTGAGCCCCTGCTCTATGTGAGCCCCTGCTCTGTGTGAGCCCCTGCTCTGTGTGAGCCCCTGCTCTATGTGAGCCCCTGCTCTATGTGAGCCCCTGCCCTGTCTGAGCCCCTGCTCTATGTGAGCCCCTGCCCTATGTGAGCCCCTGCTCTATGTGAGCCCCTGCCCTGTGTGAGCCCCTGCCCTGTGTGAGCCCCTGCCCTATGTGAGCCCCTGCCCTGTGTGAGCCCCTGCTCTGTGTGAGCCCCTGCCCTGTGTGAGCCCCTGCTCTGTGTGAGCCCCCGCTCTATGTGAGCCCCTGCTCTGTGTGAGCTCCTGCTCTGTGTGAGCCCCTGCTCTTTGTGAGCCCCTGCCCTGTGTGAGCCCCTGCTCTATGTGAGCCCCTGCCCTGTGTGAGCCCCTGCCCTATGTGAGCCCCTGCTCTTTGTGAGCCCCTGCCCTGTGTGAGCCCCTGCTCTATGTGAGCCCCTGCCCTGTGTGAGCCCCTGCCCTGTGTGAGCTCCTGCTCTGTGTGAGCTCCTGCTCTGTGTGAGCCCCTGCTCTTTGTGAGCCCCTGCCCTGTGTGAGCCCCTGCTCTATGTGAGCCCCTGCCCTGTGTGAGCCCCTGCCCTGTGTGAGCCCCTGCTCTATGTGAGCCCCTGCCCTGTGTGAGCCCCTGCCCTATGTGAGCCCCTCCCCTGTGTGAGCCCCTGCCCTGTGTGAGCCCCTGCTCTATGTGAGCCCCTGCTCTGTGTGAGCCCCTGCTCTATGTGAGCCCCTGCCCTATGTGAGCCCCTCCCCTGTGTGAGCCCCTGCCCTATGTGAGCCCCTCCCCTGTGTGAGCCCCTGCTCTATGTGAGCCCCTGCTCTATGTGAGCCCCTGCTCTGTGTGAGCCCCTGCTCTATGTGAGCCCCTGCTCTATGTGAGCCCCTGCCCTATGTGAGCCCCTGCTCTGTGTGAGCCCCTGCTCTATGTGAGCCCCTGCTCTGTGTGAGCCCCTGCTCTATGTGAGCCCCTGCTCTATGTGAGCCCCTGCTCTGTGTGAGCCCCTGCTCTATGTGAGCCCCTCCCCTGTGTGAGCCCCTGCTCTATGTGAGCCCCTGCTCTGTGTGAGCCCCTGCTCTATGTGAGCCCCCGCTCTATGTGAGCCCCTGCCCTGTGTGAGCCCCTGCTCTATGTGAGCCCCTGCTCTATGTGAGCCCCTGCTCTGTGTGAGCCCCTGCCCTATGTGAGCCCCTGCTCTTTGTGAGCCCCTGCCCTGTGTGAGCCCCTGCCCTATGTGAGCCCCTGCTCTTTGTGAGCCCCTGCCCTGTGTGAGCCCCTGCTCTATGTGAGCCCCTGCCCTGTGTGAGCCCCTGCCCTATGTGAGCCCCTGCCCTGTGTGAGCCCCTGCTCTGTGTGAGCCCCTGCCCTGTGTGAGCTCCTGCTCTGTGTGAGCCCCTGCCCTGTGTGAGCTCCTGCTCTGTGTGAGCCCCTGCCCTGTGTGAGCTCCTGCTCTGTGTGAGCTCCTGCTCTGTGTGAGCCCCTGCCCTGTGTGAGCTCCTGCTCTGTGTGAGCTCCTGCTCTGTGTGAGCCCCTGCCCTGTGTGAGCTCCTGCTCTGTGTGAGCTCCTGCTCTGTGTGAGCCCCTGCTCTTTGTGAGCCCCTGCCCTGTGTGAGCCCCTGCTCTGTGTGAGCCCCTGCCCTGTGTGAGCTCCTGCTCTGTGTGAGCCCCTGCCCTGTGTGAGCTCCTGCTCTTTGTGAGCCCCTGCCCTGTGTGAGCTCCTGCTCTGTGTGAGCTCCTGCTCTGTGTGAGCCCCCGCTCTATGTGAGCCCCTGCTCTGTGTGAGCCCCTGCCCTGTGTGAGCCCCTGCCCTGTGTGAGCCCCTGCCCTATGTGAGCCCCTGCTCTTTGTGAGCCCCTGCTCTGTGTGAGCCCCTGCTCTATGTGAGCCCCTGCTCTATGTGAGCCCCTGCTCTATGTGAGCCCCTGCCCTGTGTGAGCCCCTGCTCTGTGTGAGCCCCTGCTCTGTGTGAGCCCCTGCTCTATGTGAGCCCCTGCTCTATGTGAGCCCCTCCCCTGTGTGAGCCCCTGCTCTATGTGAGCCCCTGCTCTGTGTGAGCCCCTGCCCTGTGTGAGCCCCTGCTCTATGTGAGCCCCTGCCCTGTGTGAGCCCCTGCCCTATGTGAGCCCCTGCTCTATGTGAGCCCCTGCTCTGTGTGAGCCCCTGCTCTGTGTGAGCCCCTGCTCTATGTGAGCCCCTGCTCTATGTGAGCCCCTGCCCTGTGTGAGCCCCTGCTCTATGTGAGCCCCTGCCCTGTGTGAGCCCCTGCCCTGTGTGAGCCCCTGCCCTATGTGAGCCCCTGCCCTGTGTGAGCCCCTGCTCTGTGTGAGCCCCTGCCCTGTGTGAGCCCCTGCCCTATGTGAGCCCCTGCTCTGTGTGAGCCCCTGCTCTGTGTGAGCCCCTGCTCTATGTGAGCCCCTGCTCTATGTGAGCCCCTCCCCTGTGTGAGCCCCTGCTCTATGTGAGCCCCTGCTCTGTGTGAGCCCCTGCCCTGTGTGAGCCCCTGCTCTATGTGAGCCCCTGCCCTGTGTGAGCCCCTGCCCTATGTGAGCCCCTGCTCTATGTGAGCCCCTGCTCTGTGTGAGCCCCTGCTCTATGTGAGCCCCTGCCCTGTGTGAGCCCCTGCCCTATGTGAGCCCCTGCTCTATGTGAGCCCCTGCCCTGTGTGAGCCCCTGCCCTATGTGAGCCCCTGCTCTTTGTGAGCCCCTGCCCTGTGTGAGCCCCTGCTCTATGTGAGCCCCTGCCCTGTGTGAGCCCCTGCCCTATGTGAGCCCCTCCCCTGTGTGAGCCCCTGCCCTGTGTGAGCCCCTGCTCTATGTGAGCCCCTGCTCTGTGTGAGCCCCTGCTCTATGTGAGCCCCTGCTCTGTGTGAGCCCCTGCTCTATGTGAGCCCCTCCCCTGTGTGAGCCCCTGCTCTATGTGAGCCCCTGCTCTGTGTGAGCCCCTGCTCTGTGTGAGCCCCTGCTCTATGTGAGCCCCTGCTCTGTGTGAGCCCCTGCTCTATGTGAGCCCCTCCCCTGTGTGAGCCCCTGCTCTATGTGAGCCCCTGCTCTATGTGAGCCCCTGCTCTGTGTGAGCCCCTGCTCTATGTGAGCCCCTGCTCTATGTGAGCCCCTGCTCTGTGTGAGCCCCTGCTCTATCTGAGCCCCTCCCCTGTGTGAGCCCCTGCTCTATGTGAGCCCCTCCCCTGTGTGAGCCCCTGCTCTATGTGAGCTCCTGCTCTGTGTGAGCCCCTGCTCTATGTGAGCCCCTGCCCTGTGTGAGCCCCTGCCCTATGTGAGCCCCTGCTCTTTGTGAGCCCCTGCCCTGTGTGAGCCCCTGCTCTATGTGAGCCCCTGCCCTGTGTGAGCCCCTGCCCTATATGAGCCCCTCCCCTGTGTGAGCCCCTGCCCTGTGTGAGCCCCTGCTCTATGTGAGCCCCTGCCCTATGTGAGCCCCTGCCCTGTGTGAGCCCCTGCTCTATGTGAGCCCCTGCTCTGTGTGAGCCCCTGCTCTATGTGAGCCCCTCCCCTGTGTGAGCCCCTGCTCTATGTGAGCCCCTGCTCTGTGTGAGCCCCTGCTCTATGTGAGCCCCTGCCCTGTGTGAGCCCCTGCCCTCTGTGAGCCCCTGCTCTATGTGAGCCCCTGCTCTGTGTGAGCCCCTGCTCTGTGTGAGCCCCTGCTCTATGTGAGCCCCTGCCCTGTGTGAGCCCCTGCTCTATGTGAGCCCCTGCCCTATGTGAGCCCCTGCTCTATGTGAGCCCCTGCCCTATGTGAGCCCCTGCTCTATGTGAGCCCCTGCCCTGTGTGAGCCCCTGCCCTATGTGAGCCCCTGCTCTATGTGAGCCCCTGCCCTGTGTGAGCCCCTGCTCTATGTGAGCCCCTGCCCTGTGTGAGCCCCTGCCCTATGTGAGCCCCTGCCCTATGTGAGCCCCTGCCCTGTGTGAGCCCCTGCTCTGTGTGAGCCCCTGCCCTGTGTGAGCCCCTGCTCTGTGTGAGCCCCTGCCCTGTGTGAGCTCCTGCTCTGTGTGAGCCCCTGCCCTGTGTGAGCTCCTGCTCTGTGTGAGCTCCTGCTCTGTGTGAGCCCCTGCTCTGTGTGAGCCCCTGCTCTATGTGAGCCCCTGCCCTGTGTGAGCCCCTGCCCTATGTGAGCCCCTCCCCTGTGTGAGCCCCTGCCCTGTGTGAGCCCCTGCTCTATGTGAGCCCCTGCTCTGTGTGAGCCCCTGCTCTATGTGAGCCCCTGCTCTGTGTGAGCCCCTGCCCTATGTGAGCCCCTCCCCTGTGTGAGCCCCTGCCCTGTGTGAGCCCCTGCTCTATGTGAGCCCCTGCTCTATGTGAGCCCCTGCCCTGTCTGAGCCCCTGCTCTATGTGAGCCCCTGCCCTGTGTGAGCCCCTGCCCTATGTGAGCCCCTGCTCTATGTGAGCCCCTGCCCTGTGTGAGCCCCTGCTCTATGTGAGCCCCTGCCCTGTGTGAGCCCCTGCCCTATGTGAGCCCCTGCCCTGTGTGAGCCCCTGCCCTGTGTGAGCCCCTGCCCTATGTGAGCCCCTGCCCTGTGTGAGCCCCTGCCCTATGTGAGCCCCTGCCCTATGTGAGCCCCTGCCCTGTGTGAGCCCCTGCTCTGTGTGAGCCCCTGCCCTGTGTGAGCCCCTGCTCTGTGTGAGCCCCTGCCCTGTGTGAGCTCCTGCTCTGTGTGAGCCCCTGCCCTGTGTGAGCTCCTGCTCTGTGTGAGCTCCTGCTCTGTGTGAGCCCCTGCTCTGTGTGAGCCCCTGCCCTGTGTGAGCCCCTGCCCTATGTGAGCCCCTCCCCTGTGTGAGCCCCTGCCCTGTGTGAGCCCCTGCTCTATGTGAGCCCCTGCTCTGTGTGAGCCCCTGCTCTATGTGAGCCCCTGCTCTGTGTGAGCCCCTGCCCTATGTGAGCCCCTCCCCTGTGTGAGCCCCTGCCCTGTGTGAGCCCCTGCTCTATGTGAGCCCCTGCTCTATGTGAGCCCCTGCCCTGTCTGAGCCCCTGCTCTATGTGAGCCCCTGCTCTATGTGAGCCCCTGCCCTGTCTGAGCCCCTGCTCTTTGTGAGCCCCTGCCCTGTGTGAGCCCCTGCTCTATGTGAGCCCCTGCCCTGTGTGAGCCCCTGCCCTATGTGAGCCCCTCCCCTGTGTGAGCCCCTGCCCTGTGTGAGCCCCTGCTCTATGTGAGCCCCTGCTCTGTGTGAGCCCCTGCTCTATGTGAGCCCCTGCTCTGTGTGAGCCCCTGCCCTATGTGAGCCCCTCCCCTGTGTGAGCCCCTGCTCTATGTGAGCCCATGCTCTGTGTGAGCCCCTGCTCTATGTGAGCCCCTCCCCTGTGTGAGCCCCTGCTCTATGTGAGCCCCTGCTCTATGTGAGCCCCTGCTCTGTGTGAGCCCCTGCTCTATGTGAGCCCCTGCTCTATGTGAGCCCCTCCCCTGTGTGAGCCCCTGCTCTATGTGAGCCCCTGCTCTGTGTGAGCCCCTGCTCTATGTGAGCCCCTCCCCTGTGTGAGCCCCTGCTCTGTGTGAGCCCCTGCTCTATGTGAGCCCCTGCTCTGTGTGAGCCCCTGCTCTATGTGAGCCCCTGCTCTATGTGAGCCCCTGCTCTGTGTGAGCCCCTGCTCTATGTGAGCCCCTCCCCTGTGTGAGCCCCTGCTCTATGTGAGCCCCTGCTCTGTGTGAGCCCCTGCTCTATGTGAGCCCCCGCTCTATGTGAGCCCCTGCTCTGTGTGAGCCCCTGCCCTGTGTGAGCCCCTGCTCTATGTGAGCCCCTGCTCTATGTGAGCCCCTGCTCTGTGTGAGCCCCTGCCCTATGTGAGCCCCTGCTCTTTGTGAGCCCCTGCCCTGTGTGAGCCCCTGCCCTATGTGAGCCCCTGCTCTTTGTGAGCCCCTGCCCTGTGTGAGCCCCTGCTCTATGTGAGCCCCTGCCCTGTGTGAGCCCCTGCCCTGTGTGAGCTCCTGCTCTGTGTGAGCCCCTGCCCTATGTGAGCCCCTGCTCTGTGTGAGCCCCTGCCCTGTGTGAGCCCCTGCCCTATGTGAGCCCCTGCTCTGTGTGAGCTCCTGCTCTGTGTGAGCTCCTGCTCTGTGTGAGCCCCTGCTCTTTGTGAGCCCCTGCCCTGTGTGAGCCCCTGCTCTATGTGAGCCCCTGCCCTGTGTGAGCCCCTGCCCTATGTGAGCCCCTCCCCTGTGTGAGCCCCTGCCCTGTGTGAGCCCCTGCTCTATGTGAGCCCCTGCTCTATGTGAGCCCCTGCCCTGTGTGAGCCCCTGCTCTGTGTGAGCCCCTGCCCTGTGTGAGCCCCTGCTCTGTGTGAGCCCCTGCTCTATGTGAGCCCGCGCTCTATGTGAGCCCCTGCTCTGTGTGAGCCCCTGCCCTGTGTGAGCCCCTGCTCTATGTGAGCCCCCGCTCTATGTGAGCCCCTGCTCTGTGTGAGCCCCTGCCCTGTGTGAGCCCCTGCTCTATGTGAGCCCCTGCTCTATGTGAGCCCCTGCTCTGTGTGAGCCCCTGCTCTGTGTGAGCCCCTGCCCTATGTGAGCCCCTGCTCTATGTGAGCCCCTGCTCTTTGTGAGCCCCTGCCCTGTGTGAGCCCCTGCCCTATGTGAGCCCCTGCTCTTTGTGAGCCCCTGCCCTGTGTGAGCCCCTGCTCTATGTGAGCCCCTGCCCTGTGTGAGCCCCTGCCCTATGTGAGCCCCTGCTCTATGTGAGCCCCTGCTCTATGTGAGCCCCTCCCCTGTGTGAGCCCCTGCTCTATGTGAGCCCCTGCTCTGTGTGAGCCCCTGCTCTGTGTGAGCCCCTGCTCTATGTGAGCCCCTGCTCTATGTGAGCCCCTGCCCTGTCTGAGCCCCTGCTCTATGTGAGCCCCTGCCCTATGTGAGCCCCTGCTCTATGTGAGCCCCTGCCCTGTGTGAGCCCCTGCCCTGTGTGAGCCCCTGCCCTATGTGAGCCCCTGCCCTGTGTGAGCCCCTGCTCTGTGTGAGCCCCTGCCCTGTGTGAGCCCCTGCTCTGTGTGAGCCCCCGCTCTATGTGAGCCCCTGCTCTGTGTGAGCCCCCGCTCTATGTGAGCCCCTGCTCTATGTGAGCCCCTGCCCTGTGTGAGCCCCTGCCCTGTGTGAGCTCCTGCTCTGTGTGAGCTCCTGCTCTGTGTGAGCCCCTGCTCTTTGTGAGCCCCTGCCCTGTGTGAGCCCCTGCTCTATGTGAGCCCCTGCCCTGTGTGAGCCCCTGCCCTATGTGAGCCCCTGCTCTTTGTGAGCCCCTGCCCTGTGTGAGCCCCTGCTCTATGTGAGCCCCTGCCCTATGTGAGCCCCTGCCCTATGTGAGCCCCTCCCCTGTGTGAGCCCCTGCCCTGTGTGAGCCCCTGCTCTATGTGAGCCCCTGCTCTGTGTGAGCCCCTGCTCTTTGTGAGCCCCTGCCCTGTGTGAGCCCCTGCCCTATGTGAGCCCCTGCTCTTTGTGAGCCCCTGCCCTGTGTGAGCCCCTGCTCTATGTGAGCCCCTGCCCTGTGTGAGCCCCTGCCCTATGTGAGCCCCTGCCCTGTGTGAGCCCCTGCTCTGTGTGAGCCCCTGCCCTGTGTGAGCTCCTGCTCTGTGTGAGCCCCTGCCCTGTGTGAGCTCCTGCTCTGTGTGAGCTCCTGCTCTGTGTGAGCCCCTGCTCTATGTGAGCCCCTGCCCTGTGTGAGCTCCTGCTCTGTGTGAGCCCCTGCCCTGTGTGAGCTCCTGCTCTGTGTGAGCTCCTGCTCTGTGTGAGCCCCTGCTCTTTGTGAGCCCCTGCCCTGTGTGAGCTCCTGCTCTGTGTGAGCTCCTGCTCTGTGTGATCCCCCGCTCTATGTGAGCCCCTGCTCTGTGTGAGCCCCTGCCCTGTGTGAGCCCCTGCTCTGTGTGAGCCCCTGCTCTATGTGAGCCCCTGCTCTATGTGAGCCCCTCCCCTGTGTGAGCCCCTGCTCTTTGTGAGCCCCTGCTCTGTGTGAGCCCCTGCTCTATGTGAGCCCCTGCTCTATGTGAGCCCCTGCTCTATGTGAGCCCCTGCCCTGTGTGAGCCCCTGCTCTGTGTGAGCCCCTGCTCTGTGTGAGCCCCTGCTCTATGTGAGCCCCTGCTCTATGTGAGCCCCTCCCCTGTGTGAGCCCCTGCTCTATGTGAGCCCCTGCTCTGTGTGAGCCCCTGCCCTGTGTGAGCCCCTGCTCTATGTGAGCCCCTGCCCTGTGTGAGCCCCTGCCCTATGTGAGCCCCTGCTCTATGTGAGCCCCTGCTCTGTGTGAGCCCCTGCTCTGTGTGAGCCCCTGCTCTATGTGAGCCCCTGCTCTATGTGAGCCCCTGCCCTGTGTGAGCCCCTGCTCTATGTGAGCCCCTGCCCTGTGTGAGCCCCTGCCCTGTGTGAGCCCCTGCCCTATGTGAGCCCCTGCCCTGTGTGAGCCCCTGCTCTGTGTGAGCCCCTGCCCTGTGTGAGCCCCTGCCCTATGTGAGCCCCTGCTCTGTGTGAGCCCCTGCTCTGTGTGAGCCCCTGCTCTATGTGAGCCCCTGCTCTATGTGAGCCCCTCCCCTGTGTGAGCCCCTGCTCTATGTGAGCCCCTGCTCTGTGTGAGCCCCTGCCCTGTGTGAGCCCCTGCTCTATGTGAGCCCCTGCCCTGTGTGAGCCCCTGCCCTATGTGAGCCCCTGCTCTATGTGAGCCCCTGCTCTGTGTGAGCCCCTGCTCTATGTGAGCCCCTGCCCTGTGTGAGCCCCTGCCCTATGTGAGCCCCTGCTCTATGTGAGCCCCTGCCCTGTGTGAGCCCCTGCCCTATGTGAGCCCCTGCTCTTTGTGAGCCCCTGCCCTGTGTGAGCCCCTGCTCTATGTGAGCCCCTGCCCTGTGTGAGCCCCTGCCCTATGTGAGCCCCTCCCCTGTGTGAGCCCCTGCCCTGTGTGAGCCCCCGCTCTATGTGAGCCCCTGCTCTGTGTGAGCCCCTGCTCTATGTGAGCCCCTGCTCTGTGTGAGCCCCTGCTCTATGTGAGCCCCTCCCCTGTGTGAGCCCCTGCTCTATGTGAGCCCCTGCTCTGTGTGAGCCCCTGCTCTATGTGAGCCCCTCCCCTGTGTGAGCCCCTGCTCTATGTGAGCCCCTGCTCTGTGTGAGCCCCTGCTCTATGTGAGCCCCTCCCCTGTGTGAGCCCCTGCTCTATGTGAGCCCCTGCTCTGTGTGAGCCCCTGCTCTGTGTGAGCCCCTGCTCTATGTGAGCCCCTGCTCTGTGTGAGCCCCTGCTCTATGTGAGCCCCTGCTCTATGTGAGCCCCTGCTCTATGTGAGCCCCTGCTCTGTGTGAGCCCCTGCTCTATGTGAGCCCCTGCTCTATGTGAGCCCCTGCTCTGTGTGAGCCCCTGCTCTATCTGAGCCCCTCCCCTGTGTGAGCCCCTGCTCTATGTGAGCCCCTCCCCTGTGTGAGCCCCTGCTCTATGTGAGCTCCTGCTCTGTGTGAGCCCCTGCTCTATGTGAGCCCCTGCCCTGTGTGAGCCCCTGCCCTATGTGAGCCCCTGCTCTTTGTGAGCCCCTGCCCTGTGTGAGCCCCTGCTCTATGTGAGCCCCTGCCCTGTGTGAGCCCCTGCCCTATGTGAGCCCCTCCCCTGTGTGAGCCCCTGCCCTATGTGAGCCCCTGCCCTGTGTGAGCCCCTGCTCTATGTGAGCCCCTGCTCTGTGTGAGCCCCTGCTCTATGTGAGCCCCTCCCCTGTGTGAGCCCCTGCTCTATGTGAGCCCCTGCTCTGTGTGAGCCCCTGCTCTATGTGAGCCCCTGCCCTGTGTGAGCCCCTGCCCTCTGTGAGCCCCTGCTCTATGTGAGCCCCTGCTCTGTGTGAGCCCCTGCTCTGTGTGAGCCCCTGCTCTATGTGAGCCCCTGCTCTATGTGAGCCCCTGCCCTGTGTGAGCCCCTGCTCTATGTGAGCCCCTGCCCTATGTGAGCCCCTGCTCTATGTGAGCCCCTGCCCTGTGTGAGCCCCTGCTCTATGTGAGCCCCTGCCCTGTGTGAGCCCCTGCTCTATGTGAGCCCCTGCCCTATGTGAGCCCCTGCTCTATGTGAGCCCCTGCCCTGTGTGAGCCCCTGCCCTATGTGAGCCCCTGCTCTATGTGAGCCCCTGCCCTGTGTGAGCCCCTGCCCTATGTGAGCCCCTGCCCTGTGTGAGCCCCTGCTCTGTGTGAGCCCCTGCCCTGTGTGAGCCCCTGCTCTGTGTGAGCCCCTGCCCTGTGTGAGCTCCTGCTCTGTGTGAGCCCCTGCTCTATGTGAGCCCCTGCTCTGTGTGAGCCCCTGCTCTATGTGAGCCCCTCCCCTGTGTGAGCCCCTGCTCTGTGTGAGCCCCTGCTCTATGTGAGCCCCTGCTCTGTGTGAGCCCCTGCTCTATGTGAGCCCCTGCCCTGTGTGAGCCCCTGCCCTATGTGAGCCCCTGCCCTGTGTGAGCCCCTGCTCTGTGTGAGCCCCTGCCCTGTGTGAGCTCCTGCCCTGTGTGAGCCCCTGCCCTGTGTGAGCCCCTGCTCTGTGTGAGCCCCTGCCCTGTGTGAGCTCCTGCTCTGTGTGAGCCCCTGCCCTGTGTGAGCCCCTGCTCTGTGTGAGCCCCTGCCCTGTGTGAGCCCCTGCTCTGTGTGAGCCCCTGCCCTGTGTGAGCCCCTGCTCTGTGTGAGCCCCTGCCCTGTGTGAGCTCCTGCTCTGTGTGAGCCCCTGCCCTGTGTGAGCCCCTGCTCTATGTGAGCCCCTCCCCTGTGTGAGCCCCTGCCCTGTGTGAGCCCCTGCTCTATGTGAGCCCCTGCTCTGTGTGAGCCCCTGCTCTATGTGAGCCCCTGCTCTGTGTGAGCCCCTGCCCTATGTGAGCCCCTCCCCTGTGTGAGCCCCTGCTCTATGTGAGCCCCTGCTCTGTGTGAGCCCCTGCTCTATGTGAGCCCCTGCTCTGTGTGAGCCCCTGCTCTATGTGAGCCCCTCCCCTGTGTGAGCCCCTGCTCTATGTGAGCCCCTGCTCTGTGTGAGCCCCTGCTCTATGTGAGCCCCTGCTCTATGTGAGCCCCTCCCCTGTGTGAGCCCCTGCTCTATGTGAGCCCCTGCTCTGTGTGAGCCCCTGCTCTATGTGAGCCCCTCCCCTGTGTGAGCCCCTGCTCTGTGTGAGCCCCTGCTCTATGTGAGCCCCTGCTCTATGTGAGCCCCTCCCCTGTGTGAGCCCCTGCTCTATGTGAGCCCCTGCTCTGTGTGAGCCCCTGCTCTGTGTGAGCCCCTGCTCTATGTGAGCCCCTGCTCTATGTGAGCCCCTGCTCTATGTGAGCCCCTGCTCTATGTGAGCCCCTGCTCTGTGTGAGCCCCTGCTCTATGTGAGCCCCTCCCCTGTGTGAGCCCCTGCTCTATGTGAGCCCCTGCTCTGTGTGAGCCCCTGCTCTATGTGAGCCCCCGCTCTATGTGAGCCCCTGCTCTGTGTGAGCCCCTGCCCTGTGTGAGCCCCTGCTCTATGTGAGCCCCTGCTCTATGTGAGCCCCTGCTCTGTGTGAGCCCCTGCCCTATGTGAGCCCCTGCTCTTTGTGAGCCCCTGCCCTGTGTGAGCCCCTGCCCTATGTGAGCCCCTGCTCTTTGTGAGCCCCTGCCCTGTGTGAGCCCCTGCTCTATGTGAGCCCCTGCCCTGTGTGAGCCCCTGCCCTGTGTCAGCTCCTGCTCTGTGTGAGCCCCTGCCCTATGTGAGCCCCTGCTCTGTGTGAGCCCCTCCCCTGTGTGAGCTCCTGCTCTGTGTGAGCTCCTGCTCTGTGTGAGCCCCTGCTCTTTGTGAGCCCCTGCCCTGTGTGAGCCCCTGCTCTATGTGAGCCCCTGCCCTGTGTGAGCCCCTGCCCTATGTGAGCCCCTCCCCTGTGTGAGCCCCTGCCCTGTGTGAGCCCCTGCTCTATGTGAGCCCCTGCTCTATGTGAGCCCCTGCCCTGTGTGAGCCCCTGCTCTGTGTGAGCCCCTGCCCTGTGTGAGCCCCTGCTCTGTGTGAGCCCCTGCTCTATGTGAGCCCCCGCTCTATGTGAGCCCCTGCTCTGTGTGAGCCCCTGCCCTGTGTGAGCCCCTGCTCTATGTGAGCCCCCGCTCTATGTGAGCCCCTGCTCTGTGTGAGCCCCTGCCCTGTGTGAGCCCCTGCTCTATGTGAGCCCCTGCTCTATGTGAGCCCCTGCTCTGTGTGAGCCCCTGCTCTGTGTGAGCCCCTGCTCTATGTGAGCCCCTGCTCTGTGTGAGCCCCTGCTCTGTGTGAGCCCCTGCTCTATGTGAGCCCCTGCTCTATGTGAGCCCCTGCCCTGTCTGAGCCCCTGCTCTATGTGAGCCCCTGCCCTATGTGAGCCCCTGCTCTATGTGAGCCCCTGCCCTGTGTGAACCCCTGCCCTGTGTGAGCCCCTGCCCTATGTGAGCCCCTGCCCTGTGTGAGCCCCTGCTCTGTGTGAGCCCCTGCCCTGTGTGAGCCCCTGCTCTGTGTGAGCCCCCGCTCTATGTGAGCCCCTGCTCTGTGTGAGCTCCTGCTCTGTGTGAGCCCCTGCTCTTTGTGAGCCCCTGCCCTGTGTGAGCCCCTGCTCTATGTGAGCCCCTGCCCTGTGTGAGCCCCTGCCCTGTGTGAGCTCCTGCTCTGTGTGAGCTCCTGCTCTGTGTGAGCCCCTGCTCTTTGTGAGCCCCTGCCCTGTGTGAGCCCCTGCTCTATGTGAGCCCCTGCCCTGTGTGAGCCCCTGCCCTATGTGAGCCCCTGCTCTTTGTGAGCCCCTGCCCTGTGTGAGCCCCTGCTCTATGTGAGCCCCTGCCCTGTGTGAGCCCCTGCCCTATGTGAGCCCCTCCCCTGTGTGAGCCCCTGCCCTGTGTGAGCCCCTGCTCTATGTGAGCCCCTGCCCTGTGTGAGCCCCTGCTCTATGTGAGCCCCTGCTCTGTGTGAGCCCCTGCTCTATGTGAGCCCCTGCCCTATGTGAGCCCCTCCCCTGTGTGAGCCCCTGCCCTATGTGAGCCCCTGCTCTATGTGAGCCCCTGCTCTGTGTGAGCCCCTGCCCTGTGTGAGCCCCTGCTCTATGTGAGCTCCTGCTCTGTGTGAGCCCCTGCTCTATGTGAGCCCCTGCTCTGTGTGAGCCCCTGCTCTGTGTGAGCCCCTGCTCTTTGTGAGCCCCTGCTCTGTGTGAGCCCCTGCTCTATGTGAGCCCCTGCCCTATGTGAGCCCCTGCTCTTTGTGAGCCCCTGCTCTGTGTGAGCCCCTGCTCTATGTGAGCCCCTGCTCTGTGTGAGCCCCTGCTCTGTGTGAGCCCCTGCTCTGTGTGAGCCCCTGCTCTATGTGAGCCCCTGCTCTATGTGAGCCCCTGCCCTATGTGAGCCCCTGCTCTGTGTGAGCCCCTGCTCTATGTGAGCCCCTGCTCTGTGTGAGCCCCTGCTCTATGTGAGCCCCTGCTCTATGTGAGCCCCTGCTCTGTGTGAGCCCCTGCTCTATGTGAGCCCCTCCCCTGTGTGAGCCCCTGCTCTATGTGAGCCCCTGCTCTGTGTGAGCCCCTGCTCTATGTGAGCCCCCGCTCTATGTGAGCCCCTGCTCTGTGTGAGCCCCTGCCCTGTGTGAGCCCCTGCTCTATGTGAGCCCCTGCTCTATGTGAGCCCCTGCTCTGTGTGAGCCCCTGCCCTATGTGAGCCCCTGCTCTTTGTGAGCCCCTGCCCTGTGTGAGCCCCTGCCCTATGTGAGCCCCTGCTCTTTGTGAGCCCCTGCCCTGTGTGAGCCCCTGCTCTATGTGAGCCCCTGCCCTGTGTGAGCCCCTGCCCTATGTGAGCCCCTGCCCTGTGTGAGCCCCTGCTCTGTGTGAGCCCCTGCCCTGTGTGAGCTCCTGCTCTGTGTGAGCCCCTGCCCTGTGTGAGCTCCTGCTCTGTGTGAGCTCCTGCTCTGTGTGAGCCCCTGCTCTTTGTGAGCCCCTGCCCTGTGTGAGCTCCTGCTCTGTGTGAGCTCCTGCTCTGTGTGAGCCCCCGCTCTATGTGAGCCCCTGCTCTGTGTGAGCCCCTGCCCTGTGTGAGCCCCTGCTCTTTGTGAGCCCCTGCTCTGTGTGAGCCCCTGCTCTATGTGAGCCCCTGCTCTATGTGAGCCCCTGCTCTATGTGAGCCCCTGCCCTGTGTGAGCCCCTGCTCTGTGTGAGCCCCTGCTCTGTGTGAGCCCCTGCTCTATGTGAGCCCCTGCTCTATGTGAGCCCCTCCCCTGTGTGAGCCCCTGCTCTATGTGAGCCCCTGCTCTGTGTGAGCCCCTGCCCTGTGTGAGCCCCTGCTCTATGTGAGCCCCTGCCCTGTGTGAGCCCCTGCCCTATGTGAGCCCCTGCTCTATGTGAGCCCCTGCTCTGTGTGAGCCCCTGCTCTGTGTGAGCCCCTGCTCTATGTGAGCCCCTGCTCTATGTGAGCCCCTGCCCTGTGTGAGCCCCTGCTCTATGTGAGCCCCTGCCCTGTGTGAGCCCCTGCCCTATGTGAGCCCCTGCCCTGTGTGAGCCCCTGCTCTGTGTGAGCCCCTGCCCTGTGTGAGCCCCTGCCCTATGTGAGCCCCTGCCCTGTGTGAGCCCCTGCTCTGTGTGAGCCCCTGCCCTGTGTGAGCCCCTGCCCTATGTGAGCCCCTGCTCTGTGTGAGCCCCTGCTCTGTGTGAGCCCCTGCTCTATGTGAGCCCCTGCTCTATGTGAGCCCCTCCCCTGTGTGAGCCCCTGCTCTATGTGAGCCCCTGCTCTGTGTGAGCCCCTGCCCTGTGTGAGCCCCTGCTCTATGTGAGCCCCTGCCCTGTGTGAGCCCCTGCCCTATGTGAGCCCCTGCTCTATGTGAGCCCCTGCTCTGTGTGAGCCCCTGCCCTATGTGAGCCCCTGCTCTATGTGAGCCCCTGCCCTGTGTGAGCCCCTGCTCTATGTGAGCCCCTGCCCTATGTGAGCCCCTGCTCTATGTGAGCCCCTGCCCTGTGTGAGCCCCTGCCCTGTGTGAGCCCCTGCCCTGTGTGAGCCCCTGCCCTGTGTGAGCCCCTGCCCTGTGTGAGCTCCTGCTCTGTGTGAGCCCCTGCCCTGTGTGAGCCCCTGCTCTATGTGAGCTCCTGCTCTGTGTGAGCCCCTGCTCTTTGTGAGCCCCTGCCCTGTGTGAGCCCCTGCTCTATGTGAGCCCCTGCCCTGTGTGAGCCCCTGCCCTATGTGAGCCCCTGCTCTTTGTGAGCCCCTGCCCTGTGTGAGCCCCTGCTCTATGTGAGCCCCTGCCCTGTGTGAGCCCCTGCCCTATGTGAGCCCCTCCCCTGTGTGAGCCCCTGCCCTGTGTGAGCCCCTGCTCTATGTGAGCCCCTGCTCTGTGTGAGCCCCTGCTCTATGTGAGCCCCTGCTCTGTGTGAGCCCCTGCTCTATGTGAGCCCCTGCTCTGTGTGAGCCCCTGCTCTATGTGAGCCCCTCCCTTGTGTGAGCCCCTGCTCTGTGTGAGCCCCTGCTCTGTGTGAGCCCCTGCTCTATGTGAGCCCCTGCTCTGTGTGAGCCCCTGCTCTATGTGAGCCCCTCCCCTGTGTGAGCCCCTGCTCTATGTGAGCCCCTGCTCTATGTGAGCCCCTGCTCTGTGTGAGCCCCTGCTCTATGTGAGCCCCTGCTCTATGTGAGCCCCTGCTCTGTGTGAGCCCCTGCTCTATCTGAGCCCCTCCCCTGTGTGAGCCCCTGCTCTATGTGAGCCCCTCCCCTGTGTGAGCCCCTGCTCTATGTGAGCTCCTGCTCTGTGTGAGCCCCTGCTCTATGTGAGCCCCTGCCCTGTGTGAGCCCCTGCCCTATGTGAGCCCCTGCTCTTTGTGAGCCCCTGCCCTGTGTGAGCCCCTGCTCTATGTGAGCCCCTGCCCTGTGTGAGCCCCTGCCCTATGTGAGCCCCTCCCCTGTGTGAGCCCCTGCCCTGTGTGAGCCCCTGCTCTATGTGAGCCCCTGCCCTATGTGAGCCCCTGCCCTGTGTGAGCCCCTGCTCTATGTGAGCCCCTGCTCTGTGTGAGCCCCTGCTCTATGTGAGCCCCTCCCCTGTGTGAGCCCCTGCTCTATGTGAGCCCCTGCTCTGTGTGAGCCCCTGCTCTATGTGAGCCCCTCCCCTGTGTGAGCCCCTGCTCTATGTGAGCCCCTGCTCTGTGTGAGCTCCTGCTCTGTGTGAGCCCCTGCTCTATGTGAGCCCCTGCTCTGTGTGAGCCCCTGCTCTGTGTGAGCCCCTGCCCTATGTGAGCCCCTGCTCTGTGTGAGCCCCTGCTCTATGTGAGCCCCTGCTCTTTGTGAGCCCCTGCTCTATGTGAGCCCCTCCCCTGTGTGAGCCCCTGCTCTATGTGAGCCCCTGCTCTGTGTGAGCCCCTGCTCTATGTGAGCCCCTCCCCTGTGTGAGCCCCTGCTCTATGTGAGCCCCTGCCCTGTGTGAGCTCCTGCTCTGTGTGAGCCCCTGCTCTATGTGAGCCCCTCCCCTGTGTGAGCCCCTGCTCTATGTGAGCCCCTGCTCTGTGTGAGCCCCTGCTCTATGTGAGCCCCTCCCCTGTGTGAGCCCCTGCTCTATGTGAGCCCCTGCCCTGTGTGAGCTCCTGCTCTGTGTGAGCCCCTGCTCTATGTGAGCCCCTGCTCTGTGTGAGCCCCTGCCCTGTGTGAGCCCCTGCTCTATGTGAGCCCCTGCTCTGTGTGAGCCCCTGCTCTGTGTGAGCCCCTGCTCTATGTGAGCCCCTGCTCTGTGTGAGCCCCTGCCCTGTGTGAGCCCCTGCTCTATGTGAGCCCCTGCTCTATGTGAGCCCCTGCTCTGTGTGAGCCCCTGCTCTATGTGAGCCCCTGCTCTGTGTGAGCCCCTGCTCTATGTGAGCCCCTCCCCTGTGTGAGCCCCTGCTCTATGTGAGCCCCTGCTCTATGTGAGCCCCTGCTCTGTGTGAGCCCCTGCTCTATGTGAGCCCCTGCTCTGTGTGAGCCCCTGCTCTATGTGAGCCCCTCCCCTGTGTGAGCCCCTGCTCTATGTGAGCCCCTCCCCTGTGTGAGCCCCTGTTCTATGTGAGCCCCTGCTCTTTGTGAGCCCCTGCCCTGTGTGAGCCCCTGCTCTATGTGAGCCCCTGCCCTGTGTGAGCCCCTGCCCTATGTGAGCCCCTCCCCTGTGTGAGCCCCTGCCCTGTGTGAGCCCCTGCTCTATGTGAGCCCCTGCTCTGTGTGAGCCCCTGCTCTATGTGAGCCCCTGCTCTGTGTGAGCCCCTGCCCTATGTGAGCCCCTCCCCTGTGTGAGCCCCTGCCCTGTGTGAGCCCCTGCTCTATGTGAGCCCCTGCTCTATGTGAGCCCCTGCCCTGTCTGAGCCCCTGCTCTATGTGAGCCCCTGCTCTATGTGAGCCCCTGCCCTGTCTGAGCCCCTGCTCTTTGTGAGCCCCTGCCCTGTGTGAGCCCCTGCTCTATGTGAGCCCCTGCCCTATGTGAGCCCCTCCCCTGTGTGAGCCCCTGCCCTGTGTGAGCCCCTGCTCTATGTGAGCCCCTGCTCTGTGTGAGCCCCTGCTCTATGTGAGCCCCTGCTCTGTGTGAGCCCCTGCTCTATGTGAGCCCCTCCCCTGTGTGAGCCCCTGCTCTATGTGAGCCCCTGCTCTGTGTGAGCCCCTGCTCTATGTGAGCCCCTGCTCTATGTGAGCCCCTCCCCTGTGTGAGCCCCTGCTCTATGTGAGCCCCTGCTCTGTGTGAGCCCCTGCTCTATGTGAGCCCCTCCCCTGTGTGAGCCCCTGCTCTGTGTGAGCCCCTGCTCTATGTGAGCCCCTGCTCTATGTGAGCCCCTGCTCTGTGTGAGCCCCTGCTCTATGTGAGCCCCTCCCCTGTGTGAGCCCCTGCTCTATGTGAGCCCCTGCTCTGTGTGAGCCCCTGCTCTATGTGAGCCCCCGCTCTATGTGAGCCCCTGCTCTGTGTGAGCCCCTGCCCTGTGTGAGCCCCTGCTCTATGTGAGCCCCTGCTCTATGTGAGCCCCTGCTCTGTGTGAGCCCCTGCCCTATGTGAGCCCCTGCTCTTTGTGAGCCCCTGCCCTGTGTGAGCCCCTGCCCTATGTGAGCCCCTGCTCTTTGTGAGCCCCTGCCCTGTGTGAGCCCCTGCTCTATGTGAGCCCCTGCCCTGTGTGAGCCCCTGCCCTATGTGAGCCCCTGCTCTGTGTGAGCCCCTCCCCTGTGTGAGCTCCTGCTCTGTGTGAGCTCCTGCTCTGTGTGAGCCCCTGCTCTTTGTGAGCCCCTGCCCTGTGTGAGCCCCTGCTCTATGTGAGCCCCTGCCCTGTGTGAGCCCCTGCCCTATGTGAGCCCCTCCCCTGTGTGAGCCCCTGCCCTGTGTGAGCCCCTGCTCTATGTGAGCCCCTGCTCTATGTGAGCCCCTGCCCTGTGTGAGCCCCTGCTCTATGTGAGCCCCCGCTCTATGTGAGCCCCTGCTCTGTGTGAGCCCCTGCCCTGTGTGAGCCCCTGCTCTATGTGAGCCCCCGCTCTATGTGAGCCCCTGCTCTGTGTGAGCCCCTGCCCTGTGTGAGCCCCTGCTCTATGTGAGCCCCTGCTCTATGTGAGCCCCTGCTCTGTGTGAGCCCCTGCCCTATGTGAGCCCCTGCTCTATGTGAGCCCCTGCTCTTTGTGAGCCCCTGCCCTGTGTGAGCCCCTGCCCTATGTGAGCCCCTGCTCTTTGTGAGCCCCTGCCCTGTGTGAGCCCCTGCTCTATGTGAGCCCCTGCCCTGTGTGAGCCCCTGCCCTATGTGAGCCCCTGCTCTATGTGAGCCCCTCCCCTGTGTGAGCCCCTGCTCTATGTGAGCCCCTGCTCTGTGTGAGCCCCTGCCCTGTGTGAGCCCCTGCTCTATGTGAGCCCCTGCCCTGTCTGAGCCCCTGCTCTATGTGAGCCCCTGCCCTATGTGAGCCCCTGCTCTATGTGAGCCCCTGCCCTGTGTGAGCCCCTGCCCTGTGTGAGCCCCTGCCCTATGTGAGCCCCTGCCCTGTGTGAGCCCCTGCTCTGTGTGAGCCCCTGCCCTGTGTGAGCCCCTGCTCTGTGTGAGCCCCCGCTCTATGTGAGCCCCTGCTCTGTGTGAGCTCCTGCTCTGTGTGAGCCCCTGCTCTTTGTGAGCCCCTGCCCTGTGTGAGCCCCTGCTCTATGTGAGCCCCTGCCCTGTGTGAGCCCCTGCCCTATGTGAGCCCCTGCTCTTTGTGAGCCCCTGCCCTGTGTGAGCCCCTGCTCTATGTGAGCCCCTGCCCTGTGTGAGCCCCTGCCCTGTGTGAGCTCCTGCTCTGTGTGAGCTCCTGCTCTGTGTGAGCCCCTGCTCTTTGTGAGCCCCTGCCCTGTGTGAGCCCCTGCTCTATGTGAGCCCCTGCCCTGTGTGAGCCCCTGCCCTATGTGAGCCCCTGCTCTTTGTGAGCCCCTGCCCTGTGTGAGCCCCTGCCCTATGTGAGCCCCTGCTCTTTGTGAGCCCCTGCCCTGTGTGAGCCCCTGCCCTATGTGAGCCCCTCCCCTGTGTGAGCCCCTGCTCTGTGTGAGCCCCTGCTCTTTGTGAGCCCCTGCCCTGTGTGAGCCCCTGCTCTTTGTGAGCCCCTGCCCTGTGTGAGCCCCTGCCCTATGTGAGCCCCTCCCCTGTGTGAGCCCCTCCCCTGTGTGAGCCCCTGCCCTATGTGAGCCCCTGCTCTTTGTGAGCCCCTGCCCTATGTGAGCCCCTGCTCTATGTGAGCCCCTGCCCTGTGTGAGCCCCTGCCCTATGTGAGCCCCTCCCCTGTGTGAGCCCCTGCCCTGTGTGAGCCCCTGCTCTATGTGAGCCCCTGCTCTGTGTGAGCCCCTGCTCTATGTGAGCCCCTGCCCTATGTGAGCCCCTCCCCTGTGTGAGCCCCTGCCCTATGTGAGCCCCTCCCCTGTGTGAGCCCCTGCTCTATGTGAGCCCCTGCTCTGTGTGAGCCCCTGCTCTATGTGAGCCCCTGCTCTATGTGAGCCCCTGCTCTGTGTGAGCCCCTGCTCTATGTGAGCCCCTGCTCTATGTGAGCCCCTGCCCTATGTGAGCCCCTGCTCTGTGTGAGCCCCTGCTCTATGTGAGCCCCTGCTCTGTGTGAGCCCCTGCTCTATGTGAGCCCCTGCTCTATGTGAGCCCCTGCTCTGTGTGAGCCCCTGCTCTATGTGAGCCCCTCCCCTGTGTGAGCCCCTGCTCTATGTGAGCCCCTGCTCTGTGTGAGCCCCTGCTCTATGTGAGCCCCCGCTCTATGTGAGCCCCTGCCCTGTGTGAGCCCCTGCTCTATGTGAGCCCCTGCTCTATGTGAGCCCCTGCTCTGTGTGAGCCCCTGCCCTGTGTGAGCCCCTGCTCTATGTGAGCCCCTGCTCTATGTGAGCCCCTGCTCTGTGTGAGCCCCTGCTCTTTGTGAGCCCCTGCCCTGTGTGAGCCCCTGCCCTATGTGAGCCCCTGCTCTTTGTGAGCCCCTGCCCTGTGTGAGCCCCTGCTCTATGTGAGCCCCTGCCCTGTGTGAGCCCCTGCCCTATGTGAGCCCCTGCCCTGTGTGAGCCCCTGCTCTGTGTGAGCCCCTGCCCTGTGTGAGCTCCTGCTCTGTGTGAGCCCCTGCCCTGTGTGAGCTCCTGCTCTGTGTGAGCTCCTGCCCTGTGTGAGCCCCTGCTCTGTGTGAGCCCCTGCCCTGTGTGAGCTCCTGCTCTGTGTGAGCCCCTGCCCTGTGTGAGCTCCTGCTCTGTGTGAGCTCCTGCTCTGTGTGAGCCCCTGCTCTTTGTGAGCCCCTGCCCTGTGTGAGCTCCTGCTCTGTGTGAGCTCCTGCTCTGTGTGAGCCCCCGCTCTATGTGAGCCCCTGCTCTGTGTGAGCCCCTGCCCTGTGTGAGCCCCTGCTCTTTGTGAGCCCCTGCTCTGTGTGAGCCCCTGCTCTATGTGAGCCCCTGCTCTATGTGAGCCCCTGCTCTATGTGAGCCCCTGCCCTGTGTGAGCCCCTGCTCTGTGTGAGCCCCTGCTCTGTGTGAGCCCCTGCTCTATGTGAGCCCCTGCTCTATGTGAGCCCCTCCCCTGTGTGAGCCCCTGCTCTATGTGAGCCCCTGCTCTGTGTGAGCCCCTGCCCTGTGTGAGCCCCTGCTCTATGTGAGCCCCTGCCCTGTGTGAGCCCCTGCCCTATGTGAGCCCCTGCTCTATGTGAGCCCCTGCTCTGTGTGAGCCCCTGCTCTGTGTGAGCCCCTGCTCTATGTGAGCCCCTGCTCTATGTGAGCCCCTGCCCTGTGTGAGCCCCTGCTCTATGTGAGCCCCTGCCCTGTGTGAGCCCCTGCCCTGTGTGAGCCCCTGCCCTATGTGAGCCCCTGCCCTGTGTGAGCCCCTGCTCTGTGTGAGCCCCTGCCCTGTGTGAGCCCCTGCCCTATGTGAGCCCCTGCTCTGTGTGAGCCCCTGCTCTGTGTGAGCCCCTGCTCTATGTGAGCCCCTGCTCTATGTGAGCCCCTCCCCTGTGTGAGCCCCTGCTCTATGTGAGCCCCTGCTCTGTGTGAGCCCCTGCCCTGTGTGAGCCCCTGCCCTATGTGAGCCCCTGCCCTGTGTGAGCCCCTGCCCTATGTGAGCCCCTGCTCTATGTGAGCCCCTGCTCTGTGTGAGCCCCTGCCCTATGTGAGCCCCTGCTCTATGTGAGCCCCTGCCCTGTGTGAGCCCCTGCTCTATGTGAGCCCCTGCCCTATGTGAGCCCCTGCTCTATGTGAGCCCCTGCTCTGTGTGAGCCCCTGCCCTGTGTGAGCCCCTGCCCTATGTGAGCCCCTGCCCTGTGTGAGCCCCTGCTCTGTGTGAGCCCCTGCCCTATGTGAGCCCCTGCTCTATGTGAGCCCCTGCCCTGTGTGAGCCCCTGCCCTGTGTGAGCCCCTGCCCTATGTGAGCCCCTGCCCTGTGTGAGCCCCTGCTCTATGTGAGCCCCTGCCCTGTGTGAGCCCCTGCCCTATGTGAGCCCCTGCTCTTTGTGAGCCCCTGCCCTGTGTGAGCCCCTGCTCTATGTGAGCCCCTGCCCTGTGTGAGCCCCTGCCCTATGTGAGCCCCTCCCCTGTGTGAGCCCCTGCCCTGTGTGAGCCCCTGCTCTATGTGAGCCCCTGCTCTGTGTGAGCCCCTGCTCTATGTGAGCCCCTGCTCTGTGTGAGCCCCTGCTCTATGTGAGCCCCTCCCCTGTGTGAGCCCCTGCTCTATGTGAGCCCCTGCTCTGTGTGAGCCCCTCCCCTGTGTGAGCCCCTGCCCTGTGTGAGCCCCTGCTCTATGTGAGCCCCTGCTCTATGTGAGCCCCTGCTCTGTGTGAGCCCCTGCTCTATGTGAGCCCCTGCTCTATGTGAGCCCCTGCTCTGTGTGAGCCCCTGCTCTATCTGAGCCCCTCCCCTGTGTGAGCCCCTGCTCTATGTGAGCCCCTCCCCTGTGTGAGCCCCTGCTCTATGTGAGCTCCTGCTCTGTGTGAGCCCCTGCTCTATGTGAGCCCCTGCCCTGTGTGAGCCCCTGCCCTATGTGAGCCCCTGCTCTTTGTGAGCCCCTGCCCTGTGTGAGCCCCTGCTCTATGTGAGCCCCTGCCCTGTGTGAGCCCCTGCCCTATGTGAGCCCCTCCCCTGTGTGAGCCCCTGCCCTGTGTGAGCCCCTGCTCTATGTGAGCCCCTGCCCTATGTGAGCCCCTGCCCTGTGTGAGCCCCTGCTCTATGTGAGCCCCTGCTCTGTGTGAGCCCCTGCTCTATGTGAGCCCCTCCCCTGTGTGAGCCCCTGCTCTATGTGAGCCCCTGCTCTGTGTGAGCTCCTGCTCTGTGTGAGCCCCTGCTCTATGTGAGCCCCTGCCCTGTGTGAGCCCCTGCCCTATGTGAGCCCCTCCCCTGTGTGAGCCCCTGCCCTGTGTGAGCCCCTGCCCTATGTGAGCCCCTGCCCTGTGTGAGCCCCTGCTCTGTGTGAGCCCCTGCCCTGTGTGAGCTCCTGCTCTGTGTGAGCCCCTGCCCTGTGTGAGCTCCTGCTCTGTGTGAGCTCCTGCCCTGTGTGAGCCCCTGCTCTGTGTGAGCCCCTGCCCTGTGTGAGCTCCTGCTCTGTGTGAGCTCCTGCCCTGTGTGAGCCCCTGCTCTGTGTGAGCCCCTGCCCTGTGTGAGCTCCTGCTCTTTGTGAGCCCCTGCCCTGTGTGAGCTCCTGCTCTGTGTGAGCTCCTGCTCTGTGTGAGCCCCCGCTCTATGTGAGCCCCTGCTCTGTGTGAGCCCCTGCCCTGTGTGAGCCCCTGCTCTTTGTGAGCCCCTGCTCTGTGTGAGCCCCTGCTCTATGTGAGCCCCTGCTCTATGTGAGCCCCTGCTCTATGTGAGCCCCTGCCCTGTGTGAGCCCCTGCTCTGTGTGAGCCCCTGCTCTGTGTGAGCCCCTGCTCTATGTGAGCCCCTGCTCTATGTGAGCCCCTCCCCTGTGTGAGCCCCTGCTCTATGTGAGCCCCTGCTCTGTGTGAGCCCCTGCCCTGTGTGAGCCCCTGCTCTATGTGAGCCCCTGCCCTGTGTGAGCCCCTGCCCTATGTGAGCCCCTGCTCTATGTGAGCCCCTGCTCTGTGTGAGCCCCTGCTCTGTGTGAGCCCCTGCTCTATGTGAGCCCCTGCTCTATGTGAGCCCCTGCCCTGTGTGAGCCCCTGCTCTATGTGAGCCCCTGCCCTGTGTGAGCCCCTGCCCTGTGTGAGCCCCTGCCCTATGTGAGCCCCTGCCCTGTGTGAGCCCCTGCTCTGTGTGAGCCCCTGCCCTGTGTGAGCCCCTGCCCTATGTGAGCCCCTGCTCTGTGTGAGCCCCTGCTCTGTGTGAGCCCCTGCTCTATGTGAGCCCCTCCCCTGTGTGAGCCCCTGCTCTGTGTGAGCCCCTGCTCTGTGTGAGCCCCTGCCCTGTGTGAGCCCCTGCTCTATGTGAGCCCCTGCTCTGTGTGAGCCCCTGCCCTATGTGAGCCCCTGCTCTATGTGAGCCCCTGCTCTGTGTGAGCCCCTGCCCTGTGTGAGCCCCTGCCCTGTGTGAGCCCCTGCCCTATGTGAGCCCCTGCTCTATGTGAGCCCCTGCTCTGTGTGAGCCCCTGCCCTATGTGAGCCCCTGCTCTATGTGAGCCCCTGCCCTGTGTGAGCCCCTGCTCTATGTGAGCCCCTGCCCTATGTGAGCCCCTGCTCTATGTGAGCCCCTGCTCTGTGTGAGCCCCTGCCCTGTGTGAGCCCCTGCCCTATGTGAGCCCCTGCCCTGTGTGAGCCCCTGCTCTGTGTGAGCCCCTGCCCTATGTGAGCCCCTGCTCTATGTGAGCCCCTGCCCTGTGTGAGCCCCTGCCCTGTGTGAGCCCCTGCCCTATGTGAGCCCCTGCCCTGTGTGAGCCCCTGCTCTATGTGAGCCCCTGCCCTGTGTGAGCCCCTGCCCTATGTGAGCCCCTGCTCTTTGTGAGCCCCTGCCCTGTGTGAGCCCCTGCCCTATGTGAGCCCCTGCCCTGTGTGAGCCCCTGCTCTATGTGAGCCCCTGCCCTGTGTGAGCCCCTCCCCTGTGTGAGCCCCTGCTCTATGTGAGCCCCTGCTCTGTGTGAGCCCCTCCCCTGTGTGAGCCCCTGCCCTGTGTGAGCCCCTGCTCTATGTGAGCCCCTGCTCTATGTGAGCCCCTGCTCTGTGTGAGCCCCTGCTCTATGTGAGCCCCTGCTCTATGTGAGCCCCTGCTCTGTGTGAGCCCCTGCTCTATCTGAGCCCCTCCCCTGTGTGAGCCCCTGCTCTATGTGAGCCCCTCCCCTGTGTGAGCCCCTGCTCTATGTGAGCTCCTGCTCTGTGTGAGCCCCTGCTCTATGTGAGCCCCTGCCCTGTGTGAGCCCCTGCCCTATGTGAGCCCCTGCTCTTTGTGAGCCCCTGCCCTGTGTGAGCCCCTGCTCTATGTGAGCCCCTGCCCTGTGTGAGCCCCTGCCCTATGTGAGCCCCTCCCCTGTGTGAGCCCCTGCCCTGTGTGAGCCCCTGCTCTATGTGAGCCCCTGCCCTATGTGAGCCCCTGCCCTGTGTGAGCCCCTGCTCTATGTGAGCCCCTGCTCTGTGTGAGCCCCTGCTCTATGTGAGCCCCTCCCCTGTGTGAGCCCCTGCTCTATGTGAGCCCCTGCTCTGTGTGAGCCCCTGCTCTATGTGAGCCCCTCCCCTGTGTGAGCCCCTGCTCTATGTGAGCCCCTGCTCTGTGTGAGCTCCTGCTCTGTGTGAGCCCCTGCTCTATGTGAGCCCCTGCCCTGTGTGAGCCCCTGCCCTATGTGAGCCCCTCCCCTGTGTGAGCCCCTGCCCTGTGTGAGCCCCTGCCCTATGTGAGCCCCTGCCCTGTGTGAGCCCCTGCTCTGTGTGAGCCCCTGCCCTGTGTGAGCTCCTGCTCTGTGTGAGCCCCTGCCCTGTGTGAGCTCCTGCTCTGTGTGAGCTCCTGCCCTGTGTGAGCCCCTGCTCTGTGTGAGCCCCTGCCCTGTGTGAGCTCCTGCTCTGTGTGAGCTCCTGCCCTGTGTGAGCCCCTGCTCTGTGTGAGCCCCTGCCCTGTGTGAGCTCCTGCTCTTTGTGAGCCCCTGCCCTGTGTGAGCTCCTGCTCTGTGTGAGCTCCTGCTCTGTGTGAGCCCCCGCTCTATGTGAGCCCCTGCTCTGTGTGAGCCCCTGCCCTGTGTGAGCCCCTGCTCTTTGTGAGCCCCTGCTCTGTGTGAGCCCCTGCTCTATGTGAGCCCCTGCTCTATGTGAGCCCCTGCTCTATGTGAGCCCCTGCCCTGTGTGAGCCCCTGCTCTGTGTGAGCCCCTGCTCTGTGTGAGCCCCTGCTCTATGTGAGCCCCTGCTCTATGTGAGCCCCTCCCCTGTGTGAGCCCCTGCTCTATGTGAGCCCCTGCTCTGTGTGAGCCCCTGCCCTGTGTGAGCCCCTGCTCTATGTGAGCCCCTGCCCTGTGTGAGCCCCTGCCCTATGTGAGCCCCTGCTCTATGTGAGCCCCTGCTCTGTGTGAGCCCCTGCTCTGTGTGAGCCCCTGCTCTATGTGAGCCCCTGCTCTATGTGAGCCCCTGCCCTGTGTGAGCCCCTGCTCTATGTGAGCCCCTGCCCTGTGTGAGCCCCTGCCCTGTGTGAGCCCCTGCCCTATGTGAGCCCCTGCCCTGTGTGAGCCCCTGCTCTGTGTGAGCCCCTGCCCTGTGTGAGCCCCTGCCCTATGTGAGCCCCTGCTCTGTGTGAGCCCCTGCTCTGTGTGAGCCCCTGCTCTATGTGAGCCCCTGCTCTATGTGAGCCCCTCCCCTGTGTGAGCCCCTGCTCTATGTGAGCCCCTGCTCTGTGTGAGCCCCTGCCCTGTGTGAGCCCCTGCTCTATGTGAGCCCCTGCTCTGTGTGAGCCCCTGCCCTATGTGAGCCCCTGCTCTATGTGAGCCCCTGCTCTGTGTGAGCCCCTGCCCTGTGTGAGCCCCTGCCCTGTGTGAGCCCCTGCCCTATGTGAGCCCCTGCTCTATGTGAGCCCCTGCTCTGTGTGAGCCCCTGCCCTATGTGAGCCCCTGCTCTATGTGAGCCCCTGCCCTGTGTGAGCCCCTGCTCTATGTGAGCCCCTGCCCTATGTGAGCCCCTGCTCTATGTGAGCCCCTGCTCTGTGTGAGCCCCTGCCCTGTGTGAGCCCCTGCCCTATGTGAGCCCCTGCCCTGTGTGAGCCCCTGCTCTGTGTGAGCCCCTGCCCTATGTGAGCCCCTGCTCTATGTGAGCCCCTGCCCTGTGTGAGCCCCTGCCCTGTGTGAGCCCCTGCCCTATGTGAGCCCCTGCCCTGTGTGAGCCCCTGCTCTATGTGAGCCCCTGCCCTGTGTGAGCCCCTGCCCTATGTGAGCCCCTGCTCTTTGTGAGCCCCTGCCCTGTGTGAGCCCCTGCTCTATGTGAGCCCCTGCCCTGTGTGAGCCCCTGCCCTATGTGAGCCCCTCCCCTGTGTGAGCCCCTGCCCTGTGTGAGCCCCTGCTCTATGTGAGCCCCTGCTCTGTGTGAGCCCCTGCTCTATGTGAGCCCCTGCTCTGTGTGAGCCCCTGCTCTATGTGAGCCCCTCCCCTGTGTGAGCCCCTGCTCTATGTGAGCCCCTGCTCTGTGTGAGCCCCTGCTCTATGTGAGCCCCTCCCCTGTGTGAGCCCCTGCTCTATGTGAGCCCCTGCTCTGTGTGAGCCCCTGCTCTGTGTGAGCCCCTGCTCTATGTGAGCCCCTCCCCTGTGTGAGCCCCTGCTCTATGTGAGCCCCTGCTCTATGTGAGCCCCTGCTCTATGTGAGCCCCTGCTCTGTGTGAGCCCCTGCTCTATGTGAGCCCCTGCTCTATGTGAGCCCCTGCTCTGTGTGAGCCCCTGCTCTATCTGAGCCCCTCCCCTGTGTGAGCCCCTGCTCTATGTGAGCCCCTCCCCTGTGTGAGCCCCTGCTCTATGTGAGCTCCTGCTCTGTGTGAGCCCCTGCTCTATGTGAGCCCCTGCCCTGTGTGAGCCCCTGCCCTATGTGAGCCCCTGCTCTTTGTGAGCCCCTGCCCTGTGTGAGCCCCTGCTCTATGTGAGCCCCTGCCCTGTGTGAGCCCCTGCCCTATGTGAGCCCCTCCCCTGTGTGAGCCCCTGCCCTGTGTGAGCCCCTGCTCTATGTGAGCCCCTGCCCTATGTGAGCCCCTGCCCTGTGTGAGCCCCTGCTCTATGTGAGCCCCTGCTCTGTGTGAGCCCCTGCTCTATGTGAGCCCCTCCCCTGTGTGAGCCCCTGCTCTATGTGAGCCCCTGCTCTGTGTGAGCCCCTGCTCTATGTGAGCCCCTCCCCTGTGTGAGCCCCTGCTCTATGTGAGCCCCTGCTCTGTGTGAGCTCCTGCTCTGTGTGAGCCCCTGCTCTATGTGAGCCCCTGCTCTGTGTGAGCCCCTGCTCTATGTGAGCCCCTGCCCTGTGTGAGCCCCTGCCCTATGTGAGCCCCTCCCCTGTGTGAGCCCCTGCTCTATGTGAGCCCCTGCCCTGTGTGAGCCCCTGCCCTGTGTGAGCCCCTGCTCTATGTGAGCCCCTGCTCTGTGTGAGCCCCTGCTCTGTGTGAGCCCCTGCTCTATGTGAGCCCCTGCTCTGTGTGAGCCCCTGCTCTATGTGAGCCCCTCCCCTGTGTGAGCCCCTGCTCTATGTGAGCCCCTGCTCTATGTGAGCCCCTGCTCTATGTGAGCCCCTGCTCTGTGTGAGCCCCTGCTCTATGTGAGCCCCTGCTCTATGTGAGCCCCTGCTCTGTGTGAGCCCCTGCTCTATCTGAGCCCCTCCCCTGTGTGAGCCCCTGCTCTATGTGAGCCCCTCCCCTGTGTGAGCCCCTGCTCTATGTGAGCTCCTGCTCTGTGTGAGCCCCTGCTCTATGTGAGCCCCTGCCCTGTGTGAGCCCCTGCCCTATGTGAGCCCCTGCTCTTTGTGAGCCCCTGCCCTGTGTGAGCCCCTGCTCTATGTGAGCCCCTGCCCTGTGTGAGCCCCTGCCCTATGTGAGCCCCTCCCCTGTGTGAGCCCCTGCCCTGTGTGAGCCCCTGCTCTATGTGAGCCCCTGCCCTGTGTGAGCCCCTGCTCTATGTGAGCCCCTGCTCTGTGTGAGCCCCTGCTCTATGTGAGCCCCTCCCCTGTGTGAGCCCCTGCTCTATGTGAGCCCCTGCTCTGTGTGAGCCCCTGCTCTATGTGAGCCCCTGCTCTGTGTGAGCCCCTGCTCTATGTGAGCCCCTGCTCTGTGTGAGCCCCTGCCCTGTGTGAGCCCCTGCCCTATGTGAGCCCCTGCCCTGTGTGAGCCCCTGCTCTGTGTGAGCCCCTGCCCTGTGTGAGCTCCTGCTCTGTGTGAGCTCCTGCCCTGTGTGAGCCCCTGCTCTGTGTGAGCCCCTGCCCTGTGTGAGCTCCTGCTCTGTGTGAGCTCCTGCCCTGTGTGAGCCCCTGCTCTGTGTGAGCCCCTGCCCTGTGTGAGCTCCTGCTCTTTGTGAGCCCCTGCCCTGTGTGAGCTCCTGCTCTGTGTGAGCTCCTGCTCTGTGTGAGCCCCCGCTCTATGTGAGCCCCTGCTCTGTGTGAGCCCCTGCCCTGTGTGAGCCCCTGCTCTTTGTGAGCCCCTGCTCTGTGTGAGCCCCTGCTCTATGTGAGCCCCTGCTCTATGTGAGCCCCTGCTCTATGTGAGCCCCTGCCCTGTGTGAGCCCCTGCTCTGTGTGAGCCCCTGCTCTGTGTGAGCCCCTGCTCTATGTGAGCCCCTGCTCTATGTGAGCCCCTCCCCTGTGTGAGCCCCTGCTCTATGTGAGCCCCTGCTCTGTGTGAGCCCCTGCCCTGTGTGAGCCCCTGCTCTATGTGAGCCCCTGCCCTGTGTGAGCCCCTGCCCTATGTGAGCCCCTGCTCTATGTGAGCCCCTGCTCTGTGTGAGCCCCTGCTCTGTGTGAGCCCCTGCTCTATGTGAGCCCCTGCTCTATGTGAGCCCCTGCCCTGTGTGAGCCCCTGCTCTATGTGAGCCCCTGCCCTGTGTGAGCCCCTGCCCTGTGTGAGCCCCTGCCCTATGTGAGCCCCTGCCCTGTGTGAGCCCCTGCTCTGTGTGAGCCCCTGCCCTGTGTGAGCCCCTGCCCTATGTGAGCCCCTGCTCTGTGTGAGCCCCTGCTCTGTGTGAGCCCCTGCTCTATGTGAGCCCCTGCTCTATGTGAGCCCCTCCCCTGTGTGAGCCCCTGCTCTATGTGAGCCCCTGCTCTGTGTGAGCCCCTGCCCTGTGTGAGCCCCTGCTCTATGTGAGCCCCTGCTCTGTGTGAGCCCCTGCCCTATGTGAGCCCCTGCTCTATGTGAGCCCCTGCTCTGTGTGAGCCCCTGCCCTGTGTGAGCCCCTGCCCTGTGTGAGCCCCTGCCCTATGTGAGCCCCTGCTCTATGTGAGCCCCTGCTCTGTGTGAGCCCCTGCCCTATGTGAGCCCCTGCTCTATGTGAGCCCCTGCCCTGTGTGAGCCCCTGCTCTATGTGAGCCCCTGCCCTATGTGAGCCCCTGCTCTATGTGAGCCCCTGCTCTGTGTGAGCCCCTGCCCTGTGTGAGCCCCTGCCCTATGTGAGCCCCTGCCCTGTGTGAGCCCCTGCTCTGTGTGAGCCCCTGCCCTATGTGAGCCCCTGCTCTATGTGAGCCCCTGCCCTGTGTGAGCCCCTGCCCTGTGTGAGCCCCTGCCCTATGTGAGCCCCTGCCCTGTGTGAGCCCCTGCTCTATGTGAGCCCCTGCCCTGTGTGAGCCCCTGCCCTATGTGAGCCCCTGCTCTTTGTGAGCCCCTGCCCTGTGTGAGCCCCTGCTCTATGTGAGCCCCTGCCCTGTGTGAGCCCCTGCCCTATGTGAGCCCCTCCCCTGTGTGAGCCCCTGCCCTGTGTGAGCCCCTGCTCTATGTGAGCCCCTGCTCTGTGTGAGCCCCTGCTCTATGTGAGCCCCTGCTCTGTGTGAGCCCCTGCTCTATGTGAGCCCCTCCCCTGTGTGAGCCCCTGCTCTATGTGAGCCCCTGCTCTGTGTGAGCCCCTGCTCTATGTGAGCCCCTCCCCTGTGTGAGCCCCTGCTCTATGTGAGCCCCTGCTCTGTGTGAGCCCCTGCTCTGTGTGAGCCCCTGCTCTATGTGAGCCCCTGCTCTGTGTGAGCCCCTGCTCTATGTGAGCCCCTCCCCTGTGTGAGCCCCTGCTCTATGTGAGCCCCTGCTCTATGTGAGCCCCTGCTCTGTGTGAGCCCCTGCTCTATGTGAGCCCCTGCTCTATGTGAGCCCCTGCTCTGTGTGAGCCCCTGCTCTATCTGAGCCCCTCCCCTGTGTGAGCCCCTGCTCTATGTGAGCCCCTCCCCTGTGTGAGCCCCTGCTCTATGTGAGCTCCTGCTCTGTGTGAGCCCCTGCTCTATGTGAGCCCCTGCCCTGTGTGAGCCCCTGCCCTATGTGAGCCCCTGCTCTTTGTGAGCCCCTGCCCTGTGTGAGCCCCTGCTCTATGTGAGCCCCTGCCCTGTGTGAGCCCCTGCCCTATGTGAGCCCCTCCCCTGTGTGAGCCCCTGCCCTGTGTGAGCCCCTGCTCTATGTGAGCCCCTGCCCTATGTGAGCCCCTGCCCTGTGTGAGCCCCTGCTCTATGTGAGCCCCTGCTCTGTGTGAGCCCCTGCTCTATGTGAGCCCCTCCCCTGTGTGAGCCCCTGCTCTATGTGAGCCCCTGCTCTGTGTGAGCCCCTGCTCTATGTGAGCCCCTCCCCTGTGTGAGCCCCTGCTCTATGTGAGCCCCTGCTCTGTGTGAGCTCCTGCTCTGTGTGAGCCCCTGCTCTATGTGAGCCCCTGCTCTGTGTGAGCCCCTGCTCTATGTGAGCCCCTGCCCTGTGTGAGCCCCTGCCCTATGTGAGCCCCTCCCCTGTGTGAGCCCCTGCCCTGTGTGAGCCCCTGCTCTATGTGAGCCCCTGCTCTGTGTGAGCCCCTGCTCTGTGTGAGCCCCTCCCCTGTGTGAGCCCCTGCTCTATGTGAGCCCCTCCCCTGTGTGAGCCCCTGCTCTATGTGAGCCCCTGCTCTATGTGAGCCCCTGCTCTGTGTGAGCCCCTGCTCTATGTGAGCCCCTCCCCTGTGTGAGCCCCTGCTCTATGTGAGCCCCTGCTCTGTGTGAGCCCCTCCCCTGTGTGAGCCCCTGCTCTGTGTGAGCCCCTGCTCTGTGTGAGCCCCTGCTCTATGTGAGCCCCTCCCCTGTGTGAGCCCCTGCTCTATATGAGCCCCTGCTCTGTGTGAGCCCCTGCCCTATGTGAGCCCCTCCCCTGTGTGAGCCCCTGCCCTGTGTGAGCCCCTGCCCTGTGTGAGCCCCTGCCCTGTGTGAGCCCCTGCTCTGTGTGAGCCCCTGCCCTGTGTGAGCCCCTGCTCTGTGTGAGCCCCTGCTCTGTGTGAGCCTGCTGTCAGGGCTGTAAAACAGGAGTGTCTTCTCCTTCTGATGGCTCCGTCTGTGCCTAACGATCATACAGCCTCTGTTAGCAGAGCAGCTAGCTCCATATAAAACCTGCCAATGCAGCACCGGTTGTGTGGAGATGTGAACTTGTTTGTTTGTGCTTTTGAATGAGGAACAGACTTTCAAAATTACACTTCATTTATTTATAAATTCTGCCAAAGTAAGCCTGTGCATGCTGACAAAGATGCTGCTTCCAGGCTTTTCTGCTGGCCTCTTCTTTTCGCCACCTTGTTTATTGCAGACGGGTCTAAATAGATGAGGTATTGACTGACACCAAACAGCCACCTCTGCAGACCTCTGGCTATGAAAGCTCATCTGTCATTCTTGAGATGCTGTAAAAAAAAGAGTTAATATTCACACGTGTCTATAATGTTCAGCCTCCTGTTCTCCCAGTCCATGGAGCACTGAGCAGCCTATCTGACATTAAAGAACGCCTTTCAGTGGGAGAATCTTTTCCCTCCGAGCAGCTGCAGTGCTGATGCTCCACACACTCCACGCGCATGCCAGTGGCGCAGTGCACGGGCCTGCCGGGCTCTGGAAGGAGTTCATCCGGTGATGCAAGTGGCAGCAAATCGTTGAAATGGTCCTGCAGAGCTGCATTTGATTTGATCTTGAAGGAGAAGAAAGGCAACTTTTCTCGCTCGTGCTTTTCAAAATAAAGCTGCGCTACACAAACAATCAGACAGATACATATCCAATGTGAGTGTACTGTCCAACTGAAGGTCTCAGAGAAGCCATCAGCGCTTCCTTTAACCTGACGTCACCAGCAGCATCTCCATCAGCCGCACCGTCATCAAAGGGGAGGAGCGCGCACAGCCCGCGTGTCAGAGGCTGCATCGCCCCGCAGATGAAGCATGACGGGCGGCAGCGAGACAAAGCCAGGTGACCACGGCGAGCATGACGGCGATACCCGGCAGCCTTTCCTCATTGGTGTGGCCGGGGGGACCGCCAGCGGCAAGGTGGGCTTCTGCATCAGAGTGCACACATCTTTTCTCTCATTTCTCTCATTTCTCTGTTTGATAGCGCTGTCTCACACCGGGTGTGTGATCAATGAAGGCGCAGAATCCATTTGATTTTGACGGCGTGTAAAACAGATGATGCGCACTTTAATTTCTCAGGGTATTTGTCCCAGGTGTCTTCTGTACTGGGTCCACAGAACTGATTGTGTGATGGAGTAATGCATTCTGCCCTGTCACACACGTGCACTGTAAATGAGAGTTTTAGATGGTGAAAAGCAGTGAGGTGCACAGATATCTGCCCAGGGTCAGAGTATGAAGATGAGTGGGAATTATGATGAGCATCAGCTGTGCAGGGTAGAGGGGCTAAAAGGTCATGGAATGGCAGACAAAAGCAACGCCTTTAAAGCTCAATAACTCCTCAGCACTGCCAAATGAAGCTTAATGTAGTTTTCTGAATAATATGTTCATTTTTCTTTCCTCTTGCTGTTTTTTCTGGAGCTGCTAACATCATTCATTGTTTCAGTTAAGCATCGCTCCAGCTTGCTCTTTGGCTTTGCAATCGTGTCTTTTGTGCCATGGTTGACTAAATAAATGCACTATCATTCTAAAACATGCAGCCTGTAGTTGGCATCCTCTGTTTGGAAGTTCAGAAAGAGATGCATTATACGTGGTGTAGTGCTGAGTCCACGCAGCAGACGGCTGTTTGTGGGTTCCATTTCCTGATCTCATGCCCCTGTTGTCTGAACCGCTCACAGAAGCACCTGCTCTCCCAGATGTTATCTGAACAGGGAGTCAACTGCACTTCTTTGTTTTGTATATCTGTCTGCTGGGAACAGATGGAAAGAAGTTAAAACAGGAGCTGACTTGGTAATGGAACACGCTGTGTTTGGGTGCCACATGGACCCTGAGGGGCTGGGTGTGAATGAAAGTTGGTGTCATCTGATCACACAACCATTCGGGGTGCTTAAATGAAACCATTGGGGGAAATCGATAACAGGCCGTGAAGTTCATCATCCCACTTGTTGGTGTTCACGTCTGCTAAGTCATCAGTGTGCAGCAAGATCATGGAGCTGCTGGGCCAGAACGAGATCGACCACCACCAGCGGCAGGTGGCCATCCTGAGCCAGGACAGCTTCTACAAGGTCCTGACCCCAGAGCAGAAGACCAAGGCTCTGAAGGGCCAGTTCAACTTTGACCACCCAGGTACCCTCGCCGTGTCCACTTGTATCATTATTACAGTGAAACTGAGAACTGCTGTTGCCCTGACGGCTGAACTTTGTTTAGTAAGGAGCCATTCCAAGAAGTCTTTTTTTATTTTTGTACTTTGTTTTGTCTAGATGCCTTTGACAATGACCTCATAATCACAACCCTGTGGGACATCAAAGAGGGCAAAACGGTCCACATCCCTGTTTATGACTTTGTTTCTCATTCCAGGTGACTACAGACATCACACCTCGTCCATACGACCTTGGGTTACTTGAAAGGCGCTATATAAAACCAAGTCATTATTATTATTATTATTATACACACAACACTGAACGATATTAGCCAGTTTCAACCTGTGTGTTCTAAAATAAGTCGCAATGCAGCAGACCTGATGTTCACTTTGGTTAATTGATATATCTTTTCATATCATCTTCAGCAAATGTTGCACCAGTGGCTTTAAGTGTTTGCTCTTGTTTCTGATGCCTTCTGCATGGCAGGAAAGAGGAGACTGTAACTGTGTATCCTGCTGATGTGGTGCTGTTTGAGGGCATCCTGATGTTCTATTCTCAGGAGATCCGAGACCTTTTCCAAATGAAGCTGTTCGTGGACACCGACGCAGACACGCGTCTGTCGCGGAGAGGTGATGTTAATTCTTATGAACTCTAGAAGATCCTTTAAAAAAAATAAAAAGGTGTTTGGCATTTTAGGAAAGCCCCGAAATGGAAAGGAAGAGGAAAGAGATTTTGTCCAAACGCAGCAGAAATGCAACCAAATCTTAGCTCACTACTTAGCCGGGTCGGTGTATGGCAAAGGTACAGCCTGAAGCCAACTTTTCAGTGTTAACTAAGTCACCTTAATAACTTTAATAACCTGCTCCAGAGCTGGTTCCCTCTGTGGGTCCAACTTAAATCTGCTGCCATCTTTTCACTCCTTCTTTCCTTAATGAATTTCTGCAGCCCTGTTCCACTGGTTTTTTTAAAAAAAAAAAAAAAAAAAAAAAAAAAATCTGCCTTATTAGCGCAATGGAAACGGTGTGCTGAAACGGAGCTGACTTTTTCTTTACAGAAGTGTCCCTCACATTTCACTTGGCTTCGCAGTGCCATCCCTTTGTGTTGCCACAGCTTCCAGGCTGGTCCCCTGGGAGGCAGGAGCTACTGAACCCAAATGCAGTTCTGTGTACATCGCAAAATTTAGAGCTTCACAGGCTAAAACTTTTTTTAACAAATACTACTTCAAACAAAAAAAACGGGTTTGGACTTAAAGGATAACTGCGGTATTTTCAACATTAAGCCTCTTTTCTGAGTCGTCTGCAATGTTTTAGAACCCCCCTCACCGCTTTTTTGATGTTTACTGCTGTCTCCGGTATTTGCCTAATTTTGATTCATCTCAACCTGCTTCAGAATGGCAAGTCATGCACATGTCTACAAAGGTCCGTAAAAGCACCATAAACGTCCGTTTTCAAAATAATCAACTCACCGGAGTGGTTACTGGTGTGCACTGGTAATCCATATCAAATTTCGTTGCGAAAAGTTGCTTCTGTCGTGTTTTATTTGGCAGCTCGTTCATGCTCGCACTATTTTCTTAGCCACCTCACAGCTGTGGATAAACTTCCGCTCAGCAGTTGAATCTGACTTGCTATACTCCACACCACTTGATGGCGGACTAATATCAACGAACATCCAGTCTTCAATAGAACTCAATGGGATTTACAAAATGTCAAATAAAACACGACAGAAGCAACTTTTCGCCACGAAATTTGATCTGGATTACCAGTGCACACCAGTAACCACTCCGGTGAGTTGATTATTTTGAAAACGGACGTTTATGGTGCTTTTACGGACCTTTCTAGACATGCGCATGACTTGCCATTCTGAAGCAGGTTGAGAAGAATCAAAATTAGGCAAATACCGGAGACAACAGTAAACATCAAAAAAGCGGTGAGGGGGGTTCTAAAACATTGCAGACGACTCAGAAAAGAGGCTTAATGTTGAAAATACCGGAGTTATCCTTTAAGTTCTGCTCATGGATCTGTGCAACAGTCAGAATGTTGTGGACAAAGTTCCACTCATTATGACGTAAACTCGGATTGGAAAATAAGTAAGCTATTTTTTTTCTTCAGGGTTGTTTAAATTGATCAGATCTAAAGTGTCCGAACTCTGACGTGCAGCTGTTGCGTCAGAACTGAATCGGCTGTGGGTTTTGTGGAGCTAGCTAACCCAGAGTTTGTCGTGTTTGTTCATGAACCAAACTCGGAGCACTTCTGTTTCTTTTCCCTCAGTGCTGCGGGACATAACTGAACGCGGTCGAGACTTGGAGAGCGTTCTAGCGCAGTACATCACCTTTGTCAAACCTGCGTTTGAGGAGTTCTGCCTGCCGGTGTGTGCATTCTCTTCTCGTTGGGATGGTGGCAGCTCTGAACACTTGGTCATCATCTAACTTTTCTCCTTTTCCCCCTCTATCTGATGCTGTGCAGACCAAGAAATACGCCGACGTGATAATACCCAGAGGCGCTGACAACATTGGTGAGTATCGTTGGTGCATTTGGTCTGAGACGTGTATCAATCGCACCAAGTTACAGACTCAACAGCGTTATCTTGAAGGATGCAGCTGTGAATTCTGCCCTTGAAAATAAGGAAGCAAGACAACGACAGAGCGACATTAATGTGATTTGTGAAAAGAGGAATTCAAAAGAAGCTGCGAAAGAAAGCTGAACATTAGTCAAACAGACTGAGGTGGGACGCCTGTCCCGGGGTGGGACGCCTGTCCTGAGCCAGTTAGTCTCACTGCGTGTGAAGCTTCAGATTTTCTGTAAACAAATATCCAGGTGCTCAATGTTAGATCTGCTGTAAGTTATTTTTCCTTTGATGGGTTATCCAAAGCTCCCTTTCCAGACGGGCATTCATTCATAGCTTAATGAAAAGAGATTTAAATGCTGTAAGTCACCCTGATTACCCAATGCCTTTCTTTCTCACTACAGTTGCTATAAATCTGATTGTTCAGCACATCCAAGACATTCTGAACGGCGGTCTGACCAAGCGGCTGAATGGGTGGTTCAGCAGCTACGGAACAACCAAGAACCTGGAGTCCAGCAGTCGGCCTCACTAAAGCTCAGCACTCTTCCACAGAGAGGAGGAAACATTCGCTTGAATGCGCAAAATGTGCTCTCCGGCGTCGCTTCTGCGTCACACGCGGCAGGAAACCAAACGGCCTCCCTTTGGTGTGCTCGGGCTGACGGAACCCGTAACAACAGGGAGGCTCTGTTTAAGCAGTTTGATTCTGTTCTTCTTCTTAGCTTGTGTATTGTATGATGTTGAAGCTAATTTAAAGCTAAAGCTGCTTGCCTTCAGCGCAGCATTGAGATGGAAAAACAAAGTAAGTTTCAGCTCCCTGGTGACACTGGTGCCGTGACGCGCGGTTTAAAGGCAGGGCTGTGGTTCCCTCTACCAATGCAATCTGACTTTTTTTGTCTTCCACGCGCCATCAAACATCATATTCGAACTTCAACAAGTTGATTTTGAAATAATGTGAAATGCTGTCCTGTCGTGCCTAAGCTGTACATGCTTTTTTTTTATGTTAATGGAATTATTAGTTAGTAGATTAATGAAATATCAGATTTCCACCTTAATTTATCTGATACACATCTCCATTGATTTGACTTAAAATGTTAGGAAGAATGATTATGCTGTGAAATATAGGCTAAGGGTTAGTTTTCTTTGATTCCCGGAACCATGAAGCACTCGGATCCAAATGTTTTCAGTTCAAATGTGCATTAAGCTGTAAAACCACATTGAGTCGGATATGCCTACTGTGAAAATGCTTTGTATGTTTTATTCATGCAGCTTTCTTTCTGTATTCCCATTCCCTGTTATAAAGTTCTCAGGTACTGGTTGTTTGCTGTGTCGCTTTAAAAAGCCTTTAACTTGCTCTGTCATCACTTTGAGGTTAGACAAAGTTTTTTATTTTGAAGTGAGAGTAAAGTGCCAGATCCTGTTTCCTGCAGTAGGTGTGACCCGGACCTGATTCCATCTGAGCAGCAGATACTGGGAGGCAGTCGGCCCTTCCACAGTCTTATATCTGTGTACAGCTTGTGATTCATGATGTCGGCTGTGTCCCAAATCTACAACATTTACAGATCGACATGTAAAACAACTTCTCCATCCAACTGATTTATTTTTTCAGTATATTCACAAAGATTCAAGAAAAATGTCGACTTGGGACTATTTGAGTCAGCAAACAATGAATAAATAAATGTGAAAAGCCTTAAATTATTGTGCTGTCGATGGAAACTGTGCTCCCATAATGCAACAGAACAGGAAGTGGATAGCAGTTCAGCTTGTTTATCATTTTAAACCCGTTTATTTCACAGACTTATGGAAATGGGCAGTACCTTCTGTGGACTGAACTGGTATTGTCTTAATTTAAAAAAAATAAAAAAGGCAAAACATTTGATTTGTTGAATCATATGAAGTGAAAGCTCAAACTGCAGATTTATTTCCTTTCATTCAGATGAGTCTCATACTTTGACAGAAACACTTTATTCACACATACTCCTGAGCTGTAAGCTCTGTTCTACAGAAGTGAGCATGTTGTTTTACTCCCATCAGGTCTCTGTGCAGCCACAGTGAGGCGCTCCTGCTGATGGAGGAGCGGAGCAGAGCCCCGTCTCCCTCCACCTGCTGCCTGTGGAGATGCTTCACCCAAAAGCCTGGGGCTTCCCCCTCTAACATCCCTCCCTGGCAGAGGCCTTCTGATCAAACAGGCTGCGGTACAGTTCACTGCGGGCCTCCTCGCTCACTGAGCTGTGGTCCACAGGCGCCATGAAATGGACCAGCTTGCTGTGGATGTGGTATCGGACTTTCCGCCCCTTACTGGCTTTGGTATCCACCTTCTTCTTGATCTTGCTGCGCAGCTTCTGGATGGCCAGCCACTGCCTGCCCATGGCTACCTGACTGTTTGGGTCAGCTGCACTGGTCCTGCGCTCAATCAGCTCTCTTAGGAGCTGGTGGTAGAAGTCGTCGTCATCAAATATGTCCTCGTCCAGATCTTTCAAATGAGTGTTTGACTTCAGTTGCTGCTCTGCCACCTCTCCCTCTGAGAGGACATCCTCCGCCAGCACGGCAGGCGCCTCCTTTTTCCCCAAGATCCTGTACTCGGAGCGCCGGGTCTGCGTGCGCCGCAGCAACCGCTCTTTGTCCATCAGCACCTGCTCCACCTGGGTCAGAATGTTCCTTTCAAATGCCCCGAAACCTTTGCTGCTCTTGCCCACACTCAGCCTGGTTTTGTCGTGCCACTTCTGCAGTGTGGAGCTACAGTAAGGCTGGAAAGCAGCAAAGCGTTTGGCCATGAAGTCTGGGTACTGCGCCATCTCCAGTTTCCGTTTGGGCGCTCCAGAGCCCTGAGCCGCCGGCTCTTCCTCTTCGTGCTCCTCGCTGTTCATCTCCTCGTCTCCGCTCTGAGCTCGTGCCTGCCCTCCGGCGACGGTTCTGGTGTCTGCGTTCTGGAACAGCAGCTGGTCATGCAGCTCCAGCAGGGACCTTTGGAGAGCTTTTAAAGCCTTGTGAGAGTTCTTCAGCGCCCCCGCCAGCTCAGCTCCATCCCTCCTCTTGAACTCTGGAAGGGTCCCTGGTTGTGGAAGCTGGTTGGCCGTCACCAGAGCTTTCTGGATTTTGATTCGACCCTCGAGCAGCTGGTCCCACAGGTCCAGCTGGTCCTTCACAGCCTTCCCTTTCCCAACCTCCTTCTCCACTTCATCTTTGGAAAATGTGCAGACGACTGTGCCTTCCATCTCATCATCACCCGAGTCGTCATCTTCTTCGCTTCCTTCGGAGTCCTCAGCACTGACTCCCAGATGATCCATGCCCGCAGTCAGTTTGTAGAAGTCCAGCACCCGAGGAGAGCCCACGCCAGAGCCCTGCATGTGAGATGCTGATGCATCACTCCCCAGCAACTCCTCCTCATCATCATCTGAACTCTTTTCATCAGCCTCGTGATCCTCCACACAATCCTCTTCTTCATCTTCAATCTTATCGTTCACATCATCATCATCATCATCATCATCCTCCCTGCCAGGTCCTTTACAGTCCATCAGCAGCTGTTGGCGGGACACTGGCTTCCCCACATACCGTCTGTCTGTGTCTGAGAGCAGCGCTGTGTTGTGTTTCCGCAGAACACTGAGGCCGCTTCCATCGTCCGCCTCGTCCCCGCTGAAACTCGCTGTTACTCGGGCTTTGGTCGCCTCGTCAGCATCATCTTCTGGATCTGCAAACTTCGGCAAAGGATTCAACAAATCCTCCAACTCTTGTGAGAACGAGCTCGTCATGACTAAAAGTTCATACGCCACACGTGCCGCACATTCAGAAGATTTCCTTCCTGAGACGAGGCTGTTGATGACGTTACAAAAATGCGCCGACAGCCAAGTGAGGCTGCCCTCTAATCCCTACACGATGCCTTCCAGGCAAAGCCTCTTCACGGCGCTCAAGGACTGTTTCACGTGTTGGTCTTCAGTATCAATCATCAGTCTCCAGAGTCAATTTTATTAATCAAGTAACACTTTAAGACCAACAACTGTGGGAAAGACACATTGGTTGAATTAAACAAAACAGGAAAAATTCAGGAGATTAATGTAGAACAACAAAAACAACAACTCATCTTTATTTATTTGAATACTGACTTAAAGTCTAATGGGTATCATCAAGGTATATTTTTCTTTTTATATTTTTTGCAACTTTTAGTCTATCTATGTATCTATCTATGTCTCTGTGTCTTAGATCCAAAAGGAAATGACCAAATAAAATATCCAGAATTCTTAATCGTTAAGTTGCAGAAGAAACATAAACGGGAAGTTCCAGTAAACCTGAAAGACAAAAAGCGGGACAATTTTCCAAATCAACTAGTGACTCTCTACGCATGCGCAGCTAAGTGGCGAGGCTAGGACTCCGAGCTGCTCTTGCTACGATTGTCCGTTAGACTTTATCAGAGACTGCACATTCTGGAGAGTAAATATGTCAACAAGTGACTTTTATTTGAGATATTATGTTGGGCACAAGGGGAAGTTTGGACACGAGTTTCTGGAATTTGAATTCAGACCAGACGGTAAGTACTGCTTGGCGGTAAAAACGGATGCGTTGCTTTCCTTGGTTCAGGCTAACTTTGTTAGCACCCGGCAGTGAGTAGGCCGCGGCGGACTAACAGCGAGCTGTAAGCGGCTAAATGTCTTTAGGACCAGTTTTTCAGGTCATTCCTTAAGTTTGAACATTTCGCACGCGTTATTATAATGCATTCACGATAGAAATACAGTGAAATGTTCCGAGTGGTATCATGTTCGTGTATACAAACCATGTGGCCCATGTTGGCAAACTTTTTTTTCTTTCTCCAACCTGACTGTGATTCACCGTTTATTTTTGGATCCAACTACTTTCTTGCAGGTAAATTGAGATATGCAAATAACAGCAACTACAAGAACGACGTCATGATCAGGAAGGAGGTAACTTATTATTCTAAACACGTAAATGATGTTGAAATTGAGGATCCACCATAGAATGAACATTCTTCTGCAGGTTATATGGACTGAATTCCTGTGGAATTGTTGCTCATCTTAAAATTCAGTGTAATTATGCTTCAGTGTTACAAGTCTAATGACATTGATTTGTCATTTGCATTTATGATGAAATGATCACATTTTGGGGGTACTTTTAAAGCCTTCATGCAGGACTGGTTTTATGAAGGGGGGTTGATAGAGATTCATTCTCTGTTTCCGACACAGTGCTGAAGATTACACTCGTATTGTGATAGTAATTTGAGCTCACACAGGTTTTATATGTCCCAGTCATTTACGGTTCACATGTACTTTTCTTTCTTTTCTTTTTTTTTTTTTTTGAACCGTCCCAGGCATACGTACACAAAAGTGTGATGGAGGAGCTGAAAAGGATCATTGATGACAGTGAAATCACCAAGGAAGACGACGCCCTGTGGCCACCTCCTGATAGAGTTGGAAGACAGGTGTGTCATTTTGATCATGCTTTTCACAGTATAATCCATTGAGTTCAACCCTCACCCAGGAGAGATTTGCAACAAAGTAACATCCTGTGTCATTCAGGCTGCTTGGCTGAACTGTTGCTTATGTGCAGAGTCGGCACTGTGCAATTCGCCCTCTTTTTACCGTTGTCAGCAAATATGTTTGCACGACACAAGAAAATGTCTTTATTGGACGTTTGAAATACATGTTAGTCCCAAACTGGATTTCCACACCCAAATAAGGTTAGGGGTTTGAATCATGCTGCATGTATGTGCTCTACTACGTTCCAATGCTTTACTTTACACACACTGCAAAGTCATTTTTTCAGGTAGAATCAGTAAAACATGAGTACAGTATAAAGTATAAAAGTACAGCTAAATGTCCTGTTCACATATTTGCTGTTTCTTTTGTCCTGCTGCTTACTGTGTGAGCTAAGTTAACGCATCAACTCACTGCCTCAGAAAGCATTTCCAGACTGGTGCTCTGCTCTAATAAATCCAGATTAAATTTTTTTTATAACCACAGTGTTGTCGGACAAAAATCCCCATTGTAAGTGACTTAAAGAGAATGTCTGTGCAGCGAGGTCACCTGTACTCACCTGTACACGCACAAAGTCCCAGACACTCACTAAAAGTTGTCTTCAGGGTTGACCCGCACAGTCCAGTGTTGGATATACTTCTGTCACTAGCTGGATTTGACTGTTGTGCACGTATACAAGGACAAAGATGTGGTCTGGGTAAATGGCCAAGTGGAACTCTAAGCATAGCTTGAGTGTACTCTGTGTGTGGGTGGGCTGTCTGTGCTGCTGAGCTTCTCCTGTTTATTGAGCTGCCATAAGGGGAATGGCAGCAGCGTAATAAGGATTTAACTTTCTTTACTTTAATCTGGCACGACCGCTGTGTAAAAGCTTTTTCAACAATAGTTCTCATCAAAGACGATGTATGTTAACTGGTAACACAAAACTAGTTGTTTTTGTCCATGTTAAATGTTGTTATTCAAACATTTCCTATTTAGATTTGGAAAAAAGCTTCTGGCAGAAACGGGTCTCTGGAGTGAAACGAGACCTAAAGGTGATGATTAAAGCCACTTTTCAGGTCTTCCCATTTGAATTAAAGTTGGAACAAATTTAAAACAATATGCAACTAGTTGAATGAACTCAAACTAGTTGTATGTTTTGCTGAAGCGCCCTCTGATTGTAGAACTAAAGCGTGAACAAAGAAGATGCACATCTTGTGTAAAATGGTGACTGCATTGTTGTAGCAGACTGAATCCCGATTAAAGATTAAAGTTGAAGGCATACTTCAGGATGATCACCGAGGATTTCCCCTTCCAGTCAGCAAATAACAATCCTCACTAATCAGCTTGAGCTGTTCAGAGTTTGGCTGAAGCAGTTTTGTAAATACTGAAATGATTATTACTGAAAACGATCAAAGTGGTTAAATCTAAGGGTTCACTTCATTTCTCTGCATCTCTGCACTGTACATAAAGAAAAGCAGCCAAAGTTTTGCACACCCCTACTCATTCACACTCCTGACTGGGAGCGCACAGGAGCTTTTCTTCATCTCCGTAATATGAACATTGGTTATATTTCCATAGCTGTTAATAAGAACTACCCAAAAGTGCTCCTTTGAACTTGTTGATGTTTGTACTGCTGATCAGACTTTTATATTGAGAAACTCAACATTTAATAAAATGTCATCAACATTTTCAGCCTGTTTTTGTGTTTTCTCAGGAGCTGGAGATTGTCATTGGGGATGAGCACATTTCATTCACAACTTCCAAAATTGGCTCCTTGATTGATGTCAACCAGTCAAAGTGAGTTCTATTTCCAGGAGTGTGACTAACAGACACTGCAGTCGGATTTCACCGACAACTGGAGAGAACTTGACATGTTTCACTGTGTTTCAGGGACCCCGAAGGTCTTCGCGTGTTCTACTATCTGGTTCAAGATCTGAAATGTCTCGTCTTCAGTTTGATCGGCCTTCACTTCAAAATCAAGCCCATCTAAAATATGGATCTGCTCATTTTTATTACTTTAGTTTATGTTGTACTACCGCATTTGTACATTTGCTTTTGGTGGAATCTTTTTTATTTGAAATAAACAGCGAACAAAAAAGAAAGTTGGCCTTTTTTATAACTCAAATGCAGAAGATGGAATAAATTCCTAGGGAGAAGGAATACTACTGTTCGTAATTTATTTTTATTTGTACAAAGACAAATGATAAAGCAAAGGTATTAAATTACAAGTTATATTCCAAAACACAACCACAACGAGGCTTTAACCAACCAGTGAAGACGTTAAAATGGTGTTAGTGATGTTACTGTAAATTCTGGACTATAAGCCGCTACTTCTCTCCCAGGCTTTGAGCTTATAAGGTGCAGCTATTTTTTTTCATGCCGCCAAAACATTTTTGCCTCGTAACATTACTGTCTTTTTTTAACCAGCTGTGTTACAGGCACTGTTTGGAAGAAAATAAAAAGCATTAATGCCACGTATTTGTGCGTTACCGATAGGTATTTAAGTTAAAACCATTGGTGTTATAGGCACTGTTAGTTAAAAAAAAAAAAAAAAAAAGCATTTACAGTTTATCTGTTACCATACGCATTTAATTAAAAGTTTAAAAATCCTCCCGTGTAACATCTTTCTGTGTAAATATCTCATATTACAATGTGGACACCTGCATCTTGTATAGGCTGCACCGGATTATAAGTACAAAATGGATTTTCTTTTTAAATTAGAGGGTGTGGCTCATATTCAGGTGTGCTCTATAGTCCAGAATTTACGGTAATTTTTAATAAGGCACAGCATTTCTCCACTCATTTCTTTAGTATCTTTAAGATTGCCTGAATAATTACTTACATTCAAATGTTTGCTGTTTGCTAATGTTGAGACTGGATGTGCAATTCCACATCAAATTTAAGAACAATTCAACAAAGATTTTCTCTGATCTGACAGCAAGCTGTAGGTACTGAAAGAAGCCCACTAACGTACAAATCATGTGCGTTTATTCATTGAATCTGCCAACTGAAAGCTGCGTAATGCCACTCATCCTGACTGATTTAGAAAACTTGACACACACTTTCTTTCCTCAGCTGAGTGGCTTCCCTTCCAGAACACTAAAAATGTCCTCTAAAGACTTATGGACACACTGCAGGAACTCGTGGACGTTGCGAGCTGGATAGCTGGACACATTGCAGCCGATCCAGTCATCATGGACGCCGTAACCAACGCCGAACCCATCGGGCACCACTGGTGCAAAACCCCCGAGACTGACCGCAGGACTTGTGAGGGTGCTGGTGGACAGGATGTTGTGATTAATGGCAGCGTAAGCCGGGTCTGTGTACAAGCTGTGGAGAGCTTGGCCCTTTGAGTGGGCCAGGTAACGCAAGGCAAACAGGTGACGGTCGAAACCTTGGCCTGGTGGAACAAGTACAAGAAGCAGTTAGTGTGATAAACACTGAGAAACGCTGCGCTGAATATTTACGCTTCTGACTGTATTAGGCATGTTACGCAACCCTCCTACAGCTGTAACATCTAACGTGTTGCTGCAACACTTAAGAGGGTTGCAACTCCTTAAAAAATGGGTCTCAGTCAAATCAGAATCCTTGATTAAAGCCTCCTGTCAGAGAAGCTGTAAATGTGAGCAAACACTGAAGTTAAAACATTAAAGCACACCATGCATTCAGTGTGTCTGAAAAGTGGGACGTCACAACTTCATGGAACCCAACGTTTTACCTTGAGATGCAAATAATAAATGAAAACAGCTTTCTGGTTGCTGTGTAAGCTGTCTTTTGAGGAAACTTTGCCCAAGTTACAGACAAGGAAATCCTATTTCTGATCTCAGCATTACGGTGAAAGAGTTTGGCTTTAAGCCCTGAGATCAAATACATAAATCAATATTCTGCATAGCGTGGCTTTAATAAAATGACTTGCAGTGTAAGTTAAATATTATGGTGATGAGCATTTCTATGCACAGTGTTTTATACGCACCCATAGCTGCCTCCTTTGTGAGCTGACCATGATATTTGGAGCAGTCACTGAGCATGGCACACAGCTGCTCCACGCTGTGTTTGTCAGGCTGGTGCACGAAGGCGTGCGAGCATCTTTTGGTGTGTACGGTGGCTGGTCGGATGGTCTCTGTGCGGCCGTGCTTGAACGCTGCAGTACTACAGGACTCGTAGGTGGCTACGGTCTGACCGTACTGCCTCAGGTAGCCCATCTGAAAGGCTAGCTGGGCTACAGCGTCTGGACTCAGCTTGCTCTTCTTCAGCTGCTCCTTCCCACCTTTCCTGAACTCCATGGCATCGATGGTGAGCTTGGACACAGCCGAGTCAAAGTTCTCTTTGGCCTTTTGGATGCCGCTCTGCAGTTCAGGGTTGAGGTTGAAGTGCAGTCTGTGCACAGCAGAGGCCGAGTCCACAGCAGCGGCCGCAGAACCCGGCTGGACCAGCGGCTTCTCTGTCGTGTCTTTAAAGATCTCGTTCTGAACGCGGAGCACAGCCACGCCGTCGCCCCAGGAGTGCTCAAAGTTAATGGCTGCCTGCCCATCTTTGCTCACGATGACGCTGAAGGACTTGTCATACCACCTGTTGCAGCCGTCACCGTGCAGCATGTTGTGGGAGATGTGAATATGGTCCCGCATGCTCTCGTCATCCAGGCAGAGGCAGAAGAGGGCGCTGTCCACCATCTGTAAATGCTCTGCGTTTCCAGCAGCCAGAAGCTGGTCCCTCAGCCCGGCCCAGACGTCTCGGTTCTCACTGGTGAGGACGCCCAGTGGGAAGGCGGGTGCTGGCGTCGGGTCAGACAAAATGTACTCTAAGTGGGAATAGATCTCCACAGGCGCCACCATATTCCCATCTCTGTCCACAACGTCAAAGACATACATGTTGCCTTTTCTCATGACCAGCAGGTGCCGGCTCTTCTCGTCAGTGAAGAGCTCATCTCGCCCACGTTTAGGAATGCGAGTTGAACTGAAGAGGCGGAAGTACTGAGACATATCCAGGGGGTATGCGTTCACCATGTAGGCTCCATACCAAGATAGGGAAGATGGCACCCAACGAATCAGCTTTTTGAATGTGTCTGTGTTGCTTTTGGCCGGGTTCAGGTGGAAAACCTCAGGCTCCAACAATCCTGCTCGCAGGGTTTTCATGAAGCGCACGGCGGAACACACCATGTTGGCCGAGCGCACCAGCTGCTCATTGTATTCCGCTTTGGGGTCAGCATTGAAGGACATGAAGGGGTTGAAGTTCAGGACCACAGAGTCGCGTGCAGACAGATACATATCGAACCACGGCCCTGAAAGGAGAGATGTGAGCAGATGAAACAGAGAGGCTCGGTTGGGCTGCGGTCACGCTGAGGGAGACACGCTCACCTGAGATGTAGCTCGTGTGCTTATTGTGCTTGTCCTGAGCCACCAGTTCCTCGTGCAGCTGTTTCCCCACACTCTTCTGGAAATCCAGAGCAATTTTCTGTGTTGCACTGAAAGGGACCCACACATTTAGCTGTATTAATGGTGAACTCATCCAATAATCAAATGAAGAGTGGCATCCTGGAGAGAGCGTACCTGAACTGGTCATTGTCCAACAGAGGCCTCTGGGCTGCTAAATACCTCCTGACAGTATCCTCCAGCTTTGGGACGGGGAGTCTAAACAGTAAATGATGCTGTATTTACACCATTAATATTCATCTAAAATCATGCTTTACATAAAGTCACAGCAGCGGAAAGTTTGCCAACCGGCTCCATGAATCCTGTCATTCACACCACCGTGTGCTTAACGAGCTCAGGCCAGGCGTGCCCTTTTACCTACATTGATCTATGAGCTTTGTGGGTCACCTTCTTTCATTCACAACATCTAGAAACATCCATCACACACGTCCAGTGGAATCCCGATCAATTTTGGACCAAAGCGCTGCTTATTATTAGTATCAGCATTTGGTTTGGATAATGTCCAAATGGGAGCGAACTCCCATTCAGCTCCCTACCTGGGTAAGCTCTTCTGGTAATGCATCGATGGCACGACGCTTTCCTGCAAGTACTCCGAAGAAACTCTTCTGCTGCTGAGTCTCTGAGAATGGATCCCCACCGCTGCACTTTTGAAATGAATCAGACTCCCAGGTTTCCTTAGAGAGGCAGCGCATTGCACAGCAAGCAAACCGGCCATTGTACAAACTATTACACTGAGTGTCTACAGCTCTTTGTTTTCTGTGATGTGATACACACCAAAGCGTTCACTTTCACAGGGAGAAGAAAAGCTCAAGTTAGAAGGACACCCGGGCCTCCGCTCTGCCCGCAGGTTGATACGATGGCTAACCAGCTAGCAAGCATTAGCACACTTCCTTAGCTGACCCTTCTCTGCCTGAGAGGTACGGTGGCCCTGAAGTGCAAAACACAACAGCAAAAGAGAAAACACAATGCTGTTTTCTCTTTTGCTGTTGTGTTTTCTCTTTTGCTGTTGTGTTTTCTCTTTTGCTGTTGTGTTTTCTCTTTTGCTGTTGTGTTTTCTCTTTTGCTGTTGTGTTTTGCACTTCAGGGCCACCACCCTGACGCTGCAGCAGGATAGCTCTACTCTCTGACTTGCAACTATTTCAGGTTTCTAAAAGGTCTGGAACTGTTTGTGAACCCTTCATCACATCTATCATAATCTGAAAATGACTCCATAAAGGCAATTTAGCATATTAGATAAACCTGTGGCAAAGGTGGTACATTAACAAATACTGTATATTCACATTTTCACTGTTCAGCAATATAAGCAGAACTTGGAAAAAACTGAAGAAAACAACTTGCAAGCTGCAAATGTGCTGTTATATATATATATATATATATATATATATATATATATATATATATGGAAGACTGTAAATGTATTTTGCATGAATAAGTGCTCATGTTCACTTTTACTTGACGTCATTACTGTAACTGAAGTGCAAAAAAAGTGGAGTCAGTGGATCAGCTGTGGTTTTACTGATCACAAAGAGAATGACTTTTTTCATACAATTTCTAGTTCAAATCTAATATATTTATAGCATTACTGGAGTAGATCTTTAACTTGCCGTGACACCTTGCAGCCAAGACTGCACGCTTCTTTCAAACAGCCCCCACTTATTCTTACCCCACCCCACCCCACCCCACACCCCCGAGTGCACTGCCTAAGTATGTCTGCGAGGGTTTGAAAGAGGCCCCGAGATGTACTCAACTCTTGTGTTGAGGAAACATGTGTAATTATTCCCCAAGTTTATTTACGATACCTTTGAATAAAAACAAGAGCGATAAAAAAAATAAAAAAATTAAAGCAGTCACTACTACATTATATTAATCAGTCCAAGAAAAGATTACCAGAAATTTGAGTCATTCTTTCTTCGTACAATGTGAAGTCCTCCTCAAGGATGCAGACAGTTTTTTTTTGTTGTTCTTTTTTGTTTTTTTGCGACAACTGTTTTTCCTGGCAATAACCCTAACCTTACGTTTACATCTCAAGGCTCTACTTTTGAGTTATTGTGCTTATTTCTCTTAAAGTAATACTATGTAACATTTCTACCTTAAAATAACAGCTTGAAAAAATTTGTGTGGCTAGAATGAGTTTTAATATTACGATTGGCCTGTCTCCTATGCCCTTCGGGGGTCTGAGTTGGAAAAACTGCGCTATGTAACTTTCCTGGACCGGCCCGGGAGCTGAGCGGAAGTACTTCGACTTTCTTCATGGCACACCTACCGCAAAAACAAATAGACCCCTCTCACGCTCCCAGGTATAAGGCTAAGCTAGCGCAACATTGTCAGTACGATCATCATGGCAGAGGCACCGAAGAAACAGAAGAAGACGTTGACTGATGAAGCAAGGAAGAGAAAGAGAGAGGCCGACAAAGCAAGAGACCGGACTAGAGTTGCTCTCGGAACAGCCTGTAGGGGGAGCTCCATAATGGGCTTTTTGAGAAGTTACATTGTATTGCTTTAATCTGCGTGGCAGCAGACACTTTTTCGACGGCATGGTGTTCGGGTGAATATGGGTGGTTTTTTAATTTTTATTGATTAACTTGTTCTGCAGCGACCTGGTGCACTTCTGGTTCATGGATCAGAGAGGATTCCATTTTTTTTTTTACTTATATGACCAGGCATGCCAGACGGGCATGACGTGGAAAAAAAGTTTAAAAAAAAAAGAAATGTGTTGATGTACATTTCCCAACTAATATTATCTTTATCGGATTTAGTGTCGTATGTCACATAGTTTTGCTGAAATGTATAAGACATGTATAATGCATAAGACTGTAACAAGATATCTATCATTTCTACTCAGCAAACTAACTATTGATGTTATGTAACAAATAATGATCTGATTTTTTTATTAATTAATTAATTATTTTTTGGTGTATACTTTCATGATTCAAATCAATGCTAATTGTTAGTTAAAGATCCTCAAAGGCCACAATGTGTGAAGGTAATGCGACAAGTCGTCCTGTGACTAGCATTTGGTGATGATGATGGGACGTTTTAACCTTCTAGATTGGTGTAGAATGTCATGATAAAAGCACAATCCCGTAAGTCGGCTTCAATTGCAACATTGCGTATGCATAGGCAGGTTTATTCCCATAAACCTGAACGTTTGATGTTTGAGCCACGTCCGTGCGTAGCTTCACTCACTAGGCAGAGGAATGTTAGGCTGAGATCCCACATTACCTTTAAACCTTGAAATGACACCAGCTGGGAAGGTTTCATAACTTGGATGTGTGTTTGACGTTAGCACGGACGCTGGCGATGTGTAAGCAAAGCCTGCAGGAGGTGTGTGAAGGTTGAGGTTAACACTTATGTGTCTTTATATCAGCTGTCTGCCAAATATCTTGATCAGATGGTTTAGGAAATGATTCATCATATTTACAACTTACCCTGAAATCATCTTCTTTTGGAGCCTTCTTTTTATTTCTTTTTTGTCAAATTAGTCTCATATAAAAGAACTTTTGACTATAATAGCTCTTAATGTTTCCTTACAGGGTAGCGGGGTGATAAAGAAGTGTCTCATGTATGCTTTTGTTCCTGATCCATTAATTCAAAACGTGCAACGTGGTTTTCATCCTTGCTGCTTTACTTTTTTTTGGTAATGTTGGGGCAGCCGGGAGAGAAATGAATACTAAATCTCGAAACCAGAGGTTATTAATCTGCAGGTTCATCTCGATATCTGAGCCTTGTTTTAATTTATCCATTTGTAAGGTTTCTGATCAAATACCACATGTAGATTGCAGATTAAAATACGGATCTATATACAGAGATATCTATATAGATATGTATGTGTATGTTGCAACTTCCATCAGTATGTTTCACTTTCTTTGAAAAAGAATGTTTCGTGTCAGTGCTGTCTGTACCTTTTCATATGCTCTGAGATTTCTGATTCTGAGCCACATCATGAGATTCGTGCATGTTCTTGAAATTTAACCAAACATATTTAACAGACTGTTTAATCCCCGACTGTTTGATCGACCTGTTTCATGCCCACTTTCTGCAATAAGTCACCAATGGTCTACTAAGTTTGTGCAAGTCAGGTGGCAGCTTCCCAGCTCTTTGGTTCATCGCCCTCTGTTGCTAATCTGATCGTGCAGGGTAGTAAATTTTGTGACCAAATAACTCTTTCATGATTTATTTCAGTGTTGTTTTCCACGCAGAATCTGAAAATAAGTCTAAACCCAAGACCCAAGGTTTTCTCTTTTTTGAAGTGCATTACTGCACTGTTTATTTGGGTTTTGGATGGATTTTGCACATCGCGTGCAACCTGTTTACTCAAATGTTGAGAAATACTCTCAAGTAAATCAGTTTTGTCTGTTCAGCTCTTAAAGATGGTAAGCAGTCTTCACTTCTCCACGTACACCATGTCAACTGTGAATTTTCTGTCACCACAGTCAGTTTTGCCTGCCAAATACTCCATCCATCCATCCATTATCTGCCGCTTGTCCGGGGATCGGGTCGCGGGGGCAGCAGCTTAAGCAGAGAAACCCAGACGTCCCTGTCCCCGGCCACTTCCTCCAGCTCTTCTGGGGGGACCCCGAGGCGTTCCCAGGCCAGCCGAGAAACATAGTCTCTCCAACGTGTCCTGGGTCTTCCCCGGGGCCTCCTCCCAGTCGGACGGGCCCGGAACACCTCACCAGGGAGGCGTCCAGGAGGCATCCTAACCAGATGCCCGAGCCACCTCATCTGACTCCTCTCGATGCGGAGGAGCAGCGGTTCTACTCCGAGCCCCTCCCGGATGACCGAGCTTCTCACCCTATCTCTAAGGGAGAGCCCAGACACCCTGCGGAGGAAACTCATTTCGGCCCCTGATAAGTGATTTCAGGGGGGATTATGTGGGAGAGAAATGTCATGACATGGCCTAATTACATCGTGTGCTTTGTTGTTTGGTTCATATGAATATTGTTTAAGATTAGAATGAGCTTGTTTTGCCGACTTCCGGTGGCGCCATGTTGGAGAAGACAGCATAAAAAGTTAGCTCTCGAAGAAACCAATTAAAACTAGCTCTTTTAAACATCATTAACAACGGAAAGTGGGCCAAAGTCAAGGGAACTTGACAACGAAAGTCAATGACAACAAAAAAATAGATGGAGACAAGGTCTAAAAAAGAATACGCGAACACTGAGGAGATGGACTCGGCGAGGGGAGCCATGCCGGAGAAGGGACTCGACGGCGGGGAACAGGAATCCGTAATATTGGCGGAGCTACGCAAGTTGAGACAAGAGCACACAGAAGCGGCAAATGAAAACAAGAAAGCTCTGGTGAGACTAGAAACTAATGTAAGGGAACTTGTGGAGAGAACTGCCTCGCTGGAGCAGCGAACTGGAAGTGGAAGAAAGGTTGGGGGAGACTGAAGACAGGGCGGCGCGGCTGGAACGATCAGTCGCCTTTCTCCTTCACCAAGAGGCCATGTTAAAGGGGAACTCCGGGGCATTTGAAGCGCGTTTCCATTGCTAGAGGTTGTCAAATACTGACAGTAGGACACAGAGAGGTGCAAATCGGCGCTCCCTGTGTGGAGATCGCGCTGTTCGCACAGTGTGTCATGCGAGGCTAATACGTGGTGGCTAAGGGGCAACTGCTAACCCTTCCACGTAAAACAACAACTTGCACACAGCAGAAACGTCACACCACTTTATAAACCATCCGACAATAAAGTCACAAGCCTTACCATCAAAACCATATGCATGGTTCTCACATTACTGGCATGGGGACGTTACAAAACAACTTTATAAACAGCATGTAACTCACCGGCTGGTTGTAGGCTCGCGCATGTGAAAGCCCAAAAGAGTCGATGGACGATAATCCCATATACAAAACAATTATCTTCTCTAGAAAAACTGCGTTCAAGTATTTAAAACATTACAACAATACATGCCCAGTAATATTGTTGTAATGTTTTAAATACTTGAACGCAGTTTTTCTAGAGAAGATAATTGTTTTGTATATGGGATTATCGTCCATCGACTCTTTTGGGCTTTCACACGCGCGAGCCTACCGACAAGAGGTAAGTGACATGCTGTTTATAAAGTTGTTTTGTAACGTCCCCATGCCAGTAATGTGAGAACCATGCATATGGTTTTGATGGTAAGGCTTGTGACTTTATTGTCGGATGGTTTATAAAGTGGTGTGACGTTTCTGCTGTGTGCAAGTTGTTGTTTTACGTGGAAGGGTTAGCAGTTGCCCCTTAGCCACCACGTATTAGCCTCGCATGACACGCTGTGCGAACAGCGCGATCTCCACACAGGGAGCGCAGATTTGCACCTCTCTGTGTCCTACTATCAGTATTTGACAACCTCTAGCAATGGAAACGCGCTTCAAATGCCCCGGAGTTCCCCTTTAACGGCAAAATGCGAAGACTTGGAATCAAGGTCAAGGCGCAACAACATACGGATACACGGGATCCCGGAGGGAGCAGAGAGAGGTGACACCATAGGATTTGTGACTGACTTCATCTGCTCATCACTGAAAATCCCCGCGGCCGCGGATGTCCGCATCGAAAGAGCGCACCGCTCGCTGATGGCCAAACCGACGGAGAGCACGGCCCCCCCGCGAGCCATCATCGCCCGCTTCATTGATCACCAGGTGAAAGACCGCATCATACAGCAAGCATGGAAACAAAAAATAACACATGAGGGACGGACCATCTACTTCAACCAAGACTACACCAACGAGATACAGAAGAAGAGGAAACAAGTACGGGATGTAATAAAAAAGTTGAAGGAGAAAAACATAAAGGCACAGTCTCCATATCCTGCACAACTGAAGGTGCTTCTGGAAACAGGGACTAAGACATTCGCCACACTGATGGAGGCCGCACCCATGCTGAGGAACATGGGGATTCATGTGGTGGAGGACGAGTGGGAGAAACTACAGAGAGTGAGGATGCATGGCAGCTGGACCGCTGCAGCAGGTCAGAAGGGGAAGAGGAGACAGCCATGCATCACAGAGGCAGACCTTCAAGCCCTCATGCAGTGAACTCTGAAGTTCACAATGGTAAGGACCAGACAGTAGTCTGGATCTAAAAGTGAAAACAATCCTGAAGAATATATAATACGGACAATCTGAATATCCGGCTAGTAAAATGCTAAAAGAGTATTAAAGAGCTAGTTATGGTATTTAAATACTGCTTATATATTAATGTCAAAATTGGTTGAATGAGCTAACTTGGAGCTCAATTTGAGTAAGTAGCAACTTAATTACATCTGAGAAGTTACAGGTGCACATTGTGCTATTTCCCCAGAGAGACTTTGCCACATCTCTCTGATGATGGGACTTTTGGGAGTTCATTGTTGTTGTACATCAGTTCAAAGGGAGATGTGTATTATTTGTTTGTTTTCTCGCTGTGTACTGTTTTGCACGGTTGGTTTTATTTATAGGAGGAACAGAGCTGACGGTCAACAACTTAAAATATCATGAATAGGTTGAACCTGGTGTCTTATAATGTGCATGGTTTAAATCATCCCATTAAGAGGAAGAAAATATTAAGTCAGTTGAAGAAACTACAATGTGCAATTGCACTATTACAAGAAACTCACCTGAGTGAGAATGAACATAAAAAACTGAGAAGGGAATGGGTAAACCAAGTATTTCATGCTTCATATGGCAAGAAAAGGGGAGTGGCCATACTAATCAATAAATCTCTACCTTTTTCTGCAGAGAAAGTGATTAAAGATGATATGGGCAGATATTATGGTGGTTGGCACAATAGGAGAAATTACTATTTCGATATTAAACATCTATGCCCCAAATGAGGAGAATGAAACATTCTTCAAGAACATAGCTAATATAGTTTCCAGTAATGGACAAGGGATGATAATCATGGCGGGGGATTTTAATACTATACAGGATGGTAAATTAGACAGACTGCCACCAGAGAAAGGACCAAATACAAAAAAATCCAGAGTACTAAATAATGTTATAAAAGAATTAGGCCTTATTGATTCATGGAGACATAATAATCCTAAAGAGAAGCACTTTACCTTCTTTTCTAACCCACATAGTAGTTACTCAAGAATAGACTTTTTCTGTGTGTCAAAACAACACATACACAAAGTCAGGAATTGCAGTATAGAGTCTATAACTATAAGTGACCACGCCCCCATCACACTATCTCTTGAGCTGGGCAGGGAATCCTTCTTCAGGTACTGGAGACTCAATGTGTCGATCCTATCAGATGAAAAGGTAATCAAAGAACTAAAGCAACATTTAAAGGAATATTTTCAAATAAATGACAACGCTGAGGTCTCACCATCGATTTTGTGGGAGGGAGGAAAAGCAGTCATAAGAGGGAAAATAATAGAAATAACATCCAGATTGAAAAAAGCTCGATTGAAACAACAAGGAAAACTAGAAAACAAAATCAGAGAGTTGGAGTTAGAACATAAAAGGACATCTAACAGCTCCATTCTTCTCGATTTAAAAAAAAAATTAGGCGTGAGTTGGATGAACTACTAACATACAAAGCAGAAGGAGCTCTTCGTTTTACAAATCAAAGATATTATGAGATGGGTAACAGAGCAAGCCGGTTACTGGCATTTCAACTGCGAAAAGCTCAAACAAATAGAATAATCACTAAAATAAGGCATCCCAGCTCCAATTTAATCACAGCTAAGCCAACAGAGATAGCAGAGGCCTTTGCAGAATATTATAAAAACTTATATAATGACTCAGAGTCTAATCTCACTGAGACCAAAACACAAGAATTTTTCAAAGAACTACGGTTACCAACATTAACGAAAGAGGAAGCATCTGAAATGATAAAACCAATTTCATCACAAGAAATAAATGACACGATAAAAACCCTTAAAAGTAACAAATCGCCAGGTACAGATGGCTTCCCTGGAGAATTTTATAAATGTTTTGCAGAAGAGATTACACCAGTATTGTGCAGGGTTTTTAACTATGCTCTGTCAACAGGAAACCCTCCAGGTACTTGGTCAGAAGCCATAATTTCTGTGCTACATAAGGAGGGCAAGGACCCGACTTCATGTGAGGGATATAGACCTGTTAGCTTGCTCTGTAATGATTTAAAAATATTAACAAGCATACTAGCACAGAGAATGCAACAACATATAACTAAATTAATCAAACCAGATCAAACTGGGTTTATCCCGGGGAGACAAGGAGCTAATAATATCAGAAGAACATTAAATCTTATATCATGCACTAAAAACAATCGACAACCTACCATGCTGCTTAGCCTAGATGCACAAAAGGCATTTGACCGCGTGAAGTGGAACTTCTTGTATCAAACATTGGAGGTTTTTGGGTTTCATTCAGCATTTATAAACTGGGTAAAAATTGTTTATAAAAATCCCAAATCACGGATCAGAGTCAATGGCTGCTGCTCAGAATTTTTCCATCTCAAAAGAGGAGTCAGACAAGGGGACTGCCTGAGCCCGCTGCTGTTTGCTGCAAGTATTGAACCGTTAGCGGAGTCAATAAGACAAAATAAAAACATAAAAGGAATAAAAGATGAGGGGGGCATAGAACACAAAACGTCGTTATTTGCGGACGATTTATTAACATATATAAGTGAGCCCTCCATGTCTATACCAGCGTTACTAGACAACTTAAAAGAATATGGTGAAATATCAGGGTATTTGACGAATGAAGCCAAATCAATAGCTATGATGGTCTCAGGACAATGTCCAGGAGAACTTAAAGATAAGGTCCACTTTAAATGGACCGAAAGAGGGTTTAGATACCTGGGTATAACTATCACTCCTGGTACAGCTCAGTTATTTGAGGCTAACTATGGGAAATTGATGATTGAGATAAAGAATGATTTGGCTAGATGGGAGATTTTGCCATTGACTCTGCTGGGAAGAGTAGAAGCAGTAAGAATGAATATACTGCCAAGGTTATTGTTTTTGTTCCAGTCGTTGCCCATTGTGATCTCTGGAGCTTTTCTAAAAAAACTGGACAAAATCATTTCAAAATTCTTATGGCAAAATAAAAAAGCGAGAATTAAATACAAGACGCTTCTTAGCAAAAAAGACAAGGGAGGGTTGAATTTACCTAACTTAAAGGGGAACTCCGGGGCATTTGAAGCGTGTTTCCATTGCTAGGGGTTGTCAAATAGTGATAGTAGGACACAGAGAGGTGCGTATCTGCGCTCCCTGTGTGGAGATCGCTCTGTCCGCACAGCATGTCATGCGAGGCTAATACGTGGTGGCTAAGGGGCAAGCGCTAACCCTTCCACGTAAAACAACAACTTGCACACTGCAGAAACGTCACACCACTTTATAACCCATCCGACAATAAAGTCACAAGCCTTACCATCAAAACCATATGCATGGTTCTCACATTACTGGCATGGGGACGTTACAAAACAACTTTATAAACAGCATGTAACTCACCGCTGGTTGTAGGCTCGCGCATGTGAAAGCCCAAAAGAGTCGATGGAGAATAATCCCATATACAAAACAATTATATTCTCTAGAAAAACTGCGTTCAAGTATTTAAAACATTACAACAATACATGCCCAGTAATATTGTTGTAATGTTTTAAATACTTGAACGCAGTTTTTCCAAGTACTAAGACTTGGTGGTATTGTTTTTTGGTTGTAGAATATGAAAGTATGACGTATTAAGTACGAGAACACTGACTGATAATTACAAAGATCTAGTCAATGAGAGGTTAGGGAACGGAAAAAACTTTCAAAGGACTATAATCTATCTGTATGTAACGCACATCTCCTATGTTGTTGAATTTGTGTTTGTATGTATGAATGTGTCAAATAAAAAATAAGTAAAAAAAAAAAAAAAAGAATGAGCTTGTTTACGATAATGGCAAAAGCCAGGCGCCGGTGAGCCACGTACGCAGTGTATGATCCAGAACGGTATAAAAGGTTGTCACAAATTGAGGTCAGAGGGAACTTACGGACATTCTGTACGCACGTTTCTGTGACGGTTTGTTCAAATAAACTTCCCCATGAGAGGCTGACCGTCGTGGATTCGACTCCTTTTCTCCACAACAGAGGCATCCTAACCAGATGCCCGAGCCACCTCATCTGACTCCTCTCGATGCGGAGGAGCAGCGGTTCTACTCCGAGCCCCTCCCGGATGACCGAGCTTCTCACCCTATCTTTAAGGGAGAGCCCAGACACCCTGCGGAGGAAACTCATTTTGGCCGCTTGTATTCGCGATCTCGTTCTTTCGGTCACTACCCACAGCTCGTGACCATAGGTGAGGGTAGGAACATAGATTGACCGGTAAATCGAGAGCTTGGCAGTCTGATCCTTGGCTACTGAAGCTGGCTCTTGGGACGTGGAACGTCACCTCTCTGCTGGGGAAGGAACCTGAGCTGTTCGGACCTGAGCAATCCCCGAACCCGCTGGTGGACACCAGTGGTGAGGGAAGCCGTCAAGCTGAAGAAGGAGTCCTATCGGGCCTTTTTGGCCAGTGGGACTCTGGAAGCAGCTGATGGGTACCGACAGGGCAAGCGGAACGCAGCCTCGGCGGTTGCTGAGGCAAAAACTCGGGCTTGGGAGGAGTTCGGGGAGGCCATGGAGAATGACTTCCGGACGGCCTCGAGGAGTTTCTGGTCCACCATCCGGTGGCTCGGGGGGGGAAGCGGTGCACCGTCAACACCGTGTATGGTGAGGGCGGGGCTCTGCTGACCTCAACTAGGGACGTTGTGAGTCGGTGGGGGGAATACTTCGAGGGCCTCCTCAATCCTTCCGACACGCCTTCCGATGAGGAAGCAGAGTTGGGGAGCTCGGATGTGGGGCCTCCCATTTCTGGGGCCGAGGTTGCCGAGGTGGTCAAAAAATTCCTCGGTGGCAAGGCCCCGGGGGTGGATGAGGTCCGTCCTGAGTTCCTCAAGGCTCTGGATGTTGTGGGGCTGTCTTGGTTGACACGCCTCTGCAGCATCGAGTGGACATCGGGGGCAGTGCCTCTGGACTGGCAGATCGGGGTGGTGGTCCCCCTCTTTAAAAAAGGGGACCGGAGGGTGTGTTCCAACTATAGGGGGATCACACTCCTCAGCCTCCCAGGTAAGGTCTTTTCGGGGGTACTGGAGAGGAGGATCTGCCGGATAATCGAATCTCGGATTCAGGAGGTGCAGTGTGGTTTTCGTCCTGGCCGTGGAACAGTGGACCAGCTCTATACCCTCCGCAGGATCCTGGAGGGTGCATGGGAGTTCGCCCAACCGGTCTACATGTGTTTTGTGGACTTGGAGAAGGCGTTCGACCGTGTCCCTCGGGGACTCTTGTGGGGGGTACTCCGGGAGTATGGAGTGCCGGACTCCTTGATATGGGCTGTTCGGTCTCTGTATGACCAGTGTCAGAGTTTGGTTCGCATTGCTGGCAGTAAGTCGGACATGTTTCCTGTGAGGGTTGGACTCCGTCAGGGCTGCCCTTTGTCACCGATTTTGTTCATAATTTTTATGGACAGAATTTCTAGGCACAGCCAGGGCGTTGAGGGAGTCCATTTTGGCGACCTCAGAATCGGGTCTCTGCTTTTTGCAGACGATGCGGTTCTGTTAGCGTCGTTGGGCCGTGATCTTCAGCTCTCACTGGAGCGGTTCGCAGCCGAGTGTGAAGCGGCTGGGATGAGAATCAGCACCTCCAAATCTGAGACCATGGTCCTCGGCCGGAAAAGGGTGGAATGCCCTCTCCGGGTCGGGAACGAGATCCTTCCCCAAGTGGAGGAGTTCAAGTATCTCGGGGTCTTGTTCACGAGTGAGGGACGAATGGAGCAGGAGATTGACAGGCGGATCGGTGCGGCGTCTGCAGTGATGCGGGCTCTGCACCGGCCCGTCGTGGTGAAGAAGGAGCTGAGCCAGAAGGCCAAGCTCTCGATTTACCGGTCAATCTATGTTCCTACCCTCACCTATGGTCACGAGCTGTGGGTAGTGACCGAAAGAACGAGATCGCGAATACAAGCGGCCGAAATGAGTTTCCTCCGCAGGGTGTCTGGGCTCTCCCTTAAAGATAGGGTGAGAAGCTCGGTCATCCGGGAGGGGCTCGGAGTAGAACCGCTGCTCCTCCGCATCGAGAGGAGTCAGATGAGGTGGCTCGGGCATCTGGTTAGGATGCCTCTGTTGTGGAGAAAAGGAGTCGAATCCACGACGGTCAGCCTCTCATGGGGAAGTTTATTTGAACAAACCGTCACAGAAACATGTGCGTACAGAATGTCCGTAAGTTCCCTCTGACCTCAATTTGTGACAACCTTTTATACCGTTCTGGATCATACACTGCGTACGTGGCTCACCGGCGCCTGGCTTTTGCCATTATCGTAAACAAGCTCATTCTAATCTTAAACAATATTCATATGAACCGAACAACAAAGCACACGATGTAATTAGGCCATGTCATGACATTTCTCTCCCACATAATCCCCCCTGAAATCACTTATCAGTGATTTAATAAAGAAATAATCTAAAATGAAAGAAAATCATCCCACATAATTAACATAACCAATTAATTAATAATTAATTAACATAATCAACACTAAATTATTCTAATAATTCTACATTCTAAGTCAAAGGGAACATATTGAATAAATGAAAAGGAATATATATATGTACCCAAATCACATTAAATGATACTGAATTCAACAATAATACAAATTTTAACATTGCCATCACACTTGTCCACTGTTCGCAGTGCATAGGAGCGAAAAACCCACTGGCTGCTACTTCCGTAACTCATGTTCTTATTCTTGGGAAAACTCACCTACGGCCCCACCCCACTTGGCGACCGACCACTTTACCAAAGGTCGCACTCCGAACAGTTGACTGACACAACTGGCAATGGACATATTAGTGATTAGTTCTGATTGATAATAAACATAGAATGAATACACAAGCATCATCAAATGAATAAATCACAGTTTTGTACCAAGTACAATACATAAAATTATGGATTATCACACAACAATAGTAATAAAATGCAATGTAATGCAGCTCTTCCAGTCCCGTCCCATCTCCCGTACTCTGGCGTCGTCTGCTTCTGGCCGAACATCCGTCCGGCTGGGTCTGGAACTGCTAAGCTAACTCTGGGAGGAGTCGCCAGTACTTCGCTCCCAAAAAGAGATCTTTACCATCTCCTCTCCCTGTCAGTCTATACTTGGTTCCACACCCGAAGAAAGAATCTTGTGAACCGTCCGTTGATAACCTTCGTTCGTCGTCCAGTTCTTCCATGCGTTGGTCCTCAGACCCGGACTCGCAAGGTCAGCTGCATCCTGGCTTCTTCCACTGTTTGTTTGAACATCACTTGCAGCAACCACCTTCTCAGAATGGGTACAATGCAACACCCCAATAGGGAAACCATCCTCACTATCAACAATATAGCTATTCCCGCCTTAACTGTCATCACTCCCCCTTCTCCCAAAATCCCAAACAGACCAGTCCACCACCATTCACTCCCACCAGCAATACTCTTCAGCTCCTCTTTCAGTTCTCTGATCTTCTTCATGGCAGTTGTAAACGTCCCATCAGCTGCAGTGTTCCCGGGTATAAATGTACAACATTTTTCCCCAACCATCTGGCAAACACCACTTTTCTCTGCTAATATCCAATCTAAAACTTGTCTGTTCTGCCAAGCCATCATACCTGTCTCATGTAGTTGTCTTCCAAAGGCTGCAAACCCTTCACTCGTGTAGTTAAGAATTCCCTGTTGGTTGTAGTATATGTAATTAATCCACTCCACATTTTATATATTGTGATCCACGGCAAAATAGACTCAAATCCAGCTGCGATCTCACCAGAGGTGGAAAGAGTACTGAAAAATTGTAATTAAGTAAAAGTATCTTTACTTTGCCTAAATTCTACTCAGAGTAAAAGTAAAATTACCCATCTCAAAATTTACTTGAGTAAAAGTACAAAATTACTTAATTTAAAATATAATTTGAGTAAAAGTTACTTAATTACTTTCAGTTTCTTAATGCAAAAAAGGATGAGTCATGAATCAAATTCAGTACAAGTTGTTTTAATCTATTTCGAGGTGTATTAAAGTGCACATCCACACTTGCAAAATATCAACTGGGCTCAGGAACATACTTCCTCACAAGGACAGTCACAACTTGTACCATAATTATGGACAACCCTGAACATCCTCTCCATGAGACTGTTATCGGAAAACAGAGTCTCTTCAGTCAAAGGCTTCTTCAGTTTGGATGCAAAACGGACCGCTACAGGAAATCTTTCCTGCCCACAGCCATCAGCATCTATAATAACTCCTTGATTTAATTGAGTTACATCAACATTTAATTTCCCTCTGGGATAAATAAAGTATTTTTGAATTGAATTGAATTGAATAAAGTGCAAACAATTTTCAGTCCTATTGTCCAACGGACAACACTATGATAAGAATAAAGAAATTTAAACTACAATCAAAGTATTAAAAAAACAAAATGCACGCAAAATTAAGTGCCCACAGGATACCACAAATCAAACTAAAATGCTACAGGATCCCACATCTCAAAATAAAACAAAATGCTCACAGGATCCCACTAAACAAAATACAGTGCCCACAGGATCCCACAAATCTGCCAACTATCTACAACTTTAGACCGGAAAAGCTCTTGTTCAATTTCAGCAGCAGCTGATTTTCGAAGTTTTTTGCTGTAAGTCTTGCTCTCTTTGCTGTGAAGAGCAACCCGGCTGAACTAAAAAGCCTCTCACAGGCAGCTGAGGCTGGAAGGCCTGTGTTGAGTTTCAGAGACAGCTTCTTAATGTTTGGGAAGGAGTTCAGCAGGTCCATGCTCTCCGACACACAGGCAAGATACCCCTCCAATTCCCCAGAACCCTCTGACCTGCGGGACTTCATTGTGGAATAACAATAAAAAATGTTTATGTTTTGATAAAATGCCGAGATCCAAATATCCAAATACTGACGTCGGAGCCCAGTCCACTGACTCGGTAGCCAACAATGCGCTGGGGCAGCCTTCAAAACAAAGCCCAAACGGAGCCCGTATTACATTACTGTTGATTGGCATTTTTTAACAACATAATACTTTACTGCACTACTACAAAACAGTTAGAATTCGCGCATACCTTTGACGAAGTGGTCACTGCAGACACGAGCATTTGCAGATTCAGCCCCTGTAAACGTAGGTTAGCTATCCACTTTTTGCGGCGTTGTTCTGTGAGTTTTTTCCATTTCTCACCTCTATGGGCGATTACCTTAGGTACTCGATAGTAACCCTTTCCCTTCTCTCGGTTAGACCGATTGCAACATCTAAAAACGGCACAAACCTGAGGCATTTTGGGCAAAAAAGTGGCAGACAAAACACTGTGTTTTCAATGGGACCCAGCTCCAGTTGCCCACCACTTAGGTTCGTGCGCTTAGAAAATACAGAAGTGACGTCAAGTGAAACCCAGCTATTGACTTTCAGTTCCGGGACAGCTGTTTAAATTTCCGCCCGCATTTAATTTTTCAACATAAATATTTGTTTTACTCAGTAACGTGAGGGGTTTCAAATGTAGCGAAGTAAAAGTACTTGGGTCAAAATGTACTCGAGTAAAAGTAAAAATTACACATTTCAAAAACTACTCAGAAAATGACAAATTACTCATAAAAAGTACTCAATTACAGTAACGTGAGTAAATGTAATTCGTTACTTTCCACCCCTGGATCTCACTGCGTGCTTTGAACTCAAAAGGAATCCCTCTCGGCTGCCCTATTGCATCCAAGTAAACGTGCTTATTGTTTTTTCTATATTTTCACATTTTCGATCCAAAGGAATTGGATTTTCAAACCACACAGGTGTCCTGATAAATATTGGTTTCAATTTGCGTGTGGAAACCAAGATAAAACCCATGTGACATTGCATTTAACCATAGTGTTACCTACGTGAGTTCCACTGTCATTAGTAAATCCATCACTTGTAAAGCATTCAAACTCACTATCGTAGTCTACTCTATAATCAGTAGGAGGCCCATCCTGTGTTGTAAGAAGACTCCAATATGGATATATCCCTATTTTGAAAACAATATGTCATTTATTTGCCCCAAACATCAATCTGCACTTAATACCACACATAGGAAGCTTAAACAATAACCATTTATCCTCTTCCGATGTAAACCTACCTTCTCTGCATTCCCGTTGCTGGACCACCGCACAGTCTCTGAAGGTGTGTGGTTCTGGAACAACAACAGGCAATGCTCCTGGAGCGTCTGCGCATATGAGACACTCCGTCGCTGTCAGTTCTCTCGTAGTGTACCATGCCCATCTATACCACATACTCTGTGCTGCCTTCCCCCACAAACCATCTTCCACAGTTACACTGTTTTCCTGTCTCTACCTGTGCATGTACACTCCGTATGTTCTTAGATTAACATGATTATTCTGTCCTGTAGTCAGAAGGTTGCGTGTTCAGATCACGTCGGGGTCACCATTATGTTGTGGAGAAAAGGAGTCGAATCCGCGTCGGTCAGCCTCTCATGGGGAAGTTTATTTGAACAAACCGTCACAGAAACATGTGCGTACAGAATGTCCGTAAGTTCCCTCTGACCTCAATTTGTGACAACCTTTTATACTGTTCTGGATCATACACTGCGTACGTGGCTCATGCCACCGGCGCCTGGCTTTTGCCATTATCGTCATTCTTTGTGACGCTGTGACGCTTTGCTTTGCGGTAAGACGTATTGCATCACTTCCTGTTACCTTGCTTGTGCACTGTGGAATTTCTTGCTCTGCTTGGACTACTGATTATCACTTTATTTCTATCTATAACTTACACAATTTTGCATAGTTAAACTCTATAGCTTACCGTTCTGTTCTAACACACTCCTACAGATCTTTAATCTTTATTCTCACTTTTTAACGGTGTGTCTGGTTCTCTAGCGTAGCATGGCTACCGGTTCTCTTCCTCCTTCTCCTGCTTTCACCTACTCCGTGTGTCAGATGTTTAGTTACTCCTCTGCCTCCTTTAGCGATAATGGTACATGTAACAAATGTAGTCTTTTTGTAGTTTTGGAGGCGAGGTTATCTGAATTGGAAGCTCGGCTCTGCACTGTTGAAAATCAACCGATAGCGAGCCAGGTCCCTTTTGCCAGTGTGGAGCCACCTAGCGTAGCTAGCTCAATTAGCCTCCCCCTAGCAGAACCTGAGCAGCCAGGATTACAACGTGGCTGGGTGACTGTCAGGAAGAGGCATAGCTCTAAAGTCAAGCCCGTTGTTCACCATCGACCTGTCCACGCTTCAAACAGATTTTCCCCACTCAGCGACACACCCGCTGAGGACAAAACCCTGGTAACTGGCAGCTTTATAGTCAGAAACGTGGCATTAGAGACACCAGCGGCCATAGTCAAATGCATTCCAGGGGCCTGAGCGGGCGACATAGAATCCTATTTAAAACTGCTGGCTAAGGATAAACGTAAATACGGTAAAATAGTTATTCACGTCGGCGTTAATGACACCCAGTTGCGCCAATCGGAGGTCACTAAAATTAATGTTGCATCGGTGTAGCCTAGCAAGCCAGACCCGTATAGCAAAAAGCTGTACAGGGGTCTAGCAGGGCTCTCAAGTCTCACGCATTGAGCGTGAGACACGCATTTCAACAAGTTCACACGCTCACACGCCACACATGCCATTTCTCACGCTGAGAAATGATCAACTTCGTCGCACAGAAATTCTAATGGCCGATACTATAAACGAGTCAATGGCAGGTTACTGTGCGCTCGCACAGCTCAGAACTATAGCTCTGGTACAGCCGTCTTGATTTAGCAACCCATCTGCAAATCACAAAATAGAATTTCTCAGCCAATCAGAAAACAGAATTTCTTGTTGCCGGGTGTGAAATAGCTTTCAGCTGCAAGCACGCGTCCCATGAATGCACAGCGGACATAGCCTATTATGCTCTGAATGCGTGAAGAAGTTGTAGACGAGCTGGAGGTGGAAGAGAACCGTCAGGATCATCAGCAGGTCATATCTTCATTTAGTTGAATCTTTTATTAGTTACTATAGTTTTCCTACTCCTTGTAAAAGACCAATACCTTCCGATTAAAGTGTTCGTTGGAGTAGTAGACCTAAATATTCAGCACACACCCTTTGACATGAGCAACTTAATGAAAAATGAAAAATATGTAGGAGTGTAATTAGGCTTCCGTGGTTAATTTTTTTCAAAGGTGACTGGTATGAGCAGATTCCCAATAAGGCTATCTACAATTACCAAACTGGTATTAGTTCTGTCACACTGAAATGCTGATGCAGAGAGGGTTTTTTCCATGGTGGGGCTCAATAAAACCAAGACCAGGAACACTTTGTTTCAGTTTTAATATCTTTACACTGGCTTCCAGTCAGTCACAGAATAGATTTTAAAAGCCTGCTGATGGTTTACAAATCCCAGAACGGTTTAGGCCCAAAATACATCTGTGATATGTTCAGAGAATATAAACCCAGCAGAGCTGTTAGATCCAAGGACTCAGGTCAGCTGGTTCAGTCCAGAGTCCAGACTAAACATGGAGAAGCAGCATTTAGCTGTTATGCTGCTAACAAGTGGAACAAACTGCCAGTGGAGATTAAACTTTCAGCAAATGTAGACATTTTTAAATCCAGGTTAAAGACATTTCTGTTCTCATGTGTCTATGCATGAAATATCTTTTAACTTATCTAGACTGTTGCCTGTTTTTAAATTCATTTAAATGATTTTATTTGTTTCTTTTTATATTATTTTATGTATTTTTAATACTTCTTGCACTCCCTGCTGCAATGCTTTTATTTTATGTAAAGCACTTTGAACTGTTTGTACATGAAATGTGCTATATAAATAAATTTGATTTGATTTGAATGGAACTCTGTCATCCATCATGACTGTGAAAATGGCTGACATTGAGCCACAGTGCTTTAAATGGGAGCCCCCAATATCAGTCATCAAGCATCAAAATCTGCCACAAACACTTTGTTTGTTTTTCTTAATTTAATTTGTCTGTTTTTTTGTTTGTTAAGACTTTGCATACCTAAAACAATTTATTTTAAAATATAGCAGAATTTAGTGTAAAAGTGAAGATTTGTGATTTTGGTATAAATAAAACAATTTCTTTGTTCTTTAAGTAGCTAGTTTATGGCGATGGGATACTGCAAGGGACCCCCCCCCAAAAAAACCCGAAAGAAACCCCCCCACGCACACGGCCCGGCCCCTGCCCCGCCCGAATCTCACTCCAAGCAAACTTGAAAACTTGAGAGCCCTGGGTCTAGTGACGCTGGATAGCAGTGTGGGCGGGATAAACGGCTGTCTGTCAAGTTCAACGCCACGCAATAGGATGGCGCAACAACCAATCAGAGCGATGAAGAAGTTTTACGTAGTCAACGCGACGGAATTTACATTGTGGTTTGTAGTCTATGGCCTGAAAAGCTGATTTCTCTTAAGCTCTAAACTCTGTAAACTTTAGCAACATTTGAAACATTTTCAGGCGAGAAAGTAGTCGTTTAGATCCCCAAGGTGTTGAAAATCTGACAAAATACCGGCTATTTACAATTTTGTTCCCACGAATTCGGCGCTGCTAAAGCTAGCCGCAGTGAGCAACGCACTTCCGGTTTTGTCGTTTTGACTACTCTCGTCCCGTTAACGGAATTTGACCGTTCAAATTCCTTACCGGAGAGTTTTGTCAGCTCTGAGACGAAGATCGGCCCGCTGTCTTCGGTACATCATGCTCGCAATTGACTGGGGATTGCTCTCAGATGGAAGGAGCAGCTCTCATTTCTAGAAATATGGACGAATTTATTTGCCACCCTAAAACATGACAACCCAGGGTTCAGACCAGGATGCAGAGTTGTAGTCTTACACACTTCTCTGCAGCTTCCCACCTGCTGCTACCCACCCAATCGATTAACACAAAAGGAGCAAATCCTCTTGTGCAAAAAAAAATTAAAACAAAAACTTTAACTGAACAAAAACATCAAACTATTAAATGTGGTTTGCTGAATATCAGATCTCTCCTTTCCAAGTCTCTGTTAGTGAATGAGTTGATTTGTGATCATCATATTGATATATTTTGTCTTACAGAAACCTGGCTGCAGCAGGAGGATCATGTTAGCATCATGTTAGCATCATGTTAGCATTAATGAAGCAACTCCCTCTGACTGTTTAAATGTTCACGTTCCTGGAACCACAAGCAGAGGAGGAGGAGTGGCAGCTATTTTCAGATCAGGGTTACTAATCAGTCCCAGACCCAAGATTAGTTTGAGCTCTTTTGAATCTCTGATTCTCAGTTTTTCCCACGCAAAGTGGAAATCCCAGAAACCTCTTGTGTTTGTTGTTGTGTATCGTCCACCTGGCCCTTATTCTGAGTTTCTGTCTGAATTCTCAGAGTTTTTATCCCAGTTAGTGCTGAGTACAGATAAAGTCATTGTAGTGGGTGACTTTAATATTCATGTAGATGTTGAAAATGATAGCCTGAATATGAACTTTAATTCTATATTAGACTCTATTGGATTTTCTCAGAGTGTTCACAGACCGACTCACTGCCTTAATCACACCCTTGATCTTGTTCTGACTTATGGCATTGAGAGTGAACAGTTAACAGTGTTCCCTCATAACCCTGTACCTAAACTTTACTCCAGCAGCACTTGACTCTCTTGTTGACAGCACTATAGTTTCAATGCGTACAGCACTGGACAATGTTGCCCCTCTGAAAAGGAAGGTAATCAGTCAGAAGAGGTTGGCTCCTTGGTATAATTCACAGCTGCGTGCTTTAAAGCAGACTGCAAGAAAGCTGGAGAGACAGTGGCGTTCCTCTAATTTAGAAGAGTCTCAGTTAGTCTGGAAAGATAGTTTAACAATGTATAAGAAAGCCCTTCGTAAAGCTAGAACTGCTTATTATTCATCATTGATAGAAGAGAATAAGAACAATCCCAGGTTTCTCTTCAGCACTGTAGCCAGTCTGACAAAGAGTCCGAGCTCTGCTGAGCCAGGTATTCCTTTAAACCTCAGCAGTGATGATTTCATGAGCTTCTTTATTAATAAAATTGTTTCTATCAGAGAGAAGATTGATGGAGTCCTTCCCACTATTATCAGTGATGTATCACCAGGTACAGCAGCTTTAGAAGTATCTTTAGAACCTGATTTGTATTCAGACGGCTTCTGTCCAGTTGATCTCTCTGAACTAACAACAGCAATAGTCTCTTCTAAACCATCAACTTGTGTTTTAGACCCAATCCCAACCAGACTGTTCAAGGAGGTTTTCCCCTTAATTGACACTTCCATATTGGATTTGATCAATCTGTCTTTGTTGACAGGATATGTACCTCAGACTTTTAAGGTTGCTGTAACTAAACCTTTACTTAAAAAACCTACTCTTGATTCAGAAGTGTTGGCTCATTATAGACCTATATCCAATCTCCCTTTTATGTCTAAAGTTCTTGAAAAAATAGTTGCAGCTCAGCTTTGTGATCACTTACACAGAAATAATCTGTTTGAAGAGTTTCAGTCAGGATTCAGAGTGCATCATAGCACAGAAACTGCACTGCTGAAAGTTACCAATGATCTCCTCTTAGCCTCTGATAGCGGACTTGTGTCTGTGCTTGTCCTTTTGGATCTCAGTGCTGCATTTGATACGGTCGATCACAGTATCTTATTACACAGACTTGAACATGTTATTGGGATTAAAGGAACTGCATTAGGCTGGTTTAAGTCATATTTATCTGATAGATTTCAGTTTGTTCTTGTAAATGAAGAATCTTCCTCACACACCAGAGTAAGTCATGGAGTTCCCCAGGGTTCTGTGCTTGGACCGATTCTTTTCACTTTATACATGCTTCCATTAGGTAACATTATTAGACTGCATGGCATAAATTTCCATTGCTATGCTGATGATACTCAGCTGTACTTATCTATAAAACCAGATGAACCCAATAGGTTGGTCAGACTACAAGCATGTCTTAAAGACATAAAGACCTGGATGACTCAGAACTGTCTGCTTCTAAATTCAGACAAACTGAAGTCGTTATCTTTGGACCTGAGCGCTTCAGGGAGAAATTGTCTAGCTATATAGTTACTCTAGATGGTATTTCCTTGGCTTCTAGTTCTACAGTGAGGAACCTTGGAGTTATTTTTGACCAGAACTTATCATTTGACTCGCATATAAAACAGGTTTCTAGGACTGCCTTCTTTCATCTTCGTAATATTGTTAAAATCAGGAACATCTTGTCTCAGAGTGATGCAGAAAAACTAGTTCATGCATTTGTTACTTCAAGATTGGACTACTGTACTTCTTTATTATTGGGCTGTCCTAGACCCCGAAGCCGCTGCTAGGCGCCGCCAAAAGCGCCATTTAGAATTCCAGCCGCCGCCAGCCAACAATTTTGTAAGTCAAATTGAGCCGCCATCTATTAAAATTTGGCTGAGCCACCAAGAATTACGTGCACCTGCACCAAATACCCAATGGTTTTATCCACATATTAAGCTAGAAGAAAAATTACACAAATTTGCACACTGGTAACAATAGAGAAGTATACAGTAGATTAAGGCTACTGATATCACAGTGGGTGCCACCAAAAGACTGCCGTTGTTACGATACACTGGGCAGCGGGAGACGACATCTAGTTGTTCGACTTACATCTATCTTAACATCTGTCGCCTTACACTGCACAAAATAAAGTCTACAAATCGTTCTGTCAAGAGTGACTGGATTTAAAAAGTTTTCTTATGAGGGGTGGAAATATTGTGAAGCAGTAATGTGCAAATCAGCGGTTAGCTTTATGTTCGGTTTCTGGATCTTTGCGTGAAGGTAGCCCGGTCTGCCACAGTGGGCTGGCCCACGGCGAGACCACCAACTTCGGCTGAATTTCAATAGTTGTCCCGCTGGGTAATGTGGAAGAACTATTGGCGACCACGCCTCCAAAGCTAAATTTCGCTTGGCCATTTATTTTTAATTGTCTTAAAGTGTCTAGTTGTCATTAGAACGAGTCCCTATGTTTCAGACACCTTTCTCTTTTTCATTATCTGGTGAGGGCGATGTATTAAAAAACCGGCAGCAGGAGCAACTTGGATTTTAAATGATGTTGATCACGTCGTACGATTACACGATTGGCATAACATAACTCTCTCAAGCAATAAATTGCATGCATAATAATGCTCGTTAAGTGTCTTGTATGGCAAATACTGTCAAGGAAGTAATGCACATTAATTATCTGGTATGGCAATGTTGTCAATGCAAAATATATCGCAGAGCCAGAGATTGTAATCTCTGTCAGAGCTGCGTCTTTATCCCTTTCGTGTTGTGACGCCAGGTGCAAAGTATTAATTGTGCCGGTGTCTGCGTCTTTCTCTGCCTCCGGTGGAACGAGTCATATATTTTCAGTTCTCCTTTTAGAATAGTTCCAGACGATATTTCCCGACCACAAACAGCGAATTAATGTTGAAAAAAGAAAAGTGTCTGAAAAACACTTTTATTGATTGTAGCTGATTAATAGCCTGCTTATCGAGCTCAAAGTGCATAAAGGTGTGTGTGAGTGTATTGGGGGGTTAAAGTGCAGTTGTGCAGAATAGCACCATAATTGTATAAATATTTTAAATTATATACATTATAAATAAATATTAAAGAAATAATTAGTATGCCTACATAAATATTAAATAGTGAAAAAGTATAAATGCTGATCTTACTTTTTTGGTCATATATCTGTTTACATCCATGTAAAAATGTGTCAGTCCATGACTGTGTATTCATTGATCACAAACAATTCCTAGAACGTAGACCATAGGCATGAAGTAACTGTATGAGCCATTTACAGCCATGAACATTTTGGTGGCTGCAGCAGCCATTAAGGTTTTGGCTGAGCCAGCTAGCCAGCCAATAATTTCATCAGCCAGCCATTATCCTAAATACAAACGGCTTCGGGGTCTAGGCTGTCCCACATATTCTCTGAAAAGCCTTCAGTTGATCCAAAATGCTGCAGCCAGAGTTTTGATGAGAACTAACAGGAGAGATCATATTTCTCCAGTTTTAGCTTCTCTTCATTGGCTCCCTGTTAAATTCAGAATAGAATTTAAGATTCTTCTCCTCACATATAAAGCTCTTAATGACCGAGCTCCATCATATCTTAAAGATCTCATTGTAAGATATTTTCCTAACAGAGCACTTCGTTCCCAAACTGCAGGTTTACTTGAGGTTCCCAGAGTTTCTAAAAGTAGAATGGGAGGCAGAGCCTTCAGTTATCAGGCCCCTCTATTGTGGAATAAGCTGCCAGTAAATGTCCGGGAAGCAGACACCCTTTCCACTTTTAAGACCAGGCTTAAAACTTTCCTTTTTGATAAAGCTTATAGTTAGGGATGTCTCAGGTGATCCTGAAACATCCCATAGTTAAGCTGCTATAGACCCAGACTGCTGGGGGGCCTCATCTGTCACACCTTTCCCCACTTTACTCTCTTTATTGTTGCGTGCTCTCAGGAGAGACAGAAAACGGAGATGTTTACATAAAAACCTCCCCCCCTTTTCCAAATGTCTTCACCAAAAACATTTCACTGTTTACGATCCTTTTAACGGATTACCTAAAGAAGAAAAGGACCCAGATGTGAATTCTGGCCAACAGGGGTTCATTGTTTGAGTTGCTCTCCCCCACGCCAGCTATGCATAATAAATTATGCAACTGACACCTTCTGATAGAGAAACAAACCAGGCTTGCTTTTCTTTCCTGGCCTGTTACGAAAGGAATGTTCAACTCTCTATTTTCTAGAAAGTAGAAGTTTCACCATAATCCTCACTTCTCCTGGAATAAAACTGTGAAAATCGGAACTGGATAAATCTGCAGGTCATTTTAAGACTTTCCATATTCTTCTACGAGGGTTATTCGGAAAGTTATAATTATCTCATTTTTATAGAAATTCTCCGGTGGAGCCACAGCGCCACCCAGAGGACACGGATGACGGACACTTTTCACTCTGTCAGCCTAATGACAAGTGACACTTACAACTATGGATGTTTTAATGTTCTCATTATGTGCAATGCATAACCCAATGGTGTTAATTCCACAGGTATTACTCAAAGAGCTGCAGATTACTCTATTTAACAGTAACCAAAAGTTTGTCATACCATTTTTATCCTGATAAAATGAAGTATTGTATGCTGATAACTGTTCCATGCTCATATTTGTGTTTATGCCTGCTCGTATGCAACATTATTGTCTGTTAGGAACATTATATTGTCTAAAATCAATGCAATATGAGTTAAAATGCGTATGGAAGGAAAAGCAGTGATTCTTCCCCTTTTTGTCTCATAAATTCAGCGGTTCCCCCTCCTTTCTTAACTTTTGAGAGAAGAGTCAGCTAAACGTTGATTGGACGAAAGCTGACACGTGACCTCAAGCTTAAAAGAGAGGCGCGCATGAAGTCACGCTCTCTCTTGCTCTTACACTTACTCTTCAAATCCGCAACTCTGGGACCTCCCGGTGGTCCTCCAAGCCTTGACCACTCCCTTTGTCCCCTCAGCTCAATCTCTTATCTTCACCCCGCAACTCTCTTGTCTCTTACTCTTCCTCATCAAATCCGCAACTCTTAAGGTCCTCTCTCTGTTTTACTCCGTAACTATTAATTCCCATTTTTTTTAGACTTACCTTTTTTTAAAAGTCTGGTCCGATACACGCGAGTGTTTGCTAACTCACACAGCCCCGGCCCAAGCAACCACTTTCCATCCAGGAAGGAAAGAAGAAGAAGCAGTCGACTCAACGTCACTCAGCTGGTCACCAAGGAAACGTGGTCTCCAACAACGACGCTCAGCACAACAGTATCACGCGATCTTCCACAAAGTAAGGTGCTGAATTCTGAGATCTTTGAAGCAGTGGAACTCTGCTGAACTCTGAATGCTGAACCCTTCCTCTGAAAGTGATGGTTGTGCAGAGATCCGTAGGAAATAACCGGCCGAAGTGATTAGCCATAGCAGCTCCGTGTGAAGGCCCAGACTTAGCATTAACGTTTTAACCCCAGGTCACTAGTCCTCCCTTTTAGTTAAGTTATCTCTCCCTTTCAACCATGTTTCCTTATAACTATTGCAAAGTACCCATATTCTGTCTCTTATCAATTGTTTATACACCTATATACCTGTGCAATGTTGAATAAATGTTTGTAAGTAATCCATTTAAGCGCCTCACGGACAGTTTATTAAGCCGGTTGTCACTTCAAACAGAATTTACATTTCAGTGAGACTACCCATTTTATTATCTTAACAGTTTTCCTCTCTGGACTGTAACTTAAACAAGTTAAACAATTACAGGAGGTGGTGCCCTAAATTCGAGGTTTAAGGTTTATTGAGACTGTGAGAACATCTTATTAATCCTTATATTTAATACATATATAAACGCCCAATAACGCTACATTATGTATATGTGACATTATTGTGGTCATTAACTCGTGTTTCCCTGTTCCAACAGATATCCTTTGAATGGTGTTACAATGCTGCCGCCGTGGCCCCCTCCCCCCCTCCCCCCCTCCCCCCCTTTCTGTCTTCTCAAACCCCAGCTGGTGGAGGCGGATGGCCACCCTTCCTGAGTCTGGTTCTGCCAGAGGTTTCTTCCTGTTCAAAGGGAGTCATTTCTCTCCACAGTCGCCTCAGGCACGCCGCTCAGGCCGGGAGATTGGACCGAAAAACAAAAAGTTTTCAGTGCAATCTGTTGGTTTTCTTAGCTAGAAAATTGTTTTTGAATTGGCTCTATATGAACGAATTGGATTATTTTATGAATAATTATGATTACAATTAATTGAATTCCAATTGGCTTGAATTGAACTTTATTATCTAAGTGCCTTGAGATGACATTTGTTGTATTTGGCGCTATATAAATAAAAATTAATTGAATTGAATTGAATCGTAAACATGCTCATTCTAATCTTAAACAATATTCATATGAACCGAACAACAAAGCACACAATGTAATTAGGCCATGTCATGACATTTCTCTCCCACACCTCCTGGACGCCTCCCTGGTGAGGTGTTCCGGGCCCGTCCCACTGGGAGGAGGCCCCGGGGAAGACCCAGGACACGTTGGAGAGACTATGTCTCTCGGCTGGCCTGGGAACGCCTCGGGGTCCCCCCAGAAGAGCTGGAGGAAGTGGCCGGGGACAGGGACGTCTGGGTTTCTCTGCTCAAGCTGCTGCCCCCGCGACCCGATCCCCGGACAAGCGGAAGATGATGGATGGATGGATGTTATTCTTAAGTCTTTTGGATTTTTTGGATACACTTTTTGTCCTTTGTGTATTTTGCAGCCATTTGGACTATTCATAACTAGGGCTGGGCAACGATAAAAATTTTTAATCTAATTAATCACATGATTTCCCTGATTAATCACGATTAATTTCATTTGTACGCAGAATCCAAAAATGAATCCAAAAGTAGTGTATAGCTTTTAGCATTTAGCTTTATTTTAAATGTGCTGCCATATGAATGAAAGTGCCATAACATTTGTTGTGCAAACACACTTTTAACATCAGCATCTTTCTGTAGTTTTTATGTAGAAGCCTCGTAGAAGTATCAGTTGTGTGTTTTGCCTTCAAGGGATATTTTAGACTGGAACTACTATGGTGACAAGACAATTCAACTTGGCAGTGTTTACAGATGACTTTGGTTAGTCTGGAAGAACTTTAAAATTAAAATGGCCAAGTAAAAGTTCCGTACCCTTCTCCATGTTTGGTGGATCCGCCGATTACTTTCTTTTCCGGTTGTTTTGCAGTGAAGCTGCCCTGTAATTATGATAAGACAGACTCTTCGTCATTGCACAAATGCATATTAAAAAATGGAAAAATGAATAAATATCATTTACATTCATAGTCAGAAGTTGGGGGAATATGCACATGCATTGACACTGTTGGGCTCTGTGTTGGGGGTTCTCCGGAAGGTGTTGTGGTTTTCTTTATCCAGCAGATGGCGCCAGGGAGTCGGTGGGCTGAGTTCTTCCTTCCAAGTAGACACACCTGTGGTCTATTATACCTCATCAGGAAGGAGCATTTATAGAGCATGCTGCCACTCCTCCAGTGCCTGAGTGTTTGCCATATCTGGTAACTTCAAGCCCCCTACGTTTGTCCAGAAAATATCTTGCAAGTTCTGACCTTTGTGCTTGTTTTCCAAGGTTGCTTCAGTTCCATGCCTAGTTCCTGCCTGGTTCACAGAGTTCTGAAACCAAACCTTCAAGGTCCTGTCAACCTCCAGCCCAAGTTCCTGACTGGCAGCATCAGACTCCTTTCCTCGCTTCTTTGTCTAGTAGTCCAAGAGCATTAGCTCAAAATTAGGTCAAACCCGGAACAAATTCATAACAAGCTGGATTTCTCAGAATATGTTCAGAATACCTTTAGGAACAACATACTAAAAGTCCCCGGGAATCCACCTTGGGCTTTCTGAGAAATTCAAGATGGCGTCCAAATTATATTATATTATTGTGTTAATGCAATAACTTCTGAACGGTTGAATGGATTTTCACCAAATTTTGTGTGCTAACACTCTATGGTAGAGTTTGTACATGATCTGCTAAAAATTTGGAGGCCAACGCCTTCAAGATGGCCGACTTACAAGATGGCCAGCATTTTGTTTCAGCCATGATTTCCAAATGATTGAGCAGATTTGCACAAAATCTTGCGTGTTAACACTTAAATAGGTACACGAACCGCTACATTGCTCTAGACACTCTGCTCAACATGATCTCTTGCGGCTGCAGAGCAGATGGCTGCGGAGTGTCATGTGGCTGCAGGAAGATGGGGGTACACTGCTCTGCCCTGTGTACAAAGTGCAGTAGTCAATCATGCAACAATGCAGCGCCAATGCCATCCATCCATTTTCTATACTGCTGAATCCGTTGGTTGGGTCACGGGGGGGCTGGAGCCTGTACCAGCAGTCAATGGGCGAGAGGTGGGGTCCACCCTGGACAGGCCGCCATTCCATCACAGGGCCACACAGACAAATGAGACAAACAACCATACACACTCACTCCTAAGGACAATTTTAGAGACACCAATGAACCTAACATGCATGTTTTTGGACAGTGGGAGGAAGCTAGAGTACCCGGAGAGAACCCACGCATACACAGGGAGAACATGCAAACTCCACACAGTAAGGCCCCAGCTGGGAGTTGAACCTGGAACCTTCTTGCTGTGAGGCAACGGTGCTAACCACCACACCACCGTGCAGCCCCAGTGCAAAAGCCATCTTTGCTAAATAATGAGGGAGAAACTGAAGAACCAGATTCTGTAGAATCTGATGACAATGAGGATGATGACTGCACTGATGGATAGATAGATTGATTCATTGATTGGTTGATTGTCTATTTGTTTGATGAATTGAGTTGTGGTACATTTATTGATGAAAGGGCCTAGTTGATTTATTTGATTTCATTTTATGTTGAAGTTGCAACGTGTTGAAAAATTACCGATTTTATTCTTGTAAATACATTCATTATTTGAGGAAACAGCTCAGTCACTGTGCTTGAGTAGGATTGGTTTCTTTTATCATTTCAAAGATATATTGTTAGTTTTTACAGTGGTTTTAAGAACAGTTTTTGGAGTTCATGATGTTTTTGGTTATAGGTAAAGTCCCAGTGACAAAAAATTTACAAAACGTTTTACACATAATACATGTAGATATTGTTATAATAAGTTGTTACCTTTTAATATAAGCATTTAATCAAAACCTAATGTTGACATTGACTCTACATCTACCATCACAACATACATTTTCACCTTTAAAGTGCATTTGAATTACATTTCAAGCCTTAGATATGGACAAATCTCCAAAAGGTGGCCATTTTGGACGCCATCTTGAATTTCTCAGAGAGCCCAAGGGGGATTCCTGGGGACTTTTAGTATGTGATTCCTAAAGGTATTCTAAACATATCCTGAAATTTCCAGCTTGTTATGAATTTGTTCCGGGTGAAACCCTAATGCTACTGGACTATAGATTGAGTCCTGTCCGCTCTCCACCGTGCTCCCAAGTAAGGCGCAACACCACCTAAGAATCCACTGACCACTGGAAAAAGAATCCCCAGCAGCCCCCCCATTGGAGGATCACCCCAAAAACTCCCAGTAAGCCACACTTTAAAGAAATACTGGATCCAGCCAATCATCTCCAAACTCGCCCTGTTCTGTGCTCTCTCTCCTAAGGACTCGTTCCTGTGTGGAACCCCAACCCGAGTTCTGGGAATAATATATTGTCATATTTTCACCCCAACCTGTAAATTAAGCCTTTTGAAACTCCCCTGAGTCTCCTGAGAGTTTTCTGCTTGTGGGTCGGACAAAGTGGTTAAACCATGACAGACACAACTGTAAAGTCAGAATGCTCCATAACTGAGCATCCACAGATGGAATTACGTAAGTATTCGTTAGAAAAATATCAAGAGGTTATGCTATAAGAACTCTGAGTCATCATTGATAGAAGAGAATAAGAATAATCCCAGGTTTCTTTTCAGCACTGTAGCCAGTCTGACAAAGAGTCCGAGCTCTGCTGAGCCAGTTATTCCTTTAACTCTCAGCAGTGATGATTTCCTGAGCTTTTTTATTAATAAAATTGTTTCTATCAGAGAGAAGATTGATGGAGTCCTTCCCACTATTATCAGTGATGTATCATCAAGTACAGCAGCTTTAGAAGTATCTTTAGAACCTGATTTGTATTTAGACGGCTTCTGCCCAGTTGATCTCTCTGAACTAACAACAGCAATAGTCTCTTCTAAACCATCAACTTGTGTTTTAGACCCAATCCCAACCAGACTGTTCAAGGAGGTTTTCCCATTAACTGACACTTCCATATTGGATTTGATCAATCTGTCTTTGTTGGCAGGATATGTACCTCAGACTTTTAAGGTTGCTGTAATTAAACCTTTACTTAAAAAACCTACTCTTGATTCAGAAGTGTTGGCTCATTATAGACCTATATCCAATCTCCCTTTTATGTCTAAAGTTCTTGAAAAAATAGTTGCAGCTCAGCTTTGTGATCACTTACACAGAAATAATCTGTTTGAAGAGTTTCAGTCAGGATTCAGAGTGCATCATAGCACAGAAACTGCACTGCTGAAAGTTACCAATGATCTCCTCTTAGCCTCTGATAGCGGACTTGTGTCTGTGCTTGTCCTGTTGGATCTCAGTGCTGCATTTGATACGGTCGATCACAGTATCTTATTACACAGACTTGAACATGTTATTGGGATTAAAGGAACTGCATTAGGCTGGTTTAAATCATATTTATCTGATAGATTTCAGTTTGTTCTTGTAAATGAAGAATCTTCCTCACACACCAGAGTAAGTCATGGAGTTCCCCAGGGTTCTGTGCTTGGACCGATTCTTTTCACTTTATACATGCTTCCATTAGGTAACATTATTAGGCAGCATGGCATAAATTTCCATTGCTATGCTGATGATACTCAGCTGTACTTATCTATAAAACCAGATGAACCCAATAGGTTGGTCAGACTACAAGCATGTCTTAAAGACATAAAGACCTGGATGACTCAGAACTGTCTGCTTCTAAATTCAGACAAAACTGAAGTCGTTATCTTTGGACCTGAGCGTTTCAGGGAGAAATTGTCTAGCTATATAGTTACTCTAGATGGTATTTCCTTGGCTTCTAGTTCTACAGTGAGGAACCTTGGAGTTATTTTTGACCAGAACCTATCATTTGACTCGCATATAAAACAGGTTTCTAGGACTGCCTTCTTTCACCTTCGTAATATTGTTAAAATCAGGAACATCTTGTCTCAGAGTGATGCAGAAAAACTAATTCATGCATTTGTTACTTCAAGATTGGACTACTGTAATTCTTTATTATTGGGCTGTCCCACATATTCTCTGAAAAGCCTTCAGCTGATCCAAAATGCTGCAGCCAGAGTTTTGACGAGAACTAACAGGAGAGATCATATTTCTCCAGTTTTAGCTTCTCTTCATTGGCTCCCTGTTAAATTCAGAATAGAATTTAAGATTCTTCTCCTTACATATAAAGCTCTTAATGACCGAGCTCCATCATATCTTAAAGATCTCATTGTAAGATATTTTCCTAACAGAGCACTTCGTTCCCAAACTGCAGGTTTACTTGAGGTTCCCAGAGTTTCTAAAAGTAGAATGGGAGGCAGAGCCTTCAGTTATCAGGCCCCTCTATTGTGGAATAAGCTGCCAGTAAATGTCCGGGAAGCAGACACCCTTTCCACTTTTAAGACCAGGCTTAAAACTTTCCTTTTTGATAAAGCTTATAGTTAGGGATGGCTCAGGTGATCCTGAAACATCCCATAGTTAAGCTGCTATAGGCCTAGACTGCTGGGGGGCCTCATCTGTCACACCTTTCCTCACTTTACTCTCTTTATGTATATGTGATATTATTGTGGTCATTAACTCGTGTTTCCCTGTTCCAACAGATATCCTTTGAATGGTGTTACAGTGCCGCCGCCGCGGCAGCCCCCTCCCCCCCTTTCTGTCTTCTCAAACCCCAGCTGGTCGAGGCGGATGGCCACCCTTCCTGAGTCTGGTTCTGCCAGAGGTTTCTTCCTGTTAAAAGGGAGTCGTTTCTCTCCACAGTCGCCTCAGGCACGCTCAGGCCGGGAGATTGGACCGAAAAACAAAAAGTTTTCAGTGCAATCTGTTGGTTTTCTTAGCTAGGAAATTGTTTTTGAATTGGCTCTATATGAACGAATTGGATTATTTTATGAATTATGATTATTATTAATTAATTGAATTCCAATTGGCTTGAATTGGACTTACTATCTAAGTGCCTTGAGATGACATTTGTTGTATTTGGCGCTATATAAATAAAAATGAATTGAATTGAATTGAATTGAATTGAGTACTGTGTGCAAGAATGTTTTACGGTGTTGGTAGATTATGGGGCACTGTGTGCTGGGGGGGCCTTCTCTGTCTTGTTAGTTTAACATCGGATGCTGAAGAAGGCCCCTTATTGCTAGTTCTGTCTTCTGTGAACAAAAGTCTTATGACGTTGTGATATTTACTCGGTGAACTCATCTAACATAGATGGTAATAACCTTGCGTGGCTAATGTGTTTTTTTTTTTTTTTTTTGTAGAAGGCATTAATGGTAGAAGCATCATTTCAGAACTCTCCCAACCTTGTGTCAGCTTTGTGATATGTTGCGCAGTCTCCTTGCTGCAAGATTAAACCTTTGTGTTCACTGACTCAGCGACTCTGAGCATCATTGGGAGAATTTTTTTTTAACAGTATTCGCTACTCTATCACTCACTTGAATCAGGACACAGACTGAACTTTAGTCAAAGTAAAACTAATCACATCTGTGTAAACGTGGCTCAACTGGGTGGCTGCCTTTTTTGGGATAGGATAAAGGTGGGAAAATAGAAAAGAATGTGTGTCTTCAGTTGCCCTTGCTGTATAAAAGTCTGTGCTGAGGTGATTCTCTTCAAACTTTACTGACACAGAAACTCGGCACACAAGGATTGTCAAGGTAAGAGGGAAAGAAGATACGCTTGGCTTTCTGTTATGTCCGACTCCAGAGAGCTTTTATTTGTGCAATTTATTAATGGCTAACATTTCAAAAGTTTTGTTGGGTATTAACGTGTGTATGATAACATTGCCACATGACTAAATGAATTATTTTTTTTTTGGTCTGACAAGGGTGCAAACGGATTGTGAATCCTGCATGCCATTCTAAATTTTAGTGCTTTCGAAGAACTGTAAGATTACCTTTGCTCTGCTTTGCACTTCCAGGAACTGAGAACGTTTTATGACGGAACATGAGATAAAGTATTGATAAGTCTGGGTATAATGCAACTAATAGCTGAAGCATTCATTTTTAAGCAAATATGAGTTGGTTTAAAGCAAGGACTGGTCCTGGTTTAAAGTGCTTTTATCTGAATCGGCAAAGAAACCCCTTGAATTTGATGCTCTTGATCTCAGGGTCTCCAAAACATTGCTTATCATGTTTGCTACAGGTCTCCCTCAGGAAGAAAAGATGTTTTATCCTCTTTAATGCAGTTTTCCTCAGAGCCGGAATTTCAGCAATTCTAGCTTATTAGAGAGCTAAAGTGGACCTAGCAACAACTAGAATCCAGATTATTATTGAGACTTGAATCTGTACAAAAATTAAAACTGAAATTACCTGAAAGATTCATTCTAATTGATCTCAATCTTGACAAATACTCCTTAAAATAACACAGCCATCTCCATATTCCCAAATGACTTTGGCACTTACTGTTTTTCTGTTAGTTAAAAACACCAAAATTCCTAAATCCAAACCTTCATGTTATTGTTAAAGATGAACTAGGTTTTATTCATGTTTCACTTTACCGGCAAATTATGTATTTCATTCCGGACAATGCCTAAAAATTGTTTTAGGCAAGGAGGTGACCCAGTTAGCTTTAACAATTGGAGGCCACGACAGAGGTGTCTGTCCTTGTCAAAGTTATGAAAATTCATTTTAGTAAATAACCTTTTTAAGACTAAGTCTGACTTTGGAAAGGGGTGTGGTCTAACTGCAGCAGCTTTAAAGTAATCAATTTTATTGAATCTTTAGACAACAAGCAGCATCATGCAGCCCTTTTTTATTGATCTTTCTTTTGAGGCCTTTGACTCCTTCGATCATATAGTACTAAAGCAAAGACTTTTCAGTGTTGGACTGTCCGAACGTACTTTTGTGTGATTTGAAAACTGTTTGGAGTTTCAAGCCCCATTGCAGGAAATTTGCCATGCATCTGACAGATCTCAGCAGAAGGTATCCCTTCTATTAGAGTTATGTTAAATTCCAATCTCTGCTTCCATGCTGGTGATACTGTGATAAGTGCTGCTGAATCTTGTTGTTGCTGACAGACAGCCTAATACCGTTTACCTTGTGTGATTTGAAACTTGTTTTGAGTGCCAATAAAGTGAAACTCCATATGTCAAAGGCAAAATGATTGCTCTTGAAACTTTTGTCTGTTAACCCTCTACAGATCTTGTATCCAAATACATGTACTTAATGTTCCTTTTAGACTCCAACACAGGCACATTCTTATTTACAAAGCTTTCGTGTCCCATCTTACCTAGAGACATACTTCCTCAAAAAAGGTACAGGAAGTTACAGTTCCAGTCACAGATGCTTTTCCTTTTAACTCCACCGAGAACCCACAGTGAGTCGAAAGCACTTGAAACACTTTGAATCAGCTCCAAAACTCCCTGAATCTTAATTATGATTTCATTATAGGAATTCAAACACTTATGAAAGCAATATTACATGCAGGAACCTTTGGCTGCAAATGCCTTTGTTTTTCATTTCATTTGATATACGTGTAGGAAAGTAATACTAGAGAATTTGGCAAATTGTTTTACTCTTTAGCTCCCCCTACAGTAGTGGGATGTAACACCACTGCCATAAAAACAAATCTTTGTCTGAGCCCTGCAAATGTACAGCTATACACATTCATTTTTGTCATGTTGAGGAGGCTAAAAAAAAAAGCCATAGAAAGCACCCAAAAATGTCAAGGAACCATAAAGCACAACAGTGTAAGCAAAGTTATGAACCGCTGCATCTCTGCCTCAAGCTTCTCAGACCTGAAAAGGTTGGTATACCTCAAACTGAGTCAGAGGCACATAGTTTCAATGTTCACAAACTGATTTAGAGTTGTTTTAAACGCATTGTGCACACTGTTGTAACTCTGTCTGTGAACTGCTACCTTTCTGGGCCAGAACACTTTTGTGTTTTTAAATTTTAAGAGTCTAATCTCCCAGTTAAATTTGTTTAATGAATAACGATTACTATAATTGCTTTGTACATTGAGAGACAGTGCAAGAACTCATTACTTGAACAACAAAATAATTCCATAACCTTTAGTAGTAGTTAGAAATATTGTAAACCAATTGTTATCAAAAGTTTCCTTGAAGTAGTTATCATGAGCTGAAAAGCAGACAGACCTACACCCTTTAGAAGGAGCAAGACGTATGCATCAAACATCTGTTACTCTACTGAGTATGACAGTTAGAGAAAAAAAATAGGGCATTTGCAAAACCCCACCTCCTGCTCAGGTGTGTGGAGATGGTGAAAGTCCCAAGAGGTTCAAATTCCTGCTACACATATATGCAGAACAATGGCATTGTTAACACCAACAAGTTTTGAATGGTGGCCTTCATCAGCATTAATCAGTCATTAAACGGATAGTGATACGGCTAAAAAAGACAAAAGAAAAACAACCAATGGGTAACATCCACATACATATCAGTAAGTGGGGTATCTACAAGGATTGGAAGGGCAAATAAGCACGTGGCTCCTGGCCATTTATTGTCACAAGCTGGCTGGGAGATAAGGGGAATGCCCAGCAGAGGCCATGGGTGATACCATATCTAAGTTTCTTATCTGTAGAGAAGTAACTAAGGGGTGGTAATAAAGTACATAAGAAATCTTGTCCCAGCGTGTGCCTATAGATGTGGCAAAAGCCTACATTCAAAAGACTTTAGTTATAATAGAAAACTAAACAACAAAGAGACTGGTTAAATCTGGTTCTCATTTCAATTCAGTTTTACTCCTTTTGTCTTGCAGCTCCATCATGGCCCACAGAGTAGCAGCCCCTCCGGTCTGACCTGCATAAAGGCTTGTCTGGATGAGGGCATGGAGCCAACCTGCTTTGAAAGCAGTGATGACATGGGTGTACTGTGGAAGTTCAAGGTAAAGGCTGAGTTATACTTCTTTTAACTGCCCTTGCGCTTGCGTCTTGCGCGTATGTTAATGGCTCGAGACGTTTATACTTCATTTTGCTTTGTCGGCGGTTGCGTGTGCTGCGTGGCGATTCACCGCCAGGACAGTAGGTGGAGTAGCGGGTTTTTTCAATGACAAGCCTACTACGATGAAAGGAAATTCACCGCCAGGAGCTCTTTGGCAAGTCTCTCTTCCATAGATTCATGCTTCTTCTTCTTCTTGTAAATAGCCGGTATTTTGTCGGATTTTCAACACCTTGGGGGTCTAAACGACTACTTTCTCGCCTGAAAATGTTTCAAATGTTGCTAAAGTTATATATTTACAGAGTTTAGCCTATAGCTTAAGGGAAATCAGCTTTTCAGGCCGGCTGATTTGGGCTCGGGCAGGAGTGAAGTGCACTGTGTGTAAACGCTCTGCATACTGTCTGATCGATCAAGTAGTAGGCGGTTTCGACCACAGCCAGTGGCTTGCGCTTGCGTCTTGCGTGAAGTTTAGAAAATTGAGGTGACACACGCAAGCACGCAAGGGGGGGCTTGCATCCGCGCAAGGGCTTGCGTTGCTGCTTGCGTCTTGCGTGTGTCACCTCAATTTTCTAAACTTCACGCAAGACGCAAGCGCAAGCCACTGGCTGTGGTCGAAAACACAGTGCACTTCATTCCTGCCCGAGCCCAAATCAGCCGGCCTGAAAAGCTGATTTCCCTTAAGCTATAGGCTAAACTCTGTAAATATATAACTTTAGCAACATTTGAAACATTTTCAGGCGAGAAAGTAGTCGTTTAGACCCCCAAGGTGTTGAAAATCTGACAAAATACCGGCTATTTACAAGAAGAAGAAGAAGCATGAATCTATGGAAGAGAGACTTGCTGAAGAGGTCCTGGCGGTGAATTTCCTTTTATCATAGTAGGCTTGTCATTGAAAAAAACCCGCTACTCCACCTACTGTCCTAGCGGTGAATCGCCATGCAGCACACGCAACCGCCGACAAAGCAAAATGAAGTATAAACGTCTCGAGCCATTAACATACGCGCAAGACGCAAGCGCAAGGGCAGTTAAAAGAAGTATAACTCAGCCTTTAGTCTCTATTTTGACGGAAAAAAGACTCCTTAATGTCCTTCGCCTTTCATGTGAATCTAAATGAGGTTGACTGAGATGCTATCAACTGTTTCTCAGCAGGAAGTCTCAGAGCCCAACAGGACCAGCATCTATCGCTCCCTAACTATCAATGTGTGGAAAGAGATGATGTGCTACAGTGACTTCCCCATCCCAGCTGATTACCCCAACTACATGCACCACTCTAAAATCCTGAAATACTTCAGGATGTATGCAGAGCACTTTAAACTACTGGAGCACATTCGCTTCCAGGTAAAAAGGGACAAAAGATGATGTTAGTTCTAAAAATTGTATTACTAAAGTCCAAAAAACATTTTGTAACATTTTAGACATCAGTGAAGAAGGTCACACAAAGACCAGACTTTTCTCGCACCGGCCAATGGGAAGTGGTGACAGAAAACATGGATGGACAAGAAGAAAGACGTGTTCGATGGAGTAATCTGCTGCTCCGGTCACTACACCTATCCCAACCTACCATTCAATGACTTCCCAGGTAGATCTGGTTTTGGTACACACCTTCCACACATCATCCTTTAAGATTCTAATTGTGTCGTTCATCATCACAACATCAGATGTAGGTTCTAAGACATGCGAGTTGATGACAATACCACTTGAAAATTCTTGGTTACAGGAATTGATTCATTTGAAGGAAAGTACTCCCACAGCTGGGACTACAAGGGGCCTGAGGACATGTATGGGAAGAGAGTGGTGGTCATTGGCGTTGGGAACTCAGGAGGCGACATCGCTGTGGAGACCAGCAGAGTTGCTGAGCAGGTTCTAATTGCTCTTGTTTTCTTTTTGACGAAGGGTGCTCCTCACTGACTTGAATGCATGCTGAGTTGCGTCGGCCTCGTCCTACAGGTGTATCTGAGTACTCGTCGCGGTGCCTGGGTCATTCGTAAGGTTTCTGATGACGGCCTGCCCGTGGACATGAAGTACAACACATGCTTTGTCCACATCCTGTTCCAGCTGCTGCCAATCAACTTCTTGAACTGGTTTGGCGAGAAAAAACTCAACGCCATGTATGACCACACCATGTATGGCCTCAAGCCCAAACACAGGTGGGTGCTCTTGTGACAACAAATGTCTTTGCTCGAGATGCTGCAGCTGGAGAGAATGAGTGGCTCTTTTTCTTCAAGTGTAATTAGAGTATGTTTTTCCTGCTGCCTCATCAGGCTCTTCAGTGAGATCCCAGTGTGCAACGATGACCTGCCCCTAAAGATTCTGTCTGGATCCGTCATCATCAAACCAAATGTGAAGGAAATCTGTGGCTCCACCGTGGTGTTTGAAGACGGCAGCACTGTAGAAAAGGTCAGAATGGTTCTCCTCCTAATAGTCTTCAATAGTATTTTTTGCTCCTCCTGCACAGTTTTAATGGGTGTATCTACTATTTTACAGGTGGATACAATTGTGTTCGCCACAGGGTACAACTATGATTTCCCTTACATGCCAAACGATGTCATGTACAAGTCTGGGCATCGCGTGGGTCTGTACAAGCATGTTTTCCCTCCAAACCTGGAGCATCCCACCCTGGCTGTTGTGGGTTTCATTCATGCACTTGGAGCCATCATGCCTCAGGCTGAAATACAAGCCCGCTGGGTCACACGTGTCTTCAAAGGTGAGGCTGCAAGGCTAGTTTATCTCCTGTCATTGGTTTAAATATTTCCCAAGTACAAGTTGGTCTTACTTCTTTATATCTCTTCTTTTGTGCTGCTCAGGATATAAAAAGCTGCCCTCAAACCAGTCCATGATTAAGGATGTTGAAATGGACACTAAGGACATAGAGAACAAGTAAATATTTCTTTCGATGAACCACTTGATCATTATTTATACTCATCTTGTACTATATTTCAATTCACTGAGCAATCACAAATAATCTCTTGATCATCTCCACAGCTATATCGTGTCAAAGTTGACACCACTGCATGTGGATTTTGTTTCTTACATGGACGAAATCGCTGGAGAAATTAGAGTGTGTCCAAGTCTCCTCCAGCTCTTCTTCACAGACTACCCTCTGTTTAAGAGGGTTTTATGGGGCCCTGTCACTCCTTACCAATACTGACTGATTGGACCAGGAAAATGGGACGGGGCCCGCAACGCAATCTTCAACCAGTTGGACCGCATGTACCAGCCCCTGAAAACCAAAAAGGTCTGAATGAACACTGTTTCCACCACTTTGCTCAGAGTCTCGCATGTAGTTCCAACCTTACAGTCTCGGATAATCTTAAAGGGATATGCCACCCCCAGGCCAAATTAAGTGTATCCCCGCATTCCCGAGACATAAATAAGTGTGTGGGAGCGTTTTCCTGGCGACCCAGGCATTGTCCGAATCTCACAGCACTGACCACTGCTTGGTTGCGCGTAATACATACATGCTAGTGTCGCCAGCGTCGCCAATCGAAATATTTCGCCCAACGTGAATTAATTTACTTGATTTACCTTCTAATTACTGTGTGAGTGGTGTACTTTCACATCGAGTGCAAATGACTGTGTAAATCTACACGGAAGGTTTGGTTTGCTCATGTCGGTTTGGGAACTAGTTTCCAGTGCGGAAAACACAGCCGAAGCACACTCCCCGCTACGTCTTTGGGAATCCCCACCCCCTGGCTGCTTCACGCTGGTTTGTTTGAGGAAGTCGGGGGTGGGGATTTCTGCAGTAAAGTTGAGTAAGGGCTGTAAAGCTCCTAACTTTTTATTTAACATAATGGTATCATGGTGTGTGATTGTGTTTTTGTTTGAATATTATATTTAGTTTTTTCAATTGTCATGTTCTGCATTTTGGAATTTGTTGGTGTTTGTGAATTCTATTGGTTTTTCCTCCCCTTTCATTGTTCACACCTGCTTTCAGTATGCTGCCACATACACATTGCTTCTGTCAGCCATTATCTTCCCCCGGTATATACATATATATATTTTCCCCAGTTTTCTTTGCTTTGTGACAGAGCCTCGTCTTACCACCCATCTTGCAACTTGTTTTATTCACCCATGTTTCCTGCTAAATTTTGGATTTTTGCTTGTTTTTGGGGGGGGTTCCTGTCAGATGTGCACAGTGCTTTTTGTGACCTCAATAGGTTTGGTTCAAGTTATTTGGATTTCTCACCTGCCTGCCTACTGTTCCTGAATTTGTGATAACTGGATTCTCAAAGGTCAAACAAAAGTAAGCTGTAGAAATACCTCTGGCTTTATTGAAGACATTATGAGTGCAGAGTAAATCATATTATAATGAGTGTTTAGAGGTTGTGAGGTGTATGTTACTCCTGTCTACATGTTGTGAACCACAAACTGAGATTAATGTTTTGTTTTAGGAAAGGGGGGGGGGGCAACATTACACTACTGCAAGGCAAAAGATAAGCCTAAGCAATGTTGCTTTAAGAGAGCCCTCACTTTGAGCTGATGAAATCACTTATTGACCACTGGGTCATCTGAAAATTTTCCATGTACTTTTCCATGCTGACAAGTTAGCGGTCTGAGTGAAAACACATTATCTACATGCTATTTAATTTGTACATTGATAAAAAAAAAAGGGGTGAGGGTGGAGGTTAGGGTGGTGGGAATTACAGAATTCCCTTTTTAATGGCAGTGCTAATTAACTTTTTTTTCACTAGAGATGTTCTTAAATTACAAGACAAATATTTTCTTTATCGTTCATTAATATATCATCGTAATGAAACGGTGAATTCACAATGCTGTAAATAATAAAAGCAGTCTAACAAAAAAAATCACATACTGTGTTGTGTTCAACATTATAAATGTCCTGAATTTACAGTGCAGAACATTAGTTTTCATTTAAGTGCCAGAGAGAGTAGTGGAAATTTCCATCAGGCTGGGCAAAGTCTGGCTTGCTCTGTCCATGTTACCTTTCTGACCTTGATGCATTTTTCATGCCCCTCCTTCCCATGCCGCTTTATAGATCATCCAACATCCTCATATCTGTCTAGCTTACCATTCTCCTCCCACAGCTTTGGTAATAAACTCAATAAATCATCAGCTGAAACCTGACGTTTACACCAAACTATACTGTAAAAGCAGCCCCAACCAGTCTTGCTCTCCAGGTGCCTGAGCTTGGACCCTTGAAAGAGGGTGAGGTGGTCTGGGCACTGAACACATTTCTGTGAGGTACAATTGGACAGAACCAAAGAGATTGTCTTCTCTGAGGATGTTTATCGATGCAGAAATGCATATTCTTACAATATGCATTCTGAAGTGGTCAGGAGAGCAGCTGCATGTAAATTGTAAAAACTGTCTCCATGAAGATGAGGATCAGGGTCACATTGTAAAAAAGAAATGCATTTAAGTCCCAAATATGATCATTTTACAAACCTAACCAGGTGAAGTTAATAGATGAATGATACCAGGAAGTGGCAAAGTTTTGTCATAAAGTGTTGTGTTCACATGTAAACAGGGCAAAATAGAGTTTGATCACATTGTAAAAGTAAAGTATGTTAGCTCTAATGGAGATATTTTTCTAACACTATCCTATTGTTATAGTCTAAATGCAACAAGGAAGTAACAAAAGTGTTTTAGTAAAGAGTTGTTGTGTCACTGACTAAATGTTGAGTTACATTTAGTCAGCGACACAAGTGAAAAAGCTGTTGTCATCATGGTTGATTAAAAGTGCTGCACCATCCCTTGTCCAGTCCTATAACTTGTGAGCAGTAGCCCCCACAGATCAGACATGTTTGTATCAGCATATCTATCAGATTCTGCATCAGATTGAGATCTGGGTAATCCAAGTCAACACCTTGAACTCTTTGTCTTCATACTATTCCTGAGCATTTTTTTTTTTACTTTGGCAGGTGTAGATCACAATGCTGCTATCAAGGAGTAGAGTCACTCTGATGAGCCGGCTGTGACTTCAACACTGTTTAGGTGTGTGTGAAAGTAACATCCACATGAATACCAGGACTCCAATCTTCTGGGATAAAGGTAGAAAAGCATCGGCACATAAAGAAAGCTAATTTATTAATAAGCCAACAGCTCATCAGACCAATACAGAATATGGTACGCAGTGATTTTAAAGGATGGGACTCGGGTCCATCATCAGGACTGAGCACACAAACTCAACTCTGGTCAGAGTTAAACTCTTAGTATTGAATAAACATGGCTAAACTTAATCCCTGGATTTCACAAGTTTGGAGAGTTTGTACCAGTTGGTTATTTTGTAACTAACTACACTTGTTGAGTTTTTCTACTGAAGGCAGGCTATACCAAGTGGAAAAAAACACAGATAAAGGTCATTCTGCCTCTGGGAAAAATGACACAATCTTATGATGATGACTTTCACATTTAATTAGTTTGAAAAGGGACTGTGAAATTGTTGGGGTGTGCAATAGCCTATTATACCAAAAAGGACCAACCACATTTGCAAAACAACAGCAAAAAGTCCACAGGACACACGCGGATCCCTGCAATTTAGCAGAAATCACACAACTGACTGCTTCAAGCACAGTGCTGGACTTTGGATGACGCTCTAGTATAGATTTTGCGCTTTTCAAACCGTCTGCTGTACATCTAGATGAAGTTGAGCGCGCAGCCAGGTCGGAGCGCGCACGCACATTTCCTGCGCACTACTGCAGCCTGGTTACAGTGTGACGCACCCATCAGAGCCTCGGTCACGTAAAACAAACAACAAATTTCCCTTCACTTTGGAGGTGAAAGGCAGGCTCTGGGCCACTGCTGACTGACACATTTGCTACGTTTTCAAAAACTAAATCTTTCAGTAAATCTGAAGTAATTAAACATACATAATATCTCAGAAGGCAATAGCGAGTTTACTGACGTCAGACGGGATGCCGCACGCGCACGCGCATGCTGGTGATTTGTGCTCCGATTAGGTCATCCGACCTAAGACCGCCCCCTCATGTACAACATAACGTATATATGAACATATATATATATATATATATATAATTTTTTTTTTTTTTATCAATTTAGAGTTCAATCAAATCACACAAATCAATCACTCGTTCGTTGAAACACCCCCTCGCTCATCTCATCCATAGACTGTACACAGTTTATGGTCTCTTCCATGTAGGAGAGAAAAAAATGAGCTATGCCATGGGTCTCCGTCTCAGTATAAAAGTCGGTGCTCTGATTATTCTCGTCCCTCTTTCCAGACACAAGCCAACAAACACACAAGGTAAGAAAAACAGCTCGGTTTATCTACTGCACACAACTAGTGTTCATGTTTACATCTGTCACAGATGCTAAATTAATAGTTTTTATCTTGTAAAATGGTTTTGACTTTAAACTTAGATTTTAAGACACCAAAGAGGAATAGTTTAGATAAATAATCTTTTGGGGCATTTACCATGAAACTGTCCCACTTCAATCGTTTTCTTTCAGTTGACTGACAAATCTTCAAAAGGTTTCACGGGGGCATATTGAATGAATTTAGGGTATTTCTAAAATATAACTGAATTATGCTATTATTAGTGATACTTTTTAAACCAAACCTGAAATATATCTCAATTAATTGTGAATACAAAGTATATATCCCTCTTGTTTTTTCATAATGATTGATAAATGTTATTGATTCTTTAAGTTGCAAAATGATTTCCTTTTTGGGATTAATAAAGAATTCAATTCAATATCTTCACTTTCGTTTCTAACCTCTGCATCTATGCGAGACTAACTCTTATGTGATTGCTGTGGGGAGATTTATCAAATGGAAGGTTGGATTGAAGAAAGTTGTCAAAAAAATGGAAGCCAAACCAAGTCTATAAAAAAACAAGGTTTCTCATATTTCTAAATAATTGCACAGATTTGGCTGTATTTGGAGTATTTTACCTCCAGAAGGTCAATCCAAAGTTTCTATGATCTCCCAGCAAAATCCCTGTTGGCCTTCATGCAGGTTCTGCCAAAGTTTTACGACTAAAAGTGCAATCAAAGTTATAGCGGCGCAGAAAGCTGAGAGTGTAGGAGCATAAGCAGCGGCAGCAGATGTCAGTGTTTATCCAGTATCTTCGAAGCCATTAGTGAAAACCAGTGCGAGTAATCAGCAACAGTTTACTCACCAGAGGTGTAAGGAGTATACTTCCAAGGAGTATGCATTATGAAATATCTAGCTATTGCAGGATGGAGAGATAACCAAAGTGGCTGTTCTCTGTTAAGCCTGATGTCATAGATTTAAAATGAGAGATTAAAATTCCAAAAAAAAGGCATTAGAGAACAGAACTCTATTGTAATTATTCATCGTGGTCATATGTATTTATGTTGCATGTGACAAAACAGGTGACAGAGAGGATCACTTAAAGCAAATTCAAAAAGTTAAAGAATTGCAAATCAAAAAAGGAAGACTTTGTCCTTGTTATCATTGTAAAAGGTTCTACAACAGCACTTGTGTTTCTTAAATATCATAATCTGAAGAATGAGTCATCACTTCAATAGAAAATTGGACTGACTGACGATAAGCAAAGCTTAAATCAGCTGTTCGGCACAGAATTGTTCCTGCTTTACTGGAAGATACAGAATGGTGTCTTGGGTTTCCACTTTCTGCTTTCTTCTGTTGCAGCTCCATCATGGCCCACAGAGTAGCAGTGATCGGGGCAGGCCCCTCCGGTCTGACCAGCATAAAGGCTTGTCTGGATGAGGGCATGGAGCCAACCTGCTTTGAAAGCAGCGATGACATCGGTGGACTGTGGAAGTTCAAGGCAAGACTTCTCTCGAACAGCAAAAAAACTGTTGAAAAGTTTCATTTTTCTTGCTTGTTTTTAGGCCTGTTGTTTTCCACGAGAAGAGCAGAATTATACAACCTTTTTTAAAATCATTTCTTTTAATATTAGTCACGTGAAATTCTTCTTTACAGGAAGTCTCAGAGCCCAACAGGGCCAGCATCTATCGCTCCCTAACTATCAACGTGTGGAAAGAGATGATGTGCTACAGTGACTTCCCCATCCCAGCTGATTACCCCAACTACATGCACCACTCTAAAATCCTGAAATACTTCAGGATGTATGCAGAGCACTTTAAACTACTGGAGCACATTCGCTTCCAGGTAAGTGTAGACAAAGAACAGAATCGGATTTTGAAAATCTTACTGCTGTTAATTCCCATATCCTGACTTGTCATCTATATTTTCCATCCCTTAGACCTCAGTTAAGAGAGTAATGCAGAGACCTGACTTCTCTCGCACTGGTCAATGGGAAGTGGTAATAGAGAATAAAGATGGACAAGAGGAGAGGCAAATCTTTGATGCAGTTATTTGCTGCTCAGGTCACTTCAACTATCCCAACTTGCCTCTCAAAGACTTCCCAGGTAAGTACAAGGTACGCCATTGCATGATGCCACAGTGTCTTTACCGATAAGCATGATAATAATAATAATAATAATAATAATAATGACTTGGTTTTATATAGCGCCTTTCAAGTAACCCAAGGTCGCTTAATGATGAAACAAGCTTTTGTTCTAATGTGTTGCAGGAATTGATACATTTGAAGGAAAGTACTCCCACAGTTGGGACTACAAGGGGCCTGAGGACATGTATGGGAAGAGAGTGGTGGTCATTGGCGTTGGGAACTCAGGAAGTGACATAGCTGTGGAGAGCAGCAGAGTTGCAGAGCAGGTTGGGAAGTTTTTCGGACTGACAACATCCTCTTGTCATTTCCATTTCCTATGAAGGGCTGTTTCCAAAAAACTGTATTTTTATTTTTTTTTAGTAGATAGTTAGTTTTTTTTCCTGTATTTTTGTCCCTTGAGTAAAAGGCACTGTGATAATGACAGATCTGCTGTCCTTCCTACTCATATGCCGCAGGTATATCTGAGTACTCGCAGTGGTGCCTGGGTCATCCGCCAGGTTTCTGACAATGGCCTGCCAGTGGACAGGTTCAACACACGCTTTGTCAATCTGGTGTTCAAGCTGTTGCCCATGAGTTTACTTAATTGGTTTGGTGAGACAAAACTCAACGCCATGTATGATCATGCTATGTATGGCCTCAAACCCAAACATAGGTACGAAATTAGAGGTTTTCTATTGTTTGTCACTTTGTAGTTACTCTCAAGTTGAATATGTCCTGCAGTATCAAAGAATTGTTGTACGTCAATTAAGTTTTAGCATTGTGTGTATAAAAACACTTGGATGTAATGCTAAAGAGGAATCCTCTAAGCTCTTTTTTGAGATCTGTCTGACAAAAAGCTCTCAAATGGAAATCCTCTGATTATTTCTCTCAAATTTAAACAAATGTTAGTGCAGAGTTTGCATGCCCTCCTTGTGTTTCTGAATGCATGTTTTTTGGGATGATCTAATTTCCATCTGAATTTCACAGATATGTGGCCAAATGGGTAATTTGTTCATAACCTTAAATAACCCATAGCGGTTCTTCAAAACTGCTCCCTCTACAGTCGACAAAAGGAAATACAACTTCTACATTACATTACGGTCATTTTGCAGACGCTTTTAACCAAAGCGACTTACAATAAGTGCGTTCAACATCGGTAGGCAAAACATTTCAGAGAAAACATCATTTTCAAGTGTTTCCCTGATCAAGCCTCAAAATCAATTAGTCAGGGGTTGAAAAAACAAAACTACTTAGTTATAGTTAGAAAACAATAATATGTAGGGCCAAAATACATTCTTTATACAACACTACCATCACCTTGATATACATTATTTTGCTCGGTTGCTTTGGTGACATGTCAAACACAATGCAAGATGATACTTCTCACTTACTCATTTGGTTTAGACAACAACATTGTGTGGTAAAAAAATAAAAAATGCTTGGTTATGGTGTAAAGAAACATTGTTAGAACTTAAATATATTCTTTTTACTGTGTTGTCTTAATGGATCCCATTTTGACATTTAACTGCAGTTACTCTCATAATCAGTAAAAGCTGCATATCTTTGAAATTATATGTTGTGACCGCCTGCATTTAAAAAAGAAGAAATAAAGAACAAAGGTGCCATTTTGTCAATGATGATCTAATAAACTAACTGTGCGGTTATGCATTATAGATGGTGGGTGGTTGATCTTAAAATAATTATATGAACGTCTGTGTTTTTATTCCTTCTCATATGCTGCAAAAAAATGTAGGAGTTAGCTCTGTATCTGCTAGAATATTGTGTTTTTTTTAAATGAACAACCATTCTTTTGTCAGAGTATTTGATTGTGGATCAATCCTACTATCCAAATCTATCTCTCCTCCATCCTGTCACCGCCACAGGCTTTTCAGCCAGACTCCAGTGATCAACGACGACCTGCCCTTCAAGATTTTGTCAGGCTCAGTCATCGTCAAACCAAATGTGAAGGAGATCCGTGGGTCCACCGTGATGTTTGATGATGGCAGCTCTGTGGAAAATGTCAGAGAACCATATTATATCTTATTCCTTAAAGTCCCCCTCTGCTGAAAATTAACTTTTTTCATCCGCATTTCATGACAAGAAAACAGCAAATCAAAAATCAGTCTCAGTGCAATAGCTAAAGATTTGGCTTTGAATCTGCAGATCACCACTGAAAGTCTCAGAAAGTAAATTTCAGACAGCCTTATGTTCTTTGAAGACTATGTATAGTGTGGCTAATTGGCTGCTATGCATATACTGTGAGGAAAAGATGAGATAAGGAGCTAGTGAGTATAGTTAGTTAATACAGGGCAGGTGAAGAACACAGCAAAAGCAAGACTGAGCAAGGACTCATCTAGCACTTGACGAGCCACTGGAAGCAGTGAGGAGCTTGCTCTACTTGCTTCTGATTGAACTGGAGCTAACCGGTGAAGCCACCAGCTGTGGGAGTGCCAGGTTTTATAGGCCAGGGAAAAGGCTTGGCTCCTTGAGCAAGCAGTTTCAACGATTAGCAAGCTTCTGGTCAGCTCATGGTCCGGGCAAGGCATAGTCCCTGCTAGCTCCCAGCTAGCCAGGCACGCAACAAGGAGGGCTGGTGTCATCTGCTGATGGGTAGAGATGTGGGCTGAGCCATATCAGCATATTCAAACATCCCCATTGCCTGAACAAGGAAAAAGAAAAAGATGGGTAGAGTCATATCCTGGTAAAAACTTTGAAATGTACAATTTGTAGGTAGACAGATGAGTTTGTATATGATTTATGACTGCCACATAGAGACTTTAAGTAGTTAAGTTCATAACTTCCAGAATGACTTTAGAACAGGTTCTTACAGAATATCTTCTTCATTACAGGTGGATAGGATTGTGTTTGCCACAGGGTACAACTACGATTTCCCCTATTTGCCAAAAATAGTCATGTACAAGTCTGGGCATCGTGTGGGTCTGTACAAGCATGTTTTCCCTCCAAAACTGGAGCATCCCACCCTGGCCATTGTGGGTTTCATCCATTCTGATGGATCCATTATGCCACAGGCTGAAATGCAAGCCCGCTTTGTCTCACGTGTCTTCAAAGGTGAGGATGCACTTAAATAAAGAACGTTCTCGAGAATATTACAATCAAATACTTTGTTATGTTTCACAAGTACATGTCAGCTTTCTGTTTTTGAACCCTCAGGACATAAGAAGCTGCCCTCAATCAAGGCCATGGTCAAGGCTGTTGACAAGGACACCAAGAACATTGAGAAAAAGTATGAACAAATCATTTCTCTTTATGAAGGGATTGTTTTTAATCATTTAGTGAATCATAACCAGCACAAAGATTGAAAAATGTCACTGTCAATATTCTTAACAAAGTCATATGGCTCTCCTTTGAATTTTCTTTTACTTCAGTGTGTTATGCAGTGTTTGGGAAGATATTCTCTCCCACAGAAAAGGCTTATCCCAAGCAGCCTGACATCCTTTATTTTAAGTCCATATTTTTCTTCCTTTTCTTACAGACTTCACCCTGAAAAAACATTTGGCATCCCTCAAAGAAACAATAACCATGTGTCTTATACCTCTCAGCTCACCTATCTGAACAGACGGGGAACTTACAAAGTCCTGCTGTCCAGTTTCATGTTTAGGAAATACTTAATCAGGAAACTTTCTGGAAGACCCCCCACAAATAAAATTACCAATCTGTTCATGTGCATAATATGAGCTCTTTAATGGATAAATGCTAAGTTGTGTAATTTATTCTGTAAATAAGATGCCAAGGCCTGAGAGTAAAGCTTCTACAGTACTGTTCAACAGTATCTTTCATTGTCTTATCCTTTCTACAGCTACGTTGTGTCAAAGCTGACACCCCTGCAGGTGGAGTTTGTTGAGTACATGGATGACCTTGCAAAGGAAATCAAAGTGCAGCCAAGTCTCCTCTGGCTCTTCTTAACAGACTACCCACTGTTTAAAAGGGTTTTTTGGGGGCCTCTCACCGCTTACCAGTACCGGCTGATGGGACCAGGAAAATGGGAGGGGGCACGCAAGGCAATCTTCACCCAGTTGGACCGCATATACGAGCCCCTGAAAACTAGACAGGTCTGAAATGAGCATCATTTTATCTTCATTCCAGAAGTTTTAAGAGTGACTCATGCTAGATACACAGGCGAGTCTGTCAGAGCTTTACGTTTTCTGACATGCAGTGGATAATCTTCTTACATGTGTCTTCTAGCTGAATGCACAACAGGGTTCAGCCACAGGCCGCCTGATGAAGTTGAGCTTGACTATCATGGCTGGAGGAGCCGCTCTCTACTACATTCAAGTTCACAACCTAAACAGCATCTCCACCCTGCTGTCAAAGCTCCGTCCACAAACAGTTTGAATGAAACAGGAGCCTCATGTGTCATCTTGTGACTCTGTCCATATCATTTACCACTTATTGCCATAACTGTCAGTGTATAACAGTGTGCTTTGTATGATAATAATAATGACAATAATACATTTTATTTGGAGGCGCCTTTCAAGTCACCCAAGGTCACCTTACAAAAAATAAAAGCATGAAAAATAAAAGATAAAAAATAATAAAACATTTTTTAAATCATATTATATACTGCAACTCATTTTACAGTCACGTAAAACACTGACAACTCAACCTGTTTTTAGAGAAGCTGCAGAAAGTGTTTATATTTTTTAAAGTACTGAAACCATTTTTACAGTTCATGAGCAGGGACAATACACGTGAAGCAGGATGTAGATGGAGATGAAGTAGTGTTTAAGGTGTGGTCCCGCTCCTGAACTTCAGCTAATAATTTTCATCACCAAAGATATGCTGCTATTTTGATATGGTGCTGACTTTCTCCTGACCATTCTGTTTGTGTTGAAGAAATTGTTGCCCTAACCTGACAAACTCACACCAAACTGAGTCTCATCTTATCACCTGCCCCAGAATTCCATTTGTGATTTAGACCCCACTTAGACGATGCATCCATCCTCTCTACCCTGTGTTGTAGTTTGTGCTACTGCTGATGACATGTCAATTCTCAGCTTGGACGCTGCATCACTGTCATAGATATCAAAATTGTCATAGAAATTAAATCACATTTTTCAAAAAGATGAATAAAGTGAGACTGGAAACTCCAACACACGTCTTTTGTCGATTTATTCAGGTGAGGAACTCAAGATGAGGGAGTGTCCTGACACCATAAAGGCTTGATAGTAAGGGGAAAGCTAAAGAGATGATAAAGACCTGGTTATACGGGTTCCACTTGTGGCGTGGTTTCTATGGTTTCCAACTGTACCAAAGCCAGAACAAGATGCAAGGATCCGAGAACAAAAACAAGTTCATTGACAGAGACTATCTCTGACCTTCCAGTCCTTCATTACCGCAACTCGCTTCGGCAACATGAGGCATCAGATTAGTACAGTATATATAAAATGAGAACAAAGTATGGGTTAAGCACAAAACTCATATATAGATATTTTCCATAACACATATAGTAAAAAGTCATGCACTTTAACCTTTCAACCTATTCAATTCAATTCAATTAATTTTTATTTATATAGCGCCAAATACAACAAATGTCATCTCAAGGCACTTAGATAGTAAGTCCAATTCAAGCCAATTGGAATTCAATTAATTAATAATAATCATAATTCATAAAATAATCCAAGTCGTTCATATAGAGCCAATTCAAAAACAATTTCCTAGCTAAGAAAACCAACAGATTACACTGAAAACTTTTTGTTTTTCGGTCCAATCTCCCGGCCTGAGCGTGCGCGGCAGCGGCACTGTAACACCATTCAAAGGATATCTGTTGGAACAGGGAAACACGAGTTAATGACCACAATAATGTCACATATACATAAAGAGAGTAAAGTGAGGAAAGGTGTGACAGATGAGGCCCCCCAGCAGTCTAGGCCTATAGCAGCTTAACTATGGGATGTTTCAGGATTACCTGAGCCATCCCTATTCAAGGTAAACACAAGAAACTTGTGCTAACGAAAAAATAAAAAAAAAAATAAATAAAGGACCAGACTCAGTAAGTAATTCCCTATACTCCCTATATAGATCTGCTCCTCACACCACAACAACCATCTTTTTACAGCCACAAGCTACCTCAGCCTCTCACCAACTGCACACCAGTCACAGCGGGGTGGGGATGCAAACCCTGGTTCGGGTAGGGGGAGAAATAAAAGAGGTAAGATAAGCGGGAATGGGATTCAAACCCTGGTTCGGGTAGGGGGTAATGAAAGTATAGAGGGTGCCAGAGGTGGAGGCAGAACAAGACACACTAGCAGATACACTATCAGATTCAACAGACCTAACTATAAGCTTTATAAAAAAGGAAAGTTTTAAGCCTGGTCTTAAAAGTGGAAAGGGTGTCTGCTTCCCGGACATTTACTGGCAGCTTATTCCACAATAGAGGGGCCTGATAACTGAAGGCTCTGCCTCCCATTCTACTTTTAGAAACTCTGGGAACCTCAAGTAAACCTGCAGTTTGGGAATGAAGTGCTCTGTTAGGAAAATATCTTACAATGAGATCTTTAAGATATGATGGAGCTCGGTCATTAAGAGCTTTATATGTAAGGAGAAGAATCTTAAATTCTATTCTGAATTTAACAGGGAGCCAATGAAGAGAAGCTAAAACTGGAGAAATATGATCTCTCCTGTTAGTTCTCGTCAAAACTCTGGCTGCAGCATTTTGGATCAACTGAAGGCTTTTCAGAGAATATGTGGAACAGCCCAATAATAAAGAATTACAGTAGTCCAATCTTGAAGTAACAAATGCATGAATTAGTTTTTCTGCATCACTCTGAGACAAGATGTTCTTGATTTTAACAATATTACGACGATGAAAGAAGGCAGTCCTAGAAACCTGTTTTATATGCGAGTCAAATGATAGGTTCTGGTCAAAAATAACTCCAAGGTTCCTCACTGTAGAACTAGAAGCCAAGGAAATACCATCTAGAGTAACTATATAGCTAGACAATTTCTCCCTGAAACGCTCAGGTCCAAAGATAACGACTTCAGTTTTGTCTGAATTTAGAAGCAGACAGTTCTGAGTCATCCAGGTCTTTATGTCTTTAAGACATGCTTGTAGTCTGACCAACCTATTGGGTTCATCTGGTTTTATAGATAAGTACAGCTGGGTATCATCAGCATAGCAATGGAAATTTATGCCATGCTGTCTAATAATGTTACCTAATGGAAGCATGTATAAAGTAAAAAGAATCGGTCCAAGCACAGAACCCTGAGGAACTCCATGACTTACTCTGGTGTGTGAGGAAGATTCTTCATTTACAAGAACAAACTGAAATCTATCAGATAAATATGACTTAAACCAGCCTAATGCAGTTCCTTTAATCCCAATAACATGTTCAAGTCTGTGTAATAAGATACTGTGATCGACCGTATCAAATGCAGCACTGAGATCCAAAAGGACAAGCACAGACACAAGTCCGCTATCAGAGGCTAAGAGGAGATCATTGGTAACTTTCAGCAGTGCAGTTTCTGTGCTATGATGCACTCTGAATCCTGACTGAAACTCTTCAAACAGATTATTTCTGTGTAAATGATCACAAAGCTGAGCTGCAACTATTTTTTCAAGAACTTTAGACATAAAAGGGAGATTGGATATAGGTATATAATGAGCCAACACTTCTGAGTCAAGAGTAGGTTTTTTAAGTAAAGGTTTAATTACAGCAACCTTAAAAGTCTGAGGTACATATCCTGTCAACAAAGACAGATTGATCAAATCCAATATGGAAGTGTCAATTAATGGGAAAACCTCCTTGAACAGTCTGGTTGGGATTGGGTCTAAAACACAAGTTGATGGTTTAGAAGAGACTATTGCTGTTGTTAGTTCAGAGAGATCAACTGGGCAGAAGCCGTCTAAATACAAATCAGGTTCTAAACATACTTCTAAAGCTGCTGTACTTGATGATACATCAGTGATAATAGTGGGAAGGACTCCATCAATCTTCTCTCTGATAGAAACTATTTTATTAATAAAGAAGCTCATGAAATCATCACTGCTGAGGTTTAAAGGAATACCTGGCTCAGCAGAGCTCGGACTCTTTGTCAGACTGGCTACAGTGCTGAAGAGAAACCTGGGGTTGTTCTTATTCTCTTCTATCAATGATGAATAATAAGCAGTTCTAGCTTTACGAAGGGCTTTCTTATACATTGTTAAACTATCTTTCCAGACTAACTGAGACTCTTCTAAATTAGAGGAACACCACTGTCTCTCCAGCTTTCTTGCAGTCTGCTTTAAAGCACGCAGCTGTGAATTATACCAAGGAGCCAACCTCTTCTGACTGATTACCTTCCTTTTCAGAGGGGCAACATTGTCCAGTGCTGTACGCATTGAAACTATAGTGCTGTCAACAAGAGAGTCAAGTGCTGCTGGAGTAAAGTTTAGGTAGTCGTCCTCTGTCATATCTGCACATGGCAGTGAAGAAAAGGATGATGGAATTAATTCTTTAAATCTGGTTACAGCATCCTCTGATAGACACCTTCTATATGTACATTTCTTCTCAGAAACTGTATAGTCAAGTAATGTAAACTCAAAGGTTATCAGAAAATGGTCAGATAAGACAGGGTTATGAGGGAACACTGTTAACTGTTCACTCTCAATGCCATAAGTCAGAACAAGATCAAGGGTGTGATTAAGGCAGTGAGTCGGTCTGTGAACACTCTGAGAAAATCCAATAGAGTCTAATATAGAATTAAAGTTCATATTCAGGCTGTCATTTTCAACATCTACATGAATATTAAAGTCACCCACTACAATGACTTTATCTGTACTCAGCACTAACTGGGATAAAAACTCTGAGAATTCAGACAGAAACTCAGAATAAGGGCCAGGTGGACGATACACAACAACAAACACAAGAGGTTTCTGGGATTTCCACTTTGCGTGGGAAAAACTGAGAATCAGAGATTCAAAAGAGCTCAAACTAATCTTGGGTCTGGGACTGATTAGTAACCCTGATCTGAAAATAGCTGCCACTCCTCCTCCTCTGCCTGTGGTTCCAGGAACGTGAACATTTAAACAATCAGAGGGAGTTGCTTCATTAATGCTAACATGATCCTCCTGCTGCAGCCAGGTTTCTGTAAGACTAAATATATCAATATGATGATCACAAATCAACTCATTCACTAACAGAGACTTGGAAAGGAGAGATCTGATATTCAGCAAACCACATTTAATAGTTTGATGTTTTTGTTCAGTTTGTATTTTAAAGCTACATTTAAAACTAATGGAAGGTGGTCATTAAGAAAGCTATTCATCACATTTCTTTTTAATTATGTCTGACAGCAAAAACAGTCTTTGAGTTTAAAGTTAAGAAGCTAAAAATTAAAGCGATATAATGTACAAAAATTGGTCCATGTATGAAATTCAGCTGGTTTTACTGAATGTCTAAAAATGCATCAAGTAATTATGTAGTCAGGTACAATGACAACTACACAGAATCTGTCTCTCTTGCAGCGTGAGAGCAAGTATAACAAGTATATCTGCACAGGTATCTTGATCTTTATACACAGTGAGTGCTTAATATGTCGTTAAAAGTTAGCTTTCTTTTACCCACTGTTACCAAGTTCTTGCTGAGGGTAAAATTCCATTCCTCTTCTTCCTCTTTCACTTCTGGTCAGCCATTTGCTTTTCAGAATACAGGACACATTTCCACCGCACCAATCAGGGTTAAAGTCCCTCCTCAGCCAGACTGTTGAACTGATTGGGCAACAAGCAACAGTTCAGTGCATGCAAGCTTACAGGCTGTTTGACATTTGATCGTTGCTGCACAAGACTTTTAATCAGCTTACGGGAGACGGTGAGAACAGCTATAGTTATATGAGTATTGTTGTTCATTTTATGACATTGATTACCAGGTTCATCAACTTCCTAACACGGCTGCTCCCCAAGAGTTTAGTCAACTGGGCAGCAGAGAGAGCGCTGAACCATAAATATGACCATAGACTGTATGGCTTGAAACCCAGACACAGGTACGATACACTAGACTAGTTTTATATCAATTACTTTATTTGAATTTCTGTCATTTTAAGGTCTCTTTATGTGCCTGTGGTGACCAGCTGATGACCAAAATCTGTCGGTTGACAGATTCATTTTGATAAAGTCACTAAATGTTCATATGAAGTTATGTTAAACTTTGTGCTGACTCTTAGTTTTACTTGTATGAAACATTTCTGATTGACAGTGCCCTAACTCAAATGCTTAGCAATGGTACGACGTGTGGCAGTCATTGGAGCAGGCAGTTCGGGTCTGGCCTGCATCAAGATCTGTGTTGATGAGGGGTTGGAGCCTGTCTGCTTTGAAAGGAGTGATGACATTGGCGGCTTGTGGAAATTCAAGGTGAGTGGTTGGCCTGTTTGTCTCTTGATAATAAGTTTTGTTTCTATGTTACTAAGCAAAGATGGTGTTGCTTTTGCACAACAATAACAGAAGTGCATGAAACTAAAAATATCCTAGTTAGAGTCATGTACTTATCAACTTTAGTCTGTGTGTCCACAGGAGTCACCTGAGCCAGAGCGATCCAGTATCTACTGGTCTTTGGTGGTTAATACCTCCAAAGAGATGATGTGTTTCAGTGACTTTCCCATGCCTGATAACTACTCAAACTACATGCACAACTCCCAGCTGCTTCAGTACTTCAGATTATATGCTGAGCACTTTGACCTGCTTAGTTATATCAACTTCAAGGTTATTCCTGTTTTCATCATCGCTGTCATTTCCATACAAAGTTAAAAGCTCTTTACATTATGCTGTGTGTAATGCTGTATGCTAATAAATGTGGGTGTTCTCACTTTAGACAACAGTGAGGAGAGTTGCTCAAAGGTCAGACTTTTCTGTGTCGGGTCAGTGGGACATTGTGACAATAAACAAGAAGGGCGAGGAAGAAAAACACATCTTTGATGCAGTTTTGGTCTGTTCAGGCCACTATACCCATCCTGCCTTACCCCTGTCTAACTTTCAAGGTGATTAAATGAATGCAGTATATTCAGTACTGTTTTTGTTGCTTTGAATCAGAATGGTCTTGGGAAAAAACACAGAACTATCTTGTTTTGCTCCTAGCGGTTGCTCCATATGTCTTTTTCTAGGGCATGATACTTTTTGTGGCAGGTGTCTTCACAGCTGGGAATATAAAGATGCAGATGCCTGCAGAGGAAAGAGGGTGGTGGTGGTCGGCATTGGGAACTCTGGAGGAGATATTGCAGTAGAGATTAGTAGATCTGCAGAGAAGGTAAGGCAGAACAAGAACTGGGAAACTACCATGTTGTTTCAGAAACTGAGTCTATTCTGTCAGTCTATCGCCTACAGAGCTGTGTTAACGTAATGTACGGGCACCGTAAAACAATACACAACACAGTCACGTGTCTCATTTGCTTTTCTGTATTTCTATGTACTTACAGCCAGTCTTCTTCTCCCTGGCAGACATTTCTCAGTACACGTCAGGGGGCCTGGGTGCTAGGCAGGATGTCCAGTGATGGCCTTCCTCTGGACATGACATCAATTACCAGGTTCATCAACTTCCTAACACGGCTGCTCCCCAAGAGTTTAGTCAACTGGGCAGCAGAGAGAGCGCTGAACCACAAATATGACCATAGACTGTATGGCTTGAAACCCAGACACAGGTACGATACACTAGACTAGTTTTATATCAATTACTTTATTTGAATTCCTGTCAGTTTAAAAAAAATCACTGTATTTCATTTAGTGTTTTATGTAGTGTTTGAGATTTGTTGTTTTCATACTCCCAGCCATTTCATCAGTTGAACTAAATGTTGAGTATGGGCAGAGGAACAGTGGTCAGCACAGACAACCCTGTTTTTGTTCTTTCTGGCTGTGGCCATGAATCTTTCTGCTGTAGAGGGGGTAGTGTTAACATGGGGGTCTATTGGAAGGCACCTGATTTTGGCAGCCATACACGCAACTGCTGTTTTAGACACTTTAGTGTTGGATTCATGTTTCTCTCTCTGTAATTGCTGCTTGATGCTAACAGGCTAAAAATGTCAGGAAAAATATCAAGACCCAAAATAATGTTAGAAAATAACAAAATGTACTATTGTAATCACTATGTTATTAGTTCTTTTTATGAGTATCATTTATTTTGCAAAGGACAATAGGTGTCAGTATCATTAATGCTATAGCTGTACTGAATAAAAACTTGAACTATTGGTCTTATTTACTCCAATTATTATTTTGTCTCTTCAACAGACTCTTGGACAGAAGGCCTTTGATCAATGATGATCTTCCTGGACGAATCCTTCAGGGGGCACTGATCATGAAGCCCAACCTGAAAGGATTCAAGGATACAGGAGTCATATTTGAAGATGGCACAGTGGAAGAGGACATAGACGCTGTGATCTTCTGTACTGGTTATAATGGAACTTTCCCATTCCTGCCCTCAGCTCTGTCTGAGGGACCCAACGGAGAGCTGACATTGTACAAGTAAGTTTGTGGTGGACAGTATTTAAAGCTGAGTCTGATATGTAAAAAGGATAATGAACGCTGCATCACAGAGCAGTGCTGTTTTTTGGTGTTATTCATTCTATTATTGACAGTTTGTCTGCAAAACAAAGTGACATAGTTTTATCTTAATGCTTTCTTTGAAATACTTACACAAATATTTGCATGAATTCTTCTATCAAACCGAATTCAATTTTATTTGGGACATCTTGTTCAAAGTTTTAATTATTATTTAGAAATGTATTATTGGTGAAAATAGCCCCTTGTTGAACGGGGCTGCAAAAATGAACCTGACATCGATTGTCCCACAACTGTGTTTAATTTGATCCCATTTAAAGGTATGAATCATTGCGTTTACATTACGACCAATGATTTTTTTTTCGTAATTCAGAAGAGTGTTTCCTCCGTCTCTGCTGCACCCCACACTTGCCATCATGGGACTTTTCCAAGCAAAAGGACCGATCATGCCTATTGTGGAGATGCAGGCACGCTGGGCTGTTAAAGTCTTTACAGGTAAACTCACTGCGCAGGAGAATAACACGTAGGGAAAGTAAGATGTCAGTAGTGTCAGTTGGTGTGTTTTATCCTTCAGATTGGAGCCATCTGCCGTCTGAAGAGAAAATGCTGGAAATCATTGAGACTGAGAGAAGGAGTAACATGCACAGGTAGGTGTGATCCATAAACTAAAAATCTAAATTTCAAGCAGAACAATCTTGTTAATCATAAAATGTACTCCTTTTTGTTGTTTTCTCAGCTATCCCTGTCCACGGCAGGCTGTTCTACAGGTGGATTACATCCCATACCTAGATTTCATCGCTGAGGAGGTTAGTTCCCCTCAGCACTATGTAAAATGTTGTCATAAAGTATTTCGAGAACTAAATCTTTACACACTTCTGATCACAGGTGGGTGTTCGACCGAACCTCCTGAGACTGTTCCTGAGAGATCCTGTGCTCTGGGTGAAGGTTGTCTTTGGTCCATGCACTCCATATCAGTACCGTCTCACTGGGCCTGGACAGTGGGCGGGTGCCCGACACGCTATCCTCACTCAGTGGGAGCGGGTTGCTAAGCCTTTCAGAACCAGAGCAATACCAGAACCGGAGGGCAGGACGTCTGTCTTGAATTCTCCCCTGCTCATTACCTTTGGCGGAACAATTATAATGGCTATGCTTTTGTCAAAATATAACATCATCCCAATACTGCAACATGCAACTGAGATTTTGGACAGTAGCAAAACTCTCCTGAGGGACTCATGGTTCATTCGCTGATTTCATGGATAAGTTATGAAAGAACACGTGATAAATAGCGATTACAGAAAACTATCTTTCTTTTTGTGTTGATGTTCAGAGTTCAGAAAGAATGTATTAATGTGTGGTTGTAGAATTGTTAGAGGAGATCACATTCTTCTGATTTGTGTGTCAGTTCCAACTGACAAAGAAACTATAATACTATTATAGTCTCGCTTTGCAGGCCAATCAAAATCCTGATGCTTTGAAGCACAGATGTGCTTATTATCTGCTAATGGGCTGCATGAAAAGGTTGGCTGGGGCCTTACTGTGTGGGTTCTCTCCAGGTATTCTGGCTTCATCCAACCACCCAAAAACATGCACATTACATTGATTGGTGATTCTAAATTGACCCTTCGAATAAGTGGGGGCATGCAATGTTTTTGTCCAAGGTGTACCCTGCTTCTCACTTGGTGGCAGCTGGGATATGCTCCAGCTCCCCCATGACCCTGATAAAGAAAATGGAAGGATGGGTGGAAGTTCTTCTAACTTATGGAATAGGAGTGTAATGTTTTTTACAGTGATTATAATGCGTGGGTTGACTTACCATAGCAGTCTTTGCTTCGCTACCTGAATGTGCAAACCCCAGGAAAAAAAATGAATCAATAAATCAACTATTTTAAAAAGTTTCAGGTCATCCTAATTTTCAGTCTAAGTTCCAAAAAAAAAATAGGAATTTAACACTGTTCAAGGCATTAAATGGTTCAAATGGCTTTCTGGGGGTAAAACTGTTACAAAGTCCAAAAATGTTTATGGTAATGCTTTGATTAATCAGGGACTGTTGGGGGAACCTTCCAGTGCCTCCTACCTTATCTTAAAGAATTGAGAACAGACATGCATCCTCGTAATGTTTTGGCTATGATCCCTATTGAGAGCCAATGTCTATGGCTTTGAGGGACAAGTCTCAAAGGACCTTTTGTAGTTTCCATTCCATTTCTGATATGTGATTTGTTCTTGTTATCTATTTTACAATTTTTAGTGTAGCACCAAATAACTATTACTTCTAAGACACAGGTTTTCAAACCAGTAGCTGATCCAGCTTTGGGTATGAACCAACACTTGTCATTCCCTCCTTGAAATAGAACTTATCCCTTTGGTCTTCCTCTATCTTCATCCTTTCTTGTTGAGTAAAAAAAAAAGTTAGTTATTGACAAATCAGTAACAAAGAAGACAACGTTGTGGGTCACTGAAGATTTTTCTACTTAAAGGCTTACCTATGTAAGCAATTATCAGCCTGAGACAAAAGAGGACACAAGGGAAAGGGACAAGTTGCTCTACACAGCTTGATCCAAAATTTCATTTTACACAGTTCAGCAGAGTTGATATGCAAGTAATGCAGGAAACTTACATTAAAAGTAATGGAACTGACAGGAATAACTGTGAGCTGAAACAGTCGGAGTGGAAAACAGTCCAGTGAAGACATACTACACAAGCAAGCATGTATACAGAAAAACATACTTGGGCCTTTATTTATTCATTAATTTAGATTTAAGTTCTGTTGTGGAGAAATTAGAGTCGAATCCCGCGTTGGTCAGCCGTCCATTGGGGAGTTTATTGAACAAACCGTCACAGCAAATGTGCATACAGAATGTACAAAATGTCCGACGAGCTCATTTTGTGACACCCTTTTATACCGTTTTATCATAACAAGTGTACGTGGCCCTCTCTGGAGGCGCCTAGCTTTCGCAGTTTATCATAAACACGCTCATTCTAACTATCAACAATATTCATATGAACCAGTCAACAAGGCCCAGGATGTAACTAGGCCAGAAGTCATGAGCATGACATCCTTCTCCCACATAGTCCCCCCTGAAATCACTTATCAGTGATTTAATAAAGAAATAATCTAAAATGAAAGAAAATCATCCCACATAGTTAATTAAGAATTAATTAACATAATCAACACTGAATCATCCTAATAATTCTACAATATCAATCAACGGGACCATTTTGAATAAATGAAAAGGAATATATATATGTGTACTCGAATCACATTAAATGATTAAATTAAATTAAACGATATTGAATTCAACAACACTACAAGTTTTACATTGCCATCACACTTGTCCACTGTTCGCAGTGCATAGGTGCGAAAAACCCACCGGCTGCTACTTTCGTAACTCATGTTCTTATCTTGGGAAAATTCACCTACGGCCCCCCCCCACTTGGCGACCGACCACTTTACCAAGGTCGCACTCCGAACAGTTGACTGACACAATTGGCAATGGACATATCAGTGATCAGTTTTGATTGATAATACACATAGACTGAATACACCACCTTCAAATCAGTTAATCACCATTTTGTATCAAGTACAATACATAAAATTATGGATTATCACACAACAATAGTAATAAAATGCAATGTAATGCAGCTCCTCCAGTCCCGTCCCATCTCCTGTACTCAGGTGTCGTTTGCTTCTGGCCGAACATCCGTCCGGCTGGGTCTGGAACTGCTAAGCTAACTCTGGGAGGAGAGGTCGCCAGTACGTCACTCCCAATCAAAGAGATCTTCAGCATCTCTTCTCCCTATTAGACTATACTTGGTTCCACCCTCGAGGAAAGAAACTTGTGAACCGTCCGTTGATAACCTTCATTCGTTGACCCGCTCTCCCATGCGTTGGTCCTCAGACCTGGTCTCGCATGGTCATCTGCCTCCTGATTCCTTCCACTGTTCGTTTGAACATCACTTGCAGCAAACACCTTCTCAGAATGGGTATAATGCAACACCTCAATAGGGAAACCATCCTCACTATCAACAATATTGCTATTCCTGCCTTAACTGCCATCGCTCCCCCTTCTCCCAAAATCCCAAACAGACCAGTCCACCACCATTCACTCCCACCAGCATTACCCTTCAGCTCCTCTTCCAGTTCTCTGAACTTCTTCACGGCCGTTGTAAACGTCCCATCAGCTGCAGTGTTCCCGGGTATAAATGTACAACATTTTCCCCAACCATCTGGCAAACACCAATTTTCCCTTCTAATATACATTCTAAAACTTGTCTGTTCTACCAAGCCATCATACTCGTCTCATGTAGTTGTTCTCCAAAGCCTGCAAACCCTTCACTTGTGTAGCTAAGAATTCCCTGTTGGTTGTATTATATCTAATTAGTCCATTCCCCATTTTGTTAAATATGATCCACGGCAAAATAGACTCAAATCCAGCTGCAATCTCCCTGCGTGCTTTGAGCTCAAAAGGAATACCTCTCGGCTGCCCTATTGCATCCAAGTACTTATCCATGATGTAGTTACCACTATATGTTTTAACTCTCCCTTTTTCCCCATCCAAACCTCGCATCTCGTTTACCTTGTCATACACTACCACAACTGATGTGTTCCTCCTCACCAGTGCCCAAAGACCTATCCACCTGTTGGGTAACACATTTAACAAAACATCATCTCCACACATCCAGTAACTCTCAGCTACTGGGTGTGTCTGATCCCCAAAAAGATATGGCGTTAAAATGATCATTTCTATATTTTCACATTATTGATCCAAATAAATAAATCCTAATAAATATTGGTTCCATTTAACAGTAGTACTACTTACGTGACTTCCAAAAGCATTCAAACTCACCATCGTAATCTACTCTATCATCAGTCGGAGGCCCATCCTGTGATGTACTATGATTAAATTCCGCACAAGAAGACTCAAATTTTTGGCACTCCCTTATTTTGAAAACAATTCCGTAATTTATTTGGCCCAAACATCAATCTGCACTTAATACCACACATAGGAAACAATAACCATTTATCCTCTTCCGATGTGAACCTACCTTCTCTGCATTCCTGTTGCTGGACCACTGCACAGTCCCTGAAGGTGTGTGGCTCTGGAACAACAACAGGCAATGCTCCTGGAGCGTCTGCTCATATGAGACACTCTGTCGCTGTCAGTTCTCTCGTAGTGTACCATGCCCAACTATACCACATCTCCTGTGCTGCCTTAACCCATTTTCCACCGTACACTGTTTTCCCGACTCCACCTGTGCATGTACACTCCGTCTGTTCTTGGATTAACATGATTATTCTATCCTGTAGTGCTAATGGTAGCAAATCCCCCTAGTCTTCCCCAAAAAATCTTTCTATTCTTACAACCATTGTGAACAACTACTTCTGACCCGATCTGACATGATCTTACCAGATTGCCCCTTTGTCGCGGCGTGTATTGTTGCATCATACTCATCTGACCCAGGCTGGCTACTTCCCTGCGGGGTGGCTTCATCACGGGACCCTTCCAGCCTCTCCTGTCTGCGGGATCCCGCCCAACATCTCCAGGCTTCGTTCTCCTGAGCCCATGCTGTCGGCCAACACCCACACCTGGATGCTCACAGTGTCAGAAATCTTAACCTCTTCCTTTTGTTAATCCTTTCCCTCGGACTTAACTCTGTCTGTGTCTTTAGTCCGAACCTTAGTGCAGTGATTCAAATGGTACCATGTGTTGCTACCTTCCACTTGAACTGCCGTCGGCATTGCTCGCACCACTGTGTACGGTCCTTTCCGTCTTGGCTCAAGCCACTTCCTCCGGAACACTTCGATGTGCACCTGGTCGCCTGGCACCACTGGCCTCTCAACCAGCTGTTCGAGACTCAAGTCTCTGAACTCCTCCTGTAGATAGATTGTTCTGTGGATTGCAGTTAGTTGCTTCATGTAAGCTGTCCACTCTGTTTGCACCTGCTCAAGTGGGGGCCCTTTAAAGGGACCTCTCGACTGAGGTGCCAGCATGGGTCGACCCGTTAGCATTTTATGCGGTGTTAGTGCATGACTCTATGAGTCTGCATAGGAAAGCTCATTAGTGCAAGCAGCAAAGCATCTAGTTTAGTTCAGTTGAAGCGCAGATTCAATTCAATTTCACTTTCCAGGTTCCATTGATCCTCTCACCCATCCCTTGACTCTGTGGATGATAAACGGCCCCACAGCGCTGCTTGATTCGCAGCTGCTGCAGAATGCCTCTTGCACTTTTCTAAACAAACACTTAACCATTATTTGAGCTAATCTCTGATGGAATGACAAACAGATGAATCAATTCTCTTACCAAAAAAAATTTACGACTATTTATCCAATATGTATGACCAATATCCTTGTGATGGCGCGACCTCTGGCTCCAGTAACACCATTGGTGCCAAAACAGCAAGCTGGCACTTTGATGCTACTTTCGCTGCTTCATCAGCCGCGATATTACCTTTACCAACCATTTTGTTACCTCTACGATTATTTGACACTGTATCACTGCCAATTTTCAATTTTCATGACTGCAATCCGCTCCTTCATTTGGACCTCATGTCGCACTGGACTCCCGTCTGACCTCCTGAACCCTCTCTGCTTCAAAACTGCTTCAAACAAAGAGAAAATATTATGAGCATATGCAGAATCTGTGTATACATTCGTAACCTTACCTTTCACCAGTCAACATGCTTCCGTTAGTGCCTTCAGTTCAGCCAACTGTGCCGAACATGGCTGTTCACCCTTCTCAGCCTCCACCGTCACAAAGTTCTCCACCTTCCTGCTTCACAACTGCAAAACCTCATGATTACCCAAATGGTCTCACAACATGATCCATACACAACATAAGTGACATCAGCCTGCACAAGTGAAGTTGCTCCTAAGTCAAGTCTCAGTTTAATGTATCTCACAGCTTCTGACACACGCTCATGTGGTTCTCCTTCAAACTCACGTGGAATGACATCCGCAGGATCCGATGTAGTACACTTCTGTATTCTCACATCTGGACGTGTCAAAAGATGCACAACCTGCAAACATCCTGTCCGAGTCACAACATACCTACTCTGATTTATTAGTTCTGAAATCTTATGGTTTTTATTGGAGACATATAAGAAAAATGGCTTCTCATCGTCTAGTGTTGCCCGTTTTGGATGACTTTAGCTAATTTTGTTTCAAACTTTCAAAGGCTAACTTAGCCTCGGTTGTCCTCTCCAGTTGTACTTTCAACCTTTGATCTTTGGATCTTTCATGATTCCTTCCAGAGGAAGCGCATTTTATTGCATAATCCTCCCAAAAGAAGATCATACTTGTTGTATTTTAATTTTACTTATTTATTCATTAGTTATTTATTTATTTATTTTGGACATGGCGCTTTTCTTACTCCCTCCAAGTGGGATGGAGAGATATCAGTAATTCCCTATGGGCTAAATAGATACTCTAATTTAGGCTATCAATGCTAAAATTTAAATTAGAAACTTTGTTCCGTTCAAATTTTAGAACTTCGTAATAGTGGCACATTTAAATTTTAAATTCAGAAACTTTGTTTTGTTGTGTCCTAGTAACAGTGACCTATTTAAATTCAAGTTTTAGAAACTTAGTAGTCGTGACACATTTAACTTAAAAACTTCGTTTTGTTTTGTAATGATGACACACCTGAGGGCGGTTTTTAAACCCTTTTGAGTACGTCTGATGTAAGTGTACTTCTTACCTCTATATGTCAATGCAAACAAATACTGGGATTCCTCTGCCAGAGGAACGCCATGGCCCTGCCGGGCCACTTGCTCCGCCCCGCAGGGACTGGCCACGGTCCTGCCGAACACTCGGGTTTCTCGGTGCTCTCGGACAGCTGTAAACAAAGTGTCCCCTCTCGCCACAGGCCCAACATGCCCCCGAGGACCTTCGTCCTCCAGGTGCACCTCTTCTTGACCTTTGACAGGGTCGACGATGGACTTGCCCCTGTGATGGCTGTTCAGCGGCCCCCGCTGTTATGGCCTCATTTCGTACTTCTTGCTTCGCTTGTAGTTCTTCTAACTGCAACCGTGCAAGTTCCCTTTGCATATCCTTCTCCTGCTCCTTCCGTTTCAGTTCTTTTCTGTATTTGTTTACTGCCTGCACCACGTGGTCTCGGAATTGTCCATGTGACATTGAATTCAACCCCACCACATCCTCCAGCCTCCCCTGAACTGGGGCAGGCAGAGCCTCTTTGATGGAAACTCTGAACAATGTCACCCAAGCTGGGCTCTTCTCGATTTCTCCCTCAGACTCTTGTCTCCATTTCTTCAATTGTTGTGCAATGTACACAGCCGGACTCTCTGTTCCTGACAGTGGCTCCCCCTTTAATGCTTCGAGGTCCACTCCCACAGGAAACTCAGCTCGTAACGCTCTCCAGAGTGCAGCTCGATATGCATTAAAGTCAGTTCCATCAGCTCGGTGGCTCAACATCCAGTCATTCTCACTGTGTCTCAAAATGCTCTCCATGGTAGAAGTTCCAAAACACAGTGCCCACACTGCCTTAATGTGTCCCACAGACAACAGTTTATGCACAGTCTCTTGTTCAAAAGCTCTTATCCATCTACTTGCACCTGTGTGAATGTCCGGCAATCGAGCAACCAGCCTCGCTAGGACGAGCGTCTGCCACGGCACATACTGTCCCTGCGTCATTTCCATCAAACTCGGTGCTGACGCTGTTGGACTCTTATGTTCTTCAGAAGATGCCTTTTGAACTGGTGGTGCCAGTTCTGGTGATCTTTGGTATTGTAGGAGCTGTCCCCTTGCCTGATCTGAATTACAGACGGCGTCTGGCTCAGGAGCTCCATGACTGCTTGATGTAGCTATTTGTAGTTCTGGACGTTAATGAGATATTTTATGATCTTTTATTTCAGAATCTCCTTGTATGTTTACTGCTCCTGGCAGTGTTGGATATAGCTCTGCATTTTCAAAGAAATGTAAAACTTTTAATTCAAGCTCTCTCTTTTCCTGTCTCTTTTTGCTTTTGTCCTTTGGTTTGTAAGCTTTAATCCTTTGTTCCATAATCTTACAGGTAGCTACATTGAAAGTGCCACCTTTTGGCCAGGGTGAGACGTTATTTTTTGTTCGTTTTTCCCATTTTAGAGATATCTTTTTAATATCTTTGGAATGTTCAGGATGTTTGGCGCTAATGGTTATTGTTGGTGTTACATCCATTGTTTCACCTAGTTAGTTCCCTTCTATTAACTTTTGACTTTTTCTTTACTTATTTATTTCCTAAATTTTCCTTATTTATTATTCTTATTCCCCCTTTTTTTTTTTTTTTTTTTTTTTTTTTTGAAAGTCAATTTAAATTAAACTAACTCTAATCAATGCTAATTTATGCTCGGCTAAATTTAGCTTAGATGCAGCTAATTATTGGATTGGATATTGTCAATGCTAATGTTAAGGTTAGCCTATGTTAGCTTTGAAAGCTTATGCTCTAGGTTAGTTTTTTTTTTAAATTAAACCAATGTTAATTCAATGTTAGGCTAATTTAGCTTTTTGACTTCTAGTTTGGAGTTCGGTTACTATTATTGCTAATGTTGATGTTTGCTAACCAATGCCAATTGCTGTTAGCTTCCTAGCTGTTGCTAATAAACGCTAACCTATTGCTAATTAAGATTTAAACCAATATTTGCCTTATTGCTATTGCTAATCAATGCTAATTGTATTTCTGATCAATGCTAATTATGGCTAACGAAATGCTAACAAATGCTACTAATGCTAACCAATGCTAACTATTGCTAATCCATGATACTTATTGCTAATCAATACTAGCTTCCTTGTTGACCAATGCTAATTGAATGCTAATTATGCTATTCAATGCTAATTATGCTATTCAACGCTAGTGATTGCTAATCAATGCTAGTTATTGCTAATCAATACTATTGATTGCTAATCAATACTTGCTGTATTACTAATGCTACCCAATGTTAATTTATTGCTAATCGAAAGCTCAGTTAATGCTTACTCTGTTTGAAGTGACTCAGGCTAAAGGCGTTGCCCCAACCTTTGCTCACATCCGGATGCTTCCGATCCAATCCACACACAATGTCCTCCACCAATCCAGATGATCCAATGTACGTCACAGCTACGTCAATTCTGACCAATGAAATAAAAATATTTTTTGACCAATGAAATCTGAACACACCTCTAAATCTATCTCCAATGAAACACGTCTGAGACACGTAACTTCTAACCAATAACACACCTCTAAGCCTGCCTCCAATGAACCACGTGAATTTCTAACCAACCAAATATGAACACACCCTTACATCTACTTCCTAGGCTGTTATTAACTCCTCCCAAGCATAACAATTGAACCAGACATAACAATTGAACCTCACCCCAACTCAAAATGGCGTTTGTCACACTTTTTGTGACAAGTTAAGAAAGAGGAAGAAATACGAACTTTCCAGCTGGACAGAGAAAAAATACAAACCAAACAACACAGAAATAACAGTTGCACTATTCTTCACCTCAAAATGGCATTTGTTAAGAAAGAGAAAGAAATACAATTTAACACGCTGTGGACAGGGAAACTACAAATCAAAAGATACAGAAACAATGCATAAGCGAAAAACTTTCTTTATCCGGAATGTCACATTCACGTCGAACGACGTGATGAATCAATGGCCTAAGGACAGAAACTCTCCCTTAGGAATTGCGAAACCAACATTTACTCGACTGATAACAACTCTGCAACTAGCACATTACCTAAAGAAAACTAATAATTATTACAGTTCAACCATAAAGTGCCCCTGGAAGACACAAGGAAAGAAAATGCGGTCACACACGAACATTTGCAGCAGCAGAAAACTGTCAAGGACAAACCACGCGCCTTCACACCAGCCGCGTGACCGCGCAGCACCCTCTGTCCCCCTGAAAGCCAAAACACCTTCACTCGCCTGTTGAGAATAGAACTTTAGAAACTTAACACCAATCACAGCAGTATTCAATAATTCAATAATAACAAGATGCACTCAACGAAAATACAGAATCTTAAAGAAATAAACACACAGCGTTTAAAAATCACAGCACTTCACTGTAACAAAACCTTATTTCAACAAACTATCAATGCGGCAATTATAACAATGAAGCAAATTATAACAATGAAGCAAATCTGAGTGTAACTTAAAATACTACAACTACTCAAAAGTCAAGGGATGATATGAGTCAGAACCTTTTTTCTTTTCTTCTTTTTACATTCACATAAAACAGCAGGATTTCACACACATTGACAGACAAACAGAGACCGGTCCCACACACTCACACCAAGTCAGTCGATCAAAGTTTTGTCAGTCACCGTTCAAATCTTCACAGTTTTAAATTATCAATTTCTTTCATTTAGACTTTTAATTTTTCAGGAGATGTTGGTGTCGGCAATATATGGAATACAAAATGTGTTTTCCCTACAAGCCTTGTGATATGGTCTCTGACCAAAGCAACAGATGCTGACGTGTACTTTATCAGCTTCGCTGTGACCTCTTAATAATAATCTCCTGTGGTCAATTTCATAAACGAATTTGAATTTTTCTTCTAAATGTCTTTATACTGAGGTCTCGGATAACTCCAAAGAGTCCTAAGCAGATATATAAAATGATATAAACATATATACTTAAAATGTGCTCCTCATAGAACTGGATTTTTTCATTTCAGAGTTTTTTTTGAAAGCCTGATTGATTCAATCGTTGAACTTTAATGTTCGCCAGTCAATCAATTATCAGTATTCGTTTTACTCCTTGACTAGTGAAAATAATTTTCACGTATGTTTAATGAGTCTAGTGTACCCCGTACTCCCGTCAGTATTCCTTCCCCCCAATGCATTGAAGGATGGCTGATAGGATGCAAGAGGTACTATTGACGATTGCTCAACAACCTGCCCGCTTCTTCAAAGCTATTAATTAATCCAGTTTGAATTCACCCGATTCACCATTTTGCCGGAACGCAGCGACTAGTCCTTCTTAATTACCACAAAAATACAACAACACAAGCCAGACCAACTGACCACAGCTGTCTGCTTTACAACTCTCACAAGCTGCTGTTTACCCAATTTTATCCCAATTCACACATATGGCTCCTCTTGGCCCAAAATTTCCCAAACAATTTCAGCAGCCCCCCTGCGCAGAGGAAAGCAATGGAAGAGCTTACCGAATGCAGGATCCGTCTCTCTCCTGTGTTCTTTTAAATTTGGGGAAGCCGGAAGAAGCCTGTCAGCCGTGCTCCACCAACAGAGATCAACTGCGTAATGGTAGGAACAAAATCCCACCTGCCGGCTTGTTACAGCTGATGTCGGTTGTCGGGGCACAGAGGACACGCTCCGCCGGGATCCAGATGCAAACTCTCACGAATTCGGGGTCACCATTATGTTGTGGAGAAATTAGAGTCGAATCCCGCGTTGGTCAGCCGTCCATTGGGGAGTTTATTGAACAAACCGTCACAGCAAATGTGCATACAGAATGTACAAAATGTCCGACGAGCTCATTTTGTGACACCCTTTTATACCGTTTTATCATAACAAGTGTACGTGGCCCTCTCTGGAGGCGCCTAGCTTTCGCAGTTTATCATAAACACGCTCATTCTAACTATCAACAATATTCATATGAACCAGTCAACAAGGCCCAGGATGTAACTAGGCCAGAAGTCATGAGCATGTCATGACATCCTTCTCCCACAGTTCAAGGGTTTGAGCCATAAAAACAATATAATATACCACCTGTATGAGTATGATGTCACTTCAATGAAGTGTCAGATTGAGCAGATACAGAATGTGTATGAAGCATTGTTTTCTATAAGATAAGAACGTTTGACAACCTAACAATGCATCTTATAATAGGGGGATTTCAAGGATAACTTGGGTGCAATTCACTGTTTTATCATTTGCTTGAGTAATTTTGTTGTCTTGCAAATGGTCATGACAAAAGTAAATGTTCTGTTACCATATTCAATGGAAAACAAAACAATCACAGAAAGAAAAGTTGGAGAGGAAACAGTGATCAATGGGCACACACACACAAATATATATATATATATATATATATATATTATGAACCTGTTTCTCATTTCTTCCTTCTCCTTTATATACAAATAGAGGCACTGTCCAAATTTAGTTGGAAAATTTAGAAATCACGGTCAAATCAATAGACCCAGGAAACATCAGATGTTTTATATAGTGAAGCGCACAGCTTCGGGGAAAACACAGCGATAAGGGGGAACATACCATAAAATGTTCATCCCATGTCATCATCCATTGTCATTTTTGTGGAATAGGAGGGTTTCACTTGACGTCACTTCCGTATTTTCTAAGCGCGCGAACCTAAGTGGTGGGCAACCTGAGCTGGGTCCCATTGAAAACACTGTTTTGTCTGCCACTTTTTTGCCCAAAATGCCTCAGTTTTGTGCCGTTTTTGGATGTAGCAATCGGTCTAACCGAGAGAAGGGAAAGGGTTACTATCGAGTACCTAAGGTAATCGCCCATAGAGGTGAGAAATGGAAAAAAAACCACAGAACAACACCACAAAAAGTGGATAGCTAACCTACGTTTACAGACTGGAGCAGTGGCGTAACTATCGGTAAGCAGAGGCGGCAGTTGCTTACGGGCCCACGACCTCCTAGGGGCCCTCCATCACTGACACCTAGTGTGCGGGCCCCCAACGTAATAGGGAGATCATCTTTCACAGTAAAGTTTCGCAATGCAGAGATTTTCTCACTAAGCCATCAGACATTCAATGAAGATGATCGGACCTTATTTATAGCACATTGCCAGACTCCACCATGACGGTGGTACCAAAGCGGTGGTACTTTTAATTACTATATGTGTATAGTTCATTAAACGGGTGGTAAAAATTACACACATAAATATGTTTCAAATAGCAATAACTATCTTAAAAGAGCGACGTATTTTTAGTATTTTAGTTTTTATACTGCGATTTGGAATTATGGGAAATGATGAACTGACTGAACGTGCGTGCAGCGTGCAAGACGTGAGACGTCACGTTAGACAAACCACAACCGTTACGTTCATTGTGTTAGCAATGGAGACCAAGAAGAAACACTTAAGTGGATTCCAGAAAAGAAAAAGAAAAGAAGAGCAGCTGGAAGAGCGGAAAAAACTTCAGAAAATAAACACGTTCTTTCAAAGGACCAGAGAGGGAGATGAGGAGGTTGCTGCTACCAGCCCAGCGAGTAAAGATTGTGACGTGGTTGAGGAGGGGGGCAGTGAACTTCTAGCTAGTTCGGTGGCTTGTTGTGCTAACAGTAGGGGGTCTGAATCTGACAGTGCGCTTACAGAAGTTGAAAACCTGGCCATTTCAACATCGAAGGAATACCCAACTGACATGGGGCATTTCCCCGACAGTCTTGATGCAGACGTGAAACGTTTTATAGTGTCTATGGCATGGGTCTCCAACACGTCGCTCGCGAGCTACCAGTAGCTCGCCGCCCTTTTCCAAGTAGCTCGCCAAAGGGCCAATGAATCATACATTAATTTGAAAACTTAATTGGTCTCTCGGCAAATCTTGATGAGTCAGTGGTGATGTGAGAAGATAGCCTAGAAATCTAGATGCCCCAAGCGACCGCATATTGAATTTGCTCCCGGGCTTGTCTAGTCACTTCACTTGTGGTCGTTTTGCGAGGCTGAAAATCGAAACTTAATCAGGCCAATCAAATGGTGAGGAGCGGGGTCGGAGGCCGGGCTACCTAGTGACGACAGAGGTGCGACCTTTCAGTGTGTAGTTCCAGAGAGTTTTTTTTTTTTAAGTTCCAGAGAGGTAAACAATGACTGCGCCCAGCGAACAGTCTTTCAAGTTGGCTTTGGCAGCGACTCTAGAAGATTTAAATATACATTTTAATTTGCGAGACAAACAGATAACTGCACTTAAGTTTTTCTTGAAAAAAAAGGACATTTTCGGAGTTTTGCTCACTGGGTATCAGGTTGCTCCGTTGGTGGGACGATGCTCTGATTGGTTGTTGCGCCATCCTATTGCGTGGCGTTGAGTGCAGAGGCAACTTAACAGACAACCGTTTATCCCACACTGCTATCCAGCATCAATAAAAGCTGTACAGGTCTGGCTTGCTAGGCTAGTGAGAAGGAGTTTACGATGGCGACAAAATGATCAGTGCTTTCAAGGCGTTCAGTGCAAAACTGTCATTGTACATTCAGCAAGTGAAAAGCAGAAGATTTCAGCACTTCCCCTCTATCTCAAAGAGGCTGGACAGTCACACAGGTGCAGCCAGCGTTTTAAATGTGTCCAAGTATTGTGACCTCTTATCAAGGCTTGGACAGGAGTTTGCTGACAGATTCAGTGACTTTTATGGCCAACCCTTTCATGAATGTGGACACAAGTGAGATTTCAGGACAGATGGCTGAACTGTGGAAATGGAAATGGTTATAAACCTTCAAAACAATGGGCCTCATGCAAGAACCGTTCGTACGCACAGATTTGTTCTTAAATCGTCCGTACGAGTGATTTAAGAGAATTTGCGCATTTACCAATCTTTTCGTATTTTACGTTTTCTTTCAGGTACGCACAGAATTTACGAGTGATCCAGACCTGTCGTAGGAGTTTCGTAAAATAGTCCGCTGTTATTCAAATCATGTTTGCTTTACTAATGGATTGTATATTTAATTACTTTGAAGAAAACATAAATAAATATACATTATACCCCATAATTATGCTGACATTATTCTGTTTGACTTAAATTGTGCACTAATTGAAGGTTCATTTGAATCTGTATATAACAAGGTCAATGGGAAGCGTAACCAGCAGCTGTCTTGCTACTTTTGGATGCCTTAGTGCGTCAGGCTCTTGGAAGAGACCGTGTAGACAGACGAATGGCTGACATCGCCCCTCATGGACCACCCCATCAAAGAGCCATCATGATGAGGCAACAGCTGATTGCACGGTTTTAGTTGCAGTCATCGAGCGCCTGGCCATGGCGAGACGTTTTTTTAAAGCCATTTTCATATCAAACCATTTCTTCTTTATTTCGGTGACATAACAAACTACAGGTGACAATAAACAGCACTCCTAATTGCTTCCCATTTCTTCGCTTTAAGCAGGTCCCGTAATTCCACTGCTGACTCTGCTAAAAATGACAGATTTTCCTTTCTGGATCTCTGGAAGCAGAACTTCAGTCTCAGAGCCCCTAAAGTTGTTCTTTTTGTGCCTTGATGCCATTCTCATGACTCAACACTCAACACTTCCTGGCACAGGAGAGAGGAAGCACAGCCTTATATGGTATCATTTAGGGCGTGGAGTATGCAAATCTACTATCCTCGTGCACGTGAACTTAGATACGCACGATTGGGATTCATCATTTACGCAGGTCGTTTACACATTTTTTCCGAAGTTAAGAGCGCTTGTTGAATCTGACGTGGCGTGTTCGTACGAGACCTTCTTACGAAAAAAGTGAGAGAAATTTAGAATAAAAATACGAAAATATTCTTGCATGAGGCCCAATGTGCAGTTAAAGTCTCAGCAGCATTCACAGCATTTCTGGAGCTTGGTAGAGCCAGATAATTATGAAAATCTTCACCAAGCAGCTCTGAAAGTTTAACAATGTATAAGAAAGCCCTTCGTAAAGCTAGAACTGCTTATTATTCATCATTGATAGAAGAGAATAAGAATAATCCCAGGTTTCTTTTCAGCGCTGTAGCCAGTCTGACTAAGAGTCCGAGCTCTGCTGAGCCAGTTATTCCTTTAACTCTCAGCAGTGATGATTTCATGAGCTTCTTTATTAATAAAATTGTTTCTATCAGAGAGAAGATTGATGGAGTCCTTCCCACTATTATCAGTGATGTATCATCAAGTACAGCAGCTTTAGAAGTATCTTTAGAACCTGATTTGTATTTAGACGGCTTCTGTCCAGTTGATCTCTCTGAGCTAACAACAGCAATACTCTCTTCTAAACCATCAACTTGTGTTTTAGACCCAATCCCAACCAGACTGTTCAAGGAGGTTTTCCCATTAATTGACACTTCCATATTGGATTTGATCAATCTGTCTTTGTTGACAGGATATGTACCTCAGACTTTTAAGGTTGCTGTAATTAAACCTTTACTTAAAAAAACCTACTCTTGATTCAGAAGTGTTGGCTCATTATAGACCTATATCCAATCTCCCTTTTATGTCTAAAGTTCTTGAAAAAATAGTTGCAGCTCAGCTTTGTGATCACTTACACAGAAATAATCTGTTTGAAGAGTTTCAGTCAGGATTCAGAGTGCATCATAGCACAGAAACTGCACTGCTGAAAGTTACAAATGATCTCCTCTTAGCCTCTGATAGCGGACTTGTGTCTGTGCTTGTCCTGTTGGATCTCAGTGCTGCATTTGATACGGTCGATCACAGTATCTTATTACACAGACTTGAACATGTTATTGGGATTAAAGGAACTGCATTAGGCTGGTTTAAGTCATATTTATCTGATAGATTTCAGTTTGTTCTTGTAAATGAAGAATCTTCCTCACACACCAGAGTAAGTCATGGAGTTCCCCAGGGTTCTGTGCTTGGACCGATTCTTTTCACTTTATACATGCTTCCATTAGGTAACATTATTAGACAGCATGGCATAAATTTCCATTGCTATGCTGATGATACTCAGCTGTACTTATCTATAAAACCAGATGAACCCAATAGGTTGGTCAGACTACAAGCATGTCTTAAAGACATAAAGACCTGGATGACTCAGAACTGTCTGCTTCTAAATTCAGACAAAACTGAAGTCGTTATCTTTGGACCTGAGCGTTTCAGGGAGAAATTGTCTAGCTATATAGTTACTCTAGATGGTATTTCCTTGGCTTCTAGTTCTACAGTGAGGAACCTTGGAGTTATTTTTGACCAGAACTTATCATTTGACTCGCATATAAAACAGGTTTCTAGGACTGCCTTCTTTCACCTTCGTAATATTGTTAAAATCAGGAACATCTTGTCTCAGAGTGATGCAGAAAAACTAATTCATGCATTTGTTACTTCAAGATTGGACTACTGTAATTCTTTATTATTGGGCTGTCCCACATATTCTCTGAAAAGCCTTCAGTTGATCCAAAATGCTGCAGCCAGAGTTTTGATGAGAACTAACAGGAGAGATCATATTTCTCCAGTTTTAGCTTCTCTTCATTGGCTCCCTGTTAAATTCAGAATAGAATTTAAGATTCTTCTCCTTACATATAAAGCTCTTAATGACCGAGCTCCATCATATCTTAAAGATCTCATTGTAAGATATTTTCCTAACAGAGCACTTCGTTCCCAAACTGCAGGTTTACTTGAGGTTCCCAGAGTTTCTAAAAGTAGAATGGGAGGCAGAGCCTTCAGTTATCAGGCCCCTCTCTGTGGAATAAGCTGCCAGTAAATGTCCGGGAAGCAGACACCCTTTCCACTTTTAAGACCAGGCTTAAAACTTTCCTTTTTTATAAAGCTTATAGTTAGGTCTGTTGAATCTGATAGTGTATCTGCTAGTGTGTCTTGTTCTGCCTCCACCTCTGGCACCTTCTATACTTTCATTACCCCCTACCCGAACCAGGGTTTGAATCCCATTCCCGCTTATCTTACCTCTTTTATTTCTCCCCCTACCCGAACCAGGGTTTGAATCCCCACCCCGCTGTGACTGGTGTGCAGTTGGTGAGAGGCTGAGGTAGCTTGTGGCTGTAAAAAGATGGTTGTTGTGGTGTGAGGAGCAGATCTATATAGGGAGTATAGGGAATTACTCACTGAGTCTGCTCCTTTATTTTATTATTTATTTTTTCGTTAGCACAAGTTTCTTGTGTTTACCTTGAATAGGGATGGCTCAGGTGATCCTGAAACATCCCATAGTTAAGCTGCTATAGGACTAGACTGCTGGGGGGCCTCATCTGTCACACCTTTCCTCACTTTACTTTCTTTATGTATATGTGATATTATTGTGGTCATTAACTCGTGTTTCCCTGTTCCAACAGATATCCTTTGAATGGTGTTACAGTGCCGCCGCCGCTGCGGCCCTCCCCCCCTTCTGTCTTCTCAAACCCCAGCTGGTGGAGGCGGATGGCCACCCTTCCTGAGTCTGGTTCTGCCAGAGGTTTCTTCCTGTTCAAAGGGAGTCGTTTCTCTCCACAGTCGCCTCAGGCACGCTCAGGCCGGGAGATTGGACCGAAAAACAAAAAGTTTTCAGTGCAATCTGTTGGTTTTCTTAGCTAGGAAATTGTTTTTGAATTGGCTCTATGTGAACGAATTGGATTATTTTATGAATTATGATTATTATTAATTAATTGAATTCCAGTTGGCTTGAATTGGACTTACTATCTAAGTGCCTTGAGATGACATTTGTTGTATTTGGCGCTATATAAATAAAAATGAATTGAATTGAAATTGAATTGAATTGTGAACGACGACCTGCCATCTCGGATCCTCTTGGGTCGGATTCGTGTGAAACCAAATGTGAGGGAATTCTGTGACACCAGAGTGGTCTTCGTTGATGGGAGCACCGTAGACAAGGTGCAAAAAATAAAATAATCACATGGTGTACTGAATGCCCCATAGTCATCTTTTCATTGACATGCATGTGTGTTACATAGGTGGATACAGTGGTATTTGCCACAGGGTACAACTACAGCTTCCCTTTCCTGCCGCCAGAGCTTCAGGCTAAATGTGACTACAGGCTGCGTCTTTACAAGCATGTGTTCCCCCCCACGCTGACCCACTCTACACTGGCAGTGGTTGGCTTCATCCATGGCTTAGGGGCAATCAACCCTCTGGCTGAGATGCAGGTTCGCTGGGCCACAAGAGTGTTTAAAGGTAAAACAACACACAGGGACTCACTCAGGCTAGTCTCACAGGAAGCTAAGTGATAGGTACACAGGTCCTGAGTATAGTGGTGTTATTATACAGGTGCGGAAATCGTGAGATGATAATGTTTAGCTTTGCTTGTTGTTTTGCATCCAGGTAACATTATGCAAGCCTGTTTCCCTGTATTCACTTCTATCTATACCTAACCTTGTATTTACACTTATCCCCAACAGTTGCAACTGAAGGCAATGAAAGATGAAAACTTTTTGGACAGTATTTTTTGTCAGATGAGGCTCAAACTCGTGACAGTCTGTTGCGTAATCCCCCCTCCACTCACGCTAGTTACTTAAAAACACTTTTAATCATGTTTTCACTGTGTAATTTATTGTAAGATGTCATTTTAAAAGTCACACACAGGCATGAATTTTTTTTGTGACTCCAGAAAGTGTAGTAATTTTACAATATTTTTCAACTTTACTCTGAAAATGTTCTGTTTTGTGCTTTGGACTGACACTAATGAAGAGATATGGGTGTGATTACAATAAACTTATAGGTTTAATGCAAGTCTGATGTCAGTTTCAGAAGTTGCCATATTTTGTATTTTCAGCTGAGACCATTGGAAAGAAAATTCCATTTGCTGCGACACTAAACTATGATTAATGAAACAATCCTGAGTTATATATCAATAGATACACTTTCTTGATGTAACAGTACTGAGAATAAAGCTAAAGGTTGTTGCAGCATTGTAATGGAGGCCACAACTTCAAAGACAAATGTTCCATGTAGTAGAAAATAAACTGTTAGAAACCTGTGGGAAACTCAACGTTTCGTTTTGTGTTTCAATTTGACTAAATATCCCCCTTGCAGGCTTAATATCCCTCCCAGCAGAGGAGCGCATGATGAAGGAAATTGAGAAAGACACAGCTACCATAAATCAGAGGTAACTATAAAGCTGAAATATAGAGCTGTTTTCAGCTCATTACTCTTTACAGATAATTAATACCAGTGTTGTGACCTCTGAATAGAGTAAAATGAATTTGATCAATTTTAATTCTGTTTTTGCTTTTTTTGTTTCCCTCTGTTAGTTTTAAATGCTCAGAGCGCAACCCCCTACAGGTGGACTACCTCCCTTATATGGACTCTTTGGCCAAGGAGGTGGGAGTCAAACCAAACATACTGCGGCTCTTTCTGAATGATCCCAAGCTGGCCCTCCAGGCCTTTTTAGGTCCTTGCACTCCGTACCAGTACCGCCTGAGTGGACCAGGCCAGTGGGATGGAGCCCGTCAAGCTATTCTCACTCAGTGGGAGCGTGTGATTCAGCCTTTCAGGACTAAAGTGGTGCCAGAACCAGAGACTAGAACCCCGTCCAGTCTAAGCATCATAATGACCTTTTCAGGGGCTGCCCTGCTGTGTCTCCTCTATCATAGGCACATTTTGTCTTCTTGGTTTTGATTGACCAGCTCTCCTCATTAGGCTTCATATAAGCAGCTGTAGACAATTAATGTTTTCGGAATGTGCCGGCTGTATGATTGATTAGAAAGTGTAAGAATCATTTAGAATATCCATGGGACATATGTTGTTATTTTACATTAAAATGAAGGTTTGATGGAGTGCATGCTTGTTTGTCTTATTTGTCTCTGTGTGGCCGATCCAGGGTTCACCCTGCCTCTCGCACAGTGACAGCTGGTATAGGCTGCAGCCCCCCACGACCCTGAGTTGGATTTAGTGAGTATAGAAAACGGATGGATGAAGATTTGATCAAGTTGAGATGATTTTTGACTTTTTCAGGAAAATATACAGTATGTTCACAATTATTAGACAATTAAATTATTCAAAAAAATTCCCCTGCTTTGTTTGTTCTCATTTTCACGAGTAGATGCACAAAATGTGGGATGACTGTTAAAGTGATACTCCGGAGTAGATTCAACCTAGGGTCATTTGAACCGTGATATCCAGCCAAGTAGCCCACCCGCAGTTTTTTCGATATTGGCTGAACATCAGCTGAGTTACTGAGTTATCCCGAATAGCTTCGTACAAGGGTTAATGGATCCTGGTCCGTATCTCCAAAATTACCACACTAAAATCACATGCCATGACACCAAACTTCTACAGTAGTACAAATATGGTCTGTACTCACAAAACGATGCATTTGGAAGTTTGAAAATAGTCCAGGAGTTTATTATTATCAACACAAGCCTGATAGCTTTTCTGCTGCTAAAGCTGCGTCGACGTCACTTCTGGGAGCTGGGAGCTTCAAAGTAAGATGAGGGTTGATCTACTACTGTAGACAACAAAGCAAGGCTGCTCAATTTCTCCATTGATAAAATAATTTCACAACTCTACAACATAAAAATTCATAAAAAAAACATGTAGAATATAGCATTTACTTTATTGTCGGATGGTTTATAAAGTGGTGTGACGTTTCTGCTGTGTGCAAGTTGTTGTTTTACGTGGAAGGGTTAGCAGTTGCCCCTTAGCCACCACGTATTAGCCTCGCATGACACGCTGTGCGAACAGCGCGATCTCCAAACAGGGAGCGCAGATTTGCACCTCTCTGTGTCCTACTATCAGTATTTGACAACCTCTAGCAATGGAAACGCGCTTCAAATGCCCCGGAGTTCCCCTTTAAGCACCATAGGCCATAGGACAAACTTTTAACTTTTTTTTATTATTATTTTATTATGGAAGAGAGCAGTCATATTAATATTTTAACAACAGTCACAATGCTGGAGTTTTCCCACAGCTTACATTTCTTATTACTCAGTAAAGATAGATAGATAGATAGATAGATAGATAGATAGATAGATAGATAGATAGATAGATAGATAGATAGATAGATAGATCAGAGCATGGGTGTTCTGTAAGAGAGGGAACAGAGATTACTAGAATGGAAAGATGTAAAGTAGTTGTTCTCTCTTCGGTGTCAGAGGTCACCAGTACGTGACACACCGTTGGAGTTCAGCTTTTACTGCTGACTCATGTCTCAATCATTCAGGGTCCTCCTATGAAAGGCTGCGTAGAAGTACTCCATGAAATTTTGAAACTAAGGTGCTGTTTACACATACCCGGGTATTTTGATAAACGCATATTTTCTAACCTTCGTTTACAAAAATAACTAGGTGCACACAGCCCCGTTTTAAAAAAAAAAAACACGTCTACATTGATCAGCATAAATACGCTATAAAGAGCTGTTAAATTACGCCAAGCCTGACGGTGGCAGTGTTAGAACAATGAGAATTCCACACAAGCCAATCAGAAGCCTAATAGAGAACCGCTGACAGGAAGAACTTCGAAAAAATGTATTTCGTTGTTCCTATGTTTCCCAAACGTATTATGTGAGGTACTGTACAGTTCTTCACACAGCAGTGATTTCCAGGCATGTTCTTGCAATTCCGGACTGTTCAAACTTACTGATTTAAAAAAACACACGTACACTGTAAACGAACGGAGAGAATGGCGTTTTCACGCTAGCATCCTGCCAACATGGCGGATAGGGGCGGGGCTCTGTACTATGACGACAACTCCTCATTCTCAATTGCCCAAAACTCCGTTTTTGTCTCTTTCAACCAGTTTACACACAAACGCGAAACGGAGTTTTTAAAAAATCTCCACTTTTGAGTTTTTTTTATGCCTCGTTTTCGGAGGAAAAAACTCCGTTTGTGTATAAACCAAAGGCACAAACGAAGGGAAAGGTCTTCGTTTATCAAAATACCCGGGTATGTGTAAACAGCACCTTAAGTCCTCTTCGGTGTCAGATGTCACCAGTACTTGACACACCGTTGGGGTTCAGCTTTTACTGCTGACTCATGTCAGAATCAGAATCAGCTTTATTGGCCAGGTTTGACTAAGGCTGCGGCTACACGAAAACGTTTTTCACTGTAAACGATACTTTTTCTTATCGTTTCGCTGTCGCGGCCACACGGAGCCGGCGTTCCCACTACCCCAAAACGATAGTTTTTGAAAACGGGTTCCAGAGTGGGAAAGTTTGAAAACGGCCTCGTTTCGTTTCCATTGTTACAGCTAAAACGTTTTTGCGTCAGTCACACGTTGACGCTGTGAGCCAATTTTAACACTTCTCTATTGTCTCACAGCGTGGCGTGACACAGCGGCGTGTGTACTGCATCGTTTCATCGTTTTCATCCGTTCTCGTCTGGACAGCAGCGCGTTTCCGTGTGGTCGCAAGAATTTTCGTACCCGTTTTCAAAAAAAACTTCGTTTCGTTTTCGTGTAGCCGTAGCCTAAACAAACAAGGAATTTGACTCCGGTAACTTCACTCACAAAGTACAACACTCAACAATAACATGAAATAATAAAAATTAGAAATGCAGAACAGTAAGAGTTGAATTGATTATAAATATAAATAAATAGAAACTATGGGTGGGAATGCTATTCCTGGGTGTTCAACAGAGTGACTGCTTGGGGGAAGAAGCTGTCTTTGTGTCGTCTGGTTTTGGCAAGCAGTGCCCTGTATCGTCTGCCAGAGGGGAGGAGATTGAACAGTTTGTGACCAGGATGTGAGGGGTCTGCAGAGATTTTTACTGCCCTTTTCCTGGCCCTGGACTGGTACAGGTCCTGTATGGAAGGGAGGTCAGTTCCAATAATCCTCTCTGCAGCCCTAATTGTCCGTTGCAGTTTGGCCCTGTCTCGTTTGGTGGCTGACCCAAACCAGACAGTGATGGAGGTGCAGATGACAGACTGGATAATCGCCGAGTAGAAAGTGGTCAGCAGCTCCTTAGGCAGATTAAACTTCCTTAGCTGTCTCAGAAAGTATAACCTCTGCTGGGCCTTTTTCTGGATAGTGACAATGTGGGGAGACCATTTTAGATCCTGTGAGATGGTTGATCCCAGGAACCTAAAGGAATCCACATTGGACACTGTGTCGTTCTGAATGGTGAGTGGGTGGAGTTGGGGGGGGGGGGGGGGGGGTCTGTAGTCAGACTCATCCCCATCCTGGATCAGACCAATGACAGTGGTGTCATCCGCAAACTTCAGGAGTTTTACAGATGGGCTCTTTGAGATGCAGTCATTAGTGTAGAGGGAGAAGAGCAGTGGGGAGAGGACACACCCCTGTGGGGCGTCTGTACTGATAGACCGGGTCTTTGATGAGGTACTCCCCAGTCTGACATGCTGCTGCCTGTCTGACAGGAAGCTGATGATCCACTGACAGGTGGAGGCAGGCACTGATAACTGAGTGAGCTTCTGGTGTAGGAGTTCAGGCATGATGGTGTTGAACGCCGAGCTGAAGTCCACAAACAGGATCCTGGCGTACGTCCCTGGGGAGTCAAGATGTTGCAGGATGAATTGCAGTCCCATGTTGACGGCATCATCCGCCGACCTGTTTGCCCTGTAGGCAAACTGCAGGGGGTCCAGCATTGGTCCTGTTATGTCCTTCAGATGGCACAGCATCAGTCTTTCAAAGGATTTCATGACCACAGACGTCAGGGCGACAGGCCTGTAGTCATTCCAACCTGAGATGGAGGATTTTTTGGGGACTGGGATGATGGTGGAGCTTTTGAAACAAGAGGGCACTTCACATAAGCCGCTTTCGGACTGTAGGAACCTTTGGCAGTTCTAATAACCTTTTAATCCGCGGGGCCGTTTTCTCCCGTGTTCGGACATACAGGAACTCGGGGCTTTCTCCCTTAGTTCCTATAACTATTTAGCTCCTTCTCCGAGGTCGGGTCTTTTCATGGTTCTATAGAACGATCTGAGGGAGGTGTGTGGTGGTCGGTAGCTACGCCCCATGTCATGCTATCACGGCTGAAATGTTTCCTCATAGACACAGACACAACCGGCGGGTGTTTAATAAGTTAAACTTACACTGGTCTCATTTGTCTGCAGCGCTCTGCTCTCCTTTCTTCCTCCATGAAATGAAAAAGTATCTCCTGACTCTCTCTGTGAGCTTTTCCAGCCTCGATATTAGACGCCTGATGTGATCGTCCATGATTAATATCACCATCATGCGGACCATGAACACGGTGGCCTCCCCGCTCTCCATATTAGCTTCTTGGTGGTGTTTTTTCTTCTCTAATTACTTTTACCGGGTTCTGTTTTGTTGTTGAATGTGGCGCTAAACGGCTAACGGCTAACACGTCACTGAAGCAGACGGCTGTGCGCGCCGCATCAGTCCCTATCAGGTCCCGACTCATGTGTGAATGCAGACTGAAACAGAAGGACAGTTATCAGAAGGAAATTCGAGTAGGACAGTTCTGATAACTGCGTTCTTAGAACGGCTCTGTCCGAAAGTGTTGTGGAGAAAATGAGTCGAATCACGCGTTGGTCAGCCGTCCATTGGGGAGTTTATTGAACAAACCGTCACAGCAAATATGCATACAGAATGTACAAAATGTCCGACGAGCTCATCTTGTGCCACCCTTTTATACCGTTTTATCATAACAAGTGTACGTGGCCCTCTCTGGAGGCGCCTAGCTTTCGCAGTTTATCATAAACACGCTCATTCTAACTATCAACAATATTCATATGAACCAGTCAACAAGGCACAGGATGTAACTAGGCCAGAAGTCATGAGCATGTCATGACATCCTTCTCCCACATAGTCCCCCCTGAAATCACTTATCAGTGATTTAATCAGGGCTCTCAAGTTTTCAAGTTTGCTTGGAGTGAGATTCGGGCGGGGCAGGGGCCGGGCCGTGTGCGTGGGGGGGTTTCTTTCGGGTTTTTTTTGGGGGGGGTCCCTTGCAGTATCCCATCGCCATAAACTAGCTACTTAAAGAACAAAGAAATTGTTTTATTTATACCAAAATCACAAATATTCACTTTTACACTAAATTCTGCTATATTTTAAAATAAATTGTTTTAGGTATGCAAAGTCTTAACAAACAAAAAAACAGACAAATTAAATTAAGAAAAACAAACATAACCCCAAATGGGCCCCTTGAGCAGTCCCTCTCTGTGTGTGTTTGTTTATGAGTGTTGTTGTAAGTGTTTGTGGCAGATTTTGATGCTTGATGACTGATATTGGGGGCTCCCATTTAAAGCACTGTGGCTCAATGTCAGCCATTTTCACAGTCATGATGGATGACAGAGTTCCATTCAGAAACAAAGTGTTCCTGGTCTTGGTTTTATTGAGCCCCACCATGGAAAAAACCCTCTCTGCATCAGCATTTCAGTGTGGCAGAACTATTACCAGTTTGGCAATTGTAGATAGCCTTATTGGGAATCTGCTCATACCAGTCACCTTTGAAAAAAATTAACCACGGAAGCCTAATTACACTCCTACATATTTTTCATTTTTCATTAAGTTGCTCATGTCAAAGGGTGTGTGCTGAATATTTAGACCTACTACTCCAACGAACACTTTAATCGGCAGGTATTGGTCTTTACAAGGAGTAGGAAAACTATAGTAACTAATAAAAGATTCAAATAAATGAAGATGTGACCTGCTGATGATCCTGACGGTTCTCTTCCACCTCCAGCTCGTCTACAACTTCTGCACGCATTCAGAGCATAACGCTAGGCGTCCACTATTCCGGCACGTCAAGCCGTATCCAACACATTCAATTCATTTTCAATGAAATCCGGCCGATCGTTGTCGCCGTGCTCGCAAAGCATGCTGGGATTCCGGCACGGCGAGCGGGGGACTTGCGGCACGTCAAAAAGTTGGGCTCGCTCGAAGTTTATGCAAATTTGCCACGGCAGACGGAGTGCGTTATCCAATGACTGTAGATCATGTGATCTCCTGTGTCGGCTCAGCAGCTCTCTTCGCTCGCAGATCCACAGCCATGGTGAAATACGAAATAATTTTCCATTGCTGACGATTTATACACATTAATTTCCCTCCAAAACTCAAATTTTTAGAGGGAGAAACTTCGGTTGGTTAAAATCACAAGTTATTTACTTTTCCCCCGGAGCCCATATGTTCTATACAACTTCGTATACAAGCCCCTCTGTACACGCCCACTGCAGCAGCAACACGGCGAGACTAGGCATCCAATCCGGCGAGTTACGTTGACGTGCCGGAATAGTGGACGCCTAGCCTAAGGGCCATTTCAGACCAGGGCGGCAAAGCGTGGCGGAACGGAAGCGATTTTCACCGGCGGAGGTGAAAATACATGGAAACAGATCTCTCCTTGCACACCGACGCGGCGGTAGTCGGGCGGTAGCGGCGCGGAGACGCCTCCGTCCCGCGCTGCTTTTGGAAAATAGAACTCGAGCGGAATTTGGACGGCAGCGGCCGGCAGCGGCCGGCGGTGTCCCGTTGAAATGAATGGGGAATGCAGACAGGGCTGGAGCAGAACTACCGCGGCCGCGGACTGTCCGGTGTGAAAAGCCAAGTTGAACACACCGCCTGATAACCGGCGTAAGACTGCCGTCGTTTCGCTGCCGCCACGCCACGCTCTGGTCTGAAATCGGCCTAAGAGGCTATGTCCGCTGTGCATTCATGGGACGCGTGCTTGCAGCTGAAAGCTATTTCACACCCGGCAACAAGAAATTCTGTTTTCTGATTGGCTGAGAAATTCTATTTTGTGATTTGCCGATGGGTTGCTAAATCCAGACAGCTGTACCAGAGCTATAGTTCTGAGCTGTACTAGCGCACAGTAACCTGCGATTGACTCGTTTATAGTATCGGCCATTAGAATTTCTGTGCGACGAAGTTGATCATTTCTCAGCGTGAGAAATGGCATGTGTGGCGTGTGAGCGTGTGAACTTGTTGAAATGCGTGTGTCTCACGCTCATTGCGTGAGACTTGAGAGCCCTGGATTTAATAAAGAAATAATCTAAAATGAAAGAAAATCATCCCACATAGTTAATTAAGAATTAATTAACATAATCAACACTAAATCATCCTAATAATTCTACAATATCAATCAACGGGACCATTTTGAATAAACGAAAAGGAGTATATATATATATGTGTACCCGAATCACATTAAATGATCAAATGATTAAACGATTAAATTAAATTAAACGATATTGAATTCAACAACACTACAAGTCTTACATTGCCATCACACTTGTCCACTGTTCGCAGTGCATAGGTGCGAAAAACCCACCGGCTTCTACTTTCGTAACTCATGTTCTTATTCTTGGGAAAACTCACCTACGGCCCCACCCCACTTGGCGACCGACCACTTTACCAAGGTCGCACTCCGAACAGTCGACTAACACAACTGGCAATGCACATATTAGTGATCAGTTCTGATTGATAATACACGTAGACTGAATACACCCCCATCAAATCAGTTAATCACCGTTTTGTATCAAGTACAATACATAAAATTATGGATTATCACACAACAATAGTAATAAAATGCAATGTAATCCAGCTCCTCCAGTCCCGTCCCATCTCCCGTACTCTGGTGTCGTCTGCTTCTGGCCGACCATCCGTCCGGCTGGGTCTGGAACTGCTAAGCTAACTCTGGGAGGAGAGGTCGCCAGTACGTCACTCCCAATCAAAGAGATCTTCAGCATCTCTTCTCCCTGTCAGACTATACTTGGTTCCACACTCGAGGAAAGAATCTTGTGAACCGTCCGTTGATAACCTTCATTCGTTGACCCGCTCTCCCATGCGTTGGTCCTCAGACCTGGTCTCGCATGGTCATCTGCCACCAGATTCCTTCCCCTGTTTGTTTGAACATCACTTGCAGCAAACACCTTCTCAGAATGGGTATAATGCAACACACCAATAGGGAGACCATTATCACTATCAACAATATTGCTATTCCCGCTTTAACCGTCATCGCTCCCCCTTTTCCCAAAATCCCAAACAGACCAGTCCACCACCGTTCACCTCCACCAGCATCACACGTCAGCTCCTCTCTCCGTTCTCTGATCTTCTTCACGGCCGTTGTAACCGTTCCATGAGCTGCAGTGTTCCCGGGTATAAATGTACACCATTTTCCCAACCATCTGGCAAACACCAATTTCCCTTCTAATATCCATTCTAAACCTTGCCTGTTCTACCAAGCCATCATACTCGTCTCATGTAGTTGTTCTCCAAAGCCTGCGAGCCCTTCACTTGTGTAGTCACGAATCCTCTGTTGGTTGTATTATATGTAATTAATCCACTCACCATTTTGTTAAATACGATCCACGGCAAAATAGACTCAAATCCAGCTGCAATCTCACTGCGTGCTTTGAGCTCAAAAGGAATCCCTCTCGACTCCCCTGTTGCATCCAAGTAAACGTGCTTATCCCTGATGTAGTCACCACTAGATCTTTAACTCTCCCTTTTTCCACATCCAAACCTTGCATCCCGTTTACCTTGTCCTACACTAACACAACTGATGTCTTCCTCCTCACCAGTGCCCAAAGACCTATCCACCTGTGTCTGATCCCCAAAAAGATATAGCGTTAAAATGATCATTTCTATATTTTCACAATTTGATCCAAATAAATAAACCCTAATAAATCTTGTTTTCATTTAACAGTAGTATTACCTACGTGAGTTCCAAAAGCATTCAAACTCACCATCGTAATCTACTCTATAATCCGTTGGAGGCCCATCCTGTGATGTACTCAGATTAAATTCAGCACAAGAAGACTCCAATTTGTGGCCCTCCCTTATTTTGAAAATAACTATGTAATTTATTTGGCCCAAACATCAATCTGCACTTAATACCACACATAGGAAACAATAACCATTTATCCTCAGCCGATGTGAACCTACCTTTCCTGCATTCCCGTTGCCGGACCACTGCACAGTCCCTGAAGGTGTGTGGCTCTGGAACAACAACAGGCAATGCTTCTGGAGCGTCTGCGCATATGAGACACTCTGTCGCTGTCAGTCCTCTCGTAGTGTACCATGCCCATCTATACCACATATTCTGTGCTGCCTTAACCCATTTCCCACAGTTACACTGTTTTCCTGACTTTACCTGTGCATGTACACTCCGTCTGTTCTTGGATTACCCCGATTATTCTGTCCCGTAGTGCTAATGGTATCAAATCCCCCTAGCCTTCCATGAGAAATCTTTCTGTTCTTACAACCATTGTGAACAACTTCTTCTGACCCAATCTGACATGATCTTACCAGATTGCCCCTTTGTTGTGGCGTCCAGAGGCGGTGATTTGGTCGTCTCCTCCTCCGGACCCATGATCCACACTTCCTCAAATCGTTTATTCCATGAACTTAAATTCAAGCTTAGCAGATACCTCTTCACGACTAGCTCTAGTGTGTATTGCTGGCAAAGTTTGTGGCGTGGCATGGTCTGAGTGGGTGTGTATTGTTGCATCATACTCATCTGACCCAGGCTGGCTACTTCCCTGCGGGGTGGCTTCATCACGGGACCCTTCCAGCCTCTCCTATCTGCGGGATCCCGTCCAACATCTCCAGGCTTCGTTCTCCTGAGCCCATGCTGTCGGCCAACACCCACACCTGGATGCTCACAGTGTCAGAAATCTTAACCTCTTCCTTTTGTTAATCCTTTCCCTCGGACTCGACTCCGTCTGTGTCTTTAGTCCGAACCTTAGTGCAGTGATTCAAATGGTACCATGTGTTGCTACCTTCCATTTGAACTGCTGTTGACGTTGCTCGCACCATTGTGTACGGTCCTTTCCGTCTTGGCTCAAGCCACTTCCTTCGGAACACTTTGATGTGCACCTGGTCGCCTGGCACCACTGGCCTCTCAACCAGCTGTTCGAGACTCAAGTCTCTGGACTCCTCCTGTAGATAGATTGTTCTGTGGATTGCAGTTAGTTGCTTCATGTAAGCTGTCCACTCTGTTTGCACCTGCTCAAGTGGGGGCCCTTTAAAGGGACCTCTCAACTGAGGTGCCGGCATGGGTCGACCCGTTAGCATTTAATGCGGTGTTAGGGCGTGACTCTATGAGTCTGCATACGAAAGCTCATTAGTGCAAGCAGCAAAGCATCTAGTTAGTCTAGTTGAAGCACAGATTCAATTAAATTTCACTTCCCAGGTTCCATTGATCCTCTCAACCATCCCTTGACTCTGTGGATGATAAACGGCCCCACAGCGCTGCTTGATTCGCAGCTGCTGCAGAATGCCTCTTGCACTTTTCTAAACAAACACTTAACCATTATTTGAGCTAATCTCTGATGGAATGACAAACAGATGAATCACTTCTCTTACCAAAAAAATTTTTACGACTATTTATCCTATATGTATGACCAATATCCTTGTGATGGCGCGACCTCTGGCTCCAGTGACACCATTGGTGCCAAAACAGCAAGCTGGCACTTTGATGCTACTCTCGCTGCCTCATCAGCCGCGTTACTACCTTTATTGACCATTTCGTTACCTTTACAATTATTTGACACTTTAACACTGCCAATTTTCAATTTTCATGACTGCAATCAGCTCCTTCATTTGGACCTCATGTCGCACTGGACTTCCGTCTGACCTCCTGAACCCTCTCTGCTTCAAAACTGCTTCAAACACATAGCCTTTCACCTGTCAACATGCTTCCGTTAATGCCTTCAGTTCAGCCAACTGTGCCGAACACGGCTGTTCACACTTCTCAGCTTCCACCGTCACAAAGTTCTCCACCTTCCTGTTTCACAACTGCAAAACCTCATGATTACCCAAATGATCTCACACATGATCCATACACAACATAAGGGACGGCAGCCTGCACAAGTGAAGTTGCTTCTAAGTCAGGTCTCAGTTTAATGTATCTCACAGCTTCTGCCACACGCTCATGTGGTTCTCCTTCAAACTCACGTGGAATGACATCCGCAGATCCCGATGTAGTACACTTCTGTATTCACATCTGGACGTGTCAAAAGATGCACAACCTGCAAACATCCTGCCTGAGTCACAACATACCTACTCTGATTTATTAGTTCTGAAATCTTATGGTGTCTATTGGAGACATATAAGAAAAATGGCTTCTCATAGACTAATGTTGCCCGTTTCGGATGACTCTTGCTAATTCTGTTTCAAATTTTCAAAGGCTAACTTAGCCTCGGTTGTCCTCTCCAGTTGTGCTTTCAACCTTTGATCTTTGGATCTTTCATGATTCCTTCCAGAGGAAGCGCATTTTATTGCATAATCCTCCTAAAAGAAGATCATACTTGTTTTATTTTAATTTTACTTATTTATTCATTAGTTATTTATTTATTTATTTTGGACATGGCGCTTTTCTTACTCCCTCCAAGTGGGATGGAGAGATATCAGTAATTCCCTATGGGCTAAATAGATACTCTAATTTAGGCTATCAATGCTAAAATTTAAATTTAAAGAAACTTTGTTCCGTTTAAATTTTAGAACTTCGTAATAGTGGCACATTTAAATTTTAAATTCAGAAACTTTGTTTTGTTCTGTCCTAGTAACAGTGACCTATTTACATTTAAGTTTTAGAAACTTAGTAGTCGTGACACATTTAACTTAAAAACTTTGTTTTGTTTTGTAATAATGACACACCTGAGGGCGGTTTTTAAACCCTTTTGAGTACGTCCGATGTAAGTGTACTTCTTACCTCTATATGTCAATGTAAATCCCAATACTGGGATTCCTCTGCCAGAGGAACGCCTTGGACCTGCCGGGCCACTTGCTCCGCCCCGCAGGGACTGGCCACAGTCCTGCCGAACACTCGGGTTTCTCGGTGCTCTCGGACAGCTGTAAACAAAGTGTCCCCTCTCGCCACAGGCCCAACATGCCCCCGAGGACCTTCGTCCTCCAGGTGCACCTCTTCTTGACCTTTGACAGGGTCGACGATGGACTTGCCCCTGTGATGGCTGTTCAGCGGCCCCCGCTGTCATGGCCTCATTTCGTACTTCTTGCTTCGCTTGCAGTTCTTCTAACTGCAACCGTGCAAGTTCCCTTTGCATATCCTTCTCCTGCTCCTTCCGTTTCAGTTCTTTTCTGTATTTGTTTACTGCATGCACCACGTGGTCTCGGAATTGTCCATGTGACATTGAATTCAACCCCACCACATCCTCCAGCCTCCCCTGAACTGGGGCAGGCAGAGCCTCTTTGATGGAAACTCTGAACAATGTCACCCAAGCTGGGCTCTTCTCGATTTCTCCCTCAGACTCTTGTCTCCATTTCTTCAATTGTTGTGCAATGTACACAGCTGGACTCTCTGTTTCTGACAGTGGCTCCCCCTTTAATGCTTTGAGGTCCACTCTTACAGGAAACTCAGCTCGTAACGCTCTCCAGAGTGCAGCTCGATATGCATTAAAATCAGTTCCATCAGCTCGGTGGCTCAACATCCAGTCATTCTCACTGTGTCTCAAAATGCCCTCCATGGTAGAAGTTCCAAAACACAGTGCCCACACTGCCTTAATGTGTCCCACAGACAACAGTTTATGCACAGTCTCTTGTTCAAAAGCTCTTATCCATCTACTTGCACCTGTGTGAATGTCCGGCAGTCTGGCAACCAGCCCCCCTAGGTCGAGCGTCTGCCACGGCACATACTGTCCCTGCGTCATTTCTATCAAACTCGGTGCTGACGCTGTTGGACTCTTATGTTCTTCAGAAGATGCCTTTTGAACTGGAGGTGCCAGTTCTGGTGATTTTTGATATTGTGGGAGCTGTCCCCTTGCCTGATCTGAATTACAGACGGCGTCTGGCTCAGGAGCTCCATGACTGCTTGATGTAGCTATTTGTGGTTCTGGACGTTCATGAGATATTTTGTGATCTTTTATTTCAGAATCTCCTTGTATGTTTACTGCTCCTGGCCGTGTTGGATATATCTCTTCATTTTCAAAGAAATGTAAAACTTTTAATTCAAGCTCTCTCTTTTCCTGTCTCTTTTTGCTTTTGTCCTTTGGTTTGTAAGCTTTAATCCTTTGTTCCATAATCTTACAGGCAGCCCCATTAAAAGATCCACCTTTTGGCCAGGGTGAGACGTTATTTTTTGTTCGTTTTTCCCATTTTAGAGATATCTTTTTAATATTCCTGGAATGTTCAGGATGTTTGGCGCTGATGGTTATTGTTGGTGTTACATCCATTGTTTCACCTAGTTAGTTCCCTTCTATTGACTTTTGACTTTTTATTTACTTATTTATTTTCTAAATTTTCCTTATTTATTATTCTTATTCCCCCTTTTTTTTTTTTTTTGAAAGTCAATTTAAATTAACTAATTATTTAACTCTAATCACTGCTAATTTAATGCTCGGCTAAATTTAGCTTAGATGCAGCTAATTATTGGATTGGATATTGTCAATGCTACTGTTAAAGTTAGCCTATGTTAGCTTTAAAAGCTTATGCTCTAGGTTGGTTTTTAAAATTAAACCAATGTTAATTCAATGTTAGGCTAATTTAGCTTTTTGACTTCTAGTTCGGAGTTTGGTTACTATTATTGCTAATGTTAATGTTTGCTAACCAATGCCAATTGATGTTAGCTTCCTAGCTGTTGCTAATAAATGCTAACCTATTGCTAATTAAGATTTAAACCAATATTTGCCTTATTGCTATTGCTAATCAATGCTAATTGTATTTCTGATCAATGCTAATTATGGCTAACGAAATGCTAACAAATGCTAATAATGCTAACCAATGCTAACTATTGCTAATCAATGCTACTTATTGCTAATCAATACTAGCTTCCTTGTTGACCAATGCTAATTGAATGCTAATTATGCTATTCAATGATAATTATGCTATTCAATGCTAGTGATTGCTAATCAATGCTAGTTATTGCTAATCAATACTACTGATTGCTAATCAATACTTGCTGTATTACTAATGCTACCCAATGTTAATTTATTGCTAATCGAAAGCTCAGTTAATGCTTACTCTGTTTGAAGTGACTCAGGCTAAAGGCGTTGCCCCAACCTTTGCTCACATCCGGATGTTACCGATCCAATCCACACACAATGTCTCCCACCAATCCAGATGATACAATGCACGTCACAGCTACGTCAATTCTGACCAATGAAATAAAAATATTTTTTGACCAATGAAATCTGAACACACCTCTAAATCTATCTCCAATGAAACACGTCTGAGACACGTAACTTCTAACCAATAAAATATGAACACACCTCTAAGCCCGCCTCCAGCGAACCACGTGAATTGTAACCAACCAAATATGAACACACCACTAAGTCTACTTCCCAGGCTGTTCCTAACTCCTCCCAAGCATAACAATTGAACCAGACATAACAATTGAACCACACCCCAACTCAAAATGGCGTTTGTCACACTTTTTGTTACAAGTTAAGAAAGAGGAGGAAATACAAACTTTCCAGCTGGACAGGGAAAAAAATACAAACCAAACACAGAAATAACAGTTGCACTATTCTTCACCTCAAAATGGCATTTGTTAAGAAAGAGAAAGAAATACAATTTAACACGCTGTGGACAGGGAAAATACAGACCAAAAGATACAGAAACAATGCATAAGCGAAAAACTTTCTTTATCAGGAATGTCACATTCAAATGGACTAGAGACAGAACCTCTCCTCTAGAATTGCGAAACCCTCATTACTCGACTGATAACAACTCCGCAATTAGCACATTACCTAAAGAAAACTAATAATTATTACAGTTCAACCATAAAGTGCCCCTGGAAGACACAAGGAAAGAAAATGTGATTACGCACGAACATCTGTCAGTGTACAGACAGCACAGGAATCTCAAGGACAGAGCGGCGCGCCCTCACACAATGAGCGTGAACGCGCAGCACCTTGCTGTCCTCCCTTCTGAAAACTTTAGAACCTCAACACAAATCACAAATTTTATGCACAATATTAAAGGAATCAGCACACCGCGTTTAAAAATCACAGCTCATTACTGTAACAACACCTTATTTCCCCAAGTTATTAACGTGGCCACTATAACAATTAAGCAAATTATAACATTGAAGCAAATTATAACAATGAAGCAAATCTGAGTGTAACTTAAAATACTACGACTACTCAAAAGTTAAGGGATGAGATGAGTTAGGTCAGAACCTTGATTTATCACACAAAATAACTTTTTCTTTTCTTCTTTTTTAGATTCACATAAAACAGCAGGATTTCACACACGTTGACAGACAAACAGAGACCGGTCACACACACTCACACCAAGTCAGTCGATCAAAGTTTTGTGTCAGTCACCGTTCAAATCTTCACAGTTTTAAATTATCAATTTCTTTCATTTAGACTTTTAATTTTTCAGGAGATGTGGGTGTCGGCAATATATGGAATACAAAATGTGTTTTCCCTACAAGCCTTGTGATATGGTTTCTTGATCAATGCAACAAATGCTGACGTGTACTTATCAGCTTCGCTGTGACCTCTTAATAATAATCTCCTGTGGTCAACACATACACGAATTTGAATTTTCTTCTCAAAATGTCTTTATACTGAGGTCTCGGATAACTCCAAAGAGTTCTAAGCAGATATATAAAATGATATAAACATATATACTTAAAATGTGCTCCTCATAGAACTGGATTTTTTCATTTCAGAGTTTTTTTTGAAAGTCTTATTGATTCAACCGTCAAACTTTAATGTTCGCCAGTCAATCAATTATAAGTATTCGTTTTACTCCTTGACTAGTGAAAATGATTTTCACGTATGTTTAATGAGTCTAGTGTACCCCATGCTCCCGTCAGTATTCCTACCCCCAATGCATTGAAGGATGGCTGATAGACGCAAGAAGTACTATTGGCGATTGCTCAACAACCTGCCCGCTTCTTTACAGCTATTAATTAATCCAGTTTGAATTCACCTGATTCACCCTTGCCGGAGCGCAGCGACTAGCCCTTTTTCATTACCACAAAAAAAAAATACAACAACACAATAGCCCGACCAGCTGCTCACAGCTGTCTGCTTCACAAAACACGTCTCACATAAGCTGCTGTTTACCCAATTTTTATCTCAATTACAACATTTGGCTCCCCTTGGCCCACAATTTCAACAATTACAATTTCAGCAGCCCCCCTGCGCAGAGGAAAGCAATGGAAGTGCTCACCGATGCAGAATCCGTACTCTCTCCTGTGTTCTTTTAAATTTGGGGAAGCCGGAAAAAACGGTCAGCTGTGCTCCACTAACAGAAATCAGCTGCGTAATGGTAGGAAAAACATCCAACCTGCCGGCTTGTTACAGCTGATGTCGGCTGTCGGGGCACAGAGGACACACTTCGCCAGGATCCAGATGCAAAATCTCACGAATTCGGGGTCACCATTATGTTGTGGAGAAAATGAGTCGAATCACGCGTTGGTCAGCCGTCCATTGGGGAGTTTATTGAACAAACTGTCACAGCAAATATGCATACAGAATGTACAAAATGTCCGACGAGCTCATTTTGTGACACCCTTTTATACCGTTTTATCATAACAAGTGTACGTGGCCCTCTCTGGAGGCGCCTAGCTTTCGCAGTTTATCATAAACACGCTCATTCTAACTATCAACAATATTCATATGAACCAGTCAACAAGGCACAGGATGTAACTAGGCCAGAAGTCATGAGAATGTCATGACATCCTTCTCCCACAAAAGCGGCTATAGTTTCAGGGACCAGTTGAAGATCTGCGTGAAGATTGGCGCCAGCTGTTCAGCACAGACGCGCAGACAAGAGGGTGATACACCATCAGGTCCTGGAGCCTTCTTGACCTTTTGTTTCTGAAAGAGACTGTGCACATCCTTCTCACAAATCGTCAATGCAGGTGGGGGGAGGGGGTTGGGTGTTGAGGGGAAACCCATTGTACGTGATGGGTGTGATAATGGGTGCTTTTCAAACCTGCAGTAAAAGTCGTTCAGGTCATCAGCCAGTCTGGGATTATCATCAGGGTGGGGGGATGGTTTCTTGTAGTTGGTGACCTGTTGCAGACCTTTCCAAACTGATGCAGGATCATTTGAAGCTAAATTATTTTTTAGCTTCTCACTATAGGATCTTTTGGCTACATTTATTTCCTTAGACAGTTTGTTCCTGGCCTGCTTATACAGATCCCGGTCCCCACTCCTGTAGGCCTCCTCTTTGGCTTGGCGTAGCTTCCTAAGATTAGGAGTGAACCAAGGTTTGCTGATATTGTAAGTGCAGAAGGTCTTGGATTGCACACAGATGTCCTCGCAAAAACTGATATATTGTTTTAAATTGGCTTTATTCTTAGACTTTATGTATTCATATTCAGTGTTGGGTAAGTTACTTTAAAAATGTAATCCATTACAGTTACAAGTTACCTTGTTTAAAATGTAATTGTAGTGTAACTTTTTGGATTACTTTTAAAAAGTAATGTAACTAATTACTTTTGGATTACTTTTACCTATTTATGGTATAGGATAATCTGTATATTATCTATATGATTCCATCTGCATTTATCACATTTATTTATACCATGCTATTTTTCTTTTCATTGTACTGCCATAACTACATTATACATTCTCTGCACATACATGCATTTCCCTAAGTAATTTATCTATTCTGCACATATCTATTAACCATCTTTCCTTACACTAGCTGTAAATAACTGCATTTTATCTCTAAATACTGCATGCTGTACAATCTGCACGCGTTACACTTGTTAAGATGCCAAACTGCATTTCATTAATACATGTGCAATGACAATGAAGTGCTCTACTTTAGTAATAAATAAGCAAAGTAAGACTTTTACATCACATTGTATTTGTCTTTGCACACCCTTGCTTGTAAAATTGTAAAAAGAAAAAACATGGCACCATACAGTTCATCAAGAATTAAGATGGACGAAATGATACCGACGAAAAGCCAAAACCATACAAGCCGCAGCAATAATATTCAATATAAACACAAGAAACTTGTGCTAAAGAAAATGAAAAAAAAATAAAATAAAATAAAGGACCAGACTCAGTGAATAATTCCCTACACTCCCTATTATATAGACCAGTGAGCAGTGCTGACCAACATATCATTGGGGTCATCAGGTGGGAACCTCCTTTCATCAGTGTTTCGTCTAGTTGGGCCCACGACACCTCCAGGAGGCTAGACAATGACCACTGGCGTCCCAGAGTCACCCCCCTAATGCCAGCCAACACTGCCCCTAACACCACAACAACCATAATCTACCTCAGCCTCTCACCAACTGCACACCAGTCACAGCGGGGTGGGGATGCAAACCCTGGTTCGGGTAGGGGAAGAAATAAAAGAGGTAAGAAAAGCAGGAATGGGATTCAAACCCTGGTTCGGGTAGGGGGTAATGAAAATATAGAGGGTGCCAGAGGTGGAGGAAGGACAAGACACACTTGCAGATTCAGCAGACAAACTCACCTGAACAGTCCTATAATCACTAACAATGCCAGCAAAAACAAAGCCATACAACTCACTCCAAGCCAACTCACCCAAAATGGCCGCCTGGTTTCAAAAGGATCACATGTGCCAAACCCTCCACTTAAATAGTTTGAACTTCTTCTTTGCTTTTTCAAAAGTCTGTTTACCCTAAGTGCCCCCCCTGCTGGGCCCCCAGCTGCTATTGCATCTTCTAATCCAAATCCACTGGCTGGATTTTACTGCTTTATCTGACACCTCCTGCACTATTTTCCTCACACTCTGTCCACTTACACCCAGCTCCCTCAACAATGAGACAACAGACTTTGCAACAAATCCTCTACATCCTACTTCCACTGGACAGATTCTAACCTTCTATCCTCGCTGCTCTGCTTCTGCCCCCAACTTTACATATCTAAGCTTTTTCCTTTCATATGCTTCTGCTACTAATTCCTCCCAAGGAACAGTCAGCTCTATGAAATAGACTCTCATTCTACTCCTAGACCACAAGACTATATCAGGCCTTAGGTTTGTTGAGGCTATTTCCTGGGGAACAACAAGTTTATTTCCTAAATCTACCTGCATCTCCCAATCACAAGCATTCTCCATGCTGCCGTGCCTCCTTATCGTCTTTTTAACTTTCTCCCCCTCTTGAACAAACTGAATTGCAACTCTCTTCAACTTGGACCCTCCTAAGTTTACCTGCCTTCGTTTATCTTCAATACCTGCAGCTAAGCTTCTTAATACTTGGTCATGTCGCCATGTATACCGGCCTTGTGACAGACTAACCTTACAACCTGACAAAATATGCCTTAGAGTTGCAGTACCTGAACATAACGAGCATAACGGGTCTCCATTTACCCAGAGTTTTAGGTTCTGGGGAGTTGGCAATACATCATATGTTGCCCCTATCAAAAATCTAATACTCCTTTCCTCCATACTCCACAGTTCTTTCCAACTAAGCTTTTTCTTCTCTACACCTTCCCAATTCACCCACCGTCCCTGCTTTGCCTGAGCCACTGCCTTTGCACCCCTTAACATTTCCTCCTGTCTACGAATCTGCTCAACAACTAGCTTTCTCTTCTCCTTGGGACCTGCTCTACTCCACACTGGTTTGCCTGGGCCAAGCCCCAAGCCTCCCCGGCCTATTTGCACATTACCCACAATCTCTGTATGTCTAAGAGTTGCTTCTGCCTCCTGAGCTGCCATTCTTGGTTTCCACTTCCTCCCCTTGGTTGGGTTTGGAACCACCTTACTAACTACCACATCTTTACTCCCAGCTAACAGGAGCTCTGTCCTAACTTTAGTACATTTAAACTCCTCTACTAGACTAGATACTGGGAGCTGGAGTATGCCTTTCCCATACAGTGCCACAGTACTTAAGCATCGAGGAACACTTAGTCACTTCCTAATATAAAAGCTAACTAATCTTTCCATTTTCTCTACAACAGATAATGGAATCTCATACACAGACAATGGCCACATCAACCTAGGAAACAATCCAAACTGCAGACACCACAGCTTCAACTTTCCTGGAAGCTCCGATTTATCTATTCTATCCAGTCCCTCAGCAACATCTTTCCGAAACTGCACTGCCTGCTTTCCATCATTCATGTCTGCCTGGTACCACCTACCTAAACTCTTTACTGCCTTTTCCCTTATTATTGGAATGCTTTCTTCATCTATTACAAACTTTCTATCTCTTAATTTCCCTCTAATTATTGAGATACTTCTAGACTTAGGAGGTTTGATTTTCATCCCAGCCCACTTTAGATTTTTATTAAGTCTCTCAAGTATTCTCTTCATACATGGCACTGTTGTAGTCACTAACGTCATATAAATTAATAATAAATGAATAAATCAATCAACAATTAAATAAATAAAAGGGGCCAAAGACGCAACCTTGCACAAATTGTAATCCTGTTAAGTAACCCCCATTCTCACTGAATGTAACTGTAATCTGAGTACATCGTTTTTGCTTGTACTGTAACGGATTACAGTTACTTTTATTTTGTATCCTTTTACCGTAACTCCGTTACATGTAATCCGTTACTCCCCAACCCTGTTCATATTCTGTAGTTCACTAAATAATCTATGTTCCTAGTTTGTACATTTACACTCTGCTCATACAAACGAAATGTATGTCAGATAGGTCTGGTATAGTAGATACACGCCTGAAACAACACTCACACACACACATTGTTTATCACATCCAAAGAACATGACAAAGACGGTGGATGGCCTGCTCATATCACTAGCAAAAGTCCAATTATACTTTGTCGAGTGTAAGTACAACCTCTGTGAGATAAAGGTGAACATAAATATGAAATGTGTCTGGATATTGGTATCTCTCTGATGGAGGCCCTGCGTGGGCTCTGTCTCTCCGAGTTCAGCACGGCTAAACTTCACATGTGACCACGAATAAATACTTTGTTTAACTTAAGATTTCTCCAGCTTGTTCTTGGGCTTCCAATAAAAGAACAGTTTGGTGCCGTGGACCCGGATTGGCTGACTCAGACTGTCCGAGGGAGGACTGCTGGAGGTGATGGGGACCCTTTTTTCAGACTATTTGAGGCGCCCGAACATAAGGTGAGCAGAAAACCTCTTATATGAATATATGTGAAATTTCTGCACATTGGTCATGCTAAATTAAGTTGTCTGAATTAAGATGTCCTCATTAAAAATCCAAGTATAAATTTACTGTCTGATGGTCACATTGAATGTTGATACGTAAAGTATAAACACATTTGAAAAAATTTGAATGTCACAAAAAATGATCAATGAGTGGAAAACATGTAAACCCGGCTCTTTGGGGTCGGCATTATTTGACACCTTGACTAAATGGCAGGAAAAAGCAGAAATATTTCTGGCAAAAGTTAAATTCTCTATTCAGAGACAGTCCTCTGCACAACTACCACATCAAATGCCAGTCAAGACGTTATCTTCTCCAGAGACACATCCTACTACACAAGAAGATAAGACGCCTCCGTCCAACATAACTGACACATTTGAACCACGGTCAAAAGAAACCCAATCACAGGAAGCACCATCTGAACCTATCTACATGAATAGATCAGGGGCTGCAAATGGTGGTCCCTCAGTAAATGACCTGACTTCTGTGTTTGAGCAAAACAGACCGAGTGAGTGGACAAATCGTACTGAACAGTCACGATACCATAATCTGACACGTCCCTGCTCAGAAACCAGATAGTGGTAATATTCACTCTCGCACAGACATCCGTCACAGTCATCATCAGATGCCATTGGTAATGGCATCTACTAGTGATGGTCGCACTACTACCACGTATAATCCATTCTCCTTGCAGGACACTGTAATGATTAAATCCCAGTTACCAGAGATAAATAAAATAGTCCCAGCCCTAGGTGATTTCAGACGAGTATTTGCCTGTTAGATTCGGTTCTTTTAATTGGAAGCTCAAGAACGGACCGGAGTAATTCAAGTGAAAATGAAGTCTTTGACGGCAACAAGTGAAGTATCTCAGCGCTGGTCTCGGTATGACAGAACTCTCCCAGGAATCCGTCAGACAGAGCCCCAATTTCCGGTTGTAATTTGTATTTATAGCCTCATAGGTTGGACTCACACTCGACCGAGTATGATTGGACATGAGTAGGTTCAACATGCTTCGTCATATTCTCTGGATCAGCCCAAAACAATGTGTGTGTGAATCTGCCCTTGCTTTCCCAATTGTTTTGTCTCCCTACTCCTGGATCACTTTAGGTCATCATGGAAAAGTACTGAGACTTATTTCAATTCAATTCAATTCATTTTTATTTATATAGCGCCAAATACAACAAATGTCATCTCAAGGCACTTAGATAATAAAGTCCAATTCAAGCCAATTGGAATTCAATTAATTGTAATCATAATTATTCATAAAATAATCCAATTCGTTCATATAGAGCCAATTCAAAAACAATTTCCTAGCTAAGGAAACCAACAGATTGCACTGAAAACTTTTTCTTTTTCGGTCCAATCTCCCGTCCTGAGCGTGCCTGAGGCGACTTTGGAGAGAAACGACTCCCTTTTAACAGGAAGAAACCTCTGGCAGAACCAGACTCAGGAAGGGTGGCCATCCGCCTCCACCAGCTGGGGTTTGAGAAGACAGAAAGGGAGGGAGGGGGGGAGGGGGCCGCGGCGGCAGCATTGTAACACCATTCAAAGGATATCTGTTGGAACAGGGAAACACGAGTTAATGACCACAATAATGTCACATGTACATAAAGAGAGTAAAGTGAGGAAAGGTGTGACAGATGAGGCCCCCCAGCAGTCTGGGCCTATAGCAGCTTAACTATGGGATGTTTCAGGATCACCTAAGCCATCCCTAACTATAAGCTTTATAAAAAAGGAAAGTTTTAAGCCTGGTCTTAAAAGTGGAAAGGGTGTCTGCTTCCCGAACATTTACTGGCAGCTTATTCCACAAGAGAGGGTCCTGATAACTGAAGGCTCTGCCTCCCATTCTACTTTTAGAAACTCTGGGAACCTCAAGTAAACCTGCAGTTTGGGAATGAAGTGCTCTGTTAGGAAAATATCTTACAATGACATCTTTAAGATATGATGGAGCTCGGTCATTAAGAGCTTTATATGTAAGGAGAAGAATCTTAAATTCTATTCTGAATTTAACAGGGAGCCAATGAAGAGAAGCTAAAACTGGAGAAATATGATCTCTGCTGTTAGTTTTCATCAGAACTCTGGCTGCAGCATTTTGGATCAACTGAAGGCTTTTCAGAGAATATGTGGGACAGCCCAATAATAAAGAATTACAGTAGTCCAATCTTGAAGTAACAAATGCATGGACTAGTTTTTCTGCATCACTCTGAGACAAGATGTTCCTGATTTTAACAATATTACGAAGATGAAAGAAGGCAGTCCTAGAAACCTGTTTTATATGCGAGTCAAATAATAAATTCTGGTAAAAAATAACTCCAAGGTTCCTCACTGTAGAACTAGAAGCCAAGGAAATACCATCTAGAGTAACTATATAGCTAGACAATTTCTCCCTGAAACGCTCAGGTCCAAAGATAACGACTTCAGTTTGTCTGAATTTAGAAGCAGACAGTTCTGAGTCATCCAGGTCTTTATGTCTTTAAGACATGCTTGTAGTCTGACCAACCTATTGGGTTCATCTGGTTTTATAGATAAGTACAGCTGAGTATCATCAGCAAAGCAATGGAAATTTATGCCATGCTGTCTAATAATGTTACCTAATGGAAGCATGTATAAAGTGAAAAGAATCGGTCCAAGCACAGAACCCTGGGGAACTCCATGACTTACTCTGGTGTGTGAGGAAGATTCTTCATTTACAAGAACAAACTGAAATCTATCAGATAAATATGACTTAAACCAGCCTAATGCAGTTCCTTTAATCCCAATAACATGTTCAAGTCTCTGTAAGATAAAATACTGTGATCCGCTATCAGAGGCTAAGAGGAGATCATTGGTAACTTTCAGCAGTGCAGTTTCTGTGCTATGATGCACTCTGAATCCTGACTGAAACTCTTCAAACTGATTATTTCTGTGGAAATGATCACAAAGCTGAGTTGCAACTATTTTTTCAAGAACTTTAAACATAAAAGGGAGATTGGATATAGGTCTATAATGAGCCAACACCTCTGAATCAAGAGTAGGTTTTTTTAAGTAAAGGTTTAATTACAGCAACCTTAAAAGTCTGAGGTACATATCCTGTCAACAAAGACAGATTGATCAAATCCAATATGGAAGTGTCAATTAAGGGGAAAACCTCCTTGAACAGTCTGGTTGGGATTGGGTCTAAAACACAAGTTGATAGTTTAGAAGAGATTATTGCTGTTGTTAGTTCAGAGAGATCAACTGGACAGAAGCCATCTAAAAACAAATCAGGTTCTAAACATACTTCTAAAGCTGCTGTACTTGATGATACATCACTGATAATAGTGGGAAGGACTCCATCAATCTTCTCTCTAATAGAAACAATTTTTGGCTCAGCAGAGCTCGGACTCTTAGTCAGACTGGCTACAGTGCTGAAGAGAAACCTGGGATTATTCTTATTCTCTTCTATCAATGATGAATAATAAGCAGTTCTAGCTTTACGAAGGGCTTTCTTATACGTTATTAAACTATCTTTCCAGACTAACTGAGACTCTTCTAAATTAGAGGAACACCACTGTCTCTCCAGCTTTCTTGCAGTCTGCTTTAAAGCACGCAGCTGTGAATTATACCAAGGAGCCAACCTCTTCTGACTGATTACCCTCCTTTTCAGAGGGGCAACATTGTCCAGTGCTGTACGCATTGAAACTATAGTGCTGTCAACAAAAGAGTCAAGTGTTGCTGGAGTAAAGTTTAGGTAGTCGTCCTCTGTCATATCTGCACATGGCAGTGAAGAAAAGGATGATGGAATTAATTCTTTAAATCTGGTTACAGCATCCTCTGATAGACACCTTCTATATGTAAATATCTTCTCAGAAACTGTATAGTCAAGTAATGTAAACTCAAAGGTTATCTAAAAATGGTCAGATAAGACAGGGTTATGAGGGAACACTGTTAACTGTTCACTCTCCGGCCCGCCGGCGAGCGCCTGGTGGCCGGGTCTGTGCCCGTGGGGCTCGGTCGGGCACAGCCCGAAGAAATGACACGGATCCCCCTTCCGACAGGCTCACCACCCGTGGGAGGGGCCCTGGGGGTTGGGTGCAGTGTGAGCTGGGCGGCAGCCGAAGGCGGGGACCTTGGCGGTCTGATCCTCGGCTACTGAAGCTGGCTCTTGGGACGTGGAACGTCACCTCTCTGCTGGGGAAGGAGCCTGAGCTGGTGCGCGAGGCTGAGTGGTTCCGGCTAGATATAGTCGGACTCACCTCGACGCATGGCTTGGGCTCCGGAACCAGCCTCCTCGAGAGGGGTTGGACTCTCTTCCACTCTGGAGTTGCCCGCGGTGAGAGGCGTAGAGCAGGTGTGGGCATACTTATTGCCCCCCGGCTGTGCGCCTGTACATTGGGGTTCACCCCGGTAGACGAGAGGGTAGCCTCCCTCCGCCTTAGGGTGGGGGGACGGGTCCTGACTGTTGTTTGTGCCTATGCGCCGAACGCCAGTTCAGAGTACCCACCCTTTTTGGAGTCCCTGGAGGAGGCACTGGAGAGTGCTCCTCCGGGAGACTCCCTCGTCCTGCTGGGGGACTTCAATGCTCATGTGGGCAATGACAGTGAGACCTGGAGGGGCGTGATTGGGAGGAACGGCCCCCCCGATCTGAATCAGAGTGGTGTTTTGTTGTTGGACTTCTGTGCTCGTCAAGGACTGTCCATAACGAACACCATGTTCAGGCATAAGGGTGTCCATATGTGCACTTGGCACCAGGACACCCTAGGCCGCAGCTCGATGATCGACTTTGTGGTTGTATCGTCGGACTTGCGGCCGTATGTCCTGGACACTCGGGTGAAGAGAGGGGCGGAGCTGTCAACTGATCACCACCTGGTGGTGAGTTGGCTCCGCTGGTGGGGGAGGAAGCCGGTCAGACCTGGCAGGCCCAAACGTATTGTGAGGGTCTGTTGGGAACGGCTGGCGGAATCCCCTGTAAGGAGGAGTTTCAACTCCCACCTCCAGCAGAGCTTCAACCATGTCCCGAGGGAGGTGGGGGACATTGAGCCCGAATGGGCCATGTTCCGTGCCTCCATTGTTAAGGCGGCCGACCAGAGCTGTGGTCGTAAGGTGGTCGGTGCCTGTCGTGGCGGCAATCCCCGAACCCGCTGGTGGACACCAGTGGTGAGGGAAGCCGTCAAGCTGAAGAAGGAGTCCTATCGGGCCTTTTTGGCCAGTGGGACTCTGGAAGCAGCTGATGGGTACCGACAGGCCAAGCGGAACGCGGCCTCGGCGATTGCTGAGCCAAAAACTCGGGCTTGGGAGGAGTTCGGGGAGGCCATGGAGAATGACTTCCGGACGGCCTCGAGGAGATTCTGGTCCACCATCCGGCGGCTCAGGGGGGGAAAGCGGTGCACCGTCAACACCGTGTATAGTGAGGGCGGGGCTCTGCTGACTTCTACTAGGGACGTCGTGAGTCGGTGGGGGGAATACTTCGAGGGCCTCCTCAATCCTACCGACACGCCTTCCGATGAGGAAGCAGAGTTGGGGAGCTCGGACGTGGGACCTCCCATCTCTGGGGCTGAGGTCGCCGAGGTGGTCAAAAAACTCCTCGGTGGCAAGGCCCCGGGGGTGGATGAGGTCCGTCCTGAGTTCCTCAAGGCTCTGGATGTTGTGGGGCTGTCTTGGTTGACACGCCTCTGCAGCATCGCGTGGACATCGGGGGCAGTGCCTCTGGACTGGCAGATCGGGGTGGTGGTCCCCCTCTTTAAAAAGGGGGACCGGAGGGTGTGTTCCAACTATAGGGGGATCACACTCCTCAGCCTCCCTGGTAAGGTCTTTTCGGGGGTACTGGAGAGGAGGATCCGACGGATAGTTGAATCTCGGATTCAGGAGGTGCAGTGTGGTTTTCGTCCTGGCCGTGGAACAGTGGACCAGCTCTATACCCTCCGCAGGATCCTGGAGGGTGCATGGGAGTTCACCCAACCGGTCTACATGTGTTTTGTGGACTTGGAGAAGGCGTTCGACCGTGTCCCTCGGGGACTCTTTTGGGGGGTGCTCCGGGAGTATGGAGTGCCGGACTCCTTGATATGGGCTGTTCGGTCTCTGTATGACCGGTGTCAGAGTTTGGTCCGCATTGCCGGCAGTAAGTCGGACATGTTTCCTGTGAGGGTTGGACTCCGTCAGGGCTGCCCTTTGTCACCGATTCTTTTCATAATTTTTATGGACAGAATTTCTAGGCGCAGCCAGGGCGTTGAGGGGGTCCGGTTTGGCGACCTCAGAATCGGGTCTCTGCTTTTTGCGGACGATTTGGTTCTGTTGGCGTCCTCAGGCCGTGACCTTCAGCTCTCACTGGAGCGGTTTGCAGCCGAGTGTGAAGCGGCTGGGATGAGAATCAGCACCTCCAAATCCGAGACCATGGTCTTCGGCCAGAAAAGGGTGGAATGCTCTCTCGGGGTCGGGAATGAGATCCTTCCCCTAGTGGAGGAGTTCAAGTATCTCGGGGTCTTGTTCACGAGTGGGGGACGAATGGAGCAGGAGATTGACAGACGGATCGGTGCGGCGTCTGCAGTGATGCGGGCTCTGCACCGGCCCGTCGTGGTGAAGAAGGAGCTGAGCCAGAAGGCCAAGCTCTCGATTTACCGGTCAATCTATGTTCCTACCCTCACCTATGGTCACGAGCTGTGGGTAGTGACCGAAAGAACGAGATAGCGAATACAAGCGGCCGAAATGAGTTTCCTCCGCAGGGTGTCTGGGCTCTCCCTTAGAGATAGGGTGAGAAGCTCGGTCATCCGGGAGGGGCTCGGAGTAGAACCGCTGCTCCTCCGCATCCAGAGGAGTCAGATGAGGTGGCTCGGGCATCTGGTTAGGATGCCTCCTGGACGCCTCCCTGGTGAGGTGTTCTGGGCCCGTCAAACTGGGAGGAGGCCCCGGGGAAGACCCAGGACACGTTGGAGAGACTATGTTTCTTGGCTGGCCTGGGAACGCCTCGGGGTCCCCCCAGAAGAGCTGGAGGAAGTGGCCGGGGACAGGGACGTCTGGGTCTCTTTGCTCAAGCTGCTGCCCCCGCGACCCGATTCCCGGACCAGCGGAAGATGATGGATGGACAAATCAACTCATTCACTAACAGAGACTTGGAAAGGAGAGATCTGATATTCAGCAAACCACATTTAATAGTTTGATGTTTTTGTTCAGTTAAAGTTTTTGTTTTATTTTTTTTTGCACAAGAGGATTTGCTCCTTTTGTGTTAATTGATTGGGTGGGTAGCAGCAGGTGGGAAGCTGCAGAGAAGTGTGTAAGACTACAACTCTGCATCCTGGTCTGAACCCTGGGTTGTCATGTTTTAGGGTGGCAAATAAATTCGTCCATATTTCTAGAAATGAGAGCAGCTCCTTCCAAAGTGGGATGGATGCCGTCTCTCCTCATCAGACCAGGTTTTCTCCAGAAAGATTGCCAATTATCTATGTAGCCCACGTTGTTTGCTGGACACCATCTAGACAACCAGCGATTGTAGGACGACATGCGGCTATACATGTCATCACTGGTCAGATTTGGCAGGGGTCCAGAGAAAACTACAGAGTCCCACATTGTTTTGGCAAAATTACACACCGATGCAACATTAATTTTAGTGACCTCCGATTGGCGTAACCGGGTGTCATTAACGCCGACGTGAATAAGTATTTTACCGTATTTATGTTCATCCTTAGCCAGCAGTTTTAAATAGGATTCTATGTCGCCCGCTCTGGCCCCTGGAATGCATTTGACTATGGCCGCTGGTGTCTCTAATGCCACGTTTCTGACTATATTACCAGGGTTTTGTCCTCAGCGGGTGTGTCGCTGAGTGGGGAAAATCTGTTTGAAGCGTGGACAGGTCGATGGTGAACAACGGGCTTGACTTTAGAGCTATGCCTCTTCCTGACAGTCACCCAGCCACGTTGTAATCCTGGCTGCTCAGGTTCTGCTAGGGGGAGGCTAATTGAGCTAGCTATGCTAGGTGGCTCCACACTGGCAAAAGGGACCTGGCTCGCTATCGGTTGATTTTCAACAGTGCAGAGCCGAGCTTCCAATTCAGATAACCTCGCCTCCAAAACTACAAAAAGACTACATTTGTTACATGTACCATTATCGCTAAAGGAGGCAGAGGAGTAACTAAACATCTGACACACGGAGCAGGTGAAAGCAGGAGAAGGAGGAAGAGAACCGGTAGCCATGCTACGCTAGAGAACCAGACACACCGCTAAAAAGTGAGAATAAAGATTAAAGATCTGTAGGAGTGTGTTAGAACAGAACGGTAAGCTATAGAGTTTAACTATGCAAAATTGTGTAAGTTATAGATAGAAATAAAGTGATTATCAGTACTCCAAGCGGAGCAAGAAATTCCACAGTGCACAAGCAAGGTAACAGGAAGTGAACACGTCTTACCGCAAAGCAAAGCGTCACAGCGTCATTTCATTCATAATGTCTAAGAACAAAGCCAATTTTTTAAAATTGGAAGCCAATTTTTACAGCCTCATGCACGTCATTGTGTCAAGTTGGTGTGAGGAGGGAGGACACGGATGCGGACTTACAAAAACAAAGGCTTGGTTTATTGTACAAAAAAACGGAGAAAAACGAAGCTATGAACAAAAACAAAAGGACATGGCATGGAATAAATAAATAAGTACTTAACTTTGGACAAAACTGGTAGAATGGACGAGCCGACAAGGCAGGCATGAATGGCAACGGGTCAGGTAGGTAGACAAAGATCCGGCAAACTGAAAGGGGAGACAGGAAACTAAATGGGGAGTGAGAGTGACTGGAGAGTGAGTGCAGCTGAGGGAAAAAACACAGGTTAAGTGAGTGAAACTAATTAACTGAGTGCAGGGAAACTAAAACATGACTAAAAACTAAACATGGACTGAAAACAAAAACATGAAACTAAAAATGAGAGTCCCTGGGCGTGGCAGGAACAGATGGTGGTCTGGTGGACGCCCAGACCGCAGACGGCGAGGCAGGAACAGGCGGTGGTCTGGCGGACGCCCAGACCGCAGACGGCGTGGCAGGAACAGATGGTGGTCTGGCGGACGCCCAGACCGCAGACGGCGTGGCAGGAACAGGCGGTGGTCTGGCGGACGCCCAGACCGCAGACGGCGAGGCAGGAACAGGCGGTGGTCTGGCGGACGCCCAGACTTCCGTCGGCGCGGCGGCAGGAGGCGGCGGTCCAGCGGACGCCCAGACCTCCGTCGGCGCGGCGGCAGGAGACGGCGGACGCCCGGACTCCCGACAACGTGGCAGCAGGCGGCGGTCTGGTTGGCACCCAGACTTCCGTCGGCGCGGCGGCAGGAGGCGGCGGTCCGGCGGACGCCCAGACCTCCGTCGGCACGGCGGCAGGAGACGGTGGTCCGGCGGACGCCCGACGACGTGGCAGCAGGCGGTGGTCTGGTTGGCACCCGTTCCCGACCCGGAGAGGGTCATATGCATTATGGGCAGCCCATGTCACTCAATACATTGATAATGAAATCGAAGAACGGGAACAAGAGAAAAAGGAATTAATTTCCTTGCAGGTACAAGTGGTAAAATCACAATTGAAAGAAATAAGAGAAAAGGTAAATCATAACAAGGCTTATGTTAAACAAATATCTCAGCAGGCCCCTCCTCCTGCTATGCAATCACACCATCCACAGGTTGAGCATTAACCTAGCTCTAAATGAACCATAAAATAGCATTTATGGTATTAGCAATAAAACTAATATCAATCTAACTACAAACTAACAATCACAAGAGCAACAAGCTAAATTAACCTAGCATCAAAGTAGCATTTTTTTCCCCCCCAAAGTTCATTGACAGAAATTACTTATTTTTTTTCAGCATCAACTTTGAAGTCACTAATCAGAGACCTACATAACAGAAAAAGAAAAAGAGTTGGAAGTTTGGCCTCAGAGCAAAGTTTCTAACTAAAGATTAGCTGTACAGCATCCCAGTAAATAATGAATTACACAGATTAAAAGCTCCAAACACTTTTTCAGATAACTGATAGCCTCCAAGCTGCTCCATAATGTTATTAGTTGTTCTCTTTGTCATAAAATACTATCACCCTAAGATTGTCTCATCTCAATCCTGCGTCTTCTTCCTTCTTCTCTCATTCAGCCTGAGTGTGAGGACAGTCCAAACAATACGTTTATCTACAGACTCTGAGTGATCATTGGCTGGTACTTTAAGAGTACAAGAACTACATATGATAATGGATGTTTAGTTTTATACTAGAGCAATTATTATTACCTCATCTAGTTATTTTAACATGAATATGATTAGGAGAGATACCAAAGTAATTAGATAAACTGAAAACAGCTTTTCAATGCAAGAATCACAGTGAAGAGATAAGAAGCAATAAAATGTCCAAAATAAATCCAGGAAGAACACAATGTTTAAAACAAGACATTCAGTTGTTGAAAACTGTCAGAACAAAATGTTCTACAAAGTGAGACTTTATGATTTCCACCTGAAGCAGGACTGAGATCAGACAGTCAGACCATGTGACATAGGTTGAACTATCAGGATTTAACAGCAAGGCCAGACAGTCAGATGTCAAACAGCCGGTTATCATCTTAAAGCAGTAAAGGTTCGCCTTTATTGTTTTAGAGATCATATTAACATGACTTCAAACATTTAGCTGATCTAAATAGTTCTCCTCTGCCTCTTTTTACCAATTCTGAGTTGATAGTGATCAATATCCATATACCATTTAACTATTTAACTGCAGCAGATCTCTGAAACAATTAAAATACTCTCTTAACAAAGCAGCAAAGTGCTTTATAGAGAGGTTTAAGATAAGTTAGATTATTAGGATATTAACAAAAACACAACAATAAAAGGCACTACAGGAGTCAGATATCACCAATAGCTTTCTTAAAGAGGAAAACTACAGCTGCAGTGAGACTGATTCATAACAAGACAAGGTTTGTTTTTATGACGCATTTAAAAACAGCCACAGTGACCAGAGAGCCGTACAAGAGAAACAATATATCAACACGATTAGCAGTTTCTAACCCTGCAGATAAATAATAATTGAATTAAACAGTATAGCATTGGATAGAATGGGTGAAATAGAAATAAAATTCTGTTTGCAGTTAAAGAGATGCCACTCAACCATAGTAACAAACTGAGAAAAGGAGTGAATTTTAGAACACTTTACATAATTACAGCAGGTCTGAGCCGCTCTGATTGGAAAAGGTAGATTAATCCGTTTATAAGAAAAGTTTTTGTGACCTCAGCCGGCGCCCTGTTAAACACCTACATCAACTCAAGAAGCAGATAAAACAAAGCAGTGAAACCCAAGGCCACAGACAGACACACGCACACTCACACATACTGGGAGGAAAAAGTCAGCAGCACAAGGCCACAACGCTCACCTCAAAGATAAAAAATTAAGGATGAATTAAGATCAACTAACAAATAAAATGAACCTATGTTGCTAATTCTAATCTGTATGAAAACATGTTCTGGTATCACGTGATGTTGGAAACAGCTCTGTCGTCACACTGTTGGTACCACATGAAGTGTTTGATTCAACTGGAGCAGAAAAACTAGATGCTGATCCTGAACTGTTTGTGGACGGCTCAGCATCATGAAACACAGCCACTGGTAAGAATTTAAGAAAATTTAGTAGCTGGTCTTCGGCCGGAAAAGGGTGGAATGCCCTCTCCGGGTCGGGAATGAGATCCTTCCCCAAGTGGAGGAGTTCAAGTATCTCGGGGTCTTGTTCACGAGTGAGGGACGAATGGAGCAGGAGATTGACAGACGGATCGGTGCGGCGTCTGCAGTGATGCGGGCTCTGCACCGGCCCGTCGTGGTGAAGAAGGAGCTGAGCCAGAAGGCCAAGCTCTCGATTTACCGGTCAATCTATGTTCCTACCCTCACCTATGGTCACGAGCTGTGGGTAGGGACCGAAAGAACGAGATCGCAAATACAAGCGGCCGAAATGAGTTTCCTCCGCAGGGTGTCTGGGCTCTCCCTTAGAGATAGGGTGAGAAGCTCGGTCATCCGGGAGGGGCTCGGAGTAGAACCGCTGCTCCTCCGCATCCAGAGGAGTCAGATGAGGTGGCTCGGGCATCTGGTTAGGATGCCTCCTGGACGCCTCCCTGGTGAGGTGTTCCGGGCCCGTCCCACTGGGAGGAGGCCCCGGGGAAGACCCAGGACACGTTGGAGAGACTGTTTCTCGGCTGGCCTGGGAACGCCTCGGGGTCCCCCCAGAAGAGCTGGAGGAAGTGGCCGGGGACGTCTGGGTCTCTTTGCTTAAGCTGCTGCCCCCGCGACCCGATCCCCGGACCAGCGGAAGATAATGGATGGATAGTAGCAAGTAACAATTAAACTGATTATGCTGAAATTGTATCTTAACCCTCTGAGCTGAATTAAGGACAGACAATATTTATCCTAAACAGGTAAATCAGTTATTCTTTGAGAAGTAATGGCTGCTTTCTTGATGCTGTGCTGCTCCCAATATAAATTCTAACGACAAACATTTCTGTCCTGCAGCAGAGAGCAACACAGGAGCAGAAACTGCAGTTCGGCAATTAATTACTTCTCAAGTTTTCCCAACAAAATTCTGTGTGTGTTTGTCTTTTTATTTGATTTACATATTACTCAGAATGTTCAAACAACCAGCTTCTCAGTTAAGAAGAGGTACATCAATGAGAAAACAAGTGCTCAGTTTAGGGAGGCCATAGCTATGTTACCAACAATGAGCGCAGAGTCGGTTGAAGGAATGCTGGATCATTTTAACTTGAAAATTTTTAATGTAATGGAAGCTGTTGCACCGATAAGAATCAAGAGCACCTTGATCAAACAGAAAACACCATGGAGAAACACCACTACGGTCAAAGACCTGAAAAGAGAATGCAGGAAAGCTGAACGTAAATGGAGGAAAACAAAGCTTCAGATTTACTATGAGCTGTCCAAACAAAGCCTGCGTAGTTATAACAATGAGCTGTGCATGTCAGGTTTGGTCAGGAGGGAGGACACGGATGCAGACTTTTCAAAAAGATAAGGGTGATTTATTTTCCAAAAGACAAAGTAACAACAAAAAGGCGCGGCTAAGTCGGATCCAAAAAAACCTAACTGTGACAAAAAAAAAAAAAGGAACTAAACATGACATGGTAAATAAATAAATACTTAACTTGCAAACATGGAACGTGGAGAAACAAGGCAGGCAGGCAGGTCAGGTACCGTGGGGTAAGAAACATGTGGAATGGTAGAATCTCACACCGAACAAAAAGGACTGAGAACATATATAGGGAGTGAACGTGATTGGGACAAGGTGCAGCTGGAGGGGAATAAACAGGTGCAGTGAGTGAACTAATTACCAGGGTGCAGGGAAAACTAAGACATGAACTGACACAAAAACATAACCTAAAACATGAAACTAAAAAACGTGAGTCCATGGGTGTGACAGTGCAAGACCAGACAGCTGCATTTATCTGAAATGATTAATAAGAATGTCAACAATTCTCGAACTCTGTTTGCTATGGTTGAAAAACTCACAAATCCTCCTAAACAGTCAAACCCAGACCTCCTCTCCACTGAGAAATGCAAACAATTTGCCAACTTTTTTAGCCAAAAAATCAAAACAATTAGACAAAACATTCACGCAACACAGACAAACAAGAAAACTAATCTGTGTCTAAAACCTAGAAATAACTCTGACGTTATGTCACAATTTAATATTGTTAATTTAAAAATCCTAGAGGAAACAGTTCGGCAGCTGAAATCAACAACTTGTTCTCTGGACATAATACCATCCGACTTTTTAAAAACTGTTTTTACCTCAGTAGAAAGTGATCTCCTACAAATAGTTAACAGCTCACTGGCATCAGGCATTTTTCCCAAGTCACTAAAGACAGCTGCCATTAAGCCACTCCTAAAGAAGAGAACTCTAGACGCCTCTATGATGAACAACTACAGACCTGTCTCTAACCTCTCTTTTATATCTAAGATTATTGAGAAAGTTGTATTTAACCAGCTCAACGACTTTCTGAATGAAAGTGGAAGTCTTGATAACTTTCAATCAGGCTTCAGACGTCATCACAGCACTGAAACAGCTCTGGTCAAAGTGTTAAACGACATCAGGTTGAATACTGATTCTGGTAATGTTTCAGTCCTGGTTCTGTTGGACCTCAGCGCTGCGTTTGATACTGTAGATCACAGAATCCTGTTGCACAGGCTGGAAAACTGGGTTGGACTTTCTGGAGCGGTCCTTAACTGGTTCAGGTCCTACTTAGAAGGCCGAGATATTTTGTTACAATTGGCAGCTATGAATCTGAGCGAGTGGCCATGACTTGTGGAGTCCCCCAGGGGTCAATTCTTGGACCTCTTCTGTTTAACTTGTATATGCTCCCTTTGGGTCAGATATTGCAGAACTTTAACATCAATTATCACAGTTATGCAGACGATACACAACTTTATGTGTCTCTGTCACCGGACGACTGCAGCCCAGCAGACGTACTGTGTCAGTGTCTGGAGGAAGTAAACACCTGGATGAGAGAGAATTTTCTACAATTAAATGAAGACCAAACTGAGATCATTCTGTTTGGGAGCAAAGAGAAGAGGGTCAGCGTTGGTAAATATCTTGAGACTCGGGACCTTACAATCACTGAGCGAGTTGGTAACCTCGGAGTGTTGATAGACTCAGATCTGACTTTCAGCAGCCACATCAAAGCTGTCACCAAGGCAGCTTTTTACCATCTCAGAAACATCAACAGAATTAAAGGTTTCCTCTCCCAAAAAGACCAGGAGAAACTCATCCATGCATTCATCTCCAGTAGACTCCATTACTGTAACGCTCTTTTAACTGGACTTCCCAAAAAGAGCATTAAACATCTGCAGCTCATCCAGAACGCTGCTGCTGGAGTTTTAACCCGGACTAAGAGATCTGAACACATCACAGCAGTTTTAATATCTTTACTCTGGCTTCCAGTCAGTTACAGAATAGATTTTAAAAGCCTGCTGATGGTTTACAAATCCCAGAACGCTTTAGGCCCAAAATACTGTGATATGTTCAGAGAATATAAACCTAGCAGAGCTCTTAGATCCAAGGACTCAGGTCAGCTGGTCCAGTCCAGAGTCCAGACTAAACATGGAGAAGCAGCATTTAGCTGTTATGCTGCCAACAAGTGGAACAAACTGCCAGTGGAGATTAAACTTTCACCAAATGGAGACATTTTTAAATCCAGGTTAAAAACATTTCTGTTCTCATGTGTCTATGCATGAAATATCTTTTAACTTATCTAGACTGTTGCCTGTTTTTAAATTCATTTAAATGATTTTATTTGTTTCTTTTTATATTCTTTTATGTATTTTTAATGCTTCTTCCACTCCCTGCTGCAATGCTTTTATTTTATGTAAAGCACTTTGAACTGTTTGTACATGAAATGTGCTATATAAATAAATTTGATTTGATTTGATTTTTGATTCTTTTGTCTTTGTTATGTGTTGTCTTATGTTGTGTCTCTGTGGTGATGTGTTCTCTAAATGATTTGAAGTTTTTTCCACAGCAAAAGGAAATTGATGGTACTGAATTCTGCAGTAATGCTGCACAACATTGAGTTATATGAGCACACAAGGGTTATATCAACTGGTCAGTTGTTTTGTTTGATTTGATTTGATTTGATTTGATTTGATTTGATTTGATTTGATTTGATTTGGTTTGGTTTGATTTGATTTGGTTTGGTTTGGTTTGGTGGTTTTTGTTTTGGTTTGGGGGACGTAAGGAAAAATTGGGCACTAGGATTGAACCTGTCAAGAAAGACATGTCCTGAGTATAAAAAACAGGGCAAATGACAAATTGCTCTGGTGTGCTGCACGATTTGTTCTCATACTAATATTAATCCACAGATTCAGAACCACTACGGGACTCACAGCCAAGCAACGGACAAGGAGTCCATCTGAAATTCTGGAAGGCTGTGCCCAACATGCCAAGATGATGGTTGAACAAGCACACAATCTTCAAGCACTGTCAACATAATACATCTGAATTCGCTCCTGAATTGTCCTAAAAGCAGATTAGTTAGGGAGAAGGGGTGGTAAAGATCCCTTTATGGAAGTGAAGTGCTGGTAACCTCTCCTTCCAAGATTAGGTCCAGATCAGAATGCTGAACTGATGTTCAGCCAAGCAGTGACAGGATTGGACCAGAAGAAACTGAGCTGCACTACACGACTCAGCGCATGGTCATCATAAAAATATTCACTTAAAAAGAAATTGTCAGTACATGTCATGGTTAAATATTCTGTATTGTTTTGTGTTTTGTGCCATAATGCTTTTCGTTTAATCATTTAGTTAATTCGGAATAATTTTAAGTGTATAAATTGCCAATCATGACTGTCCACTGCCATTGGTGTGACTCGGCTGTTCGGAGCGGGACCTTAGGCACTGAAAGGTAATGAGGTGGTCGGTCGCCAAGTGGAACTGGGGCCATAGGAGAATTTTTCCCAGTTCAGCCATCAGGTTTTCGCTCCTATTCGCTACGAACAGTGGACGAGCCCGCTGGTAATGTTAATTGCCTTAAGCACTGTTTGAGTTTCAATAGTTTAGAATTTTTTTGTAGCATTAGTTAATTATTGTTATGTGTTGTGAGCAGGTATGATGTGAGCAGGGCTTGGCACTGCTCAAACCACATAGTTTAGGCCATTATGAACCAAGAGGATGGGTTCGGGGCCACATACACACAGAATAATATCAAGAAATATTTATACATGTAGTCCTTGCACACACGTAGAGGCGTGATACTTGATACTAGAAATGTGCTCATTTGCAGAGTTATAATCAGTGAGTTATGAAGGTCTTAACCCTCTCGGAAAGAGGTTCTGTTCCGAGCAAAGTGATGGAATACTCCTGATAGAAAAGGTTTTTGCTAACGCATTAGAATTGTTTTATTATATTTATTATTTCCACATGCCTGTGCAATGAAGACTTGCTTGCTGCTGATAAACGCAAAGAAGAACAGCTTACATATTGACGCTCACATAATGATGACAAAAATCTCCTCTCTGGTTGTGCTGTACCTTAAAGGTAAGTGGCCACTTGCAGTTTGGGGTCCTGCTAAGTTGGCTGCCGCTAACAGGGGTGACACAATACAGAATATAACACTCCTACCTCATTTTAATTGACATGATGAAATCATGCCAAAAGGGGGAAAATGTTATAAATTGGCTTTATTCTTAGACTTTATGTATTCATATTCTGTAGTTCACTAAATAATCTATGTTCCTAGTTTGTACGTTTACACTCTGCTCATACAAACGAAATGTATGTCAGATAGGTCTGGTATAGTAGATACACGCCTGAAACAACACTCACACACACACATTGTTTATCACATCCAAAGAACATGACAAAGACGGTGGATGGCCTGCTCATATCACTAGCAAATGTCCAATTATACTTTGTCGAGTGTAAGTACAACCTCTGTGAGATAAAGGTGAACATAAATATGAAATGTGTCCGGATATTGGGGTCTCTCTGATGGAGGCCCTGCGAGGGCTCTGTCTCTCCGAGTTCAGCACGGCTAAACTTCACATGTGACCACGAATAAATACTTTGTTTAACTTAAGATTTCTCCAGCTTGTTCTTGGGCTTCCAATAAAAGAATCGGGCTAACAATATGATGTTACAGTGTCAGTGAGGTCATTGAGGTCTGTAGCTGCGGCTACAAAAACACTCCAGCTGGTGCAGTCAAAGCAAGCCTGCAGCTCCAGCTTGGATTCCGTTGTCCAGTTCTTAACAGTCTTTACCACGGGTTTAGAAGTTTTCAGTTTCTGCTTATAGGTTGGGATGAGGTGAAGCAGACAGTGGTCTGAGAGTCCTAGAGCTGCCTGTGAAACGGCGCGGTAGGCATCTTTTAAAACGGTGTAACAGTGGTCCAAAGTGTTTTTTGTCCCTGGTGGGAATCTTGATATGCTGTCTGTATTTGGGGAGTTCCTTACTGAGATTGGCGCTGTTAAAATCACCAACAATAATGGCGAGAGAGTCCGGATGGTTTTTCTCAATAGCCCTTTTCAGACTGCCGAATAACCCGCGTTTAATCCGCGAATTTAGCGTGTCCGCTGTTGCGTTCACACTGCCGACCCGGGCTGCCGTGTCAACTCGACTCGCCTTTCGACCCGCGTCGGACCCTAGTCTTTTTGCCGAGCCGAGTTTGGTGTGAACGCAATTGACGCGGGTCGGACGTGGGCGTGGCGTGACGTGAGGAGTTTAAAAGACAGAATGGACAGCTGATTCAGAACAACAGCGACAGGTGAGGACAAGTTTTACTCTGTTTTAGCCTACATCAAGTTCGAGACATTTTTTAATATGGCCAACTGGGGAGACAAGGAGGTCCGCGAGCTCCTCAGCCTCCGAGCAGAGGACATTATTTACCGCCACATTTCGGGGACTATAGTGCTCTTGTATTCTCCGCATATGTTCTTTGGCGGCATCCCACGTTGTAACCATCCACACCCCGTAAAATAACATCTCCATGAACTGCATATACAATTGCAAAAACGAGTCCTCAAGGTGTATTTAACCCTACCTCCGACGCATGGCTTGTGCCTACGTCATTGTACACGCCCAGCATTTGATGTGTTTCGTGTGACGCTCTGCCACTAGGCCACGCCCCCTGAACTTGGCTTCAGGCGACACGGGTCACCAACACGCCAAGCGCTCACATTGCTCGACGCGGGTCGAAGGTGCAATTTGGACCCGCTAAGGTAGCGGGTCGCAGTGTGAAAGGGGCTTAAGTCTGTTATCAGATCAGCCAGTTGCTGTAACGCGTCTACTACGCAAGCTTGTGGCGGGATGTAAACACCGACCATAACAAATGACGAGAATTCTCGCGGAGAATAGAAGGGCTTGCAGTTTATGAAGAGAGTCTCTAAGTGTGGGCTGCATGTTTTTCCCAGCACTGTGATATCTGTGCACCAACCTTCGTTTAAAGGAGAACTGCGGGATTTTCAACATTAAGCCTCTTTTCTGAGTCATCTGCAATGTTTTAGAACCCCCCTCACCGCTTTTTGATGTTTACTGCTGTCTCCGGTATTTGCCTAATTTTGATTCTTCTCAACCTGCTTCAGAATGGCAAGTCATGCGCATGTCTAGAAAGGTCCGTAAAAGCACCATAAACGTCCGTTTTCAAAATCATCAACTCACCGGAGTGGTTACTGGTGTGCACTGGTAATCCATATCAAATTTCGTTGCGAAAAGTTGCTTCTGTCGTGTTTTATTTGACATTTTGTAAATCCCATTGACTGCGATGGACTGGCGGCCTGTCCAGGGTGTACCCCGCCTCTCGCCCATTGACTGCTGGGATAGGCTCCAGTCCCCCCGCGACCCGACCGACGGATTCAGCGGTATAGATAATGGATGGATGGATGGATAAATCACATTGAGTTCTATTGAAGACTGGATGTTCGTTGATATTAGTCCGCCATCAAGTGGTGTGGAGTATAGCAAGTCAGATTCAACTGCTGAGCGGAAGTTTATCCACAGCTGTGAGGTGGCTAAGAAAATAGTGCGAGCATGAACGAGCTGCCAAATAAAACACGACAGAAGCAACTTTTCGCAACGAAATTTGACAGCAGTAAACATCAAAAAAGCGGTGAGGGGGGTTCTAAAACATTGCAGACGACTCAGAAAAGAGGCTTAATGTTGAAAATCCCGCAGTTATCCTTTAAATAGAAGCATATTCCTCCACCTTTCGTTTTCCCTGCTAATCCTGTATTCCGATCTGAACGGATGAGTTGAAATTCAGGCAGCTGGAGGGCGTTGTCCGGGATTCTATCGCTGAGCCATGTCTCGGTGAAACACAGGGCAGCAGATCTCCGTAAGTCCGAGTTGGTTTGGTTTAGAAGCAGCAGCTCATCCATCTTATTTGCTAGAGACCGCACGTTTGCCAGATGAATTGCTGGGAGCGAGGTGCGTAGTCCCCGCTTCCTTAATTTCACTAGCACGCCAGCTCTCTTCCCCCGCTTGCGTCTCCGACAGATTCGGTGGAGAACTGCAGCTACTCCAATCAGTATTTCAGAAAAAGCTGTTGGGTGGAAAAAAAAGGAGAAAAAGTTCCAAAAGAGCTTGGCCTGATGCTTAGCAGTTCTTCCCTTGTAAAAGTTACTGATAAATTATCGCAGAAAACGTGATAAACACACAAAAACAGACAAAGTACAAGAGAGCGAAGTCCCGAGGCTAGCATTTGCGGCGCCATGGCAACCGTCTCAATCATTCAGGGTCCTCCTATGAAAGGCTGCGTAGAAGTAATCCAGTAAATTTGAAATGTAAATCCTCTCTTTGGTGTCAGAGGTCACCAGTACTTGACACACCATTGGAGTTCAGCTTTTACTGCTAACCCGTTCCTCAGTCTCCAGGGTCCCCGCATGAACGGCTGCGTAGAATCATCCAGGAAATTTGGAACGCTCGTCTCATGCTAACCAACACTCCATAAAGGGGCGTGGCAGAATGCTTGCCCAACCACTCTTAAAATTAAACGGTAATTTGGAGCTATTTATGTTCGCGCTCTACCCATCACACTCACGGCGTCAACATCGACACAAATGTGAAATTCCTGAATACGCACGCTACACAAGTTAAACATGAATAAAAAACAAAAGGCAGGTAAATTAACTCCAGTATGTATATTAAATATTACATAGGATGCAAAACGGACCGCTACAGGAAATCATTCCTGCCCACAGCCATCAGCATCTATAATAACTCCTTGACTTAATTGAGTTACATCAACATTTAATTTCCCTCTGGGATAAATAAAGTATTTTTGAACTGAATTGAATTGAATTGAATTGAATATTAGAAATGTTTAAAAGGTTAGAAAAGGTATTTTCTTGTGGATTAAATCACTTCACATGAGCCCTTACGGCCGCGATAGCCTGTGACGTATGCGTTGCTAGTGGTTTGAGCTGTGTTCCTTTTGCCAAGGCTGTCTGATTCGTGATTCGTTTGAATGACGTCACGTGACGTCACTGTCGACTTTACCAGGTTCAGTTGAAATATGTCCACTCGCTCACTCCCCGCTATCTGCTCTTCTCTATGTAGTTTTTTCTTTTTTTTTTCTCACCTGGTCCTGTCCAGCATTATGGCAGCAGAATTGTAATCTGAATACCGTTCATATCTGGTGCAGGCCACCACCCCCATAGCAGAAGGGTCTGGGCCAGATCTGGCATCAAGCCAGCACTTCTGGCCTACCTCTGGCATGGCAAGTGGTAAGTGAACCGGATGTGGGCCTCAGACAGCCAAACATAGTGGGCCAATGCATGCCACTGTGCCCCTGGCCAAGTGCCCCGGGAGTCAAGACGTGCCCACACAGAGGCGGTCCTGGCTAGATTTATGCCCTGGGCGAACCATCAGTCCATCCCCCGCCCCCCTCCCCCTTGCCTCTTCTGACACACACAACCTGTATGACTCTCAGCAGCAAGTTGATGTGACAATGAGGGCACCCCAGCGCCCACTCAACTAACTTGACATGGAAATAAGCGGTAGTCTAGAAAACTGGCGATTTAATCTTTTTTTTTTAACATAGAGTGCGCCCTGGGTGGTCACCCACATTGCCCATAGAAAACAACGGCCCTGCTCAGAGTGTTGGCGTGTGTGCCTGCAGATCATTCAGTCAAACCTGCAGCTGATAAGAAAGCTGGGAAAGCCTTGGCAAAATAAAAGAAAGTTAACTTTTAAACGAATTTTACTAAGCGTACTCAAGAAAAAAGTTTAAGTGTTTTTCTAAAATATACTTTGTATGTCACAGCCTGTGGGTTTTTGCTTCTATTTGTCATACTTGGTCATTTTGATTTCAGGAATCTGGGTTAGTTCATTTTGGGTCATGTTGGATCTCTGTTTCGTGTCCTTTTTTTCTTCTTTCATTTACTCAGTTAGTCTTGTTTTCTGCTCAGCCTGTAAAACTGGCTTAAGTTAGCCAAAGACCACCACCTGTCCTGTATTAATCATCAGCCTCCTCAATATGAATGCTCTCAGTTTCCTTTGTTCATCGCCAGACCCTCATTATTGTTGTTCCCTTCTTGAGAGTTTGTTGTCAGTTTAGTGTTCCAGCTCTGCTTGATGTTTTGTCTGAAGTTTTCATTTTTGGTGATTTCCTGTTTTGTATTAAAAGTACACATTTGTCATAATGTCCCGTGATTTAATTTAACAAATAGATCTTTCGAGAGTCTAAATCATGTTATCATGTACTGTAAGAGTACTTCTAGTGTGAGAGCAGTAAACTTTAAGGTAACTGCTAGTTATGTTTAGGTTTTATTTTGTAATAATAATATATAAGTTTTATATAGCGCTTTTCCAAATGCTCAAAGACGCTTTACATAAGGAACAAACAGAAAGCAGAGACAAAAACAAGACATTATACATTGTACTGCAGCTAAAAATAATGTGAGCTACACCACAACTGAGTTCACAGGTTAACTGCTTATACCTCATTATATAGTCATATACTTTATACATAGACCACTTTGGTATTGCCCTTGAGTATAATCCAAGGTTTTATACCTGAAGCTATGCCATAAATCCACTATCAGTGGACTACACATAAGAATTCACAGACTGACTTGGAATTATTAGGGAGTTTATTTCTAAGAGTTCTGCGTTGAAGCAGTGCTGCACACTTAAAAGACGGTACATTGGGTTTAGTTGATGTCAGTTTAGTCAGTCCTAAATGTTGAACATACATGCTGGTGGTGGCTGACAATATGAACATAGCTGCCAATATGAATAAACTCTTTAACGTGAAACTTGTGGAATGAGCACAACAGCTTTAACAGCATTTACAAGTCCCAGCAATTTTTATTCTGAAAGCAGAGTAAGCAGAGAGTTTTTTATGTTCTGAAAGTCCAGCATGAAGGAGCACTCCCAGTCGGGGAAGGAGATGGTGGTGTCGACTTGTTCAGCTTCTGCTGCTCGGTCTGGATGTTTGTGAGGAAAACCAGAGAAAATAATGAGCGGTGCCATTTCAGAGGTTTCTTGTTTTGGGTTTTTTTGGGATCCGTCTCTTACCTCTGCACCTATGTGATAGGCTCTGAGCCCGTTGGGGTAGTTCCGATAGACTTTGAGGGTGGAGATTGAAGGTGGCATTTTTCTGAACGGGGATGTCAGAGACTTCAGGCGGAGCTGCATCTGTTTGCAATCAGCAAGAGGATAAAAATTGTGGCTGTCAAAGGTCAAAATAAAACACTACTTCATCTTTGCTGCAAGTAGAGTTGGTATTTCACAATAGTCAAGGGACAGTAAGGGAGATGGATGGAGGATGTTAGAAGCCAGAGATAAAGAGGAAATATGATGGGTGGAGGTCCTACCTAGGTTTCAGGTGGAGGTTAGTGTTGGAGAATATTGTCTTCTATAATGGAGAGTACTGTTGAGGTTTTCTTTTTTTTAAGGCGAATAGTAGTTTCAGTTAGAGATGGAAGGTGGTGTTTATTTTGCAGGTGGATGGTAGACCCTGCATGTGGAGATGGAAGTTAGAGTTTTTTTAGCAGGCAGGTGGTTGACTCTCCATGAGCTGGAAGGTGGAGGTTTTTTGCAGACAGATGGTTGACTCTGCAGGTGGAATGGTAAATGGACTGCGCTTGTGTAGCGTTTTTCTAGTCTAGCTCAAAGCGCTTCTAACACTGCATGCCCCATTCACCCAGTCACACACACTCATACAGCACGTCTTTGTCTATATCTAACTATGTGCTTCCTAGTCATTCATTCACACATTGATGGATGCATCGGGAGGCAACGTGGGGTTCAGTATCTTGCCCAAGGACGCTTCGACATGTGGCCTGGGGAAGCTGGAGTTGAACCACCGACCTTCCCATTGGTGGACAACTGCTCTTCTTCCTGAGCTACAGGGATACTCTCCAGTCCCACAGGAGATGTGCACAGTCTGAAGCCCGTGTTCAGAGATTGTGGTCGTCAGTGATGGACGATTCAGTCTCTCCCAGAGCTTCTGCTTAATCTGAAGTCCCAGGTTCAGGCTGTAGGGACGGACGCGGCCAGTTTTGAACCTACAAGAAACAGAAATGACATCGTAAAAATAATGAATTTAAATCTTTTAGGACGCTTTAAATGTTGATGAGGATTCATCTGAAAAAGTCACATCATTTGATAGAAACACACCTCAGCATGTCATCAACCACCTGGTGGTAGATTCGTTGGTACTCCTCCACCGTGTGGTTGTGTATCAGAAGCGGGCCGTCGTCCTGTATGGGAGCTCTGGAGGGCTGGAGGCTGAGGGCCACAGGAGACACTGCTGGGAGGTCTTCAGGTGGGATGGGGTCTCTGGGTTTTGGCACCAAACACGGAACCACTAAAGGAGGTTCAGAGGGGCCGGCCACCTCGCTGCGCTTCCTCTTCCGTGAGAGGTTTGCACTTGTAGAGCGCTTGCGTTTTTTAGCCACCTGCAGAAGGTCAATAACACAGAGGAGTTCAGACTGGAGGAACCCACTTAACTCACTTACTTTTGCACATTTTGCTTCGTAAGAATGCAATTCATCACTACATCAGGTTTTTACAGATCAAACCTTATTTTGTTCTACACTTGGATGTAGGAAGATAAGTGATTCAAAATGTTGGTTTGGGATTTGGAATTAATTCAGTTAAGCAGACCTGTACACTTATCAGGCACAAAGCAACATCAAATTTTTTATCTGTATGTGAGAATCAGTCTTACCTGATCGTCCCTGCAGCACGGACACTGCCTGTGGGCCGTGGTTGGGATCCTCCTGGATCTGCGGATGTCCTGGTGGTCGGCTGGTACATCACACTGAAACAGCATGTTAGAGAATGGCTTTAAATGGATTGTAAATGTAAGAAATGAGAATTTCGCACAGTCCTACAAATCTTCATAATTTCCTAAAGAAAATCAGTGATGTTTTTAAAAAGTCTTATCAACCCACAGAGTTGCTGTCACGCCATGGACTCATGTTTTTAGTTTTAGGTTACGTTTTTGTGTTTCTTAGTCCATGTTTAGTTTTTAGTTTTGCCATGCCTCAGTTTCCCTGCACTCTTTAAGTTTTATGTTTTAGTTATCATGTCTTAGTTTCCCATGCTTGTTAATTAGTTAATTCCCCTCACCTGTCTGTCATTGTCTCCAATCACTCCCAGCCCTCTATTTAGGTGCTGTTTACACATACCCGGGTATTTTGATAAACGAAGACCTTTCCCTTCGTTTGTGCCTTTCGTTTATACACAAACGGAGTTTTTTCCTCCGAAAACGAAGCAAAAAAAAAACTCCGGCAAAAGTGGAGATTTTTTAAAAACTCCGTTTAGCGTTTGTGTGTAAACTGGTTGAAAGAGACGAAAACGGAGTTTTCAGAAAGGAATGAGGAGTTGTCGTCATAGTACAGAGCCCCGCCCCTATCCGCCATATTGGCAGGATGCTAGCGTGATAACGCCATTCATTGTTTATCTGGCAAGCATGGAGGTACTAGCAGCATTTCTGTTGTTGAGAGCTATACTCGCTTGTGTGATTTTGAAAATTACAGTCATACAATGTATTGAACAACAAAGGCGCATTAGGGCGCGGGCGGAGGGCAGCAATTGCGGAGCTTCTGTAGCTCAGTCTTGCTATCAGTCCACACACATGTAGCCTGGCGCCATATTTTCTTCTTGAAAAGGATCCGGAAGTTCTTCCTGTCAGCGGTTCTCTATTAGGCTTCTGATTGGCTTGTGTGGAATTCTCATTGTTCTAACACTGCCACCGTCAGGCTTGGCGTAATTTAACAGCTCCTGATAGCGTATTTATGCGGATCAATGTAGACGTGGGTTTTTTTTTAAACGGGGCTGTGTGCACCAAGTTTTTTTTGAAAACGAAGGTTAGAAAATATGCGTTTATCAAAATACCCGGGTATGTGTAAACAGCACCTTAGTCTCCTGTCTCCCCTGTCTTGTCGCCGCATCTTTGTTTGCCACTCATACCTGACCTACCTGTGTTGATTCCCGTTACTTCCATCTTCCACGTCGTTTTCGTAAAGCTAAGTATTTATTTATTCTTGCCATGCCAAGTCCTTTTTGTTTTTCTCTGTAACATTTTTTTAATCCGGCTTAGCCGCGCCTTCTGTTTGCGTTATTGTTTTGTGAAATAAATCCAGTTTTTCTTTTGAAGTCCGCATCCGTATCCTTCCCTACACACCATCCTGACAGTTGCTTTGTCCCCGACTAGTTTGGTAAAGAACACTTCCTGGACCATATCGATCTCAACCATCACTATTTTCTCCATAAACTCCAATAATTAATACATTCATTTTGATTCATTCAACCCAATAGACATTAAAACAATAAATCTCAATAAAATAATACAAAAATAAAATCCTCTAAACTCTCTTAAAAATATTATTTTCATGCTATAAATATGTAGGAAAATTTCTCATTCAGGTCAGATTTGAGTTCTTCTGAGTTGTTTCCCTTTGAATTAGGTAGTTTTTCATTTCATTGGACTGGTCACATTTATCTCACATTCATAACCTGACCAGGCGGATTAGAGGGCAGTGCTTCACCCAGGTGACCTACAGCTGCCTCATGTGCTTTTTAAGTGCAACGTACAAGTTAACAACCTCAGTGATTTAAGTTCTAGAAAAACAGGTATGTGAACTAGTTTTTAGAAAAAAAATATGTGTATATAAATATATGCTTTATAGTAACATTCAGACAGGTTTTGATATAAAAGTATAGTACTTTTAAAAATAAACGACAGCTCAGCAGTGACACAGCTGAAGAGAGTTCCAGAACAAGTCAAAGAACAACAACATTCATCGTTGTTGCTGCTGAGCTGTATTTTTTCAAAAATGTGCAAAACTCTGATACTAAAATGTCTCAAAGTTATAGTAAATAAATATATGCACACACATATATATATATATATACTTATATAGTTTAAGTTGTTAACCTGCAATTTGCATTTCAAATAATTAAAGTATAAAGTCTGACCTTTGTTGGATTTTATAAAAGTAATTATAAGGACAGACAATGTGAGCTACTCAAAAAAAACTTAGCGTTTAGAATTAAAACAAGTTCAAAATCAAGTTCAGGTCTGACAGTCGACATCATTCCAGTCAAAATGAGGTTCCTTTAAACTTTAACCCATTTTTGTTTTTTAAAATCACATAAATATGAACTCTCTACTGAATTTCCCCCATTGGCAGATAAATAAAGTATTTTTATATTCTATTCTATCCTAACTTTGACTTCACTGTATGTTCTGTACAATGTGACCTGGTTAATGGGTGTTTTATATGTTATTTCTGTAATCCCTGACCTTTTGAAGATTTTATGAAAGTAGTTACGAGGACAGATGTTTTGAAGTACTTAAAGGAAGTGTTTCAAAAGGAAAAAAATAAACTTAGGATAACTATAAATGAATGCTCAGTTTCATAAACAGGTGTTAAAAGTTCTGGTACAGTTAAGGTCTAACAGTCAATATCATGATGGTAAAAATGACTGAAATAGTATAGAAATAGTAAAAATCCCCCAATTTAACTCAAATTTGGATTATTACTTCACCATTTGCTTCACAAATCAAAGAAAAATAGTAGCCTACAGACTATCAAATTTCTAAAAATCAAATTTCTCACATTTTCCATGTTGGAAGTTTGTTGAGTTACAGGAAGTTTCTGGGAGTCTTTGGCTCTTTAGAAGATGCAGCAAATTGTCAGTCGAAGTGATTGAAATCAACAGCAATCGTTGAGAGATGTCTGAGAAACACTGTCCTTGAATGATAGAATTGTGTTTGTGTTTAAATGATGATGCGACCTAAAAGATGCACCTGAGGAGGAACCATAGCAACCATGGAATGCTGGACATCCAAGTTTGTGCACTGGTTGTTTTTTACGGTTGTGGACACAATGATGCCACGTGATGTTTTTCACATATCACCTCTGTGATGGGATGTTATATCAAGTCTACCTGAAAACACATTCATATCTATGAATGAAGCAATGTGCCCCGGCCTTGGCTCTCAGGGGAAAAGGCCCTGTCATAAGGGGAGATTGCTCTGGGAGAGAGGAGAGGGAAGTTAGTCCAGGTATGGATTGAAACAGAGCTTCCGGAGAGAGATGCACAGGGTGTTAAATTTTACAGAAGGAATTGCTTACTTAGGAACTGGGAAGAGGAAACTTGGAAGGGGGGTACTGGTTTCAGTTCCAACGAGTGCAGAGATCGTACGAGGGTGGGTGGGCAGGCGTTAATCAAGAGAGGTTTTCCACAGGAGCGAAGCATCTTAAGGGAAGCAGGTAAGTGATCTGGGCAAGTAGGCTGCTCTTCGGCCGAATGGAGGACACTGAGAAGCATTAGGACAGAGATGTTAGAAGTGTGAGCTTCAATAAACGCAAAAGAGCCATGAAAGAGCTGCTCTACTATGGCAGATAATCTGGTGGAGATTGGGTGCAGGCCGGCGATGAGATTGATGAACAACAGGTGTACTGACCGAGGAGAGGGAACCCAGGACTCCATTCAGCAGCAGGTCCCAGCCTGCCCAACCCATCCTAGATTCCATAAGATAAGCAAACACCACAACACAAACAATGATAAAGTATAAGGTGAGAAGATTCAGTTGATGCATCTCCTGGGCCCTCATTTATCAAGCGTTCTTAGGAACAGATCTGTGCGTAAAGCGTGCGTGCGATCATTCCTGAGCAAAGTGTGGGATTTATGAACATGTACTTGAACTTAGAAATGTGCCTAAATCTACGCACAGCTTTGACCATGCTTACGCACATTGCCTAGTGGTAGAATTACGAAACTGCAAATGGTGTTGATCGCTGCACAGGGGAATATTACAATGTTCATTCAATTGTGGCATTACAGTATGTCTGACGGCATTTGGGTCCGTGTAGCCTATGCAATTCCAAAGCACGGTGCATTAGACCTACCTGGCATTCATTGCATTTCATTCAGAGTGTAACAATAATTGTTTCACCAGAAGACCTGACAATAATCAGCCTAGTTTAATTGATATGGGTATAAAAGGCACACGTAGGACATGCCATTCAGAACGCAACATGGCCCATCTTGCATTGCTTGAGGATCTGGAAAACCGTGCGCTACGGAGGGAGCGCGTGTTTAGGGAGCGTGCAGATTTATTGGCAGAAAGTAGTGAGTGGCTTCTAAGCAGGTTCAGATTTCCAAAACATAAATTGCTCGACCTCTGCCGTGAATTGGGGCCATTTTTCGAGCGAGAAACTAAGCGCACGCAAGCCATACCTGTGCATACAGGTGCTGTCCGATTCCTTTATTTTGCAGAACAGCTCCGTGGGCCTTCGTTTACAAGAAGGAGCTGTTGAAGATGGATGGCTTATTGGTGAGTGCTGCGCACCATGTTTGCAACATTGGTTATATGTATGGTCAGTGTTCGAACTACGGGGGGACTCGGGGGATCTGAGACCCCCTGAAACTGACACGAGACCCCCGAAAACATGATTTGGGAAATGTTGAGGGGTCTCTAAAATATTGGCAAAATGTGATTTCCCCTAATGAGTTATGATTGCAGACGCGATGCGTGTGTGGAGGTGTGGAGCCTGTGTGCGTAATTGGCATAAAGCTGTGCTGTCCGCCGCGTATGATTCTGTATTGCTTCTCATGTGTTTTCGAGATCCGAGCTCTGAGTCAAGCGCAAGCAAGCAAGCAAGTTCCGGTGGCTTTTAAAGGGAATGTTGGTGCCATATATGGTTAATTGGGGGCGTTCCATGATGCAAATTAGTCTGATCATGCCCGCGCAAGGTGAACTGGTAGGTGTGGTATTTATCATTGCAGATTACCTACCAGTGTGCGTACGACCTGTGTAAGAACGTTTGATGAATGCCGATTTTTTTGTACTTGCGCACATTCTAAATTTCACTCATACGACAGGATTTAGAAGGGATTCTACGCACTAATGATAAATGAGGGCCCTGGATTACTGACTACCTGACAGACAGGACACAGTTTGTATGACCAACAGAAAAAGCTGTGTGCCGGTAAGGGATGAGCAGACTCTACTTTCTAAAGAAGGCACAGGTCCTTTATGTGTGCAGCAAAATGCTGGAGATTTTCTATCAGTACGTTGTGGGCAGTGTATTTTTCTTACCTGTTGTCTGACTGGGGGGAGCAGCATCGGAGCCAGTGATGCAAACAGACCGGACAAACTGACCAGGAAGGCTGGCTTCATCACTGGACACACCTGGAGACCTCTGAGGCCGTGATGGAGAGGAGGACTCTGTTATCCAAACTGTTATCCATCATGGATAACCCTGAACATCCTCTCCCATCACGTACCGGACAGACAACGGAGTTCCTTCTCCAGGAGGCTCCTTCAGCTCTGCTGTCACAAGGATCACTACAGGAAATCCTTCCTGCCAAAGGCCATCAGACTTTCCAGTAGGTCACACCATACTTAATGAGTGAATGAGTATTCATCTGTGTTTATAAATACCTGCACTGCACTCATGTTCAACTTAATTATTTAATATTTATACATGCACTATGGGGGGTTGGCGGCACTGTAACACCATTCAAAGGATATCTGTTGGAACAGGGAAACACGAGTTAATGACCACAATAACGTCACATATACATAAAGAGAGTAAAGTGAGGAAAGGTGTGTCAGATGAGGCCCCCCAGCAGTCTGGGCCTATAGCAGCTTAACTATGGGATGTTTCAGGATCACCTGAGCCATCCCTAACTATAAGCTTTATCAGAAAGGAAAGTTTTAAGCCTGGTCTTAAAAGTGGAAAGGGTGTCTGCTTCCCGAACATTTACTGGCAGCTTATTCCACAAGAGAGGGGCCTGATAACTGAAGGCTCTGCCTCCCATTCTACTTTTAGAAACTCTGGGAACCTCAAGTAAACCTGCAGTTTGGGAACGAAGTGCTCTGTTAGGAAAATATCTTACAATGAGATCTTTAAGATATGATGGAGCTCGGTCATTAAGAGCTTTATATGTAAGGAGAAGAATCTTTTTTTTTTTTTTTTTTTTCCCTTGTCCTGTCCAGCATTATGGCAGCAGAATTGTAATCTGAATACTGTTTATGCTAAACACATTTGCTATGCCAAGGGAAGCTTTATGAATGTAAAGCTCCCCTTGACGCCCATCAACTCCTCATTTTTATTTATTAATTTTTATTACAATATTTAACATGATATGATAATAGTGCCGAACCAGACCGGGGGACAGAGAGAGAGGGAAAGCGAAGAAGAGAAAAAAAGAACAGAAACATGAAGAGACAAACATAAAAAACAATAAAAAATCCGACAACAAGCTGCTACACCTGTAAAAACAAAACTGAAGACGATTCACGGCTTTTGTGGGGAATCCAACCTTAGAAGCACCAGGAGCACCTGTAAGCAGACAAGCAGAGAACAAACACACAAACAAACAAAAAAAACACAAGCAGCAGCAATCTCATATGATACACAGGTGACCTTAAACCACAGGACAGCAGGCTTTTCAGAGAATATGTGGGACAGCCCAATAATAAAGAATTACAGTAGTCCAATCTTGAAGTAACAAATGCATGGACGAGTTTTTCTGCATCACTCTGAGACGGGATGTTCCTGATTTTAACAATATTACGAAGATGAAAGAAGGCAGTCCTAGAAACCTGTTTTATATGCGAGTCAAATGATAAATTCTGGTCAAAAATAACTCCAAGGTTCCTCACTGTAGAACTAGAAGCCAAGGAAATACCATCTAGAGTAATTATATAGCTAGACAATTTCTCCCTGAAACGCTCAGGTCCAAAGATAACGACTTCAGTTTTGTCTGAATTTAGAAGCAGACAGTTCTGAGTCATCCAGGTCTTTATGTCTTTAAGACATGCTTGTAGTCTGACCAACCTATTGGGTTCATCTGGTTTTATAGATAAGTACAGCTGAGTATCATCAGCATAGCAATGGAAATTTATGCCATGCTGTCTAATAATGTTACCTAATGGAAGCATGTATAAAGTGAAAAGAATCGGTCCAAGCACAGAACCCTGGGGAACTCCATGACTTACTCTGGTGTGTGAGGAAGATTCTTCATTTACAAGAACAAACTGAAATCTATCAGATAAATATGACTTAAACCAGCCTAATGCAGTTCATTTAATCCCAATAACATGTTCAAGTCTCTGTAAGATAAGATACTGTGATCGACCGTATCAAATGCAGCACTGAGATCCAACAGGACAAGCACAGACACAAGTCCGCTATCAGAGGCTAAGAGGAGATCATTGGTAACTTTCAGCAGTGCAGTTTCTGTGCTATGATGCACTCTGAATCCTGACTGAAACTCTTCATACAGATTATTTCTGTGTAAATGATCACAAAGCTGAGCTGCAACTATTTTTTCAAGAACTTTAGACATAAAAGGGAGATTGGATATAGGTCTATAATGAGCCAACACCTCTGAATCAAGAGTAGGTTTTTTTAAGTAAAGGTTTAATTACAGCAACCTTAAAAGTCTGAGGTACATATCCTGTCAACAAAGACAGATTGATCAAATCCAATATGGAAGTGTCAATTAATGGGAAAACCTCCTTGAACAGTCTGGTTGGGATTGGGTCTAAAACACAAGTTGATGGTTTAGAAGAGACTATTGCTGTTGTTAGTTCAGAGAGATCAACTGGGCAGAAGCCGTCTGAATACAAATCAGGTTCTAAACATACTTCTAAAGCTGCTGTACTTGATGACACATCACTGATAATAGTGGGAAGGACTCCATCAATCTTCTCTCTAATAGAAACAATTTTATTGATAAAGAAGCTCATGAAATCATCACTGCTGAGGTTTAAAGAAATACCTGGCTCAGCAGAGCTCGGACTCTTTGTCAGACTGGCTACAGTGCTGAAGAGAAACCTGGGATTGTTCTTATTCTCTTCTATCAATGATGAATAATAAGCAGTTCTAGCTTTACGAAGGGCTTTCTTATACATTGTTAAACTATCTTTCCAGACTAACTGAGACTCTTCTAAATTAGAGGAACGCCACTGTCTCTCCAGCTTTCTTGCAGTCTGCTTTAAAGCACGCAGCTGTGAATTATACCAAGGAGCCAACCTCTTCTGACTGATTACCTTCCTTTTCAGAGGGGCAACATTGTCCAGTGCTGTACGCATTGAAACTATAGTGCTGTCAACAAGAGAGTCAAGTGTTGCTGGAGTAAAGTTTAGGTAGCTGTCCTCTGTCATATCTGCACATGGCAGTGAAGAAAAGGATGATGGAATTAATTCTTTAAATCTGGTTACAGCATCCTCTGATAGACACCTTCTATATGTAAATTTCTTCTCAGAAACTGTATAGTCAAGTAATGTAAACTCAAAGGTTATCAGAAAATGGTCAGATAAGACAGGGTTATGAGGGAACACTGTTAACTGTTCACTCTCAATGCCATAAGTCAGCACAAGATCAAGGGTGTGATTAAGGCAGTGAGTCGGTCTGTGAACACTCTGAGAAAATCCAATAGAGTCTAATATAGAATTAAAGTTCATATTCAGGCTGTCATTTTCAACATCTACATGAATATTAAAGTCACCCACTACAATGACTTTATCTGTACTCAGCACTAACTGGGATAAAAACTCTGAGAATTCAGACAGAAACTCAGAATAAGGGCCAGGTGGACGATACACAACAACAAACACAAGAGGTTTCTGGGATTTCCACTTTGCGTGGGAAAAACTGAGAATCAGAGATTCAAAAGAGCTCAAACTAATCTTGGGTCTGGGACTGATTAGTAACCCTGATCTGAAAATAGCTGCCACTCCTCCTCCTCTGCCTGTGGTTCCAGGAACGTGAACATTTAAACAGTCAGAGGGAGTTGCTTCATTAATGCTAACATGATGCTAACATGATGCTAACATGATCCTCCTGCTGCAGCCAGGTTTCTGTAAGACTAAATATATCAATATGATGATCACACATCAACTCATTTACTAACAGAGACTTGGAAAGGAGAGATCTGATATTCAGCAAACCACATTTAATAGTTTGATGTTTTTGTTCAGTTAAAGTTTTTGTTTTAATTTTTTTTTTGCACAAGAGGATTTGCTCCTTTTGTGTTAATCGATTGGGGGGGTAGCAGCAGGTGGGAAGCTGCAGAGAAGTGTGTAAGACTACAACTCTGCATCCTGGTCTGAACCCTGGGTTGTCATGTTTTAGGGTGGCAAATAAATTCATCCATATTTCTAGAAATGAGAGCTGCTCCTTCCAAAGTGGGATGGATGCCGTCTCTCCTCATCAGACCAGGTTTTCTCCAGAAAGATTGCCAATTATCTCTGTAGCCCACGTTGTTTGCTGGACACCATCTAGACAACCAGCGATTGTAGGACGACATGCGGCTAAACATGTCATCACTGGTCAGATTTGGCAGGGGTCCAGAGAAAACTACAGAGTCCCACATTGTTTTGGCAAAATTACACACCGATGCAACATTAATTTTAGTGACCTCCGATTGGCGTAACCGGGTGTCATTAACGCCGACGTGAATAACTATTTTACCATATTTACGTTTATCCTTAGCCAGCAGTTTTAAATAGGATTCTATGTCGCCCGCTCTGGCCCCTGGAATGCATGTGACTAAGGCCGCTGGTGCCTCTAATGCAGGGGTCTCCAACACGTCGCTCGTGAGCTACCAGTAGCTCGCCGCCCCTTTCCAAGTAGCTCGCCAAAGGGCCAATGAAAAATTCACAGTGTTTGAATTTGCTCCCGGGCTGGTGTAGTCAGTTGTGGTCGTTTTGCGAGGCTGAAATCGAAACTTAATCAGGCCAATCAAATCGTGAGGAGCGGGGTCGGAGGCCGGGCTACCTAGTGACGACAGAGGTGCTCTGTTTGGTTGTTGCGCAACAACCAATCAGAGCGTCGTTAAGACAACTGTTTATGCTAGCCAGCGTCAATAAAAAGCTGTACAGGTCTGGCTTGCTTGGCTAGTGAGAAGGAGTTTACGATGGCGACAACAAGTGGACAAACCAACAAGCGGATTAAAACATACCATTTTCACCAAGAGTAGGAGACAGAATTTTGTTTTACCAACGTGAACGACAGGTGTGTGTGTCTGATCTGCGGTGCCAGTGTGTCGGTCGGTAAAAGGTGTAATGTGGAGCGCCATTTCACCAAAGTCCACGGCAACTTTTCGCGGGACTTTCCTGCGGGTAGCAGTCTACGAAAAGACAAGATAACGGAGCTGAAGACAACGCTTCAACGGCAACAGTCTCTGTTCACCAAACCGACAAAGAAAGCCAATTCAGCAACAGAGGCTTCGTTTAAAGTGGCGCACATTTTAACAAAGCGCAAAAAGCCGTTCACCGATGGCGGGATCGTGAAGGAGGCCATGACCGCGGTGGCTGAAACGTTATTCAGGGACCATAAAAATAAGGAGGACATTTTGTCTGCTATTGCCGTTGTACAGCTTGGCGCCAATACCATGGCAAGGAGAGTGTCTGCGCTGTCTGCGGATGCGGCAAAACAGCTTGAATCGGACATTAACACGTGCAAATGGTTCTCCATTCAGTGCGATGAGTCTGTGGACCGCAATGATACAGCCCAGCTAGCTGTGTTCATTCGGATGGTGTTTGACGGCTTTTCCACAAAATAGGAGTTTTTGACCTTACTCCCATTGAAAACAACAACCAGGGGAGTTGATATTTATAATGCAGTAAAGGATTACTTTGTGGAAAAAAAGATCCCTTTTGAAAAGCTGGTGTCTGTAACAACTGACGGAGCACCTGCAATGAAAGGTCGTCACTCCGGATTTATTGCGCACTGTAAAGCGGACCCGGACTTTCCAAAGTTTTTGAACTATCATTGTATCATTCATCAGCAGGCTATATGCGCAAAAGTGATGGGATTTGACCATGTCATGACGCCTGTTATCAGGATCATCAATTCCATTCGAGCAAAGGCAAAGCAACACCGGAGCTTCAAGCTGTTCCTGGAGGAATGCTCTGCGGAGTATGGGGATCTCCTCCTTCACACCGAGGTCAGATGGCTAAGTCGGGGAGAGATACTACAGCGCTTTCTTTCCTTGCTGGCTGAAATCAAGGCATTCATGGAAACGAGGGAGGAGGACACCACCCTATTATCTGATGCAGAGTGGCTACTTGATCTTGCTTTCCTGACCGATGTAACTGAGAAAATTAACCACCTGAACCAACAGTTACAAGGCAAAGTTAAAAATATATGTGACATGATCAGTGCTGTCAAGGCGTTCAGTGCAAAACTCTCATTGTACATTCAGCAAGTGAAAAGGGGAAGATTTCAGCACTTCCCCTCTATCTCAAAGATGCTGGACAGTCACACAGGTGCAGCCAGCGTTTTAAATGTGTCCAAGTATTGTGACCTCTTATCAAGGCTTGGACAGGAGTTTGCTGACAGATTCAGTGACTTTGACAAACTTGAGCCCTGTGTGACATTTATGGCCAACCCTTTTATGAATGTGGACATAAGTGAGATTTCAGGACAGATGGCTGAACTTTTCTGTGTTGATCCTGTGGAAATGGAAATGAAGGTTATAAACCTTCAAAACAATGTGCAGTTAAAGTCGCAGCAGCATTCACAGCATTTCTGGAGCTTGGTAGAGCCATATGATTATGAAAATCTTCACCAAGCAGCTCTGAAAATGTCTGCTTTGTTTGGGTCTACATACCTCTGTGAGTCAGCTTTTTCTGACATGAATGTCGTGAAATCAAAGCTCAGAACGAGACTGAGTGATGAACATTTAAATGACTCCATAAGAGTGAACTTAAGTGGATACACTCCAGCATACACCTCTCTTGTTGACTCCTTGCAGTGTCAGTCATCTCACTAGCTAAAAAGGCTGAACTTCTGAACACATTCACACTCACACACACATCTTCACTGCTCAATATTGAACTGAACTAAATGTTTTTTATTGTGAATGCAATTTTTGTTCTTTATTTTTGATGTTTTAATACAGAATGTGAGATGTGGACATATTGTAAATGTTCAGAAAAGAAGGCTTATTGAGTTTGTTTGTTCAAAATGAGCGATGATAATAAATGTTACAAAACACGAGTAGCTCTCGGCCATTTTTATTTTGTTAAAGTAGCTCTCGGAGGGAAAAAGGTTGGAGACCCCTGCTCTAATGCCACGTTTCTGACTATAAAGCTGCCAGTTACCAGGGTTTTGTCCTCAGCGGGTGTGTCGCTGAGTGGGGAAAATCTGTTTGAAGCGTGGACAGGTCGATGGTGAACAACGGGCTTGACTTTAGAGCTATGCCTCTTCCTGACAGTCACCCAGCCACGTTGTAATCCTGGCTGCTCAGGTTCTGCTAGGGGGAGGCTAATGGAGCTAGCTACGCAAGGTGGCTCCACACTGGCTAAAGGGGCCTGGCTCGCTATCGGTTGATTTTCAACAGTGCAGAGCCGAGCTTCCAATTCAGATAACCTCGCCTCCAAAACTACAAAAAGACTACATTTGTTACATGTACCATTATCGCTAAAGGAGGCAGAGGAGTAACTAAACATCTGACACACGGAGCAGGTGAAAGCAGGAGATGGAGGGAGAGAACTGGTAGCCATGCTACGCTAGAGAACGAGACACACCGCTAAAAAGTGAGAGTAAAGATTAAAGATCTGTAGGACTGTGTTAGAACAGAACGGTAAGCCATAGAGTTTAACTATGCAAAATTGTGTAAGTTATAGATAGAAATAAAGTGATTATCAGTAGTCCAAGCGGAGCAAGAAATTCAACAGTACACACAGGTAACAGGAAGTGATGCAATACGTCTTACCGCAAAGCAAAGCGTCACTAGTCTCATCTACTCAAACTTGAATACAACTTATAATACTTACACGAGTATATGACTTGTTATTTTTTCACTTTTAATGGTAAATAGTATGCCTCACAAAGGTTAAAAACTATGCTTTCATTTGTAACTTTAAAACTCTTTTAAAACTCTTTATCATGGATGTCTCGCATTCTACCAATTTCTGAAAAGAATACTCTTGAATATTTAGAATGTAAATATATGCTTAATTATGCTTCTGAAAAATATCTTAAAAGATAATCCTATATTAGCTTCTTTTAGTCTATTCACTCTACAACATACTTATTCGTTTTTACTTTAAATTCTATTTAGTCGTATTTAGTCGTCCTGTAATTATATACATAACGAAGTATATTTTAAAGTGTTTTATTCACAGCATTTATAGCGTTAACAAAAGTAAAGAATTATGCAAAAACATACACATACACCACAGCACACAGACACACACAGACACACACAGACACACACAGACACACACACACACCTGAGGAGTCCTGCAAGGAACATGAGGCTGAGGCTGAGGTAGATGGCTCCAGGACCATCCCTGAAGAGGCCTGTGTGGCTGCAGAGGTAGATGGCCCCTCATCAGACTCCAGGACCATGTCTGTGGCTGCTGCGGAAGTGTTTGTCTCATTTTGGCCAGTGGGTGCTCCAGCTTCAAAATATTTCAGAAGTGCCCCTGAATTTACAATTAAGATACAATATTATGTAAGTTAGATCGCACTTTCATCACACATGCATCAGATACCCAATTAAAATGACCATAATGCACATTTTATTAACATTTGTTAACATCCTATTAACTAAGCATAACACATTACAATTTAGTTAAAAAGCTATACCACATGGAGCTTACAAAATGTCATGTCAATGTATATTAGAAATGATCAATCAATCAATCAATCAATATACTTTATTAATCCCCAAGGGGAAATTACATTTCAGTACAACCCCATCTTGACAGACAACACAGAAACAACACAACAGGGAGATGAGTGACCAAGACAACGCAGCCCACGGGCAAACAGCCCACGGGCGCCGCCAGATAAGAAGGAAGGAACAACATTAGGTGAGAGGAGGAGAAAAAAAATCATACTTCACACTTTACCCTTATCAGGATACGGTTTGAGATCGCAAAAAAAACTCAGCACAAAAAAAGCAACACATACACACAACATCATAAGCAATGGGACCAGTGAAGAGGTGAGGAGTTGCATGTGTTATCAATGAGCATGTGTGTGTGTGCATGTGTGTTTGTTCAATAAGTCTGCGGAGAGTGTTGTATCAGCCGATTTATCCTTGACAAGTTGGAATATGTCAGCCAGTTCAACAGTTCTCACAGAGAGAAATCAGGAAGGGAGGGGGGAGCACATGGGGAAGAGCACATGTTTTCATAACAAACGTGGAGAACGATTTTGCAGCTGGCTACAAGGCCAGTGTGGGGCACCGGATTGGAATAACAATTTAATTAGGTCAGACAGACAACTGATTGCGCTCTCTGTCTTCTTGTCCATTGCTGGTTATCTCATGGCGAAAGTCCCAAATTCAGCCGAATTTGTGGGATGTGGACCCTTTCCGCCTGGTCCAAGTGATCAATCAACCATTCTCCCAGGTCAATCCATTTCTCTTCTGAGTCCAGGAATCTCAGCCAGCCTGCGAACCTGCACAAGGATCGCCTCCAGCTTCCGATTCTGCTCACGCAGCATCTCAGTCTGAGCGTTGATTGCTCTTGTGAACCCATCGAACGCTGTCCACATTCTCTTAATTTCGTGAAATACCAGGTATCCTCCAACTCCAAACAGCAGGAATCCGAGTATCATAAATCCGAATATGTACTTCTGCATCTTCGACAGCCAACAACGCTAAACACACGATACGCCACTTCCCCCAGGCGTCCATCGAGTATCCAGCGAAGAAGGTGCCATCAGGGCATGAGGGTTCTCCTTTCCCCAACTTTGCATTTGAGAAAATTTGATCAATAGCGTTGAGAGACCAGCTGACCAGATCCATCTTACTTGAATTCGTCTGATTTGTAAAAAGATGCTCCAAAAGACACAGACACAGACACGCTGAGCAGGGCAAAAAAGGGAGGGGGGAGCAGAGAGAAAATGCGACCTCTTCCACCGAGAGGTGGCACGTAGCCTATAACAATCAAAAAAATCCACAGTCAGGACTTCTGTGTGAATTTGCACTTGTTGTGTTGCAAACACTAACTAGACTAGGTTGCCTATGGGTGAAATTAGTTGCATGACATGATGCCTCAATTCTAATTCTAGTTCAGCAAAACTAAAAATCAAATACAGTCGTGGCTAATAGCAACATATTAGCAAGAGGCTAATAAATAGCCTATAGCCTAAATCAGAGGTCTTCAACAGGGGGTCCGCAGAGGTACTGCAGGGGGGTCGCGAAATCTTTGGTTGATTAGACGATTTTTAATATTTCTTTTTTTTTTCTCACAAGTTGTGTGCAAACGTGTGCCATCCACAGATGGTTTGAGGATTCATTGTCCCATCTACATGCATGTTTAAAGTGATACTCCAGAGTAGATTCAACCTGGGGTCATTTGAACCGTGACATCCAGCCAAGTAGCCCACCCGCAGTTTTTTCTATATTGGCTGAACATCAGCTGAGTTACTGAGTTTTCCCGAATAGCTTCGTACAAGGGTTAATGGATCCTGGTCCGTATCTCCAAAATTACCACACTAAAATCACATGCCATGACACCAAACTTCTACAGTAGTACAAATATGGTCTGTACTCACAAAACGATGCATTTGGAAGTTTGAAAATTGTCCAGGAGTTTATTATTGTCAACACAAGCCTAATAGCTTCTCTGCAGCTAAAGCTGCGTCGACGTCACTTCAGGGAGCTGGGAGCTTCAAAATAAGATGAGGGTTGATCTACTACTGTAGACAACAAAGCAAGGCTGCTCAATTTCTCCATTGATAAAATAACTTCACAACTCTACAACATAAAAATTCATAAAAAAACATGTAGAATATAGCATATACTTTGTTGTCCAGTCCAGAGGCACTGCCCCCAATGTCCACGCCATGCTGCAGAGGCGTGTCAACCAAGACAGCCCCACAACATCCAGAGCCTTGAGGAACTCAGGACGAACCTCATCCACCCCCGGGGCCTTGCCACCGAGGAGTTTTTTGACCACCTCGGCAACCTCAGCCCCAGAAATGGGAGGCTCCACGTCCGAGCTCCCCAACTCTGCTTCCTCACCGGAAGGCGTGTCGGTAGGATTGAGGAGGCCCTCAAAGGCTGCGTTCCGCTTGGCCTGTCGGTACTCATCAGCTGCTTCCAGAGTCCCAATGGCCAAAAAGGCCCGATAGGACCTATACAAATAAATTTGATTTGATTTTGATTTGATTTAGGCCAGGGGTCTTCAACGTTTTTCAGGCCAGGGACCCCCAAACTGATGGAGAGTTGGAGCAGGGACCCCCCTACTATTTATATGGCATACAATTGTGTTTCATATTTAACGGGGCCTAGTGCCGTGTATAAAAATAGGTCCTCTGTTATTGTACATTCAATACTAAGCTATTCAAATAATACACAGGTTAATATATTCATGTTTTTATTTTAAACATGTGCAAGGTACAGGGTGGCCATGCCACTGACATTTATAAACAAACATCTTGCATACAACACTGAGCTATTAAAAAAGGGGAACCGGAGGGTGTGTTCCAACTATAGGGGGATCACACTCCTCAGCCTCCCTGGTAAGGTCTATTTGGGGGTACTGGAGAGGAGGATCCGCCGGATAATCGAATCTCGGATTCAGGAGGTGCAGTGTGGTTTTCGTCCTGGCCGTGGAACAGTGGACCAGCTCTATACCCTCGGCAGGATCCTGGAGGGTGCATGGGAGTTCGCCCAACCGGTCTACATGTGTTTTGTGGACTTGGAGAAGGCGTTCGACCGTGTCCCTCGGGGACTCTTGTGGGGGGTGCTCCGGGAGTATGGAGTGCCGGACCCCTTAATATGGGCTGTTCGGTCTCTGTATGACCGGTGTCAGAGTTTGGTCCGTATTTCCGGCAGTAAGTCGGAAATACGTCAGGGCTGCCCTTTGTCACCGATTCTGTTCATAATTTTTAAGGGCGTTGAGGGGGTCCGTTTTGGCGACCTCAGAATCGGGTCTCTGCTCTTTGCAGATGATGTGGTTCTGTTAGCGTCGTCGGGCCGTGACCTTCAGCTCTCACTGGAGCGGTTCGCAGCCGAGTGTGAAGCGGCTGGGATGAGAATCAACACCTCCAAATCCGAGACCATGGTCCTCGGCCGGAAAAGGGTGGAATGCCCTCTCCGGGTCGGGAATGAGATCCTTCCTCAAGTGGAGGCAGGCGCGTAGGCAGACATAATAAAACGGGTGGACCCAGAAAAAATCAGACGGGCCCAACTTTTGGGTTATTATAAGGTGTAGGTATTATAATACAGCGTTTGAAAAAGTATGCCTCGTTAGGACATCACAAGCGACGTTATCACTTACAGCACTGGCAAAGTGAGCACACGTCAGACACAAGTACTCATGGATAATGCAAGCCACACATGCGCGGGTGCGCACACACACACACGGGCGCACACACACAGGGGCGCGCACACACACACACACGCACCTACACACGCATTCAGTGCAAGTCTGGTAGCCACTGGGCTCGCCTCGGCCTAAACCCAATACGTCCATAGATATAGGTATTTAAATAAGGCACGGTTTAAAAAATTAATTCCCAGTTAAATGACACATCTCAGCCAACTGCACAGACGCTGTGTGCACAGTTACACAGACGCAAAGTTTCAGATACAAGCACCCCATAGGCAATGCAATCAGCAACGCAACACTTATGTTAAGTCATGTAAAGTCCTTTATTTTAAAGAATCAAAACATGTCCGCAGCATGACAACAGGTTGGCTCGGCGGCCAAAACGCATCCTCAACGTGAAAACAGGTTGGCTCGGCGGCCAAATTATGAAATTGACCAAAAATGGAAACCATGGCTAAGAAGAAGGCCTAATAGAAAAAAAGTAATTAGCACTCACATTTGATGAATCCTTTTGATGCATCCTACAGCAAGAGACGACGGGGTTTTTTTGTTGAACTCTCTTATCACGTCAGCGTATTCCAACAATTCCGTCAGTTCTCTTTCAAGGGAAAGCACTGAGAGTGCATTCAGTCTTTGAGTCAACATGGATGTTCTGGTGGAGGTTTTTATCCGATTGACAGTAGAAAAAAGGCATTCGACAGTGCATGTTGTTATTGGCATTGTGATGAGGGCCCGCAGAAGACTATTTATTTGAGGGAAAATGTCATTTGGGCAAGAGTCAAGGACTTCCAAAAGTGATGTAAATGCGCTGCCCTGCGCCAGCTTCCTATTCAAAAGCTGAACAAACACTGCATGTTCAGAGCCTTCGATTGCAATGTTTAAGTGTCCTGCGACAGGTTGGAGTGCTGTTTTTTCACCAGAGGTGCTTGAATGAGGCATGCAAGCAGCAGCTGCCTTCATGAAGCTGTATGTGTCGTCCTTGAAGCGGGTGTTCAGTTCCATAAGCTGCCGGTCCAGTACATCTATCCAAATTCGCTTAAGGTCTGCCCTGTCCCTCACAGGTGCGCCTTTGCCCACACTGCATTCGACCTGCGTGCCAGCCAGCTTTGCTGGTAGGGCTAACTTTCGCTTTCTGGTGCCACTTACATCCCAGCTGACGATGTCATTTTTCTTACTAATGTCGTCGGTCAGCTCCATAACCTTGTTAAAACAACTGTCGTCATTACGAAATTTGGAGTAAGATTCCTTAAGCGCTTCGAGCAGATTAATGCAGTCTGTAACTGTTATTGTGGAAGACTGCAAGCCCTTAGTGGCATAGCTGGTTAAACATGACTAACAGAAAGACAAATTTCTTCGTCTGGATCTGCTGCAGTAATGAATCTGCTTCAACTTTGGTGTTACCGGAGCCGGACTCCGAGAACTCGGCAAGCGTCTCCAAAACGCAATCCAACAGTGTCAGAACTTTGGTTACTGCGCCTGACCAAGAACTCCACCGAACATCACAAGCCCTGACGAGTTCCAAAGTTGGTTTCCCTGGCCGGAGGTGTTTTTGCACCTCCATGAATTTTGCATGCCTGTTTGACCCCGTCATGAACGAATGTATATTATTAATCACGTCGTAAAATGTGGATAAACCGGGGGAAACCCGTGACGCTGTTGAGAGCACCAGGTTTAAACGATGAGAAGCACAGTGCACATATGTTGCATTTGGAAAATGTTTTTCAGAAGCACCTGTAACCCCCCCTTTATGGCCTGACATTACCGACGCCCCGTCAAACCCAAATCCAACGCACAGCGCAGGATCAAGCTGAAGTGGCTCCAAAACATCCAGGATCTTGGCTGATATGGCATTTGCGCTCATGTCGCTAGTCTCAACAAAGCCCACGGCCCTTTCCTTTAGCTGGCCTTTGTGAAGGTATCTAATGCACACTGCCACAAGTTCCCTTTTGGACAGGTCTTTGCATTCGTCAGCCAGAATTGTGTAGTATGTGCCTGCCTCCTCCTGCAGTTCTGCCTTTATTTTTCTAATGACGAGTGATGTGGCTATTTCCAGTATTTCATTCTGGATGTCAGGACTCATTGATGTTGCATTCCCAGGCAATTCATCCAGACGTTTTGCCATATCTGGACGAAAGTCCGTAATTAGCCGAAACAATTCCAAAAAGTTGCCCTTGTTTAAAGCGTCTTTGTTTTCACGATGCCCACGCAAGGGAATGTCTTGTTTTGCACAAAATAAAACAAGTCTGATTACAGAATCCATATGCTCCCTGTTCCTCTGCACAATCGACCTGTTCCCTGAATCCTGGTTAAGCTGGTTGACAACGTTTCCTAGCCCTTGGTGGCTTTGCTTGTAGCCCTCAGCCCGAGCTAGCGCTGCAGCATGAGCCCTTCTAGCCTGATGCTTGGTGCATGAATGGGAAATGTGTTTTCAATTCAATTCAATTCAATTCATTTTTATTTATATAGCGCCAAATACAACAAATGTCATCTCAAGGCACTTAGATAGTAAGTCCAATTCAAGCCAATTGGAATTCAATTAATTAATAATAATCATAATTCATAAAATAATCCAATTCGTTCATATAGAGCCAAATCAAAAACAATTTTCTAGCTAAGAAAACCAACAGATTGCACTGAAAACTTTTTGTTTTTCGGTCCAATCTCCCGGCCTGAGCGTGCCTGAGGCGACTGTGGAGAGAAACGACTCCCTTTTAACAGGAAGAAACCTCTGGCAGAACCAGACTCAGGAAGGGTGGCCATCCGCCTCCACCAGCTGGGGTTTGAGAAGACAGAAAGGGGGGGAGGGGGCCGCGGCGGCGGCGGCACTGTAACACCATTCAAAGGATATCTGTTGGAACAGGGAAACACGAGTTAATGACCATAATAATATCACATATACATAAAGAGAGTAAAGTGAGGAAAGGTGTGTCAGATGAGGCCCCCCAGCAGTCTAGGCCTATAGCAGCTTAACTATGGGATGTTTCAGGATCACCTGAGCCATCCCTAACTATAAGCTTTATCAAAAAGGAAAGTTTTAAGCCTGGTCTTAAAAGTGGAAAGGGTGTCTGCTTCCCGGACATTTACTGGCAGCTTATTCCACAATAGAGGGGCCTGATAACTGAAGGCTCTGCCTCCCATTCTACTTTTAGAAACTCTGGGAACCTCAAGTAAACCTGCAGTTTGGGAACGAAGTGCTCTGTTAGGAAAATATCTTACAATGAGATCTTTAAGATATGATGGAGCTCGGTCATTAAGAGCTTTATATGTAAGGAGAAGAATCTTAAATTCTATTCTGAATTTAACAGGGAGCCAAAGAAGAGAAGCTAAAACTGGAGAAATATGATCTCTCCTGTTAGTTCTCGTCAAAACTCTGGCTGCAGCATTTTGGATCAACTGAAGGCTTTTCAGAGAATATGTGGGACAGCCCAATAATAAAGAATTACAGTAGTCCAATCTTGAAGTAACAAATGCATGAATTAGTTTTTCTGCATCACTCTGAGACAAGATGTTCCTGATTTTAACAATATTACGAAGGTGAAAGAAGGCAGTCCTAGAAACCTGTTTTATATGTGAGTCAAATGATAAGTTCTGGTCAAAAATAACTCCAAGGTTCCTCACTGTAGAACTAGAAGCCAAGGAAATACCATCTAGAGTAACTATATAGCTAGACAATTTCTCCCTGAAACGCTCAGGTCCAAAGATAACGACTTCAGTTTTGTCTGAATTTAGCAGCAGACAGTTCTGAGTCATCCAGGTCTTTATGTCTTTAAGACATGCTTGTAGTCTGACCAACCTATTGGGTTCATCTGGTTTTATAGATAAGTACAGCTGAGTATCATCAGCATAGCAATGGAAATTTATGCCATGCTGTCTAATAATGTTACCTAATGGAAGCATGTATAAAGTGAAAAGAATCGGTCCAAGCACAGAACCCTGGGGAACTCCATGACTTACTCTGGTGTGTGAGGAAGATTCTTCATTTACAAGAACAAACTGAAATCTATCAGATAAATATGACTTAAACCAGCCTAATGCAGTTCCTTTAATCCCAATAACATGTTCAAGTCTGTGTAATAAGATACTGTGATCGACCGTATCAAATGCAGCACTGAGATCCAAAAGGACAAGCACAGACACAAGTCCGCTATCAGAGGCTAAGAGGAGATCATTGGTAACTTTCAGCAGTGCAGTTTCTGTGCTATGATGCACTCTGAATCCTGACTGAAACTCTTCAAACAGATTATTTCTGTGTAAATGATCACAAAGCTGAGCTGCAACTATTTTTTCAAGAACTTTAGACATAAAAGGGAGATTGGATATAGGTCTATAATGAGCCAACACTTCTGAATCAAGAGTAGGTTTTTTAAGTAAAGGTTTAATTACAGCAACCTTAAAAGTCTGAGGTACATATCCTGTCAACAAAGACAGATTGATCAAATCCAATATGGAAGTGTCAATTAATGGGAAAACCTCCTTGAACAGTCTGGTTGGGATTGGGTCTAAAACACAAGTTGATGGTTTAGAAGAGACTATTGCTGTTGTTAGTTCAGAGAGATCAACTGGGCAGAAGCCGTCTGAATACAAATCAGGTTCTAAAGATACTTCTAAAGCTGCTGTACTTGATGATACATCACTGATAATAGTGGGAAGGACTCCATCAATCTTCTCTCTGATAGAAACAATTTTATTAATAAAGAAGCTCATGAAATCATCACTGCTGAGAGTTAAAGGAATAACTGGCTCAGCAGAGCTCGGACTCTTAGTCAGACTGGCTACAGCGCTGAAAAGAAACCTGGGATTATTCTTATTCTCTTCTATCAATGATGAATAATAAGCAGTTCTAGCTTAACGAAGGGCTTTCTTATACATTGTTAAACTATCTTTCCAGACTAACTGAGACTCTTCTAAATTAGAGGAACGCCACTGTCTCTCCAGCTTTCTTGCAGTCTGCTTTAAAGCACGCAGCTGTGAATTATACCAAGGAGCCAACCTTTTCCAGTCCTTAAAGCCAATCTTACTGAATCTGTGTTCGATGGCAGCCTCTGGAAAATGGCGACATCATTTGCAGAACACTGCATCCCTCGAAATGCTGTATTCTAGCCACGGGAATTTTCATACCACAGAACATTGAAGCTTCTTGCTTTGCCTGCTATGGTGGTGGCGGGGAATGAAGCAAGCCTTGGTCGAGTGGCGGGCTCGTTTATACCAGACAGGTCTGAGGGGACATCGATAACCTTACTGCTGCTACTGGCCACAGCTGACTCTGAAATTGTGAACGAAAATAAGGCTACGATAAATAACGATTCGATCATGACCAGTTTTGTTCTATCCAACTTAGCTTTTAACCATACGTCAGTGCATTTAACACATGCATACCTTGGCATGGAAGAGAAGGCGCTAATCCTGTAGACTGGAGCACTGCTGAGGTCGTTGGGGAGAACGATTCCGAAACTTTGTCATTGTCAGTATCACAGTGTGCCACCTCCGATGGAGAAGAACAAGATGGGTCCTTATCCAATTCATGCTGACGCCCACCACGAACAACAAAATTCAACAAGCTTCGTTGCTTACACTGCTTAGACATCTTGACTTTCCGCTAGCACTAAGCTATGGTGAGAAGGGGAGGGTCACGTTGTCACGCAATTACAATCTGATTGGCGTTTCAAGATGTAGCGTAAGCATTATGCCACCCAAAATTGATACTCTGAAAATGAATTAATAAAAGTCACAGAAGATGAACCAGCTTTTTATTTTTATTTTTTTAAGAAATGTATTAATTGTCGCTCAGTGCTAATGCAATACGGAATACAATCTATCTATAATCTATGTCAATCTATGTTCCTACCCTCACCTATGGTCACGAGCTGTGGATAGTGACCGAAAGAATGAGATCGCGAATACAAGCGGCCGAAATGAGTTTCCTCCGCAGGGTGTCTGGGCTCTCCCTTAGAGATAGGGTGAGAAGCTCGGTCATCCGGGAGGGGCTCAGAGTAGAACCGCTGCTCCTCCGCATCCAGAGGAGTCAGATGAGGTGGCTCGGGCATCTGGTTAGGATGCCTCCTGGACGCCTCCCCGGTGAGGTGTTCCGGGCCCGTCCCACTGGGAGGAGGCCCCGGGGAAGACCCAGGACACGTTGGAGAGACTATGTTTCTCGGCTGGCCTGGGAACGCCTCGGGGTCCCCCCAGAAGAGCTGGAGGAAGTGGCCGGGGACAGGGACGTCTGGGTTTCTCTGCTTAAGCTGCTGCCCCCGCGACCCGATCCCTGGAGAAGCGGAAGATGATGGATGGATGGATGGATGGATTGTATAGCACATTTCATGTACAAAACAATTCAAAGTACTTTACATAAAATAAAAGCATTGCAGCAGGGAGTGGAAGAAGCATTAAAAATACATAAAAGAATATAAAGAGAAACAAATAAAATCATTTAAATGAATTTAAAAACAAGCAACAGTCCAGATAAATTCAAAGATTTCGTGCAGATTTCATGCATAGACACATGAGAACAGAAATGTTTTTAACCTGGATTTAAAAATGTCTCCATTTGGTGAAAGTTTAATCTCCACTGGCAGTTTGTTCCACTTGTTTGCAGCATAACAGCTAAATGCAGCTTCTCCATGTTTAGTCTGGACTCTGGACTGGACCAGCTGACCTGAGTCCTTGGATCTAAGAGCTCTGCTGGCTTTATATTCTCTGAACATATCACAGATGGATTTTGGGCCTAAAGCGTTCTGGCATTTGTAAACCACCAGCAGGCTTTTAAAATCTATTCTGTGACTGACTGGAAGCCAGAGTAAAGATATTAAAACTGCTGTGATGTGTTCAGATCTCTTAGTCCGGGTTAAAACTCCAGCAGCAGCGTTCTGAATGAGCTGCAGATGTTTAATGCTCTTTTTGGGAAGTCCAGTTAAAAGAGCATTACAGTGATGGAGTCTACTGGAGATGAATGCATGGATGAGTTTCTCCTGAGGTCCGTTTCACGAAGCAGGTTTAGTGAAAACTCTGAGTAGATTAACCCTGAAATGAGGGAAACCCTGAGTTTTCCGTTTCACAAAGGGAGGTAACTCAACCCAGAGAAAGAGGGGTAACTCTAGCCTGTTTCACAAAGAGAGGTAATTTAAGCTCTCGGTCAGTTACCGTAGTAACAGACTCTCTGAACCTAACCTGGTCGGGACCAGGTTTTACTCAAGAAACCTCGAGTTTCTCTCTGTTTCCGCCCTCTTTCAGCCACACACGCCATTTGATTTCCTCATTCATTCAGTCAGCAGAGCGAGTTCTTCTACTTCTAGAAGTCCATCAGGCACAGCAGGAGGCGACTTTTTTCCACCAACATGTCCTTTTGACAACGATCCCGTGGATGAAGGTGCAGCATTATTGCGCAGAGAAAGAAATATTCGTCGGAGATGGTTATCAGACCGCGCATAGATTTTTGCATTTACAGACAAATATCTTTTTGAGCGGCACTATCAGAATGTGTTGGGACAAAAGAAAAAAAAGACATAAAAGACAAATAAATATTTGTATGAATATGCTTAAAAAAAACATATATAGGCCTATTATATTTTATAAAGACACTTGTCTCTTGGGGGGTGGACTCCCTCCAGGGATTCCCTCAGCCACTGACCCTCCAATATTCTGCTTAGGGCCAGCTCCTGTGCCTCCGTTAGAGGTGGCGGTGCTGGGCCACCACCGGTTTTACGGGCATCTGCCTTCTTTCTGTTGGCTCAGTAGAAGTCTGTGTTAGTTTAAATAGGCTTAATTATTTAACAGAACATGATATAGATGAGAAGACATAGTTTATGTGTATGAAAACAGCATTATGTTGGGAATAAAATAACTGCACAGTCAAATAGCCACTTAATATTTACTTTACAGTGTAAAACATGATCAAAATGAGGAACCTCCATGCCGAGGTCTCACCTGTTTGAACAATGTTTTTATATTTCATCTTAAACTGATGCCAAGTGCGCTTCTCGCCCGCGGGATTGCACCTAAATGAAATAAATGAATGGGCTACCACTCAAGCAGTTTCCCTGTAATATTATTGTAATTGCAAAGGACTACATTTAAACTTACACTTTTGCTGCTGCAGCGGTGTTGCACTTATTTCTAAAAACGTATTGAAACTCGCCGTATGAGCGCATTAAGATTTCCAATTCGAGGTTGGTGAAAAACGTAGCCCCTCCTCTTCCCCGTTGCCATGGTGACTCGTCGAATCGGGGCTCCATTGATGCTGGCTTTTTAAAGTTGTGGTGCACGTGCTAAACTCAAGGTGAACCTACTCAGAGTTGATTAACCTCACTCAAATCAGCGTTTCTGGAACCGAAAACTCAGAGTTTTCTATCTCAGAGTAGATCAACTCAGAGTTCAGGAACAGACTCAGAGTTTGTTGAACCTGCTTTGTGAAACGGACCCCAGGTCTGTTTGGGAGAGGAAACCTTTAATTCTGTTGATGTTTCTGAGGTGGTAAAAAGCTGCCTTGGTGACAGCTTTGATGTGGCTGCTGAAAGTCAGATCTGAGTCTATCAACACTCCGAGGTTACCAACTTGGTCAGTGATTGTAAGGTCCCGAGTCTCAAGATATTTACCATCGCTGACCCTCTTCTCTTTACTACCAAAAAGAATTATCTCAGTTTTGTCTTCATTTAATTGTAGAAAATTCTCTCTCATCCAGGTGTTTACTTCCTCCAGACACTGACACAGTACATCTGCTGGGCTGCAGTCGTCCGGTGACAGAGACACATAAAGTTGTGTATCGTCTGCATAACTGTGATAATTGATGTTAAAGTTCTGCAATATCTGACCCAAAGGGAGCATATACAAGTTAAAGCTGCAGTCTGCAACTCTTTTTCAAGCGTAATGCCTGGAACTGTCCGGGGATTCTGAAAGTAGGACATTTATACCCCAATACAAAAAAAAAACGAGTTCTCTAGGTCCCTTATATGTCCCGCTAGGTCCCTCCAAAGCCAGCAGGTTTGTTTACAAAATTGCAGACCGGACCGGTAAAAGGTAACCAATCAGGTTACGAGCTGGGCTCTGTTGCCTGTCAATCACCGATTGTGCACGCGCGATACAAGGTAGGCTCTTCCCCACGCTTATTTATCTAGACTATTGAACTTCATTACGGGCTAGTCTACTTACTGTGTCTTCCATGATCGCAAATGACAGGTGAGTTGATGAATGAGGAGTCGTGTACGCGCATCTGGCTTGCACGTAGACGTGCACGAGTTCTCATGTGTTTTGATGGGGCGGGACAGGAAGTTGAATAACTTTTTATTTTTCGGTTAAAAAATAAGCATTTCTTGCATTTTGCGACTACGGAGGTCACCGTTTTCAACTTCAAGCGTTCTGATAGATCATGTAAACCCTTAAAATGCCAAAAATTAGGACTTTACGTATGACAACAACAAATCCTGCAGACTGCAGCTTTAAACAGAAGAGGTCCAAGAATTGACCCCTGGGGAACTCCACAAGTCATGGCCACCCGCTCAGACAATTGTAACAAAATAACTCCGGCCTTCTAAGTAGGACCTGAACCAGTTGAGGACCGCTCCAGAAAAACCAACCCAGTTTTCCAGCCTGTGCAACAGGATTCTGTGATCTACGTCACTCATAGAAATCTGCATCCCTTTATCTTTTGCCCGTTTCTCCTCTTCTTCTTTTCTTCTCTTTCTAAACTGGGCACCTGATGGCGTCTTTGGTCTTTTACCATGATGATGATCCATGATGACTCGACATTATTGCCTTTGCTTTTCCCATTAACACCGTCCGTTCACCCGTCAATCAACCGGAGACACGTGACCTAAACAAATTCACGTAGATGACTGCTCAGATTTTTGGAAGCAGTTTGTGTTGTGTGGCCTGGGATCAGTGTGTGATCCCAGTATGGAGAGAGATTAGTCTCAAAACCGCTGACAAATGTGTAAATGACAATCCACCAGTTCCACATACATCACAAATACGTTTCATTATTTACAAATAAATATATTTCATTTTGTGTCTCACAGTCTGCGTTTTATACAAATACTGTTAAACTCATTAATACTCATTTTGGTTTTTATATATACATCATGATTTGGATGTGAAAGTGAACGCATTTGTTTCAAATTTTGTTGCATATATTTGTAAAATCAAAGTTACAAAATTAGAATGTATTTATAAATTGGTGCATCTGAATTTGTGGATTAAGTCACAAGCCTGTTTTCTGTGCCGTATTTTTGTTCATTTTCTCTCGGTTTTTTTTGGATTTTGAGACTTTCCTTTCGCCTTTCTGCACCTGATCCACACACAAATGCAGCAGCCCATTCACAAATGTGCCAAGCAAGCGAACGAGCTGCCGCTAGGGGCCGCTGTTGCTAAGTTTCACTGTGGTTGTGGATGGCGGTGCTCCTAGCTTCCAGATAACAGCCCTGCTGCCAGCAACAACCAGGCATCGCTCCAGGAGAGCGGCACGGTGGGTCAACCGGCGTCATCTTCTAATGGAAATTCGTCTACAGTGAGTAAAAATATAAGGATCTGTGGTCATTAAAGTTGTGCAATAAACCACAGATTTGACCGTGAAAATTGTATAATATTTCAGTGAGTCTAATTGTTAGCTAACCCCATCGTTTAGCTAGCTAGTCATCACAGTGAAGACTACGACGCTGAAGTTGGCATCCGATTCACCAGCCTCCGATTCGCGGGGTGGGCATAAAGGGCCATTTCACTGCATTTTTTGCATTTTGATCGACCAAAACAAGGTCCTGTATGGAAACTACAGTAGTTACACTGCTCAAATCTGGATGGAATTATTCTAAAGAGGCTGTAGATTCATTAAAACCTTGTTTGGGATTTGTGAAAATACAGAACAGGGCCATTTGACTGCATTTTTGGTATTCTGATCACCCTGAACTGGGTCCTGTATGGAAACTACATTACTTGGACTGCTCAAATCTGGATAGAATTATTCTAAAGAGGGTACAGAGTCTTTAAAACACATTTTATTATTTGTGAAAACTTTATTTGGTCATTGAAAATTCAAAAAGTTCCTCTGAGCTTTCTTTCTTCTTTTCATTTGGACCATCCAAAACCAGAACCTGTATGAAAAATAATTAAATATGGGTTTAATCATTGATCACATGATATAAATGATATCAAACACACTTTAGAATTTGTGAAACCTTTCTTTGTACCAAAATTCACAGAAGTCCTCGCCTCTCCATGTTCATTTTAATTTCCATGAGGATCTCCTGTCTTTCACTACATAGGAAAAAGAAAAAGTTCATGCATTTTACGTCACTAACTACTTACAAGAGTCTTTTTCACTTGTTGACTTTATTCTCATGTTCTTTTATCTAGAAACAATGACTTCTCTCACCTTTCTTCCATCTGCCCGTGGTCAACCTCTGCCACCGATTCAATCACTTCCAGAGCCTTTATTGTTGCCTGCATCAGACATCCCATAGTCCAACCATTAATATGCCCTATTCTGTATTGGATGCTTTGATGAAATCTGCATCACAAATTTATTGCTGTCATCTCATGAATCTTTCCACTAACATGTGCTATCATTTCAGACCCTGCTTGTCTTCTCCTGCTCCCATCATAGTCATCTTACCTCCCATCTGAGTGCAGACAGGACCTCCTTCATCCCTTTATTAACACTATCTTAGATGTCTGTAAAACAACTGTTCAACATTGTCTTTGCCTTGCAGTCCTTTAGCCTGTTTGTGAATGTGATAACCTGCCATTGTAATAATGAGATTAAAAACTGTCTATTTGGCTAAAGTTTGTTTCCAGTTGCCATTTTACAAGACACGTCAAGAAAATAAAAATGTATTTTATTTGACGTATTTAATGCAAAATAATGGGTGGTTAAGACCAAAAGTAATCATTAGGTTGTGCTTACATGATTTAGAATACTGTACATGGACATATGTATCTGTTAGGATGGCCATGTAGCAGCTGGATACGCAAGGTAGGAGGCTTGAGGCAGAGGTAGTGATGAACCAACCGGGTGTTTTATTCACCAACATTTATCAATCAATCAATCAATCAATTTTATTTATAAAGCACATTTTAAATAAACGCAAAGGTTACCAAAGTGCTGTACATTAAAATAAACACAATAAAAACATCATAAAACAAAACTTTGCACATAAAATAAACAACCTAGACGGTGGTAAAAGCCAAAGAAAAGAGGTGAGTTTTAAGACGACTTTTAAAACAGGACAAGGAAGGGGCCTGCCTAATGTGCAGCGGCAGCTCATTCCAGAGCCTAGGGGCAGCAACAGAAAATGCTCGGTCCCCCCTGAGCTTCCGCCTTGTTTTAGGAACCCTCAGGAGCAGCTGATCAGCTGACCTGAGGGTTCGACTGGGTGCGTAGGGCTGCAGAAGCTCAGAGAGGTACACTGGTGCAAGGCCATTCATGGTTTTAAAAGCAAATAAAAGAATTTTAAAATGAATTCTAAAATGGACGGGAAACCAATGGAGAGATGCTAAAATCGGCGTAATGTGCTCAAATTTCCTGGTGCCAGTTAAAAGTCGTGCAGCTGCATTTTGTACCAGTTGAAGGCGTGCGATTTACATCAATCATACACTTTAACATGGACACATACTGTGGTCCTAGCAGCATTAGTAGCAACAGGACCAACTCTCTCACTGGTACACCTGGCAGCCTTATATCCTACTCTGGCTCCACCAACCAAACCCCTGGAGGATTCCTGCTCCTCCCATTACACATCCCCATAACAATAACACACAAAAACCTTAAAATACATTTACCCTCTATTATAAAATCAATCAATTCCTAGCATGTCTAAACAAAAGTACCAAATCTACCAAAGACTTCCCCTAACTGATTCTGGTGCACTCCCCCCCACACCATCAGCACATGGTATGACCCGGAACCTTCAAATGCTGCAGACTGAAGACTCTTTTGACCGAGCACCCTGGAGAGGGGACATAGGTGAGTGACTTTACTGTACACACAAATTTCAGAATTCACAATTCCAAACAGCATAGTCACCTCACAGATTATCACATCCTTGAGCTACATGTATCCTTATCACAGAGCATTTCAGGCTACTAACTGACTGCATGTTTCCCTTTACAGGCCTGGTCCCCCCTCACTCCCCGCTGAGGGCAACACAGGACCTGCACACCCACCTGTTGTTAATATACACATTCAATAAAACATTTGACAATTTATTTGTGCCACATTATTAAAAATACTACTCATGTGACCTCAAAGACCAAAAGTCAGAATGAAGATTACCTTCATTACAGTATCCCATTTTCCTGTTGTAATTTATTTTACTCTACTCTGGAGCCACGACAACACTACACATTTTTAACTGACCAAACTACACACTGTACTATCTATATTACAACAACTTAACAAGAAGTTTATTTCTCACTGGCAACCACTTGAAGATATGAAGAAATAGTTTAACCCAAAAGACATCTTCAACATTCCAGAAAGACAATCTTGATTAAGTAAATGTATTTCAACCTTACATTCACAAATTGTCTTGTCTGGTATAGGGTGAACTCTAACAGCAAAATGTAATGTTTAATATCCAATTCATCAGTGCACATAACACATAATGGCAAAATACTATGGGTTTGATAGACGATATAATTAGGAAGTTGTGGTACAGTATCTAAGATAGTGTTAATAAAGGGATGAAGGAGGTCCTGTCTGCACTCAGATGGGAGGTAAGATGACTATGATGGGAGCAGGAGAAGACAAGCAGGGTCTGAAATGATAGCACATGTTAGTGGAAAGATTAATGAGATGACAGCAATAAATTTGTGATGCAGATTTCATCAAAGCATCCAATACAGAATAGGGCATATTAATGGTTGGACTATGGGATGTCTGATGCAGGCAACAATAAAGGCTCTGGAAGTGATTGAATCGGTGGCAGAGGTTGACCACGGGCAGATGGAAGAAAGGTGAGAGAAGTCATTGTTTCTAGATAAAAGAACATGAGAATAAAGTCAACAAGTGAAAAAGACTCTTGTAAGTAGTTAGTGACGTAAAATGCATGAACTTTTTCTTTTTCCTATGTAGTGAAAGACAGGAGATCCTCATGGAAATTAAAATGAACATGGAGAGGCGAGGACTTCTGTGAATTTTGGTACAAAGAAAGGTTTCACAAATTCTAAAGTGTGTTTGATATCATTTATATCATGTGATCAATGATTAAACCCATATTTAATTATTTTTCATACAGGTTCTGGTTTTGGATGGTCCAAATGAAAAGAAGAAAGAAAGCTCAGAGGAACTTTTTGAATTTTCAATGACCAAATAAAGTTTTCACAAATAATAAAATGTGTTTTAAAGACTCTGTACCCTCTTTAGAATAATTCTATCCAGATTTGAGCAGTCCAAGTAATGTAGTTTCCATACAGGACCCAGTTCAGGGTGATCAGAATACCAAAAATGCAGTCAAATGGCCCTGTTCTGTATTTTCACAAATCCCAAACAAGGTTTTAATGAATCTACAGCCTCTTTAGAATAATTCCATCCAGATTTGAGCAGTGTAACTACTGTAGTTTCCATACAGGACCTTGTTTTGGTCGATCAAAATGCAAAAAATGCAGTGAAATGGCCCTTTATGCCCACCCCGCGAATCGGAGGCTGGTGAATCGGATGCCAACTTCAGCGTCGTAGTCTTCACTGTGATGACTAGCTAGCTAAACGATGGGGTTAGCTAACAATTAGACTCACTGAAATATTATACAATTTTCACGGTCAAATCTGTGGTTTATTGCACAACTTTAATGACCACAGATCCTTATATTTTTACTCACTGTAGACGAATTTCCATTAGAAGATGACGCCGGTTGACCCACCGTGCCGCTCTCCTGGAGCGATGCCTGGTTGTTGCTGGCAGCAGGGCTGTTATCTGGAAGCTAGGAGCACCGCCATCCACAACCACAGTGAAACTTAGCAACAGCGGCCCCTAGCGGCAGCTCGTTCGCTTGCTTGGCACATTTGTGAATGGGCTGCTGCATTTGTGTGTGGATCAGGTGCAGAAAGGCGAAAGGAAAGTCTCAAAATCCAAAAAAAACCGAGAGAAAATGAACAAAAATACGGCACAGAAAACAGGCTTGTGACTTAATCCACAAATGCAGATGCACCAATTTATAAATACATTCTAATTTTGTAACTTTGATTTTACAAATATATGCAACAAAATTTGAAACAAATGCATTCACTTTCACATCCAAATCATGATGTATATATAAAAACCAAAATGAGTATTAATGAGTTTAACAGTATTTGTATAAAACGCAGACTGTGAGACACAAAATGAAATATATTTATTTGTAAATAATGAAACGTATTTGTGATGTATGTGGAACTGGTGGATTGTCATTTACACATTTGTCAGCGGTTTTGAGACTAATCTCTCTCCATATCCCAGCCCCCCCCCCCCCCCCCCCTCGTGCGCCCTCACATAGAGGTGCACGGGGCGGCTGCACCCACCTGTGCGAGCAGGGGGGAGAGGCAATGCCTTTTAGGATTGAGTTGGAAAAACATGCACAGACTCAGAATATTCTGTAGGACAAAGAGGGTGAAATATGGATGGTCAGTCAGCGAAGGGACAAGACCAGACAAGTGACCTGCAACTAAGAATTGTCATTGTTGTGGCTGTAGGAGGTGCAGCTTCTGTTGGCTACAGGGACACCGGAGAATCTGAGCATGTGACGGCAACACAGAGCATTTTTTAAGACATCAAAAGCCAAAAACCTTCAAATCCACTGGTTTAATCTTTAACACTGCATTACTGTAAAAATTATCCATTGAACCTCTATCCTAAAACTAAACGGTAACTATTTTTTTTCCAAAGCCACATGTAAAGAACAATGTGGATTTTTTTCCCTCTGAAGTGCAGTGAATGGATAGATTGGCCTAAATGGAAATCAAATTACGACATGTATATCTATATGTGTGAACTGTGATGTATTAACTCAAAGATTGTACCTCTGTACAATCCTTTGTCGAAATATACTTGAAATCAAGATTGCCTCTTTCAGCTGTAAATAATATCATGGATAAAACGTAAAAAACGTCCACACCATAACGCCTTCATCCCTTTTACATCCATGGAGGCCAATTTCTGCCACTGATAGGAAAAGAAAAACAATCATCAAGACGCTGGGATGCTGTTTCATTCATGACTTAATATCTCAAAAAGTCTCTGAAGGAACCATTAAGGGTCACGATATCTCCAGCTTGACGCAAAACGGCCCGATCAGAGTCTCTGTTTGCCCTGCCTCTGTTAATAACTACCGCCGCAGTAAATCAACAACGGACCGTCAACAAGTCGCACCCCCCCACTGCTGAGCTGCGTGCGCAACGCGCCAGGAGCTGTTTCCTACTTGGAGGCTGGAGCCGAAAAGTTGAGCAGCTGCAGATAATTTGCGGTAACTTTACAGTGCGTCTCTTTCACAGTCGATTCGATAAAGGCTTCTCTGAGGTGGTGGACTGCACCTGTGCAGGCAGCAAACAACAGGAGCTTCGGTAGCCTCAGCGCTTTGTACGGCAACGCTTCCAGCAAGGTACGGTGAATGAGTTCAACGTTTTTGGGTGGTTTTTTTTGTTGTTTTTTTTAAGTTTGTGGGGGTCGTATGAACTTGTTAATCAAGAGCTGACGCGAGTGACGTGCAAGTAAAACTACATGAGTCGGCTGTCTTCCGTTGGGGGGGGGGGGGGGGAGAATCTGGTTTAATCGATCAGATAAAGGTGAAGAAATTCTTTATTGTGGCGTTCCTGTTAGCTCCGTTGCAGTTGCATGGATTCTTGTTCACAATAAGAGACTTTGGGACCATCTGGTTCACAGAGTTGAAGCATGTCTCGTCGTCGTGTGGCCGTTGTCGGTGGGGGGAGTTCTGGGCTGGCCTGCATTAAGTGCTGCCTGGATGAGGGGCTGGACCCTGTCTGCTTCGAAAGCAGCGACGACATCGGTGGTCTGTGGAACTTTAAGGTGGGTGTGTGCAGGTACGTTTCCGACTGCTCCTGCATTAAGACGGATGTCACAATAAAGCTTTTTTTTATATATATAAACCGTCATTTCAGGAGAATACCGAGTCAGATCGGGCCAGCATCTACCACTCTGTCATCATCAACACCTCCAAGGAAATGATGAGTTTCAGTGACTTTCCCATCCCTGCGCACTTCCCAAACTTCATGCACAACTCCCTCATCATGGACTACTTTCGGATGTATGCTGACTGCTTCCAGCTCACCAAGCGCATACGCTTTAATGTGAGGCTTTAATCCCTTTTACTCTCCTTTGTGTCTAAAATGGCATGATAAAGAAAGCTTTTGCTGAGGGTTTCAATGCTTTCTGTCTTTTTCTGCGCCAGACCAAAGTCTTGCAGGTGAAGCAGAGGTCAGATTTTTCTCATTCAGGCCTGTGGGATGTTGAAACGGAGAATAAGGATGGCAAAAGGGAGAAGCACATCTTTGACGCTGTGATGATCTGCATTGGACATCACTGTCACCCCCACATGCCTCTCCACGACTTCCCAGGTAACACTTGCATGCAGTAAAAGCTTTATTATGTTCCAGGGCAGCCGACTGAGTCGAGCTCTGTTAATACCCAAACTACTGACTCGGCATTACTGAGCTTGTTTTGGTGACTTTGTTCAGTACGTTATCAGTACAATGCGCTAACACCCACAGTGTAAAGCACTGTCGTTTTAATGTCCTTAACCTGAGTTTTAGTTGTCTATTCACAGCAAAGCATTAATGCATTCCTTAATCAGTCTTTCAGAGGCAGATGTTATGAGACACTGGGGCTGGTTTTCATAAGATTCTGTCTTATTTTCCACAGGTATTGACACTTTCAAGGGACAGTATTTCCACAGCAGAGACTACAAAACTCCTGAGGAGTGGAGGAATAAAAAGGTTGTAGTGATTGGAATAGGCAACTCTGGAGGAGACATAGCAGCTGAACTGAGCAGAGTCACCAAGCAGGTTGGACTGAGATGATACTTATTTACATATTTTCTATATGTATATATAGTGCTTGCATGTCTGTTGTTTGGTCGGACATGCCACATGCTTAATTGATCATTTTACATCTTATTGAATAGCCTATGGATGACGCATTGCTCACAGTATCACAGCAGCATCCATTACAAAGCTGCACGGGCTTCTGTAGTCATTAACAACAAACAGTATGGTCAGTGTAAAGACGCTTGCAATGGACAGGTGTGACTGTAATTCTAACTGTTGACATTAAAGCCCCAAAAAATACTTTTTTTTTTTTTTTTTTTCTCCCATAGCTTTACATGAGCACTCGAAGGGGAGCCTGGATCCTGAACAGAGTTGGGGAGAGTGGGGTGCCCCTTGATTTGCAGTTCAACAGGGTGGCGGCTTTTCTACGTAAAATACTTCCCTTTGGCTTTTTTTGCTCCCTTGTAGAGAGCCAACTCAATCACAGATTTGATCACGCTCTCTACAATCTAAAGCCAAAGCACAGGTACTGTGTTTTTACAGGTTTTATTTAAATGTACTCTTTATGGTGTGATGTAGTCTGTAGAAAGCCTTGACAATTAAGATCATTGTAATCCAAAGAGTTGGACCTTTTTAATGCAATTCTTTTTTTCAGTTCATCCCATAATATTTCATGATTTGCCCTAAAATCTACATGTCTGTATAACAAGTGTTGTGCGTTGCATCACTGCTGTCGCAGGTTGTTTAGCCAACATCCTACTGTGAATGATGAGCTTCCAAACCGCATCCTCTCTGGAACGATTCAAGTGAAGCCAAACGTTCGCAGATTTCAAGGCTCCAGCGTTGAGTTTGATGATGGGAGTGTAGTGGATGATGTTGACCTGGTGGTAGGTTCAATCATTTGTGTGTAAAAACTCATTCATATCTTTTTTTATTTATTTATTTTTTCTCCCCACACTTTGAAAGGCAACTTTCGAATTGGCAGGTGTTAAACTACCGACACGAGCCTCCCTTTATCTTGCAGGTATTTGCCACTGGCTACAGGTTTTCCTTTCCATTCCTGCCTTCGCACGTCGTCTCGGTGTCTGAGAACAGAACATCTCTGTACAAGTATGTGTTCCCTCCAGAGCTGGAGCGCCCCACACTTGCCGTCATTGGTCTAGTGCAGCCTCTGGGAGCCATCATGCCCATCTCTGAGATGCAGGCCAGATGGGCCACACGAGTCTTTAAAGGTAATGGAGGTTTTTCCTCATCCCTTTAGTCCTTGCAGAATTATTTTGTTTACCAAAATAAACCATTGAATCCTCTTCCCCAGGCTGCATAAAGCTTCCTCCAGCAGCTGCCATGCTGAAAGATGTAAAGTGCAAGCAGGAGGTCATGGCTCAAAGGTACTGAATAAATTGACTTTTTTTTTTTTTTTTTTTTTTTTTTTTTCTCCCAATGTACATATTTTAGCTTTGTAAAGCTCAAGAACTCATGTTCTGCATATGTTTAACCTAAAATCTCATTTTCAGATATGTCACCAGTCAAAGACATACCATTCAGGTTGACTATATATCCTACATGGATGAGCTCGCAGAGTTGCTGGGGGTCCAACCCAAAATCAAGAGGATGCTGCTGACCGATCCCAGACTGGGACTGAACGTGCTCCTCGGTCCCTGCACCCCATACCAGTATCGCCTCAGAGGGCCGGGAAAGTGGTCCGGAGCCCGCCAGGCCATCCTCACCCAGTGGGAGAGAGTAGCTCAACCCTTGCAGACCAGACCGTGTGACGAACCCAAACCTGGCAGATCTTTGAAGTGGCCTCTTGTTCTGTCAGCTGCTGCTGTGGGCTTGGCTGTCTACATCAACAGGAACAGTCTTCCAGATTTTCTGCAGGATCCCACCGCGCTGCTGGAGAGAATTAAAGTGTACCTGCCTGCAAAGTGATTCAAAATTCTTTATTTATCACTCAGGCCTGTGATTACTCGCGTAATGAATGTACAAGCTAGCAAATTTTTTTTTTTTTTTTTTTTTTAAAACCACTACAAATTTTTTGGAAAATTGGACATTTTCAAGATGGTTTGTCTGATGCAATAATTTTAAAGCGCAGCTGATGTTATGACATGCTAATCCCTGTTATTCACTGTTACTTTAATCATGCTTGTCCAATTTACAGATTTTGTTTGTCTATTGTCTAAAGGTTGTATGATTTCTTATAAATCCACATTCATGTGATTTGGCCCATTTAAGCCTTTATTTTTGTGATGGTTCCTTTATAAAATGCGTCTTCTCTGCTTTGTGTGTGAAGTTTAGAATAAGAATGATGACTTCTTGAAAAGTCCTTTTAACTCTTACAGTATACCCCTTTCTTTCCTTTTCAGTATTTTGTTTGATATTTCTTTATATTGACATGATTGCTGAAGTTTTTTTTTTTTTTTTAATAAATGATTGTGTTAATGGTTCAATCATGAGGCTTTTTGCAATCATTATAAATGACTATTGAACCACCACAACAGACTCGATTGATGCTGTAACAAGCAGGAGTGCATAGATATCAAAGTAAATGTATGGCATTGCTCAAACCATCTATCACTCTTTGATACTCAAATCTTTTTATTACATAACCTTTGCAATCTTGTTTACTTAAGGAGAGTTTTGATAAGGAACGCTTAAAGTAGGTCGGAGTTCGAAGCATAATCAATCCAACGGCTGATCTCTTAATGTCCAACAGTGAATAAGAGTTAAGTCATTAGAGGGATTGCATACAAAAGCAGAAACTTGGATTTGGTTGATTTTTGCGTATTGGTAGCACATACGTTTTTTATATTTAGCTTTTTTTTTTTTTTTTTAATGAACAATCTTTTCTGAGCTCAAAGTTGCAGTTTACATTAAGTAATAGTTTTCTGATCAGACACCTAAATGAGGTTTAAAAGCAGCCGTTACATCAAATATTTGCCTTTACCAGATATTCGATTATCAGCCTGACACAGTCATTGTTTTTTGAGTTTAAGAGTGTGTAACCAACCCATGCAGACTTTGCCTTGTGATGGGTACAAACCAAAGAGATCAGCCTCTGACTCTGTTGGCTCCTGCCAATAATAAGACAAACATTTCAGCTTTACCACAGGATCTGACTAAAGTGTGAAATACATTACCTCAATGTGCAATTAGTATTTGTCGTCGGATGTAATTCTGAGTGTATGGCTGACCTGCAAGTAGCTGTGTGCAAGGTTACAGATCCTGTGGGATATCTAGTGATACCAGATAGTTCACATATAAGGAAAGCTGTTTTTATGTCTAGAAGTATTAAAATTGGTAAAAATATTAAAAGCAGAAAGTAACTCTATAAGCAGGAGCGTTCAATGTTCGAGTTCATCCACGTTTAAAAGTTTGTAATAATGCTTGGTACTTTAAATTGATGCAGCATATTTGTTACAAACGTTTTCCCCAATTTTTGTGTAAACACAGAAAAAAAAATCAATTAACCAAGTAAAACCTCTTCAAAATTTCCCATATTCTGCATTCATGTTAAACTGATTAAGGTGCTGTTTACACATACCCGGGTATTTTGAAAAACGAAGACCTTTCCCTTCGTTTGTGCCTTTCGTTTATACACAAACGGAGTTTTTTCCTCCGAAAACGAAGCTAAAAAAAAACTCCGGCAAAAGTGGAGATTTTTTAAAAACTCCGTTTAGCGTTTGTGTGTAAACTGGTTGAAAGAGACGAAAACGGAGTTTTGGGAATGGAATGAGGAGTTGTCGTCATAGTACAGAGCCCCGCCCCTATCCGCCATGTTGGCAGGATGCTAGCGTGAAAACGCCATTCATTGTTTATCTGGCAAGCATGGAGGTACTAGTAGCATTTCTGTTGTTGAGAGCTATACTCGCTTGTGTGATTTTGAAAATTACAGTCATACAATGTATTGAACAACAAAGATATTTTTCACGGCTTTAGCAGTTTTATAGTCCAGCGCAACGTGTAAAAGTAGCTCAGTCTCGCTATCAGTCCACACACATGAGCCTGGCGCCATATTTTCTTCTTGAAAAGGATCCGGAAGTTCTTCCTGTCAGCGGTTCTCTATTAGGCTTCTGATTGGCTTGTGTGGAATTCTCATTGTTCTAACACTGCCACCGTCAGGCTTGGCGTAATTTAACAGCTCTTGATAGCGTATTTATGCTGATCAATGTAGACGTTTTTTTTTTTAAAACGGGGCTGTGTGCACCTAGTTTTTTTTTAAAACGAAGGTTAGAAAATATGCGTTTATCAAAATACCCGGGTATGTGTAAACAGCACCTAAAAGGTGCAACATCTGTTAAAAATCTCCATTAACTCAGGTATTGTACATGGGTTAACAATGCCATCTAATGGTGACTTCAGATTTTGCCTGATGTTTTGCTTGAAGGAGTCATGAAAAGGCTGTGGCTCACTGCACCATGCCAGGAGCATGTGATTAGTAATCTTTCTCTAATATCTAAAACTCTCAAAATAGTATCCAAGACAGTTTATGTGCTTAAGTTGCAGTGGTACTTTGGGTCATGGTTGCCTTTAAATGTGATAAGTGAAACTTTAAGAATCAGAAGCTGCTGGAAACAAGGATTTTTTTTTTATCACTTTAATGTTGAAGTTAAGTAGAGAAGAGGAGAAGTTTGCTGTTGATTTTCTTGAAGCATCTCTGAGCCTAAAGTATTCTGGACAATGATCCTGTAAAGTTTGCACACCTTTCCTTTGGAAGTCTCTCAGAAATGTTTAAGCTCAACAAAGTTGGACAGCGGGCTCCCAGCGTACAGCCATTTTTTTTAAAGTCTCGATAGAGATGCTGTACGTCAGGTCTCTCTTTGCAGGGTTTTCCCAGAGTCATTCTGGTGTTTTCATAGTGGTATACATGAAAAGTAAACTTTTGCCCTGACATGAGAATCTGAGCTATATGAAAGAGATTTATACTCAAGATTACTCTTTTCTATATACATATCTGCATGTAGCTTGCCTTCTTTCCTGCCAAGTCTCTCAGACCGTGCTGCATGTTGCCATGTTTGACTGGAGAGAGGATATTGATCAGGTGATTTCAGTGCCTGGTTTCCTCCATACATTGCTGTTGAGAATAGAGGCCACATAGTTCAGCCTCATTTTCTTGCTGCCTGAGAGTTGTTTTAATGCTTTTTAGCTGGGGATATATTTCACAAGGCCACTCTACCATAAAAGCCTGATTTGTGAGGTGGAACACTTATGGTTGTCATTTGAAGGATCTCACATCTACAAAAAAGATTTTTGGGTTCTTAGAAAAATGCCGGTGGGCAAACGTTTGATCATGCATTGATGTGACTTGAGCACCTTGAAAAAAAACATATGGTTTGTTTCTGCTTCAGCACTTTAAATCTTAATTGAATTGATTATTGAAGACAAGGTTTAGACGTTCTGGGGGCTTAAGTGAGAAAGTGGAAGATGTAGCTGTTGCCCAGGAAATACTGTGTTACTGGAGGTTTTTTTTTCTGTATTCTTATTATTGATGTTGGTACGAACAGATATTTAACACAATATTTGATAAATTGTGTATGCTCTGGAATATAAAGCAAACAACAAAATAAATAAACATTTTGAATGAATGCATGTGCTTGATTTCATGGCATCACAGTAAAGCAGTTTTTCAAAATATAGAAGCATAATTACAAATGACCTTTGAGATCTATAAATTCACAGAATTACAATTATTAGAACATGATTTTAAGTAAAGTTGCTGCATTACAAAATTAAAGTAATATTTTGTTAGATAGATAGTGAGATAGAGAAATGTGAATACGAAATGTGTGAATACATTTTAGGTTTGCTGTAAACTTCAAACTAACCGCCACTCGTGAACCACCGGTAGACCCCGGAACCAGATCCGTCCACGCGTGACTCGTTAGCATTCGGGTTGCCAGGTTTTGAAATACCAGTAAAAGAATACTGAAGATATCCAATTCTAAAAAAAATTTGAAGCTCGACATTTCTGATTTAATTTTGCATAGGTGAACAAGTTTTGAGTTTATTGGTAAACTCAAAACTTTAGTCTTGATTTTGAGTTTAGGTGCAACTTACAAAAGGGTAAAGCTGAAATATTCTCAGCTGCAAACTCAAAAAAGTGTAATACACTTAAAGGATTTTTTAAGGAAGGTTTTCAATCATATCAAGTGTATTTATAGTAATTTAGACATAAAAACATAGTCTGTTGTAACAAAACAATAAAGAGTAGGTTACTTGTCAAGTACAGCTCCTAGGATATTAGGATTTTTTTTTACATCTAAAAAAAAAAAAAAAGAAAATTTTATCTCTCAAGGACAAACAGTGATGCATTTTAATGTTCTGCTGCTTTTACAACTAGATATTCTAAATTCTATAATCTGGATATTTTAAAAATCCAGCTGTGTGTTTTTAAAATTGGCTTACTGGCAAATAAAAGGCATGAATTAAACTAAATAAGTGTTTAGTTTCAGTCCAGCATTTTAACTTCATTCATGTAGTTGTGGTGTTTCAGTTTACAGGTCATTGCAGGCATTAAATCAAGAGACCAAACTGTAAATATTAATGAATAATTTTCTTATATTTTTAGGACTTAAATTCTGTTTTTTTTTCTACATTTTGATTTGTATTTATGTGGAATTTGAATATAGATCTAAATGGCTGGTCCCTCTCTGAAAGCTGATATGGAAGCTGAGAAATGTATGAGCACCTGCGCAGGTTGCTAGAAGCTTTGAGAGGGGGATATGAAAAGGTAAATCTGGCAACTAATGTCTGCCATCTTTGATTGTGAGACAGGCCGCGGCGCGAGCGGGGCCTCACTCAAGTAAAAAAACGGTCCGGCACGAGATAGCGGGTGGGGAGAGATAAGGAACCACGGCACAACAGAGTACCGGTTCCCGCAGCAAAGGCCGAAAAGACAAGGACAGACCGGTGATTAGAAACAGCGGAGAATACACGAATTATAAAGCATTGCAAGAGGAGAGCGGTCTGTTAGCAGCCAACGAGCCAAGCTATCCATCGTTAGCCGAAGTGGGTTAGCAGGCTAGCCAGCTTTTGTAATCCGCCGGCCAGACACACAACCACCTCAGACCAGGTCGAAACCGGATTTCAAGTGAGGCCACACAACTCAACAAAGGACAAGAAAGGCACCGGCGGTGGCAGGTGGGTTTGTATTTTTTGCAGGCTGCAAAACTGTAGTTTTATGTAGTAACCTACACATAGATGTTCACACAACGCTAGCTGGTTAGCATACTGTGACCACAGATGGACTGAAAGTGGATGTGATGGCGACTAGGAGAAACGAAACCATGCTAAACGATGCAAGCTGGCGGCCTGCTCTCCTGCTGCACCACGTTTAGCACAACATATAGATATAAGGCTGGGTACACAATAACGGTAGTGTTTTAGTGTATAACCTTTTGTGAAATCTAACGTATTATTTGAGCCTCGTCTGGTTGAGTTTCGGACGAAGAGGGCCTCAGCTCCCCTGCCGGTATGAGCCACCCTGCCCTATCAGTAGTTTGATTCATGGAGAAAGATGGCCTGTAGACTAATCAATGGCAGTGATTTTAAAGACTAAGCGCAGTTGTAAGAAATCAGTTTCGATTCTTCTCCGCACTGTGAAGTGCTCCGGCAACAAAAGGTGCTCGGAGTGAACATTGTTGGTGTGCATATTTAGGAGCGTGGCGGCAGGATGGAATGTGAAAGACTCCATGTGATTCATAAACGTCTTTCAAGCGTGGAAGCCACTTGGGATGAAATCAGTCGGCCACATATTTTTGGCTTATGCAGTACTGAATTTGATTAGTCTTAACGAGACTATTCAGACCTTGATTGGTGATGTACACATTGATTAACCTGTCAGCACACAGCTTGATCAGAGAAAATATGAAAATGTAATTTGGAGTACACTGACTGTCAGAACGGGGAGATCAGCAAATGGTGATATCAGGCTGCACTTTTCTTCTTTTTTTACACCTAGAATTGGTTGTCCCATACATATCCCTAATGTGTATTCTTCAAACTGACCTTAACAGTGACAGAATACTTAATCAGTGCATTAAATTTGAAATATTGCCAGTCTTCC